>NC_042517.1:7475559-8868059 GCF_900963305.1 Echeneis naucrates | reverse complement strand
AAAACTGAACAACAGAAAAAACATTGTAGTCCAATTCAAGGTATAGAGATAATGTAAATGATGCTTTTGATAATCAAAACACCCAGTTGAGCAGCACGGTGGCATAGTGGTTAGAAGGTCAGTTAAGAAGGTCACGGGCTCGGTTCCCGGCCTGGGGCCTTTCTGTGCGGAGTTCGCATGTCCTCCCGTGCCTGCGTCGGTTTCCTCCCACCATCCAAAGACAACATGTTTGAGTTAATTGGTGACTCTAAACTGTCCGTAGGTCTGAGTGTGAGTGGTTCGTCTTTGTCTGTCTCTGTATCCTGTCCCTGCGGTGGACCAACCTGTCCAGGGTGTGCCCCTTCCTCAACCAGTCTGGGCTGGGTTTGGCTCCAGCGGTCCCCGCGACCCAGAAACTTATCTGTTTCCTGGTCGACTTAATGGCATTGAGTCTATTTCACACAAAGACACTGAGCCCTTTTTAAACCAGAAACCAGCAAAGAGAGGTTTGGTGAATTTGGCCTTGAAGACGTGTATGAGGCTCAGTTTTTCTGATTCAACGCTGTAATAACTCAGAGAACCACCTTTTTTATCCAGAAACACTGCTATTTTTTGGCAAGGGGCCATCTGAATATTTTTGGAGTTTTTTCCATGCATGGCAGTGTATCCAGATTTTGAGCAGAGCAGAGTCCAGGACATGTCGTTGCATCCCAGGCCACCACTGCGGTCCCATTTTCTACCCACTTCTTCATATGACACTGCAATGCCAACGGTCCCCTTCCACTCCACCCCCCAGTAACAGATACTCCCCAGATCCTCCGCACAAAACACCTGAGTCCTCTTGAACCTGTCCTTGTTTTCAGATCGCCCAACTTTTTCCTCCACCTTGACCACAGTTTTGATTTTTCTGGTCCCTTCACAGACAAGCCTGCGGCTTATCGTCTTTTCATCAAACGTCAGAACTGCACCATCTGACAGACAGAGACAAACAACCCATAGCTCAGTGTGTGGAGTGGATTTCGCAAAGTAAAAAGACAACACAGCAATTTGCAAATGCAATAAGAACACCAAAATAAGTCACATGATAACACTCACATTTCCTCAATCCAGGCTTTAAGCGATGCTCTCCAGCATGGTCCAAACTACAACAGCAGAGATACCATCACTTATACTGTATCTGACTGGTCAGTAAAGGTGCAGCTCTGAAGTCATATGTCTTCCAGAAATGTGTTCTAGGCGAACCTGCAACATCGCTAACTTGTGCACATAACATTTTGACATACCACAATGTCTGCAGCTTCATTTTTTGAGTTATAGCACACAGCCTCTTCAGCCCATCGTCTCCTGGGTGATTGTAACTCAGATCCAGATGTTTCAGGTGAGAAGCACCAGAGTACTCGAGAGCTGAGGCTAAGGCAGAGCAGCCTTTCTCTGTCACCTGACAACCTGAAAGCCTACATGCCACACAAACATACAGACACACACATATGCACACAGATTTTTCAGGTTTCATGCTCTGCTTGCCAGATATAAATGCGTTTAGAACTGAGTGTTGCATTCCCGACAATAATGGACCAAAAAAAAGGGGGAAAAACAAAAAGTGAATAAAAATGAACATATTGTCAATTAGATGTAAATTTACTTGCCCAATGTTTTTGCTGCATCTTTTAGTCAACCTTTTTGTACTGTAATTATGGTTCAGTCTCGACATTAAAAAGTCCATCCCTGTGACCAGGGGTCTCTGGCTCCGGTCCTGGAGGGCCACTGTCCTGAATCAGGAAACATCTAAAGCATGCAGGAAAGTGGCCCTCCAGGACCGGAGTTGGTGACCCCTGCCTGTGACTGATATTATTTGGGTTTTTTGTTAATTGCAATGGACACTTACTTCAGGATCTCCAGTTTACAGTGTACACTCTTCAGACCTTCAGCAAGATGCTCCACGCCGGAATCCAGCAGGTCATTATGACTCAAGTCCAGCTGTGTGAGGTTAGAGGATGGATGTGTGAGGACTGAGGAAGTTAGACCTCTGCAGGACTCCTCAGAGAGCTCACACCAACTCAACCTGTAGAAAGAATTGTATTCAGAAATTCTGCCTGATATGACATCTCTGGAAAACTGAAACTTTAGACTTTGATTTTCAAAACCTGAGAAAGTATTACAGTGGATGATGATGAAGAGGAGGAGGATGAAAAAGAAAGAAGACAGAATACAAGCAGAGAGAGAGCTTTTCTGGCTCAGAAGAATGAGAGGAAGAAACACTCAACTTAATTTTGACAATTACCAAATAAAATGCTGGACTCAGTGTTACAAGTTTGGAAAAAAAGTATTGGTCCATTTATGTAAATTAATCCTATCTAGCCTGGAAGAACGCTTAAAACACATAAAGAAACTCTTCCCACTAAAGAAGGTCCAACTATTCAGTGTTGCTAGAAGAAAACAATACCAATCCCAGGTTTGTCTTCAGTACTGTAGCCAGGCTGACAAAATTCATCACCTGCTTTGTATTTGGAAGCTTTTTCACCTTTAAATCTCTCTGAGCTAGTTTCTATAAACTCATCATATAAACCATCAACTTGTCTTTTAGACCTGACACCTACCAGGCTATTTAACAATGTTTTTTCACATTTTACATTCTGGGTTTTGTATCACAGCCTTTCAAGAGTGCAGTTATTTAACCTCTCCTCAAGAAACCTAATCTTGATCCAGATGTTTTGGCTAATTATAGACTCATATCTAACCTCCCTTTCAGTTCCAACATTCCTGAAAAAGCAGTTGTCAGCACATTATGGGCACATCTGCAGAGAACTGGCTTGTTTGATGAGTTTGTCAGGTTTTTTGACTAAATCATAGCACAAATTGCGCCGAACAGGAAGAACGTTTATTGAACGGACTAAAAATATGTTGTTTTGAATATAAATATGAATCGAAATACTATGCAGACAGAATACCACATTTTTTCCCAATAGAATAAATGAACGTATAAATTTTTTTCTCCGTAAAAATATCTCACGCCAACTTGAAAACATAAAAATAAAACAAACAAAAAAATAAATAAATAAAAAAAATGTGATTGTTAAATTCTTAAATTACAGCACACGTTAGCTCCACAAACAAGACACGCAGGTTCGTGGGAATTCTAACCTGTTTTGACAGTCCATTTTTAGTTTCGCTAATTTTGGAGTGACGGGACGGGATTAACATCGACAGATGCCTGATTGGTGTGTCGTCGGGGGGGGCGGGACTTCGGGTTCTCGCAGGTAGTTAGGCGGCAATTACGCTGCATTATGGGATTTGTAGTACAAGCGTTAGGGGCGCATCATACCGCCGGGCCATTAAATGTTTGACAAGTGAGGGTCTGATTGGTTTCCCCGGCTGTCATTGGCTCCCAGCGTCGTCAGTCAGTTGGAGTGACAGTGCATTTTGTAAAGCCGTGTAGCTCCACCTACTACTAGAAAATAAGAAATTAAATATAACCAAGAAATGAGCTGAAAGAAAAGGACCGGTGCTTTTATTTTGAAACACTTGCAGGAAGTGACGCTGGAAGCTAAATGCCGTAAATCCACCGCTCTTGAGTTCCTGAACGAACTGACGTCTCCCAGCGGCAGGTGTTCACCGGAGTTTAGGTAGGAACAACCTTGTATTTCGAGTGCTTCAGAAATCGCTCTGTTTGTATCTGAAACTATTCCTAAACAACATTTGATAGACACGATTAGCAGACTCTGCTTTGTAAATTTAACTTAGTTACGTCGTTAGTATGGAAAGACAGCTTCCTTTCCATGCTAACGTAGCTACGTTAGCTAAGCTAGCGCTACGTCAGCACGGAAAGGTTGGGAAAAAAAAATCCACATCGAAATCTCCCAGTGAAATTGTGGAAAATGGAAAATGTGATGAGAAATGAAATTATTTTGTTATTGTTCAAGTATTGTCAGCTGAGATTGTGCAGTCAGTATGTGTGTGTGTGTGTGTTGTTAATTTAACTGTGAATATAAGTATAGCACTATATCGTATCTTAGAAAGCAGTTAGTAGTGCTGTGTTCTGACAATGCATTGCCGGGTTCTGTCCTTGAACCGATCCTTTTCACCTCATGTATGCTTCCTTTTGGCAAAGTTATCCGGAAGCACAGCATCGATCTTCACTGCTATGCCGATGATACTCAGTTGTACTTATCTATGAAATGAATTAAACTAATCAAGCGAGTTGGACTTCAGGCATGTCTGCCACAAGTTCTGCTGTTAGGAATCATGCAGTCATTTTTTTTTTTTTTAAAGGATATGTTCTTTGTCCCTCAGATGAAACAAATCTCTAGGACAGCCATCTTTCACCTAAGCGAAAATCTGAAACATCCTGTCTCAAGAGGATGCAGAAAAACGAGTGTATGCGTTTGCTACCTCTAGACTGGACTATTGTAATTCTTTACTATCAGGGTGTCCAAATTCTCTGCATTCTCTCTGGCTTCAGTTGCCTTGGGATGCTGCTGCACGAATATTAAATTTCTCTCTCTGTCCCTCCCTCTCTCAACCAAACTGGTTGAAGCCAATTGTCATCTCCACCCTGATTCTGGTTCTGTCTGAGGTTTCTGACTTTTGAAGGAACTTTTCCTGCCACTGTCAGCAAGTGTTGACAGTTGATTTGTTTTGGATAAGTGAGTGTTGTGATTTTAATGGAATGGTGGATTTAAAAAAAAAAAAAAAACTAAACAGACTTGGTGTACAAAAGTCTTGAGTAATTTTAAGTAAATAGCTATCTGATAATCTTTTTGTCAGATATGGTTCATGCTTTGAAAACTTTTGATACCACGGGAGTGGCAAGCTCTGTTTTTTGTATTACGACAAAAACCTGCTCAAGGATTGGATTTAATCAATTTGAAAGTGATATTAAATCAGGATGAGAGAACAGTGTCATTTCAGGGCGCACAATAGATCATCCTATCCCCAAGATAACAGAATCACTTTAACAAGAACCAAGACATAATCTACAAGTACTTACAAAGTAGTTTTGGAGACTTTGACCACTGGCAACATTCCCAGAAGAACTTTCTCTGACTTCAGGTACATTTTCAGATCAAACACATCTAGTTTCTCATCTGACATCAGCAGCACATAGTTCAAAGCTGACCACTGAGAAGTAGAGAAACTGTCAAACTCCTGTGTGTCTGACTGCAGGTACTTTTTGACTTCTTCAACCAGTGAGTGGTCATTCAGCTCATTCAAACAGTGGAAAAGATTGAGGTTTTTTTCTGGATCACTCTTCCCTTCACTGATCTTCTCTTTGATGTACTTGATTGTTTCCTTGTTAGTTGCCTCTGTATTTTCTGTCTTTTCCGTCACCCCTTGCAGTAGATTTTGATTTGTCTCGACAGAAAGACCAAGGAGGAAACGGAGAAACAGATCCCAGTCTCCATGTTTGCTACTTAAAGCCTTGTCCACTGCTGTCGTGTAGAGGTCTGACTCATCAGAGTCTACAAGCAGATTCTCACCTTCATTGTTGAACATGTGAGAGACATAAAAAGCAGCAAGAAACTCTTGAATGCTCAGATGGACAAAGCAGAAAAACTTTTCAGGGTACAGCGTAGAATTTTCTTGAATGACTTGAGTGAATAATCCTGAGAAGACTGCAGTGTTTTCTATATCAATTTCACATTCTATCAGATTTTCTTCAGTGAAGAGAAGGTTTCCTTTCTCAAGCTCCTCGAAAGCCAGTTTTCCTAAAGATAGGACGGTTTCCTTGTTCCTTGTACTCCAGCATGAATCTGAATCCTCACTTATATCTCCTTGTCCATACTTTACATTAGCCTGTCTGCACTGCAGCAAAAGAAAGTGTATGTACATATCAGTCAGAGTCTTGGGTATCTTGTCCTGCCCCTCCTTTTTCCCTTCTTCCGTTTTGTTGGGATGGCTCAGCAAGTCCTCCAGAACTTTTGAAGTGATCCAACAGAAGACTGGGATGTGACACATGATATGAAGGCTCCTTGATTTCTTGACATGTGACAATATTTTCTCAGCCAAATCCTTATCACTGAACCTCCTCCTGAAGTACTCATCCTTCTGCTTATCATTGAATCCTCTCACTTCTGTAACTCTGTCAACTTTATCTGCAGGGATATTATTGGATGCTGCTGGTCGTGAGGTGATCCATATTTGAGCTTTAGGAAGCAAGTTTCCTTGGATAAGGTTTGTTAGCAGGACATTCACTGAGGTTTTTTTCCTTACATCTGTCCATTTCTGACATTCCCCGAAGTTAAGATCAAGGCGACATTCGTCCAGGCCGTCCAGGACAATCAGAATTTTGTACTGGTCATAGTTGGTTATTTCTGATTTCTTCATGAAAGGGAAGAACTGCTGAAGAAGTTCCTCAAAGCTGTGTTCTGCATCTTTTCTTAAATTTAGCTCTCGGAAAGGAAGTGGAAATGTGAAATGTATCTTTTTATTGTCCGTATCCTCTGCCCAGTCCAGCACGTACTTCATTGATGCAAACGTTTTCCCAATGCCTGCCACACCAATAGTTAGCACAGTCTTAATGGGATTTTGTCCATGTGCAGGTTCCAGGATGGAATTATATTTAATGGGTTTTTCTTCTTTCGTTGGTTTGAATTTTGCCAAATGAATCTGTCGGGACTCGTGCTGAACGTTGACCTCTCCCCTCTCACCCTCTATGATGTAGAGATCTGTGTAGATCTCTTTCAGAGAAGCAGCAGTTTTCTCTTTATCAATTCCCTCAGACACAAAAAGAAATTGTTTTTTCAGATGAGCTTTGAGTTTCCGTTGACTCGCCACATCAGGCTTTTCTGCAAGAAATAATGCCATTGTTGACAGAAATGAATGATAGCAAAGGGGATTACCCAATATTTTGAAATTTGCTTAAATATTAACTATGAAGGAGGTTTTGTACAAACAGTAAAAATAATAGTAATAAGGTCGTGATCATGCATCTACGTATCCGTATCTGTGATTGATTAGCACATTTTGTGCTTAAGAAGTGGCTAAATATGACCATAACATTTACTCCTCTCTACATCAAGCATTTAAAGCTGTTTCATGCATCAGGCCCTGAACTCAGTTTTTTATTCAGGAGTATTTTAGCATAATATAAAATAATCAGTTAGCCAGCCACATCGACACAGTGGCGTATTGCTAAAATAATGGAAAAGGTTTCACAAAGAATTGCGTTACATTTGAAACAAAATGATTTATATTATGGCTGAGCAGTGAGAGTCCATACACATGGCAAAGAGCAGCTCAGGGCTGAGAGAATCAGTCACACTGCTGATGAAGGACCTACCCATCTTTTATATGTTATGACTGTGATATTTTTTTTTATTTTTTATTTTTTGCCCCCTACCCACCCCGTGGGCATTTGTTTGCTTGGGAAGGTGGTCAGCTGATGCCATTTCCCAGGGCATTCTGGAGTATAAGAGTTTGTGCTCACTTGCTCTTTCCCTTCCTTCCCTTTTGGCAGAGCTTTAACTTTGTCACATACAAAACCTCCCTTTCTAATATAAGAATTTAAAACATTTGATCCCAATATTTTTTTGACTAAAAAGGCATGCGATTCAACGATTTAGTCCTGTGTGAAGGAGCCAACATCAAATTATTCAACCTGATCAACACTAGTCTCCAGCTGTTTAAGACAACTACTTATCTTCATCATTTAAACATAAACTTGCATGTAATTCACAAAATTGTAATTTTCATAATATAGACATGATACCAACTCATCATGAAAGAACACATTTTTCTGCACTTACTAAGCTTAATTGAGCTTACCTCGTATTTCTGTTGTTCTGTCGAATGAGCTATCAGGAAGCCATTCTAGAGATGAAGGTCGGGAGGTTATCCAGACCTTCGCAGAAGGAAGCAGGTTTCCTTTGATGAGGTTTGTCAGTAAAACATCCAATGAGACTGGCTCTCTGACATCCTTCACAACATCACTCTTGTCAAAGTCAAGATGAAACTCAAAAGAGTCCAATCCATCCAACACGAAAACAACTTTGAAACGTGCATAGTTTGATATGACACATTCTTTGGTTTCCTTAAAAAACCGATTTAGAAGTCCAATCAAACTAACCTTTTCTGTTTTTATCGAATTAAGCTCAGAGGAGCTAAGTGGAAACAGAATTTGTTTTTCTTTTTCCGATTTGGTAACAAAATGAATGATTGAACTGACAGCTGAAGCCCACTGTTTTATGAACTCCTTCACATGGAAAGATTTTCCAATATTAGCTTCTCCGGTAGTCAGCACAGCTCTGATTGTTTTTCCTTTTTCACCTTTGAAGATTTCAGATATTTTATTGACTTTTTTCACAGGTTTTTGTGCAGTCTGTCCATTATTCTCTTCATCATTGACCTCCTCAGTGTGCATGCTTCTGATGATGTGTTCCGTGTTTTGTTGGTTGGGATGATTGGTGTCTTCAACTTGATTAACCCTTTCAGTACGCAATCGAGTCCCCAGGTTCTGTACCAGTTTCTGTCGACGCACCAAGGTCTCTAAATAAATAGAACAATATTGAAAATTTTATAGCAGCTTGTCTTTTATTTTCTTATTGAAATGTATAACTGTCAAAATGTCCAGACATACAGTATAATCAGTGACGATAGACAGAGATAGTATTTTACCTTGGCATTCTGTCACTCTTTGAAAATATTGAGGGGGAATCTTGTTCACTCCTGAAGGTTGAGAGATGATGCAGAGCTGAGCAGAAGGGAGCAATTTCCCCTTGATGAGGTTTGTTAGCAACACATCCAGCGAGGCTCGATCTTTTATGTCACTCAGGTCCTTGTTGTTTTCAAAGTCAAGTTTAAGTTCACATTCTTCCAGACCATCAAGGACAAAAGCTAATTTATATTTGTCATATGTGGGACCATTTGTGGTACTTGTCTGTAGCTTAAGGTTATGAAAGAAATGATTGAGCAGATCTTCCATACTTTGGTTTTGGTCTCTTTTTGAATTCAGTTCTCTGAAATTAAATGGGATCATCAAGTCTATGTTTTTGTTGGATTTTCCTTTGGCCCAGTCAACCATCAACTTCTTTGCTTGAAATGATTTTCCAACATTAGCTACTCCCTTCAGTAGCACTGCATGGACCTTTGTTTGTGAAGAAGTTTTGAATATATCGTTGTAGCTTTTTATACACTTATACATTAGTTCATCTTCCTTGTTTTTGCCAGCTTGTATCTTGTAGAGTTCAGTGTCAGGTTCATGTCGACTGAGTTCATCTTCATAATCTTTGAGGATTTTATCCCTCAGATGTACTTCGAGTTTGTGTTTGGTATCGTCTGTTGCTGTTATAGAAAAATACAATAGAAATTATACACTTGGAAATGAAACAAGGAGTTTTACACACTGCAACACTATTAAAGTTCATTCACTTGTATTTTTGTTGGGTCCCAGTCCTGCAGTGAAGTCAAGTACATCGTATTCGGAGGTTCTATTTTTGGGCGAACAGCTGAGCATTGATCTGGAATATTGAAAACATTTCACATTCAGCACCAGAGATGACCATCTTTATAGATGCTCTATTAGCTTTTACAGTTTTTCATGTTCAACACTAGTCTTGAGCTTTGAAATGTGATTTACACTTTAGTTTGTATCAAATTAGTTAATGATTAGTCTGTATCAAAGACCAACATTCAGCAAATTTTCTTACCTTGGATCTTCGTGGAAGTTGACAGGCTCGATCTTGGACGTGCCACTTTTCATGGAAACATTACTGAACGCAGGAGAAACTGGTCTGTCTTCATCAAAGGGGCTTCAAAACAGATTGTATAATTTTAACAGTGACAAACTCCACTACCTAAAATCTTTAACATTATGGTTTAGCTTTATAATGTAAAAACAGTTTATATTCTCTGTGATCCCAAATTTCACAGTTTCAATGTCCCACAATCAGCAAATTTTCTTACCTTGGATCTTCTTTGTGGAAGTTGACAGGCTCAATCTTGGACATGCTACTTTTCATGGAAACATTGCTGGACGCAGGAGAAACTGGTCTGTCTTCATCAAAGGGGCTTCAAAACAGATTGTATAATTTTAACAGTGACAAACTCCACTACCTAAAATCTTTAACATTATGGTTTAGCTTTATAATATAAAAACAGTTTATATTCTCTGTGATCCCAAATTTCACAGTTTCAATGTCCCACAATCAGCAAATTTTCTTACTTTGGATCTTCTTTGTGGAAGTTGACAGGCTCAATCTTGGACGTGCTACTTTTCATTGAAACATTGCTGGATGCAGGAGAAACTGGTCTGTCTTCATCAAAGGGGCTTCAGAACAGATTGTGTTATTTTATGTGTGAAAGCCTCGTACTTTTAACATGTCTAAAATGGCTTTTTTACTTCAAAATGTTAAAACAGTTTATATTCTCTGTGATCCCAAATATCACAATTTCAAAGTCCCACAATCAGCAAATTTTCTTACCTTGAATCTTCTTTGTGGAAGTTGACAGGCTCGATCTTGGACGTGCCACTTTTCATGGAAACATTACTGAACGCAGGAGAAACTGGTCTGTCTTCATCAAAGGGGCTTCAAAACAGATTGTATAATTTTAACAGTGAGAAACTCCACTACCTAAAATCTTTAACATTATGGTTTAGCTTTATAATGTAAAAACAGTTTATATTCTCTGTGATCCCAAATTTCACAGTTTCAATGTCCCACAAACAGCAAATTTTCTTACCTTGGATCTTCTTTGTGGAAGTTGACAGGCTCAATCTTGGACGTGCTACTTTTCATGGAAACATTGCTGGACGCAGGAGAAACTGGTCTGTCTTCATCAAAGGGGCTTCAGAACAGATTGTGTTATTTTATGTGTGAAAGCCTCGTACTTTTAACATGTCTAAAATGGCTTTTTTACTTCAAAATGTTAAAACAGTTTATATTCTCTGTGATCCCAAATATCACAGTTTCAAAGTCCCACAATCAGCAAATTTTCTTACCTTGAATCTTCTTTGTGGAAGTTGACAGGCTCGATCTTGGACGTGCTACTTTTCATGGAAACATTGCTGGACGCAGGAGAAACTGGTCTGTCTTCATCAAAGGGGCTTCAAAACAGATTGTATAATTTTAACAGTGAGAAACTCCACTACCTAAAATCTTTAACATTATGGTTTAGCTTTATAATATAAAAACAGTTTATATTCTCTGTGATCCCAAATTTCACAGTTTCAATGTCCCACAATCAGCAAATTTTCTTACTTTGGATCTTCTTTGTGGAAGTTGACAGGCTCAATCTTGGACGTGCTACTTTTCATTGAAACATTGCTGGACGCAGGAGAAACTGGTCTGTCTTCATCAAAGGGGCTTCAGAACAGATTGTTATTTTATGTGTGAAAGCCTCGTACTTTTAACATGTCTAAAATGGCTTTTTTACTTCAAAATGTTAAAACAGTTTATATTCTCTGTGATCCCAAATATCACAGTTTCAAAGTCCCACAATCAGCAAATTTTCTTACCTTGAATCTTCTTTGTGGAAGTTGACAGGCTCGATCTTGGACGTGCCACTTTTCATGGAAACATTACTGAACGCAGGAGAAACTGGTCTGTCTTCATCAAAGGGGCTTCAAAACAGATTGTATAATTTTAACAGTGAGAAACTCCACTACCTAAAATCTTTAACATTATGGTTTAGCTTTATAATGTAAAAACAGTTTATATTCTCTGTGATCCCAAATTTCACAGTTTCAATGTCCCACAAACAGCAAATTTTCTTACCTTGGATCTTCTTTGTGGAAGTTGACAGGCTCAATCTTGGACGTGCTACTTTTCATGGAAACATTGCTGGACGCAGGAGAAACTGGTCTGTCTTCATCAAAGGGGCTTCAGAACAGATTGTGTTATTTTATGTGTGAAAGCCTCGTACTTTTAACATGTCTAAAATGGCTTTTTTACTTCAAAATGTTAAAACAGTTTATATTCTCTGTGATCCCAAATATCACAGTTTCAAAGTCCCACAATCAGCCAATTTTCTTACCTTGAATCTTCTTTGTGGAAGTTGACAGGCTCGATCTTGGACGTGCCACTTTTCATGGAAACATTACTGAACGCAGGAGAAACTGGTCTGTCTTCATCAAAGGGGCTTCAAAACAGATTGTATAATTTTAACAGTGACAAACTCCACTACCTAAAATCTTTAACATTATGGTTTAGCTTTATAATATAAAAACAGTTTATATTCTCTGTGATCCCAAATTTCACAGTTTCAATGTCCCACAAACAGCAAATTTTCTTACCTTGGATCTTCTTTGTGGAAGTTGACAGGCTCAATCTTGGACGTGCTACTTTTCATGGAAACATTACTGGACGCAGGAGAAACTGGTCTGTCTTCATCAAAGGGGCTTCAAAACAGATTGTATAATTTTAACAGTGACAAACTCCACTACCTAAAATCTTTAACATTATGGTTTAGCTTTATAATATAAAAACAGTTTATATTCTCTGTGATCCCAAATTTCACAGTTTCAATGTCCCACAATCAGCAAATTTTCTTACTTTGGATCTTCTTTGTGGAAGTTGACAGGCTCAATCTTGGACGTGCTACTTTTCATTGAAACATTGCTGGACGCAGGAGAAACTGGTCTGTCTTCATCAAAGGGGCTTCAGAACAGATTGTTATTTTATGTGTGAAAGCCTCGTACTTTTAACATGTCTAAAATGGCTTTTTTACTTCAAAATGTTAAAACAGTTTATATTCTCTGTGATCCCAAATATCACAGTTTCAAAGTCCCACAATCAGCAAATTTTCTTACCTTGAATCTTCTTTGTGGAAGTTGACAGGCTCGATCTTGGACGTGCCACTTTTCATGGAAACATTACTGAACGCAGGAGAAACTGGTCTGTCTTCATCAAAGGGGCTTCAAAACAGATTGTATAATTTTAACAGTGAGAAACTCCACTACCTAAAATCTTTAACATTATGGTTTAGCTTTATAATATAAAAACAGTTTATATTCTCTGTGATCCCAAATTTCACAGTTTCAATGTCCCACAATCAGCAAATTTTCTTACTTTGGATCTTCTTTGTGGAAGTTGACAGGCTCAATCTTGGACGTGCTACTTTTCATTGAAACATTGCTGGACGCAGGAGAAACTGGTCTGTCTTCATCAAAGGGGCTTCAGAACAGATTGTTATTTTATGTGTGAAAGCCTCGTACTTTTAACATGTCTAAAATGGCTTTTTTACTTCAAAATGTTAAAACAGTTTATATTCTCTGTGATCCCAAATATCACAGTTTCAAAGTCCCACAATCAGCAAATTTTCTTACCTTGAATCTTCTTTGTGGAAGTTGACAGGCTCGATCTTGGACGTGCCACTTTTCATGGAAACATTACTGAACGCAGGAGAAACTGGTCTGTCTTCATCAAAGGGGCTTCAGAACAGATTGTGTTATTTTATGTGTGAAAGCTTCATACTTTTAAACATTTTGAAAATATTTTTTTGCTTTGAAATGCAAGAACAGTTTGAGCAGCAGATTTGATCGTGGGAAGCCAAAATCATGATTAAAATTCGATTAATTGTGCAGCCCTATGTGAACACAAAATAGAATTCTGACATTGTGCATCACATATAAACATTAGAAGTTATTGTATCGTAAAACCCCCACACTGAATCTTTCCCAGTAGCCATATCCGCACACATGCTGCACCGTGCAGCCTTCTGCTTCAATATAATACATTTTGTACTGATTCAGCTGACGTGTGTAGAATGTGACATATCACTTAATTATAATTATCACTTACTTGGCATTTAATGTGGCCATGGTCGCTTCTTCAGACAAGTTGATCTTAGAGGCAGATTCACCTGTTTTCAGTTCTCCAGTGTGAATAAATGTTGTGGTTGTATTTTGTTCCTTTGTTACCGAATGGCATTATTTCCAGATCCATTATCACTGGGCTAAAGTTGTAGCTGTCTTGTGTTTTCCAGGTTTTGACACAAGCTCTTCTGATTCTGGCTCTGTGGAAATGTGTAGATAATTTTCCTTACTAGAAACACTGGACACAGTAAGTATAGGGGATTATACCTGAAAAGAAATTTAGTTAGTTCCTCTGACTGAGGTTTATCATGAAAATAATAAGACTAAGTTCAAGAAGGTTAAGATGGAGCCTCTTTACCTTTTTGGCAGTGTTTTAAGTGGAAAAAAAAGTGCTGGTACTGCCCTTATTCTCATTTTAGCATGTGATTGGGTCTGTATTGTTTTCCTCATATCCAACATAGTGTGTTTTTCTTAGCTTTTTATTTACGCCCAAAAAAAAAAAAAAAAAAGCCAAAACTTAATTGAACACAAGTGAAACAAGTACAGGTACAAGTGAGTAGACATATTAAAACTCTTCTAAATACTGATAGTCATAGTTGTAAATCTTCACATAATTTGATTGCAGACACATTTTTGGCTTTTACTGCATTTTATGGTTTCAATCAAGTTGTAGCAGTAAAATAGTAGCACTTAAAAGCATGGTTTGGATTTTTGGGAATTTATCAACATGAAATGTTCCCAGTTTAAAAAAAAAATTATCAAGAATTTTTTTTTTCTTTTATCATTTTGTCTTTATGATTAAAACCTGTAACAATATTCATGTGTTTAAGAAGATAATTTTGTATATTTGTTTTTCACAACCGAAAATCATCCAACTCTATCCATAGTTTAATGGACTAAATACAGCAGGAGAATAAAGTGACCATGATTCAGTCCCTATATATTCGGTTTAATTAAAAATGTAAGTGGGGCAGCCACCGCCCAAATACGACATGTTTCGGTCACTGATGACTCTAAATTGTTCGTCAGTGTGAGTGGTTGTCGGTCTCTGTGTGTCTTGTGTGTTGGCCCTGTGATGGACTGACGATCTGGCCTCACCCACTGTGAGCTGGGATTGGCAGAGCATCTACGCGAATGACGATCGGGAATGAATGAATTAAAAATGCTAAGAATACATTGTGGAGGATCCCGGTGAGGGGGAGAGGTAACGGGCCGGTAAATACACCACAGCAGACTCTGCTCCATCCCCGCCTCACCTGAACAAGACGCAGAGAGACCGAAAGCACCGAAGCGCCACACACGAACGAGTGAGCGGTGAGCACTGCCTCGTGCTGCGAGAAAAGAGCGAGGCGACCGTCGCGTAGTTCACCCTGGGTAATGTAGTTTACCGAGACTATTTAACATGCAGCGGAGGTGAACTGTCATGGCGTTAGAAGGCACGAGGCAGTTCCCGTTAATGCACCGCTGCTTAGAGGGTTAGAACGGATGATGAAGAATCCACTCACTCTTCCTTTGTATTTGTCCGATTAATCCAAATTAACAGAGATGGTAAGCATGTCAAATGGTGTATGCCCTACAATTGAACAGGATTTCTAAAAATCAATGATAATAAAATCATATTAATCCATCTAAACTATGCTGTGATTCTACACATTACAAGTCAAGATGGCACCAAGTTACTAAATTAGATAAAATGCATCATAAATTACACAATGCAAATCAATCTTACCGATACAGAGGAAGTCAAATTCTTGATTACATTTGGCATCTCTCATGCAGGCTGCCTCTTAAAGCTTCTTCCTGTTAAAATGAATAGATAAACTTTCACTTTTGATTCCAGCCAACCAGCCCCTTTCACTTTGAAGTCCAATAAAATTCATTCTTGTAAGCACGTGACATTGTCACACATACAGCCACTGCAAATCTGACTGATAAGAACATTCCTTGATCAGTTGTGATCACACACTACAGCTGATTAAGGAAAATTCTGGTCAGGAAACACACTTTGTGTCTTTATGTCTGTGTGTGTTTCAGAATAAAAGCACAGAGCCAGCAAGGTAAATAACTGAAAAGACTCCCTGTAGAAATGTAGGAATTTAGAACCTTTTCAATCTCACTCCGTCACGCATCGCCACTCATGAGGTCCACACACACACACAATGCAAACATACACAATGACAGACATGCATGAGCCTGCAGACTGGTGTTGTGTTTGCGGCTGTGTTTTGTATGACAGTGTGAGTGAGAGAGGCAGATTCAGAGCACATGGTCAGCACCTGCTCACCGTTCCCCACCGTGTTTTTTATTACCCTTTCAGTTCATTGAACCTTAATTACCCTTTCAACTTGACTTGCCTTTTTCCAATCCACCTTCTGCCTCGTCATCTCTTTACATCTGCTAACCATCTTCTGCCTTTGTCTTACCATTCAAAACAGAATGATTTAATATTGTACGTCCATAAAAGTGACTCATGTGAGACAAAATAGGAGAATGGAGAAATAAGTCAGTAGTCTTAACACCAGTTTAGGTGTGAAATGGTCATATTCTGGAATGCAGTTTTATTTATATTGAAAAACGCTCCTGAGCCAGATCTTTGGCGCTCTACATTTGTAACGAGAACAAAAACAATCAGTCCTTTTTTTTTTTTTTTTTCATGTACATTTTCATGTTTAAGCCAATCCCTCTGTTTAATTGCACCTATTAAATTCATATAATTCATTCATTTGTCCCTCCTGTTTATTTTTTATGTGCATATTCTAAAATGGTTAGATTTAGTCGAGAAACAACTAGTTGCATGAAAAGTTTCAGGTTTGGATTAATGTCATACAATAAACAGTATTAAGTACAAAGTACTACTATAAACTAAATATAAAATATTGAGTCATCTTTTTGCTCTAACTACTGCATACTGGAAAAAACTAAGTGGAAGAAATAAAGTGGCTCCAGAAGAGAAATAAATTATCGATATCATTAAAAACAGATTAAAGAGTTTAGAATTTGCTTGCTGAAATATTTTCATTCACTGACCAGATTACGTTTGTAAATGAATTTTTACTTTGATATTTGTACAAACTACCTGGACAGTTTCACAGCTAACATGCTGACAGCTCTAAGCTCGACAAAGAGCTGCATGCCTCAAGTTGTGCTTTGAATTATGGTGTGTGTTACTTTACTGCTCACGCCTTGATTCTGAGGTAGGGGGGGGTTTAAAGTTTTCAGAGTGATGAGTGGCGGGGGATGAAAGTAGGGAAAGACTCAACTTTTTTTAAGAAGCTGCTGCAAAATCAGGCATTATAGGCCGCAACAATCACACAGACACACAAAGAAAAGCCTGCGAAATCCTGGAGGGATTCTTTGTCTCTGTCATATCACCAGTTAGTCACAAACTTCACGATCTGTCTTATTCAACCTTTCCTGTGATGAAAGATTACTTGACTGCTACACCTGCTGTTATCTTCTTACATGGCTTGTGTGTGTGTGTGTGTGTGTGTGTGTGTGTGTCAAAATTGATGTTGCCTCCTAAAAATTCCCATAAAAATAGAAATACAAATGTGGCCTTGCTGTTCCTACTACACTTGAATGCACCGTGTTTAAATCACCAAACACAAGTTTAATGGAGGGACGCCTGACCTCTCACACTCTTGATGTTTAAGTGTCCTGGGTCACAGTTTGGAGCCTTTTTGTGCTGCATCCAATTTTTCCTCTGAGAGTGTTGCTGTTGTTCCGTCTCAAATGCAAATCGGCTATTTCTCCCAAAGTACCATTACAGTGGTGTTAGAGTGGATTTACAGTGACACTGTCGTTTTAATTTAATATTGAAAGAATAATGTACAGATGTTGATCTGTGGCAGCTCAGGTCATATTAGTATAGTATAGCTCACTACTAGTTTTTAGGCATTCCTAAGTTTGTATCAGTTGCGTGTCTCATCTCGTGTCACTATCTGCTAGCTAATGTATTTTTAACATTTGTATGCTTTCTTTCCTGATCTTAAATAACCCAGTGATTCTGAGGTTCAGTTCCCGTGATACAACTAACCCAGCCGAAGCCAATAGTAATACAAACCTGCTGGATTTCATAACCTTTTCACCATTTCTCGTCCAAATGAACATCACACCACATGCCCAATAGTTGCACATAAACTTGTATTGTGGCAGACATGGTTGCCTGTGTGCTGTGATAGTTGTGCATATGGAGAGGGGATTTTATATCATACATGTTTCATGCATGTGTTCCTGTGAGGGGCTG
Organism: Echeneis naucrates; assembly: GCF_900963305.1. Taxonomy (NCBI): domain Eukaryota; kingdom Metazoa; phylum Chordata; class Actinopteri; order Carangiformes; family Echeneidae; genus Echeneis; species Echeneis naucrates. The sequence continues at coordinate 8,850,084 of NC_042517.1, read as the reverse complement.
TCGACATGAAGTGAGCAAGGTGACTTCACCTCCTCAGCATTCACTTCATCACATGACTTTTCAAAGAGGATTAAATGGGCTTCATTCACAAGAAGAAAAACCTAAAGAGTTGGGGCTGTGAGTTTTCCAAACTATAAATGTCATAATTCAAAGTGAGCTTGTAGCTGTGCTGGGGGGTTGAGAGCTGTGAGGGGATTAAAGGAGCAGCCTGGGCTTCATCAGGATTGGCAGTATCAGAAGAAGTGTCAGAACCGCAGAGAGAACAAACACACATTCATACAGTTAAAACACGCCATGAAAAACACATTTATGCTTATGTGGCTAAAGCTGCTTATTAAATCACACATTTGTGTTTGGATGGGTAAAACCATCATCATTAAATATAATAGTGCAGTTTATTTTGTTAAAAGCAGTCATTAAAACCCAGCCCTGTGTGTTTATGGCAGTTTAAAACCACCAATTATAATTTAAAAGCCACTTAATATCAGAACCTGCCATCACGAGGACTAATAAACCTTTCTACCAGGTCTTTTTTTACATGCACAGTTTGAATTATAACGTATTTCAGAGACATTACATTCCACAAAAAAATTCATAAATAAATAAATAATAAAAATAACATGGTGGGATCCAGTGTCAGTTCCTTCAGACTGAAGAAGAAAATGACAGAAGCATAACTCTCTCTTTATGAAATTCAAAGGGGAGCTAATGGAAATCAGAAGATAAATCAAACTTCATCACATGCAGTGGACCTATACTCTTAACTTAAATGTTATCCTGTGAAAAAGGGCCAGCAACGACAGTATATCTTTCCTGAGCTATCAAACTACCCTTAACATAATTTTTGCCTCATATTCTTTTTCACTTATAAATGTCAGTCTGTGTCTTGTTCATCATTTTAAGAGGCAGAAGAGATTTTACTTTGTTTGATTTACTGAATCTTGCTGCAGCAGCAGAAATATCAAGGTTAGTCTGAAGTGAAGGAACAGGATAAAAGTCTGAATTTGAGATTTTTAGTTTAAATCCCAGTGTTAACTGTGAGGTTGAGCTTTAATTTCAGTCCCAAAGTTCACGTTTGTACATTTAACCACATCGTCATTGAAACAGTTTCAGAGGGAACAGAAATCTCTCTGTACGTCTGCAGAAAAAAAAAAAAACAAAAATCACTAGCCAGACGACTGGTTTTAAAAATACCATCACTTGTCTGATATTTTCTTCCATTCCATCATACTCTAATTTTCCTGTTTTGCTTATCTGATTTGTCAGAATAAAAACGTCACTCTATCATCCTTTCTTTTCTCCCTCGATCCTTTTCTATTTCTTTGTTCAATTCTCTGTAGTTACTGTTGGCCCCCATTTTACCTCCAATCACTTCTTTCCTTGTTTTTCAGCTCTGCCATTCCTCCTGCCACCCTTTCTTTTCCCTGCGCCATAAACTTTGTGACCGAGGTCTCTCAGGTATAGTGAGAAGTGCAGTAAAGTTTTAGAAGTGTGTGTGTGTGTGTGTGTGTGTGTGAATAAGGGAGAGAGGAAAAAAAGGGATGTGGTGATATGGAAAAAGTAATTGGAGGGGACACTGATTGTAAATAACGAAGGGTTTCGGTTTCCATAATGGAAGAGTATTTCTTTTTTACAGTCTCCGTTTCAGTATGTGTGAACAAACATTTTCATTTACACACACACACACACACACACACACACACACACACACACACACACACACACAGATGCTCACAAACTCGCATACATAAGGCATAATTAGCTCAGGTAATCAGAAAAGACAAATACAGATTTAAGATAAAGGAAAAGTATGTGACACAAATGTGTGATGTCCAATTAGCTATAATTGTATAGTGTAAAACTGAAAATAGAAGGAAAACAGGAAGCCACATGCAATTCTGGAAAGTAACTTGTGAAACAGCCTACTGACTGTAATTAATGTCACTCCACTCAAACTCTTTAGAAGTAGTGTGTGTGGGTGTGTGTCCAGACAGAGCTGGTGGACGTTAAAACAGGAGAGAGGAATATGTTTAGACACGCTAATTAGAATAGAAAAAAGGAGAAGGGAGGAGATAAAAGGGAGAGGGGACGAAACAAGGACCAGACAGAGGAAGGAAGGAAATAATGAAGACAGTGAGAGCTGGCTGTGATGAAAGGAAAGGAGGGGATGCAGGAGATGAATGGGCTCATAAAGAGAGACTGGTTGTGACAAAAAGGGAAAGAAGGATTGCTTTAGAAAATAAAAAGGACACTACAAGGGATAAGAAGATAAACTTTAACCCAGCATAAATAATGACTTGTGTGGCATCTGATGTTAAAGACAGCGTTTGGAAAACAGCAGGAGCGAGCAGTAGAAATTAAAAATCCATTATTTATTAATTGTGTCCCATGATTCAGTTTGTCAGCATTTGTGTCAGTTTAGGTTCCTTATTTTTCTGTCTATGACGATACTGATTCTTTTCCTCAGCTCCTCACTTCCTCAACTGTCTGCTACTGCAGACCCGTTCTCTGTAGGTGTTTTTTACAGATACTAACTTGGGTTAAGGTTGGAAGCTGAGTTTGATATTTTAGTTATGGGTGAGCTGTTGGCGAGAAGCTGCTGGTCTGCTAAAACTGTAAAGGTGTAGTTATACTTTGTAAACAGTGTGAGGTGGATGACAAGCTTTCTGACACATCTCAATAAATAGTTGCTATTGAGGTGATAGTTATTGGATGAATTGATATAATTGACAGAAACAGATCAGATGACTGAATTGATGGAAGTAGTATGTAAACACGGCAAAGGAAGGCCCGCTAAGCCAAAGAAAAGGCTAGACATGCTTAGTCCTCCAACTACTGCTGAATGAAGCTCCTCAGGCTAATGTGCCAACCTCAATGTGAGTCATGGCTGTGTGGGTTTGTCAGATTAATAGTCCATTTTGGGGAAGGTGAGGGTGCTGCCAGGAAAAAGGCAATCATCTGTTATGTCTCTTGAAATAAGAAGTAGGCTATAGAGCTTTACTGAATCGTATGTTTTCCTGAAAGTAAACCAAAGGTAAATGTTCCATTTTGGCACGGGTTGAACTTGGCCATGTCTTATCCATCAGTGGCAAATAAGAGCATGAACAGGCCACGTGTCATTACAGTGAAAACTGTTGCTTCTTCTTAGACATCTGTCAGAGTGTGTTTTCCCCGGAGAATGCTGCCAGCCGTGGACGGGGATCTCACCAGGTTTTCCCTGGTGTATGAAGAGATTTTGTATTGATGAATGTTTTATATTTTGAGTTCATATGAATCCACAGCAAAGACGTGTTCGCATATGAATGTGAGCACGTCTTTGCTGTGGCAGTGACCCCTGGTTGCTATTGCAATGTTGCCTACAGATCAGTTGATTCTCCAATCTGTGACAGGTAACCAGTGCGAAAATGTCAAAGTAAGGCCGAGCTTTGAAACATCGACATGACAACATTGAGTTAAGCTACAAACAACAGAGCTTTAGGAGCTGTTGTTTATGTTCTTTATATTCTTTCATCAAAATGGGATCTGAAAGGCAGAAACCATTTGGGGCTGTAGCCAGGCTCCACTGGGCTCAGCCTCCAGACAAGGAAAGGCGGTGTCAGCTTTTAAAGGGAAGGGAAAGACTGAGGCTGTGGACTGAGCTTCACTGAAGCAGAACAACTTTTATATCAGGTCTTACAACTGAGAAGAGCCTCAAAGGGGTGGGGAAGCGAACCGTGAAAAGATGGGATTATATTACATCATCTCATCGTCAGTAACTGCTGGAACACAAAGAAAGCCTGAAAAGTGGGTTTTAAACTCACTAAACTACGTCTATCAGTAATAACCCTGAATTTTCTGGTGCAGGTGTCATAATTTATTTACCTCCTGAATGAGATCTGCAGTGTTACAGCAACGACACTGAAAAGTCACATTTCCTTGTGTGTTTTTCACGAGAGAACATGGATACTAGGTTCAACTTTACAGTTCTGGCTGAGAAAGAAATATTGTTTCCTCTCTTCTTATTAAAATCTTGTTTCCATCTGTTATTACCTGTTACAGAAACAAACCAAATTCCCCCCAGAGAATATTAAAGTTTCTTCTCTCTTTCACTTTTTCTAATATCTGTCTGGACTGAGAGGGATAGAATGTATTTAATCATGTGGAGGAATGAAAGCCAGGACAGTTCAGTGAACAGCTCATATCATCCCATGTCACAACATACTTTCTACCCACCTACACACACACACACACACACACACACACACACACACACAAGGATATTAGCAGACTTTTCATACATTTGAAAAGCGAGGATATTTTCACCTTATATATATTTAAGGGGAAAGACATGGAGATGTGATTGTTGAAAACAATCAACCTCCTCCTCTCTCTCTCTCTCACATACTCACACACACACACACACACACACACACATGCACACACACAGACCTCCTCCTCCTCATGCCTGGGCTGAAACACCAGCTCACTTGTTTTACAGGCTTGCTGATTATTTTGATAAGCCTTAATGATGATGGATTGACTTGGATTTAATGGGCAGAAATTTAATGTCTCATAACTTTTAAGGTGGCACATTGTTTTTCCCTGTTTCAGAGATTTGAAAACCATTATGCAGGAAGGGTTATGGTACATTAAACAGGCCACCTTTAAAGCCCGGAGTTAGGCCGCAACAGGAGCGGGGCTGATGTTCATCATCCTCAGGCAAAATAATATTAATGAAGAAATGTTACAAGTTCGGCTTGGGATTATCATTATTATATTTCTTATTGAAAGTGAAAATTTGGTCCAAATGAAATCTTTTCTTATGTCAATATGCTTAGTGAGTTTGATTTTAGTTGGCCAGGAAATTCTGGGTGTGTGTTGGAATTCAAGGTTTGAAAAATGTGATAAGCAACCTAGAAAAATATTTTTTCAGCCAATCCACTTTAGTTGTTAGTTTTGGAAATGAAACTTTCAGACTGCTGGAAATACACAACATGGTTAGCAGGTGAAATAAGTGGTCATTAGCAGCAGAGCCAGCACTAGTTGAGTTCTCAGTAGTGATTTCAGGAGCATGTGTTTTGGTTCTGAATTAATTAACAGCACAAAAACCCCAACATGACAGTTGTTGAAATGCACAGCAAAGTGTCTTCTGTCTTTTTTGTTTGGCTAAGTTTCAGCTCCTTTTTTCAGTGTGTTCTATTATTCTTCAGGGAGTGTTTAAATTTTGTGAGGAGTGTTTGTTTTGTCTTTGGGGAGTGTTTAGATGGTTTAAGTGTGTTTGTGTGTGTAATGGGTGAGCAATAGGTGATGTTGCTAAATGAGATAAAGGTGTGTATTTGTGACCTCTGTTGTGCTCTCTTCTTGTGAGGACCTGCATGGACATAATTTTTCATGGACATTCTCCAAGCCCTGACTCTTAACCACCACAGCTACGGGCCTTATCCACAGTGTTATCTGAACCTGCACCAAAAACTATTCAGACTTTAATCTTTCATCTCACTTTCCAGACACATCCTCAGTCGGTTTCCAAAACTTAAGTAAAGAGCACATGAAAGCACCACGGCCACCCATGCCACATCTTAAAATGTATTAGTGGCACACAGCCAATCACTCAGCACCCACAATGCTACAGTTACGCCCTCTCACCCAAACACCCTCTCCTCCACTTTGACAGGGATGATGGATGGAGGGAATCAACAAATAAACATCTGGCACCGCAATCTGTGTCAAAAGGTTATTGACCATGGCCTGTGTGTGTGTGTGTGTTTGTGTAGGTGTGTTTGTGTGTGCATGAGTGTTAATGACACCATTATACTGATCAGCCTCATTAAGGGATCCTGACCTCGACCATGGGGTCTTGACCTTAACGTGCTGTAGGAACCACACAACAATCATCACTGTGTCCACACAAAGTGGACGCACACGACCATGCGGTTTGTTTTACTTTAATGAATACTATTTAAGAATTTCTGCTTTAGGTTCTGTAGGATGCTTCCCACTAACTGGACAGAGAACAGACAATTGTACCAAAGTAGAATGAGTATAATTAGAGAAATTAATTTTAAAAAATTATATATATGTTGGATTTACCTGAAGAATAAGTGGGAGATCGCAATCAATTTTAAGATAAGGCATAGAGAAGAAACCTCTTGTGGCTTAAAAACTCTTTTCTCCACTGATGGTCAGTTTAAAAGCGACATGAAAGTGTGGACAATTCATCCTCCTTCGTAAACTTACTCATAACTTGCTGCTTGAGTAACTTTGATTAGAGTTTGATATTCAGCCATCAGGGAAAAAAAAAAACGCATTACCACCCACATAAATGTAACATCAGTGGAACATCCAAAAATAAACTGCTATTTATACTCTAAATAGCTTTCTCTGTTGTTTTCCTTTAGTGTCTTGTGATGCTGTGACGCGGCTGAAGGAAAAACAACCAGCCACACAAGAAAGAAAGCTGTGGTAAATCAGAATTCAGGGGATACCTTTCTCCTCTTTCCTTTATTGCTGGCTTGTTTATGAAATACCTCTTCTCTAAATACTTCCATGCAGTGTTTAATATGGGCTTGTATTACTGCTTATATGATTTGTAATATGCATACGTTCTTACAGTCATGCATAATGTATGTCTATATACAATGCCCTGTAGGAACTGGAGTTTGCTTAGGAATGCTATGTGCAGGAAAACCTGTCCCAGCAAAGGAAATGTATGTTGGTGTTTGCGTTGGTAAGGTCGCCACCGGTAGTTTGTGTCCTCACGGGCTCTTTTATGCATTTTGACTGGAAACCAAGTGACTGCTCAATGCGGGGGAGAGAGGAGACTTGATTTAGATGAGACTGAGGAGGGTGCAGACAGGACAGGTGGCTCAACAAGGATTTAACACAGGAAGAAACTCTCTCCATGTCTGCATGTGAGTGTATTTATTATTGTTTTTGTATCTTTACAAGAACCATGTGTCCTCCAAAGGATAAATGGTGGAAACGCTGGTATGAGTGTGTCTTAAAGTACATGTGTAGGTGTTTGGCAAAAAAAAAAAATCACTTTTTCTTCACTTGGCTTTGTTCCTCCAATCACAAGAGAAAGCAGACGGTTTCTGGAAAACACCTGGAGTAAATTATCACTTAAATAGAGATAGGATCTCCAAGAACAAAGGAGAGAAGTGGTAGAGATGGAGAGACAATAGAAAAACAATTGCAATGTAATGGTAATGGAGGGGAAAATAAGCATTTAAGAGTGGAGAAAAAGACTGAATCAGAAATGTATATTTCACTTGCACTTTGAAGTGGTGTCCATGAGAAAATATCTCATTTAAAGCTGGACAGGATTTGTTCTCGGTCATTGAGGAAGTGCACGACTGCAGCAATCACATAATTTCCGTGGTGACTTCACTCCAATTGAGCTCTTCCAGGAAAAATGTATGGTTGAAAAAATGCAATTAAATCACTTCATATTTTTTGCGACTTGTATCTCATTGACCCCTTTTTTTGTGGCTTGAGAGCTTACAGAGCAAAACTGTGACAGCACAAATATGAATATATGAAATTGGGGAAAATTTTTTTTTTTACTGGGCAGAAAATGTAATTCAAATTAAAAAGAAGCTCTGAAATTGAAACCATCGATAGCAAGTAAAGTCATCAAAGGAAAAAGTGTCTCAATTTGCTGCAAATACACCCGATATGAGCAGAACAAGGAGCTCTAAATGACTTCCTCATGCAGTTCCACAGCTTTTCCTCAGCATAATGGAAGTGCTTATGTGGGCTCTCCCCAGTGTCAGCTGTGTTTTATCCTGGTCTGGGAGTGTTTAGTCCAGTGGTCAGTGGCCGGGTCACAGCTTAATCAGGACAGGCAGCAGCGCTGTGTGTGTGTGTGTGTGTGAGTTCACTGCTAAGGTCAGACTCTAATCAGTTTAAATTGAAAGTTGGGGCTGATAAAGTCCTTTAGGGGTTTGTGTGTGTGTGTGTGTGTGTGTGTGTGTGTGCGTACCTGCATTCACCCCCTCCCCCTCCTAATTTCCCTCCTCCATCATTCATCCCACATCTACTCCTCCTTTCTTTTCCTTTCTTTTCACTTTGTTTTCCCCCTGGAGTCTCTCTGTCTTTGTCTCACTTGTCGTTCTCTCTCTCCGTTCATCGTTCTCCTGTTGAACCTCTTCTGTTGTTTCTTTCTGTTCTTTTCATTTCCCTGCTTTCTTCCTCCGTTCTTTCCTCAGCTTAAATAACTTCCAAGACATTTTTTTTCTCTCTTATTCTTTTATTTGTATATTTACTTGTCATCCATATTTTAAATACTATTCTTTAACTGCATCATTTATTTTGCCAAATTACCGCTGGAATGCCCAAACTCAAATTTGACCTTTTTGACAATGATAATGAACATGATGCTGGAGAACCCAGCAAAGTCAATATGCTGACGGTGATGATAGATGGAGCATCATCCAGCTGTCATCTCCTCCTGGAACAGATTTCACGTCAGATTTCCTTCAACTAGGAAGATATAGGAAAGAAGTATGAACATTGTGCTTATACGGGGATTTCTTAAATTTTATGACCCATCCCTACCAGCCTATAAAGTTTCCAAAATATTCCCTGGAGGGGAAGAGATGGAGGCCATTTTACCTGCACATGTGTGCACAGAAAATACTAACCAGTGAATATGACAGAGAATCGCTGCTGGCTTGCTAATTTTCCCGTTCCATCACATTCAGATAGCTGTTTTCTGTGGTCTCACTGTCGGACTCACTGAAGGAACCCACAGCTTCACAATTAAATTTTACAGTGTGATTTGTGAAAATGAAATAAAAATAATTTAAGAGAACAGAAATAACTGATGTTTATTGTCACTGATTCTTGGCCTAAAATATATCTGAACTCCACAAACAAAGCTGTTATGTGAGAATATTGGGCACATTGGTTAAAAAACAAAAAAGAAAAGAAAAAGAAAATAGTTTAAGACTATTAAGGCGAAAAGATTAAGGAGACTGAGATCAGTCTGGGTCATTTTGCTTGTTTTGAGACGTCGGGGCAGGAAAGATATGAGATATGAAAGATAAGGAAGATGAGAAAGATAGGACACTTAAATAGAAGAGAATTATTGTTAATACTAGCATCAAAACCCAATGCTTTTCCTTTCCCAAGAACTCAAAATGCATATTGTTTATTCCACCAACAGGCCCAAATTGTGTGAGAGAAAAGAGGTAGGCTGAATGAATTTCCTGTAACTGTGACTAATTGTAGCTGTTAATGGTAAAAAATACTGTCATGGCAATGCACGGCAGAAAGTCCTGGAACATACACGGCACACTAGCCACTAAAAACTTCATGCATATTTTTAATGGTTCACTGATGCAGAGGCCAACTGGGATTATGCCCAATGGCCGGTAGAAAGCTCTTCTTGACCTCCTTTGTCCTTTTACTGTGTCTTGACTCGTGTCGGCTCCATTATCTTGGGTTCCACTCTCACGGCCAAGTCCGATGAAACATTTATGAAACCTCAGGCACGTACACAAACACGCCAGCTGTCTCCTCATCTTGCGCCTCTAGATTGTTCTCCATCCCCCTACTTCTGTCCCGCCTCGCACATTGTGAATTCATGAACTTTCTTGCCCTGCCATTCCCAATCACTGCTCAAGGAGCAGCAGTCTGATTTGTCAAAGTGACGCAATGTCAAGATGCTGGTAAGTGGTCTTACGTTTCACAGCCTGTGACAGCTTGAAGAGCAAAACTCGGTCTCTGAAGGATTTTGTGAGGAGCGGAGAGGGAGCTTCACTCAGACAGCACGATCCAATTAGACAACTGACTGCAGTCCTTAAAACTGAGAAGTATTACTCTCCTTTCAGAGTAAATTATATTGTTCAATAGTTTGGATTGTAAATTGTGGGGCAATCACCATGTTTGAAACCAATATGAGTGTTGTCAGTGGTTGATGATGACATTAAGGAATCTACAGAGAAAATTAAAGGAGGAAGAGTAACGCAGAGCGAAGGAAATTCATTTAGTTTCATCAGCCCAACCTCTAACATTGTTGTGGTTATAGAGGCAATTCCCCCTCTCAGGTCACTTCCAGTTAACAGTTCCTTTGACAAATACAGGGAAAACACATTCACAACGATGCTGAGATGACCGCTGTTATACAAATGTATTCATTCAGCTGCTGAACGCTCAGGCGGCCTGTGACCTCTCCCGCTACTTTCCCACGTCTGTGTCCTTCGAAAAGAGTCTGCTTCTTGACAAGTGTTGTCCAATCATCAGCCGGCTGAGAGCTCTTCACTTCAACAAGAGCAGCTTCAATCACCAGCAGTCGCCAAATTGTCAACTCCTGTTTGTATGAAAAACCTTCATTGTGGTCCTCTGGCGTTCACTCTTAAATACCAGTCAACTTTCTTCACCGTAAAATGTTATTATTTCAGACAGTGCATGTTTTCTAAAATAATCTAGTGGTCCAAATTATATTGTCATCAGTGTGCAAGTTTGGTTTATACATATAACATATTTGATGCAACACAGGCATTTTAAACTCGGAAGGTTACAAATGTAGTTATTTTTAGTGAATTAATTTATTGTTAGAAGAATATAATGACCATTAAATTCAATCTTTGTTCACGGTAAACATTGTAATAATTTAATAATACCTTTTTGAGGCATTAAGTCGGAGCCAAATTCATGATACCAAACAAACATCACTGGCAGCCTCTGGGCTTCATATAATGTTTCACATTTTATGCCACTGTATCTGATTTTTATTAGAAAGCTGCTGTATAGCACAAAAGCAAACAAACACACAAAGACAAAACAAAAACAAAAAAAAACAGCGCACAAAAATGTGGGTAATATGTTAGTTTCTGGCAATTGCGTGCAATGAAACCAGAGAATATCAAATAGAAAATCCTTTCAGACCTGACCATCATCTGAAACGCACAAGAAAGCCCACAGAAAAGGACAAGTATCGACATCTTTATTTCATCAGCAAGCATTTTGTTTACCCGAAACACGATCATAATTTCCAGAGGCACAAAACCACTGGAATGACGTGGAGGCCATGCACTGTCAGCCGCCACAGCAATATATCCGCTTTCTCAGTGCAATATCTAAATTGCTAAATTGCACTTCTGAATATATTTTTCTTTACTTCCTGCTATTATGTGGAAACTGATAAGAAAATTACAATCGACCATGGGACAAAAACATTTCAGTCTCGGTATAATTAAATATATCTGTTACGCTTCAGGAGAAAGAAATATTTCCATCTGCGCTGACATTTCGTTGCCTTATAGCTCGTCTGAAATATGGGCAAAGCGTGCCCTATACATACATGGGTCAGATATTTGATTTGTTTTTTTCAGTATACCATGTTAATTTTATCTCAACTGAAATCTATTCCAACCTTCATATGCAGGGATGTCTAATTACTGCGGTCCTTGCCACGATGGGAAAAAAGCTGAAAGGGCGACTCAAACCTATACTGGACTGACTCTACATGTCACCCCATTGATCTGCCAGGACACGACAAGTTCAAAACACCAATGAAAACAGAACTTGGGAGCACAAAAAAAAAAAAAAAAAATATTCCCACTCACACATGGACACTCCTCTCACTCCTCTGTCTGCCTCTCAGCCCATATAAAACATGTTTGGTAGCCTTCAGTCTGCGACAAACAGGGCTTCCCAAAGGCTTGGGGTTGCAGTAACACTGACACCTTGAATGGCTTTCCCTCACCCTGCTGTGACCCCTGTGTTCACTTGTGGGCACTTGTGAATAGATGAGCATGGGGACAGGGGTGCTTGAGGGGCACCTCACGACTTCATTAAACCCCTGAGCACGTCCTGGTGGCGCTGAAGGGGTTGAAGAAGGCCAAGCATGCAGAGGTTCCCTTGCTGTTAGTTACTTCATTATTTTCTGTCTCCATTGTTTTGAAAACGTCAACTAGACAGGGCCAGCTCACCTACAGACGCAGACTGAATGATTTTGAAATGAAGATGAAAGCCAGGACCAGTGTGTTATCTGGAGTTCACCTTAAATCCGTCAGCATGTCTTAACTCTGCACACTCTTGTATCTTTTCCTTTTTATTTTCATTGCTTCGTTTGGGGCTTATCGTGTTTGCATAAAGCCTCACAGCGCTTGCAGCTGTTGCTAAATACACTTGACTTTTTTTTTTTTTGTTTGTTTTTTTGACGGATCATCTGTGAAAGCGCGTCTCCAAGTGCGCCTGTTTGGAGAGCGGCTGTGCGTAAAGGAGGGGCGCCTCTCTCTCTTTCTCTTTCTCCCTGCAAAGGCGCGGTCTCTCTCTCTCTCTCTCTCTCTCTCTCTGACACACACACACTTGTGCTGGGCAGCTCCTGGAGGGGAAATGAAGGAGCGGCAGCCTTCAGAGCTGAGTCAGTGAGCGGAGCGGACTCACAGCTGCTCGGCCAAACGCTCTTCTTGCGCACCGAGCGGGACTACACCTGGGACAGCAAATACCGGCGTCCCGCATCTCCCTCTATAATCTGCCGGGAATATTGTGTTTGGATCTTAGCCAACACGTGTTGAAATTATAATCGAAGACCAGAATCATTAAGACTGAAGCAGGATGAAGGAATTTAAGTGTCTCTTCCACATGATTGTTGCGCTGTTGGTCGCCAACATCTCGGCGACCAAGTTAAATGTGCCGCGCCTGAGGCTGTCATACAAAGGTAGTGACCAATCTATCTATCCATCCAATCTCCCACCTTTTCTTTGCATTTCCTAACTTGTCTTTCTAACAGTTTTTTCCTCTGGGTATTTGAACATAAGCTCCTCTTGTAAATGAAGCCTTTTCCTCCTCTTTTTATTTGTGCATTTTTCTCAAACTACTTACTCTCTTCGCGGTGGTCTGAGCTGGAAGTGTGAAATTCGGGTCGCTGTTTTTGGCTTCTGTTTTGCGGGGTTTATGTGTTTTTTGGAGAGCCCGGTGCTTTGCTCCTGGGCTGCGGCGCAGGCGGGGTGTCCAGCCAGAGGAGCTTCTGGCGGAGCTTCATCTCTCTGCGGTGAGACACCCCAGGGTGCCATCATCTCATTATAAAAGTTTATTAGCAGCTTCGACCGCAACGAGACGTCTTAGATTACGGAATGAGCTCTATTTACCGTCCTGCAGGGGTTGGTGGTTTTCTAGTCTCACTGCTTAAACCATGACAACTTCCATTCCTGAGTCATTTCCAGATTCATTGGCTGCTGGCTTTGATTTCAGCCTTTTTATTGTTTAGTCTAATGAGTAAATTAGGTTAATATGTTTCCAGAAGTATATTTCCACATGGCTTGCTGAGGATTTTGGCCAGCTCATGGCCTTTCTCCTCTTCTCCTCTCTAACCAAAGGCCTGATGCTGGTCATGACTCACTCGGGTTTAATGATAACAAGGCGGCAAAAGACTTAGTGCTTGTGGTTGTGTAAGTGCTGTTGACTGTGTTGATGCCAGCCTGCTCATTGTTTGTCCTCACTCAGGCCCGAGCGGCTCCACTGGCATCATCAGCGATAGATATCACACAGGATTTCCTCCCATCCAGCCCCATGTTTTAAGGAGAAAAGCCACCATCTGAGCTTGCTGGTCTTCCTGCTGGCTGGACTGGAAACTTTGGGCAACAATAGATAGAGTCTGATTAAGAAATCAGAGTGAACAATCAGGCAGGGATTTTGAATTCATATTGAGAGGCAAAAAAGCAATAGACTACAACCAAGGCCGAAATGTGGAGATGTGCATTTGGCCACCTCTTTTTTTTTTTGGGCACAACTTTTAGTCATTGCTTTTGTTTCCTTAGTTTTTGCTCAGCTGGTACCAGTGTCTTAGTAACATGATTTTTAGGAAAGTACAGAATTTTGCTCCATAGTATTCATGGTGCATGGAAAATATGACAGGGTCTCAGCCAAAATGTTCCTCTTGTGCCCAGGAAATATCGAAATTAAGTGGAAAAATGGTCATAAAATCCACAGAGCATGAATGTTAAAATACCAGGTATCAGAATACCAGCTTTGACAGAAGAGAGATTGGCATTAAATGTCCCTGAACATGTTTATGTCACCATTGGAAGTGACCCCCTTTATTGGATTGACCTATGACCTTTCCACTCGCACCATTCCCTGAGCAAATGTCAGGGCTGAAGGGCTGGAAGACTTTTTTGCTGTGAAACACACTGCAGTCCTCAAAAGGTGGGCCCTTATTGTTATCATTATATTATTGCCCAACAAAGTAATTTGGGTATAACGAAATATGACAAATTTTGTCACAGTTTCGTCATTTATTAATATTTCGTAAGTCCATTTGCTTACTGATCCATTTTATTCCATGAAATGTAATGTGAAGTTCATCGGATGACATTTAATACGTAAGAAATCCTACTCAATTACACAACTGGGGAGTAGATGCAGAGTGGAGGGAACTTCTGTTTTTGAGCAAACAAGGTCATGCCCTCAGCTAACATGAGAAGTGAAAAAACGAATGCAAGATTCTCGTTCACTGGGTTTTATTGATGAAAAGCGTCTTCTTCAAAGTCCCATATTTTCACTTTGATCGAGCAATAACCAGCACATAGTAACCATAATGTAACCAGCACAATATTAAACCACTTTGTCTACATTATTGGCCATAAAACCCCTCAGAAAAAAACAAAAACCCTCAGCTCTCATTTTGCAAGCAAATTGAGGCATGTGGGGATAAAACCTGCCTATAAGATTTTAATTATAGTGACCGACTACTTCCCCATTTCCTGTTGAGGTGAGCTCAAATTTGATCCCACAATTTGCCCTCTTTACCGTGATTTCCTCTCTGACTCAGGTCTGCCTTTTCTTCCTCTATTTTTCCATGGTTAATCTCTCCATAGGGCTCATCTCCTCACAGTTCAGCGGCAGTTCTCATTCTTCTGTCTCACACCAGCATTTTCCCTCTTTCCTTTTGTTTGGCTGGCTCCTCAGCCTCTTTCTCATTACAACTCGGAGAGGCCCAGAGGGTGTTTTCTATTCTCCAGAGGATGTAGAGGTAATTTAGTGACAGGAAAAGCTGTCATTATCTCATTTCAATCAATTAGTGGGTAGAAGTTCACGCAGGAGGAAGGAGAGCCATTTTTACCTCCAAACTCTTATTAAAGCACTCAGTCCTTCGCGCTCCTCTCCTCCTCTAGTGATTCAGAGGTAAAAATGAGGAGAATTTAGATGAAGCGTAAATCATTGGCAGCTATTATAAATGCGTTGCTGAAATGACTGTAGAAGTGCAATGTTTAAGATTGTGTAGGATTTGAGCTTAAATCAAAATGTGAAAAAATCCAACAGTGCTTGGTGAAGCTGCAGTGATAATGTTATGACCAAGACTGATATTAGCGTGTGAACAAGCTAGCCACCATCTTGTAATACCACATTGTGACACTGGATGCTGTGCGAGTCGGTGTCAGTTGGGAGATGCTTCAACTTCAAGGTGAAGTATTTTTAAAACTCACTTGGCTCCAGCTTGTTTGGTGAGCAACTTTAGGCGTATCCAATAACTGATAGCTGTACAATTAGATTGTATTGATTTAGCCGGCTGAGTGAATACACGATTCACAAGATTAAAATCACTTAACAGGATGACTCTGGCTTAAGGAGGGAAGAGGTGGGTGAAGAGGGGAAATGTTGCCACTTGTGGCTGTGGAGAAAATAACACGTTACACCTTGAAATTTGTCTCATTTAAATTCTCCTGAAACACTTTTAATATCCTGTTTCCAGTGAATTCAGCCTTTCTGGGTTTATCTTCACATATGTTGGTGTTAAATGATGTCTATGTGAAAATCCCCTGGCTTCTCGCTTGAGTTATTACCTCAGTAAAAGTTTTCTGAATGAGTTTATGGCCTCATTTGCCACTTTCCAGTCTTCACCAATACAACACAATGTCAGTCTTTTCAGTTTTAGACTCTAGAGCATAGCCACCATGTGACTGACTGATCTGCTGGATCCGCCCCTCACTCCTCCTGGTGTCAAAAAACCAAGATAAGGACAGCTGGAGGATTCAGAAAGAGTGTTCAGATACTCGTAATGTCACCATCAGCTGCTACTCGTTCTTTAGATAATTTGTTTGTTTCATCCTCAGAGGACACTGCTTTCATTCATTCTTGCATTCATATGTTTGGAGGCAATCATCAGCTGTTTTCTTAAATATCCTAATTTGAAAACTCTCAAAAGATAGTGTGTGTATGTGCGTGTGTTTATATGAGGTGACACTGAGTGGGTGATGTGTGTCTATTGTTGGCTGGACTCCCAGCCTTATGCCCAGCGTCTATACCAAACCTCCCATCATGCATCTCTCTCTCTCTCTCTCTCCATGTCTTTCATTTGTCATCCAGCTCCGACCTTCTCCTTTTATTCATTTGAGTTCTCTGTGTCTATTTGTGTGCTTGACAGACACATAGTAGCTTTAGACACCCAAACAAACACAAACACAGACACACACACACACACACACACACACAGACGCACACACACTCCAATACAATATTCACTTTGTTGTGCCAAAAGCGGAGGGGGGGGGGGCACTTGAAAACACAAAGGCTCACATCAGCGTCCTATTTTGATTAGATTGCATTCGTTCTCAGAGTGAAAGGCTTTGTTTGTTTTCCCTTACAGCCTGTGAATTAATGAGTTTGTTTTCCTAGTTGGCGTTACCCAGATGCATACATGCAGACGGGTGTTAGTTTTTCTTAGGCGGAGCGGGATAATCTGTCACCAGGAGTCCAGGACAGTCTGGAGCTGCTGGAATGTAGGCCAACTCCATCCTTTCATCTCTCAGCTCTTTTCCTTAACTCTTCTCTTCTTTTTCATGCATCCCTCCATTTTATGTCCATCACTAGTCATACTGATCCTTGTAACAGACAGGTCATAGCAACCTTCCCCCTGCTCAAGAGTAGCTGCTTCAGTTCAGTTGAGGTGTTCTCAGGTCAATGGTCCAATCAAAAGTCAAAAAGTTGAAAAAGGAAGAAACAACACAACAAGCCAACCTCTTTAAAAAAAAAAACAAAACGGGATTCATGAAAGATTTGTTTTGAGAAATATTGGAAAGAATCCCTTCTTTCCAATATTTCGCAAAACAAATCTTTTTTTTTTTTTTTTTTGGTTTTAATGTTTCAGAAGTGGTTGACATGTTTAGATTTCAAATAGGTCAGTGGCCAATATAAAAAGTTTACAGTGGATGAATATTCTAAATAATTTTATAAAAGAAATAAAATATGGAATGACAGAAAATAGTTCTGGACCACGTTAAAATGACTTTTTATTGATTTCAGCTCTAACATCCACTTTAGTTGCACGGAGATGTATTTAAAGAGCGTCAGACAGTTTGCTAGATATTAAAACTTTTCACTGTTTTCAGCGATCCTCAGTTTCAAGGACAGGAGTTTTGGCTGTTTCTCCTTATGAAAGTTGTGCAATTTGTCTGAAGACTAAGTGCGTGAATCTAGGAGGAGCAGAAAGCCATTAAATATAATCAAATGACATATGTGATTAGATCACAAAGGATTGGCTTCAGTACATGGGGAATAATCAACTTTGTATCGTGTGGTTATTTGAAGTAAACAAAGCAAAAGAAAACAATCAAACAAATAAATAAAAAATACACACAATAGTTGCTACTCATGAGCTACTGCAACGGCTACCGCTCCACACATCCACATATCCACAAATTTATTTCCTAAACAAAACATTTTGGCTGTTTTGGCAGTTAAATATAATAAATCATCATTTCTATGTCACACACTGAAAGAAAGATAATTTACTTTATATTTGTATGTAATATTCTTTGATGAATGCAGCACAATAGTGCTTTGTCCTGTCTATGAAAACCACTCATATTTAGTTTGGAGGCACAGAACCAGCGAGAGGTTTTCAGTGGTATGTGGGGTTGCTGACAGAGGAAACACACTACATGTTCTTTGACACATGATGTGTGTACCGGAGAAGGAGCCTCAGTGATTGTGTTGACTTCAGCCGTGTGTGCCGAGGCGTTCGTGCGTCAGCGTTTTTGATCTTTAAAGCTTTTGTGTGTGTGTCCACGTGGGTGTGCACGGAGTCCGAAATGTGGCTCTCTGTGTAGAAGTACAACAGATGCAAAGCTCCAGAGTTGTGTGTGTGTGTGTGTGTGTGTGTCTGAAGTTAACTGCATGTGCTTATGTTTGTGAGTGTGCGTCTGGGACAAAGGGAGAGAGCAACTACAACGGATGTATGACATCTGCGTGTCGAGGTGCCACTTGTGTGCTGTGTCAACAGCATCTCTCCTGTGGCAACTCTCAGATGGCGCCTTGGCCAGATTACAGGCAACACGCAGATGGAGGAAACAGACACGGTGGGGGGCAACTGGCAGTACAAGTATGAGAGATGTGGAGCTGGAAAAGGGGTTTAGATAAACACCGAGTCAGATCAAAGAGCACACATGAAGAGGAGATCTGGGCGAGAAGAAAAGAGAGAAGGTGCAAGGGATGTTTGAGGAAGGGTAAAAGTCAAGAGTGAGGGAAAAAAAGAAAATTGGTTGGCATAAGACCAAAGAAAGAGATTGCGGCTTTAGAAAAACAGCTTGGAAAACATTTGCATGACAAATGGATTGTAAAGACTGCACGGTGAAATTCCGCCCTTTATTTTTGAATTGAACCATAACTGTGATGGCGATAAAACATACCCCCCACTTGTGGCAGTTCTCATTGTTCCTCCTGCCTGTGAATAATATTAGTGAAATTACCAGTACAAGTGCGTCAGCAGAGATTTCTTCATCTTGTTGGGTTTTAGGCGAATTTCATGGCAGAGCACATGTGAAAGTGTGTTTCACCTCCAGCAACAGGAACCAAAAACTCCCATCTCTAAAGCTTTTAAACGCTGTGGTCCTGATGAACAGGGACATGGTGGGCACATTGCATTGCATTAACTTCAATATTAAAAACATAAATCTATCATCAAGTGGCCATTAATACTTCTTAATGGTTGACTGGCAACTTTAAAATGATTACAGAATCTTATATTTGTGTTTACATCCACTTTTATCGCCTAATTTTTTGTTTCCTATACATTTATGCATATAAAATATTAGTTTCTCCCTCCTTTGGATAAAAGAAAAAGGAACAGGTGAACCAAACCTGTCTCACCTTTGTTGTCACAGAAATGCTTCAGTTTAAATTGTGACATGTTCACTGAGGCTCAGGTCAAGGAGCTATTTGTAAGTTTTGCTGTTGCCACGCAGCCTTTTGTCTTTTGTGTCTAAAGTCTAAAGCTGTGAGGCAGGACTGCCTTTGGATAAACACCTGCTAGCTACATCAGTGGCGACCCGGTGGATAAATTGAACACCTCACCTTGTTTCTTGAAGTCCAACGACAGATTGATAAACCCCTGCTGGGATCCAACAGTTCAGCTTTGCTGCACAACGTGAACATGCCCAGATAAACAGGCTATTGACACCATTAGAGATCAGCGTTCACAGACAAGGCTAAAGCTGAACCAGTGCAATGGACCCCTAATGCTGCCATGATCACACAGAAGGTCTAAAGATGAATGGAAGAGGGGGATGCCCATGAATTTCAAAGAAAAGATGGGAAAGAAGGGGCTGTAATGAATAAAAGAGCCTTGAATGTTGGGAGAAAACAAAGGGTCACAACCTGAAAGAGCAAATGCGAAAGAAAAAGAAGACGAGAGCGAATGAACGGTGGAGAAAAAAGCGAGCAGGAGACAAGATGCAAATACCACGGAAGGGCATTTAAAAAGAGGTCATGATGGTGGAGGGGGGGATAAATGGATGAAGAGAAGACTTAGGGGAGCCACGCAAATGAAAAGGAGAGGAACAGACAGGAGGTTGACAGAGTGGAGAGAAAAAAGAGGGATGGAAGAATGAGAGATGTACGGATAAAAGGAGGGAGGATAACCTGAAGGCTGAAAGACACTGGCTCCTTTGAGAAGCAGAGGTAGAAGGTTCAAGTCCTAACAATGTGGCTTTGACCATCTGTCATGTAGATTACCCACTGCTCCATTTCCACTCAGTTATAGGAGATGTGTGTATGTGTCCCTGGTGCAGAAAGTGGTATCTCTTTCCATTGTGTGTGTGTGTGTGTGTGTGTGTGTGTGTGTGGGTGTGGGTGTGTGTGCGCACCTAAATCGACCCCAGTGTCCAAACGGTGGTGGTTGTTTTAACATGAGCGTTACAAATCACAGCAGTACACGCTCACCAAGGGGGTGTTCAAGTCCTGAAAAACTATTTATCTAAACTTTTTACACTTCAGCACACCCTGAAAACTGAAGACACACAACAGTGTGTCCAAGGGGGGGATCTGCTCCTCCCTCCCTGTTGTTGTACTGATGTCAGCTATTGTTCCACTGTGTGCCGGTCAGTTTGCCCTGTCTGTTCTGATGCATCCTGCTTTGTTCATTTCATTTCCTTTACGCTTCAGTGGTTTTAATAATAGCATCTTACAGCTCTTTCAATGTTGGATATTTTTTTTAGTCTCAGTGAAGATGATGGATGAATGAATACCATACTTCACTGCTGCTACCAAAACTACAGCTCCCACAAACTACATGTACACAGCTAATTTAGTAATGAGTAAAGTAATTATGTTTTTTAGAAGAAAAGGAATAATATGTACAAATACAAGAAAAAAACACAAGAAGTTTTTATACTCGACTCGATAAATGTGGGCACTCAGAATGAATGACACAAAATCTTGCCACATGTTGCAATCTTAAGCAACTGTAGATATTTTTCACCCCTGTATTATGCACATAAGTAGGTTGAGACACATTTCGGTATTTTCACATTGAGAAAAATCATACGAGTTAAACCTCATTTATCCTAAATACCTGTATCACATTGCAATCCATCCCATTTAAGGCAAAGTCACAAATGTCAACCTCCTGGCAGGCCAGGTCTGATTAACCAAATGAGATCAAGCACATTATATCATTATGTTTTACTCATCAGGACAAACATGCATGAACTCGTAAAAACCCCCTCTGGAGTCAAAATTATATCTGCAGTTTGTGCGTGAAATCATTTGGCTGTCTTGAAACAGGGCTCCAATGACTTTTGGGGAAACTCAACCCTGGTTTGAAAATAATAGGCTCTATTTGTGAAATGTTTAAATTGCTAACAAACGTTAACATAAGTAAATATAAGTCACATGGCTGCCTGCTGTCCACCCAACCCTCTCCATGGGTTCAACAAATCACCCTCAATAACATCTTGTGAAAACTTTGAGTTCTCTTGGACTAATGTTGAACTTGGCTTCCTCCTGGATGTCACTATTTGCCAAGTGCATGCTGAGCTGTGGTGTTGAAATGACAGATACTCTGCCAGTGTTTCACTGTTCCAGCTTGAGGAAGAAACATCCCTGAACCACTCTTCTCCTGAAATAGAGAAACATCCTCAGTTCTGTTTTTCTCTGCAGACATTAAGGGATTAGCAGGCATTAAATATTGTGCAGCTGGACATTCCTGCAGAGCACACCAAGAAAGGAGAAAGGAAGAAGAAGAAAAAAAAGACTAAAACGATTACACACATATGTAAACCGCTGTAGACACAAAGAGAGAGATTTCCTTATGTCTTCTCATATCACGGCATTTGGCAGTTTGGCTGGCAGCCAATGTTAAAATGATAGAGAAACAGGGCAGAGGTGTCCTTTAATGAAGGATTTTAGATGTTACATGTGGCACACAGCCTGAAATATGGTACCCTCTGCCACCAAAACAAGTGCAACCTATCTTGAAGTCATCGATTACTTCCAGTGGAGCCTCTGACAGGAAGAGCTGAGCTCCACAGTGGGCTGAAGTGTCTGTTAAACAGCTGCTGGCAAACGAATTTGCTCTGCAATCATCTGTTGAACTGATGTTTGATACTGAACTTAGCCATTTTACTTTAACAGTTTAATTTTTCCAACCTTAAAACAACAACAAAAACTCGGTGTAGCAATTTTTAAAATAAATAAATCAGTTACAGCAACGGGCACCAAGAGCTTGGAAATGTGGACGGGTATGATCTCATCATAAAATCAATAGTTTTAAATGCATTGCACACAATTTCATGTGTAATTTGCATTTTGGAAAGGAAAGAGAAAGTGAGAGGTAAGTGTGTGAGGTATGGGGTGGAGATTTTGGAGAGTAATGGAGTAAGAGTGGATTAAAAGTGGAAAGAAAAAAGATGCAAAGGAAAAGCTGGGTAGAGAAAAAGTAACTAGTCATCAGGGAGAGAGCAAGAGAAGGAAGGAAAGGGGAGGCAGAGGAGGGTGAGTGTTGATGAGGATCTAGGGTGATGAGGTCACAGTTTACTGTGTTTTAATTGGCCCAGCAGGGAAGATTGGGTAACAAGAACTCTGATAGCCATCCTGAGACGGCCAAAGGAGAAGTGTGCGTGCGTGCATGCATATTAGTCGAAGTGAGTGGGTGAGCACTCCCTTTTTGGCACTCATTTTTCATGGTTTTATCGCATGATCATGTGTGCTAAATATGTGAGCTGCGTGAGTAAAATGTCATCTCCAGTGAGGAGCACCAACAGGTTGACAGGAAATCCCTGGATTTACTCTGTCATGGGTTATCTGCTCTGTGGTAAACAACGAAGACACTGATTTCAGGTCTAAAATTTATGAATTCATACTGAACAAATAAGAAATGAAGCTGAGTTGGCAGATAAACTGTGCACTAGGCTTTCCTTTATAACGTAATTTATGAGAGGAGCCAATTTTTGGTTTCAGCAAGACCTCCAGCCAGAACAAACACGTGCTGTTTGTGTCTTCCCTCTGACGTGACCGACAGGAGCTTCTCCTGATAACACCTAATGCAGCAGGTTTACCTGATGTTCATGGTTACAGCTACAGTAATAACCCCTTCACAATATTAAAACAGTTTCCAGTGTTACAAACAGACTCCCACTCTGATGTTGAAAAGACCGGTGAAGCTGAAAAAAATACATAAAAAACAAAACTGTCCATATTTAATTTGGTTACAATAGTGAACATGCATGTCTACTCCCTCTGTAATATAATTAAAGGTTGGAAAACAACAGGCTGTTTTTCAATTCCATTTATTTGTGACAAACATTTAAAGCCTAAGAGTAAAAAAAAAAAAAAAAGAAGATTAAAGCTGTGTGCCAAATCTCTATTTAATTGAATAGTGTATTCAAAACAGAAAACAGGCTTTAAAAAAAAACCTTCCACTGATTCACTATTATATTCTCCCACAATGCAATGCAACAAGAAAAGAAGCAGCTGCTTAAAGCTGGAGGAAAAATGAAACTAATTGTGGCTGCTGGTGAGACAGCTCAAAGACCACCTCAAGAAAGAAAAGCATTTTCCAATTTTTTGATGCCTCTCCGTGAAGTCTAATTGCTTTTAAATGAGGTATTTGTCTTTTTCTGTTTTCATTCAGATGAATTCCTCTTCCACTGGTTTGCTTTTTCTTTCCTTCTACAGCACTGAAAGAACGGCACAGCAGCCATGTTTGTGCTTGTCAGGTTGCTTTATCAAGTTAGTGTGCAGCAAGTAATTACAGAATGTAAATGAATGTTATGAAAAGGCGTTTAGTCTCACAAATTTCATCACAAGATGAAAACTTGTCAAAGTTACACACCACTCCATGGAAGATAACTGTACAGCTCTCATTCACAAGCTGTTGACATATTCACTCAAATGCAATTTCTTTCTTACTTTATGACCCTGATGGAAAACCCAGGAGATCAACAAAGTCACTGTCATCATCTGAGAGTAATGAATGTCTGAACTTGTGTTTTTCTTCATGCTCATTAAAAATTGTGGTGCTGGTGGAAAAGTCATAAAGCTTAATCTTGTGTTTGAGACAAATATCTACTCCGTTTCAGAGCAACCTAATGAAATCTGTGAAATCTGTGAAATAATACAGAATAGCCAGTCACATAATTTGTCTTTGCACTTCTTCATTGTGCTGACAACATGTCAGGGGCATGTAAAATGAGGAGCTTTAGATGAGATAAAAACA
This sequence comes from Echeneis naucrates, assembly GCF_900963305.1. Taxonomy (NCBI): domain Eukaryota; kingdom Metazoa; phylum Chordata; class Actinopteri; order Carangiformes; family Echeneidae; genus Echeneis; species Echeneis naucrates. Next base: position 8,826,161 of record NC_042517.1, on the reverse strand, counting down.
CTCATCTGACCAACCCCAAATTTTCATCGCACAAAGAACCACACGAGGAGACACAATGTAGAAGAGGAGAGGGAAATATGAGACTCATGAGTGGAGGATGAGGAGGAGGAGAGGGAGTGATGAGAGGAGGAAAAGCACTGCGAAATGACTTTTTTGTGTGTATGCACCAAATTCCAGAAATACTTGGCACGCAGCAACAATATACAGCTGAGCTGTAATGATACCCTGGGAAGTATGTCTGTGGTCTAATGACTCTAATGAGCCTTTATTTGTTTTAACTTATTTGTGAGTGTCAAAGCTCAAGAAAACAAAATGGCAAAAATGAATATTTAAAAATAATGACTGAAACCAAGTTTTGTTGGTTTAGAATAGAATAGGTGTGAATGGACCTTGAACTTATTGATATGTGTGTGTGTGTGTGTGTGTGTGTGTAAGTGTGTTTTGTTGGCATGTCTTTTGCAGTCCAGAGGGTCTAATGGGCTTCAGATGTCCCTCTCTCCCACTGAACCAACGATAACAATGATACTATTGTGCGTGTGTGCGTTCGCGAGTATGTGTTTTTGTGGGTTTAACACAGTTTAAACTCTGTCTGTACCCAATTTGTACATTAGAGATGCCAGCATGGTATTTTAGCTTTTCCACGCTGCCTGTCTCTCAGTAAGTCCTTTCCTCCGATCTTCTCTTCTTGGATCTATTATTGTTATTCATAAAGTGCAATTGAAAGCTAGAGATTTTATATTACAGCTGCTAAGTGATGCTGTCAATAACAGTGCCAGTTTAAAGGGACCGGGATGAAGACCTCTAAGTTGGTAATGTGTGTTCACTCACAGACATGGACTTTGCTGTAAACCACGTGATGGTTTTGTTTAATTGCAGTGGTTTTCCATCAGAATTTGGGAAACCATGTGGAAGTCTGCATATACAATCTGCTTTCTTGTGAAACAGTCATTCATCAGTAATAGGAAGCCAAGTATGGTATTATAAACCAGTAGCTGTTGATCGTATTATTGACTGAATGAAGGTTCACCCACATGTATCCACTGAATGAGTCATGATGTAATTTCTGTACTTAGTAGTTCAGCTTTCATTTTTTTTTTTTTTTTTTTTTTAAACCCAACCTGATGTTGCGGCAGACGCTAGTGCCTTATAAGGATTTTGGTCAGTGCACTACAACTTTCCCAATTTCCTCTTTTCTCCTTTGACATGCTGCACATCTTCCTCACGCAGAAGCTGCCAGAGTAAAGGAAACTATTCAGCTAAGGCTCGTATCGATATTGGTTGTAAATCTAGTTTAGAGCAGGTAGGGCAGGGAGAAACTGGCAGCCCAGCCCTCTGGCTGTCCCAGCATGCACTGGGCAAGACAACATTCCCATGCAGATGTTTTATAAAGCATCTTTTGACTGTTGGACACCAGAGCCGCAGGAGGAAACCCTAACTAATCTCACAGTGATCAGTAGAAAGAGCAGATAAAGATTTCCATAGCTGGAGGGGAAACATGTTTGTCTTTATGCCTTAATTCTGCCCTCAGTTTTTTTCACACTAGGTCTCTTTTTTTCCCTCTTTAATTAGAAGTTTGATGAAGTGTAATTGGCCCTTGGCTGATGAAAGGACCATGTAAGATCCCAGATCAAACAAAGATGTCTCAAAACTGTCTCAACAGCCGCAGTGAATCAGAGGTCGACCCATCTGACTGTTAGATTTAAGATACACCCACAGCGCAACGCCTCTGCCTGACTGAGCGGACCACAACATAAACAAATCCCAGAATAAATGATTGCGTACTCGTCTTTGTAGTGGCGACACGATAGGATAGTTGAGGTTTGACATGTACAGTGGAGCCAGATGCTCGATCGCGTGTCGCTGTTCCTCAACGCAAAGTAACTCGCCTGCCTTTAAGATACATTGGAGACAGATGTCGACTGTTTTCCTGCGGATGGCGTCTGGGTTAGATGTCCAAGGTACTAAACCACAAGGTGGATAAAAGGAAAGAGAGAGGGGGACAAAGATCTGGAAGCAAAGGGAAGACAAATGTATAGACGTGAGAGACAAAATTGAAGACAGATTTGAAAGTCATTTCAAGAGCAGAGAAATAACACCAGAGAGGAAGTTAAAATCGGAATGACAGAAGAAGCAGAACATGATGGAAACTAGAGAGGGGTTAAACTGATAGATGGAAGAGAGGTGAAGATGGATAGACAGCGGGAGAAGAGGTTGGTGAGACGTGAGACAGTGGTGTGACTTCCACAGTGAGGCGATGAGCTGCTGGAGTGATAACAAGCAACAGATGGAAGCTGTTCGGCCACCTTTCCCCTCTGCTTCAGTGCGTGGCTGTGCTATTTATGTGCTTACATTTCTGTTGCCAGATTTGTGTGTGTATTGTTGGGAGCCATCTATGAGATACAGCAGTAGACAGGCAGACACATCAAAGAAGTCTCTGCTTCCAGACTCGAGTATCTTGGAGAGTTTGTGTATATGAAGGGGAAAGTACCTAAAGCAAATCATAACAGTGAACCACACAGAAGGAGTCGGATAAATAATTGCTTCATTTGTGGATGAAAGTTCAGGACACAAAGTCTTTGAAAATGTCTACAACATCGATCAAAGACACGATCAAACAACCTGTCCAGATGCTCCGACTCACAAATCCAGTCGAATAGTGGAAGAACTGTGATGCCGTTGTTAGCAGTATCTTCCTAAGAAAAACCAAACGCTCAAATTTAGAAGCAGTGTAAGTATAACATAAACACCAGGGACTGCTCTTTGTTTCTCCGACTGGGAGCTTTTCTGAAACTTAATCAAGTCTTTATTTTTGTAACAGTGGCAACACAGGTTCACCTTTAACCGACTAACCACACTGGGCTTCAATCTGGAGCAGAAATGTGGTTTAGTCTTAGACATCTCAACCCCCCCCGTGCCTCATGGTACACAGGGACACAAGTCTCTCCCCAACTTCTCTCCCCATCACACAGCACCTTGTCATTCTTCATCACTCCTTCTCCGACTGGAGGTCATCTCAGGGCTCTGAGCTGTGTGGAAAAAGTTGAAGCAGTGGAGATGAACAATTATCAGCTGAGGACAGCATGGAGCTGTCTGCAAGTTCTGCTGATAAACTGTCATGAGAGACTAATCAGACCTTCCTACTGAAATATGCTGGCCTCCCCATATCTGCTCATGTTCGTACAGGAGTGTTGATGTTTCTGTGCTACACGCCCATCTTACTTCATATACATCATGCAATTTTGCAGCTTTATGAAGCCGCAAAAGTGGATAGCTTCTATATTTTAAAAATCTAATTTTACATGAAAATGAATATTATATTGAGCACAGCTTTCCACCGTCTAATTTAAAACTCCTCCGGGGCTTAAAGCACGTCTTCTCTTCACCTCACCATGTTTTTTCTTTTCTTGCTAGCCCTGCCAGTCCCAATGAATCCATCAGACCTCACTTCCAGCACTTTCTGCTCATCTCTCTTCCCGCTCGTTATTTTTCTGACTCTTAGCTGTTTAAAAAAAAAAAAAAAAGCCATTCCCTTATCTCTCCAGCTTTCTCTGGCTCCCTCTCTCCCTGCAGTATATCCTTGTCACTGCTTCTATCCTGTCTTTCGTATAAAATTACTACCATAATGAGTATCTTCAGAGGATGCTGACTGGTCTCAGTGGGAGACAGTATTTCTCCAGAAATGCTCGTTCATCTTGGTTCTGATTTGGCTGCCATAAAGACACTTGCCAGGAATATCCAGTTAAAATGTGATGGTCTCTGTAACAGGTTACAGGTGAAGTGATTTGAACAACTTTATACGTGTGCATGAATGTGTATGGTTGAGGTGTTCGTGGAGACCTCAAACTTCTTAAGCGTCACAGAGACTTGTTTTTATTGGAACAAAAGGTGAATTATTAAAATCAAACTTAATTATGAATTTAAACATTTTAAGATGAAGCTATGTAAGAGTTAGGCCAGAACTTATGGTTCAAAATGGTTGAAAAGTTAATGTGAAGTTCTCGGATTTCGTGGAGACAGAGCTTTGTGTGTGTGTATTTGTGTGTGTGCTTTCATGGCCTCAGTGATGGACAAGGTGTCAGTAGTACTTGGGGCCCGTATGCTTCACTCTATCAATACACTTACTGAGTGGCAAAACTTTTTTCCCATATGTTTGTGTCCGGGTGCACATCTGTGTTATTGCCCCTAGTGAAAAAGAGAAAACAATAACGAACGTGACAGACGAGTGATGAAAGAGAGACAGAAAGACATTTTCAGTGAAAAGACTTCTCCGTTGAGGCATACCGTTTGGCATACCGACACCTACTCATATATATTTCTCTCCTCATCCCAGTACCTGAGCTGAGAGAGAGAGAGAGCAACAGGGAGAAGGAGAGGTGATAAAGACGAAACAGAATGAAAAGAGAAAGGAGGCAGAAAGAAGTGGTGCCTGTGTGAGAACGTGGAAGATTCGAGCTGCAGGAGGCTGGGAGGCTTTGTGGCAGTAAACCTTTGGTTGTCTTTAGTGTGTGTGTGTGTGTGTGTGTGTGTGTGTGTGTGTGTGTGTGTGTGCATAAAAGAGAGGAAGGAAGGAAGGACACCCCGCACCTATCTGACCTGGAATTCAACCCAGCTCCTGCTAGTCCTGCAGAGTTCTTACAGCAACCTTTTGACTTTGAGGCTGCTGCCAGATCAGAGAGGAGAGCCAGATGCATGTGCAGACTCACTCCTGCTCTTCACTTACGTGTTTACTGTGGCCTCATTACATCATACGCTTGTTTATAATCACTGTGGCTCACAATAGGTACCTTGATATCCCCATCCCAGTACGCCATCTGACCCAGATAAAAGTTCCCATTTCTGCTGTTAATCCCAGTTTCTGGCTCACATTGCTGCTCTCTCCTTGAAGGAAACCTTAATAAGTAGAGACAATTACATATTTGAAGAATGTGTCATTATGATGATTAACTATTCTTTTGCAATACACTGTTGAAGAGGGGTCAAAAAATGATCTTGTTGTGAACAAAGTTTTCTTCAAATATGTATGAGGATGCCCCAGGTTCATTTTGCCAGCCTTTCACAGTGCAACGCAAGCGGATCGTCCTTTCCTTACTGAAGGCTGATTCAGGTGGGCACCAGTAGACAATCAACACCAGCACGTACGGCTGCAACAAAGTCAGCTGATTGGGTCTTGGCGTTGGAAGCAGAAATGTTCCCACGAAACAACTGGAAACTGCTGGATGTTTTGATCATCAGCATCGTTTGTGAACGCACGCTGAGCGAAACAAAGTCATTTTATGTAATGATCAAAGGTTATTGAAATCCTCTTTCCTTTTCATCTGTGTCTTCTTTTCTTGTGCACAACACAGCAGGAAAGTTTTTAGGTATTTAGTCGGATTTATCGTGCTGTAAAAATTTAGGTCACCTTCCTTGATCTCTTTGGCTTCATCTTACTCCTCTGCAATCCCTCCTTTCATTTTCTTTTCCCATCTTTCCTGTGTTTTTCTTTTGGACACGACAGCTCATCATGTTATCTCTGTTGTCTCTGCAGACCTACTGTCCACCAACAGGTCATCGATCTTCAGCGGTCACCATGGCCATCTCGCTCTCACCGCCGTCTTCTTGGATGAGTACCGTGACCGCCTCTTTCTGGGAGGGAAGGACGTTCTGTACTCGCTCACGCTGGGACCTGCCAGCAGCGAGTCCAAGGAGGTGAGCTTCCTCGACGCAGTAAATAATACCGCAAGTTTGGTACTCTGCTCAGTCTGATGATTGATGTATGATGTAAGGTTAGTTACTGTGCCGCCTACATGTATCATTCACTCTTGATTTAAGTTGCAGTGATTCTGGAAGCGGTTTCAGCCTGTCACATGATGATATATAGCTTAAAGAGATAGGTGCCCGCTTTGTGTTTTTCCACAGAACATGTGTTAAAACACTCCGTTTTAAATCAACCATAAATTTGGTGACTCAAACCTGAACAGCCACTTCATTTTTTTTATAACCACAATTATATCATTGATAAAATAGTTTTAGAAAAGCTGATGAAAACATTTTATTAAAAAAAAAAAATAGAAAAGAAAGCAAAGAAGGTTGAGTACACACCTGTTTTCTCGGTTTAATACGTCACTCATGACCAATAATTCCTTTTTGACATTTTGCTGATGTGCACTCTTTCTGCAGTCTGATGCACTATTACTATTTCTGTTTCAACCTCTCACTGCTGAGTGTAAAACAGTGACCTTCAAACCCACACTTCAATCATATTTTACATCCTTCCTTCCTTTGCCAAAACATTTGCACAATCTCGTGGCCTTACCAGAGCAGGAGCACCTGTAAAAGTACGACGAGTCATAAATCACAGCTCTTGTTTCCCTGTATGTCACCTTTGATCTGTGTACGAATTTGCCTTTAAAACCTGTCAAACACTGCGGTTACGGTCTCAGATTTACAGTTTCTTTAGCTTGCCCGAAAGACATGGGAGATGAATTATGATCGAATTTCACTGCCATCGAATGCAGAGAGTTAGTGTCAGTCAAAGAGCGACGGATAAGTGAAAATGCTACCACCCTATTGTTTGGGGATCTTAGTTCAAATCTTAAAAGCCAGACACAGTGTGTTAGCAATTATGGCAAAATGTGTCTCTCATGTTACATATTAAAGTAATTTATTAAGTGCAACAGTTGACACAGATATATTTTTTTCTTTTTGTGTGTGTGATTTGTGGCGTTAGGGAGTTAATATCGCTTTTAGTTATTATCTTATAAAGCTTCAGATAGTTTGTACTGGAAAGCTTCAACACAAAGGAAAAGAACAGATACAAATTAAATCAGCATTTCATTTCATATGTAGAGGAATTGTTTTGGGAAAACATTAAGGATATATAGATATTACTTTCCAGCAGCTGGCCAAACAGTGCATGAATATACCTCACACACACAAAGCAATACCTTGTGTGCTTCATCCACTTCAGCTAAGAGCTGTGTGTATGTGGGTATAAGTGTCCTTATATCTGTGCTTCTACTTGGATCAAAGAGACTGACGGAGTGAACGGGTGAATGGAAACTGAAGCACTCGTGCAGCCAGATGCTGCCCACTTTATCCACCCGTTAATTCCTCTTCATCCCTCGCTCAGCCTCCTCGCACTGTTCTCTTGGCTAATGATCACACATGAAACTTGCTGAGCCTCTGGTTTTCTGCAAGCTGTTTGAGGCTTCACTGCCAGCCCTTGTGAAATCTGCCACTGAAACCATTTGAATGCAACTGGTGGGTTTACAAGGCAGCACACAATCACCAAGCACACCATACACCAGCGTCAAAGGAACTCAATGAATTCAAACAATTTCTGAGATAAGAGATTATCAGTCAGTGTTGCTACAACGTAAGTAATTAATGAACACGTCAAAGTAAGTAGTTAAGCAATTTATTTCATTTTCCTTGGAAGAAGCCATAGGTGTCATTTATTGGGGGGGGTTAGGGTTAAAAACGATAAACGAGTAATGCGCAAAAGTAGTGAGTAATGAGAGCCTCAATAGAAATGTAGTGGGGTAAAAAGTACAATATTTGTCCTTCAAATGTGGTGGAGTGAAAGTAAAAGTATCCCCCAAAAATAATACTCATGTAAAGTACAGATACTCAAAAACTGTACTTCAGTACAGTACATTACAGTATAATGATGATTGAAGGTAACGTCATTAATCTCTCAGTCCGGTAATAACTGGTCACTGTGGGTGTGCAGCCACAGCACCTCCAGGTAGAACACCTGTAAAAGGCTAATATGGTCTTTTGAATTTTATGGTTACAACTTGTGTGTGTGAGTTAGGGCAACAACAGCAATGACTGTTAAAAACGCTGCTGTTTACTTCTCTTTAACTGATTATTCTATTTCAACCTTTTAGTTGGAAAAAATTTCAAAAAAATAAAAAGTTTAAAGTTTGATGATAAAATTCTTAAAATAAATGAAGTTCATGTTTTGACCAAGTTTTCTTTTATTCCTCAGAAAAGTATTGAAAATCGTACTGTAAGGAACTGGATCCATAAATAGTAATAGTATCAGTGTTGATTACAGTTGATCATATATTCAAAGCTTCCAGACTTCCGTTCTGTCACCTCACACAAGAGTTTCTCAAAAGGATTAGCCAGTCCAATCATTCTAAAATATGAGTATATGTGGCAAATATTATCTTCACCCTAATCTTAATCATGCCATCTCTCAAATGTTTGCTGCAGCTTAAGGCAAGGCAGGTTTGTTTACATTGTGAATTTCATACACAAAGGCAATCCAATACAAAAAGAGAACGTACAGAGAAAAGTAAAAACAGTGCCACGCATAAAAACTAAGCCAAACAGTCATAACAGAAGTGCAGTGCAGGTTTCATGCATAAGTGCACAAGAAAAGAAATGTTTTTAACCAGAATTCAAAAGTATGGACATTTGATGCTGATTTAACCTCCACTGGCAGTTCCAATTGTTTACAGCATAAAAGCTAAATGCTGCTTCTCCATGTTTAGTCAGGACTCTGGTCTGGACTAGCTCACCTGAGTCATGCTAGGTTTATATTCTCTGTGCATACCGAAGATGTACTCTGGTCCCAAACTGTTCTGTGATTTGTAAACTATTAATGGCGTTTTAAAATCTATTCTGTGACTGTCTGGGAGCCGGTGTAAAGATTTTAAAACTGGTGTAAGCTGCTCTGATCTCTGATCAGCTGTTTAATGCTCCTTTTGGGGAGTCTGTTCAGAAGACCTTTACAGTAATCAAGTCTACTGGAGATGAACTCATGGATCAGCTTCTCCTGATCATTTTGGGTGATAAAACTGTGATTTACTATTGCTGACCCTGATTTTGTTTCCGAACAACACACTCACATCTAATCATATTGAAATTAAAACTGTAGTCTATTTTAAATAATTAGGTAATCTGAAACTTTCCCATTTATATCAGAAATAAGAAAGTAAATCATTTCCAAGCAAATAACTGTTTTTTTATTCACTATACTTCTTAGTGTGTTTCTAATCAAAATATGGTGCCCAGTGAAAGCTTTTGAAGTTTTTATTATGAGTGAAGCTGTAAACCGCTGAGAAATAGGCTTGACAGGCTCCAAGTTTTCCACCTTAAGATCTGCCCACCACAGCCTTTTATTACTTGGTATTTAAAAAATTCCTTTGTACCCATTGTACATCTGATCAATGTTGAAGTTAGAAGAAACCAAATCAAAATGCAAAGATCTGTAGAAAGCAAGTTACATGGCATTAAATCAGTGTGGCCATTGTGTTTCTGCTCAGGCTTTAAATTGGATCCCCTCCTGAATCACATCTGAGAAGAGGAACAATTCACTAAATGACAATTACGCAGAAAAAAAAATTATAACAAGTGCTGACTTAGTCATTGTAAATGACTCAATTGATGTGGAAAATGTTGTGGTGTGGTCACACTGTAGTGTTGTGTTTGTTTTGAAAAGAGACTTTCTCATATTTTTCAATAAGTTTGAACAGTTTTATTTTTTTCAGTCTTTACTTACGTGTATTGTATCTTGTGCTACTTTGGTGATTTTGGAGATGGTCTCAGGCCAAACTTACTCAGCGTGACATAATTGCAGAATGATCCGTTTGGCCTCAAAGTAAAACAGTGTAGAACCTGATTTGTTTTTATAAGCAGAGGTTGTGTGGAAATTTGAACTGGCTCTTCGGTGAGTATAAAACTTTGCAGTTCCATGCTCGCTGAGTTGTCACTCGGTCAAAAATAAACTCATCACATCAGATGATTCCGTTTTTCTGCCACGGCCAACATTTTATTTTGGCTCAGCTCAACTCTGAGCTGACAAAAAAGATAGATGGTTTTATGTATAAACTGCAATTGAGTTGACCAAAATGGAAAAGCGTCTGCTTACAGTATATGAGTATGCAGCAAAATGTTACAGTATATACAGAACGTGTCCCAGCCATTTCCCTGTGACGAACAGTTACAGGTTTAGTAAAAGCTGATAAAAGTAATTACTGTGAAAGGCAAGTGCCTTCAAATCAAATGATCAGTGACAGATTTTCATTTCTTACATATTAGATTTAACTAGGTCTTCAGTATCTTGAAGAGTTTTGATCTGTTTTTATCAGCCGGAAAATGAACAAGGACTTTGTTTTTTGATTATTCTTTTCTGTACAGGATTTTGGCTTGCTGTTAAAATGTTGTGTCTAGAGCTGTGATGCTTTTGAAGGTTCACTTTCTTCTCACGGAAGGTTTAAAGTTTTGAGCCAAGTATGAAGTTGAGGAATGACCTGTGAGCACGACCATCCTCCCTGGCTCGGTTGTTCCCAACTCTTTGAAATCGTAACAAACGCTGTTCCAAGATCACTGATCCATTGAATAACAAATCTGAGGGCAGATTTAAAAATGAAGGGCACTTTGAAGATGCCCAGTCACAACGATGAAGTGTGAAGAAACAGTTAAACAGAAGAAGGCTTGTGGCTGGCTGGAGGTCAGCAGGACTCTTGGATGATGGATGGTATACTGCAGCACACTGACCATTGCCAGCCGGATTTTAGGCAGGGGCTGATTTCACGGTCTCTCCGTATCAGTCAGGCACGCTATCAGCCTGCTTTTAGGTCAGACTGCGTGTGAGCCAGGCCTTTCAACAGGCTCACATTCATATCAATCCAACATAATGCCAAAGACACTGTTCCAGATATATAAACTTCCTCAAGCCAAATTTTAGACCAGCCCTAATTTATAAGCTCATTTCAAGCGTGAAAAAAAAAGAATCTGTTTCTAATGGATTTATGTTTGTAAGCCAAGTTTTTTTTTTTTTTTTTTTTTTTTTCTCCCCAAGCAAGTAGGGTGTTAGATGGTGTGATGGTGGAGAATACATCTGCAGTAGTTTTTATGTGATGCTAAGTAAAACACAAATATTGTAGACATAAAGCAGGCCAGTTATCTCGATGGAAATGTCCCCTTACTTTGATGTTTCACTGACGTTTGGAGAAATTGACTTTCTTGCTTTCTCTCTTCAGAGTTCACAGAGTTCTTCTCATCACTGGCATCCCCACTACCCCAGAGTGTTTGAGCCCTTAATAATGAGACTTCAGAACTTTAAAATGAAACACTGAGGTCAACAGTAATGTTGGGGTTGTATCGGTCATAAGGTATCATTCTTTGATTTGTCATGCTTCTATTACATTACCCCGTGACAGAAACATTTTGTAGTTTTCAATATCAGATCCGCAAAGCAAAGGAATCTGTGGTCTTGTTGCCATTGCTGTTCCTCAGTCATAGTGCTACTGCAAAGGAAAGTACTTGCATCCCACATGCAGACAGCCCCAACTTACCAACGAGTTACGTTCCCAACGGCCATTTGTGTCCTGAAGTGTTTGTTCGTAACAGAGCACTTCTAAGTGCTAATAGAAAGTACAAAGAACTGTGATGGTTTTGTGGCATAGGCTGCTGTGCTGCGCGGGTAGCAGCAAAATACGTACTGGGCAGAAAAGAATTGGAGCTCACGGTCAGCAAAGGGAGCGATCCCAACACAATTTGAACTTGGGGATCTGTCTGTTCGTATCTCTGAATGTTTGTTAGACGAATGTTCCGGAGTAGAGTCGTGCCCGTGCTCGGTGTCCATGAATGTTTTCTCTAAATCAGAGCTAGATGTTTGTCTGGACAGAGATTTCCTTTGTTTTTAAAATACTTGTATAAAAATGTGATGGTACTGGTTTTGGACGTGGCCAAAATTGACGTGCTGATGTCGATTTCAGGGTGGGATGAGTAAAAGATGAGTCAAAGACATAAACTAACACAGTTTAAGTTGCACTTTATACTGACCACACAGCATCGACTCACACACATGCTCTTTGTACTTACTAAACACAATCAGACATAGAAATGTAAGTTACAGCTCTTTGGTTTCTTTTCTCCCTTTTAGCCAAAACAAAGTCAGCTTCCTACTGGACCAGACAAAGACTTATTGTTCAAGAGTGACTTCATCTGGTCGTCAACACACAACTCCAGTTATTAAACACGTCATTGAAACTCAGCACTTACACCGACTCAGGCTTTCCTCTTCAGTGGCAATTGGATTTCATTTTTTACTGTCAGAAGGCAGTGTGAAAACAGGACCGGTTGTTTCAGTACCAAATTTTATATAATGCGAATCCAACATTCACATCATCCCCTCACTGATTTAAAAGACTTTGGGGCTTTCTTAATCAGACAATCTTGGATCTACACTGTGAGAACCTGACTTGAAAATTACTTATTTCTATCTTATTTTTCTTTACTTAAACTCCAGATGCTCTCAGCGATACTCTGAAAGATCCAAATTGTTCGTAGCCAAAAGCATAATTTCATTTATATGCATAAAAGATAAGGTTGACACTAAAGGGGACAGAGGCTCCAGTCCCAGGACAAACTGGATTTACATCTATAGGCAGTTTTAAGTCTTTCAGAAAATGTCAAACATATGTGTATATGTGCTATATTCCTACACTACAGTATTATTCAAGCGTGTTCCCGGTGAATATTTCAAATGGCGATATGCATCAGTTATTTTTATGGCAGAATAAAGCATGTGAACAAAGAGTTACCATTTGGACAAATTCATCCTAATTTCAAAGCGATATAATTAATACATTTCATGAGAAAAATCATAATCTGGCCTCAGAAACAGTCTGCCCTCCTCAATGGCAACAAAAAGTTTATTGAAAATATTTAAAGCAGAGCAGAGAAGGCCAGGGTGTCCAGGGCTGTGCCCTGCCCTCATCCATCCCCAGCTGAATTCATTTCTTTGTCAAAGCATTTGAACTTCCCAAAAAAACACCCTTTTACATCCGTTGTAATGAGATGGAGGCAGAAACCTCAGAGACAAATGATCTCTCAACCTGGATGCATAAAATCAAAATGATCTGTTTGGCTAGATACCATGAGAAGCAAGTGAGAGCACTGTGTTTTTTGTAACTCAGGTGAACCGACCCTTCTGCATTCACTGGCTCGGGCTTCTGCTGGATGATGAATGTGTCTGTCGTGTCTCAATCGAGCTTTCAGTTCTAAAGCCAAACTCTAACTCCTCATTCCAAATCCATTTGGCTCATTGTATTTGGAGAATCTGTTCTGCTCAATTTACTTCTAATTGCTATGAAGTTCAATTTCTAGAGAAAATAATTCAAACTTAATAGTGCACAGACAGATTATTGTGTTTTGATTGCATTAACAGAGTTACACACGTGTGGCTCCCACAAAGCAATTACATTTTGTAATTTGGCTGAATGAGTTTTGTTGTCTGTGCTACTTCATTTTTAAATTATGTGGTTATTACTAATCGTGTTCTTTTTTTCCCTCTTCTCTCCATCTTTCTCTTTGTCGTCTTTTGCAGATCTACTGGCCACCTTTACCTGGAAACAGAGAGGACTGTATCGAAACAGGGAAGGAACAGGTAAAAAAAAAAAAAAAAGATGACTGGTTACTTCCTGATGAATTTATTATTTTAATTACATTCCCTAGCATGTGCAGTGTAGCACAGTTATCCACCAGTCGAGATGCCTTCATGCCTTTCGCTGGCTCTGTGGCCTATCTGACTTCAGGCCTTTCAGTTTGTTATCAGCCCATTTTGTTAGCACTTTAATTTACTGCCTGCATTTGGATTCTTATTCCTGCCAGAGTTGAAGTTACTGAACTCTGGCAACAGAATGTGAGCAAAATTGAACCCAGCAGACCCGTCTTTTTCCATAAATGAAGTGAGTGCAGCGCCACGCCTCCTGCCAGCATGCCTCCACTTTAGAGCAGGGAGGCAGCTCTCTCCGTGCACTTGTATCCTCCGAAGTATAACTTGTCAATTTGGGTCTGTTCACTGCTCACCTGTCAGATCCTGCGGCTGCATCAGTCTCTGCTCTGCTCTCAGGGCATCTCTCAGATCCTGCTTGGCTTTCAAGGTTCAGATTTTCAGAAAGGGATTGAAATCAGAAATACACCTTTTTATTGCGTTTTCTGCCCCTATTTCAGGCAGAAACTGCACATAAATTTTGTTGGGAAGAGCAAAATGTGTCCCCGGCAGAACAGACCCAACACTTTAGTGACATGTTGTGCTAACACTTAAGTTTCCTATCCTAAAGCAACAGCTCTCCGCTCCGCTTCCCGCATTCTGGAAATGATACAGTAATTTATATCACTCGACAAATTATCTCTCTAATTAAGTCCACAACAGAAATGTCAAGATAAGTTACTATTTGGAATGAAAGTTTCACAGTTGTTCTGTGCAAGCCCAGTCTTTCTGAATGAGCAAAGAGCATAAAGGCTGTACTGCTGGAGATGATACTCTCAGAAGAGCATGGTTGTTATTAGCTCTTTGAAGGGTGGAACTGCTGCAAATTGTTATAATATGTATAGACTTATGTCCAATTAAATTGCTAGAAAATCCAATAAACCAGAACTATGATTTTTTTAATTATTTTTTTTTTTTTTTACACAGAAATGCCATAGCTGTGCCCCCTTAAAATAGTTCTGCTGTCAACATAATGACGTGTTTTCCAACATAGGGGACCCTGTGAACGCCAACGGTCTGGATTATGTTTTTGTTTTGTGCGCTTTACACTGGATTTCTTCAAACACATTAGTGAGAGAAAACAGCACTCTGGGACACATGGACGTGTAACTCCACGGGTTTAATATCTAAAAATTTTTACTGTTCGTACTGACTTGGTTGCAATTCTACTAGAACTGAAAAATAGATATCCAAGTGGGATGGTGACTGCTCCTGCCGGCAATAAAGGGTTAAAAAAGTACATACTGTACTGAATAGAACCGACACTCAAGAATGTGTCGGCACCTTGAGTTGTTTTGCCCACCTCAAGCTGACTCAGCTTTCCATTTGTTAGCCTGGAGACAGTAAAGAAGCAACATTACAGGAGATGAAGGAAAACGGGGGGATGGATAGGATGACTGTTTTAAAGAAGAATAATAAACAGAAGAAGAAAACAATGATAACGTTAGCCAGGAAGAGCGTTCGTCCACAGGAGTGAGTTAGTTTAGTTACGGTGTAAACTCCATACCAACATACTAACCCTAACCCTTCAGGTCAAAGGTTATGCCAGTTAAATGATTCAAATACCTGTAAAAGTAGGTATTAATAAACACTATTGATATTCCCATCACCCTTAGCTGTCTTTGCTGTATTTGATAATCAGCAATTGTTATAATGGTAAAACATATAAAGCTGCTAAATGTCACATCTTTGTGTTGAGATGCCGACATGCAGAGGTTAGCATGTAGGTCAGAGCGCTGACGACGATGTGACATGAACATAGGACGTGAAAGCTTGTAAAGAAAGCACAGGAAATAAGAGCGGGAAAGAGATAAAGGGGATGATGAAAGAAGGGAGAGGAAGAGATTTTGTAGTGCAGTCTCTTTTCTTTGATGTTTTGAGACATCGTTAAATTTGGTCCCGGTTGGAGAAGAAGCCTCTCAGTGGCCTCACTGGGGCTCAGAATACATAAACTGGCACTAATTACTAGTTCACACACATACATCATGAACACACACAAACACATGCACAAAACATGAAGACACACAGTTTTAAGAGTTATAAATCTTCTTGTGCTCATGGCAAGAAGTCTGACCGCCACCTCCATCTGGAATAGGTTACAAGGTGTGTTTGTGTGTAGGTATATGTTCTCAGTGTTTGAAGTGGCAGGTGTGTCTTGGGTGTCTTATATCAGTTTTATTAGGTGTTTCCTCTAACCATTGCTCACAAGCTTCACATCACTGTGTGTGTGTGTGTGTGTGTGTGTGTGTGTGCTACTGCACTGTCCATAGTGGTGAGGAGGAGTTGCAGCACATTATTAGCCAGGTCTTAAAACAGGCTGTGTGTAACTCTACCTAACTAATACCAAAGGAATCATAAAGTATGTGTGTGTGTGTGTGTGTGTGTGTGTGTGTGTGTGTGCAAGTTTCTTGTGTGTAAATGATAGAGATGTTTGACTCTTTCTCTTAAACTACACAGACGTCTTTCCACACTCTGTCACGTCCAGCATTTTTCCATGTTTCACCGGTTTTGAGTGTCAAATAAGATTGATTTCTGTTGTATCCTGTGGCATCTACAATGGAAAGAGACATACACTAAGCACAGATACACACAAACGCACGCACTTACACAGACACATGCTATATCTGCTGTGTTTGCTGTCTGTGGCTGTTGAACATAACTGTGTTTGACAAAAAGTCATTGAGGTTGAAAGGTGAAGGGTTCACATTGTGTGTGTGTGTGTGTGTGTGTGTGTGTGTGTGTGGGGTGGGGGTGTTGGGGGTGATGAGAAAGGATCACAGAAACAAAGAGAGAAGGTTACAAGAGAAGTAAAGAGGAAACGATCCAATGAAATGGCGTGGTTTAGGTCCCTTAGGTCTGAAGTACTTGCTTTATGTACATACATATATAAAAATGCTGCACTTGTCCTGGACGCACTGTAGCTGTGTGACTTCATATTAAACACGAGTGTGAGGTGAATAAATGAGGGTTTACCATATTATCTCTTGAACCAGAGCTTCTGTCTACACAGCCTCCTCCTGACAACTGCCTCCCACCTTAACCATGTCTTTACTGATAGCGTTCCCTCCCAGAGTCACCACCTCGTGACCTTCACCATCATCAATTCCAGCTCAGCCAAATAAAGAACAGGCAGAGGGGAGGCACTCAGTGTTTTCACCCAAGCGTGCTCTGTCTTGCTCTGCCTGTTAACACATTTTTCTGCTTCATCTATCAACATCTTCTTCTCGCAATCAAACTGATTATCGGATCAGCCCGTTGCTTCCTGTGTGCTGAAGGGACTGAAACTGTGACACATGCATCAGATATAGTAAGATAGACAGTTCGGGCGTGTGGACGATGATTCTCTATTTGAAGTCCATAAAACTGTGAATTGCGCACTCAGTTCTGTCCTTTGGACTGTCGGGATGGGTTTGATAGTGTTGGGAATCCTGCCTTCATTTGGGTTTGGATTTATCAGCAGAGCTATGAACGGGTTTACTTTGTTTCAGTCTGACTGTGGTATTTTGTGTCTGAGTTAAAAAAAAAAATAATAATAATAATTTAATGATTGGCCATGATTGAGTTTAATGATTGAATACTACAGAAAAGGTAAATGATTCTCTGTCCCTATCAAACTATCTTAGGAAATGTCATTTGGAAATAAGGCAATGGAAAAAACAACCTGCTTTCCAACTCAGATGTATTATGAGTTCAACTGATGAGGCTGTAATCTAAAGACAAGTTTAAGTGAGAGAAATTAGGAGTGAAGGCCTAATATTGACTACAGATAGCACAACCTTTCATCTGTGCATCACTACAACATGAACACAAACACAGAAGTGCTACAACTTTCTCCTCCAGCACTTTATTAGAATGATTTACTGAGTTATTAACGGGCTTGAAACTCGACAAGTGAAATTTATCTGACGTCTTATTCTCCAAACTGACCTCACCATTTCTAAATCATGATTATATTTTGACCTGGAGCGACCTGGAAATGGAACAAGCGGTAGAAGATGGATAGATAGATGGATGGATGGATTATATTTTGAGTTGATAAAGATCTAAATTCCTTCTTAATAGTCTTAATATTTTTTTTTTTTTTATCATGTTTTATTACTGTATTTTTTGGGGATCTAATATAAATGAGAAAAAGATGGATGCAGATGCAGAGGCCAGGGACACGGAGAGCAACTGTGCCCCCCCCCCCACGTCTCCTGCTCCTCCTGCTGCCAAAACATCAGTGGCAGCTCTCGCGCCTGCCAGGAAGCTTAGCTAGGTGACTGTGGTTTTTCTATCAAATTAATTTTTGATTTGCTACATGTTGTGAGTAGCAGTAGTTCTTTTTTTTTTATTTTTTCCTCTCTCTCTCTTTTGCAACGACTGAATGCATACCGGGCCATCCTGAAATCAGTAAAGACTAGCTGCAGAGAAAACCGTCTCCTTTTGAGGATCAAACAAGCTGAGACCAAAGACTTGGACGAGTCAGTTCATCCAGATGTCCAGCTTTGAACCGCCTCCGTGATGTTGTTGTGTGCCTTTGGATTGTTTTTCTGTAGGAAGTCCTGTTGACTGTGGTCATGTTCATGCGTATGTTTGTATGTGTGTCTGCCTGTGTTGGCCCTCGTTTCCTGTTAGTGTTATCAACTTTCTCCACCAAGTATTGGCTGTTTATACTGGAAACAGCTCTCCATGTCCAAACTTGCCGCTCCCTGCTGGATCCAGTCATCACAGAACATGTTTGGCCTCTATTAGCTCTATTTTCCAGGCTGCTGGCCACATCTGTGGAAGAAAATCAGTTTTATTCTTTTCTCAAAACACTTCATCAATACATATGTTGGTAGTATGATTGCATTTTTGCTGCAAAATTTCCTTTAAATATAAACAATGTGCCTTTGAGGATGTGACAAAGAGGTTGGGAATTTGGGATCTTCAGCCCGCCCTTCAGAACAAACTTGGAGACACATCAGTGTGAGAAATGTTCTTCTCAACCTTCAGTTGAATTTCATCTATGTGGAACATATATAAAATTGTGATGGTGTGTTATACTTCCCATAAACAAATCAAAACATGATTAAAGTGATTTGTAGGCCGGTGCCCTTACTGCTCGTGTTTCTCTGAATAAAAAACACATTTAGCCTTTTGTCTCCACTCACGAGTCACCTTGTCTGCCTTTTCAGTCAAAATTTCCAACTCACATGCTACAAAACCTCACTTGGTACAGTATATATCAGATTTATGTTATACATTGTGAGAGCTTGGCGCAGCCCTGGCAATATTCTTATTTGTTTATGTTAATGATGCGTACCTCACACTGCGAATGGAGCAGAAATGTGATGTTTGAGACGGCAAAAACACAATACAGTGGTTTTTGTGGGCAGCTTCAAAGATTGAATTGTGTGAATGGACAGGAGGGTTTTGCTGGGAAGGCTTACTCGTGGTCAGCCAACCTTCCCTTGTTAGCAAAGGGTCGAAAAATTACTATTTTGTGATTCCTTTCCACAAAATAGCCTTGACCCTGGCTATTTATGCAATGATTTAATCTCTCTGTTTCCAATCCTGGCTAGATGTTTTCAACTTTTCCCCTCAAAGCTCCTAGTGAGACGAAACAAGATTTGGTGATCAAGCCATTTCAATTTCTCTTTAACACCACTCCCTTCAGTGCCACTTAAACTCACACAAGACCACACAGATGAGTAAAACCCAAAATCCCAGGGTGGGAGAGCGGACACACATTCCCTCTTTTCAACATTTCATTGCACACTTAGCTCTCTCCTGGCCACACACAGATCCCTGAGACGGCTCCCTGCGCAGAAGAGCGGAAACACAGAGGGAGATACATGAATTTCTATTCATTCTCACTCCACGTGGTAGGACATAGAAACACACTGTGAAGTCCGGAAGATGATTCCAGCACGCTGCACATAAATTCTACAGTTGTTTGTCATGAGTGAAGCCGTCCAACAGTGATCTGGGATAAATGATTTGGGAGGAGAACAACATGCCAGAACATCCCAATGCTTGCCAGTGTTACTCTGAGATATCCTCTCCGCCTCAATACAAATGCATGCATTAACATCTGCACTGAGTAGCACATTCATTCAGATTTATTGAATTAGTTTTTCTGGAAATGTGTTTATCAGCTTATTAACCCCTTAATGCCAACTGTTGCAAATTTGTAACAAACCGTTTCCAGCCGAGATAGCGTGTTGTATTCCCCCAATGCCTATTTGTGCATTTTTGATACGTACCTGTTTTGTTTCCTGACAATGTTATGATTCATTCATTTCAAATCATAAATGAAAAGTCTGATTTCTGTTTGAAATTAGATGAGAAAATTGTTTGAACAGTTAGTATTATATTGTCAGGACACTGAAAATGGTTTTGTGGCATCAATAAAACTATCTCCGTCTCCTGTGATGGGAAAATCAGATATTATTTTTCATTACTCTTGACCATTATGGCCTGTTGTTGCAAATTTGCTATATACCCAAATTCCTATCTATTTTATTTTGTTTATTTTTTTCATATACATGTGTATAAATTCAGGCGTTCAGGGGTTAAAGGCCAGGTCTGTTTGCATAGAGAAACAAGGCAGCGGGGAAGGCCTGTCTGATGATGTAAACATTTTCTTACAGTGTGGTGACATCGTTTACATCAGCTCTCCAGTGGCAAGGGCTTTCAAAGGGGCCATCAACAATGTTTGAGTGCATGACTGTGACTTGGAGAGGGACACAGGCCACACACAGCATCGCCCACAACACATGCACTAGTTTTTATTTTACCAAAAAAAAAAAAAAAATTGCTGGTATAAATAAAGAGAAATCGGAAAAGAAGTGTGGATGGAAGCCAGTAAAGGGTAGAAAAACATGCTCCGCACACTTAGGTCAATTTAGTCCAACTTATCTGTCCTGAAAATGAGTGCAAGCTGCACGAGCGTGTTTTCTGAACAGAGACACACACCAGATGCTTAGTGTGCAAGTATGAGTTTGACCTGGTTAACTTTGAGAATGACACCGGGCCAATCCTTTCCTTCTCAGCTGACACTCGCTTTGTCAGCTGTTGTTGCTATAGACAGGAAGACGGAAGTCGTCGTGCCCTCTGCTTCCTCTGGAGCTCTGTGCAGAACACAAATGTCTTGTTTCCTCTGTCCCCTCTCTGTTCTCAGTCTCTGTGTTTGGGTGTCTGTGTCAAGGACGTTCAACAATGATCCACTTGAATCTATTTAACTTATTTCTGTTGTACGGAGCGACAAAGTTCATTGAGTGCCTCCTGAAGTGTTTCCTTTTCCATTTCTACATGGAATTCCTCCCTCTATCTCACTGAAGGGGTTAATCTGGTATGTATTAATGGTCATATATCTGTCACCTCCACAAAACTCCAATCCCCCCCAATCCCTCCACCACCGCTTCACTTCGGCACTCCGGCATTGCTGGTGTTTCACAGAACCTTTACACACTTTAACATGATGAAACTTGTTCTTCCATATATGCACGTCACTTTGGCTGTAATCCAAATATTAGAGATACAAGGCCTGTGTGGGACACCGAGGCTATCGCATTTCATCTAATAAAGTGCTTTTCTTTACAGACATATGGGATCAATAAGTCCTGTTAAGAAATCATTTTGGTTCATTTCAGTACCCTGAAAATCCACCAATCTGCATTTGGCTGACAGTTACTGCTGCACTGTGGGATTTATTTGCGGGTCCTTTCTGGTTGAGTGTGTGTGTACAGGTTAGAGGTTGAACAATACTGTTCAGCACTTGGGCAGAAGTTCACTCCTATACCACGAAATTAGGATGAGGGCAACTTTGAAATGTTTTCAGTCCCTTTTTGTTGCATGGAAGGTCACACATGGTTTATTATCTAAATGAAAACTTCAGGACAAATATACACAGAATAGTTTCAGGATGTATACAATCACTGTTGAGAGATAAAAGAAAAAAAATTGGATTCAAATGAACTTTGCAAAAAGAATGTCATCTAACATATATCTGAACCTTCTTTAACTTTTGTTTGTGTCTGTATTTTTTTAGACGGAGTGTGCCAACTTTGTCCGCCTCCTGCAGCCGTTCAACCGCACTCATCTGTTGGCCTGCGGCACCGGTGCATACCAGCCCATATGTGCATTCATCTATGTGGGGCACAGAGGAGAGGTGAGCTGGGGTGAACATTACCTGTGTGTGCATTTCAGTGTGATTTCTTCCTCCATTTGCAAACATCCGTGTTTGGAAACTGTGAATTACATCCTCTCGTTTACGCACAGTGTAACTGTTAGAACGACTGCGCCCGGTTTGAACTGTATTGTTTGACTTATTTTAAGTTGGGTCACTTTTGAGTGTTACCTTTTGCAGTGTTTTTATTCTAGATTATCAGTCACAGACTGAATTTCGCAAATTCTGAGTAAATCTGGGCGGCACGGCGGAATAGTGGTCGTGGTCTGTGCGGAGTTTGTATGTTCTTCTCGTGCTTGCGTGGGTTAGGAGGAAGCTGTTAAGATACCAGCTGGGTTTCCTCCAGGCGCTCCGGTTTCCTCCCACCGTCCAAAGACATCATGTTTGGGTTAACTGGTGACTCTAAACTGTCTGTAGGTCTGAGTGTGAGTGTGAGTGGTTGTTGGTCTCCGTCTGTCTCTGTGTGTCAGCCCTATGATGGACTGGCGACCTGTCCAGGGTGACCCCGCCCTCGTCCGGCGTGAGCTGGGATTGGCTTCAGCATCCCCTTCGACCGGGAAACAGATAATTGAATCGATGAATAAATGAATGAACGAGTAAATCTCAATTGACCGTGAATGAGAGTAGAAACACAAGAACATTTATGAACACATAAACATTTGTGAGCACAAATGGAAGCAGACATTGGTTTATTGACACTTAAAGCTGAAGTTGCATTGAACACTAGGGAGCAAAAGGACTCGGAAACAAGCTCAAAGAAACAGATATCCATCCAGCTAATGTTTCTTACTTACTCCCTGGAGAGAAGTTTGCTGTCAAACTGACCGATATGAGTCCAGTTTTTACTCTCATATTATCCCGGGTTTGGCCTCCACAGAGAAAACGACTTGGCTGTTTAACAGTCACGTGCTCCTCTTTCCTCTGCAGCTAGCCAGCTGCTAACTTTGCTGCAATTTTGTCACATTACAGAGCAGAGATGCATTAGATCTCATGTCATCAAATATGTTGCTCATGCGATACTGTGACACTAGAGAAGTAACAGCAGCTGCCATTGGCTTCTAGAGTATGAGGCGCTGCTGGCCTAATGACAGCACACGCACCAACCATAAAGAAATGCATTATTCATGCAGTGTCAACACTGCCATTGTAACATTATACATACGAAATCCTGTACATATCAGATAATAACGAGTCAGTGGGTGGCCTCTCAGCGATCCTGTGGTTGTGCCAAGATGATTCTTAAATTTTATTTTTTCAGAGAAACCTCAGACGGTTCAAGATTAAGCCTCAGCGAGCAGTTCTGCCATGAGCCTATCTGTAGCCCCTCTCAGCTGCTCCGATGGGCCGTCTATACATCTTTTCAACTGCACAGGCTGGTTTTCTACACAACCACTCAGCTCAGGGAGACCCGCTGCAGACCCTCACGCCAGGAGCTATTTAACAGACATGAATCAATGAATGGAGCTATTAAGACAGAGTCGTAGCTGACTGATCGCAGCCCAGTCTGCTGCCCTGCCTGGCCCAGCAGGAGGGGGTCAAGTTGGATGTTGGCAATGAGCTGAGGAAAGGAAGTGAGACAGTGGTGTGGGAGAAAGCCAACCTTTTAGTCTGCAGAGAGCGAGAGAGAGAGTGTGCTGTTCAATTTGCAGCATTTCTCGTCCGTTTTTCAGAGACTGCGGTGCTCATCACAGTGTGTGTTCTCCTCTGTGCTATTTATTTCTACATCTGCCTCATTCCTTCATCATGACTGTGGTTTTTGGACTCTGGGTTTTATAGCACATCATAAAAAAAACTGTGCACTTTAGGATAAAGCAGGCAGGTTATAAAAAGTAGGTCACCTGCTCGAATCCTCGTACTTACTGGGAACACACGAGCTGCTGCTCACGAATGTTTCAACAAATATTTCGACTCAGTGGCAGCTGGCAAGTATTCAAAACTTACTGTAAATAAATTGTAAATTTCAACTGTAAATTCGTTTTCCTCTGAGCCACTTGAACAGAAAGTGACAAAAAGCTTGATATTCTTGTGTTCTTGGCTAAAGCTTTCGTCACTCATCAATGCCTGCTTGTGAGGAGCAGAATGGGACAGTTTGAAGCAAATTGGCTCAGCCAACACTTCACGATGAAAGTCACCCTTGTTTGCAGATGCTGCAGTTGGCATTTCTGACGTAAAGGGTGTAAAACCATCTGGAGCCGAGCTTTTCTGATAGTGAAATTATGGCAGCTGTCATCGCACACATTCGTTTCATTTATTCCTGCAATGTGTATGTTTACAAGACACAGCTCGCACAAATTACGTCAGCATCAGTGTGTTAAAACTCAGCAGTCCTGACTGACGTTAAGATACCAGCTGCCTTCCTGCTTTTGTTAATCTGTGTGTGCGTGTGTGTGAGACCATCACACATTAGCCACACAACCATGTCCTTTCAGGTAGTCCCTGAGTCTCAACACCACAGGGATCCTGTCCATTTATTTAACCAGTCGTTAACTGGTGGAGAACAGACTGTCGACTGTTTGTATGACCCCTTGAGGGAACAGATGCCTGCTCCTTCAGACTGGACTCTGGGTGGGATGACCTTTAACCTCTTAGGTGTTTCATCTCAGTTAGCAGCAGACGTACACATTCTCCTTCTGTCCTCCTCATTCCACCTTCTTCCATCTCTCTTTGTCTCATACAAATTTTACTCAAAACGTCTGAATGTTGTAAGAAAGCAAGTAATTTCACGTATGGTGAATCAAAGAATCTCAAACAATGTTTTGACAAGATGTATTAGTGTTGGTCAAGCTGTTATTGTTCTCTACTGTTAGCTAATCCCAACTATTTTTCATGCTTTCGTCCAGACAGGGAAATGAATTTAAACCACCAGTGAAGAATCTGACATACTCTCAGGACGGAGGGAAGCGTCAGTAATTGGCAATACATTTGAGTTTTAGTGAGGAAATGAGTGATCAGATGACAATTGGATTAATTTTCACCACATGGGGTTCGTCTGAACTCCCAGAGAATACGGGCAATCTCTCTCTCACATACACATACACACACTCCCCATGGTGAGTGACACAGCTGCCTAGGCAGTGTCATAGATATGAAAATAAACCATCATTACAGTGATGACATAGGGAGAAGCAGACCACACACACGCACACGCATGTACCTACACACATGTGCACATACTGTCAAGCGAAACAAATGACACAAACCTGAGCGTATAAATATGCAGAAACATTTACGGATGTGATGAATGACACGCACCCTCAAACATAAATACAAATATATAAAAGCAAATGCATGGGTTTATGGACGCATTCAAGGAAGCAGAGCTTTATATGTTCTAACGAAAGACAGGACTGAGAAAAGCTGCACACGTGAGAACACAAAGATGCCTCCTAAATTTTTTAGAAACACTTTCACTCAACTGCGCTGCCTTTGCAGACTTTTTAAGTAACTTGCTGAGGCAGCCACCATTAAGACATCTTTAAAAGCTGGGATATGTGGCATAAAATGACAGCAAAAGATAAATATAAAGTCATAGTTATATGAAAAAAAGTGGAAAAAAAGCGTTTGTTGGGATTAATGTAACATTTCTGCATTTTCAACCATTGTTTCTCCCCATTTCTAGTCGTTCATTTGTCATTTCATGTCCGAGAGTTACGCTAACTCTCGGTCTATCCTGTCTGCATCTCTCACTCGCTCTATATTTCAGCACTTTTTTCTGTCTCTCTGTCTTTTTCAATCTTCCTGCGTCTGTCTCACTGTCCGTCTCTGTTCTGAGGGACTCCATCGTGAGAAGAAAGAAAATCCTCCTGAGACACACATGAAAATAGCACCAAAACAAATACAAGTTACAAAAACAAATAGTTAAAACTAAGAAGAGTGAAAGGCAGCAAAAGCCGAAGTGAGAGAGTTCCCATGTTTTCATGAGAGTGAGAACTGAGTGGTGAGAGAGGGAGCCCAGGCATTATTTCATTGTACAGGGAGGAAAAGGCCAAACACAACAACCATTGAAGTTTTCCAAGTCAAGATGCATGAAGTGATTCCAAACTAAAAGTGGGAGACTTTTAACATGTTTTAAAAGCTTAAAGCTGACATTTTAAATTCTCCTGTAAGACATTCACAATTCAAAGACAAAATTCAGAAGCCCCGACAAAGTCAAATGTGCTGCGTTTGATTCAGGCTCTGCTTTATCAAGCACTAAGGGGGAGGAAGGGGAGGAAGATGGGGGAGAAGACGACGAGAGGCTGGAAGGAGCAATGAGTACAGAAGGGGAACGTCTGCCTTTGTTAACTCAGTAGGGCAGAAGAAAAGAGATAGGGCAGAGAAGCAAGAGGCAGCCAAGGGACTGATTTATGACTGAGTGGTATGACGTGATTAAAACTGAAAGTATCATTGAACTCCTCTCCTCTTCAACTTACATGCTGATGAGTTCCAAATGTCCTCACAAAGTCAGAACGGCCCGGACAAACTGTACCAGCACTTTCAAGTTGAGCCACAGTCCACACCTCATTTACTTTTACTTCTGGTAGTTAAACCTTTATTGAACCGAATGCCTTTTGACAAGCTAAAACACATTGATTTTTCAGTCCTAGCGGCAAGAGGAAAGGAGCATTAAATCCGGAGTGAAGTCAATTCTTTCATGTGAAAATGAAATGTGAGGAGAACCAATATCTGTGTTTCTCCCCCTCATGACTCAGTGACACCACATATTCCTGTGGTCTGCAGTAATCAGTCAGTTATATGTTCAGGAGAACTGTTCCGTTGCAAAGTGACAAATATTTGTGTGAAGCAGCAACTGTGGAATGATGCTAACTGCTAAAACACAGAGTAACACTACAACGAGTAGAGACGAGTAATAAATAACATTGGCTGTGTAACATTAGTCACCACAAGCTTGTGATCATACCAAACCAAGTAAGGCTGTGCAGCAGTAGGAGAACCCCGGACTGATAAACCGAGCAAGAGTCCATTTTCATCGAGATATATTCATTTCTAAGAACAGACGTTTGCTTTCTTGTCTTGTAAAATGTCCCTTGTTTCACTCCAAGCTCACTCAATTGTCTTAAATTTAGATTTTAAAAAGAATAAGATTGTAAGATAGTTTCTCCCTCGTTGAATGATGCCGATGTTTATGTGGGCCTGACAGCTCTCACTGGTCACAGTGTCTTTGTAGAGCAGCTCCTGATGTAATTTGCTCACCATCACTGAGTGCAAAGTGGCCTGGATGTCTCTCGCTCTCTCTCCCTCTCTCTCTCTGTTTCCTTCCTTCTCTCTCCCTTGCAGCAGCAGCAGCAGCAGCATTTGTGTGTATTTGTCTTGGCAGAGTTTCGCCAAAGGAAGTCTGACGCTCTAATCAACTGCACAGACTGCTGCACCATTACTTTGAATCATCATAAGATAAAACAGACGCACACACACACACACGCATCCCCCAAAAAGCTCAGTTCCTTTTCAGATTTAAGATGCATGTATGCACTGTAAGAAAAGAAAAAGTCCACAAACACACAGCCAGGCACATGAACACATGCACATACACAGATAGGTAATGAAGGGATGCAGTGACGTTGCCTCAAGTCAAAAGAGAGTGAGGAGGTGCTGAAAGAATAAGGATGACTAATGAGTAAAGACTTTAGCAGAAAAAGAGATGAAGAGCAGAAAACTGAATTCCTTGATAGAGAGAAGATGGAAGAAAGAAGGGGAAAGGTTAACGCAAAATGAATAAAGAACACAGTTACATAATTTATGTACACATTTATAACATTCAGTCACTTCTAATCAAGATCTTTATTTTAAGGAATCATGCTTGCGCCACAGCTGATTGAAGCACATGTGGTACAACTTTAAAATCGATGAAATGAGCGAGTGTAGAGAAAACGGCAAATGTATTCTTCGTAAATTAATTGAATATGTGCGGCTTTATTTTCTCCTTTATCATCAATCTTTATCGAAGACAAGACTCCAAACACTTCTTAAAATCCCTCATTCAAACTTAATGAAGTGTCAGGGTGTGTGTGGTCATTTTGCTGCACATGTTCACGCTGTACACCTGTAGAACTCATGAACAATCACAAAGCCATATGTGGATCAAATATTAAAAACACCCTGTCGCTGCTTATTTCCTGTTGAATTTACCGGTGTATTTTTATTTTATTTATTTATTTTTTTTCTTTTCTGAGTGTGTTTCCCGCTGTGGCAATTAGCTGTGTCTGTGTTCCTCGGCACGTGCGATAACACAAGCGCATATGTGTGGGTGCACGTACAGAGCCGGGGTGTGTGCAGTCTGCACTTTGTTTCTTGAATTATTTTTATCCCTCTGACTTCATTGTCATCATCTCCCCTGTGATCCCTTGCTCAGTAGAACAATCCCCCTTCTGCCAGTGACAATACTCCATTGTCTACCAGAGGAACACCAACTCAGACACGCACAGTTCACTGTTAGGACACTTAAGTCACTGATGTGCACTTGAATGAGACATGAGGCAGCACTCCCTGTCCTGTCGCCTTCCATTCTGTTTTTATCCGGGTTGATCACACCCAGACGGTCAGAGACTGACGTCGCTGAGGTGGGAAGGGAAAAGCATAGAAATAGAAGGCCATTTGTCCACAGCGGCCCTTCTCTGGTCACACAATTCAAGAGCGTGGCCAACATTCAGCAGGTTAACTTGAGTGATGAGTAATCTAACAAAGAGCCACTATTATTTTAAATATCCTCTCAATGTCCTCAGAAATCATAAAAAACTGAAAGCATTTTGATGTAAAGTGTTATAAAATCCTATTTAAATTTGAATTTGCTCTTTTGATTTCTCGTGCTGCCAAACCAGTTTCTTTCCAAAGAATGTTTTGCTTTATATTTTTCTTTCCCAGGAAAAACACACACTAACACACACACACACACACACACACACACACACACACACGCACCCAGCAGACCAAATACTTCTCACAGGGAAAGAAAGAGTTCTCAGAACGAGGCTGTTTTTCTGCCCAGCATATCATTTGGCAGAATGGAAACATTTTTACAAGCAAATATCATCCATTATAATGGAACTTGTTCATTTTCTATATAATGTGTTGAGAGAGTCGTTTTTTGTTTTTTTTTTTAACCACAAGGATCCAGTGGCCTGTTCTCAATTCAACAATCAGGATTATTTTTTCTCTTGATAAAGTTGGGATGTCTGAGTGTAATTTTTGTATGATAACAGTTTTATGCTCTTTTTGTTTGTTTTTATTACCGTGCTGGCTGAGTCGATCTGCATTGGAAAATGGGTGGAAAACTTCGCTCCAACTCTCTGGCAACTACTCTGATCCTGCATTTCCTTGTTTCTCAGACAGCATCCTAGTTCTCAGACCGACAGAGTTCAGTGGAAGGACAAACATGTTTGAAGCTCACAGTTATAGCAGCTCCTACCCCTTATTATTCTGGACAATGGGATTGATGGGAATGGCCTCTGGGTCAGTGGGATGATAGATCTTGTAGAACCCTCTGAAACGTTCTGTCTTTAATTAGAAAATTTAGACTAAAATAAAATAGACTCTTTATCGCTCAGATCTGGGGACAAAATGATAAGGTCCGAAGTTTAGAGAGCAGTAGAGCGTCTCCTTCTTCCACCTGTTTCAACCCCCTGTATAACCCCGTCTCCTTTTTTCCAGCACGTATTCACGATGGACCCTACAAATGTGGAAAATGGACGAGGGAGAGTTCCTCATGACCCCGGCCTCCCCTTCGCTAGCACCCTCACCGGTATGTTGTTTTTAAATTAAACATTTGAAAAGGTAATTTGGCTTGGATCAGAACATTTCGGTAAAACAAGTTGAATATAGGACCCAATAGGAAGTTGAACTGGGTGGCGGGACTTGAATCTGTCCTCATCCATTTGTATGTGTGTAATAAAATGTGTAATAACATCATCCAGAGCGTTAAACCTGCTCTGCCAAAGCTGTCAAATTAGCGTGTTACTTTTTGTAGCCTGATGGTTATCTGCATTTTTAAACTCTTTACATTATCATGCAGAGATGATCCGTTTCTACACCTTTCACCACTCTGTTGTGTCTTAAAATGATAACAACTCCAAAAATGGCTACCAGGGAAACTTTCTCTGGCTCTGAAACACACACACACACACACACACACTCTGGGGTTGTGCTGATTAGGTTAAATACTTGTAGGGTTTCTCTCTGAATGTCATTAGGAAATACCCTTGATTCATCGCAGTGACAGACAATCCTGTGCATCTTGAATGCTTTTGAATCTGACCTTCCTCTCTCTGGAGCCGCATGGTTTTCAGAATTCAAAATTTTCCCGCAGTACATCGTACTTGGCTGGAAACCCTTAAATTAGAGTCAAATATTCAGTCATTTGGACCCCCGAAGATGTGCAGTACACAGATACAGAACAATCCAGACATAGTGGGACACAATTAGGATCTGTTCAAGTTTTTTTTTTTTTTTTGCACCAGTTTAAGTGCCACTTCCGCTCAATCAATGAAGGTGGGAAAGGCTGACAGAACAGCTCTGCAAGGTTTTAAAGGATGACCAGGCGACTTGAGTTCAAGGTCCTGTTACAGGACTGTCCTTGACACAGAAGGCTTGCCAAGATCAGGATCTGTATTTTGTGTCTGGCAGTGATCACTGACCTCCTTATGGATTTTCCTCATGGGGATCAACAGAAAAAAAAAACCAAACGGCTCTACTCTTAATAATGTCCCTATTTCCCTTTTCTCCCTCAGACACACATTTCCTAATAGAGACTTATAAGAGAGAGAGAAAGCAGCAAATGTTGCCAAGAATGAAAACAGTATAACTTGATGAAGGTCTCAGTCCTCAACTATTAACCTGATGATGTCAGGATCTTGTCCTAAAATACACAAATCTCAGCTCCCCAGGCGCCTGTCATCTCATATTTCTGTCTGTTTATGTTTGCTTGTGCAGATATCTTGAACCACATGTTGAGTTTGAGTTGATTGTGTGTTTCTGTATGTATTGTAGACAAGGATGTGTCTGTTTGGAGTTATTGCAGCTAAATAAGATAAGAAGAACTCATTTACATCCTCATGGTCACAGGAGAGTGCCCTGTGGTCAGACGCAGTTTCTACAATAGCATCGGAAAATGGGAAACGGCTGTGTTCACTAAAAACAGAAAGGCTTATTCCCAAAAAGTATCTTTCATAATTCTTTATTGTCTTAGTGGTGTTATTGTGATTTCTATCCTGAGCTGCTTTCTTGGTTAATGACAAATGAGGCTGAAAGAGTTTTCCAAACATCATGTAAGTAACATCACTTAGAAATGTTTGCTGTTTTATTTCTACTTGCAGGGAAATCAATTTTCCCGGTACAGGATGTAGTATATATGAGCTAAGGCTTCAGATTCCCCCCAGAGTTTGCTCTGTGCTGGATTAGTTTGATATCCCCTCTCCCTCATTTGCCTTTTCTTTCCTCTGAGCCAAACATTTGTTTTACCATGATTCATTTTCTTTCATAGGTTCTTTTGCTTTACATTCACTCTTTTTTGTCCTTATTTATTTCATCATCTTTCTCTCCTGTCTGCCCCCCCCCCCCTTCCCTTTTTGCAGGCGGGGAGCTGTATACGGGACTGACAGCAGATTTCCTGGGAAGAGACTCCGTGATCCTCCGGAGTATGGGAGGCCGCTCCACTATGAGGACAGAGACTGATGAGAAGCTTCTCCATGGTAACACTTCACCCTTTCAATTCATCCTTAACATTCACATAAAACAAGACAGTTATTACAAAATACAGACAGTATATTGAATTTTGTTAAAATCGTCATCAGTTCCCTAATTTTTATCAGTGTCAGATAAACTAATAATTAAATTAAATAATTGCTATTTGTAGATTTTGTTATTGCCACACAGCTAACATTACCATTATCAGCTGTTTACTTTCCAAGTGCTTTAGCCATAGTTACATTTATAGTGAGATTATAACATGTCCTCTGAGCCGCAGCTGCTTCCACAGGGAAGCATGGCACAGAGAGAGATCAGCTGACTTCACCTCTCTTCATCCTTCTATCTTCCACTGCAGACCCCAAGTTCATCGCTGCCCACCTTATCCCTGACAATGACGACAGAGACAACGATAAAGTGTATTTCTTCTTCACTGAGAAAGTCACAGAGGCAGGGGACAGGGAGGGGGCCATACACACACGTGTGGGACGAGTGTGCGCGGTAAAACACCCTTTAAACGTTTATTTTGTGATTTGGAACACTGTTACATTGCTGGACTGATACTTATGCTGCACACAGAGAAATTGAAGAAATCGCTGTTGGCAGGTAGGAGTATGTGTTGCCCAGATGAGGTTCACATTGCCAAGAGGAACTTGGCCATACAAAACATCCAGTCGCAGGTGTACAATATCAGCAGAGGTGTTTTCCTCGAAGAGACTGTTAAAGACATATGATCCAGGACAGTCTTGAAGTCATTTTGGAATTTCCTGGTGTCTTCTGGAGGATCCATTATGGCTTTCAGATCTCAAGTGAATACAAGGCCTTTCAGTGACATGTATGGATTCACACTTAGGTCCACAAGAAGAATGCTATATAACGAACAAGTGAAAAAAATAAGCTGGCAAAAGACAAAAATTTCATTTGGGAGTCTTTCTCTGTACAGAAGCTTATGAATGGCAGTGGGATAAACTTTACTGTTATTTTATTCTCTCTTTCCAAAATGCACTTGGCTGTCAAATTCCCCATGATCCCCATCTGACATGCACACACTCACATCATTTCGTGCATTTACTTGTCATCTGTAACCACATGTGCTTCACACGTAAAAACAGGTGTCCATAGAAGAATACTAGCAAACACACATTAATGCACACATGCAGCCGCAGGGTTTCCTTAGAGACTGTTTGATTGTGCCAGAAACATTTGAACAAACTTCAAGGACAAATTCCACCCCCTAAACCTTTATTATAACCTTCAATGTCTTCTGGTCCATTTCGTTCTCACTCTCCAGCTGCCTCTCCCCCTCTTCCTACACACACACACACATTTGACCATTTCCTCCTATTTTTCCCTCAGGCCAATCTGAAGAGTTGTCATCACTTCCACTGTGATGCTTCTTGCCAAGAAGCCAATCATCAGCCAATTATCACTGCCAGCACAGACCCACACTCACTCTCTCCCTCGCTCTCTACCTATGTCTAACATGTCCATGCATTGTGTCATACGTACACAGATGCGACAAGCAATTTAAAAATAGAGTTTTAAAAGAGTGAGTGAAGGACACACCCAGTTATGCACATTTATAACCTTAGTATAAATTGTGAGTCCATCAAATTAAATCAAATCAAATGCATTTATATCGCGCCAAATCATAACAAAGTTACATCAAGGCACTTTACACTTAGAGCAGGTCTAGACCAAACTCTTTATGGGGTTGTTAAAGAGACCCAACTCATCCCTCCAAGAGCAAGTACTTGGCGTCAGTGGCAAGGAAAAACATTTAAGAGGCAGAAACTTCAGGCAGAAGCAGGCTCAGGGAGGGCAGCCATCTCCGTCAGCCGGCTGGGTAGAGTCCTGGCACTGAGAGGGTTTAGAGGATTTAAGACGAGGGCAGTGCTTGTTTAATATGTCCTGCTGTAACACAAGACATTGTGTTTTGTCTTGTTGCATCTCTGACAACATGACTGACTTGAACGTCACACGGTACAGCTATGAAAACGCCATGATTGTATCATCTGTATGTTAAAGATCAGGGTCCGGGTTCATTGTCCTAAAATGGAGAACTATGTAATGACTAAATCCAACAGAGTTTGACCCAAAAAGGATGTGAACACAAACCGGAAATCAACATTATAACCTCAGTCAGTGACTCCTTCCAAATCCAGTGTGCTGCAGCACAGAGCCAAAACAATGAATGAATATTTGGAAATATATGCAGCTGTGTTTTATGGATTTTGGTTTTGTATCTTCTGCCAGAATGATGTCGGAGGCCAGAGAGTGCTGGTGAACAAGTGGAGTACCTTTATCAAAGCCAGACTGGTTTGCTCTGTACCAGGACCTCATGGCATCGACACACATTTCAATCAACTGGGTAAGGTACACACAAAAAGCTTCTTACTGTGCACACAAACAGCTTCTTACTGTGCACACAAACACACACAGTAGGATTTCCACTGTGTTTAACATAGTTAATATATTTTAAAGTACAGAGACAACTGACAGTGTCTTGTTATGTGAAACAGAGGATGTTTTTCTGCTGAGGACCAAGGATGAGAGAAACCCAGATGTCTACGCAATCTTCAGTACGATCAGGTAAACCCACGTCAAGCTTCAGTGTGTTTACCAAGGACATTTGTATAATATATTAAACCCCAGTAATATCTACTGAGGACCTCACTAGACAACAAAGTATCTGTTCTAGTCTTGTCTTTATTTATTTTGGTTTCATCAGAAAACCACCACCCCACATAAGTCTGTAGTTCTTTGGTGATTGGAAGCGATAATGTGCCTCAGCAATTTTGTTTTAGCATTCTGCTCCAGAGGTTTCACCGCTGGCGTTTGAAGAGACGTCAGTAGAAAGTCCACTGTTGAAATGTGAAAGTTGACTCCAGGGTGTGTCAGTGAGGCTCCAGGTTCCCTGGAGTGCGTGGACAGGGCTGACAGATCTGAAATCAGTTAAAAACTTAGGAGCTTCAGCCTAATGATGATGTTAATGCTGTTAGACGTCAGATACATTGTGAGACCAATTGCTTTAGAATGTAGTAGCTATATATATATATAGTGACTTTAGATACCCTCAACCATTCTTATGAGCGTGTGTTTCTTCCAATTCGGACTGAAAGTTCTCACATTTTTTTTGTCAAATATTCAATTCAAAATCATAAAGTAGGTTGTTACCTTATCTCCTTTTTCCTGCACAGCAACGTGTTCCAGGGTTTTGCTGTGTGTGTTTACCGTATGGCTGACATAAGAGAGGCCTTTAATGGCCCCTTTGCTCACAAAGAGGGCCCTGACTACCAGTGGGGTGCTTACGAAGGCAGAATGCCGTATCCGAGACCGGGGGTGGTGAGTGACTGTTCATCATATGCATCACCTTTGACTGTGAATTTATGACATGGCTCGTTTTACCAAATTTTATTTCCATCACACTGCACTTGTCTCCCAATGTCTCCCATAAGACATGCTTCTGCTTGCCAATGTTGGAAGGATGGTTTGTAGATCTCAGCCTTTACATGCTGATAACAGTTTTATATTTCTCTGCTCTCTAATAAACTGTATTATATAGATGCCTGGAATATATTACAATTCAAAAAAGGCAAGAGACAAAAGACAATGACGCTGGTTACATCCTAGGAGCTAGAGACAGGATATGGTATTCATTAAGTTGGGGGATGAGATATTTGCTCAGTTTGCCTAGTTTGACCAGGGCCAGCTGTTAACTTGTGGGAAAGATGTGATATAGAAAGAGTTAACATTGGCATTGCTTTCACCTTCTGGAGAAAACCTGTTATTGAGTAAAGAAATTACGCTTATTGCTGAACTTGCAATGTTTCTCCAATGTTTTGAGAGCGGCTGATATTGCTTGCAATATGTAGTATTAGCAAAACTTACAAAAAACTCCATTGAAAGTTGACTAGCATAAACATTGTGCACGTAAAACATGTAGCAATGATGAATAGTTGAAAAAATATTCAAAGTACTTTTTTTTTTTTCAAATCTATCCCTAACTGACTGTTTATCTGATGAATATATTCATATCAATCAGGCTGGACTACTGCTGGTTCTGCTCAGTTATAAAACACAGCAGCAGTAGCAGTACCATAAACTGCAACGTCCAATTAAAGTTGAATCTCCAGTACGGCTTCAACCAACACAACATCAGTGAAGCTGGGATTTAGGGCTTATTTCGGAAATAGGGATTTATTTGTTGTGGAAGAACTCATATCAGTTAACGAGTAAGTAAGTTTGGGCAATATAGAAATAACTATGATGGCAGCAATGAAAACACAGCAGAATCCATTTAAAATGATTCATGCCATGCCTGATGGTTGTCACAGCGCTGAGAAAGCTACCAGTTAAAGCTAAACTGCTGTTCAATAAGCCGCATTCTTTTTTTTCTTTTGTTTTGCCTTTTGCTGCTGTTAAACTTTCCCAAAATTATATTTAGTTAATGTAATAAAATCTTTGTGAAAGTTCTAACTTGTGTGCCAGAACAGAAGACGAAAAACTAAAAACAAAAAATCTTTGTGGAGGCATAGGGAATAAAAACTATAAAAAATGAGCTGTAGACAGTTTCCATATCAGTAATGTAAACTACTGTATGGGGCAGTGCAGCTGTGGAGACTGTATACAGTGCAGACCCCTCTCCTGGTTTACATCCGCACTCTCAGCGGAGCTCTGTCATGTTCCCTCAGCCACATCGCTGTAATTCAGACTCGTTACACGCACAAATACATGTGTGTACGGTAGGAAACACACATACACAAGATCATGTCGCCCTCGTTACCAAAGTAAAGGAGGGCGTATGGAGGCAGGAGGAATATCAATAATGTGAGAAGGGAACAGACACCTCTGTGGTTTCATTCCCTGATTAAGAGGAATGTCTTGGCCTGAAACTGAGAGAAAGCGAGAGAAGGAAGGAAGAAATGTGATGGTAAGAAGAGAGTTGTAGGAGAATAAAAATATAAAGAGGTAATTTCATTATTTCCTTTGTCTCACCTGAACTGGACTGATGATTTAAGCCCGTTTTTATTTTCCTGGACTTCTCAGTGTAACAGAAGCTTAATACTATGTAATATCCATCACGTCTCCTGTCAACTCCGCTGTCAAAACTCATGCTGTACACTAAAGTAAACATCGGGTTTCACCTTCTCAAAGAGTTCATTTGAGAGACATTTGGTAGAAGTATCCTTGCTATATATTTATCTTAGACTGATATTTTATCTTGTGTTATTTAAGTTTCTGTCAGAACTCATCACGGAGCAGACAAAGTGATGGGGTAGTCTCTTTATTGAAGATTTACCGGAGCTCTGGTAATTCTACCTAGACCTGAATTTTCGTTAATCTCTGTACTTTGATGTGTTTTCCTGACGGTCTCATTCATCAATTTTCATTTTAAAGGCTTCAACTTTGATACTTAAATATCCAGTTTAGAGTGCCGTTGGGCAATTTTTTATCCAAGCTCATTCAGCATTTAATGTGGCCTAACTGGTTGTTTCTCTTAAATTAGGATCAGATTTTTGACACGAAAATAACCTTTGCGGCCTGTTTAAAATTACGCATATAACTGGAAGGTAGCATGGTGAGCGAGTGGTTAGTGCCTTACAGCAAGAAGGATCGGGGTTTGAATCCCAGATTTGGGGCTGTTTAGTGTGGAGTTTGCATGTTCTCCCGGTGCCAGTGGGGCTCCCTCCCACAGTGCTAAGACATGCACATCACACGCACCATTTTTAATACATCTCTCACGCAACGCTGTGTTCCCCTAGCTTTTAAAGAGGCAATCATTAAACCCCTCCATAAAAAAACCTGATAGTGATCCATGGTTCCATACCGCCTTAACTAATGTAGTCATGACCTACTGGTCACTACAGACTCAGAATCTGCATCTTTACTTCTGCCTCTGGATGTAAGAGTGGCTTTTGACACTGTAGCTTACAGTATGCTTTTTCAGCAGTACTACAGTCGGGTCCATGGGTGGGCACTTGCTTCGTTTTCATTCTTATTTGTTTAACAGAACCCACCGTGTTAGCTATAACAATTCTTTCTCTGAGTGGTTGACTGTCACCTCTGGTGTTCCCC
This sequence comes from Echeneis naucrates, assembly GCF_900963305.1. NCBI lineage: Eukaryota > Metazoa > Chordata > Actinopteri > Carangiformes > Echeneidae > Echeneis > Echeneis naucrates. Next base: position 8,788,758 of record NC_042517.1, on the reverse strand, counting down.
AGGGATCTGTCCCTGGCTCTATGATTTCTGAGAGTACATCACGAGAAGTCTTCAGCTCATACAGAAATTTGCTGCTAGAATTCTGACCATGAGTAGAAAACACCACTACATAACTCCTGTCACTTCACTGGCTGCCTGTTCGGGCTACATCTGATTTTAAGGTCCTTCGCTTCACTTACAAGGCTTAAATGGACTTTTGCCATCCTACTTATCTCAACCACTTACGTCGCGTGTTGCATGACACCATCTTCACTCTCAATTCACACCTTCTTTTTATCCCCTCAGTGAATGAAAAGTCCATTGGTCCTTGGTCCTTACTTGTATTGCTGGTTTTAATGTTCAATACCTTTTTTTTTCTTCTTGATTTAATTTTCTGTGACGTGTACTGAGACCATGTGGCATGCTCATTTTGCACTTCAAATAAAATGATAAAATGGATTGATTAACTAATTGCAATGTCTAATTAAATAGCAACTCCAGTGCTAAGAATGGCTTTACTTAAAAATGTATAACATCATAAGACCAGCAAAATCGACTGTTGTGCGAAGGTTCATATTACCCTGCAGATTTTTTACATATACATGTCAAATTTGATGAGACAAGATAATATTTGTTTGAGGAAAAATAAAGTAAGAAAACCCAAATTTGGTGTTTCAACGAATCTTACAGAGCAAAAGCGTATGACCACAACCAGCGAGGTTTATTTAGAAAAAAAGAAAGCAATTTTCTGGGATGTCAGCAGATTTCCTGTTCTGGGTGTGTTTGTGTTAACGGATCAGTGTCTGACTGTATATACAGTACAGAAGCGCTTACATGATGCATAACATGCCGCGCACACACAAACAGTTGGATTCATGTCTATAATAACAATGGACTCGACTAGTTGTCTGCCAAATATGCTCACTTCTTCTCCCTCTCATTCATTCTCAGTTGGATCTATTGATTTGGATGAGTTGCGAACACGAGTCTTGGGAGTTATTCCAGTTTAGCTTTTATTGCTGTGCAAAAAGATAATGAGAAATTCAGTGAAACGATTTTGAAAAAGATGGAGAATGATGCGCTCTGGGAGCTGGGAGTGTATAACTGTGTGACAGATGAGCAAATGTGATGTAAATACATGTTCGAGGTTCATGTTAGGACCACCATCTTGAATTATATTACAAATCGTATATTTTTGAGGAAGACTGTAAAGTTGGGTGGGTGAGCACAGATTTGCTTCCTCAATCCAAAACGTCTGCGTAAAAATTATAATGGCTGTTTGGTTAAAATCTACTCAGAGGAATGTACTATACATTCAAAGATTGTGCATATTACAGTCTAACCTCTCTGAAACTGAAACCAGACTCTCACAGCACTGTTGTCGGGATTAGTTCCAGTGTGATAAGCAAGAGGAGCAGTATTTGGGAAAACAATCAGGCACAGCAAAATCAAGCAATAGCATTTATATTGTCAATCTGATTTAAGATGATCAGATGACCAACTGTTGTTTCTTCTGAGTAGAACAATCACTCTCAGTTTAATTTCATCTTGTGCTTTAGCCTTAGTTTTTGATTTAGGAAAACTTATAATTACTTTGTCACATGTTTTTTTGTTTTAGTCAGTGGCTGCAAACTCTGCTGCTTTTTTCTTCTGCTATAGTCTCTCCCTCCTGCCACCGCAACCTTACCTTGGCATGCTGAATTCAGTTTGTCTGGTTAGATTCTTTGGAGGCTTTCCAATTGTTCCAAAGGAATATTTCTCAACTGTTCTTGCTCCATTTGTTCATTTTGTGTGCTTAAAATGATGAACCACAATCATGGGACAATCCAGTTTCTGACAAGGAGATAACGGATCTTTGCAAAGGGTGAGACCTGCTCAGTTATGGAGGATCTGATTTGATCTTGTCTAGCAGCAGCTCTCCAGCCAAAAATCAGTGTCCACAGCATCTTCTCATTCTTTCATTTTGACCAGATAAAAGTGCAGGTTACATTAGTAACAATTTAAGAGAACCAAAAATGAAGAAGCTGCCCACTGAAGAGAGTAAATCTGCCACACAATCTGCTTGTGCCCACCAGCTGAAACAATGCAGGCGATTACTTCACATACACATTCTCTCCCAAAATATATTATTAAACCTTCTTATGGTTATTTTGGGTCACTTTTTGGACACACTGACAGGTTAATGTCAATGTTTTCTTCAGATAAGAATCTTTTCTTCCACAGAATTTATATTGTAGTACGTTTATCCCACCATGTCCATCCAATCACGCCCAATCAAATAGCAGCTCCAGTGTTAAGTTTAATCAGTTAAAATGTCTTCATTTAGAAATGTAAAAAGCACAAGACCAGCAAAATCTGCAGTTATGAAAAAATGAAAAGAACAGTTGGCGTTTCTTACATTTCATACTCCAGGTTCAGTAAGACGTGTCTCAAACAGCTGTAGACTTTGGCTGCTTCTGAGCTGAACCCTGTGCTAACTCGGAGGTGGTTCGTGTAGATGCCTTCATTCGGACAGTGTTCAACCCTCTTCATCATATGAGGAACACAATACCTCAGCTTCTTTCAAAGACATTTTTCCATGACTGCAATGACACAAAGGAGGGGATTATTATTATTATTTTTTTTTTGCTTCTTTACTGCTTCCAAACACATAACTTTATAACAGTGGTTGTGTATTTTCATCCAAAGTTTTAAGGCACAGTAAAACAGCTAATGAGGGTTCTTGTAAGACCATAATTAGGCCACAGCTCTTCTGAAACCCCACCATTAGAGGAAAATGGTGGGAATGAAACATCAAAGTGGAAAATGTCCAGAACATTGCTTTAAACTCTCCCTTTTGACTTGTGTCTATTAATATGTACATTTTCTTATGTTTCCAAATATAGTTCAGTTAGAAGCAACCAGGAACTTTTGCCAGAAGGACTCTGTCTTAATAATTTTCTCCTTTGTTTGTCTGCCTCCATATCCTCAGTGCCCTAGTAAAATCACCAACCAGCCTGGCAGAGAGTTTGGAAGCACAAAGGATTTCCCCGATTCAGTGCTTCATTTTGCCCGCAGCCACCCGCTAATGTGGCGGCCAGTGTATCCAGCTCTGCGCCAGCCCGTGCTTGTAAAGGCCAACATCCCCTACAAGCTGAAGCAGATTGTTGTGGACCGGGTTGAGGCAGAGGATGGGCAGTATGATGTCATGTTCATTGGCACGGGTAAGTGAATGTGATTCCTTTCTAAATCCAGAAACTTGTATTGTCTTGTATTGTCAAACACACTGTATTTCAAACGGGATGATCGGTTCAGTAACCTAATGGCAGAGTTTAGTGTTTTACTTCCAAGGAGGACTGTGGATTTCCTGGATGGTTGGTGCAGAGTAGGACGTGGATCATGGTTATAACATGGTTATATTCCTGTACCTGTAGCTCACAGTGAGTGTGTGCTTGACTTTCAGACAGTGGTACTGTATTGAAGGTCATTGCCCTGCACAGTGGAAACAGTCTAGAGACAGAGGAGGTCACACTGGAGGAGCTACAGGTTTTTAAAGTACGTTTTTACTTTGTGATTTCTCTCAACAAGTCTGTCTCTGGGTGGCTTTTCTGCTTCCCTTTCAAGCTTTGTTCCTCCTTATCATCACTCACAAGGCCAAAGCTGCTAGTCATCAATAGACATATTATTTCTGTCCCTATTCATGAGAGCCTGCAAAGAACACTCAAAGAAAAACTTGCATGGAATAGTTCTATTCTTGAATTTACTCTTTCTTGACCTTTTTTATTGTAAGCCTTTTCACATAATGAAATACCTGAGATCTCTTATCCTCACCATTGCAGGTGTCAACTCCAATTACATCAATGGAGATATCTGTGAAAAGGGTGAGTTAAACTGAGCGTAACTATGAATTTGAATTCCTTCCTATCGAGTTATACTGACAGTCATCTTCATCATCTTTCTTTTCTTTCTTCTCCCCTCATGATTTTAAATAGCAAGCCCTGTACGTGGGCTCTCCAACAGGTGTGGCACAGGTCAAGCTGCATCGCTGTGAGACTTATGGAAAAGCTTGTGCTGAGTGCTGCCTGGCCAGAGACCCTTACTGCGCCTGGGACGGATCGTCGTGTGCACGATATATACCCAACAGCAAACGCCGCTACCGCAGGCAGGACATCAGGCATGGAAATCCCGTTCTGCAGTGTGTGGATCAGAACATGAGCGGTAAGTGTGACTGCCTCGCTATTCTTTTGTGAGTTCCTGACATCTCATGGCTTCCTGGCAACGTCCCGATGTGTGCGAAACTCTGGAAAGTCAATGCACACAGCCAAAAAACACTCTTGTGCATGACCCTCGCGTTAAAACCGCAGCTTTTCTGTGTACACTTTGGTTTTTGAAGGGGTTAATGAGCTTCAGACTTGTTGGCATGTGGAGTTTGTTTCTTTTGGACAGCGCCTGGAAGGCTGCCCCACACACCCCACCTCCTGCTTCCAGTCATTGTATTAAGCTTATCGGCCGCTGACTGTCTCTATATTTTAAATGGTGATTAGATCAATATTCATCTTGTCATCTTGGCAACAAAACGCATACTGTAGATGTATTTCCCAAAATGTCAAACTATTACAAATATTAAGAAATAATTCTTTATGGGTCAAGCTTTAAGTGCACAAAAATCAGACATTTGACTTTGTAGCAGTGGTTCTCAAACTTTTTTGGCCATTCCCCACTTTGAACAATTGGGGATTTTCAAGCCCCTCTTCACGCTGTCGGCCCAACAAAAATCTTGACAAATTACATTTCATTTTATAAAACATCAGCACCAAGTCCAAAAAGAAAATAAGAGTGCAGTTGTGCCATCATAACTGATATTTTGAGTCAAAAACAAAAAGTGCAGTAGTCAAATAATGAAATAGTGTTTCATTTGCAATCTGTGCAACAAACAAAAACAAGAGAACCTTCCCTGTATTACTGGCTGCAATGTGCCTGTTTTGCACTGCACATCCTCTCAAAACGAGGTTGCAGGCATGAAACTGCCACTCTCAAGTCATGCTGTCTTGTGTGCGTGTAATGGTGTTGGCTCTTCTGTGGTCCACGTCACAAATTTATGCTCACGGCTGCCTGTTACTTTGTTGTCCCACTGCAAATATTGGCCCGCTGCAATTATCATCACGTTAATCATTGTTTTTGCCCTTTAGTCCCAGGTTACATTTTTCTCCCGGTCTCCAAATGCTCATTAATCATTTTAGCCATTAATTATGACTTTGTTTATGTGTGGGTGTTTTGTTTAGAGTGAATTAGCTTTATTGTCAATAAAGAAAGGCATTTAAAGTAAGATAGGCGTGAAATAGAAAATATCCTCCCGTTTGTCGCGCCGCACACTTTGAGAAGCACTGCTCTATAGAGAACGTTTCAGCGTCACCAGTGATAAGTATGTTTCCTTATAAATGCTGACTGAGCTGTTTTGGTTTTAAGGTTGTTTCTGGTATCTGCTCAGATTTTTCAAAGACACTGCAAGAAAGTGGTCAATCCTGTGTTGTCTGGACAAGAGCGCTGATGGTTTAACAAACTCTAAACTATTTAGCTTCAGATAGGAAGAAGACCAGTGGGACTCCAGTGCTTTGTATATAGAACATGTCTGTGTATACACCTGGGGTCCAGAGGATGATGTTGTTGGATACGTGCCAGCCAGTGTTTGAATGTAGATTGTATCTGTGTGTGTGTGTCTGTGAGGGTCAGAGGCACTTCCTAGGGTTGAAAGCCAAAGAGTGTTTATGTCAGATGATGAGAAGTTGATCTTGTGTGAGACAAATATCATACAGTTTATAAGACAGAAAGTAGATGTTCATTTCACAGAAGCACACATCTGGTCAAATCCACCACATCTGACATTTGGTTGAGTTTTGTCAGACATTTTTATTAAAGGAATGAAATATGGTGTGTGAGTTTGTGCGCGAGGAAGAAGAAGAAGAGCTGTGAGACAGACAAAGCAGCTGTCGTGCGGAATTAGGCGAGCAAGTGGACAAAGGTGAGGATAAGGAGAGGTGTGTGGGCGATGCTGTGAGGAAGCAGGAAAAAAAAAGAGGGTTTGAACGTGGTGAGTGTGTGTTTGCTCACCTGAGTGCAGGCATTGAGATCAGGTGATGAAAGCTTCACTCAGAGCCTCTGGATGAACCTGAGTTTGACAAGGTGCCTTTATGCCAAACTGTCAGGCTGTCATTACGTCGAAAGTTAGAGACATGTTTGCAATATTTCAAACAGTCGGAAGAGAAGACATTTATTCCAAATGTGCACTCACATGAACTCAGAAGTTGACTCAGAGGTGTTGCCTGGTTTACAGGCGGATACCAACATGTCATTTACTGTAGCTTTTCTTTCTGCAGTTAGATAGATTCATTGTCGTTGCATATTCTTGGACAACAAAATTTCTGTTCAACCACATTCTTTTTCACGGCAGCATTTAACTACGATTAAGTAAAAAATGTAGTTAAAATAGTTGTTGAAATAATTGTTTGGAAGTAGAAGCTGAATAGCCTTCTCATGTATGCATGTTAAATATAACATTACTGGCTGGTTGGCTTAGCTTAGAAAAGGAAAACTACAAAAGTGTAAAACCCCATTTCAGAAGTTTGACCTGAAAATATAAATATCAGGAAAGGCTCTGTTGACCATAACTTATTTGAGAACCATTTATTTGTCATGTTTTCCAAACACTTTGCATCCCTTCAGATTCAAACACAGGAAAGTATCTGTGGAACTTGTTGTACAAGCACTTAAAATATTTCCATCTGTTCACATGCTTTTTAATTTTCGCTCTTTCCACCAGAAGAGCTTGATGTGACAGAGGACAGGTTGGCGTATGGGACTGAGAACAACAGCACCTTCCTGGAGTGCGTTCCTCGCTCTCCACAAGCCACTGTAACCTGGCTCGTCCAACACAATGACCACAAGGAAGAGGTGAGATCATCAGTAAATAGCGCTAAAATCAAAATCAAACTCAAGATAATGAAATGCCTCCCTGGATGATGGGGGAAGTACCAGCATGGCACGAGCATAGGCTGGAAATGCACACTCCTCATCTACTCTTGGATAAACAGTGAGTTCTTTGTAAACTTTGACCACACGCCACTGAAAGCTGAAGTGTCACTCAATGTCTGATGGTCTCTGTGACTTACAGTGCAGCTACATTGCCCGCTGCGCCCGCAGCCACAGTCATTTTTCATCTGTTGAGGTTATGTTTGTCCAAGCTTAACTGAGTACCTCGGTCAGCCGTGCAAGTATTAAGGCATTACCAACCCTTTCCATTTCCCCGCAAATAAACATTTGGCTTCCACTCCAGCTGACAAGGCAGCCATGTTTGTGTTGGCACTGAAGGATGGTTCTAGGATCCAGGGGATGAATTAAGCGAGATGGGACCATATGAGGTTGAAAGAGAAAAGGGGAAGGGGACGGATGGAAATGACTCAAGCAGTGGAGAGAGAAAAGGCTGGATGAAAGAAAAGGGAAAGCATAAGTAGAAGCTAGGAACTGGAGTTCATGGTACGTTCTTGCCGCTGAAATTTAAGATGAGAAAACAGTCCTTCTTCGCCCCGTTTTCTTTTCTCTTTCTGTTAAGTGGATTCCGAAGCTTGCATCAGCCAGATGAAAGGACCGAGGGAACGCTGTGGCTGCATCAAAGTCATCTGCTATCAGCCCAGTTAGAAAGATAAAGATGCAGCAGTATAATCTCCTGGAAGTTTTACATCCATAGTGGTTTGAAAGTCATATTTTTTTTTTCTCCTAATCCTCTTAACCATTTCACAGTTTCTGAGCATCTACATACAGTACACTGCCAAAGCAAAGTCATTTGCTGTTATCTGTAACTTTCACAAAGTCACCACATAAAAAAAACAAAACATCTCAGTTGAATTCATTTGAACTCTAAAGGACATATTTTAAAGTTTTTCTAACGTTACATAGCCAAGGTAAGCATTTACAACTGGATTATCATCCCTCGACATGAACATGACAAATCACTATCAGAAAGACCAAGAGACCAACCAGACCGCAGCTAGCAAGTTTTCATACCAGCTGTAGTAGAAGAAAAGTTTTTTTAAACTGAAAAATCTGCCAATGCCAACACAGGCCTCGGGGCAGTAGCAACACTCCGTTTGCAACTTTGAAAATGTAGTGCTTGTTTCTGCTAAAGACATTCACAGGCCCATTGAAAGCACATTTTAAGTTCATTATCCTTCCTTAGGTGAGGCTAGACGATCGTGTGATGTCAACGGAGCAGGGTCTCCTGTTCCGTCGTCTCTTCCGTCAGGATGAAGGGGTGTACATCTGCCGCTCCAAGGAGCACGGCTTCACGCAGACCCTGGCCCGCATCACCCTAGAAGTCCTCCAGGGGGAGACTGTGGATGAGCTCATGGCACGCGAGAACGCTGGCCTCTCTGATTCCTTCAAAGACCGATCTACAGGAAGCTACAGGTCCTGGATGCCTTGCAGTGCGTACAGCAGGGGAGGCTCGCCCAGCCAAATTGGCCAATCACGCACGTGGTTCAAGGATATCATGCAGCTGATTGGGCCGTCAAACCTGCCGCAAGTGGAAGAGTACTGCGAGAGGATGTGGTGCAATGACAAGGTGAGGCGGAAACACAAGAGCATGCTGGAGAAATACCGGCAGGCGCAGGAAAGCGCAAGGAAGGCTCGTAGCAAGAACTCCGGCGAACGCAACCGGATGCCGAGAGATCTGAGCACATTAGAGAAGTAATGGAGAGAATTTGAAAGGAAGGAGAAAAACACTGAAAGATTATAGCATAAGGCAAAATGAAAAGGCAACAAAAAGGATTCAAACCAGCCTAATAGTGGAGACTTTGATGTTTGGAAAGAAATAAGCCAAGGCCAGCAAACCTAACAGAATAGATTTTATGAAATCAGTGTGTTTAAAATCAGTATATGTGTAGGTCCGGTGGTAGAGGTTGGTCCCAACTATGGCCCACTAAAGACAGAAGTGTTTGGTTGTCTGGACAGACAGCGAGAAAGAGACTGCTACTGAGCACAACAGGTTGTTGCTGATGAAAAGAAAACAAGATAAATCCTTCAAATACACCCCGAGGATACTTTTTCATTGCATCACATCATTGAAGTCCTTCTCCACTGAGAAATCCCTCAAACATTCACAGACCTCAGATTTTAAAAATGTATGCATGCCTGTGGACTGACTTTACCGACAGCAGACCGTGTTTTGTGTCTGCTTTCGCGGCCTGATTGAGTCTTGGATGAACAGTGTGTCGGCGCTTATCACTTCGTGTTGACTGTCCCATGATATTTCAAGCTGCATTAGGTGAGTTTTTGTAAATATCCATGCTAATTGCAAACTGAGGCCTCAACAAAGAGGAGCATCACATTTACATACTTTGCATCTTTGGACAAGAAAATAGCACACTTGCTAAGTGCAGCCTTGACGCATAATAATTATTTCCCCTCTCTTTTTTCTTGCCGCCAAGTTGGTCACGTTTCATACAATGCAATCACTGGATTAATCTCCTTCTGATTAATGGTGTTTAATGGTGCGTGTCTCTTGCCTTGTTCTGCAGTTGACTTTGGTATAAACTGTTCATGTTTGACTTCAGCTCACGACATAGCGCCCTTTTTTGGAGGCATGTAGAGCTAATGCAGTGCACAAGTTGAGACACACACACGCAGAAATTTTAACTGAAATCCCACTGACCCATTACACTGAGTGCATAAGCTCGGCTAACTCAAACTGGAAGCTGCCGTGAGACGACTGTTGATGGTTCAACAGATTAAAGGCACATCGCTTTATTTGTACTGCTGCGGGTTGAACTTTCCAATAAACACCAGCTAGAGACCTAACATCCATCATCACTGATCTTTGAAGGGATATTTCACACAGACTCACCCTCCTGCCTTTAGGTTACATACTGTACTACCGATGGGAATTTATCCAATGGTCACAGTCTGAATGATTTTTCGGTTAGTTCAAAGTAACCATTCATTAGGTGTCCAAAATAAAAGAAAAATCACAACATAGCATCATCTTTCTGTTCCTCATAAATTGATAAATTGTTTGTTGAAAAAGCTTAAAACTTAAAATCTTGGGAAAATGTTTAACTGTTGAGGGTTAACCTGGTTGAACAGTGTGTTTGGTCGAACTGTTATTGACAATCTTGGCTACAGAAAAGTTGGATTTATGGCCAAATTTAGATAAATTACATTTCCCAACCTCTCTTTTGTAACCTCTCTCACGTGTTAATCACCCGCAGAGGTTGCTTTCCCACAGTTCCTCTGTGCGCTCTAGTTTTCCAATGACAATAGAGGGAACAATAGAAGGGTCAGCTGTAGTGACAGACTCTCTTTGTCTTTTTGATTTGGAAACAGTGGGTTTAAGAGTGTTCATGGTTTGAACACATGATAATCCACATTTTGATTATCATCAGTGTTGCTGTTCATATAGGACTTTTTACAGTTACCATGTCCAGATCCTTTCTTCTGGAGGTAAATGTGGAGGGGAAAAAAAGGATTGGGTGGATTGAAACGGTAAAAGTAAAGATAAAACTTTCTCTGAATTGTAAGTAGACACACAATCTGTAATTGGTCAAGTATAATAGAAGCCACAGAATTGAAGACATCCAACATGGCTGGCAAAGGATTAACTTCATTGTCCCACAAAATGAGAAATGTGGGCTCTTCACCCATTCTGCATCCAAAAAAAGACAGTGCCCACACTAAAGGGCGTGTTACCTTAGGGCACATCGCCATAATGTGTACATATCGAATGAATATTTGTTCTGGGAGCCGTCTAATTGCTTTAAGTTGGCCAGGAAGTAACACTAACACCCATGAACTTGGTGACTTTTTTTGACCTTTGTGGCGTGTGAATGGTCTCTTAGAGGACAAATGAAAACAGAGGAGTGGAGAGGGAGAGCGAAATGAAAGAGGAAATGAAAAATAAGGTACTATGAGTATTTTTTTAAAGGCTTTTAAACTCATTTAAACTCAAATCCTTATTAAAACCATTTATCAGAGTCAAGTGAGTATTTAAAAGGAGATTTCAATTTGTCCTTCGGCTGTACAACACACTTCAACACGTTTTATTCTGGTTTAATTCTCAAACTAAGGATAAGACTCCAACTGCAGCATTTACTCACCCCATGTATATCTAAAGAAAATGATAGAATGACGGAAAGTTGATGCGTATCAAACACAGAGCTAGATGGCAGGGCAAAACAAAAAGGTAAGAATAAAAAAAAAAAACACTCAACAAAAGTTGATATTAAATGTGTGTAACACTTTTCTGTCTTAATTGTATCAGTTAACAGACAACTGTAAAAAAAAAAAAAAAAAAAATCTCATTCAAGATGAAAATTGTGTTTGCTGACAAAAAAGTGACATTATTAACTGAAGTGTCATAGATATATACACAGTCAGAATAAACAAACAAATGCATTTCAGTTGTTCAGTTGTACAAGGTGTGTTGTTGTATTGCATCTGAAATTTTAGATATTTAACTTACTATTATTCTGTCTGCTCTCCGTAGCTAGTTGTGCTAAGTGGTGTTTTCAATATATATATCTTTTTTTTTTTCTTGTATCTAAAACAAAAGTTTGGATTCTCAGCAAACTTCCTACCTTAATGTTCAGCTATTTTGATGTGTATGTATAAGTTCATCTGACACAGGCTTTCACTCCTGCTTAATGACATCAGGTGATTCACTGTTTAGCCGCTCTCTCCTGATTGGCGCTGTGCTAACCGATAAAGTCTGGACCAGCGGCTCCTGAGACATGAAGCCGACAGGAGGTTCGGTCAGCAGTCAAATATGAAAGAAGAGGACACGGTGAAAACACTGAAATTAGTTATCTATGAACTTGTCATCAGGTCCAGCAAACATGTTTTCCCTTTACAGAGCAAGAAAACAACACCACTGTTCTCAATGTAGAATTGAGGCTACAATGTGTTAGTATCCTTAGATTAAAAAACTAGCATTAACTTTCTTTGTACTGTAAAAATGTGTGCTGGTTGTGGGGTCTCTGATAAAAAGAGCCTAATTTAAATGTGTATTTATGTTTTATTTAAGTGTCTTTCTACCATGCATGCTGTGTAGTTGTGTGCTATTTAACAACATTAAAAGTGGATTTTCTAACATAAAGGCGATCCCTGACTGAGTATTTCACAGTTTGTTGCTGAAAGTCTTTGTGTTTTGTCTGGATAGGATTAATGGCGCCAGCGACATAAACACAGACCAAACAGCAGCACCTTCAAATGGCTTTTATAAACCACGGATTTCACTGCGCTGAAACCAAGACACGCTCTATTTAACACTGAATCAACAGCATGCGGACTGCACACCTGTAACAAGGCTGTTTGGCATTTTACATCAGGGTGGAAAACACGGCCTCTATCTTGCATATCTGCTTTTATTTGTTATTATTTGTGTGTGTGTGTGTGTGTGATTTTTGTCTTCCTCCTATATGTTGGCACAAATGTGATAAAAAGATCTTTTAATGGCAGTTAAAATGTTAAGATTACCCTGCAGGTCACAACAATAATGCAGTTAATGTCGGTACGGTGCCGTATGACTTTTTATACAGAGTTCATATTAGCAGGAGGATGTGAGTGTGCGATTGCAGATTTACAGACCCAGTGCCGGCCCATTATGTTACCTAGTTATTGGTCTGGCCGTGCGTATGATTGGAGGGTAATTGGGATATAACATCTGTGTGCAGTAACAATGGCTGCTTGTCGCCTCAGCAAACACACCAGCTCATAAAGACCAAACCTGGAGCCGAAACCACTAAACGACTTCACACCCTGACAGTTACTGCAACCACAAACACACGACTACAGAGTGAATGTGCGCACGTGGTTTGTGACGAGAGGCATGTCCACTAACAAAGATACACAAACAGAGATACACACTGTCCTGTGTAAAGCTTCTTCAACTCTGGCATTAATTTCCAGTGTGTGTACAGGAAATTGTCAGTATTGGCCACAGCTTAGTTTGGGTTGGGGCCCCGAGGCCGACTCTATAATATTGATTGTCCATGTAATGAAATTACCCATAAATACAGACACAGGACGACAACACACTACGTAATAAAAATATTTTTAATGTTAAAAAAATATTCTTGGGATAAAGTATTTTCAGTTACACTTTACTTTGGTCCTCTACAATGTAAACTGATGAGACAACCTGGGTGACACTGGAAATGAGGCGTGGCTGTGGTGGATGGATGGATGTGATATTAGAAATGAGTGGATGTTATCGCACACTGTGAAGCTCTCGGGGTAGACAGTGGAACATCAAATGTCCCCAATTTCATGTAACTGAAAACTAAATGAAAAGGATTTTACTTTTCGGGTTCACTGTTATTAAAACATTTAAAAAAAAAAAAAAGGTTTTGACTCCCCTTAGAGATGTAACTTTAAATATCTCCCAGAATTGCAGCATTACACACGCAAATCAAACTCTAAGCTCCAAGAGACTTTGTGTGCAGTTATACAGATGCCTTTCACTCAAAGCACTGACACGAAAAACATCACAAACATCACCTCATATAAGTTAGCAGAGAGCCAGCTTGACAATCGCATCAGCTTTGAGCTCATAAGAGAACACTGGAAGTCCAACTTGTTGGATAGGAACAGAATGACTTGGTGGTTTTACGTTGTTGATATATGAAGGTGGAGTGTACTAGTTTTGTCACTGTTGGCTTTGCTTAAATTAATCCTAGAGATATGGTTTTACATGGTTGATAGATTTTAGATTTAATCTCTTACAGTAACATCAAGCTTCAAAGTGGTTGTTCAATCATTCAATAATAACTTTGTGGTCAGCCAAAGGCAATATTGGGGAAAAACAAAGCATTGTGCAATGAAAGATATTCCAAACAGGTCAGGAACAGATTAAAAAAGGAGCGAAGCCATTGAATCTAAAACCTGAAATATAACCACATCACTAGGAGTGTAGCTTTAATTTAATTGTGAGAACAGAATGTGGAAATCATTATTGAATTGAATTATTCAGGGTGAGCAATTCAAATAATGAATGAGTCACATTCAGCCTGTATTTAATCACTTTTCCGATATAGCTCTGGCAAAGGCGTTGAAATAAACGATGACAATGAATCAGTGTGCACGAGACCAAGACCCTGGAACAAGCCGTCACCAATCAGAGCCGTAGACGGGTGTAGCATGATTGATTACCCCGGTGACGCAGTTCTGCCCAGAGCCAGCAACCAGCCCCTGAGCTTCATACCATGCTGCGAAAGGGAGGTGGCTGATTGGTCCTGATTCTGCAGCGACAACAGACAGAGGTCATAAACCGCTCAGCGATCATGTGTGGGACGCTCTAAACATCTGATCTCAGCATCAGTGTGGGATTACATGAGGAGAAAAAATCTGCTAAGCTAACTGTTAATGAAGTCCACAGTTGTCCAAAGACCGATTGTGTCTTTCTGTAAACCAACCAAGGTGGTTTGCAGCAACACAGCTGATCAGTACAATAGCTTCCTCTGTTCCCTTAAAGGCCAGCACTGTTACGGTGGATTGCTATTGAGAAGATTTGCCCCACTAGAACAAATCCACTTAACAGGATCAGAATGAATTGATTTAGCCATTTTGAATTGAATTGTGTGAATTGTGTCACTGACCCTTTAGGAATGTGAAGCAACTTTAGGTAATATTACATCTGACAGCAAGTTTCCTACTTTCCCGATGATGACATTACCGCTGGTGTTTTCTCGAACCTTCATTTGTTTCAATATATTATGTGCTCTTTTGATCTTAACGTGTTCTAAAAGTGATTCATGCACGAAAAAAGCACCTGTCTCATTTTCTCCATAAACAGCAGCTGTGTTGGAATAGAAAAATACACCGCGTGGCCTGCCGTCGCCTTTCCAAGTCCTACGGAGCAGCGCTCAAACATCTGTATCTGTTCATTTATATCATCCACCTCAGTGGAATGTGTTAACGCAGAACGACCTGTGACTTTTTAAAAAATCTGAACTCCTCCGTGTGTGTGTGTGTGTGTTGGTCACAGTTCAGCGCGCAGCAGCAGACTCAGTTATTCTCGTGTGGAGGCCTGCCATTTGACTTTTCTCCTCTTTCCTTTCTGTCTTACAAATACATTCATATATTTTTTTGTTCGGGGGGGCCACTCTCTCCAGCAGAGCCAAACATGAACTTTTTCATTGATATTTATGGTTTCTTTCTTGTCCAAACACCTTTGACCAACTGGCGGAGCAAATATCTTGTATATGATGTTTCTTTTTTCGCCCCTGCGGATGTACCGTGTCTCCAGAGGATATACAGCACAGTATCTTTGTCATTTCGGTGACCTCTTGACCTAAACACTAAAATACACAGATAAATCTCAATGCAAGATTGTTGTACAGTATGTGATTCATTTTTGTCAACCACTTTTTGTAGGTTAGTCTTATTACACACACACACAGAAAAAAAAACCAACAAAAAAAGCTTCTTTGCATTTTCTGTTTTTCATTCACGGTGTGTTTTGTTCTCATTTCACCTCAAATTGCCACAAGTTTAAACATTCTACTCAGACAACGCATGCATCAGTACAAACTGTATAGACACACATCACCACTGTTTATGGTCACTGTAACAGATTTAACAACAACAGGTAACGGCCTCCAGCTGGCAGGCGCCAAATGCAGAGCCATCCCACAATACTCTGAAAAAGAGTTTTATCACCACTGTTCAGCTTCAACCCATACGAATAATAAAAAAACACCCTAAGTGGATGAAGTCATAAAGTCAAATCGTTACTATCATCAGTTGTGTATATATATATATACAACTGTACATGTGCAACCACAGACACTTTAAAAAATAAGAATTTGCACACAATCCCGTGGTTCCTGCCCTCTGTTCAGGGTGTTGTTGGGTTTTTTTTTTGTGTTTGTGTCACAAACAACCAGCTTTAACTTTTTTTTAGTAAGCAGAGAGAACATCATCATAAAGCTGTGGGACTGTAGGGCGTCGTTGAAGCTTTTACAGATGTTGACATTAAACGTATAAACCTGTCGCGGCAGCTTCTGCTGATAAAAGTTCAATTTGTTTTTAATGGTATTAATATATTTGAGTTGGACAGAGTGGATTCTCGGTTTCTGGCTTTCTATGCTCTTCCGTATGATCTGATGATCAGGACAGAGAAATGAATGGGTTCATTGTAGGACAAATGACCCATCTCTGTATTTTGGTGCAACTGTAACTGCAGGAATAGTTGGTTAAAAGACAGATTTTACAGTCACTTCTTATTTAGCATGTTTTTTTAATCCGGCTTTCATCCCACTGAGGTTTTTTTGCGAATGTGTGCACAGCTGCTCCAACTTCTTTGAAGAGTCATACCAGAAAGCAGCTTGTGTTTGTCTCAGATGATAGTAACGATTTGACTTTATGACTTCATCCACTTAGGGTGTTTTTTTATTATTCGTATGGGTTGAAGCTGAATTATCTTCAGGTCTTGTTTATGAACCAACTGAGTTTTGGTCATATATACATTATGTATGTTTGGGAAAGATCAAACCATTATATACCATTTGTAATTTTCTGTGGTAGCGCACAGACCTCTTGTGGCTGTCTTTACTTCAACAAACCATCTGGAAACAGAAATTATGTGTTTGCAGTCATTGGAAGATCTTAAAAGTCACATGTAAACATAACCGAAGATCCATCAAAATAACATTTAGAAGTTTAATCGTATTACATAAGTTTGGGCAAATCAGAATGAACTGAAACTATTTTAATGATGTCATATTCATCATTTTGTATTTATTGCGATGTTGTAATGTAATTTTTTTTTTCCAAGGGTCTGATAAGAGTGAAAAAGATTTTTTTAGATTAATATTTGACAGCAGCAAAGGTCACATATGCACACAAAGACCTTGTTGAAGTTATAAAAGTGAGACAGGAGGACTGAAGATGTTTGTTGCTGCTTCTCCACATGTTGCATGTGTACGTTAGTTCTGTAGCGGTTTAAACTTTTTTTGTCTCCACTGTTTCATTTGAGACCAAGAATTTTTCCTTTATTGTGTTGTGATCAAACCCTCTGGAGAAGTCTGGTGAACTCATCGATCCTGATGGGAGTCGTGAGCTTTTTCATTTTATGTCTGTGTGCTGGAATGTATCAGTCTCTCAGTGACTGATTGCAGACCTGCCCTTTCCGATGCTGTTACTGCACATGTGTAACTATATCACATTGTCTTATTTCAGTTTAATTTCAGCTTGCTTTTGCTAAAAATATTTGGCAAGAGTCTGGCAAAACCTGATCTCTCTCGTTCATTGATTGTAAGAATGTGCAAGATTTCTATGCAAATGTATTTTTTGCTGTGATTCAGGTATTAATGAAAAATGAAGATTTAAAATATCCTGAAGTGATGTACATGAGACAATGGTCCCCATGGACATGTTACGGGGGGCCACCACCCCTCCTTCATGAGCTAAAGATTTCAGATTTGACTCTCAGACAAGAACTATTCAGTCACTTCATCCAGAAACCCTGATGTGGGGCCCTGACTACCCCTTTGGTCCCCTGGGCCTGTGTCTGGCTGGTTCATTGACGTAACCAACCCCTTTTTCTAGCCTCTAAATGCTGCCACAATGAATCATCTCCAAGCTCATTTGGGTCAGTATTAACATGCAGTTCAAATCATCGAGTGCAAATAGATTTGAATAATCCTGTTTCCCTTTTCCTTTTTTGTTGATTAATGCTTAGAAATGATCAATAATATAACTGATCTAATAGGCCAGACAAGAACGTTGGGGACTTTATCTTATTCAGCACAACTTTCACATTTAAAGTCAAAGAAGTTCAAAGCAGTTTTTGTACGCTGCCGTAAATCAGTTTGATTTAACATTTGATCTAACATCAAAATACATTTATCATCCAAATTCACTTTTAGATTTAACAGCCTTGCGCCCTGCGTCGATGGCTTTGTCTTCCATTTTCCGACCCCTTCATGTCTTTATGCTTTGGAAAAAAAACTCATACTCTTAAATGTGTGTCTGAAGCCCATTGCTCTCATCCATCATCCATCATCCAGCTGCTGGGAATGTACAATTGTTACTGAGGTTCTCACATTTAATCAGCTAGATATTTTCCTTCATTCCACTTTATGAACTGAGCTTACGGCAAAACATAACGTTTGATATGATATAACAGTGAAACACATTTTCAATCTGACATTTTTGAGAGCACAGTGTTAAAATGGTTACTGCTGATAACTACTGATATAACTGGACTGCTTGTTTTTTATTGTAAGAGATTGACTTAGCCCTCAGAAAATGTGTGTGTGTGTGTGTGTGTGTGTGTGTGTGTGGACAGGCATGATCCACAGGGAGATGTAGATGTATAGCTGGAGAGGCTCTGCTTTGACTGATGAAGATTAATCTACAGAGAGGGGACGGGCTGAGATGGAGAGATGTTGAAGTGATATTTCTCTTTAGTAGAACATTACCCGGCTAGAGTGATTGCTCAAAAGAAAAATATCAGCAGTCAGCGCCAAAGCACCGCTGCCCAGGAGTCAGAAAACCAGAGAAAAAGCTGAACTAGAAAGCAGTTTGTCCACAAAGAAAAACAATATGCAGACATGTTTCTGGTTTCTAGACAAAACCAGAGTGACATTGAATACAAAATGACATCTCCAAAAACACATATGGCCTGCAACATAACCATGGTTTTTACAAGCATGCTACAAGTTTTGTTTTGTTTTGCTTTGTTTTTTACAGCATGTTACATTTAAACAAAACGAGCACCATTTCAGCTGCAAATAAACTGAAAATGTCCTGTTCACGTGCGTGTGTGTGTGTTAGCTATAATGCTGTACATCCCGAGTATGGGAAACAAATAACCATTCGGAAGTCAACATGGTGAGAAAGAGAAATCCCGAAAGGATAGAGACGAATGGAGCTTAGCGCACAGAACAGGTGGTAGGCTGTGGAGAAGGGGAGATGAAGGGAAGGAAAGGAGGAGTATAACATGGCATGCGATGATTAAGTATGGAGGGAAAGTGACGATGAAGAAAGTAAAACAGCAAGTAGAAGGGAAATGAAGGAATGTCTCGGGTCTGAGAGAGGCCCCGTGGGTAAAGAAGGAGAATTTGGTCATTTATCTCCCGTGTTCAGTCCCACTTGTCCGCCGGGGAATGGAAAAAAAGAACACGTTTTGAAGGTGTCACAACCAGATCCAGGCATCTGAACCAGGGTCATTACGACACCTATTCCAGTCTCAGTAGTAAAACTCATTACTCATTACATAGATAGTGTCATCACACTGCAGTCTCAAAGGACATAAAGTCTATGCATAAACTCAGCAACGTTCCCTGACCCATTTGTAGTATTTATCTGACCAGCTTCATTTATCACTCACTGGTTCCCCGATGTCCCACAAAACCACAGAAAAGATGCTGAACTTCTGAATGTGCTTTGTTTTCCCGGACTCCTTCATAAAAAACCACAAAAGAATTCCCCACTGAAGCTTGAAATGCGGCTTAATTAAAATGGTGTGGAAAATGTTTTATACCCAGCTAGAAATCTCAGCACTGAGATAGGGAGTTATCCAAATTTATGTTCACAGTCTTGAAAGATGACTCATCTGTTTTCTTGGGGTTTTTTTGTTTGGTTGTTTTTTTTTTTAGTTGCAAAAAAAATTATGAAAAGAGTTGAATAAGTCCTCCAAAATGTAGGCACCGATGGAAAAACAGGCATTTATTTAACTCTTACCATGAAAAATGCATCTTTATCGTCAAAACTGTTCCAAACCGAATTTTGTTTTTCCAAGAAAGAAGTAAGAAATACGATTCATATTTCGTTCACTAATCCAGCCACAAAACCAAAAGCTCTGTTGTTTTGTGCTGTCAAAGCATATTATTCTATATTTATAATGTAGAAGGACTGTGTGGTCTAATTAGGATGCACGCCTCCAGCTCTTCGTTAGTTTTTAATTAAGCAATGAATGAATGCAATTGGGAATTTTGTAATAGCGAGTTTTTGTTCTTCGATTTTCAAGGTGCTATCCATTGAGTGTGAGCCTTTATCAATGAGAGTGAATTTATTCATCCAACATGTTCATGAAGATTATGGTAGAATATGTGCAGTGCACAGTATGGGCCTATGATGTATCAATGGGCTGCAGATTACGTAACATTTGATAGTGGGAAACAAATTGCTTTTTGCACATTAACAGGCCTAATTCAAAGCTTTACGTAAATATAGTCAGAAATCCAGGGAGGCAATTGTTGTTGTTTTTTTTGCTATAAATCCTTTTTTTGGTGGGCGTTATTTCTTTTATGTGGTAACGAGAAACAAATAAAATTCTTGGTAGTAAACCATTTGAAAGTAGTCCAGGTCTTTTGAATCAGCCCACTAAGTAAGATTGTGTCATTCTTCTAGGATGGGATCACTGACACATCCATATGGCTTCGTGATCACAGATGTCCAGTAAAAGCGGCACAGCAAACCAAGTAGCAGCAAAATGCAGTAGGTGAGAAATTACCACCTGCCAGCCAGGCCAACTCCTCTCCTACAGAGCCAAGGAGGAATTCAGAGACACTCACTTTTCTTGGCTATTCATCTGACATAACATGAAGCAAAATCATCATCAATCCAGCTTTGTTTTCCATCCCTGACAACCTCCCTCTTGTCCCTTTTGCTCTGTGTATAGGTGTGTTGCTGTTGCTATATTGCACGATCTACACCTGTCGTTCATTGAAAAGCTTTATTTATTCAGGAAACCTCATCAAGATCAAGACTTCAATTCCAGTTCGCTGCAGGTGTTTGCTATCAGGACGTCAAGACAAGCCCCAGAAAGAAGATCAGTTGACAGCAAAACCCGACCCCTGCTAATGAAAGTAATGAACCGGTCAGTTTAATTATGTTAACCTATTTGATGTCTAATCATTGTCGCCCACGGACGAAGGATCAGAGATAATGAGGTAGTAGGAAGGCTGAGTGAAATTTGGAGCTGAGCAAACAGGGATGATCTTTAAAAAGTATTAAGTAAGAAGTCTTATTATGACCTTAGGACACAGACACAAAGCAGCACCAGGGAGGAGGAACTGGAGACAGTATTTGTTGAAGAGAAATCACAACGTGTGGCGCAGGAAGAACTGTGACAAACTGTTCTGTTCTGTTGTTGAAAACAGTCAGAGAACATAATATGAGGTCATTTATGTAGGCTACAGAGTAAATAACAATGGGCCTAATGTTAATCCTTGAGGGACACACTTCATCAGCTATTTGGGGACTTGATTTGAAACAACTGACAACAATATGGACAATAACAGTTTGAACATTTTCAGAGGGAGATGATATGAACCATCTGTTGTTTAAGCTTCAAAGCCCAGACAAAGCAACACAGTGTTGCGCTCAGTAGTATGAAAGCCTTGGATGGATATACAAAGGCTGCAGCATGGGGCTGCACTTTGTGCTAGGTGGGTTACTTAATTTTATGAAAGTTTTAACTAGATATTGGTGGTGCCTGTAAAGACACACCCAACATTGAAGATATGTTGATGTTGAGGTTTTGAGGTGTATTCAGATGATTGTTGTCGATTCAGTACTCAGACTGAGGGTATTAAAACTCACGCTGCCCTTCTGATCCTGACTATCCTTTATTTGGCAACTGGCACCTCGAATCATCGCTGTTTTCAGAATGCAGCCTGTCATCAAAGACTGAAGCTGATGATGTCGGGGCCTTTAATTTCCAGGGATTAACCAGATTCTTTTCAACAAATAAAATAATAAAAATAAAATAAGACCCTTCAAGCAGATGTCTGCAGAAGACAACATGTGTTTTCATGCTTTGTTGCTGGAAGAGTCATCCTTTAGGTATTGGGAAACGAGGGAACAAGAGAGACAGGAGCACTGTTTTGACCCAGGGCGGAATAAACAACTGAGACCAGGAAAAAGCACCTGGTTATTTAAAGGTGGAAGTAAATCATATGCCAACACAAACACACGTACAAGCCAAATGTTAATTGAGCATGCTCCAAATCACTGGATGTTTACTGTCAAACACACACACACACACGGTTCCCTTCCTGTTCCTTTCCTGTTTAGTAACAGTGGTAAGCCTGGAGGCTGGATTCGGTCCCTTGCCAGATTGCCTTCATTATGTCAGAGGTAATGACCAGCCTGAAAGAATCAGCCCTATGTGTCTGTGTGAGTGTGTGTCACAGGGCAGACACCCCTGGAACTGGTCACCTGAGACCACACCTTTTCAAACACTCTTGCCAATATGGCTATTGTTGTAAAAATTCTGTCTCTCTCTCTCTCGCCCTCTCCAACAGGTCAAACACGCTTTACTGTTGTGTATTTTTGATATAAAACACAAACCTGACTGCATAACATGAATGAACAAATGCAATGACTGAAAAGAATGATCATTTACAACATAAAAACGGTCTAAATAAAAACACACTACCAATAAATAAATGTCCCCCTGGCTTGTCGTGCAGCCTGTTGATTTTTTTTACTTTTCTCCCACCATGTTTTTTCACTTTGCCTCCAACAGATTCTATCACACGCTCTCTTTTGGCAGCCGCAGACGCTCACAGTGCTGCAGTGTGGTGGCTCATAGTGTGTGTGTGTGTGTTTTTTTGTTTTTTTTTTAATGAAAGATCAACCTTCACTTACCAGGGTTAACTGATTCTTCATGGAAGAGGGGTAAAGTGCGTCTGTCCTGTGGGAAGTAAGCTGTGTGAAGCACAGTGGTAACTCGGCTATTTCCTTCCTAAAGGTGTGGTCACGCTTTAACTGGCAGGAAGCCACGCTCCTTACCAGCATCAGTGTGGCGACTCAGGCATTGTCAAGGCCAAGCTTCATTCTCTGTCTGTTCATGTGCCAGAGTGCGCTGTGTGTAATACAGGCTGTGGAAACCGTACAGCTCAATATCTCTTTAGTTGTACGTTTCTCCTGTTTTACTGGATATAATCTTTTTAATGCAGAACTACAGTATCATGTCTGACTCAGTCTGTTATTCCTGCTCTTGCTCATGTTCCAACACCGAGCTCTTCATGCTCATATTGAACACAATAACAAAGGATATTGTATATTTTTAAAATCATTTTGTACAGTGTAAACAGTTTAAAGTTTCAGTTTAAGATGCATTCACATGCTTCTAAATGATGTAAAATTATGTCTTCCTTACGAAGTACCTTTTAGTGTCACACTGATAGTGACTGGCCTCCGTCTGGTGCAAAGATATTTATTATTATTATGTTATTCAAATTTGTTCTCCTTCCATCCATATTCTCTTTGGTTGATTTTGAGAATCATCAGTGGATTTAGGATTAACATGTCGTCCAATCAACTCTTTTTTCCTCTCTATCAAATCTAAGCACGTACGCTACCCACAATGCAACTCCACTGCTAGCAGCACAGTCACAACCTCAGGTCACTTCATGGTAGTTTTCTCAAATGAGGTCTCTCGAGCTCATTCCTTCAAGCTCCATATCCCTCAAGCTTTTTTTATTTATTTATTTTTTTTATTTTCAAATTTGTGTCGCTTGACGTGACATCACCATTACACCCTCTGACTATGACCAGGACTGAGTAGATTTGGCTGCTAACTGAACTTGGTGATGGAGGCACAAAACTTTCATAAGTCATTCTTGGAACAGCCAAAGAAGTCAATTTTTAAGGCACAAATGTGCACCTAGAGAATTTTGTCATCTTGGTACGTGGTACAAACTTGTCACTTCGGTCCTGTTTTCCAACATAATGAGGTGGTTAAATGAGGTGATTCAGCGACACAGCAGCTCCTTTATTGGCACAACCCGATTTTGCTCTGGGGACTTTTCACTCTGGCAGAAAATTTAAATTATTGCTGTAGCCCACACAGCTCCCAGCAGAACCAAATAATGGCCTGATATTCAAACTGCCAGCTTTCTAACTTGCACTCCGTGCAGTTTGTGCCGACACCTGACATAACAGAGACAGCGAGGCGCTGGGATTTGATGAGCCAATTCATTTCACCCTGTGTCTTTGTAGTTCTGCACTGTTAAAACCACTCAGTTATTGGATCTTTATGTAGTAATTGAAGATGATTTAAGGTGTGTTTATATCTAGGAAAGCCAAATGATCCCATAGCACCTTGGGGCGAAAGTGTTTTTTTTTTTTTTTTTAGGTTTTCCTTTACATGTAAATCCTGCTTTATGCACAAGTTTGTTTTGACATTTCTCACTTTTTCTCAACAATCCCTTCCTTTTTTCTTTTCTCTAATCTGTCTCTTCTTTCGAGTCTGCACACCACTTATTTTCTATTAAAACAGTTTGCTGTGGGAGTGTTGGAGGTGAGCATGTGTGTGAGTGTTTGAATGAGTGACTGTAATTGGTGAGTGGGAGTCCTGCCTCCTTTGTGTCAACAGCTTTTCTCACTGGCAAAGGCTAATTACAGAGGTAATTACTGTTAATCATGCTCATTAATCATCAGACCTGTCCGGTGTGTGTGTGTGTGTGTGTGTGTGTGTGTGTGTGTGTGTGTGCGTGTGTGTTTGTGTGAGTGTGAGTGTGTGTGTTAGGTATATCATGTCTCAAACATTGAATTTTTAAATATTTACTTCGGAAAGAAACTGATCAAAAAATAATGGGAAGTTTTCAACAGCTCAGCTTTAAATAATCTTCCTCTACCACACTGTGATAAATCCTAGAAAAATGAAGAATAGACACAAATGTGACAAGTAGCCCAAAAAAAAAACAGTAGTTTCATTGTGCGGGCTGCCAAATGTCTACATCCAGCATCTATCCATTAATTGTCTCTGCCTGAAAGCAGTATTTTATATGTATATATATATATATATTTTTTTTTTTTTTCGCTGTAACTGCCTGAGAACCAAAGAAAGTTTGCTCTCTTTTTCATCAGCTTGTGCAATAATATGACGTGCTGCGTCCCACACTTTCGCATAAAACAGGCACTGTCATGTTTGGGAATCTTGAATGGCTTACGGACAACACCATAACATATGAGCGATGAGAACAAAGACTTCATAGGGGGTTTTCCAACTCTGAGAAGATCTATTTGTTTTGCAATTGAGGCGGTTTATTAAATACAGACTGTTTATTTATTGAAATATTTGTACATTCTTCATTCACAAAATTGCGTGCTGTTTCATTTTGTCAGTCACATGTAACACAAAAGGAGGACTGGAGGAATATAATCTGTCTGTTTATTAAGATGTGATTTATATTCACTATAGAGCTCAATGAGCTGAAACACATTAATTACAATCTAATCCGTAGTATGGTAGCAGTTGTGTATTTTCGTGGTTCATTGAAACTGCTTACATTTACCATACAGTGTGTTTATTGTACGAGACGGTGATGTAGCGATGCACATTCTCCAGGTTCTCATTTACAGCCCAACATAAACAGCAGAACATGCAGTGACAGAATAGTGTTTATTCATGCAGCAGACACACTTAGAGCTGTTCTGCAGCTTCGACCCCAGACATGCTCTCGTATTATTGAATCAACGGGGGATGGACGGTCAGAGACTGCAACAAAAAGTTTGGATTTTATTTTCAATTTTGTTGCTTCCTGTTCTTCCGGTCCTGATCCTAATCCCCCAGATCCTGGTCTATACAATGAAATAGACTTAAATTGATTCGAGGTCTGGTTACAATATAATATAGGCTACATCACTTTACTAGCAGAATGAAGCTATGTTTTACTGCGTCCCATTGATAGAACTACTTTCAGGTCAAAATGGCATCTTTGTAATCCAAATTCGGTTATGAGCTCACCATGACATACAGCCTTTTGCTCAGCTCCGTACCTGTGTGTGTTTACCAGTGTGTTTAAAGCCAAGGGAATGATTTGAAAAAAGTCTCCATTCATATTTACTGGCGCAACAAATTGAATATCAGCATAGCGCTGTATGAGAGGGGCATTAGTGTGCGTTTGCTGGGTCTCAGTGATATCATGTTTCATACGGAGGCCACTGTTTGCCAAAATTTCCCTTCACTCTGTTATGATACATTGAACTATACTATATATGGAAATATGCTCACTTTGCTGGAGAATGGCGCAGTGGCACCTGCCATACACACACGAGCATATCCTGAGATGTGTTCAGCAGATACAGCTCGTGACTGACCTGTACTGTAAGTCCATATCTGTCAAAACTTTCAATGAATCGCTTAATGGCCCGTACATAACCCTCAGAATCTCTGAAATGTTTGTGTTGGGTGAAAAGTTTCGAATTTCCCCAGTTTCCTGTTGTTTTCTCCACTGATACGTTCATCTCTCCAACTACAATAACAAAGTTGTGTTTTTAATAAAAAAAGAAAGGAACCTGCTTGAAAGACAAGAAGAGCTTACCATGAGGTGACGACTCATCTTGATTTATGTACTTGCCTTTTTTTGTGCGTCAATTCTTCGTTTTCTAGGAGTGGCAAAGTTTATGTGATCACTCCTCTTTAAGCTTCGTAGTGAACAATGACGTCATCAAAAACTCAGTCTTCTGAAAGACAAGAAAAAAAAAACTCACTAACACACACAGAGTACCCCATGGACCGCTGCAGACCCACTTTGACACGCACAAAATAATGAAGGCCATTGAAAACCCTCTGCAACTAATGGGTTGCCAGTTTGAGTAATATGGACCCAATTTCATTTCCTATGTGTTTATGGCTGGTGACCACATTTTACGTGTGTGTGTCTGTGTGTCATTGAATACTTAAACATAAGTGAATGCTTTTGAGTTTTCATGTGTCAAGGAATGCAAGTAGTGTGTGTGTGTGTGTGTGTGTGTGTGTGTGTGCGTTTTGTGTTTTGTATCTCTCCTGTGTGGATCTCTGTTCTCAGGGCAGACAGGTCATGGTGATACTGGTATGAAGAATGTGGGCCTTAATGTCAAAGATGGAGACACTGATACAGAGGTAGGGGGTTGTTGGCCCAGTGAGGCATTAATGCAAACATCAGCTTATGTAACTACAGTGTGTTTGTGTATTGCTGTGAAGGATTTTCATAGGTTTTCTTCCTGCTCCTTGAAATATGATTTGTAAGAATTTGTGGCTTTCAATTACATTCTCATGAATAAGCAGTGTTTTCTGCACTAACTCTGCAGGTCTATTTTATCCAAGACTTCCTTTAAAGTTTTACAGATCCAAATATTTACGTGAAGTGAAGTGTTGTCACAGCACTAACATCAACTGTGGAGAGGTCTGTTTAAAATCTCAATGTGATACAGGAAGTTACATCAAAGCATGACTGCCACCATGTGGTCAAATCGTTAATGAAACAGTTAAGAGAATTTGTCAAGCTAAATTAAATTAAATATGATTCTGAATGAATCCACAACCCCTCTGGTGGTTTTTTCATTCATTGTTTTGTTCTTTTGAAATTGTCCACATTGTCATAGACCGCTCTCACTCACTCATCTTCCTCTGCTTATCCATTTCCAGGTCAGGAGCCAATCCCAGCTCACACTGGGAGAGGCTGGGGTTCATCCTGGACAGGTCACCAGTCCATCACAGGGCTGACACACAGAGACACACAGAGACCAACAACCACGCACACTCACACTCAGACCTACAGACAATTTAGAGTCACCAGCTAACCCAAACATGATGTCTTTGGACGGTGGGAGGAAACACATTCATTCAATAATGATATGCTGTCATGAGTCTTTCATAATCTCCATTCCCTCTTCAGGTTACAGAACAAATCAGAGATTTAATTTTTAAGTAACTGCATTTTTTTTTATTGTGTTAATCCAAAACAATCTGACATGACATTTCACAAAGACCTCTGGGAGTATTACAGTGCACCATGTTAACTTCAGCCTTCGACCTTTGAACTTTCACTGACAGACCGCTCTAAGCATGCACACCACTGTTCCTTTGCCAGTATATACAAAGCTCTGCCTTCCCCGAAAGACCCTCTCACACACACACACACACACACACAGTTCTCACTCACACACTTACACAAGCCTCTCCCTTTGAGTTGTTGTATAGGGGTGCGTCACATGGCAGGGGATACAACAGGAGTGTTGGATGGAGGGCTGTGTGAACAACACAAACACTATCGCTAACTGGGCACTGTGCTCAGAATTAGTTTCCCCATTGGCCATAATGCAGGAAAAAAAAAATCAAAATGGGAAGATGAGTCCTTTTCAGCAGAACATGAATGATACAGATGTAAATCGACATTGATAAGAAAAATAAAAATCCATCACAACATATCAGCTTATCTTTGCACATAAATACATAGGATTAATAATAATAGTAATAATAATAATAATAATATTTAAAATTGTGCTTTCTGTCTGTGTCTGTCGCTCTTTCTTGCCACCACACCATTGTCAAATGATTTCACCGCTAACATTTTTCATGCATTTTCAAAAGAGCACAAAACAGCTGGCTTAAAAGGGAGACTCGGTCAAGTCTGACATCACTACCAGGAAATCAAGTTTTATTAAAGGAAAAGTCAGTACACCACTAAGTTTAATATCCATTCAGTGTATAAGTAGCCTAAACTCTATAGTTATGTGGTCTAAATGCATTTACAAATACATCTTCGAACAATTCACCTCAAATTTTCATTGTGTTTCTGAATCTTATGTATGTGGCGTCAAAATGCAGAGTGTCCCTTTTACAGGCATCGATTCAGTTCAGTTTAAAGAGTTAATTACACCTCTTTAAAAAAGGTATATAAATAACAACGACAATGATTGCATACATCTAAAATCCACTCACAGACCTAGTTTGTGCTGCCTCCTGTTACCTGAACCTGGTTGTCACCCGACGGTCATTTGTTTCATGAATACACAAAGTTCTCTGTGTCTCTTAAGCCTTTAAGGAATTGAGCAGCACAAATTAGACCATCTATCCACCATAAAAATCATAATGACTGCAAAACGTAAATGCATGTTTTATCTTACAAGGCCAGTTGCTTTCTTTCATGTCAATAGACTATGATATAATAAAGTATGGTACCACATGAAGGCTCCTTATCTGAGCCTGTGCACAACATGGACACTAGGGAGCAGGCTACACACACAATGTTAGCACAGACAACCAACAAACGGTTTCTTTATAGGTAATACACACACACAGATTGGACTAAAGACAGAGAGAAGGAAGACATTATCATACTTATTGTCCATTAGGAAGAGATGAAATTGTTAAGCAGCAAAAGTCAATGATATTAATGATTGTAACACTACATTGAGAAGTGACTACAACAGTGTATAGAGTCCGATGGAAGTTCTCTCTCTCTCTCTCTTTCTCTCTCTCTTTTTTTCTTCAGTAAAATGCATTGTGGGTAGCGCAGAAGAACAGCTTTCTGTACATTTTTCTGTGCTGAGTGAGGAGTCGTCGCCTCTGTCATTTCATTATATTTGCATATATGTATTTACCACAGACAACATATGCAAGAACAGTGTAAAAGAGCAAGAAATAAGAAGTACCACTTAGAATACAAAGAAAAAAAAAAAAACAAACCTCATAGATTCACTCATAAATATCATGCTAATATATATACTGTACTGGAGCCCAGAAACGTGGGTTGTCATACTTGGTCGTCTAAGATCTTTCCTCTTCCTCCTCATTGTATTAATGCCTCCCACCCAAACCACCATGTTCATGTTTTCTCCTTATTGTTAATGCACAAAATATTGAACACAGACAAATAAAACCAATAAATAGCAAAAATTTATGGTGAGATTTTGGATCATGTCCAAACTCCCATTCTATATGCGATTTCACTACTAATTATATTAACTATGTATGTTAAAGATGACACCAAAAAGGCTAATTGAAATTTGTTCAGATGTAATCCAGGCCTAATATTTGCATTTATAACTGACGTCCTGGCGCTCCAGCTTTGTCAGTGTACTGTAAACAAGTCGTCTCTCTCTCACATCATGGAATGCCAGTAGTTTTTCCACCCCTCATTCTCTAGTGGTTTGGACCAGTAAAGCGATATCATTATATCTGGCCTGAAACAACTGTTCTCTAACCATAACTGCATTGTATCGTGTGGCTTTTATTTTGCTTCAACATGCCTCAGTGTGCCTAAGAAACCTATCATATCACATAACCAGATCTGTACTTCCTCAGGACCCCCGACACTGCTGACATCCCAACCCCCTCTGTGACTGAATTCTGTGAAATGCACACAAAATCATGTGAAATGTGAGGTTAATGGAAATATGTGCACCAGGATCACCGAAGGATATTGATCAATTCATCTGTTTATGTAAAAAATGGTTTAAAAAGTGTTTTTCAGTCTTCATGCTTGTGCAATTGCATATAAACAGTGTTTTTCCAGTTAGACGCTATGACCTTGTAATATATTCCAGTTGCCATGTCTCTATTCTTTCCCATTGTGCACAACACTAAAGTCCAACTTTTGTTCTACATTGCTGTTTCATTTTCAGGTAAGAGAAACCACGGGGAGGCTTTCTGTTCGGAGTGGTGTTGCCCAGAGAGTGGATGTTCTTACTGTGTGCTGCTGTCTGCATATAACATGTATAGCTGGGGCGACTCACTAAAGTTGCAGCTACGTTGTGCTGTGAACCCACCATTCCATAAAGAGTCAGCAGCAGAGGGAACGATGGGTGAGTGTACGTTTATTGCCCAACGATTAAGGTGGGTTTTCTCCCACATACCTGCTTCAACACTCTACTATGCTAGTGAACAGTATAAAGGGATCGTGCAGAATCAACTTAGGCAGTAAGGCAGCACATGCAGGGGCTGGCCAGAGGGACGAGGACTCAGGTATTAGGGTACCATATACTGGGGGCATCCATAGATAAATATATACAAAAGAGGAGGTGCGCTTGTGTTCTTGTGTGTGTTTGTGTGCGTGTGTGTGGGTGTGTGTGTGTATCTGAGAACCTCTGGGAGTTCTTGGTCTATCAGTCTTTTTCTGCCGCTCTCCTCCTCTCTCCCTGTATCAGTCATTCTTTTTTCCCCTCCGTCTCTTTCCTTGCACTCTTACTCCCCTGCGCTGCGAGGTGCCCGGGGGTTTGGTTTCCCATCATGGGTCCGGCGGTTTCTCCCCTTCCTTATCTCCTGAAGATGCTTCCACTTCTTGTTAGCTGGGCGGACAGCGGGGCCCAGAGGTGGGACGTCTTTCCCCGGAGCAGGAAAGCTCTTATCCACCTGGTCATTGCTGGAGCTTTTGCGTGCCCAAACTTGCTCACAAATCTGGTCAACGGTGCTTAGGTTAGGATGATCCACTAGCTGCATGAAGTCCCGGTACCAGAGCTTCTGGTTGGTCATCGGGGGCCCGCCTCCACTGCGGGGATCTAATCGGACGGGAGCATCAGAGGGATGATTGGAGACTGAGGAGGATGTTGAGGATACAACTTCCAAGGTGATGCCGAGTAAAGTTTGGGTGAAGCCATGCTCCATGGCATGGCAATGGTAGAGCCCGATGTCTCTCTTCAGAACCCGGCGAATAAGAAGACCTCTGTCCGTTTGGAGGATGCGTTCATCCAGACGCAGCTGGGGAGCATCAAAAAGATTCATGAAAATGAAAGAATGGAGGACTAAAGTTTCAGCTTTGATGATACAGACACTGCAAGGCCTTTCTGCAAATTGAGACTATTTCTTTTGACGCTCTCACCTCTTCTCTCGGGTTCTGTGGATGTTTCTGGAAGGTCCAGGTGACTCTGGCCTGAAGGGATTTTGGGATGCACTCCAGGAAAGTACTGCTTCCCTCAACTCCATATAGCTTCCTCTCTGCGACACGGTGTTTATGGTGGTCTGCAGGGGGCAGCAGAGACAGAGAGATTGTGGCTGAATCATAACTATGCGCCCACAGGACAAGGCCAAGACAGGACAGGAAAGACCAATGCAGAAGGGTAAGAAAGGAAAGGCTTTAAAACCGGACAAGAGAAGAACAGACAGGACAGACCAAGGGAAGAATAATGAGGGACAAAAATTATTCAAGCTGCTTAGCTACGAAACACAACTGAAACACTTCTTCTATAAACAGGATTATTAAAATAGTTACCCGCCTTAAAAGAAAAAGTATAAATTATTAATTGCAGCATCCATCATTGTGAGAGCGCTGTGAACGTTGTCACGTCACCCCAACATCCTGTGAAACGCTGACTAAAGCCAGTACGTCATGCTTGATCGAAACTTTTGTTCACACGTTTGCTGTGTAAAATTAAAGAAAGACTTTTATTGTGCCCGCAGCAGTTTATTGCTACAAAACCTCATCACTCATGCTGATGATACACATGACAGAATCTGTGTAGAAACCCACTACTTGAATGTTAGTCACTGTTGTCTGCAGACTATTTAGAAACTCTTCCTATTGTACACTGAGACAGCGGGATCGATGGAATCAGAACAGGAACCAACACAGCCCAGATATTTGGGACAATAATGGGGTGTAAAGTGCCAAATAGACTCCTGGTCAGCGTTTTGGGGCAACGCAACTCTCATCCCAGAAAATTACTTTGACCTTCATTAATTTTACGCAACCCAGCCTAGCATGCCACATGATGTAATCGTATTACTCCTCCAGTGTGAGCAATTAGCCTGATTCAGTTCTGTGGCAGAGTGACAGATCGCGACAAAATGCCACTATTGTGGTCTGGGAGGATAGAGGTCACCAGAGGTGAAGGCAGGAGGGATTTGGGGACTTTTTGGCACAGGGATAGTGAGACGTCAGATGCCAAGAGTCTCTGTGAGTCAGCGCAAGAGCAGAGGCTCTGGGGCTTTGTTCTTATTTATTGAACATACCTCTGCAGCAATTTCAGCACTCGTCAACCAGCAAGACTGCTCCAACAAATGCAAGAATCGAAACATACAGAGCTTTTATGGTTTCATTCGGAGACTGTTTCTTCAACAAAATGTTGTTGCTGCTAAAGGAAATATAAGATATACCTCTTCCTGTCCCATAAAGGGCTGTAAAAAAAATTCCTGTTTCACATGCATATAAAATCACAAAATGTAAAAATTTAAAGGAGGAGTTGTGACACTTAAACCTTTGCCAGAAGATGTGATGAAAAATATTTGTAACATGTTGTAACTGGATGCCTGTCATTATAATACTGTAACATTGTTCTTACCTCCAGAGCAGAGCGTGTTGGGGTCTCCATTCCTCACATCCTGGCGACGGAAACGCCTGTAAAATGATGTTCAATAAAAAAGATTTTCACAGTCTTTCGGATCAGAATTTTGCTAACCAGTAGGTTTCAACAATTTCCAAAAGTAATGTTCCTCTGGTGAGCATGGTCAGCGTTTTTGTCACAGACCTTTTGGTGTTTGGCAGGTAGCGAGTGCAGGACGTTCCATCCCAGGCGCAGTACGGGTCTCTGGCCAGGCAGCACTCAGCACACGCCTTCCCATAGATGCTGCAGCGGTGAAGAGGAACCTGGGCAATGCCTGTGTCAGAGCCCACATACAGCTGTTGCTGTGAAGCGGCAGAAGTTGGACGAAGAAGTTTTAAAACAGGAACAGGTCGACGTCAGGGTGAAATTCAGTTTAAATATGAACACCAAGCTTTTTGTTACTGTTACATTTAGCATGAATGATGCCACACAACACAGTGTTCACAATTCTGTACATCCAGGAGAGAGCTCATAAAATCTAGTTTGAACTTTAGCAGTCTTACCCGTTTTGAGGAGAGCTGCATGTTGATGATGGATGAGGCATCCTTAAAGGCAGAGGAAAAGCTAATTATCCATGGTGAATCATTTGAAATGTAAATATCGCCCTGTCCTTTCATGTATATAGTGTTGTGTAATTTCTACCTCATCACGATTTTCTTACTTTGAAAACCTCCAGCTCTTCCAGTAAAAGTTCCTCCATGTTGTTCCAGCTTTCCTTGGGGACATTGATCACCTTTAGTACCGTCCCTTTGTCTGAAATGATAAAATGCAAAGTGATTTAATGTGTTGTTCCATGTTTTGCCCGTTTCAGTGAAAGGTTACAAGCTGAGATCAGACTTTCACCTGTGCCAATAAACATGACGTCGTACTGTCCGTCAGCGGCACTGACTCTGTCCACGGCGATCTGTGTGAAGCTGTAGTCCACGTTAGTTCTGACGAAGATGGGCCTTCGATTCATCGGGTAGACCGGATTGTACATTAGAGGGTGGTGACGGGCAAACTGGATCACATCGTCTGGGAAACCCTTGGTGGATTCAAAGCTGCCAAACGTTTTGCTCGGACACTAAAGGAAGGCAAAAAATTAATGTTTAATTCATAAGGGGTTTGTTAATACACACTTCAAATTAAATCTAAATAGTATTTTGTAAAAAGGAAATTTCAGCATAAAAACCAACTTAGCTTAAACTAAGAGGTACACAACTTCAGGGGGAATGTGACATGGTGGAAGCTGTTAAAGCCTTGAAAACAGCGTAAAAAGTAAAATCACATAAGTCTTTGTTATAAGTGCTTTTTTTTTCTTTGAGGATTTAGCTGCAGGTCAAAGCTCTAAAATAATCCAGCCAATCCACTTCTGCTGTGCAAGACTTCATGTAGCTCTAACCATCGAGCTGAGAATCGGCGCCTCTTTGCCATGTTTGGTCTAAACTATTCAATAATGACTCGCATTTGATGAGTACATTTGTTTTGTGTTTGTGCAAATAAACTGGAATAAAGCGTCTGACTGGTCAGCAGTTTAGTTGGCATGAAGTGCGCACAGCCACAGTGCAGCAGGCCACAGAGGGGTGATTATGGCGTGCTGGGTCACAGGAACGTGAGAGAGATTTTCTCCAGGTCAGAGTCCAGCTTCCCTCTCTAATTAAAATTCCAGCCCTGGACTTTCACCATAGGTGAATTTCACCAAAATATTCAGTTGCATCATTTGTTTTTTGTTTTTTTTTTTTCTTCAAAGGAAATATCCACAGTGATGTATTTCTAGATTTCATCCTTCTTTGGCAAACCTTTGCTCGAGCTTATGCATTTTAAACAGTCACTATGCACTACAGGAAGTTTGGCATAATTCTCTGGTAAGCAAGATTGTTTTTCCTTCAATTTGATTTGTTGTGCTGATTTTACAACCCAGTGGAGGGACGGTGGCGTGAGAGAGGGTTTACTAAAGGTTGAATATAATTACTATTCTGCAGTCATACAATGGGGATTGTTCTACTGTGGCCATAACAGCTGAAGCTCTGCATAACAAATCCTGCTGACGCTACATCTGTGTGCTTAGCAGAATATAAGAGCCCTAACAAGTACGTATTGACAGGGAGGACTGCGGAGACTCTGTGGATGAAATGAGGTCTAATACAAAGCACTACAAGTGTAACTGCATTCTAAGTGCCACGAGGATATATCACAAAGCCATTACATAAGATTAATGTGTTCATTTTGTTACAGTGTGCAGCGGGTGTCCTCCGCTTAGTGGCGAATATAAAGAGATTCACTAAAGGATAGCAGAGAAAGCGCTATTCACTTCCGTTGCTGGAGACTAGAAGAAATTGTCTTCTGCTGTGTTGTGAGTGTTTGTGGTGAGCAGCAAAGCTCTTTATTTTGCTGGGTAGTTCAATCACGATGTTACATTCAGTAATTTTATTCATGAAAAGTGCCAGTAATTATAACATGCAGGAAAGAAATTTGTATGATGTTTCCCTCTGAAACGGAGTCACATAAAATTAAAATAATAATAGGAAAAGGACAATTGCTAGAAGAATTGCTAAAAACTACGCACATGACCTTATTAACAGGTCCTCACTGTGATTGACATACCATTCCAGGGCGGGGATAGGGGACTTTTCCCTGAAAGGGGACCCACTGGTAGTTGGGCCCCTCTTTGTGTGCAAAAGGCCCCAGGAAGGCCCTCCGGATGTCATTCATGGAGTAGAGACATACAGCTGAGCCTTTAAATACACTGCTGCTGGGGGATAGAGGAGCTGGGTTAGATACATCAAAACACAGACGGACACACACTTATCTCTTTCAACCTCTCAATCTTCTATACACACACGTCCTTGTTTTACCACATTCCTGGGGACCAGTGCCCACTTGGTTTTCAGACCCCCACAAATACAAAAAAACACTGGACTCTGACCTGGAAGTTGAGAAGACAGTGTACACCAGAGGGTTCTTTCTGTCCCTTGTCTGCAACAGGAACACATCGCCTGGGGTTGGACACACACACACACACACACACACACACACACTCAAGTCAGGTGTTGGTAGTCCAGGTCAAAAGGTTGAGGGAAAGACAAACAAAGCCCTATGGGTAAATGAGTATTTTAAAGAGGCATTTCACTGCTAACTAAGGGTCATGACAAGAAGCTGAATACACTAACCCTAACCCTGTTTTGCTGTGGTTTGTAAAATAGATTTTAAGAAGATTTGGCCCTGTTAAAAGAATTTGCTACATCTGTCAGTTTGGTGTCAGCTACATTTCTAAGTATCTAAGACTATAATGAACAAAGCTCTGCTGTCTTAAAAGTGCATCCTCAGGTATGGGCAGAAAACTCTGGGTCAAGACTCATTGTACATTTGAGAAAGTGATGGACAGATGTGGCCTAAGGAGGCGTTACAATCTGGACAAATTTTTCCTCTTAGTTCACTAAGGTAAGCACAACAATAGATCATATTACAACCAACAGATTTGGTCAGAGATCAAAAACATCTTGGGGGTTAAAAAAGTTGTTGCGTAAACCACA
Organism: Echeneis naucrates; assembly: GCF_900963305.1. Classification (NCBI taxonomy): domain Eukaryota; kingdom Metazoa; phylum Chordata; class Actinopteri; order Carangiformes; family Echeneidae; genus Echeneis; species Echeneis naucrates. The sequence goes on along the minus strand of NC_042517.1, from coordinate 8,752,198 downwards.
CGACCAAAGGTTATGTGCTACAGGTAAAAAGTGAACAGGTTAACATTTTCAGATTACACTGAAGCAGATATGTGCACACACACACACGCACAGTTTAACATATTACTTGCTCTTAAATTTTCACAAGGTAAAACAAAAGGCAAAGGTCCAATCAAAGTTCAACATGACTGCCGCACCAAGTAGTAGTTGCTAAGATGTGACAGGACAATGACTATCATCAGGCACAAAAGATCAGCTGTTGCAGAAGGAAGCACATGATTTATAATTCTGCCTTTAGTCAAAAAAAAAACAAAACTGTTCCTTTTGTCAGAGGCAGAATATTTATGTGTAAAATATGTAAGTGAACTGGCACCAGACATTTGTGGAATAATTCTTGTGAGTGAAATCTTCTTTGTCGTAAACTTTTTTCTACTCCCGGCAATCCAAGCTTGAAATGTTTGGCCTCACGTCTAGCTTCTGTCTAAAGAAAATATATCATTGCTTCTTGTAATATGAGGGCTCACCAGACTCAGGCCTGCAACTTTCTCTGAACCCACAGCAAAAAGCCTGGCTTTGGATCAGCCCAGAATCTATTAACAATGAATCACTCAAGCGTTTTCCAAGTCTTGAAATATCAGGCTGAATAGTAATCTGCAACTAAAGTCAAAAATCCTGGTTAATTTATTATGCTGTCCTCGACCTCCTCTCCCTTTGCACCCACACTGTGTGCTCCCACTGAACGGAACAAGGTCAGAAAATCAGCCGCAAGTTTGAATTTCTGTTTTGCTTCTTCTAAGAGCAACACTAAAACACCTAGCCACTTTTCCAGTTTTTTTTTTTTTTTAAGTTGATATTTGAGTTGCCCACATTACTACATCTGTCGGGGCTACAGTAGGATCAAAACTTGGCTGCCTTCAGGATCTAAATACTCTTGCAGCAGCAGGGTTACTTAAAGCTTCATTTTAAGCTTTACATAATTTTTGCCTTAAAACGGTTGATTCCGACAAGTGTCTTTCCTGCTAACTGTGCTGGAACTTACGCAGCTCATCAAAGTATGTGTCGCTGCCATCGGCTCCTGGTACTGAACAAATCAGACGAGTCTTCAGGAAAGTCGTCCACTTGTTCACCAGACTCCGCTGACCGCCCAAGTCATTCTGAATCAAGACAAAACACTCAAGAGTTCAACAGGATATTAAATTCAAATTTGTTCCAGTGTGAAAAAAGACAGTAAAACCTTTAGTACCAGTCATAAACTGGGCATTAACATCTCACCACTTCACCAATTAAAAAAAAAAGAAAAGAAGATGATGTCATTTTTTTTAGAGTATCTGTAAAATAGCCAGGTTTCGTGCTCCTGGTGAATTCTGGTGTGAGTGAAACAATCTCTCACCCTGCAGAGTTGTCCAATGCGGGAGTAGGTGGACTTCCCAAGCCCCTGGGCCTCAACTGCCGTCTCACGGAAGAAGAAAAATATCTTGTCATCATCTGGGTTTTCACTCTCCGGGACCCAAAAGGAACCAACAAACTTTGGTTCTGGTGAAAACAAACAACGAGAAATAATGTCAGTACTTGTTATGTTGATATTCTCTCCAGAGGTCATTATCAGACTCAGTGACAACGAGGAACTCAAGTGAAAAAAGAGTTTAAGCCTGTTCTGACCAATGAATACAAACACACACACATACCATTGAGCCAGCGTGAGTCATGCTGTTCAGTGCGGATGGACGGGCGTTTCCCCAGACTTCTGAAGATGGTAAAATCCCGCCCCATTAAATCTGTGGCCACACCTGCATATAGCTCATCACCTGGAAGACAGAATTTATCAATAACTCATTGACTGGTCATGAATGATTGAATTACTGCGTCTACTTCTGATGTTCCACTAGAAACTCAGGAATGAGATGATTACATGAATTGATTCGAAGCAAAAACTGAATATTGATCTCCAGAGGTTTAGTTACCGACGAGCACAGAGGCAGCATTGTGGCGAGGATCGTACGGACTCTTCCCTTTACCGTCCTCCACCTTAGATGGGTCAATCCTGAATACGTGGTCCTGATAGAGAACGGGACAGAGAGAAATGTATTCAAGGTGCTTGAATGAGTTTGTGTGGATTCTTTGCCGTACTTTCGCCACAGCATCAGTCAAGACTCTTGTTTTCCTTCAATTAGTTGTGCAGATCTCTCCTACTTTGAACAACTGCTGCTTTTGATATGTCCACATTCATCTCTTTATACACATAAACTTTGTGTTTTGAAATTTTTTTCTCTGCAGATGTTCTCACTTACTATGAACAGGCTATCGCTCACATTTTTAGGCATCTGCAGGCCGTGTGTTTAGCTTCACCCAAGTATCAATGTTTAGTTTCTGTTGAAAACTTGCAAAGGGCTGTTGTACCAGACTGTGTTAGTTTTAGGTGGGTGCTGCTAACGGACTGCAGCTGAGTATATCATCACTGTGAAATCAAATGATGCAAAACAAATGGTGCTTGAGATATTGACTCTCTACCTTCCTGTTTGGATGATAACTGCATTTAGATTAGATCTTTTGATGCATTTAAAGCATGTCTGTGTGTATGTGTGAGGGTAATATTTGGTATATTCCTCACCTCCATCCTGTGCCCCACCTCCACGAAAGCGCAGGTTGGGTGGAAAGCTCCAGTTCCACAGGCGTACAGGTGGGTGCGGTTATAGTGGTGCACGATCTTCACGTAGTTCACACAGTCAGACTGAAAGACACATGCAAACATATACGGTGTCATTTTTGATGGATTTTTTTTATCCTCTGCTTGACTTCTAGGTACAGTGGTGACAGTTGACTTACAAAAACACTGTGTGCAGCTAGATTTATGCAGGCTAATTCCTGATATGGCAGTTCATGCAAGACCAAAGTCAATTATGCCGTTAGCTTGGCATGAAGGCTGATAGCAAGCTGTGCTTTAGAAATCATGAATATGCATAAGGAAAATAACTTTTTGGCCAGATGCAGCTGTTGAGAAACATTTTATGGCATATGAGAGTGGTGTCAATCTTCTCATCGACATCATCATTCACCACAAAAAAGACTGGACAGCAGCATAAAAAGAGAGCCAAGAATAAACTCGTTTCCATACGGATCTTACCTCCTGGCATGTACCCTCCCCTACTATTTTCAGTTTTGTTAGCCGTCTCTATCCGCTGCCTTTTAACATCGTGCTACTGACCCACATGCACATGTGTGCCATCTTGGAGTCTGGTTACAGTGTACTGGCTCTCAGGAGATTTATTCTACACTACTGGACTGTGTGGTACACACTCCCTTTCTAATCAGAGCCCCCATACTAATGTGAGGTTTTAAGAAGGCTGGCCCAATGATCAAAGATCCCAAAAATGACAAGGCCTTGATTATGACTGATTAACTTTGAGAAATCTTGCCTAATTGCCTAAAACACAGTTTACTCAATAAGTGCTTGCAGTAAACACACGCTGGCTCTCAGATCTAATGGTGCTTTGCCTCCTGTCCACTTTTCCCCAGACAGGCCACAGGAACATCTGTCCGCTGATCGAGTTACAAACACTTTTGGGGCGGTCACTAGAGATTTATAAATGAATCTGTCCATTACTCAGTGACTGGAAAGTGAACAAACATACATCTGTGTGTGCCAGTAGGTCTGTATCACATGGATAGTTCATAGTCTGATGAGTCCAATGCTAATTTCATTTTTTAAATCATCTCTTTACTTTGAGCTCAAATTCCTGCCAAAAGCACCTCGTCTGGGTTTTGGAGTTTGTGTAACATGGGAATGATTCAGCTTGATGACAGGAACAAGGCACATATTATTGTCTACATTTTCACATTTTTATTTTTATATTTTATGATGATGTCATGGAGTGACATAACTGGTTATAGTTTTATCACTTTACATTTACTCTCTTCTTTAATCAAACGTCTTTCTTCATCGCTCAGCTCTGTCCGTCAGCCACACCCAAGGGTGACAGACAGAGAGACCAGGTTGTGAAAGCAGCGGCACAGACGGCATTGGGGCTCATTAGTCCCAACACATACTGTCACACACACACACACACCCCTCAGTGAACAAAGATGTGCCTATGTGGCTTTGAAACAGGAAGGTTAGAGTTGGAGTTGTTGTTGGTGTGCAAATTCATACGTTTCTTTGTCAATGTGTTGCTGTTTTTTTGTTTTTTTTTTTTTTGTATGTGCACATATGAAAGCTGTACAACCAATCAATGGGCTGATTACAACACTGACAAAGACAAGAGACCTTTATTACCCATGAAAGAAGGGGGCACACTCCACAACCTTTCCTTCACCCTTAGGCTGAAACACACATCTACACCATGAGTGAAGACACTAGTACTCTAACTCACACCTTGGCTTGGCACTTTCAAATACCAATCAAATAATCAGTCTTTTTCTCAGGATTCACAGTGTGTCTGACACCAGATCACCTCCTCCGTCCAATGGCCATGATTGGAGCCCATATTGTGTGTGTGTGTGTGTGTGTGTGTGTGTGTACATCAGGGGGTAAAGGAAGGTAAGGGAGTCAGCAGAGCAGTGATGTGACGAAGTCAACTCTTTGATGTGACAAAAGGGAAAGACAAGAAAAGGTAAAAGAAAAGACACATAAAAGACCCTGAAGAGGGAGGTGAATTATGCCAGCAATCACATTTCCTTAGTGTGTGTGTGGGTGGGAGTTAAAGGGTTCACTGGTCAACCTTTGACCTACCACGGACTCATTAGCAGAAACAGTGAGTAAAACCCGGGCTGTGACCTCACGGCAGCCTAAGCTCTAAGTCCTGCCCTCATGTCTTGTGAAGCTGTATTGTTCAGCTGTGGATGTCTTTTTTTCCTTTTCTCTCTTCATCCTTTCCACTCGAGAGATGATTAACCCGGTCTGCCTATTTATTATTTCAGCCATCTGTCCTTCTGCTCCTGCTGTTGTCATCTATGTCTGCCTCTCTCCCGTATGCATTTTAATGTTAAGTTACTGGGTTTCAATATCCCTGAAAGTTACATGTTCCTCCACTATAATTATTTATGGGTTGCTTCCTTACTATATGTGCAACCAATTCATGTTAAATGGCCATTAGTTATTATATTTGTTACAATTAAAACATTCTAATAAAGCTTGAATGACCATAGTCAGTTTTCTTTTTCCCCAGTTTGACCCTGCACTTGTATTTTTTCAGCTCATCTCAAAAACATCTCAGCTATTTTATTGCATCATTGTACCTTTGTTTTGTAAGTAAGTCATTCAGGAATCTTTAGTAAAGTTAATGACTGAAAGCCTTAGGCTGAACACAAAGCCATGACCTGGAGTATACAACCATTAGATACACAACAGAGCCCAGTATAATAGCCCAGGAATGCCTTCAGCCACTTCTGGATCAAACAACAAAGTAGCAGTGTTGACATTTGTGTTCTCAGAAACAAACTGATTTCTGGATTCTGACCTTCGACGAGTTGTTTGTGGACACGGACAAAGAAGCAGACAGGGATATTTTGTTAACGTGTTCCAAAACATAGTCTGGAGAGTTGTGACATTTTTGCTTTTTCAAGAAATTGTAAAAATTGTTATGCAGCATAATCTTGATTGGTTAGTGCAAACTAATTTGCATGGTAACATACTGAAACTAGATGGCGAGCACATTATTATTCTGAAATTTGACATTGAGCTTTGCTATTTTGAAGATGTTAGCATTTGGATGTTGGCTTTTTTGGCACAGCGCTGTGAATGTGGCTATAGAGTGTTAGCCTTGTTTTCAGATAGACCAAATGTTCTCAATTATAAAATACATTATCATAACAAAAGGAACCGACAGTGAGTGAGTTGGGGAGATGACATGAATTGATTGCATCCACCTTTGCCTTCTTAAGGTGGAACACAAGTTCCTTTCGTGTAAGCACACTGGTCCTTTTCATATGTCAGAACAAGTGAATAGACATTATTGGCATGTAAAGGAAATTTAATTTAATTTTAACAATTTCTGACAAATGTCAAATCCTGGTGCCTTTGTGGGGATTAACTTTGAATTACTGAATAGTATATACAATAATAATATAATAATGTCATTTTTAATGATAATCCCCTCTTGACTGTTAATGGAACTTCAAATTCACCGAAAGCGACAAAGTGTGTCCTAACGTGACACCATAAACCCACAATCTCTTACTTCTGTGGATGAAAGCACGGCCAAAGTGCTGAGTCAGACTGAGTGTCTGGGTGAACTGTCAACTGTTTACTACCACTGTCTGACGTTGTTTATGTGCGTGTGTCTGTGTTTGTGTTAGTGCATCCATGTGCATGTTTAGTGGCTTCCCTGCGGTCGATGGGCATGTGTGTGAGTAATGAAGTGTTTATTACTTGTCTTATGTGGGCAACTGTTGAGCCGATCACAGTCTTTTTGTGTCTTGTTGAGCTACCACGAATCTGTGTAAAGTGTACCAGAAAACAAGTTTGTTATTTAGCTAATTGATTTGAATTTTAAAATAACCCCCCCCCCAAAACACACAAACACACAAACGGGTGAAAATAGAATTAGCTTTGTAGCACACATATGTGCATTTCGACAAACTGGTTTCCATGGGTTGTTTAAAGGATTTTCATTTGGATAGCTATAATAACACAGCTATAATAATTGTGATTGGCATCAAATGCAAAATGGAAATTCCGTTTTTTTGGGCACAGAAGGAAACACTAATACAGCGATTATGATCCCTTACCGGCTTCTGAGAACTAGAAGCTACAGTGTTAGTGTAACGCAAATATAAAGCAAACTGCAGTGTGGTGTCGATATGATACTGAAAAGAAATGCTGAGCAATTTCTCCACTGCTTTCTTTGAATCTCTGCACAGTTTGGGATGTTAATTCAGCACGGAGAATTTTGAATTAAAAGAAAGAGTTTAACAAGTACGCAGAGATGATGAAGGATCAGTGGGGCTGTATAAACCATGAATAAGTTCTTTAGAAGAGAACAGGAAATGTGAGATAATGAGAAAGCACTGAAAGTGGGGAGGACTGAGAGAAAGTTAGGAGAGTGGGAGCCGAGGGATCCAGTGGGGGAGAGACAGATACTGGACTCTTCCTACAGAGAAACACACTTCTCTGTAATTAGGGTCAATACTCTGAGGTCGGCCCAGTTCTCAGTGTGTGGGTGACTGTTCGTTCAGATGGGCCAAATAAAAGTCAAGAAGAATATGAGGGAAGAGTGTTTAACAAAGGATAAAGATAACATTTCAAAGGCCAGAAAGGCAGGAATGAAATGTGACCAGGGAAAACTCCTTTCAATGCAACGCTTGACTTCTACATTTCCCTGAACTTTCCTCTCTGTTTCACCTCCCCTTCCTCCATGGGAGCAGTTTTACTAATTCTCTACACCGCTCCCCATCTCCATTGTTACTCTTGCTTTCAACCACACACAAACAGGACACAGACACAGAAACAGAAGTGCTCACACACACACACACGCTCAGACAGACTCCTGGTCAGGTGAAACTGGAGCCTGGGGTTTTGTATGAATGGAGCTCGTTGTCTGTCTTCTCCAGCTGTGTAATCACACTGATGAAGGGTTTGTTTTACACACACATACACACACACACACGTTGGACACTTAAACATTCATGAAGAAATTTACATTAAGACTGGAAAACACATGGACATGAATTCAGTTCATATAGACAAATATCTCCACATGCTAATAGGACATATAGATTTACACACACACACAAACACAGATATGTATGTTAGTTAATTGTGTGTGATGTAATTCTGGGTGGTCTCGACTCATTGGTCAGCGGTGCTACGGCTGCTCTGTCTGGACTCCATCCACATTCAGAACATAACATTTAGAAACATAATCATCACATTCACTGTTTTCCCAACATATTCTTGGATACTCTTTCTTTTTTTACTTTTTTGGCAGCTGATTTAAAAGACCAAAAAAAAAAAAAGGAGCAGGGCGGCACGTGTTGGCACGTTTTCACTGTCATCTGAGTATAAGAGTGGGTCAAGAGTTCAATCCTAGCAAGATGTAAGGTGCTTCTATCATCAGCAGCCATGTTTAGTCAGCCAGGCTGTTCGCTGCACACTCGCCCCCCCCCGTTCACCAAGCACGTTCGATCCTATTATCTTCATGTCAAAATAGTCATCCTGTGAGATCGATTGTCTTTGCTCTTTGTCTGTGCCTTTCATGGCCATGAAATTAGATTTCACTTGTTAAATAAAGGTTACATTACACATGCAGATGGTCAGTAATCAGATCGCCTCATTACCTTTGAGCTTATTTGGAACCACAGCTTCATTATGTGTGTTAGTGATAGCCCCACAGAAGAGCAATATTTCCTTTCATTAAATACATTTCTTGTTTACATTCAATTAAAAACATTTGCAAACTGCATAAGAGCACAATAAAAGTGAATGTGAACTGCTGCATAAAAACAAACAAAAGTCTTGGGTGCATCATAAAACTGAGCAGATCTCAGTCAGACAGGATTTAAAATACACAGATGCAGAGGAAGTGGTGTCACCACAGGGCAGGTCCAAAAGTGGGAGTGTTGCACCTTTTATTACATGTTATCTGTTTAAAGAGGTGGTTCTGTCTTATGATGACTCCCATGACTCTGGTGGATTAAAAGGTACCATTGTGCTGGGCTGAGGAGGAGTGGGCAATTTAGTTCCTCCATGCAGAGCTGCTCTGTTTAACCCTGGATAAAATGTATGTCTGTAGTTCTTCTATGGGTTGACAGTTCATTTATTTCTGTAGTTCAAAGCCACAATAAAGAATAATTCTATTTTACAAGAGAGATTTCTGTATTTGTGCTTTGCCTGTGCTTTTCACACATTACCTGTCTCATACTGTGTCTCTGCTTAACATTCAGAGTTTAACTGCACGAGTATCGGACAACAGTTTGCGTGTCGGTGAAATGTAATTCAGTTACCTGCACAATAATAACAAAACAGCAAATGGCTTAATCTTGGCTATACAGATAACAATCCATCCATCCATCCATTATCTATAATGCTTATTGGTTAGGATGGCCAGGGGGCAAGGGCAGGTACACCCTGGGCAGGTGGCACAGACATGAATATTTAATACTAATTTGATAGTAATATTTAAAGCTACATTAATCTATGGCTGTAAGTCATTTTTCTTTTGTTTGTCAGAAAAAGGGATTCGCATTTTCAGCATCTATAAAACTTGCCTGTTTTAGGAAACCAAAGTAAAACAAGTGGAGATGGGGTGTGATGAAAAAGTGACTCACAGTGATATCCTTCCCAGCCCAGTTACACTCCTCCCTCCAGTCGACGGGCGCAGGCCAGTAGATCTGAAACACAACAGGTAACATTCAGATCAGCCTGTTAGCAAGACAAACACCTCTTAACACTTAAAGGTCTGTAAAAAGACAGGTTTTCAACTCCCGTCCTTCAATCTGTATGACCCACTTCCTTTCGTTCTCTCCCTCACCCCATCTTCTCCTGTCTCCTTCTTTTCATTCTTTCTCTTCTGACCTAACCTCTGTGTCCTCCGTTCTCACTGTCTTTGGACCCCACCTCATTGAAAAACTGCTTCGCCTACCACAAGCCAGCCATAAATCAAGCTGAAACATATACCTAAAACCAACAGAAGCCTTGTGGCACACATATCCACCCTGTAATTTACTCCATACAGATGTGGACAGATGTTTGGCATAGGCTCCATTCTCCTTGTGTAGCTTTGTGGGGTTTTTGTGTCTCCATACATCTAAGTGCACACTTGATCTTGTGTATTTCTGTATAAATCTATATTATTATGTGCTGCAATGTGTTTATCCAAATTCTGCACATTGTCTATGTCCATCTGCGACATAAAACACGATTTACTTTGATAAATGCTTTCTTTTTGTCTATGCCAACCTCTTTGATTTCATACCTTTGTATATTAAACCCACATTTCTCTTCCCTTCCTAACCTACATGTGAAGCTTTTCACTTGAGCAGTCTCATATGTGAAACGGCATCGTTCAGCCCTGTTCAAAGGGGCATGTTTGTAAGAAGTATCCGCAGCTTTGAATATTTCTTTTTGTATCACTTTGAAAACAAACTTCTGAAGCTTGTGAGTTCTGTTTTCGATAACAGCAGTCTTAATAAACAACATGGCACTGGCTGTAAATGAGAACCACTTCCTGACTTCCATCCCTTACTGTCCTTCATCTGGGACACAAGCTAAAGCTATGAAGTATTTTCATAACAGAGCCACAAATATAGATATATCTGTCTATGATCTAATAGAGGAATCATTGTGTAACTCAAAATAATCATGACACAGTTTTGTTTAAGTGGACTTTGTTTTAAAAGATTACAGTGTGCTCTGCGTAAATACAGCTATAGTTATTAAAGCGCTACAACTGATTTTGTTTGCGACCAACCTTGTGTTCTTGCTTCGCGATGTTGTCCAATGAGAGGGACAGCAGGAAGTTCTTGGCCCCGACGAAGAGGCGGCCTCTTTCTTCATCCAACAGTAAAGCACTGAAACAGCAGGACCGCTCCAGCTCGAACCGTCGCACCCCGTGGAACTGCTGCAACTCTGAGAGGGCACACATATGCATCATGGTCAAGGGCGACAAGTCTTTGTCCTGTGTACACAACAAAACAACGCTTCCAGTCTAAGCAACACTTGGAAGATTTCAAAGTCCATGGATCAGGTGTGCATGTGTGCCCTTGGGTTAATCCTTATGTGTGTTTCAGGTGATTAAGGTAGACAGAAATATTCAAGAAATGTTAAAATGACTCTGCAAGAGCCTCGTCTGGCTTGGTCAGTTCTCAAACCATTATCAAGACATGAGTAATTTTGGCATTGGTATAAAGCAGCAGAACATGCTCCTCTTCCTCTTGTTTGCAAACTCTGAAATATTACATTGCTGTCAATAAGTATAGAAATTAAACGTTTATTATTTCGCTCTGAATGAAGAAACAAGAGTAAACAATGTGATTCAGTTATCAATACCAAAACAACCCGAAGTCATAAGATCCAAGTCATTTGGCCAACAAGTTGAAATGGAAGATTAGCATTGAATTTCAGTGCTTTAATTCAATTTCTGGACTGTTTCCTTCATCAAAGTATTGATTAACATTCAAAATCCTATGACAGTAATGACACTATAGTGGTTTGAATGGAAAAACTGAGTGTCTTTGCTGTTTCCACACAGGCAGATTTTTTTGGGGGAATAGTGCCTGGATAGTGGAAAAAACAACAGTGCTCTCAGCCTTAAAATCTGAAGAAATAAAGGGAGTGTATCTTCCCCTGCTGGTCTGGCTTAAACCAAGAGCTTAAGACAGAAAAGACCCAGAGCTTCATTACACAGACATTAAAATTGCTTTATTGGTCTTCCATTGCTCTACTTTGAATTTATAACTACAATTAAAACCTTGACACACACAGTGGCCGCCTGCATGACATCAGGGACTTTAGGGCAAGTTGTCTTCTTTTATAGTAATTTGCCATTTTCACCAAATGTGTTAAAAACAAACAATGAACCCAAAAGTCTTTTGGGCTAATTGGGGTTGTTTGTGATCACATGTCATCAAAGAAAGAAGATATATTTCAGGGCGAAACACAAGTGCATTAAGTCCTTGAGTTCAGTCTGTGAGACTTACAACCACTCTAGTTTTTCCGTCAAGCTTTAATAGTCACAACACACTCTGTAATAATGTCTTTTAACGTCCTGTCACCTTGTGTGGGTAGCATACCACTACTGCAGCAGCTGACTGAGCTTAGCCATCCATAACCAGCATTAACACAATAACTCTAAATCCATATACTATATATGGTGGAGATTCATTTGTTACTCCATTACACACAATCCACTTTTTTTTAAGAACAGTTACTTATTTTTGTGTAACAAAACAAATTATTACACATCAATACAGCTATAAGCAAAGAAAGGTAAAGTGTTGTAGTTTAATTCAAACATAACTCAACAACAACAAAAAAACTGCAGTATTAGAGATCATTCAAAGCAGCTGCAAATAATGTTAATTAATAGTAAATGATGTCAAATAAAGCATTACCAATCATTTCTCCTGCTATTTGTGACCATAATTTAGCATTATAAATAAAACTATGCAAAATTTTCTATGAAACATTAGCAAGCTATTAAGTAAGGTCAGTCAGTCAAATTCATGACATCATTATTCCCACAACCTGCACTCACAATATCAGGGGTTACTTTATATCGGACCATTGCACATAGTCCTGCTTATTAGAGATGTTAATTGATGTTTAAGATGTTATATCATCTATCCGTAATTCGGTCCAGCAGCCAGACATGACCGAGGACTCAGCATCTGTGTCCTTTGTCCTGCTGATCTGACACATAATTAAATTCACAGGTTTTTTTTTTATAGATTTAAGAGTTCATCTTTTTTTTAGTCCTTCATGTGTCAACCAAAACTAGAATATTCTGCTATCTGTGCTACCTCTCTGCCGCATGTTACCTTCAGCTGAAATTAAAGAGAGCACATATCACAGCTGGCCAGACTGCCTTCACTAAGCCTCGTGTCCTTGGTGAGTTAGCTCAGACTGTAATTGGGAGCTTTCAGTGATGGAACACATCCCTGGTTTATGTGGTTGTGTCGGGCATTGGGTTGAGTTCTTCAAACTCACAAAACTTGAGATGAAACACTAACCCGTGCCTTGTATGTATAAAGTGTCTGTGTGTGTGTGCATGCATGTGTTTGTGACTGTGAATCGCAGCGACCACAAATTGCAACTGGCTACTGTTCAAGACTGCTTACTTTGAAAAAGAATACAGCTGACGATCATATGAAACCAAGAATGTGTGCATTCAGATTAAAGTAGCTACGCATTCATTGCTATTATTGGAAGTGGAGGAAACAAAGAGCTGCATTATTCAACAGCCACACAAGAAATAATCTCTTGTCCTTGAAATGCGTCAACTTTGTTCCCAAAAGCTTCTGTCCTTACCTTTGTACGAGAGCTTCATACGTGGTGAGGAGGATGAGGAAGAGGTTGAGGAGGATGAAGACGAAGAGGAGGTGCGGGTCATGGTACTAGAGGAAGCATGGGCGGCAGCCAGACCCAGCAGGAACAGAGAGCTGCAGGTGACCATCATGGCCGCCACCATCATCATCATGGTCATCATCTTGACACGAGTAAAGGACTCAAAAACTTGAGTTGGTTCTCAGCAGGACTTTGGCTTTTTTCTCTCCTAGATGCCACTTATCATCAATCCTGAATATTACTTTCCTTGTTATTTTCCCCCCAGTTCTGTATTTATTCACTGCAAAAATCAAATCCTGTGTCTTTTTTGTCCACCGACTGCTTTGATTCGGGTTTAGTTGTTTCTGGTGAGGAGTTGGGATCACCTCGACCTCTAAATCCCAAACTCAGCCTTCAGTCTTCAGTGTAATGTTTGTGATGTCCTCTTTGCTTCTTGTTCAGCTTGTGTGTCTGCGCTCCCTCCCCAGGAAGACTTCACCTCTCACAAAAAAATGGGACAAAATGTCACACGTGGGAACAGAGACCTAAAAATAGAGACAGGGAAAGAGAGAATTTAAAAATGGACCCTACACGCATGTGTGTTGGTGCCAGGGATGCCCCTTCACATGCACACACGCACACGCGCACACACACACTCACACACACTCTGGTGTGGTGGTATATTTAGTCAGAGCCAGATTTGTTCCCCTGCCAGGCTTTGTTAATGCGAGCCTCCATTGTGGCAACAACTCTATAATCTCTTCACATTACATCAAGACTCAGGGAAAGTATCCAAAACACACACAGACACAAACACACGCATACACATATAAACACACACCATGGTGCTGAAGACTGTGTGTGTATGATAGAGAAATGCAACGCCTACTGCCAAGTGAAGCAAAATGTCTCTGTCTGTGGCACTGCCAACTCAGACCAACTCTCTCTCTCTCTTGCTCGCTCACAGGCTCTCTCATCCTCTCTAAACTGGCAGACTGTGTTCGCAGAGGAAATCTCTTCATTGCCGTGGACCAATGAGTCGACAGTGACGTGGATAAATGTGTGTACAGACGAGTGCATCGGTGCTTCACAGACAAAGACAGTGACTTTTGAGTGAGCCCAGGAACACAAAGACTGTTGGCTTTTATAATGAGATTATGTGTCAATATTAAATTACACAGTAATAAATAAATGATGTTATGCGTTATTCAGAGCTTTACAATGTTGTTTCGCTTTGTAATCTGGTTTACACAAGGCTCCCACTATCTGGCTTTCTGAGTGTGTCGGGACTTGCTGTCAATTGAGTGCGGTCGGGGAGCACAGAAAAACACTCTCTACCAAGTTATTTGAGTGCTGGAGTGAAATCCTAAGTGGAAATTTTGTTATTGTTTTGGAAAATTCCCCAATAACTCGGTCTGTCTTGTCTGCGATTGTGTTGTTGTGAACCACAACGCTGCCACAGCAGGAGTAGTAATGAGGTCACTGCTTTATTAGGCTATATGTATGAGAACACTGTTGTAAAAAAAAAAAAAAAAGAAAAAAAAAAAAAAGACATGAGACACACACCTCTCTGTCAGTACTTTGGACTCTGGTCCAAAGTACTCTGTGGAACAATAAAGCCTTTCACCAGAAACAGTCTCCTTTATTATATTACACCTCACAGCTGGCACTCAGTCAGTGAAAAGCAGACAGTCTGTTTTCCTCCCTTTTACACTTTCGGTGCGTTTCTTCTCCCTCATCTGACAAATATCTCTATCACTCTCCTTCCTGGGCTCCTCTCCCTGTAGAGACACCTTTGTGTCTTGATTTAAATCAACTGCTTGGGCAGGATACTCTGTGCTGTAGGCCCTCTCAGACCTACATGCATCTGTCTTTATGGGGCATTTTCTAAATGCACTGTGGACAAAATAGGACCAGTAGCAACCTAAAAGCTAAAGCTAAAGCTCTGCTGACTGGAACTTTTTTTTCTCAAATGATCTCTCAAATCCAAGTATGAACTCTGAATCCAGATATGCGCTACATGCTGTGTGCACTTCTGGTGAAATCTGGTGACCGGAGCTGTGAGGATGACTGACAAGTAAATCTCTGAAAAGTTCACCTCAGTAATTTAGGCATTTTCTACCTCAGAAAGCACCAGCACATGTATGTAAACTGAAAAACCTAAAGATGACAATATGCAGACAAACTGTGCCCTCGCACACCTGTCCAGTTTTATGAATAATGGAGCTATTGAGGCGTAGAGGCAGGAGAGCACTTGCAAGCTCACGCTCTCAGGCCACAACACAGGAGGATGGAGCTGAACGGGGACATAAACTCCCACACACAAACGCGCATTTGGAAATGTTCAGAAGCACACATGCAAGCCTAGCAGAACACAACCTGCCGCAACACACTGTGGATGAGAAGTGTTGTCATCTGTGAGGGCTGCTTTAACACTTCTGTTCTGCTAAACTCAGCTGCAAACTTTAAATGTGTCCTGTTCAGTATCAAAGAAGTGATTACGTGAGCTAAACCTTTCAGCGACTTGGGTTTGTGTGTGTGTGTGCAATACAGGAGGAAGCAGGCCCTGTTCCGTGCCAAGGTGCAAAGATGCTGCAGCATTTCAGGGAGGACGTCAGTGCTCTCGTCAGCTGCAGGGCCGTGACACACCAAGAGAAACACACACGCACGATTCACGGTGAAGTCCCTGGGAGTGACGCGGGCAGCAGTGAAGCCCTTACGCTCCTGTCGGCTTCTATAAAAGGAATGAGCGTCCCATTGTTCCTCTGAGTCTCCCAGAGCTCAGTGTGTATGTGTGTGTCTTTTAAATGTGCCGTCTTGGGTTGACGTGAGCATTATTGTTCCCCCCACATCCCTGGGTCATCTCAGAGCCTTAGTGAGCGCACACACACCTACCCTTGCATGCATTTAAGGACATGTATACACTCTTACACAAACTCCTACTTCTCCTACACTTCTGCAAACTGCACACACACTCACAAACACACGCACTCCTTGCTCTATAATGCATCTTAATAAAAAAAGCTACTGGACCTGCTGACACTTGCATTCAGTTCAGCATCAATAGGCACAGAGAAGCAGCATGCCAAGAGGGAGTGGATTAAAAATAAAGGAAAAGACAGAGATTCTTTGGGGGGGGGGGGCTGTCCTGTCAAAAACCACCCTAAATAGAGAGGGGTAAACAAAGCAGTCTGCCTCCAGGGTGAGACGGGCTTTTCAGAGTGAGGTTAGAGTGCATTCCTACAGTACAGAATGCAATAAGTGAATGGATATCAGCAGTTTAACCTGTGGCCCTTCACTGCTACAGATTAGAGCTGAGAGAGAAAGAGAGAGACAAAAAGACACCAAGGGTCTAATGGAAAGAACCTGACAGAAGGAGATACAAGAGGAGGCAGACAAGGACAGAAAGGTAGGGGGTGAAAATAACCTTTAGAATACAGCTATGTGGAAGAGATAAAGACAGAGGGAGAAATGATTAGGAAGGAAGGATAGGTAGGACACTTAGAAAAAGAAGGAAGCAATGAGCATGAGTTTAAATGAGATAACATGGAGGAGAAAAAGGCAGGCAAGGCGGTATTAAGATACAGAGGGGAAACAAAACTAAATAACACACAAAAGAGAAAGGTGGAGTGTGGCTGGTGTAGACGGGGCAGTCAAAAAATGAATGAAGGAATTGGCATGGAGGGGAAGGGAGAAAGAGGAGGAAGCAGAGGAAGAGAAAAGACAATAGGTTTCAAAAGTAAGAAAAGGGCAAAGATGAGGATGAAGAGGGGAGAGAAAATACAGAGGAAAGAGATTCGGACGTTAAACCACTTCAACCGCGCAGCCTGCCTTCCTGCACACAGTCCCACAGAAAGGAGAGAATGCAATGGGAGGGGGGGGGTGAGTGAGGCGAGAGGTGATGGAGAGAAAGGAGCCAATTGTTTTCCCTGCAGGGAGAAAAGAGTTTCCCTGGCCTGTGACCAACAAGTCTAAGCCTCCCTGTGATGGAGAAATAAAAGGAGAGATGGATAGATGGAGGGATGAAGAGGAAGAATGAGGTAGAGAGGGTGCGGAGGCGGGGGGAGCTGGCAGCCTTATAGAGAGAAATGACTGAAACAGCAGGTTACCGGTGGCCTATGTTCCCATTTGACTGGTAGGGGGAGACAGTGGGAGCAAGAGGAAGGTGGAGAAATTTCAGAATAAAGAGAATGGAAGTTGATTGTACATGAGTGATCAAGAACTGTACCATTCAGTCGGCTCTTCAGTTCAAGTCGACTGTGAGCTGTAAATCATCAGTTGCTCTAAAAACTGAGAAAAGATGAGGAGGAGAAACGGGAGGGACAGGAGGGAGGAGGTAAAACAGATGTCGTAGGTTATGACAAACAGAGGAGAAGCTGAGTATTGCACAAAGTCTGTAATGTCTGTATGTGGAACCATTTAACTGCATGATAAGTGGAATTACTGCATTCTTATCAAACTGTGTCACTTCGTCAGCGATAAAAACCCATCTGAGGAGAATTAGAAGTGCACAACGTCGATGCCATAAACTGTTCAGTTTGTTATTTAGCTCAGGTTGATGAATAGATTTGTCATAAATAAGCCATCATCATTAATCCAATGCGCATGTCATAAAAACTGCTGCAAACAAACATAAATCTTCGAAAGCACAGGACACGTGTCGTTAGTGTGCAGTTTTTTCATCATGTTATCAACATCCCACGTGGGAGTGATTTTTATCATCTTATCTCTACACACTTGAAATATGGTTTTTGGATTGAGGTTGAAAAGGGACAACATATTCCCTGGCTGACGTTCAGCATGTCATTGTGAAGGTTAACGATAGGAAACGCATTAAAGAAATGACTGGATGTGCATATATACACAATACTATACTTTCCTGTCACATTTGTAGCATTCATAACATCATCGGGTTGTGATTCAGCTCAGGTAAAAATCTGTTTGCCTTGCAGGCTTAAATGCCTCAGCAACTCCTTCCAAAAAAAAAAAAAAAAGAAAGAAAGAAAGAAAGAAAGAAAGTAGGAAGCCTTAGAGAGAAGGGGAGCATGGCTGCATGTCGACCCACTGCAGACTTTTACAAACAGTTCTTACAGCGAGCAGCAGTAAAATAAGCAAAAGGACAGCCAGCAAAAGTCTGAATCCTGCACTGATCACACCTGTGACAATGTTATTGGTTAGAAGCATGACGTATGAATAAAGAGTGCAGCGGTGCCTCATTTCCCCTGAAAACCTCGAGAAGAAGCAAATGGTGATAAAGACAGACCGCCAATGGAGAGAGGGTGTACTCTTCAGGAGTAGATGGTACTGTTCTACATTACAATGGCAATATAAATGAGTCACTGCTGATTCCTTTGGAAGGCAGAGCTCTAAGTTAAGGAGAACATCAGGCTAAAATGAACCTCACTCAGGCACACGTGATGAAACAGTTCAGTCATAGGAAGAAGTCAAGAGCAGGCTCTCTGTGTAATGCAGCTTAGAGGTACAGTCTTCTTTCAATAGAGGGTCTTTGGGTGAAGCTAGTTAAAGGAGTAAATGAAAGTTTCACACACACAGGAGAAGTAAAGCAGCTAGAAGCCAAGAGTGACTACCAGTCTTTATGAGATTTAAGCTGAAAAAACAAAGTGAGACGGAGAAAGGGAGACGATGCAGGGCAGAGAGCCTGGTCCTTCTCAAAGACACGGAGTGAATGCAGGAGCCAGGGAGGCTACAGCGCTCTGCTGGTTGCTGGTACAGAGCCATCTGGCCCGGCATCACGGATGGAAAGTTTCCCAGCCCACAAACCCGTGGCTAACATTTGCTCAGTGTGGCTAAATTGTTCCTCAGTAGCCAAACTTTGAATGATAATAAAAAGTAGTCTGCACTTCAGTCCACAATGCAAAAGTTGTGTCTCACTTATGTTGGGTGTCTCTTAAATCTTTTTTATGAGTTCTCCCTGTGCTGCCAGGGCGTGCAGGACAAATGTTATTGTGGATAGCTTGATATATGAAGGAAGGATGAAATTGAAACAAATTGAAGAGGTCCTTTGCAGTGGCACTACAGAAAAGGGGATGCAGCGGAGCAGCCACTGAGGAGAGGGCAGCCTGCTGATAGCTGGTAGCTGTCCATTTGACTGCGTTAAAGTTGGGACCTTGCTGAGCTGCCTCTGGTCTCCTGACTGGAGCTGCTCCAAACAACTCTCTGAGGGAAGACAACTCACTTGGCTTGCCTTAATAAAACAGCAGAGCATATCTCTAAGCCATCTTCTGAGGAGGCAGCCCATATGCCATCAGCATGACTTGTAAAAATATATTTGTGTCATATAATGGTAACGAGACTCCACGAGATGAAGTCACAAGGACAATAACAGCAGAATCATTATTACTTATATTATATATTATTGCTGTTTTCCTGTTGGACAGTTCAGTTTTTTTGTTTTTTTTTTTAACTGGATCAGATTTCGCTGTCAAACAAACAATGCAATTTTAATGTTTACAACAGGACAAACTTGTGGGAAATAAATCTTTCTGAGCCGCAACATTGGCTTAATTACAACTTGAAGTGACTGATCAACACTGACAAACATCGGAGCAGTGACCATAAACGCTACTTATGGGACAACAGATAAAGTCAACTCACCTTTCCATCTGTTTCCAGGAAAACCTAATTCCAAAGAGTTCACAGCAGTCCTGGTTGGGATCAGCATCCACCTGAGCCCAAAATGCCTCTGACAGCACTGCGCGCTTCCATAGCTACAGTACTGCTTTTTGCCATTTAACCTCTCCAAGGTTTTCCCATCGCAACAAAAAGGAAATAAATGTGCCTTTATGAGAAAAATGCTCTTGATTATGCGATCACTGTGTAGGGAGAGCTGTATACATGCATCGAGCTCTGCTTATGTGCTATATGACCCATTCTCAGGTTGGTGCATGACTGAATTTAGTGTGAATGTACAGAGAAGTTCATCAGGAATCAAGTGCAAGCAGCTGATTTTGAATTTTAAACTCCATAAATTAGAAGTTTGAAGTAAAAATTCAGTATTTCCAGTGATGCCAGGGAACAGCGGGCAGAGAGAGATAGCAGTGTAGCAGAGCTCCACTTCGGTGCAAAAAAGTCCAGAGAGACTTTAAGAGAAAAAAGAAGTCCTTAAGGCAGCCGGCGTGGAAGTGAAACGCCAGCGCAGTGAGATCTGTGTATTCCCCTGTCTGCAGTCAGCTCCACTGATGAACAGCTACACTCCAGCTCCACTTAGAAAAACACACAGCCCCGTGCACACACATAAAACTCCTCTTAACACACACACGCAAGGAGTTCACACACACATACACAGAGTTTTCACAGGAGCTGAGCCGAGTAGGAGTGCTCGGAGGGCGAGCAGGCAGGAATAATGGACTTAATTCAAGTGGGGAGAGAGAGGAAGAGAGAGAGGGAGAGAGGGAGGGGTCGAAGAGAGGAGGGAAAGGTGGGAGGTAAGAGGAGGGGAGGGAAAAGGGGCAGGCACATGTGCTGTAGTGTGCTTGTGTGTGTTACGCACTCCTGTGTGTTGTTGTCAGTACCTGGGATCATTGTGACGAGTGCATATGGAGAACATTAAACTTTAATACTGCAGCAGAAACTGTACAGACTAGTGAATTTTTTTTAGCCGTTGGTCGTGGGAGACACGCTGTCATATACTCTCAGCTGATTCAGGTGAACAGCCCTCGTTCAACTTCTGACCGTGTCTCGAGATGTAGGCCTAAATTGTGTGTTTGCTGCCTTGTTGGACTGGAATAGAGCGTCAGGCTGCAGTATGATGCAGAATAAACAAACTGTTCAATATTTCAGTTCAAGAAATGACATTTTAATTTGCCATAATTAAGTTATAGTGGGAAAGAGTGAAAAATCCAGTTGACTTTCTCAGTGTGTCTGAATGATATCATCTTTACTCAATCTCACATAACTAAAAATAGTTCTTTGAAGGCGCTGATTGTGACCACATTTTTCTGCACCCACCTCACACAGCGCAACATGTGCTAGATCAACGTCAGTGTTGTTGTACAGTGTGAAGATGCCTTAAAAAAACACAAAAAGCATCAGCTCCAGACCTGATTTCACACTCGTTCTGATAAGGGTTGTGACTTTTCCTCCAAAGATTTTACCGGCATGCAGTGTACTGGTGAAGGTATACTTCATACTGTTTGGGTGAGAATCACTGCAAACAACGATAGAGAGAGACTCACAAAGAGACAGATTT
This sequence comes from Echeneis naucrates, assembly GCF_900963305.1. NCBI lineage: Eukaryota > Metazoa > Chordata > Actinopteri > Carangiformes > Echeneidae > Echeneis > Echeneis naucrates. The sequence continues at coordinate 8,731,034 of NC_042517.1, read as the reverse complement.
CCAGATACAGAACAAAGTATATGCACTATACACTATGCTGATGTGACGAAGGCTGATGAGATACTGTACATACTGTAAGAGAGTAATTGGTGGACAGTTATACCATATGAGGGTTTACATGATCTCCTGCCCATATCAAAGTTGAAGGATGGGTCAGTGATTCATGACTGCAAATTTCTCAATAATCAAGCACATAGAGCTAAACAAAAGAAAAAAAGTTGGGGGTTTTTTTCTTAAAACTTCTTCTTCTCGTGTTTCTTTTTTTATCATTAATTGATTCACATCTGGTTGAAATAAACCAAAAGATTTTCAGTATTGCTCCTGCAGACTTGATCATCGGCTGTTCAAATTTCTTTTCTTGTCTTTTTTACAGTGTTTTGCTTCAACGTAGTCAGCTGCGACGTATGTATGCCCTTTTCACGAGGCGAAAAAGTATCAAAGCATCTATTCAGCAACTCCAACTTGATTTAATATTTCAACAACATAAAACAATTCCTGCGGCATAAAACGTTGTCCACTGATTCAACATGGGCATGCTGTAAACAGCCATTTCAGGGAAATGGGACAGAAGACAATACTTGTGAAGGATCTGAGGAGGATAATAAAAGCTCCACATGCTCCACATTGTGGCCTTTCTGACCATGTGGATGTGGTTGTTTGATGGGTCACTCTGGTTTCCTCACTCCCAGAGAGATGATTGACTAAAAAAAAAAAAAAAGGTCCCATAGTCAGTTGTTTCTCAGCAACAACACCACCTAAAGTAGCAGAGTCGTCTCAGTAACAGTGATTCATCTGTTACCAGTTGCCCCACTCCTTTAGCCGTCATTCCAGTGGCAGGTGCGACAATGCGCCTGGCAACCCGGACTGACACTCTCACACACACACACACACACACACACACACACCTAGAAACCCACTCTCACTGGATAGGCAGAGGTCATGACTGTCGCATTAGGGGGTTCACTGTGTATATAGATGTAATTATGTGTCTCTCTTCTGAACACAATGCACATTTGCCTTCAGTTAAAGCTAAATGTGTAAGTGAGTGTGTGTGTGTGTGTGTGTGTGGGTTCCTGTGTCGTACTCTCTTAGCCCCCCTGCTGACCTGTCTGTCATAAACCAGTCTGATGTCTCTTCAGGGTGGAAAGTGAGCACTGTTATCCCGACAAAGGCTTTTGTCTCAGCTGATGAGGGCTCAGTTTCCTAATAACATTTCAGTGAAACTTTGTGTTATTGGTAGTCAATGAACCGCGATGATCTCTCAATGACGCTGGGACCTCAATCAGGCCGGCGTCTCACACTTAGGAATCCCTCCCTGTGGTCTTGCTCTTCATCAAAAATGAAGTTTCAGGTTATAATAATTAAAGCTTTGATTTCTGAATATAGATCAGCTTTAATTTAGTTTCCACAATTTTTTGTTACAATCTGATGAACTAAAAAGCTTTAGATGCTGACCTTATCCTGCAAATTTGACTGGAACATGATTCAGTAATAGGTAATAGTAATAGGCAAAGGCAGAATTGTAAAAGAATTTGGTACAGCTGATGATTTTGAGTGTGAACGAGTCGACAGGGTTAAGAGAGTTGATTCCCGCAGTCAGAGATGTGTTATGTTAATTTGCAGCAATAATGACTGGACTTACTGAACACCATTTCAGTGGTGCTGTTTTACGTGTTGTGAAGTAATTAGTTTCTCTTTTAATGGCATCAGCCAAGTCCAGTGAGCATTTTATGAAACAAAATGTTTTTTCTTTTTGTAACCCTAACCCTTATGGACTGACACCATAGTGCCATTGGTCTCATAAGATGATTAACTTAACCATGTAGTGACTATTATATAACACAGACGAAACACATCATAGACCAGGACTGGCAAAGACAAGTTCTCATTCTGGATTACAGTCCTACAAAAACACTACTATTTATCACATTATATAAACCTGGTTCTATAATACTTACATACTGCATTCGAGCGGATTTTGCAGTGGACCTTTTATAATCTACTCAGCAGCTTCATCAACTAAATCGCTGCCGCACAACAGGAATTTCCGAGGCTCGAAGCTGGCTTCTTACACTAAGGGTCAGCCCCCAGAATAGGTTTTCAGGTATTTAGCATATATACTGCTTCTAATGTAGCAATTAATAATTTCTGAGGATAACCCAGAACAAAACACCTGCTATAAAAAGAAAATACAGTTTTTGGTATTCACAGCTTATGCCCTCCTGTCTTACTGAGATGATGCAAACATCCACACTCTACAATGTCTCTTTTAATATAACTGGATAGCCAAGCTGTCTCTCCATTGGCATGTCTTGCTGCTACGCCCAGATGACAGTCCTGCATGACAGATGCAGGAACAGGCAGTTTCTTCAACACCAAAGGAAGAACAATGGATACAGATGGCATTTATTTATAGCAGGCCAACCCCCCCCCAAAAAAAAGTACGATGTTGAGGTGTTGTGACATTTGCCAATGCTACAAGTTTTGCATTTGGACATTTGCTCAACTGATGTAGAAATATTCAGGCCTGGATGCCATGCATGCAAAATTAGCAGCATGAAATACCATTGAGATGACCAGGAACTCGTTCCGCTGTGTGTTTTCAGGCCTCTAGCAGTATAATACTGACCCTAACTAACTGACTAAGTGGCTCTTTAGCATCATTACAACTGGGGCCCAATCTGCCAGCTTTAATGTTGTACTAATCTTTACTGCCTGCGTTTGTGCGTGTGGGCAGCAAAATTTGTCTTAAAATGGCAACCACAGCAGCGTGTCATAACTTGGAAACAGACAATTAACCTCAGATAGGGCTGAATAAAAAGCTATCTTGGTGGTTTTGTTAGAAATGTAACCTTTGGGTGACAACAGTATCAAGATACTAAATCTGGCCAATGGAAAATAAACAAGATGAAGTTAAGAAGTTCATGAAGGAGTGGAGAACAAGAAAGAAAGAAGAAGAAACATAAGACAGGATGGCCCAGTTGTGTTGTTTCTGTCTTGACAAGTTGTCCATGACAGTCCCCTGACCCCCTGACACCACAGAGATTAGAGGGGCCCCAGTAGAGAGTGACAGGAGTGGAAAAGAGAGAGAGAGAGAGAGAGAGAGAGAGAGAGAAAGGGGGAGGTCTTGGACTGGTACCCTTGCAGCCCAGAAAGCTGTAATCCTCTCTGTTTCACTTTGATGTGATCACACCCAAGTGAAAGGATGGTGGATGCAGGGGCCGCTGGGTTAGCGTGTCAGGAGGGCAGTGCAGGGTGGTGGTGGTGGTGATGGGGCAGGATTGGGGACTGACTGTGGTGCCAGGAGGCTCAGAGGTGGGACATACAATCTCACACACTCTCACAGGCATGTGGTCACACACCATCTGGCTGCGAGGGTCAGCGAGTGAATAAGACCACCTTCAAACATAAGCATCGCTTTAGTGACGCATTTTCACACACACACACACACACTCACACCTCAGAGAAGGTCCTGAAGGTCACTGAGAGAATTGCAGCACCTTGCATGACCATGGCTTTGTCTCTTTCACACACACACACACACTTTCAAGTGTATTCTCTGTGGAATGTGCATTGCTATGCCACCAGTTCCCACCACTATTAAATCCAGTTGGTTGACTATCATTTAATAGTGACTTCCTTGACTAGAAGAGCATGTGTACAATAATCTATTGCCTAAGTTTATATTTTTTTAATATTCCTGCAAAAACAGATCTCAGTTGAGGTAGAAAACTTGAATGTAGTTAAATCTTGATCATGCTGTTAATTTGGCTTCAACACTTGATATCGTACGAATGAATTCAGGAGACTTAATGAAACTGAACTACAACATAACCTTCTTTTTTAAATCAAACATGGATGAGAGTTAAACTGACTATTCACTAGGTGGCTCGGAGCCAAACATACTGTAGCGGGCCCTGCAATTCTGAGCTTCGCTTTAATCAGACGTGATGTGCTGTTGGTATGCTGCTGCTATTTTGAGAGGATCCAGCGCAGATCACAGCGAGATCGGATGAAAGACAAAAACCAGGGAAATCACCTATTAAATGGCAGAAGCTTTAAACTTCTGGCTACAAAAAGACAGTTAAGTTAGATTTACAGTTTCTAGAGGCCCACACACCAGCACCAGCTCCTGAATGCCACCGAGGCTGTCATCATATCTAACCTGTATGGCATGGCTAAAAACTATTTGGCGTATTCGTCTGCTTGGTGCAATTTGTTCGGGATGTAAACAATCAAATTAAGACCGCTTGAAAAAAGAAGCTCGGCCTGCTTTTAAGTGGACTGCGGTGCAGTACGAAATATGTTTTTTGCATCAATTTAAAAGCTAAATTACTAATATATACATCTCAGGATTTTACTAGCAATAAGAACTGCTTTATTTTTTCTGTTTCGTTTGCGCTCTGTTTGTACTGAAACGGTTCATAAGAAAGAGGGATCCCACAGCAATAATTCCACAATAATGCTGCAGTAATAACTATTCTAAATATCACAGATAATAATCTGCATAGCCACTTCTTCATGAGCCTTGTGCCATCAGAGAACAGAAACAAACACAGCCACCATATGTTCTATCATGTGGATCCTAAAAATGTAGGACACCATAATTTACCAATTCAGTGTTTCTGATGTGTATTTGAACTGAATAGTAAAATATGCAGCTCTCTAGTAGAGCCGGTCCACGTTACACTATAGTGGACAAGATGTCTGGACTGTTGTGGAGGGCAACACTGGTGGAGTTGAAAAGGAAAACGTATCGCTCAGGAGCTCCCAAACCTGTCAACATGCCAATGTAATGACAGAATGATATTTTGGATTTTAGTTATGCTGCAGTGTTTCAAACAGAAAGAGAGTTTGCCGTGCATCCATGGATCTAAAATGTGTAACAGTAACTGACAGGCAATTTTCACGTTCTCATGACTTTTAACGCAAAAATCCAAACCGTCATTGAAACATTCAGATATGTAACTGCATGGATTTCAGAAGACTTTTTTTTTTTTGCTGAAAGCAAGCAGATAAGGCACATAGAGTGCAAGTGCATGTTATAACACACACACACACACACTGCAGTTCTCCCGTGCTACCTCATTAAGGCCTGAGACGTGATAGCAGTGAGCCGACCCAACGAAATGATCCTGATGGGCACTGATCCAACCAGACAGGCTGCTCTCAGCACCTCGGTGGATTAGTAAGACACACACAGTAAGACACTCTTCCCAAGGGGCTGTTGAGACACTACATTGTACAGTTATTAGTGTGTGAGTGTGCGCGTGCACCCCCCAGGGGAAGTCTGAGAAGAGCCCAGAATGAGCAGATTTTACAAAAACATGAGAGGTGACTCTACTTGTCACACTATGGAACTATGGCGTACACACACATACACACCGTCTGACACTGCTTGCTGCAATATAAGCACAATAGGTGGCTCTGAATCCCATCATAGGAAAGGGTATTATTTCTGTCTAAATCCAATTTTGAGTATTTTTACTTTTCATACAATATTAAATAATATGTATCTTGAAGGATGTTTCATTTAGGTCGAAGGGGGCTTAACAAAGCAATCTCTTCAGGTAACAGTTTTCAGGTTTCACAATGATGTTTAAAGTTGCAATTTCCAAACGTGTGCGAGTGTCAAAACATCAGAGATTTATCGCACTGGTGAGAAGAAATTACAGCTTATTTTGGATTCCTCGCACAAAACACACTATCAGTGAAGCCTTTAAGTAAACACTAGCTGACCGTGAAAACCATCTCTTAAAATCACGATCCGGCAGTGAGGCATGCAAAAAATCCAGCAGCTTCCTTCACCCTATGCCATACACACACATCCAAACACACACACATGCACATGCACACACACGCCTTAAGTCACTCATCGGTCACAAAGCCTATGATCACCACAACAACGGCAGATTGCACAAGTGGTTGAAGTATTTTCACCTTTTGCCATTTTTCACTTTTAGATTTAGGCTGTCAAAACAGCTGCTCAGACAGCCACCCACCCATACACACACACACACACACACACACACACACACACATATATATATAAATGCATACATATCTCTCAGGTGTACTGAGCACCGTCTGTGACTGCAGGGCCAGAAATCCCCACAATCAACTGGTAATTGAAGACAGTTTGTGGGGGAGAAGGAAGAAAGAGGATGAAGGAATAAATAAGCAGCCATGAGAGGAGAGGGATGGATGAATAGAAGGCGAGATGATACGCATCAGATATCACACCATTTGAGATTTCATTGCATTGTGTACCCAGAGGAAGTTACAAACAACAACTGGGGCCACCCATGACGCATCTGGAAGGTTGTTTCTTCTAGGTTAAGTGCAGGCAAGGAACAGGGAGGATGATAAAGGAATGGAACAGGAAATCTCATTAAAAAAAAAAAAAAAAACGATTACATGATGCTCAAAGAGCACCGGAGAACAGCATGTAAAGAAAACCACACACACGCCTACTTGTTTCTGTTCTGTTCATTTAAATGCCACTTTCCCTCTGGCCTGCAGCTCCTGTATCTGCCAAATCTGAAAAGGAGGTTGCAAAAAAAGCATGCTTGATCGATGTTTGTGCAGGTGCTCCATCTGAAAGACAGGAGTTTCCAGCACACCATCAAAAAGGTGATCCCTCACCAGCTTCCCTCGCAAAGACGCAGGCAAACGCACAACCAAGCTGTGATCAAACACCAAACCAATGCATCCCTGCAGTGGTTTGCCTCCAGGGGAACACTTCCAGTCGTCGAAAACCACAAAAAATTCACTTTCAATTAACTGTCGTTGTATTTCAGCAGGATAATCCACTCAGTACCAGTGTTTTAGAGCTTTTAATGTTCCCTACAAAGGAAAAAAGGGTAATTCCAAGTCTCCTAATTTTGCTACACTGAGAGACCTGCAGTTCTCGGGAAGAACAGAAAATTTATTGCCACCCATAATCCCAATTTGGCTCCAAAAGTGGAAAGTTTAACATGTTAAGGATGTTAATGCCTCTAAAATGATTTTCAATGGAGTACAAATCCAGACTGGAGAACAAAGGCTTTTTAATGACAGCAGTCAGCTGAACGCAGAGCTGTTGAAGAACTGAGTCCATGTTTATCCCAGACACAAACCATGGCAAAGTCAGCCAGTCACACACACACACACTACCAGTTCATGACACAGGGTGTGATTTTACGTTGCCAGGGATACATAGGAAATCACCTCGTTATCACTTCAGCAATAGCTGTGATTAACAGAACCTCAAAGTCACAGAGAGCAAACACACAGGCACACATAATAAAAATGTCCTCATGCACTAAAATAAAATCTGGAATTTATATATTCCTGCAAAAAAATGCAGTGCTTTTCATTTTCATCTATAGCCAATTTTGGCTAAAGATAGAAACGCCTGTTCTCCTTTAGACAAGTACATCAGCTCAAGATGTCAGTTCACAGCTGGCACACAGGAGGTGTAATTCAGGCCACACACACTATTGGTCTTTTTCTGAGAATTCTTAAAAATGTATAGGTGTCTCAGCATTAGTCTCTAATCTTTGTCTCTTCAGATTAAAAAAGTCAAACATTTCTTTAAATCTATAAATGTTTCACTAGTATCTGTGCCACCCTATTTTAAGGCCAAAATTCATGGAAATACTGCACCGTGTCTATTTCAAGCAGAACCTGGTAGTTTATTCTATTTATGGTGCTAAAATTGGGTCACATATACAGCTTAATCCACAAATATAATGAAATCCCTTCTACACCACAGCCTCTGTTTCCAGGTTGACTTCATCCATCTTGTTTGGGGTTACAGGTAGTCGGCCAAGAGGAGGAAGATTAGAGCGTTCAAAGTAATAGGCTGTCCTGGCCAAACAAACTGTCATTTCCCTCTGTTTTGGCTCAACTCTTCTTCTCTTTCCAACCCCCTCCTTTCCGTCCCTCCTTCCACTCCTCCCCTCTTTTTAGAGCCAACGTGTCAAGGGGAAAAAACAAAGCTGTTTAAACTCTGAGCAGTACAAAAACTTTAGGCGAGTGAGGATGAGGGAGACAACCAGACCAAAGGATCTTTACATGGAGGGTCTGCTGCGTTCAAGTCAGTTTGAATAAAACATCTCTGCACTGCAGATCTGCAACAAGCAACTTATATTTCAGTGCATAAACTTTAGTTTTAGTCATCAAAAGATTCTCTGCATTTGTCTGGATTTTTGTGTGTGAGGTGTGTGAATTCAACCAAAAGTTAGACCCCATGTGAAAGATGTCATCAGCAGACATTGCGTGGAGGTGACAAAAGGCCGTGACAAATTCTGAAACAATCATTCAGTTATAACTCAGCTGAAGTCAACAGTGATCCCTCATTGTCTAATGTCCTTCCCTAACATCCTTTCTCCACAGGAAATCCATCACATTGGAAATGGCTGTATACAATGGGACCTTTAAGAGAACTGACTGTATGTACAGTACCTCGTCTGTTATGCAGTTTTATAAAGAAAGCCAGCGATAAAATTCAAGAGAACTTAATGCTGTATTCCTCGATATCGTGACCGGATGTCTCCCTCCCTGCTGTTGGATGGCCCAAGTTACACACAGATTATTAGGTGGTGCTGTGGGCCCCCATATATGCAGGCGGGTGACAACTTTCTCACCTTCCTCTGTGTTTTTGGTGTGGTGGCTGTAGCGTGGCAGATTGCTTCAGCGGACACCCTCCTGGCTGTAGACTGTGACTGTATGTGTGTGCCACGGGCCTTTATGGCTCTTGGTCCTCTAGAGCTGGGTGAGCTGTGTCAGTGTAAAAATAATGTTTGTTTGTTCTGATATCATTATTATTATTATTGTATTCACCCCATTGCAGGACAGATGTTATGGGTTGGCGTGTCATGGGTGATTAGTTTCTGTTTTTGGTTGGATTTCCTGCTGCCTTTGCCAGTCCCAGCATTCACCTCATCCTGTAGCCTGACTATAGACTTTGTCTTATTAGCTTAATTTACCATTTGATGTTGACCATTTCAATCGTAACCATGGTAATGAAACTTCACATTTGGATATGAGCAAACCTGTGGGGTAATTTGTTGAGTTAATTTAAATAACTTCCTGGTGGTGAAATTCCCCTAGGTGTTATTTCTATTTCGTGCCTGGTGCCACCCTCTCACAAGAATTTTCCATATACTCCACCTAATCCAGTACGTGATCTTGTTTGGGATCTTTTCACTTCTCTTGCTTCATTCAGCAGGTGACCTGTGTTACATCTTCCATGTCACATTTTGGAATCAACCTATTAATCCAAATTATAAAGTGATACACTGGACCTGAACATGAACTTGTGCCACAAAGGGGGAAAATGCTGCAGTGTAAAGTGCAGATGAGAAACAGAAGCACAGAAGATCTAATAAAAAAAAAAAAAAAGCCAGTTGTGATCCTGAAGTACAGTTCATCCACACCAGGATGTTCAACCTGGAGGACAGCACACACACTCCCTGTCAGTGACAGGCTGGATCAAGCTAATGCGCTATAAACATCATCTAAGTCACACACAAACACGCACTGTTCCCTCTTTGCTTTTAGCGCCTTAAAAAGATTAATGACACAGTTGTTATGACTTTAACTTTGTGCTTTGATTTGCTCTAAACTGTGTAAACATGTGCAACTCGGAGGCCACTTTCTGTGCTGCCGCTTAGAACATATACAGAAGCTTTTTCTCCATGCAGGAGCTCCAATGAAACTGTACGCAGAAAGTTAAAGATCTTTGTTTGTTTTAGTGCTTTCAAGTAGGTCAGCACAAAGAACAATCAAATTCTCAACTGGGGTGAAATTCTCTATTCTGGTGAGATGCACTGGATGAACTACAAAACAGGCATGGCAGCCTCTTCTGTCAACTAAAAACCTTTACAGATTAATTAGTCGCTTCCTTGTAAATGTGAGTCTCCTTTATTCCAAATCCCCATTAATTCTGTGGCTGCATAAGTTACCGCTCCCTCAGATGAACACCTGGTTCTAACCACAGGCTGCGATCAATCAAGAGGCCTGCGAGCAGTGCTGATATGCCTCATATGGCATATAAACAGATACAGAGTCCCTCTCTCTGTGTAAATGAAACCACAAGGACATTTGTGCCAAGACGCTGCTGCCAGCTTGGCCAAAGTGACTACTCCCTTACACATTAAATACACAGCCTGCAGCTTTTTTTCCGTGACCGCAGAAAACCTGCTTCAATAAGAAACTACCACAGTAGAGTGCTGCTCCTCATGTGTTGTTACTCTAACAAGAAGAGCCCGATTGGTTTAATCGCATTATACATCTCCCCCAAAACATAGCAAACATGTTGACTGAAAGAACATGAGAAATAAGAGTTAAAAAAAATAAAATAAAAATAAAAAGACGTGAGATTTGTGTGTTTATGTTTGGAGGCACTTAAATTGCGAGGAGCAGTTAGACTTGTGCGGGACCTGACAAGCATTTAATGTACCTGTGTGTACCTGATTTTTCATGATGTAAGGACTCTACACAGAAAGCCGGTCTATCCCTCTTGGCTGTTTGTGTGTGTGTGTGTACTTGTAAACATGACATAGCAAGGACCTAACAGATTGAGGACATTTGGCCTTCTCTTGCTTTTTGACACACCTTCAACAGGACGTTTGAGGTGAGGCGATCTGTTGTAACAGTGAAGGTTAAGATAAGGAGTTAGGGAATTATATGTTTGCAATGATATATGGTGCATATACTGTGTGTGTAACTAGAAACTGTCTTTTGGCCACCTGGTGAATGAGGCAGAAACAATGATGTCATAACAGCAACTTTTAAGTTGGCATGATGGCACAGTAATTTATACATTAGGCAGACAATGAGCAAAATTAGGATTTATTGAGTTTGGTTTTGATTTGCCACATGATTAAGTCTTTTTTTATCTCAGTTTCTTTTACCCCAATCATAGACATAGCTGGCTTATTCGTTAATGAATGCTCCACTATGTTAACCTGATAGTTACTAAAGTTGTCTCTGTGCCATTTGGTTCTGCGCGAGTAGTTTACAGTGGATACTTAGTGAGCATTTTAGTTGAAAAGAGCTGTCTGCTGCACCCAAAATGAGTGCTGGTGGGAGCAGTGAGAGTGAAGAGAAACCAAAACGTTGAAAACCAAAGAAAACCAAATGCCAAAGAGACCAAAACTGAAAGAGACTTAAACCCACAAAGCCGAGGGAACCACAGAGTCAGAGTGAGTTCATCGACATTTCATCCATTGTTGATACAAAAACTTTGATTGCAGCAGATTTAATCCACGCTTGTAAAGCGTTCTCGGTAAGACCCCAACATCTGATTGATAATACTTTAATTTGTTTCCTTCGTTGTTTATTTGCTACAGAGAACCTTAATCCTGTAGTCATGAGGGCCTGAGGCCTGTGTGACTCCCTTCACACATCTGCTGAGCATTAGTGGGATTCTCCCTCTGACTTCTCTGTGTTCTGCCGTGCTACACTTTACTGTTTTCTTCATCCTCATCACCACTCTTCATCACGACTTTCCCCTTCAGCGTCTGTTTTTCAACATTTGTCTTATTGAAATTTCCTTTAAAGGTGATGTCATATTTAAATATGTTCTCTCCTCTTGGATGTGTTTTTCATTTTCTATGTGCTCTTCTTGATTTTTTCCATCTTTTCTGTCCAAAAGCCTCAACCTTGAACTTTGGTTTTGATCAACAATGATTAGGAACAAACTACACCAAAGAAAATATTTTATGGAGGTTTCTAAGAAATTTTGGCTGAATTTGTTATTTGATAGATACAGTAATTGGCAAAAGTCCAGAGGTGGCAATTTTCCTTTTTCCACTCACGCATTCATTGGCTATTATGACAAAGTGGCAGCTCTGCTCTCACAAATCTTCTTCTACCATTAAATGAGAGTGTGTCAGCAGCTCTCATTATGACACACAAAACCAGTTTGGAGTTTCCAGTGACCAGTGGTGTGTGTGCATGCCGAATGTGTGTGCTTGTGAGCACATGTGTATTGTGTGTAACCTCATATAACCCTGGCAGTGGCTGGTCAGTGCATGTATTAGGATATGGACAGAACATTGCCTGTGGTTTACCAAAGTTTGGCCAGAGAAATAGTGAATTTTGAAGACAGAAGAAATGAGCCAACGAGCTGTAGATGTTTTCATATTATATTAAAGTGGTTCTCTATGTATTTAACTTGCTGAGATCTTTGTTTTTCTTTTTTTCTCCTGTATTTTGTCATGAATTTGTTCACTGATCTGGATCTTTATTTCCACTTTTATAGATGTATGAAGGTTTACATTCAGTCTGCCAGCAGAAACAAGTGGTTTGGCAAATACTGATACGGTATGCTAGCATGTTAGCATCTTAATGTTTTCCCTCCGCACTTTTGTTATATCTCATGAATGCCCCTGTAGCAGAAACAATGGACAATGGGTTGATATCTAATGTAAGACAGATGAATGCTGGGAGATGTCTTTCAAGGCCACCCCAGTGAACCCTAAGGCACGGCGGTCAGAGGAGCCACACGGCAGCTAACTGCTTCTCTTCCCCTGTGTTTGAGGAAGGATTGTAAAATAGGTGGTGGCTTTCAACATTGTAAATATGTGGTCAGGCCTTCACTGAGTGTGGGTTGGAGGAAAAAATGAGGCAGCAAAGTTGTGAATAAGTTCTGTGCTGGTCAGGGGGGGAATCCACGCAAACACACGCGCATGTAGATTTTGGCAGCAGGCCGCACCCACAATAGCATGATGCCATTTGGAGGAGGTCTGGAAGGGATTGCCTCTTTTCTCTTATTTATTTCTTTATTTTTTGCTCTTTACCCCCAAAACCTCCCAATTTCATTTAAGATTCGATTTTTTTGACTCATCTTCTTCGTGGGTTTTTCCATTCCTTCACTTCTTGTCCCTGTCATATTTTTTTTTCTTCCTCGTGCTTTCTTTCTCATCCTCTTCGCTCCATGTTTCTCTGCTCTGCCTGATCAACTTTCCATCCTTCATGACCTCTATCTCCTGCTCTTATTGCTTTTCCACTAAAAGATAAATTAAGAAATAAACTCCAATCAAATAAGCTCAAATTAAACTAACTAGCAGTCTGTACCCATTGTGGTTGAAATTATTGTCTTTTTTTTTTTTTTTTATTTCAATGGATTTCCCCTAATACAGCCTCAGCTAGCACATCCACACTCCCCCTCAGATGGGAAACACATCAGACACTATAGGATCTCCTCACACTGACAACCAGTTGTAGCTGCACTCCGTCTAAAGCTGGATAAATACACCACACCTGCAACAGAGATCTGTCTAGGAAGTCTACACGAGATGGAAAGATTTCACCTCTCAGAAATACTTCATCTTAAATAAGTCTCAGATTTTGGCAGCTCCTCGATTGTTTCACTTTAACTGCCAAATCTTTTTTAAAGGCAACAAATAAATCTGATTATTTTAACATGTTAAATCATATGAGAGATGCTTTAGATGGGAATAAACAAAACCCATTTCAAGGGAGAGACCACAGCAAACTAAGAGCAGTACCAGGGGTGGACAGTAATGAAGTAAATTTACTTGAGTACTGTACTTAAGTACGGTTTTTGAGTATCTGAGTATTATTTTTGGGGGATACTTTTGCTTTCACTCCACCACATTTGAAGGACAAATATTGTACGTTTTACTCCACTACATTTTTATTGATGCTCCTGTTATTTGTTACTTTTACGCTTAAATTAGCTGATGATTTTTTTTTTTCTTGCAAAATTCTGAGAAAATAAACTTTCTGCTGATTCGCATATGGTAACAAGTCATCTCAGTGGGTGATTCAGTCTTCTTTCCCTGGTCCACACATCACCATTTTTGTAGAGATCAGGTGATGAAAGGTTTACAAACACAAAATAGGCTCAACAATGGGGAACTATACTGAAATGTATGCTGATACTTGTGGCACATGAGATATTGTTCTAAAACCGCTGGTTAATGTCCACACAGCTCCACTTTAGGGGATCAGACTCCAGGTCTTCTGTCCTGAGTCTCTCGTTCACTTGTCCCGTGGCCACTACGCAGTGTGACTGGACTGAGCATTCCTCTTTCAGCAGGTGGGCTTCTGGGTAATGTGTGATGTAGAAACTCAACTCTGCAGCCATTAAACTACTGTGTTGTAATGTTGGAGGGGCCCGGTCTGCAGGGGACTGGTCCAGTCTCTGGAAGGGTCCGGTTCTTGTAGGGCCTCTTTAACTGGAGGTATTTTGGAGCTATAAACGTGTCTGTAGCAGAATCGCAATAGTCACAATAAAGCTACTTTCTTTTAGTGCATTTCATGAGGTTTTTTTTTTCTTTTTTCTTTTAATTCCGTAATATTTTAAGCAAATACTTTTTGCCCTTTTGTACTTAAACAATATTTTGAAGTAACATTTGGCACGATATAATAAAACCATCTTCTGTCTTCATAGCAGCTGTGTGCTGGTTTCTCCCTATTCACTTGCACATCTGAGTCCAATGCCTCGATCACCACCAGCTGCATAACGACCTGAATCGCTCCTCCATTCCCCCCAACACCGTTCTGTCTTCCTGGTTATAGTAATGCGTGACTAATAAAGTGTGGAATCTTGTTTTCCTCCCGGGATACTGGACAATATAATATTGCGATGTTTCCTTGTTTCTCAATGTGGCTCGAGTGTGCACAAATTTCATGTGTTGTGCAGTTGTTTGCATCCCCAGTTAAAGAATCGCTCTTCCCAGCTCTGTTTGATGTAGATCCCATCCTTTGATATTCGTTATTGACAATAAAGCAACTATTTGGACATTTGAAACTCCATCTCCTCAGCTCTGTGTGTTTGTTCCTGTTTCTACCGACTGACCAACAGAAAGTCATCAGACCTCTGTAATTGAGGAACTAAAGGAATTTATACATATTATGTTCATAAAAATCTTTGTATATTCTAAAAATGTTGTGCGTCAAGTCTTACAAAGCTTTTGCAATGTAATCGTCTTGAAACAGTGTAGTTCATCATTTCCTAAGGGTGTTCATCAGTTCTTTTAGTTGGCGGTCACACGGCAACATACACTGTAAACATTGATTTCCTCCAGTTTGTGGATACTTGTCACAAATACTTATCATTGCTTTGCTCTGTCATTTGTCTTTTTTGTGCAGTGGCTGATGCGTGATGAAACGGTTTCTACAGGAATCTGAGCTGTAGGTCACAGACCCCTAATCAGTCAAACAACACGTGCACTGAAGAGGAGACAGCATGGACACGGTGGCTGGGATGGCGATCAGAGACACGGGTAACAAAACCAGGAGAAAAAGCAGCGAAAGATGAGAGAAGCAGGACTCAGAGGAATAACTGAGGAAAGAATAATACTTCCTGCTCATCAATCATTTCACTTCTTCTTTTACCTCCCAATGACGCCTCACCCCTTCCGCAGTCTGCCAAATACCTGACTCCGACTTGGAGTGTCACATAATTACATCAGTTAGGGTAACGATCCTTGACATTTAACTGTATTTCTAAATGTCTGGATTCCTACTCTCTTTAAGCAACTGGCTGTATAAACAGTGGCTGAATGGAAATCTCTCATTCTGTTACACGTGCAAAAAAAAAAAAAACAAAAAAACAAACATCTGCGATTGAAGTACCATGATAAGTCTTATGTCGGTGTGCTGCCAGTTTCAGCAAGTCCCTAAGCCTGTGACTGACGTAGGGATGCCCTAAAAACCTCAGTTCACTCATTTTATTCCTCATTTAAAGGTCTACGTCACTAACCTCAGTGGAGTGTTCAGGGTAAACACCATGTACCAAGCACAGAGGGGTGAAACCCCAACATGACCTGATATGGCTGAACTGCTCTGGTCACCACCTCGTCTTTGAACTAATTAACACACATACACACACAACTCTCCAAGCTGTCCACATGAGTGGTTCACAAAGGATTCACAGAGCAGGAAGCTGTATCCGCCCGACTGACAAAGAGTTATTAGATTTTTCTTTTTTTTTTTTTAATTCTGTATTTTTTTTCTTGCCTCAATACTTACTAACCCTCCTCCACAAAAGGAGTCCCCGAAACCAAATCCAGTCCTGACTCTGACATTAACCTGAAATAAAACTTGGCCTTAAACCTATAATAAATGACTAATCTTATGTAAGCCATCGGCCTGACTCAAGTCTGCAAATTCTAAGTAAATATCATGCGCTATGTACTACAACACACAATGAGCAGCCTCAGCAGTGGGAGTGGTACACCATCCGCAAGCTCTCCTCATCACCCCACCTAATTAATTAACACACATAATGAGTTCATACGAACAACTTCAGCCTGAACACTGCCACTAATTGGCCATGTCAAACTGCATGTGTCCCATGCTAACTGGCTCTTTGATTGGGGCTTCATAGAATTAATTAGCCAATTAACCACTTCAGTCTGCCAGTGCGCTCCCCCTGCGGTTTACGCTCCTGATTTTGGATGGATCAGACAGCGGTGCAGGAAGGATTAGTGAATACAGCACCGTCTGTTCACTAAACTAAAGGTGCAGAGAATGGAGAAATCGCACAAGGAACGGAAGCAGCAAAATTTCAAATTCAAAAGTGAATGTGAGAGCCGTCACTTAGTGTAGGGTGGAGTGAGAGAGAGAACAATGGGAACAGATTAAGAGGTTAAAAAAACAGTCCTTTTTTCCCATTTTAGTCAGTAGAGTAAATCTTCACAAGAAAACTGAAAAATGTTTCCATTTGTTTTCATGTCTCTTGCAAAGATTATCGAGATTCCTTATTGAAACCAAATGGGACAGCCGGAGGCTAACGTAACACAACTGTCCATCTGCTCTGCATGAGGAATGTTAACAATGGGCCCGGGCCTTTGTAGGCAAACTGAAGGTCAACTGTAGATACTTGTGGCCACACATGCTACAGAACGGTATGGAAACACAACGCCAAATGTCTGATCCCTTTGATTCTCTACACACCCCTGTGAAGCATGCTTTTGATATTTCTTCATGGCAGTAGCACTCAGTAAACTTGTGTTAAAGAGTGACTTTGAGTTTACAACTCGAACAACATCTTCAGCAGTGAAACGTTGCATATCCACAACCACATCTGACTGCTTTGACAAGGATCAACACATTTAAATCAGAAGATGCTTAAGACAGATGACAGATGGACCTAATTACAAATCCAGGGCAGCTTCTTATCCTATCACTTTATTTCCTGACGTGACATGTCTGATGTTCTGTCGCCGTCCTCTGAGAAGTCGCAGTATGCGGGATGCTACCATGGAGCTTGTTGAATTAGGAGCAGATTCACAACTGCTACAATGAAATGATTTTTCCAGGCGGTTAAAAAAAAAAGCACTGCAACTTTCTGGAAAATCTGCAAAATTCATGTTTCAAATATTTCTTGAATTTAACTGGAGCATATTGAGGAGATGACGCAAGTAGGAGCCAGGGCCATTTGAGATGGATTGGAATTTAGAAGTCCTGCAATTTCCCCATGAACAGCTGTTTCAATTTCAAACTACTTTACATAAGTAAATTGCAGCAAATTCAGTGCAACAACTTACTAGAAACTTCCTTTGGTTCTGGCGAGATTTCACTGGTAGTGAGTACAAGCATTAAGAAGTGAAGCCTGTACCTGTAAAAAGCTTTTCAGTCCTAGTGCAGCTCATCATCCTCTCTGAAGAACTAGTATATAATCCAACAGTGCATGATGGGATTTGAGACCACTTAGGAAGATGACAGATGGGATTGGTAACAAATCCCCTTATCCCCAGCTCACTTCATTTCCATAAGTGTCAACAGGCCTGAAGTCGTGTAGAGAGACGAGAAGTTGTGGCAAGGAGATATTTGACGAAGGAGTTTTGTGAATTAGACTAAAACACGCAACGGCTAATGCCTCATCAGTCAAAGTCGCATACTGGAAAATGTATACCGCAGTGTAACATTACTAACATTCAGCAACAAGACACGACGCTTCCAGTCAGCAATTTGGGAATGTGGTGGAGTGCAGATGAGTATGTGTTTAGAGATAAAGTCCCCTGAGTCATTTACTGTGAAGGGACCCGAAATCCTCCTTCACTAATAAGTGCTAAACGCTCATGGAATAATGTGCTCACACATCGACACATTACACAAATACACACACACTGTGGCAGCAAACGTATGCACGAAGAGTTGCTAAGGAGTGCAAGATGCAACCAAAAGAGCTAGAGAAACAAGAAGGTAATAAGCTTCACCATGTGTGGTGTTGTCATAGTGAATACACAAACGCGCACACGCACACACAGGGGAACAGATTAGTGGATTGTGGGAGTCACAGCTACTCCATACGCACTCTCTCTGTCAAAGCAAGTACAAGTACTGTGAATGCTCACTCCAGTGTGTGAGACAGAGGGCCAGATCATGAGACAGACTGACTATTTAATTGTCCAAAGGATTAGAAGGATGATGCGTCTGAATGTGTGAATAGGAGAGAGAGAAAGATGGGGGGGGGGGGGGCGCCGTCATTGGTGTGTATGGGAGATTTTCATGGGAGAAAGAATGCCGCCAGGAATTCTTTTAATTGTCCAAACTCCGCCTCAGCACTCAGCCTACTCACCCATCCTAGGACAGACACACAACACACACACACACACACACACACACACACACTATAGTATACACATGCCAGTCATTCTGTCTGCTCAATGCTCAACTACCAGCCTCCAGAAGACTCTCTGACTGCTTTTGCTGGCCAACCTGCACACTCAGCTCAGCGTAAAAATATGAACAAAAATGGCTTGCCTTGTCCAAGTCCAATCAAGTTGATTTATGCAAATCTTTTACCACAGCACAGTCATCATAAAACACAGGAAAAGACACAGAAACACGTCTTTTCATTTTGTGGTTTCTTCTTCTTACATTGACCTGAAGGTTTCGTCCATTAGCAGCAACCGTCAACCCCTGAGCATGTCCTTTTTTAGGCAGGTGAGGCACTGCCTGAGTGTCAGCAGATTTGAAGGTTGACAACATGTCATCACTAATGCGATATAGCAAGATTTGTATGCACTGACGTTCTGGTGGAACCGGATGAATTAATTCCAGCTAATTGTGAGTCATTCAAATGCTTTTTCCTTTTTTCCCTTTTGTGTTTTTTTGAGTAACAGCTCTAAATATTTACCCTCATCATTCGTCTTCTATCTGTAATGCTTGAGTTGATCTTAAACTTCAGGGTCCTGGTTTTCTGGGATGTGAATCCTGTCTATTTAAAATTTTTTCGTTTTTCCAGCAGTTGCCTTCTTTTGCTTTTTCTGGGCAAATGCTATCTTTCCTGTTGTGTTATCGTCAGCAACTCATCACTTACACACATGGCCTGATGCACTTCTCTAACTGGTTAAAGCAGGTTATAGCTGGCATAAAATTACATATAGAACTTTGTTGGGAGAGTCTATTTCAGCAAAAGCAATGTCTCATTGTTAGAAACATTATGAGCATCAACTGATGTCTTGAATATTAAAATCCTTCGTATTATAAACATAAGGTTACCTGAGGCACTTGGCGAGAGCAGTAGTTAAACAGCTCTCCATGCTAATGACTGATCAGCCGCCACACAGTAGCACTGCAGTGTGTTGGTTGGACAACATTTAGCTCTTCTCGGAGATGGTCCCTGTCTCTGTCCACAGCTGTCCTCCTCAAAACTGCCCTTGAGATAGGATTCACTTTGTCCAGGTGTGTGTGTGTGTGTTCTATGTATAGAGTTACTGAGGGGCCCCTGAATACAGCTGTCTCAGATCTGGGTGAATCAATGAAGTGCACGCTGGCCGATAGCTGACACTCTGTCGACACACTGTCATTAATGCCTGGATGTTACATTTCATCAGATGCTAAAGTATAATGGCATTTAACAGCCTAAAAATGCACTTTGTATGTAAATTTATGTGGAAATTGAGTGAAAACATGCAGACATTTGTGCACCTGTAATTCACACACATACACACACACACACACACACACACACACACTGTGTGTAAATATAAATACAGACACAGAGGCGGCAGTCACAGAAACCTGACATCAGCTGCCACCTTTCGATGTCTCTCTCTCCTTTGTGTCTGTCTCCTTCCAATAACCTTCCTCCCTTCACTCACTTTGGGAAAGGAGTTCCTGTTTCAAAGAGGGAAATTACTTTATTCATTCACAAGACACACAACACCAACAAACCATCAGTGATACCCCAGAGCGTTTTTCTCTCCCCATCTCCAAACCGCTTCATAATGAGAAGTGCAATACCACCAATACTAAAGCTGCTGCTGCTGTTTGGCTCTGCTCACCAGCAGCAGCTGAGAGGATATTCAGGAGATTTTGAGTATGTTGTGGAGCAAAGCAAGGACACTCAGAGAAGAAAGTTGAGGGAAGTATGTTTTTTTTTTTTTTTCTTCATCAGCTCTTCTGTCTTCATTCCTGTGTTACTACTTATTTTTTCTCCTCCTCCTCTCAGCTTCATGCATTCCTGTCTTGTCCTTTCTTCTCCTCTTCCTTGTTCTTGGGGCTTTTATTATTTAGCACCTGTCCACCATATAACAGAAAACCTTGTCATGCGAACCTTGTGACGTGGTGACACACACACAGACACACAAACACACAAGTGGCAGTCCTGGCAGAACCACACTTTCTGCTAACACACAGGTCCTGGTGTTGCAGATACTGTATTCTTGATCACACTGTACACACATACATACACAGCGCTGATGTTTCTGATGCACATTAGCTAATGTGGAAGGACGGCTGGGCTGAATTACCACTACAGCTAATGATTATTTCATATCAGGATGAGAGAAGGAACAGGAAGGAGAACGAGAAGCCAGAAACAAAATATAAGGCTGGATCCAGCCTCAGTCTACCTCTCCATACCTCCTTTCCTTGCCTGGTCTTTTCTCATATGGTGAGTCAACTCCTTTTTTTCTAGGTCACAGACTGACAAGCTCAGTGACTTTAAAGTTTAAAACAAATATTCTGTACAGCAGTTTAGGCCTCTGTTTGTATTTCATTTGATCTCTAACTATGGATTAATCCTATAGCTGTGGCTTAGGTTAAATGTTGAACAAATAAAGGTTTTCGTAGAACATTAAACGCTGACTCCTAACAGGAAAGCAAGCGGCAGCAAAATCTTTTTGACCATCTCAATAAAGGTTGCCTGAGCTGCTTTCACAACCTTTCACACCTGCATACCTACTTCCTCTTTCGCTAAGCCTCATGCAAGATGGAAGAAAATGAAATAAAAAGCGTATTTCGACTTTCTTTTTCTTTAGTGTTAATTCCATGATGCCAGTTAAAATGTGCAGCATCAAATTTGAATCATTCTCAATGTATGTGTTATACATCATATAATTTCATTATGTGGGTCTGGCTCCACACCAGAATGCAGTATTTATTTTTGTGTGACCACTTGTGATGTTATAATCATCAAACTACAGTGACACAATGCTCATTTCTCTGTTTGACAAGTCACAAACCCATGCATTTATTCACATTCATATTTCAAAGTTTCGCTTTAAAAAGGTTTTGTGTCGAAGAGCTTGGCAACTTGAAATACTGCGATGTGTAATTTCAAGCACAGTTTATCTTGGTGACAGTGTTACATAGAGAAACCGACAACCTCAGAGTTTTAACCGAGTCTCTGAGCTCACATGAGTGGATGGATGACAGGACCACACATAAAGCACACTGTGGGATCATAACACACAGCATGGGATGGAAGTGGTTTCACTTTTACACCCTACGGTTCACTGGGATTTCGGAGAGGTTTGGCTTACTTGGCTAATAATCGCGTTTGACATTTTGTTGTTTTTTTTTTTTAATAAGCAATCGAGCATCAGCATGTCAGTGCGTAGCTATAACCAGCAGTTAACCCTCCCCCACCACACAGCAGCCCTGCAGGTCTGATGACAGGGTTTGAGGACAGCGTGTGTGTTCAATGTATTTATCACTTTACAAAACGACAAAAGTAACCCTGTAAACGTGTTGCTGAGAGTAGTTACTTCTTATATTTAGTTGCTGTATTAGAAAAATACGGCAAGGAGCAGTCTGCACGAAGACTTCAAAATCTGAATGTCTTATTTTTATTTGGCAGAAAAAGCTGCAAAAACATTAAACTCCATCTGTAAAAAAAAAAAAAATCCATTTGGAGCAGAGTCTTACCAAATGGATGAAGATGCTTTTACGTGTCCACTGTGAGGTTATCTAACTAAGAGTTTACACTTTTGACATACATATGGATATCAAATATGCATTGATATTAGGTGTGAGCGTGCGGCCAGTGTGTCCAGGTATGTAGGTGAAACTGCTTTTCAGCGTGTTGCAGCCTGTTTTTTTCTTCCCTTCTCTCAAATGTGCAGCAGACAGACTAAACTCTGTGCAGAAAGCTGGTCACTCATTATGTCTCTGACTTTAATCAATTACCATTACTGTCAAAACAGGGACAAAGCCACTAACACGCATACATGCAAGCACACCCTCACCTTCGACCAGCTCATGATACCAAATACAAATATTTTTAAGAGCTTCAACTACTCTGAGCATATTGTTTTTCATTTAACAATGATTTCAAGGTATTCGACTTGTAAACACGAATCTGTTTTTCTAAGTCCATCTTGAGGCCACTTGTACAATGCCTGCACAAAGAGTAGATAAACAACCGGATACTGGATTCATTAAAAGCAATATGCAAAAAACTCAAAGTGGAACGACTCCAGAGAGTGCAGACAATGGTCCAAAGGATGGCTAAACGGATTGAATATTGTGTGTTCATTGAAATGTTTGCGTAACCCCTGGGGAAGCTGATAGCTTTTTTCTGATGTGCCACATACAAAAGACACAGCTGCCCCTGAAGAAATTTAACACTAAGACGTCATTTGGCCAGAGCAGCAAAAAGTTGGAGCCTTTTTTTCACTGCTACATGACTTCCCACTCTCCTGGTCTAGTTCCTATTATTTTGCGCTGCAAGCAATTGTATTGTTCTATTTATTCTGTGTATTATGTCATCTGTCCATCATCTTTATTGACCTGTTGTATCAGAAGGTTTGGATCAAATGCACATTGACCATGGAGTCACTCATTGCTTTGTCACCATGATGAAGCTCTGTAAACTGACTGGGGCTGTGCTGTCTTCTGAAACCAGGAGAAAGCATATTTGGAGGAGGGGAAGGAGCTCAATTGGTGTGATGGTGAATCTAAACTGTGGTAGGTATCCATGTGTGGAAAATCATTTCAAAAATTCCAAAAAAAAAGACTGAATGAAAGAAGACTTGAAACTCAAAACAATTAGGACCATAATCATAGTAGGAAAAACTTCGACTTCTATACACTCTGATTTCTTCTCACAACTAATGGTGTCGCCCCCTAATGGTAATTAGGAAGAATACAAGATTAAGGCTCATTATCCCCCTTCGAACATTTTCATTTGTCTGTAAGGTGAAAAGCTTGAATGTAGAAAGTGAAAGGGTGAAGGCAGGATAAAATGGTGGAATGGAAGAGCGGGAAGAATAGTAGAAGAGTGCAGAACGTGAGAATCTCAGAAATGTTTCAAACGAGTCAGAAAAGAAACAAGTTAAACAAGAGAGAATCAAATGGCATGTTGCTACTTTTTCTGAGATCAGAAATCTTACTGACTAACGGAAAAAGTGACAGAGTCAACCTGCAGCAACATATTTTCTGTTCATTTATAACTGCTTCCAAAACTAAATCTTTATCTGCTTTTCCTCTTTTTCCTTGAAGCCTCTCTTTGCACATCTGTCAGCACATCACATTCGACATATAAGCAATTGGTCAAATATATTATTCCACATCACAAAAACAGGAATGAAAAGACATTTGTGCGCTCAGTGAAATCACGGCATATATTCAGTGTGCAGGAAGAGACTCTCCCTCTTTAATCAACACAAGGATACACATTCAAGGCCTCCATCAAAAGACAAACACACACACAAATCTGTGGCTAATGAGGGATGCAGAGAACAGTATATAAGCATGAGGCCTGGAGCTTGAAAGACTGTTTGAAGCCCCCTCACCCACACATAAGACACCAGCCAATTCTCTTTTCTTGTTCCATAGTCAGTGGTCACATTAAAGACTGTTAGCTCTATAGATGAGGAATGGCAACTTCAGTCATCACTCATTCTTCTTGCCAATAGAAACAGGTATGAGTTTCTGTCTAATATTTAATTAATTTCATTGCCACACATTTCAGATATGTAATGGTTCAGATCAATATAGTGGTACAAGAGTGAAAATGACAAATGTCTGAATAGATCTGACTCAGTAAGCCCCTTCACAGTGCTGTGGCAAAGTTAGTTTACTGGCGCGCGTTTTTGTAATTCCACTCATCTTTAGCAAGAGGTTCTTCTACAACATGCTCTTTCCAGATGTCTGAGCTCTTAATCAGTGATTTTAAGGGCATTAGTTGACTCTACCATAAGCACTTGATTGGTATGATGGTCTAAGTGTTGGCCTGGAGTCTCTAATTTCTGTTACTTTCTGTAGCTGTAACAGAAATTAACAGCATCTTTAAGAAGCCCCCTGATACCATTCATACCTTTAAAGGTACAATTATCTACCCCAAGACACCAAAACAGTCAATTATAAAAATGTTACAATCTAACTTGTCATGCTTGCCATGCCAGCAGACATCAACAGATGAAACTAAAGGATTTGCTAATGCTGCAAGGATGTAATCCTTCACTGGCTTCCCCAAAGTCAACATTGGCAATCAGTTATTGGTATAAGTGACACTTCTGGACCTCATGGCGACTTTAGAAAATTATCTTCAAGCAACACTACTAACAGTTTCTCCATTTCTTAAACTCTGTTGTATCTTTCACTGTGGATCAAAAAGAATCTGGGCTCAATTATCTTTCTGCTATTGTACATCTGTGAAAACCTTTATGCAAAAATGTTCTTCTCTCGTACCTCTGAGTGTAGTAAAAATGGCTGTACTAAAGTTAAAACAAAAAAAAAAACAAAAAAAAAAAAACAACAACTATCACTCCAAGCAGCTATCACGTGTTACTGACGATGAGAGAAGCATTTTCCATTCTCCTACAAAAACAAGGAGCGGGGTTGGAGTCTTGCCACATACCGTGCAGTAGGTAACAGCTCTCTACGTGTCGAATGTCTTTTCCACCCAACCAGTCGACCCCAAGCCTCAAGCTAAAATACCTTATCTGTCCATCTGAAAATGCCATTTTACTAATGGCCACAGCTACTGCTGCATACCAAACATGCTTCCAGCACAGAGTCTGTCAGGATGCCTGATTTTGTAAAGCTGGCCTGCGTGATTGTATTTTCTGTTTTATTTCAGTCGCTCCAACGCAAAGGTTTGGGGTGACTGCTTGAGGCTCACTCCACCCTTCTGTTAAAAAGATGTTAACTCAACAAACCTTAAATGCTTTTCTTAAGCATTTTTAAAGGAAAGTAAAACACATCCTGTAATTGTCTAAAACAAATTAATTGGAGCTGTTACATATCCACACTCACATGGATAGCATAACAACTGGTGCTGTTCACCACCGAGCTATTTAAAACAGTAAAATAGTAATGTATAGTCACAGTGTGGTATAAACATCTACAAGGATTCATTAGCTTAATGTACTCAAGAACAAAATTTCCCATTCCTGACTTTTCAATTATTTCATTTTGAAGTTGCCCAAAAACAGTGATAAAATGTCTTTGTTCTTCTCCCGTCTGCTTGTTGTTTGGAGGAGGCTTGGTTTCCCACATATATACATACACGTACAAACACACACACACACACGTTGAGATACGCCCATCATAGTCCCCAGGTGCGGTTTGTGGAGATGGAGGCTCTGTGAAGGTGAACCCCATGGTGAGCAAAGGCGGGGTGCTGTGTGTCTGTGTAGCTCTCCTTTCATGTATTCAGCTCTGTTTAACGTCTGTATTTGAGAGAGCGAGGAAAAAAAAAAAGATATACCTTGAAGTAGATTTACAAAAATAGAATACATGTATTGAAGATGCTCGGCATAAAGTTAAACAGTGGGAAAGGAAATTAAACTAGAGAAAAGAAGCTTGAATAGCGGGTGGAGAGCAGTGGGGTGGGCGTTGAAGGATGGAGGGATGTAGCTTTTATCTGGAGGAGGGAAAGCCAAATTAGAAATGTGGCATGATCCCCCTCCTCCTGGGACTGAGTCAATTAGCCTGCCTGGAGGAGCTGCCAAGAGGCTGGGGGATGGTATCGGTAAAGAAGGTGGTACTGGGGTGTGACTGGTTGAAACAGGAGAGGCCAAGGGCGTAGGCAAGAGGGGGGTTGATGGGACAGGGTGGAATATTGTAAAAACAGGTTGAAGGTAAATGCATTTCCATTGAGGTTTTGTGCCTGCGGAGACGATTGTATAAGAACAATCATTTCTCCAAGCTATACACAATAGCAGTTTGTCGCTCAATATCTTCATCAAAGTCTGGACACTACGACCATATACGTGGACAGGGGGAGGGCAAGCACTTTGAATATTTCATTTTTTTCTAATGCAGCAGTGTTTCCAGACATAGAAGAGCCTGTGTTTCTAAAAGTTAGTCCACATTCAGACATCAGACATAAATTGATCCAAAACAAATTTGACGTCAGAAGTCAGCCCTTAAGTTAATCATATATATAGATATCTAAGTGTCTAACATTCATTTATTCAGACCGCTCATCCGTTTCCTAGTTGCAGAGGGGACCGGAGCCAATCCCAGCTCACAGTGGGCAAGGATGGGGTACACCTTGGACAGGTCACCAGTCCATCACAGGGCCAACACACAGAGACCAACAACCAATCACACTCACACTCAGACCTACGGACAATTCAAAGTCACCAGTTAACCCAAACATGATGTCTTTGGACGGTGGGAAGAAACCCACACAGGCACAGGGAGAACATGAAAACTGCGCACAGAAAGGCCCCAGGTCGGGAACCGAGCCAGCAAACTTCTTGTTGTGGGGCAACTGCGCTAACCACTGTGCCGACGTGCTGCCTTGCAGCATAGCCAAAATATTTGCTTTTTTGTCACTATTGCCATAACTTTTCTCTTAAAAAACTGTAACCTTGCTGTGATTGTTAGGCTGGAATATGAAAGTTCAGTCTGAGCCTTATTAATAAGATGAGACTTTATTGACCTACTTGGGAAAATTTGCTTGTTACCACATCTCTGTACATACAGAATAGAAACAAAATAAAATTCGAAGACAAAAGTACGAAGGGGACTGAAAATACAGGGGAGCGGGTGGGTGTTGGCAGTTCTGACAGTAGTTGTACTGCAGAATTTAACCGGAGTGGATGTACACAGGATGCTAGGAGGCTTTCCCTCCCTCTCTCACCCTCTCCCTCTCTCCCTGTCGATACGTTGGGTCCCTTTAACAACTAAAGATTTTGGTCCAGATCTGCTTTATGTGTAAAGTGCCTTGATGTAACTTTGTTATGATTTGGCACTATATAAATAAATCTGATTTGATTTGATTTGACTTGGAAGTGCTGGCACAATGCCTCTTTCTTATCAAGCAGCTCATCCATGGAGCAGATCGATCATGACTGCACTAAATCTCTTCTGGCAACACCTCTGTCAAAATTTGGCATCAAAAGTAATAGTTGTGGTAATGAAAGTAAAGTAGACAATCAGTAGCAGTTCTGAAAAACAGATTGTTGGATTAACCTTCTCTCTCTTTCACTATTTCTGCTTTCTCTTTATACAACTCTTCCTTTTTCCATCTGTGATCATAAGCAGCTGCAGAACAGCGGTAAGTAGGATTGCAGGTGGATAGAAGGGAGGAAAAGGGGGGTGGCGCTGGAGCAGGCTGAGGAAATAAATGAAAAACTGAGAAAAGGGAGGCTAGATAAATGTGAAAAAGAAAGAAGGGAAGAAGAGTCCTAAAGGGGAAAAAAAAAGCTTTTGCCTCGAGTTATCCACCCTTCACTCAGTTTAAATCAGGACTGTCTGTAATGTTAGCTTATGAGTGAGGTGGTTACTCTCCAGTGGTCTTCTCATCACAGCAGGGTGGTCCCTCCCAAAACAGCCTGACAGACACGCAAGTGTGAGGGAATATCCCTGCTACCCTCTGTGTGTTTGTTAATGAGTTTACTAATTACATACCTGATGGCCTGTGTGTGTGTGTGTGTGTGTGCCAGTGGCAGCAGAAGATGACAAGTGACTTGAGTGACAGCGAAGAGAATGCTGTACTGCACGTGTTCAGTAGCATTTCAGCAGGCAGGGCTGTGTCGCCTTTCTTATCTGGCAGGCACACTGCAGAACAGCAAAATCCCCTGAGTAAGCCCCTCAAGCACCCCTCTGGGACAGTGTGTGTGTGTGTTTGTGTAGAGACAGACAGTTTCTGAAAGTGTAATGGTGCTTGCACGCTTGTATGTGCATGATAATGTATGGCAGTGTGTGTCTGTCAGAGATGGCGAAAATCTTGTCATTGTCCTATCTTCCTATGTAAAGCCTCCTAATTCCACTTCGCCTTCAGCACTGCATGACCGTCCGAGGTGATAGGACAGGACGAGCCCACATACTCATGCACATACGTGCACTCACTCATACAAATGCATATGCACACATATACATAAATCGAAAGTGCAATTATAGGTCAGTCTGGCAAAAAAAGAGGAAGCTGTTCTGCAACAGTTATAGGTTGACCTGGGCATTCGAGTAAGAAAGAAGAAATTAGGGAGGACAGGAAGAGTGTGTACGTACGTACGTGTGTGTGTGTGTGTGTGTGTGTGTGTGTGTGTGTGTGTGTGTCTTTACGTTTGCATGTCTGTGCATATTTGAGAGTATATGTGCAAGAAGGAGAAGTGGAGGGCAAAGCACAAGAAGCAACAGAAGGTAAGAGCGGTTAGGATAATCAAAATGGCCAGTGTACCACATCATAACATTGAGTTTTAGTTCTAAAATATGAAGTCATTGATTTATCTGGTTGCTTTGGGTGTGGTGGGGTGATGGTAGCGAGAATAAACACAAGGAATAAAGATGAGCATGAGTCTGATATAGGAAAAGCAGGGCGTATGATCTTGCAGTGTGCCAAAAGAAATCAGTGTAAACCGTGTCCACAAAATGATCCTGGAGGGTTGTTCCTGTTCTGTCATATGGAGTGAAAGGAGCATTCCATCTATTTTGACATATTCATTGCTGGAGCAACTAGTTTCCTTTGTGAGAAAGAACAGGCCCGAAGGTTACAAATGTCTCTTACAGAGCAATTATAGATGACACAAAGTGTGAAATGTGAAACAGGCAGCAGTTTCATGGCAGGTTCATTTGAAGGTTTGGCAGCCCCGGCCTGATTGGTTTACTGTGGGTAATTGATTGAAAACATTTGAGGGATTGAATTTTTACTGTAGCATAAACCTCAGTGTGTGATGTAGAACATGAAAGGTTTGACAGGGATTTCAATGTCAGCCAGACTTTATGCACAGTGGTCAGTGTCTGGGGGTAATGCGTTTAATAAGCAAAGCACTATGGTAATAGATTACTTTCAGGCAGTAACGGTGTAATATAACACATTACTAATAAAATGTTTTCTACACCAGCTAAATAGTCCCTGAAGAAGAATCACCTTGTTGGGATGCAATGGTAGCCATGAAAGACTAAACATTTTCTAAGTAGTTATTCTGGCACTATTTCCAGTTTGTCAAAAGAGATGGTGAGTTTGTCAAAAAAAGGAATCTATATATGTATCTTTGTTAGCAGAGCTCACGTTAGCCTTCACTGGCTGCATTCATCAACATTGGTGGTTTTGGCCCGTGTTAAAAGTTTTGCGGAAGCATGTGGAGATGTTTCAGTTTGGAATTGTTTGGAATGGTTTTTTTTTGTTTGTTTTTAACAGCCGTGGAGAAACACAAGACACCATGCACACACATTTGTGCATGGTGTCTCGAGGAGGAAGAAGTAATGTCTGTATTTGGGTTTTTAAACGCTACCTTCGAATTGTCTGCCTGAACACCTGCCCGCCTCTGCCTTTGATTGGCCTAACATGAAATTTTACTCGACCGTAGCCAATCATCACTGCTTATCATGTATTTTCCCCCCTGCCAGAGGTCTGACATCCAGATCATCTGCTTACTCTGAGAAATTCACTGATAGTGAACTGAGATTTGCCACCAAGTCCTAAATCTAACCTGTACTTCAAGTCACCAGCCCTGTCAGTGCACCATTTACCATCCAGTATCAACAACGCCTGTACAGGTACCTTGCATCTGCAACTGAAGCATCTATTCACCGTTCTGTTTGCACAGACACTTTACCATTGTGTCTGACTAACCAAGGTATGACAAATAAAAATGAGGTTGACCAAGAAAATCTGTTCTATTATTGATCGTCCCCTCAGTAGCTGGTTCGTGTTTGGTTTATACTGGTGGCATCTACTGCTGCCTAGCGTCTGGGTTTCTTTCTCGTTTCTATCCCTAACCCTAACATTTCCATCAGTCTTTCTTTGAATTCTGAAGTCCACCCGTATTCTAAGTGTGCAGCAATTCTCTGATGTCTTTAATGGCTTTTCATTCCCATATCTTTATGAGTCACCAAAATAAATCTTTTGAATTTTTAAGGTTGAGCTGGACATCAGTTGAAATGTTATTTACACTTTTATCTTAGTAGATCTACTGCTTGTT
Source organism: Echeneis naucrates (assembly GCF_900963305.1). NCBI lineage: Eukaryota > Metazoa > Chordata > Actinopteri > Carangiformes > Echeneidae > Echeneis > Echeneis naucrates. The sequence goes on along the minus strand of NC_042517.1, from coordinate 8,700,456 downwards.
GTCTACTTTTTTAACACAGTGATGAATTAGTGACCAAAGGTTCAGCCCTTTTGTTCCCCACCCAACCATCCATGTGCTAAGGTTATCTACACATATCAAATGACGCCTTCAAAACATGAGCTCTATTATCTTTCTCCGTATCCCATGTCTTCTACATAGTCAAAATTCCTGCCAATGGATGTTGCATACGGTTCACTGAATGATTATATGAAACGTGATCATGTCAGAAGCATCGACTGCATCGGCAAAGTTTTAATTGACACCTGCACCCAAACCTCTGGCACACAAATCCACATGGGGTATGCACTAAAATATAACACTTAAAACGTAGAATTATACCTGTTGTTTCACAGATTAACAACCATTTTAACATGCATTATGTTTTTTCATACTTTGCTTTGCTTTATTTTCTATCTGTAGGTATTCTGGGTATCCTGAGCTGCCCTGGCCACTAGAGGACCCAATACACCCTTAACTGCAGATGAGAAAATCACACCAGACATGCGCATCTTAATCTTAAATCCAGTTTCTGAAAATATAAATATTTCTGAAATCTGTAAAAAAAAAAAAAAAAAAAAAAAAAATCTACAATTACTCTTAACAATCATAGTAAGAATGAGAAAAGTGTTGATCTGATCCAAACATATTGCAGTAATGAGGTATTACATGACATTATATGTTGATCTCACACTCACACATCTGTGGTGTTACACAAACTCTCTCCTTCACATGCGCACACATTTTACTCTTCATTAGCCACAGCTTCCAAATCAAGGGCAAGTATCATGTTTCTTATTTTTTCTGAGGGATCAGAAAAGGGAAAACAAAAAATAAATAAATAACAAACTGATGAAAGTTTGATGCTAACAGCCTTTTGCTTTTTATTTGAATGAGAGAACAACCTCCACTCCCATCTGTCCCCTCTGGCTATATGGGAAAAAGTCAATATTTCAAGAGAGCAGAGACACTCATTAAATATTTCAAACAAAGGAAAACTGACATTGCAGCCCAGTCTCTCTCTCTCTCTCTCTCTCTCTCGCTCTCTCGCATTATCTTTTCCTACACCTGAACTCATCAGTTCTCTCTCTACTGTGTCCAGTCTACACACACACACAAGAGGAATAAAAGATTAATAGGCAAACTATTGTCTTTAAAGTGTACACATGACCTATTAGGTATTGTGTCGTACTTTTGTTACACATTTGTTGCAGACCTTCTGCTGATGTGGTGTTTCAGGCAGAGAAAGGGTTAAAAGGAAGGTTAATGGGGTTTTCCTCTGTGGAAAGGTTGAAATGGGGGTTAATGGGTTTTAAGGTGTGGCAGTGGATCACCGTACAGCCACCTGAACCATAAAGTTACCTTGGTGGTCGATTCATCACCAGGTAATCATCGGACCCACCTTGAACCCACAGGAGCTGCTAGGTTAAATAAATGTCCACTTTGCTGCTTTAGCAAGATTGAACACAAACGCGGGTTCATCCTGAGATGGCGCGGTAAAAGCTGTGTTGCGGATGCTGTTGCAGACATTCTGCCTGTCCTGAGGAATTCGCCTGACTCACAGGAAGTGATGTGTTTTAAATTCAGTACCTAACCTGAGCACCTATATCCACCATAGCTGAGCGGACGACACAAAGAGTAACACTTAAACTCAAGAACATCAAGGATTAGGGATGAAGAATCGGCAACTGAGCAGACTGAAAATGATGGTTAACCAATTCAAGCATTTTCATCAAATATTTAGTTGTGTAATGCCAGTAACTGTTAATGTAGCCTAAAGCAGAAACACAGAGCAGCTTCACTTCTTTCTAACTACACACCTGCAGGCCATTTTCATCCTAAAGCAGTCTCAAATGAACTGGCAGTCTCTGAGGTTGCATGTAGCTCCCTTCAGAGCCAACAAAGGATTTATACAGCTCTTCAAACAAGCAAATAGATAAAATCACAATGGTGCGTTTCCTCAAATCTTCACTGTAGTCAGCCAAAGTTTATTTTTGAATATGTGCTTAAGATATAACACCTTAAGATGTTATGTTATATATATAAGATAATAAAATCACTGTCAGCTGGAGCGCACTGATAAAAATCACTAGATATATTTAGATTATAATAGATTTTAGTCTAGATATGACTAAACTGCTTTATCCAAACAGTCACTTGTGATCATTTATCACCTAAAATGGAACCAAGGTAACAGAACACAAACTGTTTCTACTACTTAAACCAAATCACACAGTAACAAACATGTAACACTTTGTTGGGCCATCCACTGCACCCTTGCTGCAAAGGTAAATTAAGGGTTAATGTGCAGGTTCAGCAGTATGGTAATGGAAGGGTTACCATGCAGGTTGAGGTGGGTTTGGGGTGGAGGGCTTATAAAGACTTGTGAGACCTGGGATTACAGGACTGAATGGCTGAGATGACAGACAAAACGCACACCTGCGAGCTTGAAAATCATGTATACACCCACTCGCACACAAACCATATAGGTGATAATTGAGTGAAAAGAAGAAGATGCTGATACAGCGTGACAGTGAGAAAGAATGAGAAATAATGAAACGTGGGAAAGGTACTTAAAGCTCTATAAAGGCCAATGAATAATGAGAAGAGGATGAGTAAGAGAAGAGACAGGCGGGAGAAAGGATGATACTGAGGCAGAGTGGCATGGGATAAGCCCCTGGCATTAGTTGAGGGATTTTCGGGAAAAAAAAACCTACAGAAAAGGCATAAGTAAATTAGATTAGAGAACAAAAGTGGTTGAATGTGGCAGGCTGAAGGCTAAAGGGAGGAGTGGAGGGACGAGGCATCCAATAACCACAGGTGTAAAAGGACCCGAAACTTCTCATTTTCTCCATGGCCACTGGTTTTTCTTCATTCACCACTGAGTGATAGTTAACATTCAAATGATTTATTATTCAAAAGCTCTGAGGCGCTGAGCTTTAAACAGAAAAACTGTTTATATTTCCAAGACATAAGATGTATTTAGAGCTAATTATGTTCTCAGACTGAAAATATAAAATGTTGCTTATCATTGCCAACTGAAAAAAAAAAGACAGATTTTGTGCAAAAGCAGCAATAATTCTCTTTCCCAAGTCCTGCACTGGCACTGTTGGACAAATAAAACATCCAACACACACAATCCGTTCGTGGTTTATGCTCAGATGAATCATCCACTGATCAAACACAACTGAAGATAAACTCAAAATGTTCTCACGTAGTTCCACACACACACTATGTATGTAGCTATTATGTTAGCTATTATCTTACTCAAGGAAATCACGCCAATGATCAACGCAGATACAGTATGAAGCCACAAATACAGATCAGACTCACAAGTACATAATCCATGCCAGCACAGACACCTACACAGGGTATTCCCCAGATTCAGCAGCCTCAATACTGAAGAAACTGAAACTTTTTAGGCTCAGTTATAACAAGTTAATGAAAATGAAAATAATTCATGCAGTTTATCATTCCCTTAACAACTTCCTACATCAGTTACTTCTTAAATTAAAACGTCTTTACTTCACAGAGATATTAGTCAATATGGGCAAGGATTATATGGTTTGATCAAAATCTCACCTTAATCAGCAGCTTCCTCTGCCTCGGGTTTCCGTCCTCAGCCTCTCTGAGTTACTTCCTCCTTGGCAGGTGCCATCATGGTCAAATAGTCCATAGGAAAGGGGTGGACACAGCTATTCTTAAATGTTCTCTCTGTCTCCCTTTCTTACACTCCCTCTATATGTCCCATTGTATCTGCACAAGAAAACCGGCATATGAGTGTGTGTGAGTGTGTGTATGTGTGTGTGTGTGTGTGTGTGTGTATGTGTGCGCGTGCACACACAACTCCAAAGGTCCTGGAATTCCTGAGTCCTGCGCTAAAAGAGCAAGCGTGGTTGAGCTCCCTCTCTGTCTTTCTCTCTGCGCTCCCTTTTTCTTTTTTCCTCTTGCTCCCGGCCGGGCAGAGAGGAGGGGAGGACAGTCAGGGGGTGGGACGGAAGACAGAAGCTGCTTTCAGCCAACTCTTCCTCTGTCTCTTCTCACCGTCCTTGTTTCGCTTCCTCTCCTTTTTTCCTTGTGTCTCTTTCTTTTGCCCTAACTTTAACGCTCTGTCATTTGCCTTGTTTTCAGTGACACAGACTCTTTCACTCCTCAGTAAAGCATGAAAGCAAAGCTCTCTCTGTCACACACACACATACACGCACACTCACACCCTCCTCTTTCTTTCATCGCCACTCCCTCTGCCACAGTCCAGAGGTAAAGTCGCTCCCTCAGTCTGTCACCCACTCTTAGTGTCTCTCTGCTGCCATTATGATTCAGCAGGCTTCATCCTCAAAGGTTCAATGCGGTGCGTGTTTGTGTGTGTGTGTGTGTGTGTGTGTGTGTAAGTGATCCTGCACATTTTTTTGGTAAATGTAGTAGCGATAACAATCAGGGTGAGACTAGGATAAGGGTGCACTTGCCTCTTTATCTTGAAGTTCTGCCACAAAGTTCACACATTCTTTATAATGTCCACTCATCCGTGAGTTCATTGTTCAACATGTATGTAATTCTATCCCATTTCCCTCTAAAGGAGCCATTTATGTTGTTGTCAACTGTAGTCAACATGAACTGTTCAAATTCTAATTTCATTTTGTTGCTCATTGTGAGTTTTCTGCTAAGCCAATATTGACTGTGTCTTTGTTTCTTCCTCTATCACTTTGGCTCTTCTGCTGAAGTTAGGGCACTAACTCAATTTAGCATCAGCACTGTGTCCTGAAGACGCTTCTCAGACGACCTTTAAAAACGTTGTATTTGAAATGGTGGTTCAAGCTTTTTACAAGCTTCGACACTTTCTGCTCATTGTGATAAACCTCATTTTCCGGTAAGATAAAACCAGCACCCCTTTGAGTTGAAACAAAAGTTGAAATTTTTTCATTCAAGTGTCTGAACTCAAGTTCCATACTATTAAGAATAACCAAACCACAAACTAATATCCTTGATATTTTTTCTTCAATTGGAATTGAAATGTTGGACTGATGGAGAAGGTAAACAGGTAACATGCATCCCTCTTGCCTCTTGCCTTAAACGAAAATGTGCCTTTCGTGTGCAAGATTTCTGCACCTTCTGGGAAAATCTTGGTAGGTTTGATGTTTCAACCTACTCCTTCTTTTTCAGAATCCAGAGACAGAGGGAGAGATGTTGTTCAGCTATACTAGCTCATAATATGAAATGCTACAAATATAAATATACATAATTAATAGTGTCTAAAACGGCTCCATGAAGTTTGTTGAATGATGATTTAAACACCCAAAACAACTAAAAAGTGTTCAGTTGTTATGACTCATTAGCTATAACAAGCATTTTATTTTCTCTACCATTTCATACTATTTTGCCTGATAACACAAATATTGATTGGGGGAGGGGCATTGTTAGGTCTTTGGCTTAACTCCATAACTAACAGGACCCAATTTAGTCAGTTTATTTTAATGACATAGAGCCTAACAAACGTGATGACAGAAGGAATTAAATGAGAGCAAACACAGCTAATAAGGTTTGCTATTGGTCGACAGAACAAATATGCATCAAAGTTCAACAAAGTTCAAGTCCGTGCAAAACAGCTGCCTGGATTAAATCCACCTCATCAAGCAGATCCTCTTATGGCAGCTGATTGCAATGAATTGACTGAAAAAGTCTTTGAAACCTAAACAACCATACAAGTCACATATCTTGACTCTGTGATATGAGCCATAGCAGCTACTGGGCCTCTGTCATTATGATAAGAATAATATTTATGGTTTATCATTGTTGAAGAAAAACTACCTGGTAAGGTTTAGAGAAAGATTTGGGTTTGTGGTCTGGGTTAAAATTAGCACTTCCTGAACCTTCGAGGCAGAGCTTTGTCATCTTGGTTACAAAAATAAACCAGTGGCGAGCATTGTAGGGAGCACATGGACATAAAAGAAACAATGGCAATTATTGGATTTATTCGGAAAAGGTTCATTTTGTTCATTCATTCATTCATTTTCTGGTGGCAACTTTTCTTCTCTCGTTTTTCAATGAACTCCCTCGTTTGCCTCCTTCATTTTTACTCACAGTTACCCAACCTGGACCCATTCTGAAGGGGCAGAATACCAAATGAGCAGAACGTCTCCCTCCCCCTGATGTCTTCACGAGCAAGGCAGTTTAGCACCAATTAAATCCAACTTGGAAGCTTCCAGAATTTAAAATTGTTAAGGTGCAAGGAGGAAAAAAATAAGAAGCTAATTTTGCAAGCCTACTTCAAAGTAATATCATGAAAGTGATATCTACAGCATTACCAATACATCTGTTAATGATTTACTTATATTACATCCACATCACCGAGCAGGGCAATTACACATATGACAGCAAATGCATCAGTCACACACTCAAGGGTAGGAGACTAACAACAAAGAGACGGATACAAATACAAAGCTCAAATCAGACGGGTGAACGCGGACACCTTACGGGTCACACCAAACCTGGACTAATGCATTGTGTTTATATCAGGCCCCAGACAGCAGGGTGGGGCACAGTATTAATGACATGATGGGGACATTTACACTCGCATGGAGATCCACACTCACTGCAGGTGCACTCGCACACCTACTGAAAGCGCGTTCACGTGAGCAGAAATCCATGCACACACAAAACACACACATAAACATGTGCCGTCTGGCTGGCGTCTAGCAGGCACCATTCAGACAGCTATCTCTAGAGCCATTCAGCAGCTTTTATTATCGCTCTCTCTCTCTCTCTCACACACACACGCACACAAATGCACACGCATGCATGCATACGGTAGGTCCTTGGAGACTTCAGACTGGGAGAGGTGTGCATGTGTGTACACAACTGACAATCTGTGTCCCCATTACAGTCAACAGAATTAAACTATACAAACCAGAGCAAAAGGGACAAGAATGAGATGAAATCACAGAAAATAAAGAAATAAAATTGATGAATACTTCACATGATGACTTTGTAGCAACAGATGTGTCCTCTGTGTGATGCTGCTGATTGTCTCTTGCCGCTGTAATCAGTTCTCATCCAGCTGTTCTAAGCTGACAATGATAAATTTGTCCACTTGTGATATGTTACAAACTGAGGTTATGGTTTTGGTATTGTGTAGCACTCAGACAAAGCAGACCAGACAGCAAACAACCAAGTTCATGTTTCCAAATTTCTACAAATCAAATAGCTCTGTTTTTCTGTACTTCCTCTTTGTCCATTTTATACTTTCATCAAGCTCTTTTTCTTTTTTTTAAGAAATGTTTGCTATTAAATTAGGTACTAAAATTTTACTTTAAACTTCAACTTTAACTATTTTGAATAAACAAATATTGCTTGCTGAGGCTTGCTGAAGATTGCTTTACTTTTGAGTTATTACTGCAGAACATCCTCATAAAGTCACACTTTTGTGTTGTATGCAATTAGTGCATGTGTAATGTATGATGAACATGATGAACACGGCATATCAAGTGACTATTTCAGATATTCAAGGCGACTTCAGAATAGATGATATGAATGGAAGGCAACAGCTGTTCTGAAGACAAGACAGCACATTCAGCAGAGACTGTTAAATATAACACTTCATTATTTGTTTGTGAGTTGATATTTTACTTTTACTATTTCTGTTTTGCATCTCGCTTGTTTGTTTTTGCTGCTACCTGCCTGACAAACTCATTGCAGGCCATTAATACATGATCCCCTTATTAGTTTCACAAGTAGTTTATGTCTCTTCACAATGAAAAAACTTCCTCCTGCTCCTTGTTATCCCAAAAACAAGATGGCGTTACAGTAATTGCGGGGTATTTGTATTTTTACAAGTATAGAATAATTGTAAAAGAAGAATCTATGCTTCAGTGTTTTGGATGATGGTTCACATTGTTTTGATGGGTTTTTTTTCTCTTAATTCCTTCCTTCCTTCCTTTTCCCTCATTCTTTGGTATAATCCTGCATGTGTGTGAAAGTGTTTTTCACATAAACTGGTATCTGACACCAGACACGATGCCTGATAAGCCTGTAAAATACTTCCTGATGTCACAAACCGGACACAAGCGTGTAAAAATGTCATGCATGTGTTGGCAACATCAACACCTCCGCAACCAAGCTGCCACATATTTTCCATTGTAACAACACACACACACGACAGACACACACACAAACCCCCCGAATACACATGCACACGGCATTGCCCTCCTATCTCTTCCCCTCTTGTAGCTTGTGAATACTTGAATTGGTTGTTGTTGTTTTTTTGGGTGTCTTTTTGAAATTTTGTGGCTTATGATTTATTTATCAGTTATTGATTTGCTACACCGACTACACACACACACACGCACACAACAGATACGCCCTTCCCTCAGACTTTTTCTTTCACAAAGAAACAGCAAGGTATGTGCAAGGCAATGCATATTCTCCTGTTTCTTTGTCTTTCTCTCTCACACACACACACACACACACACACACACACACGTAAGCTTGACTCTGTTGCCTCTGTCCTCTGTTGCAGCTAACCTTTACACAGAGGAACCAGTTAGCCTCCTGCCTTTTCAGTCCCTCCATCCATCCATCCGGCCAGTCACACTCCTCTCTCATGCAACTCTTTCATTGTCTTTCGGTTTCCTCACACCATCCAAAGACATGCATGTTGATGAATTTAATGCCTCTCCTCTCAGTTTCCATCCCTCTCTTTGTCACTGCCGCTTTAATCCCTCTTTTCTGCCCCTTCTCTCCGATTAGTCTTTGTTTAAATTATCCTCTCCTTCATCTATCCCCATTCCCACCATTTCTACATCCACTCACCTCTAAATAGCAGTTTATTCCCCCTTCCATAATCCCTGTGACTCACTACATTCATATTTTCTTCATTTTCACATTTTCCCCCCATTTTTCTGTCTTCCCCTCTCTTACACCCCACCTAACACTCCTCCTGCCTCCTTCCCTTCCTTCCTCTGTCCTTCCATCTCTATTCTCTGTTTATTCAAGGCCTCTTTTAACGAAGCCAGTCTCCTCCCAAGTCTCAACAGGCTATTGTCAATACTAATGTCTCGCCTCTTGCTCTCTGTCACACACATGCTCCCTAATTCACACACACACACACACACACACACACACACACACAGACACACACAGACAGCCTCATGCAAGAGCAAAAGCATAAAGACTTGTAAACATGCTCCCAGTAGTGCACATGGCTCTCTATAAAGGTCTCAGCCTCTTCTATCCTTTGTTCTGGATAGTAAATGCTCAGTTCAACCTTTAACACTGCCTCCTCTCTCTCTCTCTCTCTGTCGCACACACACACACACACACAAACCAGACAGAAGGGGTGCCAAGTTCACCAAATCTCCACCATTCAACTCTTTTCAGGGGCGTGTTTGACTGACAGAACATTGTAACGCAGAGAAAAGGGAGAGATTAATGATACATTTTGTATGTTGCAGTGGTGGAACATACCAAGAAACAGAAAATGTATGTACATTTAAATGAGCATCCCACAAAGTCACCTGTCATTGAAGAAGGATAAATTATTATAGCATTGATATATGTGAGTTTGATGGGATGGGTCTGCTCATGCGGTATCAGAAAATCAAAATGTGATATTTCAACCAAAATATTTCTGTAACGTAAGAGTGCATTTGTCATAAGGATGACTCTGTCCTCACCTTAAACATGCTGTACAAGCTTTACATAGTCATGGGAATTTTAGAGACTCCAGTTAAGCCAACAAATCTTTAGTCTGTGGGAGAATGGCCACTGGATCATGGTTTGGACTTAGAGTAGGAAAGAAAAGATAAAAAAACAAAAATGTTGACATTGTCCCATCTAGGAGGGGGTAGAGACCATCTTCCCAAGTAGCCACATGAATAGTTTGCCAGAAGTTTGAAATGCTCTCATATAAAACTTTTTCACTGATTTCAGTAAGATTTTGGGTGGTGCCTGGCCAAATGATAAACAAATCACACCAGAACCTTTTCACAGGACTTGTAATAAAAATGTTTTTTTGACGATTATCTGCGGTTGGGTCACAGTGGCAGCAAGCAAAGCAAAGCAGGGAATTACAAACACCCCTCTCCAATGATGCTGTTCCTCCTGGGAGATCCCAAAATATTCCCAGGCCACATGGGTTATACAATCCATCCAGCGAGGTATGGCTCTACCCCGGGGTCTCTTCCCAGATAGCGACGCCCAGAAAACTTCCAAATGAAGGTGCATGGGAGGCATCCTATTCAGATGCCCAAACCAGCTCAGCTGCCTCCTTTTGGTGTGCAGTATCAGCAACGAAACATTCTCCCAGATTACCAAACCCAAAATGCTATCCTTAAATCTAAGCTCGGCCACCCTACAGAGAAAATCCACTTCAGTTAGACAGGCCTGCAATCTCATTCCTCTGGTCAGTACCCTGAGCCCCCTGCTGTTAAAGGGTTAGGGTTGACTGGTAAAATCAAGTCTTGCCTTCAAGTTAAGCTCTCTCTCTTGCTCCATCATGCTCACTCATGAACAAGACCCAAGATCACTTTTTATTTTGGGTAGCTACTAATGCACAATCCCCAGGAAGCAGTCCACCATTATCTAGCTAAAGACCACAGCCTGAGATTAAGAGGGACTGACTCTCATGCTGGTTAATTCGCACTCAACCACAAACTGGTGGTGAGCCCTGAAGGTGACATTCTCATGAAGCCGACACTAACACATCATCTGCAAAGAGCAAAGAAGCAATTCTGAAAAGCAGAAACACTCCTCAGCTCGGTTGCAGGTTACCCATCTATTCCCACCTAATGATGCACTCAGCAGACGAAAAAGATAAATATCAAAATACAACCTCAGTCCCAACACTGGCAATCCAAAAGCTTTTTTTTTTTTGTATTTATAATTCATTGTTTCTAAATTAGACTCAATTAATCTCTTCCAAATCAAAGAGAATCTACTTTATTGCTATCCTCTTGAAACCTGGAGACATTTTCAATGATGATTTTGAACATTGCAATGGAAACAGGACATAACCAATTTTTTAAAGGGCAATTTAAGGGTGGGCTTGCTCTCGAAGGCAACATGAATCTTTGCTTATTTGTTGTTTAAATGCAAGTCTATCCCTCTGTCCTCATCTCACTTTCTCTCAACTTGTCCTCCCAGAGCAGCACTCCTGCTCATATAAATATTTCATTACCAAAACTTAAAAAAAAAAAAAAAAGCCTGTTACTTTACACTTCAAAGACCCCAGTGTATGCATCACTCCATCATACACATGCATGCACACACATAAAATACAAATATATATAATAAGATTAATAACAATGAAGATGTTCATTGCACAGTGGCACTACACCACACTCACACATACAATTGCAGATGAGCAGGTATATAAACATTAGGAAAACTCAACACATTTTCACGTTTGCCTACAGAAAACAGAGATTTCCCCACTAAAACACACATGTACGCACACACACTGTTATGCACTGCAGGCCCAGGACTGACCAGGCAGAGGTGCAGGCAGAAACACACACCTCATTAATGATTTACACCATGAGGATGATAAGAGGAGAGCTCATAGATTTTGCTCTCCAAAACATCCCTCTAGCTTCCTGCTTGACCAAAATACAGATACCACGGAAGCACTCATGTTTATTCATGAAGATATTAAAAGGGGCCAGTGTATCAAAAAATAACATCAAATGTCCTGAAACTAAATCCCAGAGTTTTTCCCTTTGATTGAAAAAAAGAACAAAACATTTTTAGAGTTTTTAGATTTTTAAAGTATATCATAAAAAGAGATGTTGGAAGGCTGTCAGTGGCAAAGTATCATTTATCTTGCCAGTGACATATTGGAACACTGCATTGGTAAGAAAACCTAAAGAGCAGGTTATATTTAGGTCTCTGTGAAAGGAGTCTAATGTTTGACAGGAGGCCAAACAGTGAGGAAAGAATTCATTTTCTTCCATACCCCCCCTATAATTATACCAAATGATTCAACACATCAGCAGATGCTGAATGAAACACACTCTCTGACCGCTCATTGGATGAGATTTCAATGCCTTTAGGGGTCTTGTGTCAAAGGCAAAGGTTAAGTCAGAACTCACTTCTGAAATATGGAAGGCATGACTTTATGACTTTACTTGATACTTAGCCCCCAAAAAAGCTGAAAAGTTATCACCAAAATGAGTACAGTTCATCTTAGAGGACAAAGAAACAATGGCTCCAAATTAAATTTGAACCTATGCTGTACATTTGTGACACCAGATGACCAAATTCATCATCTGTTATTTCATCCTCATCTAACCTGAGAGACTCTCAAATGACTCACTGTCCTCTTGCATATGATTATATCATTTCAATCAAGGAAACCTGACTAACTACAACATTTAAAGCAATCCCTTCATTTAAAAAAACAAAAACAAAACTCATTTCCTCCTCTAGCAAAGAAAGGTTATTTTCAAGGGCATAAGGAACTCAGCCCATCTTTCTTCATACTGGTCTCTCGCAGGGCTTGTAAATCTACACAGAAAAATTTCCTTTCAAATTTGTGTGTGTGTGCGCATGCGCTCCCACACATCAACCAGGTGCAGTTGCAGCGTCTTATAACAGTCTAGCAGCCGCCTGTCAAAGCCTTTGTAGGCAGATAGAATGAACCAGAACTGAGTGGTGTGTTAGACTCATCAAAGCCTGCCAACACTCCACCTAAAATCATTTTACTGCTCTGGAGAGCACACAGCTGCGTTGATTGAAAAACCACCTGACCTCACTGACAGTGTGTGTGTGTGTGTGTGTTTGTGTATGTGCGAGAATGAGTGTCTGTGTGTATACAAACCTCAGTGTGAGTGACAGGTGGTCACCGGAGAGTATTTGTGCGTTGAATTGGAAATTGTGACTTTTTTTGAAGTATAGCTCTTGTCGTTACATTCCAAGCTCATATGTGGGATCTGCATGTTTTATGTGTGCTTGTGTGTGTTTGCGTGTGTGTGTGTTACTGTTGTCATGCAGTCTATGTAATTGCCTGGCTGGGAAACCCTCGACTTTCTGACATTTGAGCCCACAGCTCTCTCTCTATCTTTTTTTCTTGATAGGATACAGTGATCCATGAAAAAGGGAAAGAGAGCGACAACGAGGAAAGGAAAATGGAAGGGGAGAAAGAGAAGACAAAGTGCTCCCTGTCCTCCAGTATGAGTCCCAGAGTTCTGGGCCATTCTCTCAGGACTGGAGGTCAACCAAGTACTAGAACTGAGAGCCAGTGAACCACAGCACAGGACTGAACAAACACTCCCTGGCACTGATGAGCCCCCAGGAACTAAAGACAGGGAGCAAGTTAAAAGAAAAACCTAAATATATCGAGCTGATAGGATTCCTAAATTCCTAAAAGAGTTCCTGGGCCCCTGACAAAATTTGTGCAGAAGGAATGTAAGATTGTGTGAACTATAGTTACACAAGTCAGAATATTCTCAGACACACCAGCAGCATTTTACCTCTCATTTCTCTCTATATTTGTGTCCAAACATCCCATTTAAGGGGAGGACAGGAATAAAGAGGAGTCCAAAGGTAAACACACTTGGCCGATCATGCTGCACTCCCTCCATTCCTCATGAGATGCAGCGCCTGTAATTAGATAAACGGCCTGTCCAAACAGGGAACTCAGTGGCTACTGTACCTAAACTTCAGCCGTCCTCTGTCCTCCTCTTCCCTCCCTTCAGTTTCTCATCCGTCTCCATTATATCATTTTCCCCTCAGCCCTAAGCCCTTCATCTTGATTCAACTGTCCTTTTAATCATGCATTCTCACATTTTGCACTCCTTAACTTGCTACGAGTTGATTCTTGTGTTGGTTTGTGTGGGTGGATAGCAGGACAACCGGTGACCACTGTGTGGAGGCTCTTGGAAATTCAAATAATGAAATAAAATGAGTTCTGAATCGCCATAAAAGCAATACAAAGACCGCAGCAGCTTTAGAAAGACTCCAGCATAATGTGCTTCGACACTTTTTTTGATTTTATGTTATCATTTGACTTTGTGAACCATCCTTGACCTCCATTTTCGTCCCCTCCCTTATTTCCACTGCTGGTTTCGTTTCCAGCCCTGGTAGACTGAACGGCTCTGCTCTGTCAATCCCCTGCACAGCTCTTTATCTCCCTCAGAACTGAAGAAGCATTTTGGATGAGAGGCAAAACGTCTTCACACAAGATAAAGAAATCCAGTTGCTTCCTACTAAACACGCCAAGATTCTGCAAGCTATTACAAATGTAAAAGTAATTTCGGACTTCGGACAATCACATAATTTCCACTAACACACATAAATGTAAAGTATAGCTTTCTTTATATGAATTTGGATTTTGGACAATTCTTCGCTGCCCTGTCTCTCTTTCATCTTGACCTTAAATTCTTTGTTAGAACGCAGATTGGACATCTTTGCCAAGCAGGACTCTGACCTGGTGGTGTCATATGATCCTATGGACTTTCATTGCCATTGCTTTGTCCAATGGGTTTCATTTTCAATCCATCTCATTTCTTCCCTTGGTGTCACCTGGACACCTCTTAAAGACCGCCCTTAGCCCCACCCCCTGTTTTTGCAAGTGAGAACAATAACAACAAACCCAGCAGAATGTGAAAAGTAAAGAGAGCAATCGTAAAAGAGAGAGAGTGACTCGCCATTTTTTCCTGGGTCACCTCCTGACTGATCTGCCTCATTTATTAAACAGTAGCTGCTGCTGTGGCCTAGAAAATATATTCCATAACATCTAGGAGTTCTTGTGTTCTGACACATTTCAACCCACTCTAGACTGAAACTATTCATTAGATGAGCAAAATTGCAACAAAGTTAGTTTTGATTTGGAATAAAGCCTGAGGATTTTTAGAAGGACAAATAAAACCAACACCACCGGAAAGCTCCATGACATTCATTTACAAATATATTTAGATGTATTTTTTACGATCTGTATACAGGTATTGTTTTCAGGCAGCAGTGCGCAGAGACATAAAGTCTATGACAGTGACCTTCTAGATAACACAGCCACAACCACTATGACTGGAATCAGCTGAAATGAAAAGTGACCTTGTTCTTTCAGTGTAATGAGGAAAGGTTGGGGCTCACAAAAAAATTGGCCACATCCACACAAGAATAGACATGTTGACAGGAGGCATTTACCAGGAAAAATCAGTCGTGCAGTAACACAAAAGTCATACCTGTACCAGAGAACATTTCACATCTCCCATGATTCATCTATGAATTGGCAATGTGATGAAAGTTGAAGTCAAAGGGATTTTTTTTTTAACAGTTTTGATTTGGTTTTGTTTTTTCAGGAAGAGGTTTTATCTCGAGTCATTTATACAAACTGCTAAAATGTTTGTGATGTTATTATGGCAAAAACATTTGTTTGTTAGGCTAGCTTGCAACATCCACAACAATCGTGTGTATTTGAGCAATAAACATGAGCACAGCAGTATTTTTCCACACATCTTTGCTTTAGTGATGGGATCAGGACTGTCAATGACACAGAGGAGTGGATAAATATAAAAATGTGCACCTGTCCATTGCAAACTATAAAAACAATGCCAAATCCAAATTCATGACAATTAAAAGTCACAAATTCAAATGTAATGTTAATTAAAATATATAGGTACAAATTATTATTAGAATTACAAAAGTATTTTATGAAGTATCTTTACTTGGTCAAACAACTTTCTATATTTACAAGCTCTGTGTGTAACGTCATAGTCTGTTTAGTCCTTGTAGTTCATTTGAGCTGCTGTCCCTGTAACCTGTTTTACGTAGGAAAAAGGCCTACTAACATCTGCTGACATCAGGGTTTTGTCATTAGTGTGAAGTGTAGGCTACAACTGGCAGTCAGTCCCGATTATCAGGGATTTAAATATGACCTCTTCTTTGTGCTGTGACGTCTTTCAGAGTGTAAACACAATAAACAGTCTTGTTAGCGGGCCAGCACAGTGCTGTTTCACCAGAAACACGGCAGGTACAGCTCCCAAGGAGAGTTTTCAAAACACATAACTAACCAAAGCGTCTGACAATATTACAGAAGCAGTATAACAAGGATGACACACAAAGGAGCCATTTTGCTGTTCAGTGAATCTCTCCAATTGTATCTAATGTCAGTCCTCCTTGCAGTTGTGCGATGAGTATAAAAGGTGTAGGGGAGATGATGTGCCTCGATGGCATCAATGTGATCAATGAGTGCTGCTAAACAATGAAAAGTTAAATGTTATCGTAGGCTGTAAGTCTTTGTGTGCCAGTGTGTGAAGTGTTGTTGTAATGACTCCCTGTGAGCCATTCTAACCTATTCTGAATATTAATGTAAATGTGTGTGTGTACTCCACCCCATGCATGCCACACACACACACAGAGCTGTTTTGACAAAATGGACAGATAAGCCTGGTGCTCACAGACCAAATACACTGCACTGCACCGTGGGAAACAAGCACCAAGTCTGTGTGTGTGTGTGTGTGTGTGTGTGTGTGTGTGTGCCAACTACTTCCAAGCCTATGCTTCTTCATCTTCTACTGTCCAACCAAATTGTCTTCAAAGGTATCTTTGGTATATATCTTCATATATTTCCAATCTCTGTTTCTTCATCCTTCACTTCATTTTATTACTGAAATACAGTATGAATACAAACATGTCCATGAATGTGTGTATGTGTGTGTGTGTGTGTGTTTCAGCATTACTCAAGGACACTTAAATGCTGATAAGTGGCCCGACACAACAGCTCCACATCTAGAAACCTTGAGAGCACTCAGCTGAATTGTCTCACACGCTAACAGATAAACACGCATGCATTCGCATGTACGCACGCACGCACACGCACACACGCACACACGCAGCAATAGACACTTACTATGGTTATAAAATAGACTACTCTCGGATATGGAAGACAAATGAACACACAAGATAGGACAGCAGTGTGTACTCTTCACACATTCACAAACCACGGGGGTGACTGACTAAAAGTATGAATACACAAAAAGAGGGAAAGGGGAGAGTCCCTTCTTTCCCTCTTCTTTATTGTCTACCATTTCCATGTAAATCACTTATCTCCATTTTCATTATCTTCCTGTGTCCTTTTCCTCATCTCTGTCCTTGGCTTATATCTTTAGCTGTGGTCGGTCTTTTCTCAGGTCACTTTCACCTTCATTTTCTCTCTCACTGCCTCACTCATTCGTTCTCTCTCTGTCTCTCTCTCTATTGCCCTTGGCTCTCATCCGATGTTCTGTGTTCTGCCTGATCTTATTATCATCTGTGGCTTCTTTATACATGTCTGCTTTTCCTGCTTTACCCTCTTATACAACCGCCCATGCACACTGATATTGGACTTTGTGCTGATTTATTTCAGGTAGAAAAGATATTCATTAGTGTGTCTGTGCGTGTGTGTGTGTGTGTGTGTCTTTAGCCACATAAATGATATGGTCCCAGAAATGTAAAAAATTAGGAGTGGGAAGAAGATGTGAGAATATGAATGAAAGTATGAACATGTAGGGAGAGTTTCTTTGAATAAAACTGTAAGAGGAAAAAATCTTCTTAAAAAGTAAAAGCAAAATTTCTTCTTAAAGCGCCGAGTAAAAAGGTATATAACAAGATTGGGCTGATGGAAAATACTCAGATATTTCAGAGAGGTGGCCACTGAGGGTCTCTGCAGTACTGAGAAAAACATGAGTACGTTTAGTCTCCTAGAACTATTTCAGTTTTCTGTGCAGTCTCTAATTGATCAGAACAATCATTATTGTGAAATTGGTAGTTTTATGCATAGCAACAGTAACTCTTTTTTAAACTAATGAGTTCATTAGTTTAAAAGAGAGAATATGATGAAATATTGGACATCATGCTTTGTGCACAGGTGAAATATTCTCATTCCAATGTGGCGTTAGAGAGTCTTATTTTTGTCCCCGATATCAAATTTCCAACAGGAGCCAATTTTTCCTGCTTTGGTTTGATTTTTTTAATTAACTGGACGTAAAGTAAACCCTTATTATCTCCATTAAATACATTTTAAATCAGAATATCTGAAATAGAAAATAAGAAATGTTAAGGAAATTAAGGAAATACAAGATACATTTATGTCTACCATGTAAGCTGTTCAATCATTAAAAAATCCTTCAACAATTTTGATAGCAGACAGGAAATATTTGTTTCATTCTTTCAAAATGAGCTCACCCCTTTTCCCCTCAACTGTGAGGGTATACTTTTCTTTTATGAATAATAAATCTACGATCTGTGCTGTTAGTCCAACAAATGCATCACTGTAAATATGTCACTTTGGGCATTTCTTTAAAGTTACTGATTAAATCTTAAATGAACAACTTGATGATGGAGAAAAATTCAGATGAATGATAGTGAATGAAAAAAAAGATTGAAGACATATGGAATAATTGCAAACAAATATAGAAAGTTTATATATAATGAAAGCAGATATAAGCAAGGATTCACATATTCTTGGAAAAAAAAAACATTAAAGGAGGAGATGAGGAAGTAGCTGGATTGAGGGATAGAATGCGTTGGCCCCAGGGAGAGGAGGGGATGGAGACATTGAGTGTTGGTGCTGGGGGGGGGGGCGGAAGGGGAATGCTGGTTGTTTGGTGAGAGGATAGAAGCAAAGGTGGGATGAATATGGTTTCATGGAGGATGGGAGAAGTTGAATGTGTGCAGAGGGGATAAGAAAGTGACCTAAAGGGGAGAGAGCAGGTGCCAGGCGGATCGGATAAGAGATTGAGACAGAATAAGAGATGGAGAGGAGAGAGACAGAGAGATAGAGGAACTGGGAATAGATACCACAATTGTTGTGAGCTTGTGCCAGACATGATTAAAGACTTGGCCAAAAAACCCTTAAGCATGGGTAAAACCCTTCGCTGAATTCTGGGCGCTAAAGGGATGAGTGGGTGGGTTAGTAGGATCAAGAGAGAAAGAGGGAAAAGAAAAGAGCACGAGCAGGAGGGAGGAAACGAGGAAGAGGAGGAATGAGAGGTGAGGAAGATGAGGAGGAAGGTGAGGATCCCCTTAGGAGGCTAAATAGGCTTATGTAAGGCCCCTGCAGAGACAGATGAGAGTCACGGCCATTTACTTCTGTTTAAATGCACACGCTCGCATACACATGCAGAGCCAGTGACGTGCTGGCCGGTGTCCCAGACATCCCCCCAGAGTGGAGAACATGTACAGTACACACTGGCTCACTCAGACAAAGGCCTGGATCCACAGACACACTCTGTAAACACAAACAGAAATGCTTATACAGGAAAATGGTGGAGGAACAGAAAGTATATCAATGGCAACATAATAGTGTAACAACCCGATATACTGCATGAGGATGTCTGCGTTCACCAAGGATTTGTGGTGAGCCCCTAAAGATTTATTTTCTAAGGTGTGCTTTCTCAGGGCTTAGGGTCCGTATCTACTGAATTATTATATTGAATCTTTCTCTCCTTTTGATTTATTAACAATAAATTCTACCTCATTATTGCACTCTCTCTTTAACCCTAATGTTTGGAAATCATTTCAAAATATATTTTGTCTTTTTAATTTTAATGGTTTGTCCTGTATTTTGTAACTGCAAGATATATATAGATATATTATATATAATATATAAAAGTATGAGTAAAGAAATAATTATGTTCACGAAGTTAATTATATTTCCACAGGTCAGAGACTGCATTTTATTAGCTACAATAATTTTTTTAACAGATCAAAAGTTTAGTCAAATGTTTAAGAAGTCAGCTATTCAGAGGAGTGTTTGCAGGTTTAATGGCCTCCAGGTTTCAACATAATCTCACTGATTGTGTTTGTCTTTCACTTTGAAAAAATTCAGCTGCACTAGCAACTGAGATCATGAAACAAAGACTTGGCAACAAACACCATATGTAGAACTCAGGGGGTGTTTAATATTTCCCTTTTTGTTATGTTAGAAAGTTTTATGAAACATCACAAAGCTAAAGTTGAAGTTAAGGTTAAATTTCCCTTTTCCTGTCAAGTTTTAAAAAGTCCCCTTGTGTAATCTTCAGTAAAACTCCTGCCTCATTTTCTCAGCAGCACACAAGAGGGCCGAAACCGAACAACTTTTAAATGTTAATCCTGTCGTAAACTGAAACACCTGCAGGAGTATTAGAGAGGGAGGTGCAGGTGCATTCGGTAAATGAGTTTTAAGCAGGAGTCATGAAAAAAAAAAAAAACTTCAATCATACCACTGTATCTGTAGAGGGCTGAGGTGGGAGCATTTTTAGGATTTCACCATCTACTTACTGTGTCTCAAAGGCAACTTTTGCAATGAAAACACATAAGGTTTAGCAAAAGGTCAGAGGCTAAATTACTGACAATGGGAGATTTCAATGTGCCTCACATCATTTCAACAGCCACATCAAAGCTGTCATCAAGCTCCTTACCAACTCAAAAACATCAACAGAAGCCACCCAAAAGAACCAGGAGAAGCTCATCCATGAGTTCATCTCCAGTAGACCAGAGATCCAGAGATCCAGAGATCAGAGCAGCTTACACCAGTTTTAAAATCTTTACACCGGCTCCCAGACAGTCACAGAATAGATTTTAAAACGCCACTAATAGTTTACAAATCACAGAACAGTTTTTGGACCAGAGTACATCTTCGGTATGCACAGAGAATATAAACCTAGCATGACTCAGGTGAGCTAGTCCAGACCAGAGTCCTGACTAAACATGGAGAAGCAGCATTTAGCTTTTATGCTGTAAACAATTGGAACTGCCAGTGGAGGTTAAATCAGCATCAAATGTCCATACTTTTGAATTCTGGTTAAAAACATTTCTTTTCTCATGCACGAAACCTGCACTGTACTTCTGTTAACTTATCCAGACAGCTGCATATTCTTTTCATCATTTTAATTTAATTATTCTGTGATTTTATGACTTAGATTGTATCTTACTTTCGTCTGTATGTTCTCTGTATAGGCACATTGGATTGCTTCTTGTATGAAATGTGCTGCCTTTAAAAAGCCACATCAGAAGGCAGATGTTAACAGCTGTTCACAATGGCAGGCTGAGAGGTCTGCTGGTTCAGAGGAGCCAGGTGCTAATGCTTACCTGTACAAATATTGGTGTTAACACTCTCAGACAGTTTGAATCACTGATACAAACATAACAAAAAAAAAAGGGGGGGGGGTGTTGTTGCCTAATGTTAGTGACATAAATGGGGGAGCAAGCAGCATAACCAATGAGTAATTAGCATTTACCTTTTTAACTGCTTGTTGTCAGAATCTGACCTAGAATTAGGATAGCGTATGTGTAAGAAGTGGTTTATTGCCCTTAAACTACAGTCCAAGAAAATGTGCACAACCAAATATGCAAAAATGCTGCAATCAAAAAAATACATATATTTTCAAAATGCTAAACAAAACACCTCTGTGTCTCCACAGCCCTTCTCTGACCGCCCTGTGTAGAAACTTCTCCATTTAAAGGCCAGGCCCCTCCAACTGGACCATACCACCCTTAATTGAAAGCAATCAAATAATCAATTGACCCCACAGGTCATTTTACATTTTATAATCTAAAGGCAGTTATCAAAATATTCGCACAGAAATAAATTCAGAAACCCATTCCAACCCCACAGTTGGTCTGGTCCAGTAAAATGGGCATATTATTCAGGCACTATAAAAGACAGCCTGAAACAAGGCACAGGTCTTTTGTCACTGCCCAGCACCAGTAAGCACTGTGGTAAGGAAAAAAAACTACCTAATTAGATACAAATTTATAATTTCCAATCTTCAAACAATACAGAGATAAACAAAACAATAAATGTGTTTGTGTGATTCCTGAAACTTTATGGGCATAAATAGCACAGGAAACTTACTTTGATGTCATATGTAGCTCTCTGTGTGCAGCCACCAGGAACAGCATGCTACCTAGCTAACATGTGGTCTATATAATGGATGATGGTGCGGTATGCTAATGTGGTATGTTACCAGTGGCAGGGGAAACTGGCACAGTCATCGAGGAAGTTTTTGTCATGAAAGCTGGCCCCCTGGGCTGACACTGGAAGTTGGTTCCATAGAAGAGGAGCCTGATAACTCAAAGATCTGCCTCCTGATTTACTCTTGGAGACTCTAGGAACTACAAGTAAATCTCCACCTGGAGAGCGAAGTGACCTCCTGGGACAGTATGGAACTATGATGGCGCTTGGCCATTAAGAGCTTTATATGTTAACAGAAGGATTTTAAATTCAATTCTGAAATTTAACTGAGAGCCAGTGAAGAGAAGCTAGAACAGGAGACTTGTGATCCTTTTTCTTTTTTTTTACTTCCTGTTAATATTCATGCAGCAGATGCAATGATTGATACCATTCTCATATCTGTACAGTTAACATGAAGCAACAGGCCTCAGCCAGTTAGCCTAGCTCAAAGACTGGAGCCCAGAGGAAAATGTTGGCCAAAACAAAAATAAAATTATCCCACCACTATCCATGGAGCTCACCCGACATAATTTCTTGCGTTTGTTTAATTAACAGATAATCCTGAGTGTAAATTCACATGCCACTTTTATTGTAGCCTTGACTGGAATCCATGATTCCCTGGACTCTCTGCTGTTCAACTTATTGACTCACAATGACAGCAAGATTCATCCAACAAACGTGGCTACATACTTTTGGTCTTGTTCAATGAGACTTCAAAAACATAAATTTGGATGGAACCCTTGATGATTCAGTGATTTGATTAAAAACAGTTTCTATAGTTAAGCATGCGCTTGATTATGGAAAAACAAAAATCAGTGACTGCTGCACAAAAGACTGAGAAAGTTTCCATCACAAAAAGACACAAACATCTTTTCCACATCAAATGCTGATTTTCACACACACACACAACCATAACAGAGTCACCAGGCAACTTTTATTAGGCATCAGAGGATGATATTCACTAACTCTCCAAATCTAAAGATAGTCCACGATGATTATGTAACAGACAAACACAGATATCATCAGCAATGGCCATCATGCTCCCTCTTTCTCTGCCTCCCACACACAGAAACAAACAGTCTTTACCCTCATCAAGATGTGCAGATATGGACAAAGTTAGACCGAGGAAAGAAAGCAATGGTCATAATAAACAAACTTTATCTATAACAGAACTCATGGAGACATGTCATGTGCAGCAATGAGCTCATCCCTTTACTGAACCAGACTGAGGCCACTAACACTGATGTCATCTGGTGATACACAATGGGGCTGACAATTACACACCAACACCACAGACCACACCAAATGAGAAAGTAACAACCAAAATGAATCAAACAGGTGGTGCTGCAAAAGATGAAGTCAGTCCGATAAACCTGTAATTTCAAACAGAGTGAGCTTGTGAACACAGATTTTTTTTCCCAAACGCAAAGAGAGGGGGCACAAAACTTCATTGAATTTCTTTGGTTTTATGACCAGACAAACATCCTGAGTTATATGTTGATTCCTTGTGACAAATTGCTATAAATAGCTCAGAAAAACAATACAAACAACATGATTCGCTGAGGCCCAAACAGTTATTGGTCAGAGACACCCACCTCGTTCCTGACCCATGAGAGTCTGCCATTTCTGTTGCATGACTTCAGCCAATAGAGGGAACAATGATTCATTTAAAGATGTCAAAACTGTCTTCATATTTCTTCCCTGTCATAACTCATTTCATGTCTGTTATATTATTTTGGTTTATATTCCTTAAGTGCTGTAATTCACTCAAGATTGCTTTTTGCCTGTTTGCACCCTCTCAGGTGCAGAAGTGTGTGTGTGGCTTCACGCACATGGGTCATATTATGCTAGCCCCATAAAGGTAAAAGCAGGTTTTAGTTTTTAAAACACCATACCAGATGATAGATTCGTAACAGCTCAACAAGACCCAAAAACAATCAGTAAGACAGGCCTGAAAACTTGTTCCAGATCCATCCAGAACATCAGCACCCCTTTAGTCTATGTGGTGGCCTACAACGTTTAATGAGCCCTAACTAAAGCCCCGAGTTCTGAATAATGTCATACCAATACATTTTCTTTGATATTTCTCAGTGTGCTGAGTTCATCCAGTTAGCACCAAAGCCCACCCGTAGAGCGTGTTACTGTAGCACAGGAAATGGGTGTAGTAGTAATATCCCAGTATTCATCGTGTGCATAAAAACATGGGCGAAAACACAGGTTTTAAATCAACAGGTTTATGTAAACATTTTACTTTTTAATTTACATTCTCTTGTTCAGATGGGACAAGATTTGAGTGCAGTCACACAAATGTCACTGAATGAGCATACAAAAACTTGCTGGATGTTATGGCATTCTGCCCATCCAGTCGGGCTTTGAGCCAGTGGTCCAATGGCTGATCCACATTTATTCTCATCTGATATCAACTAAAACCAAAGGTGATATTGCTTAAACCAATACAGACAACAATGCATTTTACAAAAGCTTAATGTGTGAAGAGGGAGGTAAACAAACAAACAAAAAAAAAAGAGATAGAGTTTCAAATTGTAGTTTGTATAATCGTCCTCAATTAGGCTTAATTTAGGTATGATGCAAATTAGCCACAACAGGTAATAATGGTAGAAAAATAGTAATAAAACAAATGTTCCCATCTTAGGTAAGTAGATGATTTTATTGATGCCAAAACTATTCTAATTCAATGTCAAACAGAGCTCAAGCTTTTCGCTTAAAACACTTCAGTCGGAGAATTCTCCACTATGACCCCACTCTACTATTCCTATTGGAAACCAGTGCTTGCAAAAAGTTCCTAGGTATGTATTGAATACACACAAACTGGCATTGGGGGAAAAATAAACAATCGCTTGCCGCTTTCTGAATTGAAACGGTTGGTCAATTCTAGAATGTTGCCAATTTTTTTTTTTTTCTATTTTATTTATTTACTTATTTTTCAATTTTTTGTGAGTCGATGCATGAAACAGAATCCACATCACATGACACATGTAACTTGTAATTTTTAAATGGTACAGACTTCCACTAAGGTTTGAGTTTGAGGTTTCAAAGGGTCAATGTGAATTGGTCATTTCATTTTCTGAGTTTTCTTTATGCCCACTGTAAATCTCCCCTTCTCTTATACAGCACTCAATCAGCTACCTTTTTAAATTCACACCTGCTTCCTTCATTGCTTCAAACTTTCATCTGGTCCTAAAGTTTTCCTCTAATCACCCCATCCGTTCCACTTCACCTCTTCTTGAAAGTGAAAAGGTCTGTGGCCCCATAACATAATAAACCCTCGCTGTGACCTTTAGATCATTCCTCACCCACCGCCATCTCCCACTATCACCTATCCTAACAGAGCTTCTCTATCCTCACCCCCTCCTGTTATTTCATTTTTTTGCTTACTTTCCTCTGTCATGCTACAGTACCATCTTGTTTTCCTCCTTATTCACCCCTATTTTTTTTTGTACTTGCTTTTGTTGCTGTCACATTGATTCTTTCTTTCGATATCCGAGCATGGTATTTTTCCTTTTTGTATTTTATTTTCTTTGATCTTCTTCCCTAATCTATCTTAGAGGGGATTTTCTGTCTGCTTTACACTGTTGGCGTTACAGTATGGTGTGTGGAGCCTTGCACCTCAGAACCACCTGCATCTTCAGAACAGACAGGAGGTTACTGGAGTTAAACAGGACTTACAATTGTTCTTTTTTTCATGAGAAAAGAAATTGTTGCAACCCACCCAATAATCCAAACCACCCACAACAACTCCCCTAATCATATCATAATGATCGATAATGACTGTTAAGTATTATAAACACAAGAATGTTTCACCTTAGCTTGGCTTGTTGACGCTGGTAACCATGGTAACCAGTCCGGGCTAAGAGGAGAGGCGGAGTAGTTGAACAAATGGACCGGATTTATTCAACATCACAACACAGGACTTTTAAGAGTTTCATCACACTGACTATAAAGCTTACAGCGGCTACAGCTGCCGTTACTTCTCACACCATTCACCGGAGAGAGTGACAAACACACAACACAACACGGCTACCTGCTGACCACGTCACACATTACCCAGAAGCCCACCTGCTTAAAGGGGAACGCTCAGGTCACACTGCAGCGGCCATGACACAAGTGAACGAGAGACTCAGGACAGAAGACCCTGAGTCTGATCCCCTAAAGTGGAGCTGTGTGGACATTAACCAGCTGTTTTAGCACAACATACATTTCAATATAGTTCCCCATTGCTGGGCCTATTTTGTGTTTGTTAACCTTTTATCATCTAATCTCTACAAAAACGATCTGTGTGTCTGTCATGTCGGAAGTAAAGCACACTGCAGTGTAAGAGGCAGCATGTCTGTGTGTCTTATTGTTTATCTGTTGTGTGATGCATTTCAGTGAATTTCCCCGAGGATGAATAAAATAGATATTTGTCATGTATGTCATATTTATAATAAAAACTACATTTAAAAAATATTTCTGTATCCCAGTTTGGTATGTAAATGAAAAATACAGATGGAGGATGCTGAGCTACTGATTTTTTTTCTTCCGTTTAAACTTGACTGACGGTAGGAAAATGTCCAGTCAGCATCAGTCCGGTGATCAGAATAGAAACGAAAAGAAAATAAGAAAATAAAGGGTAAACATTTTTCTAAACAAATATTTTTAAAAAAAGACGGTGACGGTGAAGCTGGGACGAGAAACGTAGAGCGAGGTAAGAAACAGCGCAGTTAGCTTGTAACGTAAGCTAACTGGCCAGCTCTAATGCTAACATCCATTAGCCTAGCTTGTTTTAAAGCCCGACACAAAATATTATCTTTGACAGAAACAGCTGAGTTTGGTAGCTCCATCAGAAAAGAAGAGACGGAGAGGAGAGGGCTGCAGCTGAGTCAGGTAACAGTGAGGGGATTTATTTAAGCTGTTGGCGTTATTTCCGCACAAATATATTGACCGCAAATTTACAAGTACGCCACCGCTTCAGACACAACAACACACACAAGGACCGGGACATTAGCGTTAAAGAGTTTTTGTGCAGAGAGACAGACCTGTATTCAGCTGTGACTGATGAGGAGTTGGACCGTGTTGTAAGCGATATCCACAGTAGACATCCAAACTCTGGTCATCTGAATGCAAGAGGTGTGCGCGATCCGGGGAATAATACGGCCACGATGTAAAATGTAGAAGGAGCCGATCGTTATGGAGAAATAATCCGGGTAGGATGAGGATTATACATCATGGCCATATTCTTACCTGCAGTACGCACAGAGGTGTGCATGATGTAAAAACATTTAAAAACAATGAACAGTAATGTTAGATTAGATCAAAAGTAGCGAATAATGAGAGCATCAATAGAAATGTAGTGGAGTAAAAAGTATAATATTTGTACTTCAAATGTAGTGAAGTGAAAGTAAAAGTATCCCCCAAAAATAATACTCATGTAAAGTACAGATACTCAAAAACTGTACTTAAGTACAGTACTCAAGTAAATTTACTTCATTACTGTTCCCCCCTGCAACCAACTATCTGAAGTTGTTGGTTGGGCAAAAGAATAAAGGACGTCTTCCCAACAGGAAGTATGCTGTTACCACTCATGAGTCAAATAATCAGTCTACTGAATGAAAGTCGCCATGGTTACTGCAGACGGTGAAAATTGGGGGGCAACACAGAGTTAGATTTAGTTAACAGTTGCATGTCGGATATAAACATTAAGCACCCTCATTATAATGATGATTGAAGGTAACGTCAATCTCTCTTTCAGTCCGGTAATAACGGGTCACTGTGGGTGTGCAGCCACAGCACCTCCAGGTAGAACACCTGTAAAAGGCTAATATGGTCTTTTGAATTTTGTGGTACAACTCTGTATTGAAAATCGTACTGTAAGAAACTTGATCCATAAATAATAATAGCATCAGGATTGATTACAGTTTGTCATATATTCAAAGCTTCCAGACTAAAAAGAAAATACATGAACACAGTATAAAGTATAAAGAGGCTGCATATATCTGACAGAGGCCTCAGTATCCTCAGACCTGCTTCAAAAGCCCCAATGTCCAACTCAAAGTTGCCGCTGTCAGAGCTCATCTGAAATCATGTGAAAAGGACAACATAATGACTCCATAAGTGAATCTAGTGATAAATTAACATAAACCTTTAACCACAATACAAACAGAGGGAGTTTATTTGTGATTTAGTTCATTCATCCACAGAGGAAAAATTAACAGAGGTTACGTGATCTGTCTCTAGTCAAAAGCTAGAGAAGTTGAGGAGCCACAGCTGTGACGATGTCCCCTGAGCTGATTTAGGTTCACAGGTGTTTCACATCACATGTGCACAATGGCATTGGATAGTGAGCAACATAGCTCACCTGTGTAGAAAGCTTTAAAAAGCCACACTGCCCTCCCACTCCGTTTGTCTCGCCGATCTTAGAGGCGTCCTTGTTAGTTATGCAAAGGTTTAGCTCTTTGGTTGTGCTTCCCCCCCATCTCTTTCTCTTTCCAACACCACTGTGTGTGAGGCGGCTCACTACTTTATTATGTTTTGTTGTAACCTAAAGAGTTCATCATAAAGCTTTTGCTCAGCACACCCAACTTTCATAGTGCCCAACAGCAAATGTGCCATGTGCTTACACAGTATCTGATAGATACTGTGATGAATAGAAAAACCATTGAAAAAAATATAGGATGTGTAGCTTGTGTCTTTGAAAATATAAATCACTGTAGTCTGGGTAGTTGTTCCAAATTTATCCCAGAATCTCATCCAGCTTGTTCTGTAATGTGAGTGAGGCTGCTATATTTAATAGGTCCTGTTCTGGAGAAATGTCACCGGCAGCGACCTTTCCCTCACCTTATTCATTCATGTTTCACCTGACCACATTTTTTCCTAATCTCTTCCTATCAGCTTTTTTTTTTTTTTGTCTTTGCCTGTATTTTCCACAATGTGAGCACTGCTCCTCTCCTCTGGAAACCAACTACTCAGCAGCCCTGGCTCCACCCTCAGTTAACCCTATCTCAGCCAACAGTGGAAAGAAAATAATCTAGGGAGAGATATTTTAGTTTTAGTCTCCATACCTTCAGTGGGTTACCTTTCTACATGTAGTTATATGTAGGTTACACCTTTGACCTCTCAGCTGTTGTCCAGATTGTACATCTGTGTCTTGCCTACACTTAGCAGTTACAGTATAGACTGGGTGGTGCAGTGGGTTCAAACGTCAGGCTCGAGTCCTTCTTATGTGGAGTTCGTTTGCTCTCCTTGTGCTTGTGTGTGTTCCCTCAGGGTGCTCTGCCCTCCCGGGTGCAGTGAGTGTGCAGGTTTAGGGCTATTGGTGACTCTAAATTGCCTGTAGGCCTAAGTGTGAGTGCGAATGGCTGTTTGTTTTAATATGTCTCTGGGTGCTGTGACAGCCGTGGGCCTTTGGCTTCTACGTTTGTGTCCTAAGTGTTGTTGGATTATTGAGCTCCGGCCATCTCACTGGGGAGATTGGTTCCACCTGGATGTAACGTTTTAAAAGCTGGAGGCTTTCCAAGATGGCTTTCTTCCCTTTTGGAAAGCTGGAGGCTTTCCAAGATGGCTTTCTTCCCTTTTGGAAGGCTGGGGCCTTCCCGACTTTCAGCTTCAACTGGTTTGGGTTTGATGTGTTTGACTGGTTCCTGAAGCTTGATGTGGTTTCTGTTGTTTGCATTCATATCATGTCCAACACTCCCATTACACCACTGACTCTCTCTCACAACATTGCCTTGGTTGAAGTCCATTTAATAAATCGGTTTTTATGGTCCTCCCTGTTTTGTTGTCCTCCTCTGCGAGGTGGGTATAACACTTGCAACCTGTCCATTGTGGCATGCTTCTGGGTCACAGGGGTGCGGGAGCCAATCCCAGCCAATGTTCTGGACGAGGGTGGGATACACCCTGGACAGGTCACCAGTCCATCACAGGACCAACACACAGAGACGATTTATAAGAAGCTGATTGACTTTGAATGGTGCTATGGGTTTTAAATGGTATAAATCTGCACAAGAAAACATCTTACTGTTGCTACTTTTCTGACACTGACAAATGTGTGCGGATTGTTTCAGAGGGCCTCACAGAATACCTGACACTGCAGGTTGACCTTAACTCTCACCCTAATCTGTTGCCGTGATGAGCTGTTACATGCTCCAGTAGGTTTTTGTTGGAGATCCAGAATTTGTCTGCGGTCAGCAACTTTGAGAAACCCCCCCGGTTTCTCATTCATATTATACTTTAAGCTTTCCAAGAACATTCTGATTTTAACGCAGCACAATTTTTCCTTTTGCTGATCCATGTGCTGCCACTGTCAGTTTGAAATAATTCTGACATTTAAGGAAATGTGTGGCATTTCAGATGCTTCAATACTTTTAGTTTCAGTCTCATGTTGTCTTTCACAAGAGAACCCAACATCCATGCATCAGCTTTCTGTTCTACTCCATTTTGAGATTATGCTATTATTGCTCACTATCCAGTTTATCCACTCTCTGAAAAATTCTACATTAACTGACTCTGAAGTAGTCCAATCAGTGAGGTAAGAAACATCATCTGACTTGATTTGAATGTTGCCACAATATAGAAAATCAAATGAATAATGGATGAATGTCACAAATGAGTGAAAATGGACTGAAGGATTAAATATATATATATACACATATATATATAGAGTGACTGAACCCATTAGTGAATTCCTCAAGAAGAAACTGATCTGAATCTCATCTGTAAATATAAATTAACCCTTTGAGTGGTGTTGCAAGTCCTGCCTTACCTCTTTACCTCTACCTCTTCTTTTTTTAATCCAAGCGTCTTGCTATGTGTCCTACATATTTGTGTACCTCAGCTTTTCTTGGATTTGTATTGTCAATTTGTTAGGCTCATTCATTCTTGTTTTAATCCCTTCTTTCTTTTAGGTTTATATAAAAAATGTTTTCATCCTTGTCTCTTTCTCATCCCTGAGACTAAAGTGAGACTGAATGCATCTTGGTTGACCATTTGTGTGCAGATTATTCCAGCTGTGAATCCGGATGTCACTTAACCCTAGCCCTGTTTGGACCAATGTAGAGGCTGTGTCTGAATGACACTTCATCAGAAAGTGTTACATGAAGCTCTGTACACAAACACGACAGTTGTTAGCTGCAACTGACCAGAGATTGGTTGAGTCATCTTTGCCTTCTTTAAAAAGGCAGATCTCTAACAGATTATTGTACTGGTTAAACTGGAACAAACTTTTCCCCAGACATGGCATACTGGCCACCAACCAATACTTCTGGGATGCAAATCAACCTTTTTTACATTTACTTTCCATTGTTTTCTGCCGCAGTTTTGTTGCTTTCTATATTATTATTATTTATTATTATTATTATTTTGTTCCTGCCTTCCCCACATCAGCCTCCTGACTCGATACATCTCATTGATCATTTGCCCGTATAAACAGACATGACCTTGTTCTCTAGCTCAGATTGATTCCATTAATATAACTCTGGCTTCAGATGTTAAACTGCTAACCAGTTTTCTTTTTTCCTCTCTTCCTGCTTTGTCATTTTTTGCTCCCCCCATATGGCAGTAATATAGCAGTACTGATGTGTTTAAGCAGTCAATATGTTGCCCACTTTTCACACTCCCTCTCCATATGGCAGCATCTCTGTTGAGCCTGTTAACCTGCTCTGTAACCCCCCCCCCATGGTTTGAGCAGATGTCTGCCTGCTCCACCCATTAGCAGTGATGGCTAAAATTCTCCACTCTTTTCTTGCTGTGAATTTCCGATTTCTTTTTTCCATGTCACTCTCAAACTTTCCTTCTCTGCCTGTTCCTGTTTGACCAGTGACCATGTGTCGACTATTAAAAGCAGTGAGTCATTTGGAGTTAGGGCAGTGTTCACAAAACATCCTAAAGTTGAAAGTGTCTCCACAAACTGAGGAGGCAAATGCGACAGGAGTGCCTCATGTATTTGTCACGCAAGCTGTGTGTCTGCTCTGATCTGGTAGGATTTTAACAAAAACCAAGGCATGTTGCAGCTGCCACGCACACGAAAAGCACACTTATGTCTTGAGGACAATAATAGCATGCTAGGCCTTTAGCATTGAGTAATTCAGAAATCATATTGGTAATGGCAGTAAGTTCTAGGTAAGTAAGAAGGTGTCCAAAGGTGTCAAGAGTTCAGCCAATTGTTTTCTTTCCCTGCTCATTGCATCACTCTGCCTCCCACTTTCTACCCCGCAATCATCTCATTTCCTTCATCGGAGCTGCACCACCTTTTTCCACAGCGAACC
The DNA here is from genome assembly GCF_900963305.1 of Echeneis naucrates. Taxonomy (NCBI): domain Eukaryota; kingdom Metazoa; phylum Chordata; class Actinopteri; order Carangiformes; family Echeneidae; genus Echeneis; species Echeneis naucrates. Next base: position 8,668,299 of record NC_042517.1, on the reverse strand, counting down.
ATCGTCATCCTCCGTCGGCCTTTCCTTTATATACACAAGCTTTGTTAGTAGCTCACCGACACAGTGTCAGCTGTCCTGTAGAGAAAGGATGGATTTTCTCTCTACACTCCACCCTTTTGAGCATTCACTGCTCACAAAAAAATTAAACACACTCCAACATAATTGTACATAGACATGTACACAAACAAACAGTTGTCTATAGTTTTAAAGTGACACAGCTGGAAAAACAAGTTGGTCTTTGGCTTTTAACTGTACATATTGTTGGCATAGCCCTCCTACAACATTCTCAATTCATCTATACAGTAATGCTCCCATACTTCAATATACAACTACAAAAAAGAGAGTTATTAAAAAAAACAAACAAACAAAACAATCAGTGTTGGAATCATTTGAACGAACATTGCACCCCATGGACCTATTTTCCTATTTCACCATTTCTTAACCGTAAGCTGCAGAATCAGTGGCGCCAGTAACACTGGTAATTTCAGAATTGTCAGGAAGCAAAGTTACACAAGCTTCTTATGTCAAATTCATTGTTGCAGATTCCTCCAGTTCTAGCCTGAGAAATTCTAATGCCTTTTCATGTTTAAGCAGTGTAAGCCTACAGTATGTAATTTATCTTTAGCAGATAACGCAGATCCTTAGCATTAGCAGTGACAGTCCTCCTCCGTAGTAACTCTGGACAGTCATTCATCCCATTATGTACGTGTAGCATTGTGTTTGTCCCTTAAATTGTTACACACACGCCATGCTGTCCGACTTCTGCACCAACATTGGAATTTTTACTACTACATTCTTAAAATCGAGGTGTGGGCTAAACTTTCTTCATATATCATATACCATACTTGAGAGCTGTCAGTGTCTGTTAACATAAGTTGCCTGTCGTGTGTTTCATTTTGAAAGCACTGCTTCCATCTCATCACTTCCGGTTTTATTTTGAAGTCTTACCGCTGTGTTTCTATCAAGTTTCTTGCCTTGTTCATTGTTTGCCCCACCATAGTTGTTTGCACCTATGTCTAGATTCCTTCCTTGTGTATTTAAACCTTGCTCCCCTACCTTTTGAGCTAGATTGTCGCAGTCGTATCCAGCCGTTGTTTCCTGTTCCCTCATATACCATAGACCAGTTTTTGTACTGTTGCCCTGTTCGGACTGTGTTCCTGGTTGTGATCCTTGCATTGGAGTAAAAGACAGTTTTTACTGCAATCCTGCTGGGTCCTGCGTGTGTCTGTTCCCTGGTCATGGCAGGAGCTTTCTCTTGTAGGCAGTTGGAATATGTTGCATTCAGATATGCAGTCACAAGCTGACTGCATCTCTCTTTAGACAGCACCCACTGACATCGTCCTTCAGGCTGTCGAATATTGACATGTCCTGTGAATTCAACCGTTTCCCTTGTGAATCCTTGTTAATTTGCAGTCAAATTAAAGTTTGACTGAAACAAAGTCAGGCTCAGAAACCTGTTCACTTCTCTGGCACAGAAGGTAACGGGGAATCAGTCCAGGGCAAAGTGCTGGAAAGCCCTGCATCAGGGCTAAGAACAATCAAGGAGTGAGTGAGCAGAAGAGGCTTATATACTGACTGATTGGTGAGGTGTGCAGCAGGTGAGGGAAATAGTCCTGAAGAGTTCAGGTGAACAGAGATTGTGACACCTGGAAACTGTGGGTGGTCTGAGTCCTTTGCTTTTTTCCCAGTAGAGGTGAAGTCTGAAGCTGGCAGATAGCGTTAAGGCTATTTTGCATTTGCTGGCTCATTCTGGAGATTTCATCAGAGGACATGCTGTTGAACATGGTGTGAAGGAAGGTGGTAACTCAGACTCAGACTTAAAGAGTGTATACTTATTTCTTTCCCTTTTTGACATTCCATTGAACTTCAGTTGATCTATTCTTTCTTGTTCCTCTAATTTCCATTTGAGCTGTCTCATACTTAAAATGCCTTTTGCAGGGAGACCATTTCTTCAACCCAGACATCAAGTCCTTCACAGCTATTAGTCCCATAATTTCTCAGCATGTACTGTACATTTTCTAGCCAACATCTCCGGTCATGATACCTGGACAGACTTTTCTAAAAAGCAGTACTATTTTTCTCTCACTATTAGTGGAACAAATTCTAGGTAATCCCAGACCAGAGAGGCTCCAGACCTGGCCTAGTAACCTGTCAATTTTACAGGATTCCTTTTATTCCGACCTCGGTCTTTCCTGCAAAACCAACCAATAATAAGAAGCAAAATATCTGGGGAAAGGAATTTGGGGCTCCATGCTGAAGTTGCCGTGACCCAACCTCGGATAAGCGGACAAAAATGGATGAAAATCTGTTTGCAATTCTGAGAATTACAGCGGAATTTTTACCGGGAAAAAAATCTCTCCTAAGATCTAGTTCAGAGGTCTCCAGCTCCGGTCCTGGAGGGCCACTGTCCTGCTCCAACACACCTGATTCAAATGATCAGCTCGTCATCAAGCTCTGCTGAAGTCTGATCAGGAGTCACTCATTTGAATCAGGCCTGTTCTAGTTCATTTCCTCCAAACTTTCACGCTGTGAGCTGACCCCATTTCAGGCCTTCAAGTCCCACATTTCAACCTTAGTTTTTGGGGAGGACCCACTTCTAAGACCAAATTGTTCATGTAAGGGAGACAGGTCTTTCCAGTTTATTCAGACACTCGAACAGGGCGAGATGTTCAGCAGGTAACACAGAACTTCAACAAGCAAAAAAGGGCACAAAGCTGACTCTGAACTGTTGCTTTTCACACACAGATGGTACAATGATATCATACACCTGTGGTTCATAGGTTATCTTACAGGGAAACCAGCCAAGTTAAGAATTGTACAGAAATGGACTCGGCCTCCTCAGTGTCAGCTGTCAGCCATATAAGGAAAGAATGTATTTTCCCTGTATAGTGCCAATACAGTATTCTTCTGCTCGTCAGTAGGCAACAGCTATATGAGCCAAACTAGCCTTGTTGCCTGTGCTGGAGAAAACGTCCAACACTGATGACTGAATATTTGAAGCCAGCAAATTCATCCATCCATAGACGGGTAGAGACAACTGAATGACGTTTAGCAAACCAGTCTAGAGAGATAAGCTATCTCACAAATGACTCATCCATTCCATTTCAAGTCTACCTTCAATTCTATCTGTCAGACTGGAATCTGCTGCCCCTTCAGTGATGTACATCTCTGTATCTCTCTACCTCTTCCACATCCAAGGCCACTGCCATATTTGTGCTGCATGTGGAGCAGAAATAAATTAATGATTGCGTTACATTAATTCACAGGAGAGATTAATACATGTTTGACTACCCATCTTTTTAACCTTGTAATAAATTAGCCTTTTTAGGTCTCTGTTTTCTCTTTTAAAAACCAAATTCTGAATCCCTCACTGTGCAGCCACACCAACTGCAGAAGATAGAACCCAATATTAAGACTGCTGAACTACTAGGAATCTGAAAATGTCCTGCTTTTAAAATGTGTGTTTATAATGTGGCACTGAAGAAGAGCTCGGTCTGCCCCGGCTCCTACGAACTCATCCATGCTGTGCGAGCACAGAGGCTCATGCACAAGGTGTGTAGGTGTGTGCGTTGTGCATACACACACACAAGCATCTGTTCAGTGATGTTCATTCAGCGGTAACTGCCCATTGCATTGTGAGGGAAATGACCTGTGCAGGTGTAGAAATCCAGACACCTTGACCACACACACATACACATTGTTGTGTCTGGAGCAGAGAAAGCACGAAATTTTGTGTCGTCTTTTAGTACAAAGACAAGCAGCTGCTAATGCATAGTTAACATCCATGATGAAGTGAGTGATGTTCTTTTCTCATGAAGATGTTTAGACCTTTTTCCATCCACCCAAGACAAGGTTTCTTTGACACGTCCATAACATTTTCTTTGTTGGGCTTTACTTTACTTTACAGGTCATCTAGCTAATTTTTCCACTTCACAGTTCCAGTTTTCTTCCCACAACCAGAGTTTTCTTCTTGGAGATGATGCCAAAGACATTACGTTCCAAGAGTAAGAGTTTGCATTGTAACATAATTTGATCCTATGCTGCAGCAATGTGATTACTTTTTAATATGTATTTTCACTGACATCAACATCAAGCATGCTTTTTTTCTCATCTAATAAAGGGTTAATTTTTGAAAGCCATTAGCTCTGAACAAAAGAGGTGTGACTCTTCATATAACCGCAAATTTATTTTGTTCTTTCTGGCTTTATTCAACAGGACAGCTTGATGAGTGAGAGGAAATTGAGGGAGAGAGAGTGGGGAAGGATATGCAGCAAATATCACTGGCTGGAAGTAAACCAGCGTCCTGTTTATGGGGTGAGCGCTCTACCCACAATGCCACCAGCGTTCCCAAAGATTTCCAGTTCAAAATTAGAATGTTTTTTTGCATTCATTCAGTGTCCAGTTTTGTTTGTCATGAGAGTACTGATTCAAATCGGATTTGTACAAAACTCAAAAAACGTGTTGCTACTGTAGGCTTTACAAAAAAGGCAAGGAAAATGAATAAAATAGCATGTTACCATGTTTGTGCCTCTGTGTCTTTGTTTCAGTTTTATACTCATTCGACTGTTTGGTGTTACAAAGTGACAGAATTTGCAGCTTTTTGGTGTTATTTAGTAACATCTAAATAATGTATTGAGTAAAATCACTTGTGATGAGTAAGAATTATCTTGAAGTAATTTGCCTCAGAGAGACGGTTTGTGATTCAGCTGTGCTTTTATTGGTGCTGAGATTTATGGCTTTCAAAACTTTTATATGCATTAAAGAGAATTTGAGAATGTGCTACACTGCAGCAAGCGTCGTTTTTAACATCTTTATTCATCCCACTCTGCAAAAAAAATAAAAAATAAAATTGCTGAAGATACAGAGGAGTTACTGTAGTAACCCCCTCAGGGTTGTCTAACCTTATCTTTTTTGCACATGTCTGGAATCCAAACCAGATGCATTCCTGCTAAATTCACCAAAGATGCACTGACAAAGGTCAGCATGTTTTTCTTCAAAACATTATCATTTCCTCCAGGCAATTTAGGTTCTTTCACTGTTTGTCTTTATTGCAAAGACGCACAGCGACACACCGTTTATCATTGAGGGTTCTTATTTGGACTGAAATGATGACAATATGACATTATGTCCCCTTGACCATCTCCCTGTTCAGATGGTCTCATAAGTGAAAACATCACATACCAGAACAGCCAAAAAGCTGTCCAACTCTTCTATTCTTCAAAATCGGAAGTCATTTCAAATATGTGCCCTGTCAGGATCGATTGTAGTCTGTGTGGTCTGTAACACCTCGTCTTTCTCCTGCTCCTGTTGTGGAGCTACTTGCAGGAGGTCTGACCCCGAGTTCCTGCTCTCACCCATAAAGCACACTCCTTTATCACACGCTGTTTTTGCTTTCACCTCTCCACTCTCTCTTTTCTGGTTCGCTATTCAGCAGGCTGTTCTGCTCCACTTCGTTTGCTTTCCAAACAAACAGCAGTCGTTTTCTTTCTCTTTTTTTGTCATTGCTCAGAGGAAATGTCCTGTTCGAGGTGTGTGTGTGTGTGTGTGTGTGTGTGTGCTCGCTCATTGACAGCAGTCAGCAGTGAACCATAAATGATTCACAATGTGTCAAATTAGTCAATCTGAAATGCAGCTCGACAGTTTCTACACCTGCTTGCAGTGCAGAAAGTTAAAAGCAACATCATTTAATCTATAGATTCATTTATAGTTTTGGTATTTATTTTGTGAATCTGTTTAAAGCAAAGGGCTTCAGCAGCTGAGCATGAGAAGATAGCAAAATGGCAACAAGTTAACCGGGTGGATAAAAAAAAAAGTGGGGGGCTTGGTGGTCAGGGAGAGGGATGAGGTGTGGGGTCTGCATTTATGAAGCATCTCAGAATCACTCCTCAAATCGCTCTGACAGTTGGACGAGAAATAGTCCCACCTCAGAGCAGGCCATCAGTCTCATTTATGAAGCTTAGTTTCAGTGATGCCACAATAACAACATTTTCTAATCTTCGAAGCGGGCAAAAAGAGAGAGCCTTTATAAATATTGACCCCGGACGGCCACCAACTCGCAGGCATTGGGTGTCCAACAGACCAAATGGAGAGGCCATCTGGTCCCATCCCATAAGGAAGCAAAACAATCACTTGTCATAAATTTGAATGATGTCCACACACACACACACACACACACACACACACACACACACAGTAGCAAATTGAGCTGGTTTAAATGTAGGTCATGCTTGTCCAGCAGAGTCAGCACTCTTCTCTTGCTCTCTTTCACACACACACACACACACACACACACACACACACACACATATACACACATACACAAGAGTACTTAATGGGGATGAAGTGGACAGGCCCTCCAGTGTAAATGAATGTCAGGAAGCACTTTCCATCAAGATTCATGTCAAGTTGTTTTTCCTTCTATATATCTCTCCCTGTCTGACAATTTACTGCGTTCAGTGGTCTGCTGGCCTGGCAAGATGGAGGCAGCATGGAGGACTTTGATTTGACCAAATTATAGTGCAGCAACTCCAACTGCAGCAGTGTGATTAACTGGTTTTTGAATTTTTGATTTTTTTGTCCAAGCAAAGTTGCTGTTCATAAAACCATACAATGCTTTAAAAAGGAAAATGTGACTGTATTCACGGTCTAATCAAAGTGTTGATTTCAAACACAGATCATAATGTCCTATTGAAATGAATGCTATTGCTTTAAAATGTATTCATTATATTTATCTCTCCCAAATTCTCTTTCTCTTTCTCACACACACACACAATGGCTTTAAACTAAAATTTATCATCAGAGCCATCAAAAGACATAAATACACACACAGTTTCCACTGTGGTTTTACTTGTTATGGAGACCAAACTGAAGAATTCAAGGCGATCAGCATGTCTAGTATTTCAAGATGTGTAAACCGGTTAATGCTAGTAATAACACATTTATAAAACAATCAAAGCACCAGAGAAATTCCACAACACTTCAGAAATAGTAATCGATAGTCTGTGTTAATTGTTATCTTAAACTATGGTGGTATACAGAGACAGATTTACTAAGGAAGTAACGGTTCAGGCAACTAAAGTTAGATAATAAAGGCGTGTGGTGAGCAACTGCAGAATGGGAAAGCTGCATTTCTCAAAAAATCAAGTCGCTTTCTACAAAGTTTACCATATTCACTGTGTCCTCTGAGGTTCTTCTGTGCAACAAACAGTGCTGCAGCCTGTTCAGAAGAGGAATTACACAGCTTCCTGGATTGGTGAATTTTTAGCAGTAGAGTATCTAAAGGATAACAAAAAAAGATTTGTAGACGATAGTGCAGATATGCAGAGCAGTTCATCTATAGCACATCACTGTTCCTCCGCCTACAAACATGGTAGCAGAAAAAATTTGACTCTATCTAAAGTTAAGGCGAATTCTTAATCCCTTAATCCCCCAGAAAATATTTACCATCCTCCAAACTCTGAAAGTGAAATTTATGAATTTCTCTTGTTTTCTCCTACTCCAACTTCTTTTCTTTTCTCTAGTTATGGCCTGAGGCTTTTCAGCCTAGCACAGCCTCATGGCACAAGCTATATAGATATAAAGTACACTGTGTGTGTGTGTGTGTGTGTGTGTGTGTGTGTACATGTGTGCAGTATAATGAAAAGATAGACAAGGACACAGAAAATCAGAAAATAGACCAAATAAATAGAATATTTGTGAGAAAAAACAAACAGTGGGGTGGAAGTGGACATGGTCAGATAATGCAGACTGACATCAGGTGAAGTAAAGTTTGAGGTAGAATCTGAACTTTACAAGTATGACAAGGAGTCCTTCAACAAAAAAATAACAACAGAAAATAGACACTAAAGATAATGACTATATCTTGTATGAAGTATCATATCATGAATTTAATTTCATTACATCGCACATGCCAGATCTGCAAAAGAAACAGGTCTTCCCAATGTGTAACAGAACTGACAACAACTTGTGTGTGTGTGTGTGGTTGTACAGTTTGTAGCATTTGTACAGTACATGGGCTTGAGCATAGCTGTGCTAGTTGGTACGTGTGTCCCTCCTCCTGTTTCTCAATGACCCATCCTCTTACTCACCCAAGTTATTTCTTCATGGAATGAAGCTGAGCCATGAGGCTCCATTAACTTTTAACCACAGGCGGGGCTATAAATCTTGGAGAAGGCTGAAAGGTTGGATATGATTGATAACACGGGTGGAGCACATTTTCAAGTACATTCGCATAAAATATGTGTCCATGAGGTTCCTGTTAAACTTTTAGCAGTCTTGCACTCTAATAACTGTAGTGTAAAAAAAAAAAAAAAAACGGATGTAGAGACTTAAAGTATCCCAGGACTGGACATGTGACGCCATGGGCCGAGAAATTAGGACTTTTTAGCCTTTTTAGCTGAAGCTAATTTTTGCTTTAGTTTGGCTGTATGGCTTTTTTTAGGATGAGGAGGTTTAAAATATTTCCCATATTTCAACACTTTTTGAAAACAACAATCACATTCCTGGATGAGATGTTTCCCTGAAGCACATTTTACTGTCAAAAACAGGATGATAAAATCCAGGCCAAGTGACGATTGGCACATGAATGTTTGAAAAAAGCTACCAGATTTCAGTTCTATATCTTTATAGTCTCATCAATATGCAGATATGGCAGCAGATTAATCAGTCGTAATAAGCAGCAGAACAAGAAGGGTTTCCTTACCTGAGAGGATGTCACTGATATGCCTGTGTTTGCAATTTGAGCACCCAAAAAAGATTCTGAAGAAAGCAAAAAATACATACATATATAGACACCTTTTTTTACGGACACTTAACATCAAAGGTTAGGTAGAGCTGGATCCATTTATCTTTTTATTTAGGCCACATGCCAATCATCACACAAAAGGCCAAAGTCACATTTACATCTGTCTTTGAAACAATAGAGCAAGAAACAAGATCTGGGCAATATACCTCCATATGAATATATTTCCAACAGCACAAGTGATAAAGGAAAACAGATCTTTTTACGCTCTTTTTAGGCCAGATGCCAATCAGAGTTGGAATTACTTTAGGAAACCTTTAAAGAAAGGTAGCAAATTCAAGCAGCAGGCTGGTCCTCAGATTTCAAAAGCAGATGTGAATGAGTTGGCCCCTGGTCTTGAAATGTAATAACTTAATGGAATTGGTGAATGAACAGAAAGACTTCAACATTACTGAGAGTAAAATGACAAAGGCGTGATGGAAAAGTGCTCATTATTCATCATTAAAGTACAGTCATGTTTCATTTTTAACACTCAGGCTTCTCACCAACAATTTAGGATTTGTCATTCCACAAACTGCTTTGTTGTATTTTCTGTTATCTGATCTTTGTTGGTTTGCCATAGAAAGAAAGTGGACAATTAGGAACAATAAAATAATAAAAAGTTTTATTACCATGTTGGTATCAGAATTAAATGGAATTTGGATCATATTGCATCTAAACAAGGTATTGTTTTGATATAGAATGTATTTTTAAATAACACAATGAGTTTGTGTAATTGTGCTTCACTTCATAAATCACATTTACATTTCATTGCCTGACATTTCCACTGCTCAATGAACTGCACAAAGGGGAATCAACATTCTTCTTTCACCAGTTTTTTTTTTTTTTATGATTTTGAAATTAAAAAAAAAAAGGTTAAAAGAAAAGCCCACAGTGTGTTAAGTGTACAGAATGACAGGGATATTAGCTCACCTGGACAGGCAGAGACCTGTTTGGTTGACAGGGAGGGGGAAAGAAGAGGAAGGACGGGGTTGAGATTACCTCTGAGCTTATCCTGCCTCAGGCAGTACGGTCAACACTTCATGTGGACCGAGAGTATGGGGGAGGGAGCAGGTGTTAAGATAAAGAGGAAAGTGAAGTGATGGAGGGCGAACGGATGAAAAAAACACTCGAGACCATCACCTAAAACGTCTGATTGCCATCTCTCATGTCAGTGTTGATAGCTATATGTGTGAATATCAATTATATGAGTAAATGCTCATGGTAATAAAAGATATGGGCAGATTTTCTGAATGAGATTGAGGAAATAATGCACTTTTTACACAAATACACAACACTTTATGTTATGATGTAAGAACAAAAAATTTAATTCTTTGTTAAAAAAATATTCATCATCATCTACAGTGCAGTGAAGAAACTTATCAAAGAACTTAGAAAAATGCAGAAAATAATCAGTCGTGTTGTTCATTGACTGACAGGCCCAGAGGTTAAACTGTTGTTTTGTTATCAGTGCAAATGTTGAGGGGTTACAGGTCAAAGGTCAAGGGCTAGGGGTCATAGACATGAGCGCTGCAGTAAAGGAAGATCTGCACAAGCCTGTTTCTGTATCCTCAGGTCCTGATATTATGTTTATTCTTAAAACACAGACACAGCATGCGAAGAACACACACAATGTGGCCCAATGTCAGATGATGTACAGACACAAACACAAATCAAATGTGTTTATAATGTGCCAGATCATAACAGAGTTATATCATGTTAAGTGCAGGTCTAGACCAAACTCTGTACAATTATTTAAGGAGAACCGGCAAATACCTCCATGAGCAAACACTTATTCATTTCCAGGTCACGGGGGCTGCTGGAGCCAATCCCAGCTCACCCTGGACAGGACCAACACACAGAGACAGACAGAGACCAACAACCACTCACACTCACACTCAGACCTACGGACAGTTTAGAGTCACCAGTTAACCCAAACATGGTGTCTTTGGACGGTGGGAGGAAACAATATCTCATGAATGCCCATGCAGAACTGGCGGTTAAAGATCAAGGGTCAAGGTCAGCAGTCCCTGTTTATCCAGATAGATATGGTATATTAATAATATGGCGTGTGAAATCAAAATGTCATTATGAAGCACAATTTCCTGACAGAGAGATACATGTCCGCAGAATGTTTGTAGCCCAGTTATCATGGACCAACTATGCCCAGGAACACACACACACACAGGTATGCATGCATATGAAATATAATAGATATGTAATATCAGTGCCATTGCCAACAATCTTTATCAACAATCCTACATATATAACTGGCAAACTGGCATGAGTAACATTAAGCATAATCAGGTCATGTAGCTACAAATATACATCAGGTGCAAAAGTCACTGGAGTTCAATACTTATTACAGAAGCAGGTGTGAAGCTATGCAAAACACAACATGTAGTGAGTCCAAAAGAACTTGGTGTATTATTTACAGAGAATGCAATTCAATGCCAGCAGCTGCCTGGAAACACACCAGACAGATGAGAGGTAAACACAAGTAGTAGAGATGAACAGGCAAACACAGAAAGTAAACTAAAAACAGACACCCTTAAAATAGCTACAGTGCACAGGGTCAAAGGTCATGGTACCTTAGTTAGCTTGAGAGGCACTTAGTCAGAGTGTTCACTGTTCTCTCAGTCAAAGCTGTCTGCATAGTCAGTGGTATCAGACTGAGATAAGTGACAGGCATTGGCACTGTCACTGCAGTAACTGTCAGGCGGTGATGGAGAGGTAATAAGGAAATATGTTGATCCATGCATGGTTGCAGAGAACAAAGATTAACTGCATAACAGAGCTAGGATTAGTTATCAAACCATCATATCCTGGATGTGTGAAAGACAGCAAAGGACTCTAAGGACTCAGAGTTAAGGCCGTTCAGTCTTTTTATTGCACTCTTTTGAGGACATGAGCAGGGTTAAGGGGAGCAGGTTATAACAAGAGACAGCTGACATGGTGCTGAGATCACAATCTGACAGCCAGCTCTAAGGTGGGAACTTTTCTTGGCTGACAGTCATGTTTACTGGCCTGTTAACGGAAAACATAACCCGATCAATTTTATTTTGTTCGAAATTACAGCTCTACAACACTTGACAAAGAAAGCCATTTCACACAGCCTTTGATTTCACACCGTTTTTGAATTCAAACAGGAAATAAAATTATCTGGAAACAACTTGGGCACAGATTTGTCATCACCTGTCAACTTTTGTTCCTTTTGTTTCGTTGGCTGTTTTCCTGAATGCTCCATAAAAGCTTCCTAATTAGCCCTTTCAGGTTGCTATCTTAACTCATCAAAACAGAGTAATGCTATGAATTAGGGGCCATAACAAACCAGAAAAAATGCCTGACTCAGTAGATTATGATTCAGATGCAGTTAAACAGAAACTGTTTACAAGCCAAACAGTTTGAGCTTATGATTAATAAAAGCTTATAATTAAGGTCAAAATTCGGGTGGATGATAGGTTTAGGCAAGTACAGATGAGGAATTAAGTTTATGTTAGTATGTGAGCATGAGTCACTAAGGATGTAATGCAGAGTGAGCACTGTGTGTGTGTGTGTTAGTGGGTGGGTAGGTGGGTGTGTGTTTGTGTGTGTGTTGGTACGACAAGGTGTGGCAAAGGCAAACTGCATGATGGTACTTTGCCCTCAGAGCACACAAACCACAAGTTGGCTCACCTCCACATGGCATCACTGCCAAAGCTTCCCTGGTAGTGCAAACACAGCTGTGAAAACACACACACACACACACAAGGTAGCTTGGCAGCACAAACATACCTAAAGGTGATGACATAAACCAAACTAAAATATGGCACATCACTGTGTCAGGACTGTCTGAAACAAACATCAGCTGACCAAATCTGAGGTTTGACACAATAAGACACAAGATACAACAAATATGATTTTGCTGTTTGTTGAGTTGAAAAAAGTATCTATTAGTATTATATAAAAAATATATCTAATGTGGCTGGTCCAATGACAACAAAATAGCGACACTGTTGTCCTTAGGTTGTTGTTTTTTTATTTATTTATTTGAAAGGCTCCATTTTCAAAACAGGATGTGTCTTTCTTTCCCCCTTTCTTCCCAATTCTATCCTTCTGTGTATTCGCTCCCTTCTGTCTCCTCCTCTCCTCCCTGTCAAAAGGGAAATGAGAGACTGGCCATACCACACGGAAAAGAAAAGGATTATTAGTTGGTTAAAATCCCTCACTTATCAACTAATCCTAAATTCTGCTAAGCCCTCTAAAAGACTGGGCTATGACTGGAATGGTGTGTCTGTGTGTGTGTGTTTGTGTGTCTACTTCAATCCAAAGCCCCAATGTCACTCTGCAAGTGGTTCCATACCTTTCGTCCCAAAATTGACCAATGGCACACAAGGTCAACGTCCAGCCAGAGTGTGGGCTGATCCAATCAGAGGAAAGTGCAACAGGGGAGCAATGAGGTGGCGAGAGGACACGAGGAGGTGGAGGGGGAGGAGGAAGTGCTGAATTTGCTCCCAAAAACCTCCACAAACTCTTATGATGGCGTATAATCAGATTATGAGAAGCTAAGCAGGATTTTCCCCGGAGAAATTGTCTTGTTATTATGACTGCTTTGTTTTGTGGATGCCCTTATCTCTGGGTTGAATTAGGGGGATTACTCCTTTATTCTGCACTCCAGTACATAATACTGGAAAAACTGTTTCCTTGGTTAATGGACCTCAGTGTCCTTTTGAAGCTTTCCACAGTGGTACAGTTCAGTTCGCAGCCGCAGCATGGAATGTTATCATCACTTGGTATCCCACTAGATCGTAGCTGGTCGCTAATAAGGCAGACATAGCTGAGCGCTTTGAACTTGGGTTTTCAGCAGGAACCTCTTATATTGTGGGAAAGGTTTCTGCCTTTATTTTCCTACAATGGCTCATATGTGAAAGCACCACAAACAGTTAAAAAGTAAAATGTGCAATGAGGGAGGCCTTCAGTGTTAGTAAGTGAAAGTAAAGAACACAGTGGCTTGCATGTGGCCCATTAAAGAAACGATTGCTCACCAAAATTGGTGTTTTGTTAAAATTCAATATCTGGATGGTTTGTTTCCTAATTTTTCCTAATTTTTTTCTCAGAAATGAAGAGAGCTGTCAGTGACTTTTTTTTTCCATCTGTAAGTAACCTCATGGTACATAATGTTACACCTTCAAATGCTGCTCCTCTCCTATGCTTAACGATGAACTGGGCAGGCTCTTTTAAAGAAAACTTTGTATTACGGTGAATAAAGACATTACACCTCCTTCATCAGATCAAATAAATGGGTAAAACCCTATAGGTGATAATGCTTGGTAAGGATTTCAGTAGGCCACACATTGTGACGCCTCATTAGAAATGATTAAGACAGAGAGACATTTCCTGGCCATATTAGTCCCAGAGAGTTATGGAAATAAAAAGGAATAATGGAAACTGAATGGGATCATTGGAGCTAAAAGTGGAGTGGAATAAGATGGTAAACATCCATTTAAAAGCTTCAATTTTCACATCAGCAGAACAAATATGGAAGTCAAAATTCTGGATATCTCACAAGGATGAAAAGGATGCATTGGCTGCATGTCATGTTAGCAGTAAAGAGCGCGAGCACTGGAGACAACCAGAAGGGGGGGGGGGGGGGGGGCTGTCTGGAGACTGAGATGGAACATGACAAAGACAGAAAAGATAGACAAAGTAAAGTTGGTATCCAAGCAATTTATTAACTAGCAGAGAATAAATGCTGCTGTTCCACATGAAATATTGTTCCTTCCTTTACCAAGAGGTGTCGAGAGCATTTCTCGTCAAGTAACAATCACCACTATTCTCTCCTGTTTAAGGAACCACATTTGGCAGTAAATAGCCGATTTATTGTGAATTACACTGTTTTATGGGAAGTGGATGAATTTGTGTGCAGTTGCAGTTTTTTTCCTCTAAACCTAGTTTATATAATATTCTCAGGCGCAATGTCATTTTTCGTTTCGTCATTTTGAGCCAATTCACAACAATTATACTTTAACAAAATCAAACAAAAGGAGGAAGCTATAAGTACCATGGCAACACTGGTTCGGTTCTGGCCGCTGTTCATTATACACACTCTCTCTCCTCCCAATTTCCTGTCATTCCTCAAGCTGTCCTATCTAACAAAGCCAGAGAAAAAGTACAGTCAGCATAATGTGATCATACACTTTGTGGTCTGTAAACCTCATAATGGTAATTTATGTGAGGTCAGGAATTGACATGCAAGCATTAGGATGGGCAACTTGTGTGTCAAGACATAAGACATGAAATCTACCCATCGACAGCACAATGAGCTGGTTTTTCCTATTCATCTTTTGCTGATTATGCTTTATATAGAGATTTGTCAAAAGAGAAGGACGGGCCATTTGTGCATTTGAACAATACCCAATAGGGCCAGCAGGTATTGCTTTCAAATGTTCTCCAGAGTGGAAGAAGCCAAAGGGAGAGAGGGGAGGAATGGGTTTTCGTAGGATAATAACAGCTGTCTGAGTACTGTCTCCTGTCTCATGGTCTCAAGGCCCCAAGGACAAACTGTAGCATGCAAACCCGGCTGGTCACAGTCTGTCGGCTAAAGCCTCGTTCTTCCTCTAATAACCTCAGATTCAGCATCCATCTCTTGCCACATCAAGAGGAACACACACACAAACAGGCTTTTACCAGGCTCCATGTGCACATGACAGCCTGTGTGTGTGCGCGAACACCTCGAGCTGGCTAAATGTGGCCATCAGTCTCCAGGTGGCTTTCAGGCGAAAGACACCTCAGAACAGCTGTTCTACCTTTCTATCACATTCCCCTTCTTTCTCATTATTCAGCAATGGCCTTCTGGTGAGAAGCAACACGTGCCATAATAGAAAGGTGCCAGTTATAACATAAAATTGTCCTTGTTCAGGATTTCAAACCTCGACGTGGACGCTAAAATGAAAGAATAAACCTATTCTTTCTGAAGCCCCCCTTTTTTAATATTTTCTGCTATTTTTTTTACTTTCTCCTCTCTTTCTCTTTTGCCAGCGTTTCTCTATCTTTCCTGTGGTTCAACTTCTTTTGGCTCACTGCTTTTGGAACTGCAATGCAATTCAATTCTATTTGAGACAATGCCTTAGCACGGACAGCTGGCGTGAAATTTTTTACGATCTGGTAGGAATTAATTACATAATAACTGCCTAAAGAAAACCATAGCCAATTAGAACAAAGTAAAAAAAAAAGTTGAAGTTGAAAAATTGAAGTAATAACCGGTTTGGAGAGATGAAGTATTCAATTTTTTGGATGATTATTACACACACATGAAACTAAATTTCATTGCTAGATGAGTATAGTGGATTTGAGCTTCCAGACACTTTAAACTATTTTCCATCCATCGGATTTCACCACTTATCCAGGTTATGGCATAAAAATCATTATTGTGCTATTCTTCTTCTTAACATTCTGTCCCTAGCATTAACTGTTCCTGGTTTCACACCTAATATATAAATATGACGTTGCCAATGTGAAGGGAAAGAAACAGCTGGGGTTTTATTGGAACATGCAGCAGCTTAGCAGAAGCCAAAATTGGCAGCTCTCAGCAGCGTGCACTCACACAGGTATAAGTTATGATACTATTATACTAATACTACTATTTTACACGTTTCTGGAGTTTATTTCCTTTAGTCCATCTATTTATCTATCCATCTATCCCCCATGTGCCAAATACACATATGCAAAGTCTAAGTGCACACATGAAGCCAACCGCAACACAAACCGGTTGTGAGACATGCTACAAATGCAGTAGATAAAGTGGGGCTGAGTGATGGTGGAAAATCTCTTTTCCTGACTTGGCAGGTGCTCCGACGTGGCACAAAGAGCATCGCTCATTCACGGGGAAAATAACCGGGGAAACTCTATAGAAAATTACTGTATACAATACAGCTACAGAGCTGACACACAAATAGGCAGGTTAGGGGGAACCTAGCAGGGACTGACATCTGAGATCAGTTGGCGGTTGTAAAGTCACACATGTACACACACGTCAAGATACAGCTTTCACATGGTGATAAACAAAATGGGCACACACAACAGAGAGCGAGAACCTCCTTAATCAAGCCTATTGCATCTGTCAACATTGCTGTGAACACAGGACTTCACCAAAACAGAGAGGCCCCTTCAGGTGTGTGTATGTGTGTGTGTGTGTGTGGACATGACCCAACAACACACCCCATCATCTGTCACATAGACAGGACAAATAAAGTGGAAGTGCTCCTTAAGTAAAGGGGACACATGAACTGGAGTTTTGCCAGAGACAGACAGGAACGGAGCATCTGGGATGTCTGCTTGATATAAAATAAACTTTATTTATATGGTTTGTGTTTGTTGGGAATCATGCATTTAGAGATTCCAACAAGGCCTTTGACTGCAAGTTTTTAACTATATGCGGGAAACACACACCATCAGAGATACACATGCAGGCAAAGAGGATACAGACAGGCTTTGATGTGGAAATCAAAGTGTTGTATGAAGCTGCAGATGAAGCGATAAAATGCATTAAACTGTCATGTTGGGGCACAAGTTAAAATGAGATCAATTGAAGTGTGAGTGGATGCAGAGCTTGATGGATGCATGTCCCTTTACGGTTGAAATATGGAATTAAACAAAATGTCATCAAAACAAACAATGGAGCAATAAAAGTTTTTGAAGTGCGTATTCAGCACATATATATATAATTGATACTTAAATAGTTGCTGGATGGAAAGCGCACAAGTAATGAAAACAAGTGTCTCTGCACTGAGCGGAGAGTTTTTAATCTTGATTTTGGAGCTGCGGTGTTATAATCAGTATGTGGGTCACCATCCTGATTACAGTCCAGCAATGCATTCCACTTGTGTTACAGTCGGCTGTGATTAGCATGTGGGTGAGTCCGTGTGTGTTGGGGGGGTACCACTGTGTGTCTGTGTGCACCTGTTTGTCAGCAGCTCATGTCAATGATGAGCATACTGACCTTTTATGTCTCTGAGACTGTGTTTCAGCTATTTTGTGATGATAATACACATTTGCAACTGTGCGTTCACAGTGACGGCTTTGGACACTAATATCTGCCATTACCAGTCACATTTTGCAATCTGGATCCAGTATCAACTCTTAGGACTTTTAGTGTCCCACAACTGACAACGCAAAGTAAGTAGTACTTCACAACTGCAAAGCCGGATCTGTTTCTTTCATTTTCTTGCCTCTACTTGCATTTAGATTTACTTCTTCAGAATGTTCCACCAGCAACGAAATTAAAGCTTCAGTGTCATAGAAGATCGATGCCGCTCGATACTTATATCTACTTCAGGGGTGTAATTGTCAAGGCAAGAGATAACCTTGTCCACAACCAAGAGTTTGGTGGAGTCAGGAAAGGTTACATTTTTTACTAGTTCTTTGGTCAGCTTGTCATCAAACATGCCACCCATGGTTCTTTCAACCTTGGATTGAGTAAGTGATGAAAATAAGATCACTGAAGAGAGACACTTGCTACTGACGTGTTGGAGAGAGGGATTTCCCCAGATGGCAAGAGGTTCAGCTTTAGAGAGATTCATTCTTTTTTTTTTTTATTTCTGTGTGGGAAAGCACACAGAGCTGGTAATGGCAAGTGTATTAGGCCCAAGGAAGTGATGTGTATTGCAAACAGAGGTGGTCTTAGTGGTGACCCAAGGGGCACCCCTGTGGCGGTAGGGGTCATTTGTTTTTACACATAACAGAGAGGGCAACTGAGATAATAGAAATGTTTCAGCTTTCTATGATCTATTATGCCATAGGATCTGAAGTGGAACAATATATTTCATGACTGAACATATATTCAATCATAACAAAAGGCCCTCTGGAGCATTTACCCATGCTGCAAATACTTCTGTATTTTAGTATAGTTTTATATCTGGATACTTCTTCCACCACAACTCAGCCCTCTGTGACAAAAAAAGCTGTAAATAGAACAATCATAGATCTTATACAGACCTGGTAAATATAAGTTCAACGCTAGCATTTCTATTAGCTCTGATGGACTCCTGAACATCACGCTTTAGCCACTTGATTTTCATTGCATCACTGTCATCTGGATCACTGATTTCAGATAATATCCTATGTTTATTTCCACCAATACTCAGTGCAGTGCGGAGGTCTCATATGTTGCTTTAAGCTCACCTTTCAAACTGATCTGTATACGTGCCCACTTGTGCGTGTTTGTTTATGTGAGTGGCCATCTGCCTGTGTGTGTCTATCAGGTGTGTATCATATTCAGTGATGATGTTAAGTTTTCTGTGGATGAGGGTTTGGAGGATTACCTGCATTTCCTCGATCTGATCCATATCAACTGTGCCAGCTCTACAGCTCCCACATAATATCCGTCACAGATAAGATGAAAGATACTCCATCTGCTGCACTTCAGAGCATCACAGTTACACCACAGGCTCCACAGCTGAAGTTGAACTCTTTTTAAGAACCTTTAATGTTGCAAAAAAGAGGTCCACCTTATTACTGTTTTTCATTACTCCTATGAGGCTCTGGATTTCCTAAACATTTAATATTCCAAGAGACACAATTGGGAGCATTATAAGATAAAATATACAGTACAGCTGAAAAGCCGCTTGGCTGTGTGTAAAAACATCTTGGAGCCTTATGACTGAAGAAATACCATGATCTGTTTGATACTATAATGGTTAAATATACCAGACCATTCTAAATAGTTTCCCTGTGATCCAAGAAGACCTAAGAAGTCATACACTTCCACTCCATTCGTCCTTTGTTCTTGAATTATCCCATTATCCAGGTTTTCTTGTAATCTCAAGAACATTATGCCGTTATCTTGGGAAAACGGAATAAATAAAATGTATCGCTGATGTAATTTTTAAAAAATCTGCCGGGTCAGGTTGTTTGACCATGATCACCCCCAGCACCACCATGTCATCGGCCAATTTTATGAGCAATCGTTGGTCATCGGAGGCCAAGGTTCATCGGTACACACAGCTAAAGGCTGAACTGTGTGGTCTGATCCAACAAAGGAACTATTGTAAACTGCTGAAAAAACTGGCTCTGAACTAAATTTGTCACCCTGTTTTGGTGCCCCAAAGTGCACACAGTGGGCGTGTTTGTATCAGAAAATGGACCACAGACCACAGTCTGGTCTTATGAGTCACATTTTTTTTTTTTTTTTATTTACATCATGTGGATTGTGGGATGCATGTGCGTCACTTACCTGGGAAAGAATTGTCACCAGAATGCATTATGGGAAGAAGGAAAGCAAGTGGATGCAGTGTGACGCTTTCGACAACGCTCTGCTTAGAAACCCTGGGTCCTCCCATTCAGCTGGACGTTACTTTGACACGTATCACTTTCCTTACCCTTGTTGCAGCTCTCTTCATGGAAACAGTGTTCTCCAATGGCAGTGGCCTCTCTCAGCAGGAGAATGA
Organism: Echeneis naucrates; assembly: GCF_900963305.1. Lineage (NCBI taxonomy): Eukaryota > Metazoa > Chordata > Actinopteri > Carangiformes > Echeneidae > Echeneis > Echeneis naucrates. The sequence goes on along the minus strand of NC_042517.1, from coordinate 8,648,097 downwards.
CTGAGGAATAGGCACTGACGAGGTGTTGAGTTGACCTCTCAAGTTACGGGACTTAAAGGATCAGCTGCCAGTCAATGTCTCAATGCATCCGAGCTGTTTACAGTAGAATGGGGGACTAAACAATATTCGGACAGACTAAGAAAGATGCATCTGAAAGGTGAACGTGAAGCACAACTTTTGGATTCTGGTAAGCTCCTCAGTTTGGTGTGACTACAGAAGGTGAAATTGGGGTTTGTAGTACTCTAATTCTTAATGCTTATCTTTTCCAGGGGATAGGTCACAGAGTATGAGGGGAGTGAAGTGGGAGGAACATGTGGGGAGGAGGGAAGAACATAGCAAGAGAGGTATAAGAGCAACATCACCGTAAATTACGCTGAAAGTCAAAAGGTGTTGCAAGAGCATAAGCCAAGAAATGAGAAGCAGCGGGACTGCTGTTTAAATCATCAGCCTTTTAGATAATAAGCTAAGTGGCAAATGAAAAATATAAAGAGTGAAGATGGCTCACTTAACCCCTCAGTAAATCTTGTTCTTGTGTCCTTCCTCTGTCATTCAATCTCATCCCAGCTCCAGGGTTCACTGTTGCTGCTGTCTTTGTTGTTCTCTTTCTCTCTCCTTCCATTCAGAGGGCCTCCTTCCTTCCGCCTTTGGTCACTGTCCACCAGGCGTGCAGAGAGGCAGGTTGAGGCAGGCCTTCTCACCTCTGATCCTCAGCAACACATCATTTTTGTGAAGTTTTCACTTGCTGTCCACACTCCTTCACAGCCTGTGAGGGTTAAAAAGGGAGACTTTTAGTAATGCAGGTTTGAAAACTCCAGGCTTTCATTGTAGTCTGGTTTGAATACAGGGGCTGAAGATTGTACGATCCAATGCTGTTCTGCTGTTCAGTACTGATGTAACAAGGGTAGTAGACCTAAAAACCTAAAACCTAAAAACCTGTTAGGAAATTTTCAAACTAGCTGACAGACTGTTCAGACAGTCCAGCTCTAGATAACCTCTGCCTCTGCTCAAATGCCTTTGAAAGACCTATAAAAAAGGCTGCCAAGGGCTGACCAACCTTACTCAAACAAAAGATTTGTTTTTTGAGCTTTATTTTCGGTGTCCACCTTTTCTAAATAATAACCAGGTTTGATTTTTCAACTGGATTTTCTCTCCTCGCTTATCTGTACAAGCCTCCATCCAGACACACAAACAGGTATTAGAAATACACTTGACCCACAAAGACGCATTCAGGTCTACAAGTATACACACATGGATAAACACACGCACAGCTGTGTTATTCAGCAGCTCCTCGGAAACCACTTCCTCTGGCTGTTTTTGTCTGGACATCACGAACACTGTAATGCACTTCTGAGCCATAAATGTCAATTCTCCTCCAGCTGCGACTAGATGAATGATCTGGTACGCGCGATGTCATTACGTTTTTCCAAAGGAATTAATGTATAACTGTAGCATCAAGAGTTTCCTCATTTGGTCTCCTAAACCAACATTTTTCATCATCTCTTATTTTCCTGCAAGTCAATAAATCCTGTCCTGACTGACTACGTCAGTCCATGGTCTGTTTCCATACACCTGGCACATCATGAAGTATCTTTTATCATTATATGCTGTCATTAAGTAAGAGTTGTCTTGCTACCACAATTAATAATGCTTGTTGTACCGGGAATAAATTATAAATATCTATAATAAGCCAAACAGTCAATTGGAATAAAAAAAATTTTGCTAGGGCTCAATTTTGTACCCGTTACCCATTATTAACTTTTTACTCTCCTCTTTGTATATTTTAAAAACTCAGACAATAATAATGATGTGTATTTGATAATAAAAATAATAAAAGAGTGCAATGATTTAAAAATGACATTAATGTTTGAAAGACTTATGCTGACTCTATTTTTGCTCAAATTAAACATTCTGATCTTCCTTATCTGCTGCCAATAGAATTAGCACCACCTTTGGTCTTCATACAGTTTTAAATTGTATTTCTCTGAATTGCATGTGAGCAAAGGCCACAACGCAAAATCATTTTTAGAAAAGTTTATTCCACTCTGGTGCCATTATTAATGCCCATGAAGTCATATCATACTCATCTTCCCGATAGAAAGCACAAGAGTACGACCAGACAGGTGATGGCATGGATGTCCCGTAAATCACTTTTGTGTCGGTGAGCAGCAAATATCTCCACAGTTCACTGAACTGACAGAGGAAGGAGCGGTGTGATGGATGGAGAGAGGCATGGCAGAGCAGGAGATAGGCGGTTAGGCCAACAGAGGACAAGGTCATGTCTTCCATCTACACTAGTTGTGGCAAGAAACAGCTGACTCCGGGGCAAACAGCAAAGGTAGGACGTTTTGTTTGTGGTGGTGAAAGCAGAATTTGAGAATGTGATTTGTAAATGTCCAATGTTGATGGAAAAATGGAAGTCACTGAAACTTGTAGCAGAACCATGAAGGTGATCCCGGGGGACATGCAGTAATTTTAATGTTTGGAAAAGTTCCCCAGTTCAGGAAGTTATTTCTGCTCCACACTTGCTCCAAACAGTTTAAAACAATTTTATTCAATGTTTACATTATCAATATTTTTGGATGTGGAGACCAAAGGAGGCCATTTTTAGGCTGCAAGGAAGGGTCACTTGATGAAAAATCAGCAGCAACACAGATGCCGGAAATCAGTTTGTGTATTTATTTTCACAAAAAGAAAACCGCTAGAAGAGTCTGAAGTATCTGCAAGTCAAACCTCAAATGGTTCATGGAAATATTTTTTCTTTGGAAAAAAACAACAGTTCAAAGTCTTAAGCTAATTATTGTGTTATTTCCAGAAGAAACCAATGCCATTTCAAACAGGCAAAATTGCAATATGAACCTTTGAATTCTGGCGGTCCAGCAGAAAATAAAGACAGATTTTTTTTGGGGGGGTTGGACTCAAATGCAAAAATTACTGTAGAAAAGATAATTCATAGAGTGAAATAGAAACTCACAGCCTCCTAAACATCAGAAAAACACAAATCCTCAAAAATAGGGAGCGAAATATGTAATTTGTCTGTAATTTTTAATGACAAATGGGACCATTTTCTGATCTGACATCAGCAGGATGTCACCATTCATCTGTTTACGTTCACTGTGGTTCGAGGTTTACATGGTTTCAGTAATAAACACTGGTCTTGGTTTGGGGATGACCTTGGTTTGAAACTGGAAACAAACAGTGGTCTCCTGTTTTTAAAGTCTTTTTATACAGTCTGTGGGTAAAATCCGACATTTGATCGACCTCTGACCTTTGCAGACTTTAGGGTAACCTCACCTCATGGCCTCCTTTGCTTCTGTCACATTTGCTTTGGCCACTAGAGGACTTTGCCATGTGAATGTGTGCACATGGTCTTCTTCATAGGACTGTCAATGAAAAAAACCACTCGTTTTGGCCTCGTCAGATCTCATAATTATAAATTCAGCTCATATGAGGCTTAACTGCCTTATTTTAATAATGAAAACGTCTTGGAAAGGGGGTTAGGGTTTAAAAGAAGATATTCAAACACACGCTGACACTTTAACCACTACAAAGACTTTGGCTGGAGCAGTTGATTGAAACACAACTCCTCTTATTTCATGCGAAACAGGCATCTGTCTGCAGGAATTACTCTAAACAAGCTGCAGAAAGGATGCTTCAGGGGCTGTTATCTCTTTTGTGAGTTCTTACTTGGCTTGCTTTCTTTTCATGAAATTCACCCCAACGCACAAAGTGATACAGAGATGGGAAGACAAAACTGGAGCGTCTCACTTGTCCTTGCAGCACCGTGATTTAAAAACATGGGCCACTGCTCCAGAAGAATGTATTGGCAATAAAAAAAAAGGTAGCGTCCGTCATTATATCATCATCTCTAAATGTCCCTGAGTTCCTGAGTGTGGTTTTGTTTTTCTCTGTATAGGCAGTCCCTGGCATCTATTTTTGAAAATCATGGTGTTTCTTTCCCCTGCAGATGATGTCCTGGTTCATTTGGCCTTGAACCTAAGGGACAATGATTCACTCCACCCGTTGCTTGATTATCTGGGAGACATTCAAACATGAACCTAAACTTTCTCAACCTAAACGGAAGTAAAACCAAAGGCACAGTATTTGAAAACCCTGAGCTACTGGACACAAGTACCATCGGCCCTCTGGCCGGTAACATCCACTCTTCTTGAAGAGCCTCAGTGTTTATTTTGATAGTGCTTTTAAAATTGATAAGCAGATTTTCGGTAGTGGTAGCTCCAGCTTTTTCCCGCTGAGGTTCATATCCAAGGTAAAGGCCTGGAGAGGGTGATGCCTGTATCACAGCTTGACTTGATTACTGCAATTCTCCGTATGCAGGCTTAGACCAGCAATCAAATGCTTGCAGCTAGTCTTCACGTCTGACAGGAATGAAAAAGAGTCATGATATTAAGCATATGAAATCATCAAATCACCTTCCACTGGTTTCCTGATAGTAACAGGATTGATTTAAACATTTTGTTTCTAACTTTTGAATCTTTTAATGGGCTGGCACTGCCCTGCCTTTATGAGACCCCCTTATCTTCACAGAGCTTAGATCAACCAGTCAGCTGCTGCTGGATGAGTCCCCAACCTTTTTAATGGCCCGCCACCCCAAATCACCTCTGCCCCAGTTAGCCACCTTTTTAAATCACGATTAAAACTCACCTCTTCTCTCTCACCTTCACTGCAAGTTGAAAATGCCATTATTCCAACATTTTATTATTTTATGATTTAATTTATTTAGTCATTCATTTATTTCCATGATTTTCCCGTTACTGTCCTCGTGGTGTTTTCTGTCTTGCTGCCTGCTTGTTGTGCCTTTTACTTTGCAAAGCACTTTTGTCACTTTTGCTGATTATAGATGTGCTATATAAACAAAGTTTGACTTGACTTTCCTTTATATGTTCCTTATAAGCATATCCGAAGGACAGATGCACATTTTTCACGGTAATACTCAAATATTTTCATTTTTTCTTCAGTCTCAAGCAGGAGCACAGGCTCTTATACTCATTTATAACGTTGCATTGAATACCACGGTCTGAGAAATACAGAAATGACACTGGTGTGGATTAATCCAAATAAAGCTCCCTTACTGCTTTTGGATCGAATCGATGAAAAGCTGAAGCAGAAGGTAAACAGATGTGCCACGCATTTTATAACACATATTTAACCAATAAATGAGGGTGAAATAACATTGTAAACAGGACAAATAGGACGTTGAATGACACAAAGAATTTGAGCTGACTGACATTTCTCCACTATGCTTCCCGGTGCAAGACTGCATTAATCTGTCCTGTATCAATATTTATGTCTCATTATAGCCGGGACTCTGAGTTGTGCTGCCAGGTGGAACCGGTGAGCATCTTGCAGGAGAAATGGGAGACTACCTCCATCTGTGAAACAAATAAGCATCAAACACAACCATATGTCCACTGGAAGGATTTTTTTTTCTACTGACTATTTATATTTTTGTGCACCACAGTCATTTAGCAACGTGAATTCATGTGCCACAGCTGCTGTTTTGCACTGAGGCAGTTTATTTAATGACAACTCATAAAAATAACACAATTCTATGTCTTTCTAAGACTCTGAATCCTCATGTAAGGACTTTTTGGGTTCTGTTTGCCACTTAAATTTCCTTAATGGCAATCCCTAAGTGTCATTTGTGGATACTGGTGTGTGTCACCTTGTGGTCACCAAAACACATTACAATTATCTGTGTACAAATTAAATGGCCAATAAATCCCACCAACTTGTATACCAATTCAAAGATTGGGTCTCGGGAGGTTAAAAGAAAGTTTCTAAATCCTATGGCTCGGATATTTATCACTTGGTGGATTGCAAAACTCATCTTCATCTTCCATGACCATCATTAGTTTTGCGCAAATAAAGCAGTTGTCCAGTCAGTACTTAGATGCATGTGTGTGGGTGCCCCTAGACAGCACAGTCTCATGAGCGTGCTTTGGTGCTGAGGATTTGGTTTGCCAAGCGAGACGGGCACCTTCGTTGTATCCCCAGACAGATGAAACTCAGGACAAAATGCTGATGGCTGATGACTCCCTCTGCCAGCTGGCAGGGGCCCATCACAACCTCTACACACTGAGGAAAAACGTGTCACAACCCTGCTCTGTAAAGATAATTTAAAATAATTTTGCTGACCTTTTATCTTGTTCACCAACTGGGTTTAAATACATTAAAGTCTCAAAAGCCAACGATCCCTTGAAGCATAACACAAAGGTGATATTTTAAGTTGACATGATCTTTAAACTTAACAGTGCTTACCAGAGATGATTCTCCCCTCTTTCTGGATGTTCCACAAGCTTTCCTCTCTTGTTACCCTTCAGACAAAACACCAGCTTTAAACAAGAGGCACAATTGTTTCAAAATTTGGTGCAAATGTGTTTAAGACATTTGTGCTCCAGAGGAATAAAATGCATTGAACTATAAACGTTTCTGGAGGTTTTCTCTTTGCTCAGAACAAACATTGATAATGTTCCCCTTGAATTATGGTGTTTTCACTTATAAAAGAGTTTTTACTGATAGCATTTGAAAATGTAATGCAAGTTAAAAAATTTGAAGAAGCGTAACCATTTAAAAAATAGATTGGAGTCCAACTACAACTACAACTCTGCAAATTCTTTCTTCAAAACATAAATATTATCTTTGTCTCTCTGACACATATTAGATTGGATTTGCCATGTCAGCTTTTCCATGGAGCCCCTTTTCAAAGAAAACAATAAAGATAATTGCAAAAGATGAAGGGATTAGGAATGTATGCAGATAATGTCAGTGCTTATTTAACACTGGATACTACACTTTTTCAGGGCAGCCTGGGAGAAAAGACCAGTTTTTCTTGACACATTTAATTTAAAACTAAAATGTCAAACTAATTTTGCTCAAGAGAGGAATTCAGGGAATCATTACAGTCATTAAGCTAAATTTCCGCACCAAATGTCGTGTCAATCCATCAACTAGTTAAGCACACTGATGGGCCTTACCTTAGAAAGTAAGTAGAAAAACTAGACACAGAAAGTTACAATTCCAGGAATCGTATAAGGAAGAAAAAGTTTCTACTTTATTTCTGCTTTTTGAATCCAGAAGTTGGGGATATTAAATATTTAGTGTGTCTCAAGTCAGCAATTCTCAAGTTGTGTTGAGAAGTGTGGGTTTGAATGAGTTGTGGATCAATATTTGAGTTAATGCCACGAATGTGTTTGCAGGTTTGGTATGAAGTGCATCACACCTTGCAAAACAAACTTATCTGTATTGCACCTTGCTAACATGGCTGTGAGTGTGAATATGCTCAGGTGAATTTTAAAACAAGTGACTGTGCAGTGTGTATGTCAGTATATTTGTACCAGTCGAGTGTGTCCAGGTTCTGTACTCTGCAGAGTGTTTGTGTACTTTTTTGCATGACTCAGCTTTTTGAGTAATCCAGAGATCAAAGCGCGGCGAGCTGGATGAACCCTGCGGTGAAGTTTAGGCAGCTGATAAATAAACATGAGTTGGGACATTTATGCAATGTACACATTCACACATCCCTTTATGAACAGCAGACAATACACAAACACCACTCTCACTCCTGATGAATTTTAACATAGATGCAGAGGGATGAACAGTAACGCACCCATATATGCATACATTGTGGAGGGGCAGCACTGAAAGTACATTCAGTCACACTTGGTGCAATCCTCAATAAAAGGTTGCACAAAGTAAACTGTACACACAGAATAGGAATGTGATCCTGTGTGAGTCTGTATGTGCATGTGTCTGCGTTAGAGAGTGTGAGAGTGTTTCATTACGTGGGACTCAAGTTCTGCCTATTTGTTTTTGTGCAGAGAGGGGCGATAGGGTAATCCTGCATTTATGAAGGACACACACAGACCTGCACACATACACAATGTCCTAATACATACTCCATATCTGAAACACCTGCATACAAAATCCGAGTTGAAGATACACTGACACAAACAGACACACACACACACAGTGCATGAGGAAGTGAACACACATTCATGTAAACCGCACTCTATCTCTGCTCCACCCCATAAAGAATCAGAAGCCTTTGGCAAACACCCCACTAATGAATGAAGCGTTATTGACTTTAGCAGCAAACAGCTGACTGATCTCCAGCCAGACCAAACAAAAGACATATTACAGTACAGAGGAGAAAAAAAATTCAGATCTGTTATTGTAAACCATGTTTAGCATGTTAAGCACAGTGCTTCATTTCCCAGATCACTTTTTTTCAATAATTTGTTGGACACAAAAATATAAATACATTACATACCCAGTATGTTGGTATTCATTAAAAAAAACACACACACACACAAAGGAAACGCCGAATTATGAGGAGTATCCTTTGCATTTGGAAATGATTCTTACAAAGGTCTGAAACTTTTGAGAAAAAAATTGTATCTTTCTAAATTAGAGACGTTACATAAATATGTCAAATTTCCTGCTTCATTTCACCTATAAGGCAATTGCTTAAATACAGAAACGATATAGTTGCGAAAAATAAAACACAATCTGCAGCTAACGCTGGCTCATATGAGTTTGTTGGGTCCACATCCATGATCCTTGATAAAATAAAGGAACTGGGTTACACAAAAGAAGGTAGTTCTTGTAACACATTGTCTCAAATCCAAAGTGCTGGATAATTTGTGACCAAATTTTAATCCCTTTTCACAGCTCAACATAAATCATTTCAGCTCTTTCTGTCAGTGGGTCACAGTCTCACCATTAACCTTTTGACTAATGCACATCTGTAAAGCTGCTTCCCACCACAGGGCAGGTAATCCACCCGAGAAAACATACACCTTCTACAGGGCTTTTCTGGCTTTTCCCTGTCAGCCATCTACCTGGAGATTTAATGACAGAGTAGTATGAATAAAGTGAAGAATAATAAAAGTGTCAATGGGGGATTTTACATAATAATGTTCATATGAACAGACAGCAGAGTGGATTGTCCCACTGATGCTCTTCCAATAGATGTCCAACAAAACCACAGAAGTCGCATCAGTCATATTAGCGTCAGCTGTGGTAGCGGTTGCTGCGTTTCAGTTGTGTGACACTGTAGAATTTGCAGTGGTTTTCCTTTCTTTGGTATTATTTTGTAGTATATCTAGAAGCTTAAGTTTTCAGTATGGACATGCTCCTTAACCGCTGCTGATACGGTTAAACCTAATGACAGAAACCATTCGACACAGGTGGGGCCTCTGCTCATTTGCTGTTTGCTGCAGACTATAAATCGGTGTCTGACAATGAGAATAGATTTGTGATAGACGCCAATATTTGTCAGCACAATGGACATAAGTATAAAATTAGTGGAACTCAGTTACTACTGGTCCAGCCTCTCCATTAGTTTTCCGCCAGGACTCAGACAGCGTCATTGTCTAACACCTTTAGCAATAGTCAGTTGCTTGCAGAACATTTATTACATCAGCAACCTGCCATATTATCACGGAAGGATTTCATTTCCTGATTAATAACACCCTCATTAGGGTTTCATTTCATGTTTTATATTTCTTATTTTAACAGGTTTTTCATCATTGAGGCATTTTTTGTGTTTGCATCAGCGTTTGTGCGCCTGTCTACACATGTATGCAGAGTGTGTGTTTGTATTAATAATGCATGCAGTAGAGTGTTTTGTAATATATGGAGATGCATAATTCATTGATAAGAGACGGGATGCTCTTTCATTAGTCAAACGAGTTGGAGTCACCTATCATTACACTGTTCAGTGATTCATACACACTGTGTGTGTGTGTGTGTGCGTGTGTGCGTTGAAGTTTGTCTCTAACAATGAATTGGATATTAAAAATAAAATATATATCAGTGTGTTTCAGCTGTGGTTAGGACTGTTCAGCAGCTTTCTGTTTTAATGGCTTTTATCTACATACTGAGGAGCATTCATTTCCACTTATCAAATGAAATAATTGATTCTCTCTCAGATTATGTGACACCAGAGATGTCAAGTTCCAAACCACACAGTCCAATCTAAAACCTTAAACCTAACGCTAAAAATATAAAACTACACAGCAAAATCACTGGAGTCAAACTCCCGGTGTTAGGCCATTTTCAGTGATGCGTTGATGTTGTGGTGTTGACTCTGATTCAATGGACTCCGTGCCGCTGAGAAAACGTATCCATGGGAACGGTATCCAACACATCCGGGCACTTGGAGAGGTACACTTCCGCTGGAAATCTGAACGACGGCCATTTCCTTCTTCGCGCAGCGAGAAGTTACCACGCAGGTGACAGGTGAGCTTCAAGCCGATAGGAATCACCGTTTGATTGATGTTTTTCAAAGAGTGTGTTCGTGTTGGCTCCATATTTCAAATACAGGAAAATGGCGATGTTATTCTTGTCTTAACAAACGACTCGCAGCCGCCGTACATGTGCCTGCCACTCATGTTTCATGCTAACGTTAGCGCGTGGTTAGTCTCAGTGTTAGTCGGTAAATAAACGGTAACGTAAACTAGTGTAGTCAGTCAAAATGGTTTCCGCCGTTTAAAAAAACTACATGAGGGTGTGGAGTTAACAGCCAACAGCGGCAGCATAAACACCGGCCGGTTAAAGAAACAAAAACAATCGTTCTGATTTAATTTTCTACAATTCCTATGATTGTCTTTTATTTCAAAGATTAAGTTAGCACCGACGCACACGTTACTCTTTTGCGTATGCAGTTGGCGTTGTCTGTTTTCATTTGTAGCACCAACAATGTTCTCAGCTTTCAGGTCAGTGAAGTTGGAGTGAAAATGTCAGGTTAAAACTTAATGCAATGTTCATGTAACAGCATAAATTAAATTAATATCCCTCAAGATCAGCTAGGGGTGGTTTTAGTAGCCAAAAGTTGTACTCAAGTAATTTCCCATAGTTTTGAAATGAAACAAAATTATGCTATACATTAGTTTTTTCTTTCTACAGAGTGAGACAGTTACATGGTAGCTCTCGTTACTCCTGCACATCCTGCCACTTCATTCCTCTACAAACCGAAGAAAAAAAGATCCGTGCAGCTAGGCCATCAGTAAGTTTCCTTGTTAATGGAAAATTAATATTTTTGAACCAGTGGTCCATATATACTCTATCAGCAGCACAGTAAATGCTAGTTAAGTATACATTTTGCATTAGTGTTACTGGTCATAACATAACTGGTCAATAACATTATAATGTTGAATAAAAACAAACTAGTTTGTAATATTGGTGTCACAATTTTACACTATTAGAGTTTGAAGTAACACTGTTGCTGTTCTAATTAATTCAAACGTATCCATCAGAGTTTAAGTAACACTGTTAAAAGTGTTTAACTCTGAACTAGTTGTTCCCATATGAACACTCATTGTTAATTTTAACTCTGACGGAGTGAAATTAGTGATTTCAAATTTACAGTGTAGTAGTCATTTCATTCATTCATTCGTCATTTGCACTGAGAGCTGCTATGCTAACTAGCTAGACAATATTTCCCCATCTACCCTGAACACGTGGTGCTGCTCAGCAGACATATAGTCATTTCTTTTCTTGTCAGACTCACATCCTTCTGGCCCACATTCTGTAGTAGAGAAAATGTTCAACTGGCCCCTTTGATAGAAATGTAACAGATTTACAGGGAAATTTAAAGGCGAGCGAGTTGAGTTAAACACCAAATTTTCTGAAAGAAAAAGAATCCAACACTTTTTAATTTTTGATGTGGTATAAGAAGCATTTTCTTTTGAAGTGTTAGTTCATTTATATTATCAGGGATCATGGATGGCTGTCAGGTTTTGAATTTTAGCTAACTTTCATATCTTAATTACATGTTGTCAAACAAACTTATATTAGCCAGCATTAGCTGCAGATTGTGTTAAAAAGTTAAGTTAAAAAGTTTGTAAATGTTCAGGTTCTGTATTTGATCAGCTGCCTTCGAGATGAAAAGAAGCAGCCAGCGGTACAATAAGAGCAGCATTATCTGCACATCTGCAGCCAGGGAGTTTTTATGAGTATGAGGACATGTTTATTAGCTTTCAGTAGTTTTACCAGATGGCAAAAGAAAGATAACTTTAAGAAAGGTCAGCTGCATGTTGAGACACTGAAGAGGTGTAGATTGAAAGACAAGCAGAGACGGTGTTTAACTATTTAAATTATGAGCATCAGGTCAATGTTGGGTGGAAATTACAGTCAGTCATAATATTTCGGAATACAGCGATGGAGAGATAATGCAGGGCCAAAATGTTAACACCTTTTTAAACAGTTTAGACAAAGTGAAGGTTTCCTCTGTTACTGGCCTGAGATTTTACAACAATGGAGGGTCCAATCCGTCTGACTTGATTCCATTCTCTTTTGACTAATAGGGGAGCCTAAAAGTGTAGATTTTTTTTCTTTTTTTTTTGCCCTCCTCATTTTTACAACGTTACAGGTGTGACAAGGTGGCAAATATATATACACACATACATACATACACACACTCTGTGGAAGGTGTGCTGAACTGAATGAATTTAAGTCATAACTGTTGCCAGAGAAGACAGATATATGACAACCAATGGTATTAAATTCACAGCTTCAATATTTCTGTTAAACAGGGAGTATTTAGAGGTTAAAAGAGGTTAACAAATCTCTTTTCCAGACATTGGTGGTTTTCATCCCATTTTGATGGTAGTGGGAGCTAATCAAGAGTACTGTATTATCAAAAATAATTTAATACAATGGTGTGAACAAATCCTTGTGTAAATTGTATAAAATCACTGATGTACCCTTTTCAGTTACTCACTGAACTATGGTTAACCTCTTCCATCATTTGCCAATCCTATGATTCAAATTAGATGAAGGCCCTTATAAACTCTTCTGTCCCATATCAGAAAATTTAGGCGAAGGAGTGTTGCACATGAACAAAAAAACCCCCTCTTTCCTATCACATATTCTGTATCCAGCAGTTGATCTACACTGGCATCACAAGAGCAACAAACATGAGTTCAGGAGATGTGAGTATATCATAGCCAAACGAGAGGTTTGCAGCTGCCTTGTCCTTCTTTGGTGTAAGTTGCTCTCCAGAGACGAGCTAAAAGTCTAAACAGCAGCCAGGCAACCCACCCCTTCTCCAGCTCCCCCCCAAATCCTGCATGGCTCTGATACAAAAGTAGCTTAGAGCACAGCATGGGAATAAGGAGACAGATAAATGTGACAAAAGAAAGATGGAGACAAGCCAAATGAATGGAGGAGGTGAGATCAAAGAGGTTTGTGTATGTGTTCAGACAGCTCCCACCTCTCTGGCCAACAAGGCCAGAGAGGGACTATTCCCATCATCTGTGCTACTGTGGACTTCTGTGGTAGTACAGGAGGTGGTACAGCTCAGGAATTAATATAAACAGGATTAATTAGTGTTCTCTTTACCGCAAACAAAAAATGTTTAATATAATATAAACAAATCCACATTTTGTGGAAATTTTAACTAGATTTGGGGGCAATCAGCAACACAAAAAAAGATTTCATAAAATTAAAAGAGAACCAGTCAAACCTCAAATGGAAGAAAACAATGTGAAAAGCAGGGTGGAAAGCTTTCATGCATGTTGAGTTTAGCATTTGTTCCTGTCAGGAGAAAAGCTAATCTGTTCTTGATTCGCCCAAATTCATGAAACATGTTCATTTATATTGATTTAACTAAATAGACTTTTTTCCATTTGTACATTTTCAGACTTGTACTTGGACTCAATTTTTTTTATTTGCTCGAGCATGCATATACCAACACTTCCCCAGGACCTGAAAGGAAATACAAACCACGCCCAAAAGCCTTTATAGCATCCTCATAACCCCTCACCAACTCCACCTTCCTCACACATAGACAATAGCTCCTCCTGTTATAGGCGCCAAAGTCATCGCAGTCCCAGCCAGCTGTGTTGTAAAACCAAGTGAATCCCCTCAACCAACGCACAGCTCTGTGGTGATTCATTAGCATTTACCAAAGCTCAAGGCAGAGAGAGATTTCCCAAAAGAAAAGCAATAAAGGTGCAGGGATGCTGATGGGTTGGGACTGGAAAGGGAGAAAATAAGAAGAGGGCACGCACCGTTCAAACAATCTCCAGCTGTTAAAGGGTGAATTAGACTGACATTGTAAAAGGAAGCTTCCCCCAGTTAAGGCCTGACTTCACAGGCTTGTGAACAAATACTCTGTGGAAATACAAGACAAAGAAAATAAGAGATGCAAAGAAGATAGTTGAGAGGCAGTAGATAAAAATCTAATAAGGAATGATTATCAATGAGAGAGTTTACTGAATGATGTGGAGTCTGACTAGTTGAAAAATAAATAAAAAACATGCATGAAATAAACCAGTATCCACAGGTGAAAGTCATGGCCTAACGATTTGGATGAGATGTTGCTTTTTTTTAAGGCCATCCAAAGCCACCTGCCCCTACTCTCTAAATTCGATCTCAAAAGAATAATATATTCACTTCTCTACTTTCACCTCTCCACACAAACCATAACATGGCATTTTTACACCTTAACAAACAAAATATAATGTGTGATAATATGCAAGGTTTTGGTGATTCCATGGGGGCCATGGTTGGAATTTGCAAAATACTGCAATAAATATGATAGTCACATAGTTGTGTTCACTTTAGACAACACTTATCTTCAGAAAAGATGCCTATAAATGCAAAATCCAGAAGAAAAATCTCTCACTGTTAATGTTTAGAAACTACACCAAAGTACCAAGGCTGTCAACATGGATTGGTAAGTCACTCAGTTTTGGTGTTAGTGACCAGCCTTTTCTTTTTTATTTCCTGAGAACTGAGCTTCTAGCTTTTGGTATGCATGGTGGTTTTGAAACTACACTCATCACTGTTATGTAGTTCTGTGACCACAAGTGTCCATGAATGAGGCTAACCCTTTGAAGTTAACCAAGTACAATTGCACAGAACCCAAAATGTAATATAATGTAATGATGGCACAGGGCTGTAGGAAGGTAGGTGTTCCACTCTGCTCCCCTGCTCTCCCAGTATTTTTCCATTCACCCCACTGCTGATCCACGCTGCCTGCCGGCCACACCCACCCCATCAGCTCTGGTTCACCTGTTGCTCCCAGCTGCACACCATCATTAATCAGCCAGCCAGTACTTAAACAGCCTCAGTCCATTCACACACTGCTGGGCTGTTTTTTTTGTGCAAAAGCTTCCAGGATTCCTTATCTGCCTGACCTCCAGGTGCTGACCCTGCCACCCTCTGACCTGCCTGCATAGCCTGCCTCCTGGCAAACTTGCCAGTCTCTTGTCCCTGACCATGAGTTTTACCTCTGCATCTCTGGTTTCTGTCTGCCTGAGGCTGTGTGGTGTCCTCTTGCGTTGACACTTCAGCTTGCTTGGCTTCCACCCACCTCCTGTTTGTCCCTTATCAGCTTCAACGGCCTGCTCTTCAGGTTCTGGTTTTTGCCAAGTTAACCTCATCACCTGTAAACTGGACTGTTTGGGCTCTGGCGAAATAGGTCCTTCAGCAGGGCAAGAAACTCTGGTACAGTATATGAATATGTATCATTACCAAGCATTGCTCTGTGCATGTATGCTGGAGTTACAACAAGGGAACTAAAAGGTAAAATAAATTACTTGGGTATTTACCAACCTATTTAATGTTGCAAAATAAAATGTGCCTGTCTTTACCCCTTCTAAACCAGACCTCATTTCAACCATCCAACCAAAATCCCAGGAAGGGGAAAAACTGGCAATGCGAAAATATGAACTAATTTCCCAGCATGCATGTGTTGCATGTTCAATGGCCTTACCTCTAGCATCATCCTTTGGCCACAATGTAATATTGTTATTGTAAGAGAGAATATGCCAAATATATTGAGGACAGTCAGAAGAAATAAAAGAATCTTTCCCTCATAATTTTGCAGCAAATGAAACTGACGTGTCTTCCCCAGATGTGTTCTGTTCATCTCGTATCCATAAATCAAGGCTGTACCATGATTTACTTTGTCTGCAGCCAGCTGGGGAGGGAAAGCACCATATCAAACTAACTCCAAAAGGCTCTTTGTCTCCCAGTGTTAGAAAACACACTTGCAGTCTTTCTGTCCTTTTGTCTGTCTACCTCCTACATTCAGAAAGAGTCTTTCCCTGTCTTCAGTTTTCAACAATGCTTCATCTCTGTGCCCCGGCCCACACACCAGAATGCCACAGAAGGACATCATGAACTTCTCGCTCTATCTCTTTCAGTCTGGAACAACCCGCTTGCTGCTGTCTCACTCCTCTTTTCTTTATCTATCACTTCCTCATCCACAAAATCTCCATCCACTTCTCAAATTTGGTGACCTCACCCAACACCCACATCACAATGGCTTCGTAAGGCAGCAGCTGCAGTCAAGGCCACAAAGCAAAGTTGGTGGAGAGAACAATTAACACCGACACAGTGTCTGGAAACGCCAGACTGAGACTGAAGTGGTTTGAAATCTTCCAGAAGTTTCCTTGCAACAGCTTCTCATTTTGGACATTCAATCTTTCAAAATCTGCATCTGTGAATTACATTAGTTGCCAACGTGTGGTGAGGGAAAGCCCACTTGTGTAGTCTGGGAAATAAAACTGCTTGGACTTTGCAAGGCCACCAAAGTACTCCTTCAGTAAGTACTTAAGTATTTCTTCAGCAACCTTCTCTGTCACCTCTTCAGTCACCACAGCCCTGCCCACTTGTTTTTTTTTTTTTTTTTTTTGGTGGTTTCTCTGACAAGGACTCAGAGACTTTCCAAAACTTAAGATGCATCCTACAGTGCAGAAGTCTGATATTCGCATGAACACAGTTCTTTGACTATTTTTTTAAATCCATTTCATATTACTCAGCAAATGATTTAATATTTATTTAGATTTTTTTTACTTAATTGGCAATTGTATTGGTTTATTAATGAAGCTCAGGAGTGGATAGAGATTTATATTTATTCTACTTATCTGCTTTTGTTAGTACAATGCACAATGATCAAGTCTCAAAATATAACATTTAAAGTAATATAAATCATGTAACCACACTGCCATCCAGTGACCATGGACAGACCCCTGCAGAGTGAGGTTTAGGGCTTTTTGTACCCTTTATTGCATGACAGAATCTTGTGATTTTTATTTGTTTATCAGTTTTTATTGCTGATCTATTATTGAGACTGAGAGTGAACTCTTCCTGGATATGCCTCCAGATGTACTTTACTGTGATTATTGTGATTCTAACAGTTTATTTTCTGTCACTCTATAATGCAGTCCATTTATGTTTGGTGTCATTTATGATTGACCACTTTGAAAAGTTGATGTGATTCAACTTCTTCTTTCTCTGATTGTCTATAGATACACTACCATTCTGGCCAGCAACTGAATTTTCCACAGACCAATAATAAAGATGAGGTAAGGAAGTGCAAGTAATCTGGCCAACGGAGGGCCAAACTGAGGTAAAGAGACAGAAGTAGACTGTTTTGCTGGATTATGTCCTTAAATTTTAATTTTGTGTAAAGATCAGTATTACAGTGGATGGGTTTTTTATTATTTTCAGGCTACACCAGATGGTGGTTGAGGCTCCAAGATTAGGTTTCAGTGGGTTTGGTTGGTTGGCGTAGTGGGTCTATGTGGTTAGATGCCTTCAGATGCCTTCAGATGCCTTCAGATGGGACATTTTGAAATGTTTAAATCGTGCCTTAGTTTGTTTTGTTTTTTTTCTTTTTGAAAGTTTGAATATAAGTCAGCATTAAGAGTCAAGCTTTAATGACTGTTTGATGCTTTTGCTTAGTAACCATAACATGACTAAATGTTGTATTTACATGTACACAAAAGGAGACGCTTAACAGGCAGAGACTGCCATCTCCTGGAATCTGTGCAAGTTACATGTGCTGTATGAGGCACTTTTTTGTTCGTTTGAACTGTCTGACTAGTATTTTAGAAAAATGTCATACAATTGTGAGGAGGAACCCATTTCAAAGTTGTGATCTCTTCAGGTGTGTGCAGAGGGAGCAGATGGCATTCAGCTATGTAGTACTGAGCCTAATCTATCAATACAGGTTTTTGAGACTTTATTACATGCTTTGATGTGTACATTTTACAAAAGGAAATACATGGTGACATGAAATTTTGGTATTTTGTAAAAAAAAAAAAAAAAAAAAGATCTGAGGTGTATTTGTGTTCAGAGGTGCTGGAACAGCCACAGCACTGTGTTGAGAAAGCAGTTGGCCTGTGTGTCCACTCTTGACAGTGAATGTCCGTCTTCTGCAAACCACAACAGCCTAAAAGGACAAACAGAACAGGCTGAGACAAAAAAGAGATGTTTGTCTTTTTGTGTTTTACCATACAGGAAGTTTGAATGCTATGTTGTACCTCACTGGTGAGGCTCGGCTCTTCAGTGCTTTATAGAGCTCCAGACCTTGGTGAGGAGACACTCGCCTGTCTTTGCCCCCCAGCATCAGCAGCACTGGAGCTTTGATCTACACACAAAGACAGATTCTTCAGCATCCATATTAACGTGTACGTGACAAAAACGTGTCTTTACAGCTGCTGTTAACAGCTGTTAACAGCTTCATTAAAAAAAAAAAAACAACTGGATGTTCCTGTGGGTTTCCACTGGATGAATTGTAATTCAGTCCAACAATCAGCTCAAAATATATATAAAAAAAACATTTTGGTAATGGATATTATTATGACTTTTCCTTACATCAGAAATACAGCACAGATGGCTGATAAAACAAGAAGAATTGCATCAGTGACATCAGCTTTAAGAGTTTGGGGCTTCATGAGCTTTGCAAGAGTATGAAAGCTGCTAGTTGAGCTTTAGATTTCAACAACTTTTTAAAATACAGAATAGAGTTCTGACCTGAACTCTAAAGATGTGTTAGTGCGTGCTTGTGTCCGACCTGAGCCGCATGTGTGATGGGTGACTTCTCTAACATAGCAGCCAGCGCTTCACTTGTAGGTATCTGGTCATATGAGTACTGAAAACCCACACTGGTGTAGCGCCTTTAGTTGTGGAGAGAAAAGGAATGAAGCTATGGAGTGATCTGAATGATGAACAGCTATCTTTTTTATATGCACGGTTCTTGTGTATGTGTCTCACCAGTCCACGATGTCACTGGTTCCCAATAAAGTAGCAGCATTAATGACGGGGTTCCTGGCTGCACATACTCTGTAGAAATCTGGATACTGACCAACCAGATGACAGGATAGGAAGCCCCCATGAGAACCCCCAAGCACAGCCAAGCGTTTGGGGTCAAGGGTCAGGTCATTCTGCAGTGCAGTAAGCACAGCCGTCTGAGGAAAACAAGGAATCACTGAGAAAAAGAGTCTCCAGAGTGACACAGTGCCATTTATGGAGTAACACAGGGCTAACTGTCTGACCGCTATATGTGTTTTTCTTCCTTTCCAAATCACATGCAGGTTTCCATAAGTGCTGACTGTTGGTTGTCAAACAGCAGACTAACTTAAATCCCCAGTCCCATCGAGCTGGCCTCTTATCCTGCTTTTGGTTGCTTTTACTCAGCAGTTTATTGTAATCCTTTATATGCAGGACTGGATCAAAAAAAGGAAAAGGCCATACCTGCACATCTTTTACATCCTGACTTCCAATCTGACCAATCAAAGACAAAATGCTGTCCTGACCAAATCCTGTGGATCCCCGGTAGTTCACTGGATCACGAGAGAGGCAAAGAGAAAAAGGAAAGGCAGCAAAATCAAAAACAGATACTGTAAATTCAAGAGGTTCAATCTTGTTTTTACACAAAGACTGATTGATTTTAACCATTTTTCATTCAGCTTTTATTTCCTCTCATTGAGCTGAGAAAATGTTTCCAGCAGTTGAAAGTGATAAAAAGTTACAAAGCTTGAAAAAAATTAAACACGCTAGCATTTGTTCTCCAAATATTTTTTTAAACTACACACTATAAAGAAGCATATTTAGTCCCTTTAAAAAAAAAAAAAAAAAATTTTTTAGAACTAGTTTTCTCAGGCAGCTGTTTTCCCCCGTCTGTTAAACCTGTCTCCTAGCTGAAGCCCAAAGACGGCTACTCTTATCCTACTCTCAGAAAATAAATTGATCACAAAGTTTTCCAGACTGTTGATCTAAGCAAAATAAAGGCGCCTCACCCATGAGCACAGCAAAGCCCAGTTTAGCCAGTCCAGCTGTGGTGCAGTTCCACTCTGCAGGAAACTGAGAGTGTGGGCCCCCTGGGGAACAACCAAACATAAAAGCAGGAAAAAAGAACACAACATACATAAAAAATATATAATATAAATATTTTATATATAGAAAAAATTATTTTGATTTTACCTTCTAAGCTGACATGCAAAAATCACATTAAGTATATACAAACCATGGATGAAGACGACCAAAGGTATCCTGCCTTCACTGAGCGCAGGAGATGGTTTAACCAGAACAGCACCAAAGTCTAAACCAGCTGAGACACAGGCAGAAAGAGAGAACGAGATTAAGCTTAGCACCAGAGTGAGTTTTTTCTTGATGGAGTGACTAAAAGCTCACAGTATTGTGTGTTGTCTTGCCCAGGTGGAGGTGTGACATCTAGAACTGTCCAGTGAAAGTCAAAGGTCATGACAGGCTCCTGTAGAGTTTGCCAGGTCAGAGCTTCACCTGCTGAAGGCAGAAAACCCACCCTCTGCACACACACAGACACACACACCACGTGTAAATCTTGTGGTTCAATGGGATGAAGAGTGTACATCTGTGTGCGGATGTGTGTGTTGTCTGACCAGAGTGGGTGGTGTGTTGGGGCTGGAGCAGCAAACCACCATCAGGTCCCTTTGGACTGTCAGTAACTTCCAGCTGCCATAAACTTTGGAAAGATCTGAGGGACCTGGAGGCAGAAACAGCGATGAAGAGAAGATGAAACACAAGAAAAATTGTGCAAGGAAACGTCTTGAAAGGTTTTTAAATCATGTTGGTTCCACAAGCATGGATGGTACTGTGTCAAGCCCCCGTATATCCAAATCACAGACTACTTTTGACTTTTACTGTGAAATTTCCCCACAGGACACCAAGTCTGCACGTCTTATCGTACCTTCCGGTTCAATCTTGTGCTCTTGATGAGGGTGAAAAGATGGAGGAGGAGGAGGAGGAAGGTCAGAGTCAGAAGGAAGATGAGGTACTGGAACAAAAGGAGAAGGGGGAGGTGGAGGAAGAGGGGAAAGGGGTGTAGAAGGAGGGGGAGGCAAAGCAGGAGACGGAGGGGGGTGAGGAGGCCAACAGAAGGCAGGAGGAGGGGGAAGCAGAGGAGAGAGGGGAGACGGGGGAGGAGGGAAAAGAAGAGACGGAGATGTGGACAGAAGAGAGAAAGAATGAGGTGGAGGCGGGAGTGGAGGAGAGGATGGACTCTTACTATCAGAGAGGGAAGTGACTTTCTTTGATCTCCTGTCGACCATGAAGAGGTCCTGAGAGACAACAAGAGAGTGAAAGACTGATGGACAAGTGTGGTGAACATTTGTGCAAGAAACTTAAGTAAAATAAATACACCTCCAAGTCTACCTGCAGTACCAAACCAGTGTCTTCTGCAGCATTCCGTGTGTGTACAGATTACACAAATGACATGCAACCAACTCATCAGCGACTACAGAGACGTTGATAAGTGAATTTTTTAACTTGAGACACAGCGAGGCAAACCGCTTCAGCTTGTCTCTCATCTGTTTGCTGAGCTAAGGGTTACATACGTCAGAATGACATGGAACTTCATTAAAAGCAAAGTACAAAAAGCACATTTTTGAAAAGGTCAAACTATTCCATCACTGCAGAGCTGTTACCTTCCAGTTCCTGCGGGCGCTGCTGAACACCACCCTCTGACTGTCTGCAGACCAGCATCTGGACGGCAGAGCTTCATAAACACCTGCGAACTCCCCTGACAGACACAAAGAGACACACTCAGCTGGTTTGTTGCTTTTTTCAAGCTTCCCTTCTTTCTATCATTGAGCTTGAGTTTTAATGGAAGAAGGACCAGCTTGATAAATACTCAGAGTTGAATGAACCTCTTTGACAACCACAGCCAAAACATTAGATATTGATATATGTGGAAGGTTGCATTTTATCTGTGAAGCAATGAAAAATTTGCATGTATCTTTGAAGAAGAGCATTTGCTACGACATAAATGTGCAATAAGTTACTATACATAAATATAAATTATTAATTCTAATTCTAAAATATTCTGTTTTATTGTGAAAATCCTTCGGCTAGCCAAGTCATTGATGTAAGCAGGATGACCACAAGATTTGGAAGCTAAAGCTTCTAATGAATGCAAAATATATGAAAAGAATCAAAGAAAATGTCATTCATAAGTTGTAATTATGGCCTGAGGATGGTGCTGGGCAATAACTCACAAATGTTGTAATTGTTAGGATTCATTTTGACAATTTATTCAATGCTTGTTAAAGCTTGCTGTTGAAAACCAAGAATGTAGGTGCTAAAGGTAAAATCAGTGGGGTTCATCCTGGAGAATCAAAGCACCAGCTGTATTAGTCTGTAACCTACCAGGCTGCGGTCTGTTGACAACATCCAACAGCGTGGATGTCTTCCCGCTCTTCAGGTCCAACTGTGGAGGAAGAACATTCATTCTTTAACTCTTGATTGAACAAGGACAAAAAGACACGGACACAAAATCACACACAGCCAAAGTACCTGTTGCACACTGAGGCACTGATTGTGTGGACCAAACACTTGGCCCTGCAGGTAGATGAGCGTGGACCCGTCTGGACTGAGCCTGGGACAGGACACAGAAAGGTTGTCCCCAGACAGACACTCTGTTTTTGAGAGATGAGATGGAGCGATCAGATGAATAGTAGAGCGAGGGACTTTCATTAATTAACGAAGGGTCATAGGTGACATTCTCACCACAGTGTCCCTCAAGGTCGAGCTTGAATAACGCTGACCTGAAAATTTAAAGAAAAGAGATATGAAGAGGTAAATGGCCATTTCCACTGAATAGTTTAAAAACGTTTTCTTCCTTTTTATTTCAACATAACTGATGACAATAATTGTTCTTGCTTGTATCTGCACTAGGTTGGAGAAAAAAAAGCTTTCCAGATCAAAACTTGAAATGCTTTATATCTGATGCAGCTATAGAACCTGCGGTTGGAGCAGAATTTCAGTCCAAGTCTGAAGGGTTCGTGGTACCAACCAACAAAAACCACTGACTGACTCCCAGGAGCCCACAGAGCCTGGAGGGCAACACACACACACAAAAACTATGTAAATTACAGGAAAGTATTCAAAGCTAGCATGTGTAATAAGCCAAAAATAACTGCAACCGCATTTCAACTTTAACACAAACGCACACTGGAAAGTTGAATTTCCAAACACTTGCACACTTCACACTAAATCTAAATCAGAGGAAGTAAAAATCTCCTAAAAAAGTCCTGACCTGGCCCGGTGAGATGCCTGGTGGAACGCCCTGTAGAACGCTGACTGCGCCGTTCTGCAGATTCACCACACAAATCGCTGGGCTGCTCTTGCTGGTCAGAGCCTCTCCCCAGTCTTCACAGTACACACTCCTGTCCTGTAGCGCACACACACACACACACACACACACATACACACACACACACACACACACACACACACACAGAAAAACTGCATTTATTCTAACAAATCTTGAATGATTCTGTTGTATTTCCTGTACAAGCTGCTTGATATTCATCTCAGGAGCATACCTAGCAGGTGTGTGTGCATACCTTCCCACATGCCGATTCCCCATCATCTGTTTCTTTGGATGTGTTCCTGCTCTTCTCTGCCACATACAAGAGTTTGTTCTCACACTCTGACCACGACAGACATCCAAACTGAGCTGGAATCACACAGACAGACACACCAGTAATATTGTCATTGCTTATCACATAAACACACATTATGCGGTTTCGAAAAGAAAATTTGAATGCGAAAACACAAAGCATCCGTCTCACCATCTTCATACAGTCGTCCATGTTTGTTGAGGGCAGTCAGGTTAAGGCATTTCCTGAGGCCGTGACAGTCCCATATCTACACAGCAACAACAGTCGGTCAAAATGCTGAAACACACCAGTTACCGGTGTGTTACAGTGCACTGTTTTCACCTCAAGGAGCTGGTGGCCTCCTGTCTCCCTGATAACTGCCCTCAGGCCTCGAATGGGAGAGACTGCACTCAGTGACCTGAGGAGCAGAAGAGAAACACAAACTTAGTTAACTCAAACTGTTCAGCTGGGCTTTACGGTTTCTTTTCTGACCACACCTGACCTCACCCCCAGTCTATGAGGATCTATAGCAGCTACAACCACACACACACTGCAGCAAAGTGAGAGCTAAAACAAGTTCTTTTGCTGCTGATCAATGGCTCTTTAGTCCCAGAACTGCAGATACATTTTTGACAACTATCCAAACTGTTCTGAAATTCTTGGTGCTTTTCGCACATCTTGTTTTAAGACTCACTCTCCAGACACGGGTGCACAGGATCGTGGTGGGAGGACGGTCCGAATTCTTCTGTGGTCATTGCTGTCTGTGATCAGAGTCCACTGCTGGCTGTAGAAGACTCTGGAGCCGCGAACCAGGTTGGTCTGACTCCAGTCTGGACACAATGAATCAATTTTATGGGTTAAATAGACGAAAGCTAAATATTCTCACTTATCAACACCCTGAGAGGTCCAAGATCCGAACTCTGCCTCAGTCAGTGGTAACTATGGGTGTCCCTACCTGAACCCACGATCCAAAGCACTGCACAGTATCCAATTAACAGGCAGCTGAATGGGGATCTTGCAGAGAAACAGATGGCTTTACTCTGTAAACCTTTTCAAACCCTTTGGTCATAATCACTGGTCTCAGTAGCTGCAGCATCATAAACGACACTCTCTCTGTGGTGAGATATACATTTCTGCTGTAACCATTCAGCCCAGCTATATTTCTGTATACAATACTTTTTGTATGGTCTTGTTGTTTTTAGAACAATCACTGATTTTCATTCATGTGATGCAGACGTCAAATGCAGACTGTTACAACTGGCTGGAGTTGTGCAGTCTACGTTATGCATAAGTGTGTGTGTGTGTGTGTGTGTGTGTGTGTGTGTGTGTGTGTGTGAGTGTGAGAGAGAGAGAGAGAGAGAGAGAGAGAGAGAGAGAGAGAGAGAGAGAGAGAGAGAGAGAGAGAGGGCGTGTGTGTGTGTGTGTGTGAGAGAGAGAGAGGGCGTGTGTGTGTGTGTGTCCTCTACCCAGCAGCTCACCTGCAGTCACCGTGTAGACCCGGATGTCCTGCAGCTGCTCCTCGGTGACTCTGGCGGAAATGGGCGCCGGCAGGCCGCTGATCTCTCCGTACAGTCCGCTGATGTTAGCGGCCTCCATCGGTCCGTGTCGGTCTGCT
The DNA here is from genome assembly GCF_900963305.1 of Echeneis naucrates. Taxonomy (NCBI): domain Eukaryota; kingdom Metazoa; phylum Chordata; class Actinopteri; order Carangiformes; family Echeneidae; genus Echeneis; species Echeneis naucrates. Next base: position 8,622,804 of record NC_042517.1, on the reverse strand, counting down.
GTGACACACACAGACACAGTCAGCCAGGACCGACACACCGCTGCTAAACTCAGCAGCTAGAGAGCTAAACCAGGAGCATAAACTCATCCACTCAGTCAGTGACTTTACGGATCAACACCCACCAACACCGGATCCTACCGACACAGCGCCTCCATGTTGGCTCATGGACGATACCACCTCGGCTCAGTTCGGAGGGGTGTAGTGGAGCGAGCCAACGCAGGGGGGCAGCAGAAGATCATCCTGTTTGTCAGCCTTGATGTCACCTTTTTTAACTTTTGTTTTAAAACTGAAAAAAAAGTCAATTTTCAATACTAAGGTTAATTCTCTCATTTCTCTTCGATTACATTCTTTGCTTACAAGTTTTTTTCTTTCACGTGGTTAAAGACAAACTTTTTTCTTATACATTTGCACATTAGGCCCACAGAGGCCTTATTACAACTATATGTATTTGGTGTGAATTGTATTATTATGAAGTCCCAAAAAAATCAACCATCACTAGGAGTATGCTTTAACATTACATTGGTGCAGTAGTGTTGTTGTAACTACCTTATATGCAATTGGTCCAGTCCAGTGCTCTCCAACCAATGTGTCGCACCACGTCTCATCAGATTGTCATTTTGTCATTTTGTCGATTATTGTAAAGTAGTGTCAACCCAAATATCTGAAATGTAACAACCAAACAGATTTAACTAGGAACTAGGTAACTGGGACATTTTGACATTGACATTTTTTCACCACAACCCCTGTATTTTCATGTTAGACACAACTCAAATACTTTATTTCATTTGATACATGATCCCTTGTGCCTGAACACCAAAGCTACTTATCAGACGGTTAAGTTGGTGGAGCTTTGATATTTTGGATTTGACTCCCTTTATCCAGGGAGTCAATTGTGGTCCAAGACTTAGAGAGAAACTTAGCTGTCTTTGGTAGCTTTAAAAAAGTTACATTAAAAAAAAAAAAAAAAACACTAACAATGGTAATATGGCTGCCACACTGAGCTTCAGGTGCTGTAAAAGGAAACAGTAAAATCAGAAGAACATGTTAAAAAAAAAAAAAAAATGAAAATAGGAACACCACTAAACTCCTCTGATCAGCGGCTCTGGTCAGTGGTTTGTATACATTTGCCACAAGGAAAATCATTCAAATGCATCTAAAGATTCAAGTAAATATCATCTCACAAATCCCTATGTACAGTTTATCTGTAATACATACACAAGGATAAACTGTATGTCCCTTCAACCCACGTTAAAAAATACACATGAAAAAAGAAATCTAGAAATTCTACTTCCCATGATTGTGTCTGTAAACAGTTTAGTATTTTTTCTTAAAAACCATACAGTACTGTTCTATGAATAAATAAAGTAAAATACAATTACCCATCAGAAACAGTGAAAATGTATTTTTACTCTGACAATATAATAATCCAAAAAAGACAGAATTACTCTTTAATTGTATTATTTTAATTAGGTGTTTTACTTAATGATGTTAAATAAAATTCAAATAAAACACTCTCACACAAACACCACACACATTATCTTCAAGGTTGCATTGTTTGCAAAGACAGTTTCTGATTTGGCAGCTGAAGTTGTGACTCTGGGTGTCAAGGCAGAGGATGAATGAGGGGCAGCGAGGAGTAAATTAGCCCAGAGAAGAGGAGGTTTATCCCCAACCCACCCCCCAAAAAAGTGTAATTCTGTGGATGTTTTTGGTTTTCGTTACAGAAATCGATTCTTGAACATGACCATTCTGAGATTAACGAAAAACCATTAGGTGCAGGAAATAGCATCAGAAACTGACATTAAAAAATATTTGACTGATTGGTCAAACCACAGGGCAGAAGCTGAAGTTGGGTATGAAAACAATACCCATCAGCAGCAGAGTGTTTCAAATCTGAAATGCGTCATAAGTGCTTGATATATGAAGCTTCTATTAAATGTGCTCACATCGTATTTCCTCTTCTGTTAAACAAAGTTGTTTCATCCTATATAACGGAAATGCAGTGTTGTTTTACTGCTGCCATTCAATTTGAGACATCGACTGGTGTGTGGAATACACACAATTTTTTATTCTCCTGTGGGAGCTAAGAATAAATTGAACCTATGAAACTGGAAAATTAAACTGCAGGTGAATATGACAAGTGAAAAATCCCTGTTGAGAGTTAGCCAAGTCTTTGTGTGTCAGACAGCTGAGGCATCGAAGGCATCATTTTGTATCCAGCTCCTGTCACTTATCCATTCACTCCGTCCTTGTCCAGTTCTCACATGACGTCAGCCCGTTTGTCTCTAACTTTATTCCTCTGTTTTGTCCTGGCTTTGAAGGCAGCTGAGTTGAAAAGATGCTGTAGAAGAGGGACATCACGATAAGATTGCAAAATTGTATATATTTCTCAGGTTATGATCAAAATTAGAATCCTTTCTAAACTTGATGAAGAGGATGTGGTGGGAATTAGGTTTGTGCCAGTAAAAGATAATCTTGTCGATCATCAAAGCTGATAATTTTTGCAAATGTCAATCACAATTTCAATCAGAAAAAAGAGAGTTGAAAGTCATAAATAGCAGTTTCTACTGCTGATTGACAAATTACTGTGATAAACAGCAAGAAATTATTGATCGTAATTGTTGTGACTGCTCTGACTATTAAATGTAAATAATGATTGGCTCTCTTTGTGAAGATAATTTTGCTAGAGAGAAATAGTAGAAAGCAATATGCCACGCTTTTCTTTTGTCATTCTCTTTTTCGCCCCACCCTGTCCTCAGATAACATCGGCCACAGTCAGGACAGTCTGATTATGGTTAGAGCGCACAAGCCAAGCATACAAGCAAGATGAAGAAGAAAAACCTAAAACCCAACAGAAGGTTGGAGTGGTTTATTGTGCAGACCTTCTCAAATCGTGAGATCTTGTTGCCTTTGATAGTGGGATCCAGGATGATGGGGGGGCCAAGGCCAAAGATGTCCCTAAGGAGAGGGTTGAACTGGAACAAAAGAAAAACACACACTCAAAGTTCTGAACTTGATTTTTCAGGTTGTCTCCATGTTATGTCGTCAATGCAGTCAGAACAGGTTAGGGTTAGGGTTAATCGTTGATTGAGCTGGGTGTGGAAAATTTCATGAAATAAGCATACTTTCTAATGAACCATAATTACAACTTCACTTAAGTGCTGGATGTCAAATTATGGAGCGCTAGTGCTCATCTTAAGCACAATAAATATAAGAGTGAATGGGATTTAGCCAGTCCGTTGTGGTGTAAGTGTAGGTGTGTTTATTGCATTTGTTGGTGCAACAGCTCGATCAGCAGTACACTTGCATCACATTATATGCAGTGTGCTCTCAGTTTGCTAGCCCAGCAGCTAAATACCAGTGTTCTTGTTCAACTCCAGGTCTGTGTTTATTGGCGTCAGTCCCAGATCCGAGTAGTGAGCGTGTATCAAGAGTGCTAAAAACAAAAACTACCACGACTCAGTGGAAGTGACCCAAAATAATTGGTATGAAAGCAGTCATTTGATCCTGCTAACCAGCAGCAGGTGACAGTAAATCATAGGGCTGTGAAAAACACTGAACTACTTGCCTTCGCTCATGCATGGATTGTGAATTTCAGCTTCTTAAATCTCAATTTAAATTCATGGTCAAGTATAAAACCAAATGAAAGAAAGAGTATGAAAAGATTGTGGCTACACTCCATAATTTATAGACTTCATTATACATGTGTATGTATTTGTTTTGCTGTAAACCAAATTTGCATATAGGTATGCAAACTACTTCATTTGGAAATCAAACAATGTGCAGCTCTATTAGGGTCCCACCATGCCATTTCTATTTCAGCGTATTTCCTCACCTGTAGATGGTGTCTGACTCCAGACTCAAGGATCTCTTTGAACGCATCATAGATTCTTCTCCTCACCCAGCTGTCGATGTAAACGCTCTCCACGCCAAACCTGATCTTCTCCTCTGTGAAGTCCTCATTCTGCAGAAAAAGTCATTCACACAGTGATGTTTAGACTACTAAGATAAAAAAAAAAAAAAAAAAAAAAAAAAAAGGCTGACGTACAAGTGAAATCATTGCAAATAAATAAACATACCTCTATGTAATGTAGCACCTCTCTGAAAATTGAGCGTTGTTTTCTCCTGTCATTCTTCGCTCTGTGTTTGTTGCCGTCTGTGGCTAAACCCTTCAGGCATTCACACAGACTTTCACTGTCGTCCACCTCAAATTCCTATGAATAAGCAATCAGGGGCAAAACTGAAGAATAGCAACGTAACATCAAGAACAGATATATCCAAACGTATGGTGTAATGGGAAAAGGAGAGTTTGAAACAGTTGTTTTAGCATCAGCAGATAAGTGTGTTTGTGTACATGCTCTCAAAAGGCACACCATCGTACCTCATTTATATCCCGCCCCAGCTCCACCAGCAGGGCGATGGTCTCTCCCACTGCGATTCTGTAGTTGACATCATTGCTCTGCAGACATGCCTGCAGTTTGGGGAGGTGACTGCAGGTGGGAAAACATAGAATGGCTGAGACCTTTCATACAAATCATCAAAAGTCCTCTTTTGGTTAGCAGAAGGTCTAAGCTGATACATTTCCTGCAAATGCCTTAATCATGTGAAGACTAAAAACTGCAGTGGTTTTCAGCTGAAAGTGAAAGGGACGCTGATAAAAGATAAAATATTACAGAGCTTTTTTTTTTCCTATAAACACGGAGCAGAGGAAAACATCTGACTCATTACCATACTCCAACAGATAAAAAGGTGCCTGAGCAGCAGCTCACCAAACTCTTTTCTAGCAGAAAAGGGTGTGCTGACAGATATTGGTTTGGCTTAACTCTGTGACTTTAGCAAAAATAATTTGTGAGTGTAGAGACTAAATGTCACAAAAATAACTCAAGGCGGGAGAACATTTTGGTTGTTCTGATTGGTTTGTTTCACTCACAGGTCGAGCAGCACAGCCATTCTGGATGCAGGACAGAGTGTGACCAGCAGCGACCAGGCCTGCAGAGCAGCACCATGAAGGCCTGGACTCCCGGGTTTAGGCGTGGGCAGCGTCCCCTCTCTGTTAGGGTAGGAAGACATGAATATGCTCTCCAGAAGGGCCAGTGACTTGATCAAGTCCTTGGAGAGTTCAGCGATGATTTTAAGGGGAAAAAAGAAAAGACAGGGGGGGGGATCATGAGAATTTTGCTTGTTGATTGACTTGTTTTTTTTTGCCTCACATATCCCGGTTTAAAGTGAGGAGGACTGGGCTGATTGCTCTGAACCGTGTGATAGTCAAGTCAAACTATTCACTGTGATATTTCCCTTTGACCCTGTTATGTTATGTTTAACATCTCACCTCTCCCTCTTCAGCAGCAGATACATAACAACACATTCCCAAAGCTCTGGCACACTGTAGGAAAAGAATAAAACCAGACATTTTATTAAACAAACACAGAAATAGTCATGTTGCTAATTCTTCACTCTTATCACTGCGTGAGATTAGCTGGCAGCAAATCTTTTAGTTGCTCTAGCATGCAATTTTATGTTTTTGTCAGTGGCCTATGAACTTTAAAAGGAGGGGATAGGGTTAGCTATGTTATTATAATTTACTGCTCAAATGTAATGTGCACAGTTGTAAAGAGGCTCCCTTCTTCCCTCCAACTTTGCTCTAAATACTCATCTGGTGTGGAAGGACAGACAGTAAGAATCCAAGATGGCAAAATGTTGCATTGGAGAAGTGCCTGTCAAGTCCACTGATCACTGGCTACCATTGTGTTTTTATATCTGCTTTCCAAAATGAACAGAGCAGCCAGCTGACAAGGGTGTAACAGCATGCAAAATGCCATGACATCACCCTTAACTTGAGATCCGTTGATGAACTGTCCATTATATGAGGTTTAGGGTTAGTTCATTGCGGAATCAATTTTCAGAAATTGGTCACCAAGAACACGTCTTGGCTGAACCTGATTTTTCGGAATACTTTGTCGTCTTTTTGTTTTTGGCAGATCACTCCAGGGTTTGATACGCTAATCCATATGGCTGCTTTTGGATCCAGCATTTACACCGAGGAAACATGCATTACTTAAAGTGTTTCTTCGCTAAGTATCGAGAGATGAAATAAATGTACTCATTGGCGTAAGTTCACACCATAACTTACACTCTGGCGGGCTACTATGCTGGCACTGTTGTCATTCAGAATGGCAGTGAGGACAGGACGTAGAATCTTAAAGCCTTCCTCCGCCTCATCTCCACCCTCCAGCTGGATACACAGCAGGGCGAAGACTGTGGCTGCTGCTGCCTGCTCCTCTCCACTGCCTAGACAAAAAGGGAAAAGTAAAATGACTATCCATGTTTCTCATTAGCCTGGGTCCCCCTTGAAAGAAGAAGAGGAAACGTTTCCAGCATGCGTATGGTATATGGTCCCTGTGTAGGTTTATACAAAATATAAACACCATCATATCGACAAAGCTGTAGAAACCCATATTATATGTGCTGTGTCACAACAATGTGCAGAATAATCCTCCACCTGATGTACATAAACAGAACCCTGTTTTTCTGACTAACATACAGATAAAAAGCCAAAGCTTCTCTCCTGGCTCACCTTTTTTAAGGCTTCTTTCCAGACAGTCACTGACAGTGAGGCGTCTCTCTGTCAGGAAGTCGTACAGCACTCTGGAGGAGAAGGCCTGTCGCAACGACTCGAGGGCAGCTAGACGAGTCTTAGCACTGAGGGAAAGAGACAGAAGGAGGGAGAGGACAATAAACTGAGTGTAGACGGGAATGCTCAGCAACATCTCTTCACATGCCACCATCATTTTGTAGCTACGTCTTCCCCAATATTCCTTGTGAATGTTGTTAAATTAAAGGTTAAAGAAATCACCTTTTATCCATCAGGTTGTCTATACACTGTTTGAGTTTGTCCTCTGTTTCTTCCTGGGCAGTCTGTTCATCCACTTGCTCGCCCCCTGAGTTTGAAACAGTTGTTTTGGATATTTTTTCATGTGACTACAAAAATGTAATGCTCCTGTTTAAGATGAAGAGACGCAGCACATTACAAAAGACTGACTGCATGTACTTCCCTTAGTGTATGTAAGAAATACCTTGGCCAAGATTCAAAATAAGCGCAATAATTACAAGGGCAAGCACTAACCTGTGCCCTCTTCCAGCACTGATGTAGTCTCACTGGCACTGCTGTAGTGGCTGAGGATGTCAGACGCCAGCTCATCATCGCTGGCACCCGACTCTCCCTTCACCCCATTTTTAATCCCTACAGAGGGAAGAAGATGGGTGGACAGGATAAAAAAAGTGAAGCAGAAAGGGGGGATGTATGATGTCTGTTTTATTCAGACAGTCAAACAGAAAGTTTTCCAACTGAGTCTCAGCTAACAAATATGCCCTGATAGTGTAGAATATGTAAAGAGAGCAAACATGAAGAAATGACTGTGATTTTCAGGCGCAGCCACATTATGTCCACAGATAGATGAAAAGTGATTTAAAATAAGCTCATCTTGAAAATAGTGAGCATTTCTATCACAACAGGCACGGTGACGGGTCGATGAGCTTGGTGGCAATAATTGTTAGGGCAGAGTGCCAAAAAACTGTTGTAGCAGCTGGAAATAATGAGCACCATCAGGTCAAAAATGCTCTTAAGTTTCCAAACCAGAGGCCAATGTGCTGTTGGGAAATAACAGACATTTCCTCCTTTTATAGTTCAAAATGTTGCCCGGATCTGTATTGTCTTTGTCTCATCAGGCTGCAATACACAGGAATGGGCTAAAGAGCAGAAACTCTTACACTCCAATGTTATCAAGATCAGTATCTCTGCATTTAATGAAACCACAGCAAAGCTTCAGCCATTTCCCACTGACAAATAGGGAACTGTTAACTGTGGAAGTGAAATTATCACACTAAGAAGAAGTAGCCCAAATTAACCAGAATTTGGCTGAAAGCCAGTTTGTGACAGCGGGTAATATCAGGTCCTTCCTCTGCTCAGCTGTCCGTCTTTGTCAGTAACTGTACACCAAAGTTCTTCTTACACACAGACACATATGGAAACTGGAGCTTCAAGCCAAGAAGATTCTTCATCTACAAAATTCATAACCACGCCAAGACCCTTAAAAGGTTTCTACATCAAACTGATTCTTACTAATGAAGAGAGGCCTCTTCTGAATGATAAAAATCATTTGAAATGCTCCTCAAACAGCTGTTTGACTTGAAAGTGACTTTCAAACTAAAGCTAAAAAGATCAGACCTCTCTAGTTCATGTATGTGTGAGATTGATAGATACAGACACGGACATGAATACAGCTGCACTCATGACTGTGCCCTTGACCTGCCTGAAAAGTTGATCCAGAAATAAGTAGATATTCTTTTTTTAAGGGTCACTTTGTGTGCTCCAGTGTTTCTGTATCAGGTCTCTGTTGCAGGTGGTGCTGCAGGAAGAGGAACTGACTTCATAAATGGTCCATAATGACAAAAGGATTTTCCATGAGGCAATTCTCCGTCATCTTGTGTGTTTGCATTTAGAGACTAAACAGAGCAGGAGGCAGGGGCCAGGCAGGCCTCGCTAAGCTAACTCTCAGATTCCTGCTGGCTCAGGACTTTCCACTGTTGTTGGGATTATTGGAGACCAGAGTCACCATTCTTTTAGCCTTTCATTCAGTGTGTACAATCCAGAATGGTCAGACTGTCTATGTGTGTCTGTGTGTTAATGTTCGGGTCAGACAGTACAGTCAGGGTAACCCAGAGGTCACCGTTATTGTTGCAGCAATGCAGCATGGGGTTTGTAGTATAACTTTTAAATTAAAAAGTGTTTATTTACAGCGGTGTATATTCAATGTTAATTCTAGGCTGCCTGCGTGACCAATAAATAGTTTTCTTCTAATCTGCTGCAGATACAAGCTTTTCTGATATGATGTGCACGTGTCAGTCAGAAAATGCAGCTGAAAGTAGAACTGGTCTATTTGAGCTGAGAATGTGTAAACTGAGTAAGCTGTGCTAAAGTTCATCTATTTGACTTGAACAAACCCACTTTATGGAGTCATTGTTTACAGAGCTTCAGTTCTGCCTTGTGCAACAAAAGTATTTCGCCTGAAATTCTTCTCCAGCCACAAACAGCTGACTTTTTGCAGCGACTGACAACAAAGTCATTTGTAGGCCTTTCTATTCTGCTAAACTACTGTTGCCTGGTGACATGTTGACAGTAGCAGCAGGACAAGTTCATATAATGTCCTTTAAGTATGACAATTGTTTTGACACTTAACATGTACAATGGCAATTTTCACATTACAAAGTAAGCACAACTTCTGTTCACAGGGACAAATGTACACCAATTCAACATAATGAGATGACAGTGTACTCTGTGTAGCTAAATATACCTCAAGTAGTAGGCTACATGTGCTTAACAGACTGCAGCTTGAATTCAAAAATAGCTAAAAATGACTTTCTGACACCACAGACATTTTGGTTTCTTCTCTCCTGCTGCAGGAAGACATATATGATGGCATCATGTGGCACGATGCAAATCCTCATCATGCCGGGAACATGGTGTTGAGGTGGGAGTTTTTTCAAGGAAGGTGCATCCTGATAATCCATCAGTCCTTAAAATCCGTGAATGTCGCAAGATGGCAAAAGTCTGATAGTTCAATTTATTGGCAATTATCAGCTGATACCAATAACCACACCCTCCTTAGTTTCAAGGTTACTTTTACTCTGCCCCTCTTACTGGTGGCTGCTGCTTGGGAAATAACATCTGCTGATTGGATAACAACTGGATGATTACCCAAAGCCAAAACTCTGTACGGTAATGAGAAAATAGTTGCAGGTTATGCTCCTATTAATAGCATCTATTCATGAGTGTCAGTATGACACATAGTCAGTTGTGAAAATAGCTGCTTGAAGTGCTGAGCTGGTAATTCAAAGTAAAACCTGTTGTCTTACTGGGAGCTAAAGCTTATTGTTTTGGTTGGGAAACTGCTGACACCTGGGAGCTTGTTCACAATACACCATCAACAGAGAAATGTGAAGACTGTACTGCAGTCCCAAATTTTTGGAAGATGAAGTTGCAATTTGGAAGAGAGCGTCATTAATAATGTTAACATAATTTTGCTAATGACAGATGGTGTATTCAAAACATATTTACATAGAGATTGTTTTACACCTTCCATTTTCTATTGTCAGCATGTAAATGTGTAAAAATGTATATTTTGAGAAGAAAGATCATCCAGAGGCTGACATTTTAACTTATTCAACAACCTACAGTGAAATCTAGTTTTCATTGTTACAAGATGAGCCTGAATCTACCCATACTTTCTAATATTACATAATATTCTGGTTCCTGTGAAGGAACAGCCTGCAGGCTCTCGCTCACAAACCAACTGTTCACAGTTCAAATAAAGCACCCTCTGCAACCAAGTGATTTCCAAGTCATCATCCTTGAACTCCAGACCACTGTACTCACCTACAGCTAAACACATACACACACACACACAGCTTCCCACGCAGGACTGCCCACGTATAGCTCAGTTATGTGAAGTGCTCCCCTTCACATAACTGCCACGGCTCACGTGTCGTCTCCACTTTAATATTTTATGCTTACTTAGCAGTCAGTCACACAGCACCAGCAGCCAGTCAGGTCCAGAGGAAGAGACTCTGCTGACAGACTGATCTTGAGCTCTGACCAAAAAGAAAGGTGGGAGTCTATTTGAGCCCCCTGATCATGGCCTTGCACTAAAAGCTTTAAACATGCAAGCCACATAACTCCAAACTAGATTTGTCAACGATGCTACTGAGATGTGCATTAATTGACAAAGTCAATAGTGGAACTATCAAAAAAAAACAAAAAAAAAACATGGCAACAGGAACACAGAGTGATGACACAATTACTAAATAAACAGGTTCCTGAGAATAATACACTGTGGTGAAGACAGTCCCTGCAGGAAGTTATGAACACAAAAACCAGAGAGAGGCTAGAGTTAAAAACCTTGGCATGAATAGGCATACGGTCAGAGGATGAGATCAGATGTTAACAGCCATGTAAGTGAAAGACTGGTTGTATAAGAAGGTCACACGTCTTTAAAAAGTTGTCTGATACTGTTGTTATTTGTAACCATCGATCTCTGTGTGAATGTCGGGCTTTAACCGGTGGCACTCAAGCATGACATGCATAAATACTGAGGAAGCCCGGCAGCTACAAAGGGAGTCTGCAAAACCACAGACGCTGTTATAAAGAAGCTTGAGTAGGTAATGGAATTGGGTTGGGTTAAAACTCCTCAGCACAGCTTGGGGGGGTAGAGAGAGAGTGAGAGAGAGATATAGACAATAGGTCAGTCAAGCAAGTGAGGGGCTGCTGCGTTTACTGCATGCACAGCAGTGAGGTTCAAGAACGTCTGGACAAGCCTGGAGGTGGACATGAAGCTGAGGTCATGGGGAGTTACCTTTCAGGGACGCTTTGGCCGACAGCTGAAGGACCTCCTGACGTAGAGAGCCTGGAGATGATGTATGATGAAATAAAGGGTGTAGAAGTTGGAGGGGGAATGGTGGTGGACGGATGTGTGAATGAATGAAAGGATAAAAAAGTCAAATGCTGGAGTGACTGTGACGGAGGAGAAAAACATCACAAGGGATGATAAAATAATTACTAATACTGATCAACTTAAAACGCTGATTCTCAAATAGCACTCAGCTGGTGTAAAGTCTTAAAGGAAAGTGATCTGAAACACGGTGAGCTTAGACTGACACATTTTTACAAATATAATGGCAGATGGCGAAACTCCCACTGGTTCGTGACTGCGTTTCCTGCTCCGGCACTCCCTATCTAATCTTGAGCATCTGTACTCCATAAAAGTGTGTGTGTGTGTGTGTGTGTGTGTGTGTTCGGTGTTGCACGTGTGTACAGCCAGGACAACGTTTCTCCAATAAAACGTGAGAGGGCTGTAACGCCCCTGCAGGCACATGCATGGCCCACACCACTGCTGTGCAGTGAGGAAACAGCAAACACACACATGCATGGCCCACACCACTGCTGTGCAGTGAGGAAACAGCAAACACACACATGCATGGCCCACACCACTGTTGTGCAGTGAGGAAACAGCAAACACACACATGCATGGCCCACACCACTGCTGTGCAGTGAGGAAACAGCAAACACACACATGCATGGCCCACACCACTGTTGTGCAGTGAGGAAACAGCAAACACACACATGCATGGCCCACACCACTGCTGTGCAGTGAGGAAACAGCAAACACACACATGCATGGCCCACACCACTGCTGTGCAGTGAGGAAACAGCAAACACACACATGCATGGCCCACACCACTGTTGTGCAGTGAGGAAACAGCAAACACACACATGCATGGCCCACACCACTGTTGTGCAGTGAGGAAACAGCAAACACACACATGCATGGCCCACACCACTGTTGTGCAGTGAGGAAACACCAAACACACACATGTGGTGCTGAGCCGTGTTTATGGGCGGTAAATGTTAGTGTGTCTGCTCCATGTGCTACAAAAATAACTGAAGTTTAACTTCATTGCTGTCATTGTTGGCTGCAGTTCAGTAAGATGCTCTGTGTTTGTCTTTGGCCCGGCTGTGTGAGCGGCTCACCTGGCTTCCCGGAGCCACGTTTCCCCCTCCTGCTCCGCGGCATGTCGAGCAGATCGCCCCGGACCCTCCGCTCCACAACAAAGCTAGCCGAGTTAAGCTAGCCGGAGTTAGCCTGTCGGGCTCCGGCTGTCAGCTCCGCTCTCCCTCCCCGGGCTTCACGGCAGCAGACCTCCGAAGCTGTCCGTCCCTCCTCTCCGGGCCGGCGGGTAAAAAGCTTCAGAGAAAGCGTCCCCCTTCTTTCACCGCGATGGCTGCCGACGACAGGCGTCCTTAACGAACGGTTCCCGCAACTCCCCGCTCTCCTGCGGACTCGGACTAAAGAGTTGTCGGGAAGCGAACAAAGTCAGTCCGGCCGTCGGTTTTCTCCGTCTATTATCTGTGATTGTCCCCGGGTAACCTGTATCTAATACCGGGTTGGGATTGTAAGTATTTCTCAAAGTGTTTTGGACGGAGTTTTGAGCACGCTGCTGTCGCGAAGTCCACCATCTTCCCCTCAGTAGCAACTGATCAGACCGGCTGCCGGGGTTGCCAGGTTCGCTCCGTCAGCATCCCCCGTTTCCGGCGGTGCGTCTGAGGTCAGAGTCAGACTGATGGGAGTTGTGAGTCATGTGGTCAGACTTAAGTGAGTTGTTAAAAAGTCAGCGAGTTAAAAATACAGCAACAAATCAGACTTTATTCTCAGATCTTAAAACTACATTTAGACTCTTCACGAATAGAAATAATGCCATGATCGTTTTGGTTTTTTTTTTTTTTTTAGAAAATAACAAGTTACAGACAAGTGAGGATAGCTGTTTCTTTATTAAAGAAATGTTCTGATCAGATTTAAAAAAAAAAAAAAGTTATTTAAAATCGTTACAAACATTCGCCTACATCAGAGTCCACACACATACTACCTACAAACCAGTAGTATTAATGTCATGTTTGGTACATTATTATTTCAATTTAATAATACATATAAAAGTCCTAAACAATCACACAAATCCTAATGTAATGAAGAAATATATTTAATCAGTAGCCAAACGCAGCAAACATAATTACAATTAACATATATTAGAGTCAGACTATCTTTGTACCACTTGCAGTGTAAACTTCTCTATAAGGTTCATTATGTTATTAAAAGGCTGATACAGTAGTCAGGTTCATCTGCTGAGGAGATCAAGTTAACTGACCACATCAGCAGGGCAAACCAGTGTTCCTTCAAAATCCCCACAAAACTTTGATAAGGAAATCAATGCAAATACTGGTCCCACAACCTGGGTTCACATGATTGTGTTGATTAACACACTATGAACTGGCCCCCTTTGACATCCTTAATCAAGCTATTTATGACCCCCCCAAAAAAAATTCAAGGAGGAAGTGATTCAACGTCAAAAGATGGATTTGGATATTTTGAATTTTGGTCCAGCAGTGGCAGATAAAAATCATGTAGCATTAGCAAAACCTACATTCTACAAGAAAAGTTAAATTCTTGTGTGGATTCACACAGATTCTCTTCTTGAAGTAAATTTGGTTGGATTTTGGTCGCTAAGGTCATACATTCATTCTCAGACTGCAAGCTCTCATTAAAAGTGACCAGTAACAGTAGACTAGCACAGAATTTAGTCACGGATTTGTGCAATTTTTATCGCACTTCTAGAGGTAAGCAGAGAGCGGCGACACTCATAAACAGCAGGTAAACAAGGGGCCGAGTGTAGGAATGTCCCAGTGTGCATGTAGTGTGAATGTGTGTGGTGTGGGTCAGGGAACTATACTGTGTGTGCACATGTGCGTCCATCTTATCCAGAGAAGTAGTTGGTGGGGACGAAGGGCATCTTGCTGACGGTGGCCGGCACAGCTTTCTTCCTCACCTCCACCTGGATGGTTGTTCCGTTCTTAGTGAACGCTGCATCCACGTATCCCATGGCAACGTTCTTTTTCAGGCAGGGCGAAGGGCAGCCACTGGTCACTTCACCTAAACACATCAGCAAAGATCGGTCTTTCCTGTTGAGCAACACTTTCAGGGAAAAGCGCTTAAGAAGACCAACTAAGACTGTTAATCAAGATTTTAGCCTTATTTAGTCTTTCATTTCACTCATTCATTCATTCATTCATTCACTCATTAAATCCTGCGACTGGCTACATGTCTTGAACTCATGACAATTTCTTTGAGTTAACAGTGTTACAGTGTTACTCATGAATGAAAATTAATAGAATAATGTTATGCATTATGTCAAACAATATGGACTATTTCCAATTGAATTTCAGATTGTGTTTTTTTTTTTATTTTTTAAGTCACAAGAAATGCAGTAAAATTTATTATACATTTTCTCTGGCAGTGATTGTTTGCCGCACTGTCTGTATTTTAAATTGCAGTTGTGTGTGGATTAAAGTACAAAGGTACCACAGCTCTCTCCAATCACCACTCCTCACCTATAATCTTTCCATCAGGACTGAGAATGGGTGTGTGTTGTCTCACGGGGGGGCCGGTGGACACCAGGCCGACTCTCTTCCTGGCTGTCTTGGCCTTGATCTGAGGTACGATGATTTCAGCGCCAGGGAAATCCTTCATCTGACGCCGGCGCTTTCCTGTGTGAGAAAATATAAGTTAATATACAGTGTATAGCAAACTAAAGTATAAAGATACACACCTTAAATTTTTTTTTGTTGCTGATGATGACGATCCAACGTCTAACGCAAAAGTGCAAGACTTTATCAATTCTTATTTGCAGAATTTCTGTAATATGTATCTCCTCACAGTATCAGAAAAGCAGACTAATGTAATTTATTAGGTTGGAAAATTTGATGGGTTTAGGGGAATATGACCAGAGGTGTGTGTGTGTATATGTGTATATATATATATATATATATTTCTGGATATTAAAAAAAAGAGACTGAATTAAATTTCAAGAGCAACTGAACTTTTAATAACTGAGTCCAGATAAAAGTAAAGGGACTATTTATTTCTGGATGATTTCATATTTATTCAACCCCAAACTATAAAACTAAATAAATTGATAGAAATATTATTTAAGTAATAATAAAATCTTACCAATGGTCCAAACCAGGGTGGCCTCCACCGGTGTGGTGGTCTCATCTATGTCGTTGCCATAGAGACAAAGTCCAGCTTCCAGCCTCAGACTGTCCCTGGCGCCGAGGCCAGCCAGCTTCACGTCACTGTTACCCAGCAGCTTCTCTGTCAGCTCCACCACTCTGGACTGAGGGACGGAGATCTGAAACACAGAGACAACAGGTAACTTTAGTACCAGTTATGGAAACAGCAGGTTCAAGCTCATCAGCAAAAAAATAAAAAAATAAAAAAAATAAAAAATAATATTTTTTCAATAAAGATATATCAGTATTAAACTGATGCTAGAAAACAAGTGTAAAGTCTATTTCTAAATGCAACACTGGATCAGTGAAGACTGTTTTAAATTCTTATTTCTTGAAGAAGAATTTATTGAAGTCATTTGCATCTTATTTTTGCAGAATTTGAAATATTCGCAGAAACATAGAGGGATTAATGGAGAGATTAGGTGAAGTGGAAAGTCAGATAAGAAAAAGCAAACTCCCACTATCCCTCTGTTAGACGGAGACAGAGCCGCCTACATACCATGCAGAGTGGGCAGATAGAGGGTGGAAGAAAGAAAAGGATACATTTGGAACCAGGCAGCAGATTTCTCACACAGTATTCAGTGGTTAACAGTTTCCATGGAACAAATCACCATGTTATCAGCATAACACCAAAAGGGGACCAAGAATAAATCCTACAGAGAAACTGAGAGAAAATTACTGTGTGCAGACATTTTGATTGAATGATTATTTCTATAATTTGTTCCCGAAAATTACTGTTTACGGCTTCTCAAATGTGAGAATCTTATGTTTTGTTGTACGCAATAGTAAATTCAATATCTTTAGGTTTGGGACAGGTGGACTGACATTTGACCTTGAATTGACCAAATAAATGAAAAAATCATCGCAAGTTTAATCAATAATAACAAATAAACATTAGCTGCAGACCCAGTCTTTATCAGCATTAAGTATTTACACATTGGACACGTTCTCACCTATGAAAGCACCACAGCTGATAAAGCTCCTGCTGAAAGTATGAGATGGGCACCTGACTGTGTATGTCCACCTTCCACAGACTGCTGTGAGCTGGTACAGGATGGTTCATGTTTACCTTTGTGACTTCTTTTCATCTAGCACCATCTTCAGGTCAGATTTGTAATATCTTCCCTGCTGAATGAATGACATCTGCCTTCACCATCATTCCCTGCACTTTTTGTATGTTGCTAATTAGCAAATGTTAGGGCGTGATGGAAGATGGTAAAAATGGGGGAAATACCTCTTTAACATTAGCATGGCTACATTGTCTTTGTTTACTTGCTAACCTTAGCATTTATCTGCATTGCATATTCACAGAGCTGCAGGTCTTTTGTCTGTCAATGGTCTTGTGTCTTGACAGGCATACGAATGTAACGGTGGACACGCCTGAGGTTGGTTACCTGCGGATTAATAATCTGTACCTTGCACACAGAAAATGGGAACCTTCTACAAAACTTCACATTAATGTGCTGCGATAAAGACGATAAACAAAATTTTGGAGAAAGCTCTATATAATGTGCTTGTTTTAAAATTCAATTAAACAATTAAGAGTCATATTTGTCTTCGCTCTAATCTAGTGTCAAAAAAAAAAAAAGAGGAGGAAAGAGCCCCACCTCTACCCCGTCCTCTCCAGTGTATCCACAGCGAGTGACCCTGCAGCCAGGAACACCGAACACAGTGGCCAGAGTGGATGTCATGAAGGTCAGCTTACTGAGGTCGTCCGTCAGCCCCTGCTGGAGCACTCGCGACATACTCGGACCTGACGACACGCAGCTAATTATTAATCTACATAAAACTTCAAAGAGCAAAAGGAAGAAGGTGTGAAACTAGATGCAACAGAAACTATGAACAAAACTGAGAAGGAAATAACGAACCAAAATTAGATTTAAGAATAAAAGAGAACAGAATAATAAAATAGAAGAAATGTGGCAACATGTACCTTGCAAAGCAATGAGAGCTTCATCAAGAAACTCCAGATCCACATCGTAACCTGCAGATTTGAACTCTGCCAGTCTGGCCTGCAAGTAAAACAAATACACGCAGACACACACTTAATACCTTTGTGTCGGTGTACCTGACTCCAGACTTATCTATGCACACACACACTGTCTTTACCTTCATATGAGCAGAGTCTTTGTCGGCACAGCCTGCGTTGGAGACGATGTAGAGGTAGCCCTGGTCTGTCTTAGTCACTATGAGGTCATCCATGATTCCTCCTTTCTCAGTGGTGAAGAGGGATAAAGCACCCTGGTGGAGGCACACATGAACATTTGGGACACTGTCCAGTCGGTCAAATGGCCTAATAACTCTGAACATGTTTCGATCATCATTTTTAGTTTTTCCCATTTAGTTAAATGGAACTGTGTCAGTGAATATTTCAAATGTAGAAAATGTAGAAAATCAAACTTTAAAATGTACAACTACAACATAACTGCCACTGTCACCACGTGATTGCTCATGGGGGGATTTGCTGGATCTCTTTGAATAATAAAAATAAAGATTTTGGTGTAGAATTAAGTGAAGTACCTTGACGTAACGATATTATGGCACCATATAAATACATTTTATTTGATTTTGATTGAACAGTGCAGCTGCATTAGAATATAATTAACATTTTCTGGCCTGCAATTTGAATGTTTAATTTCACTGCTAAACTCTCTCCGCAAACTCTCCAGGCACAGTGAGAAGCCGTTTTCAGTTTTTGATTTTTTTTGTTTGTTTAATTTTGTTCTTTAAACAGGTCTTAAATCCACAGGAAAAAACAGGTTTGTCACATAGTTAGTGACAATCTGGCAAAAATAAGGGATCATTTAGCAGCTGTAGAGGGCGATGTTTTCTTTGAAACACCTATTAGGCAAACTAAAACACAGGCCCATGTCGACTCAGTGTGCAACCACGGCATCCTGAGAAGTTCACCATCAACTTGAACCACGACTGATGTGTGTGCAATGCTTCCACAACCCTCAAGTGACCACAACAAGTAATACAATTGTGTAGATTCATAGTTAAAGAAATTCTTTTTCTCACCTGGTTGTCCTTGAGTTCTGCAATATCTGCAACCACCAGAGACTCCATGAACTTCACCCTGTCTTTGCCATGGACTTTGGTCTGACAGTTAAAAGAAATGAAACAGAATATAAGTGCATGATATGCAAGTTTGCATGCGTGTACTTGCTAACCTGGGTTCAAAAGTGCGAGTGTAAGTTTAGAAAGTCTCACCTGCAGCATGTGGCTGACGTCAAAGATGGAGCAGTGCTCTCTGGTGTGCATGTGCGAGGCGATGTGGCTCTCTTTGTACTGGACTGGCATACCCCAGCCTGCAAACTCCACCATCTTTCCTCCATGCTCTCTGTGGAAGTCATACAGCGGAGTCTTCTTCAAAGCAGCCTGGGGAAAATGAAACAAAATAACAAACAGAGGAAGGAGCAGAGGTCCCTTGGCTGGATTTGAACCTGAAATGCTGCAATTACGTGGCATACACACTAACCCCTCAACCATCCACACTGCTGTGCTGTAACTGACTTTGGTGAAAACAGTAAATGTCAGAAATAAAAGTCCAGGCATTCTCTGCCCTCCTGCCTTCTGCTCTACACCTGAATTTCTGACCTTTGAACCAAGCCAGCGCAGGGGGCTTATCACTGCAGCAACAACAGCAGTGCATTGTGGGATGGAAAGTATTCCAGTTTTACAAAACTGTGCAAGCTCAATTTGAATGAGTACTCACACACACACTCAGAGACTTTATTGAGCCACCACAGATTAGGACTTTCTTCTTTTCGGTGCAACATTCAAAGAGAAAGCCTCAGATGATCACGCCCGACTGAGTGAAACTTCACTGACCTTGCAGCTGAATAAATGATGCTGTTCTGTCATTTCATTCCTAAATTCTTTGGCAGGCTGTTTGTGCAGTAAATGAACTGAATGCCAGCACACAGGACTGTGCAGTCAGTCGTGCTTTTAATAAAATCATCTTGTGCAGCTCAGTGAACTGAGGCAGCAGGACGGATTATGTCTGCATGAACTCACACCACACAAATCACTGACAAACACACAAGATCTCAGTTTAAATCTCCCCCGCTCCCTCCAGAAAACCCAGATAGGTGAACAACCCGCTCAGACGGATTCCAGATGCATGAGGTGGCCGTCAGGGTCTAACTCACCTCCGGACTGGACGCCTGTCTGTGCTGCTGCTTCCACCCGGCACCTCCGGAGACCCGCAGCAGACCGCCAGAAGCCCGAAACCCGACCCCCGGAGTCCGGACCCCAGCCAGCAGCCGAGCCCACATCCTCATCCACACACACAGACACACAGTCGGTGATCCGGACGGCAGGGAAACACTTCCGCTGTTCCCAAACTCTTCGGACTCCACACGGTGAAATTCCTGCTTTCCTGGCAAAAACACATGAAGCGGGAGCGACTGAAGTACTGCGCAAAGGCTTGTGGGAAACGTAGTCAGTCACCCTGTGCGCCCTGTAGGGCTTTATGTGACATACGGTGATAACTGCCGGGTCAAACAGCATCTTTAACTCCACCTGTATGATGAACAGTATATTCTTATAGTATTTAGTATATTCAGTATTCAGTATATTCACATCAGTGTCTTCGTGCTTTAATCTGTGTCCTTGTGTTTCTAACCTGTCGCTGCAAATATATCCATGTCACCCTGTCCTACAGTCAGTCTTTAAAAATTGGATGATGCAGAACAGCTTTATCCTGCAGTTCAGTCCAACGATCTGGACCGCTTTGGTCTGGATGCAAATTCCTAAGTGAAGAATACAAATGACTCCTAACTGTTACATGACATGTGTTTGCTGACTTCTGCTAAAGGGAAGTTACTCTTTGTTGACTTCTTTATTGAAACACCTCAAATCCATCAGAGTCACAGCGGGCCGTCATGGAAGGTGGGGCTGCACCCTGAAGGTGGACAGTCCAACACACAGCCAACATACAGGGACAAACAACCGGCCACGCTCACACAGGCTTGTGCAGTCACAGATAGACTAACCAAAACATGCATGTCTTTGGACTGTGGGGGGGAGCCAGAGTACCCACACAGCCACAGGGAGAAAGTTCACACTCAACTGTGAATCAAATCAAATCACATTTCTTTATATCGCGCCAACTCATAAAGGACTTACATTTTTCATGTAGAGTGGGTGCAGACCAAACTCTTGGAGATGTTAAACTGACCCAACAAGTCCTTCCAAGAACGAGCACTTGGCGACAGTGTCAGAAAACCTCCTCCGGCCCGGGAGTCAAGCCCACAGAGCTGAGGGCTGTTAGCTGATGGTCCAGCTTTGAGCTGATCTCGTCCAATATTTTCTTTTGATTTTAGTATTTGTAGATTCTTGGTGATGGGCAGCAGAATGTTTTTTTTTTTGGAAAATGACAAATGCATTTTATTTCAGATATATTTGTGCCCATCATGACAGTATTAGCAGCGATACGTATACATGTGAGTATTTGTGTGTTCCCCTTTCTATCCCATCATGTCCTCCACCCGTGTCACTGAGTCATCCTTTGGCCCGAGAAACTAAAAATGCCCCCATGTCGCTGTTGCTATTTTAGGCCTTGAGGGCGTGCAGGGTGGGGTATGTGCATGTTGGATTACCCCTCTCTCTTCATGTCTCTAGCTCTCTCTACCTCCTTCACAGGGCAGCTGGGGTGGGCTAAATTGGAACATGGACACACACAAACATAGTTAGTGTGAGGGGCTGCAGTTGCTACTTCCAAGAAGTAGGCCTGAGATAAAACTTGGAATTTACTGCGTCTCCATTCATCTACGGATTTACTGAAATCACGTTTTAATTGTCGGAGATTAATCTGAGTTTGATGGGATTACTTCGCTCGGTGCTTGGCTCGTTGATATCATGTGTGGATATTAAAACCTTGTATTGCGGCTCCCGTGGGTGCAGATACGTGATTAGGCAATCAGGAGTCTGAGTGTGAGGCAGGTGGGGTAACAAGAAGAGTGACAGACAAGAACAAACAAGTAGAGGCCCAGTTCCGACTCACAGTGACAGGAGGTAAGTGTTTTGTCCTGCCTCATCTCAGAAGATCTGCTCTGTCGACAGGGTCTTGAGTGCAGTCTGTTGGCTGTAAATCAGGTACTCAGATAGCGATAAGGTTAATAATCTATTCATTCACTCATTTGTTGAAAAGCAGTTCTGTCCTTTGACCCTTGATTCAAATTCCAGCATCTTAATGACTTCGTGGGTGTGACAACCAGCTTTAATAATTCCGCTGATATGTGTTCAAGTGGAAGCCAATCGGATCTGTTTTCCGTATTATTCTACAGCCAGCCCTCAGCAATGTTTTTATTTTGTTTTTCATGAAAGCCCTTCTCAGATACCCACCATTACTCATTCTTTCAAATGTGACTAAGAAAAGACAGTGGGCCCACTCCAAGCAGCCTGTATTTTACTGATACGAGGCAGGTGATCAGTCAAGTTTTTCACAGACCGACTGTTGATAACTTCATTCACTGACCTCTCCTGATGCCCTTTCAATGAAAAAGAGCCTGTTTTGTAGACTGGACTGGCCTCCGATGCCACCTGATTTTCAAACTACGTACTTCTCCCTGCTTTTGAAAGCTAATAGGGCTAATAAAGAGCTACATGGTAAATGTTTAGGGAGGATATTCACCTTCCAGATATATTGTCACCTCGACACATCTCTTCATCCAGAATCTTTCCTCCTGAGGAGGTGAGATGTCAAGGCCTCCTTCCTCCCAGACCACCCCTCAGCTGTACAGGGTCAGCGACAGAGACCTCACTGAGATCGAGCTACACTCTGTGGACTCCATCAATGACCTCCATCGGACACACAATGAGCACAGCCACAAAGGTACACACACATCCACAGTGTACGCACCCAGTTACTAATGTTGTCAACCTACAGCCTCCCATCTTTGACACACAAAACAAATGACTTGATACACTCGACACTGCCTCAGGTTAAAAACACACAAGACAGAAATACAACTAGCTTTCTCTCAGTTACACATTCAAACACAAATCCTGACTACACAAACACAGTGGTTTTTCTTTTGCTCTCGTTGAACACGAGAAAAGGTACACACAGAATAAAGTCAAAAGGGTACACCCAGAGACGCACACAGCAGTACATCAAGTATACTGTACAGCCTGAGTACAAATGCAAACATACAAGCACGCAAGTTCCACAAAACCACAACCACAAAACTTAACACTGAGGTCAGAAACACAACCACAAAGGTACAGCAACAAAGCTGCAAGCACACAAACACACCAAATGGCTTAAACGATACACACACCCAACCACAGCCACAGAGGATGTCTCTGTCATGTACAGATACAAAACAACACACACATCAGCCACAGCAAGAGACAGAATCACACTTCACAGCATGCCTACTAAGGTATACACAAAGGCCCTGCTTACACCTGGTGTTAATACGTGTCTAACAACAAAGCAAACATGTTCATATGCAATTAAAGCGGACATGGAGACACATTAATGCAACCTCTGAACAGTAAACACACCACAAACCACCCACAGAAGTGCACACACGCTGAAACCGGTTGGCTTTGCTATGTATGGTTTCAGGGATGAGGCCTCCTCGTCCTGCTTACACACCTTCTCCTAATGGGAACCTCTACACACGGGATGTGACGGCTGCCGGTCCGAGAGGTCCTGCAGTGAGCAGCAAATGGCAGAGCCGCCTGCAGGACATGCTGACACCCAGCTCTTCACGCGCCTATGCCTTAGGCTGTGCCATCATCACCCTGCTGCTGCTGACAGTCTTACTCATCTTCTACTTTTTGGGTGAAATATCCTGCTCGTGATTTTTTGTTTTTTTCCACCTGACGCTAAGATTACACCTTTAACTTTGAAATTCTGCAACTTGAGAAATCAATCAAGTCGTGACAGACTGACAGAATGCTCCTGTGTCTGTTCCCTCTCCAGTCCAACAGGGCGGCTCGATCCAGATGCTGACTGAGGCGTTGAGGGAGAGAGAAGCCGCAGCCATAGAGCTGACGCTGCTGATCAAAGAACTGCAGGCACTGAGAAGTAACCTGACAGCAATGAGAGGAGGGACATGAGACACCAACACAAGATTCAAAATACACATGCACACGCAATCATAACCTACAGGTGACGCTTTTAAAGAGCTATATATGTGGCGTTAATATCAGTTTATTTAGCAATCCAGTCTATAGAATAACTTTGTGAAAGTTCATTTCTTTCCTTGCTGAGACCCGTCTGCAGCAGTGGAAAGCCAAACCAATGCCAACCGCGCTGGCCTCTACTTCCAGGCTTTCACTTTCTTTTATTAAGTTAGCATGCTAGCTGGCTAGCTCTGGCCTGATAGGTTTCTAATAGTGTGTCACTGTAGCTTCCAGTCTGCTCTTGGATTGTTAAACACAACAACACGAGAGGTTCTTTTCAAGACTGATAAGTTCCCAGCTGGTAATCCAAACGTTGGCTGAAGCAATAGGAAGCCCTCCAAATAGCTCCTTCACAGTGGAATAAAAAGGTGTCGTTAATAAAGAATTACTTTATTAATCCCTGAGGGGAATTAGAGAAAAGACCAGTTTAACACATCGAGACAAACTGTTTTGACTATTTACAATACAGTTGTATAAGTCGATGATGTTAAAACATGTTTAAATGAAATTTTTGATGTGAATATAATTATATTTTGAAATCAACTCAATCAAGAGCACACTGCAAGTTGCCCTGATGAGAAAAGAGGATTCTCAGCTAACTTCTGGTCTTTTGGTTCAGTTGGTTTGGACTTGGGTTATTAAAATACATTTGAACTATTTTCACATTTGTGCTATTTGCATAAACTGAATTTAGTTTTTTATTTCTTTTTAAATGAAGCAGAGATTATCAGAACAAACAAGGAAAAGAGTGAATACATTATCATTCTAGATAGTTGAATGATCATTTTGCAAATGAGAAAAAATGCTGTTTAAATCCAAATGAAATTAGAAAAAAAAAAAAAACAAAACAACTGCCTCTTGTGCATAAATGGAATAAAATGGTCTTTTTACTATAATTAGTGCCTTTGATGTTTTTACTTCACTTTTATAGCTGTCTGTATAAAAAGTAGACATCATGTCAATCTGCTAAAATATTTGGTATTAAATTGTGGGAACTCTCTGGTTTGCTGCCATTACTGACGAAATTGGATTTTGCTAAAGTTTTATCAATATTGAAGAACAACTCCCTGAATTTGTGCACAAATCAGCATGCACTATCATTTTATCAGCAGCTAAGGCGTACCTGTGTATCTGCGTGAGGTTACATCCATCTGTACTCACAGTCTACATTCTCTAGAGACGGGGACGTGACCTGTGGTGGTGGTATTTGTAGTTTTTAGGGAGTGGATGATGTCAGTAGCTGTGTGAAGGACGTACTGTATACTGTGGTCACATCAGACTCAGAATAAGATTAATTATTATCATGTCATGTGATGCTAACTCAAGTAACTCAACGTCCTTACTGCAGATACTGTAGTTGTAATGTGTTAGTATGACCTGGAGGCAGTGAAGTCTGGTGATAGCGCAGGTCACCATGGTTCTGCTACACTCCCTGTAATGCTAATATTCAGTTAGTGTGCCAGTTGGACCTGGTGCCCGTGGTAATTAATACATGCATGGGTGAAATGATGGTAAACAGAAGCAAGAAAGCCAAAAGTTAAATGTTCATCGTGAACTTTTTTTGATCCACTGAACTGAACGGCTTGTGATATTTTCAGATTGAATATTAAGATGTAAAGATACTACCATGCTAAATTTGAGTTCTGTTTCTCCTTAGAGATGTTAAATCGTTACTTTGTTGCAAATGAGTTAGAATATTTTTAAGTGTAAAATATGTATACTGGAAAATAACAAGTTGATAAAAGCGGTAAACTTTTGTGGCAGTGCTGATTTTGTTGCTGTATGAACACAACATTTACGTTACGTTACAGTTGTGACCCCCTAAGCTCAACCCTTTGAATGAAGTTGCTCAGGGAAAGTAAGAATGTGTTCACTTCAGCTTCTCCTGACATTCCTGCCCAGTCCAGCCTGGGTAGCACTGACACTTGAAGTGGCTGTGAAACGGTCTGCCCCCGGAGGCATGCTGAGGGTCTGAGGTCTGAGCAGGACCGGAGCAAACCATGTGACCAGAGCTGGGGTGTCGTCTGATGCAGCGCCCGTTGCTATGGCAAAGTTGATGGCTGCAGTGATGAGTGTCTGACCTCAGTGATCGTAGGAAGGGACCCAGGATGTTGTGGATGTAGTCCCTGAGTAGAATGCATTGATGCTGTGGAGGGGGGAGGAGGGAGGGGGAGGCAGGGTCATACACAGATCCACACACACACACACACACACACACACACGCACGTAACCCACGTAAATAACTTCATGCATTAATGTACAGACCTTTGACTTGGCAAATTTCAGCTCTCCCCACAGCACCACTCCAGCAGCTCCCAGTGATGCACTCTCCCCCAGTGTGTGTAACAGATCTGTCTGTGTGCACGCGCACACACACACACACACACACACACACACACACACACACACAATTATACCAACCTCAAGTGATTGAAAATGTATTCCCCATTTACAGTTTCCACGATATTAAAATCATTAACAGTGTTTTATGTGTTTATGAGCAGCATCACATCCTACCTCATTGAGAAATGTGAGCGTGTGTGTGAATGTCAGTCTGGCATAGGAAAAGACCGGTGCACTCTGGCTGGCATTGCTCCAAAGTGACGCAACCCTCAGGGCCTCTAGCAGTCTGTGCCTGAGTGTGGGAGACAGAAACATTCAGCAGAGATGAGGATTTATTTCAGCTGAAGATGAATACCAGTTTTGTTTGTTTGTTTCAAGATTCAAGATGTTTTATTGTCATATGTACAGTAAAAACTGTCTGTTCTTCCACAACAGACAAGAATGTAGAGAGAAGTGGGACAGAAGGGGAGTATTTACCAACGTGCACACATGATAAGAGGAAAAAAAAAAGAAATAACCCTAACCCTAACCTTAAATTATAGTAAAATAAAATAGAGAGACTATGTAGGTCAAAGTAATTTTGCAACTGGCAGAGAGGTAGTTCAAAATAAAATAAAAGCAGCATAGGTAAACAGTACTGTTCACAAGGCTGATGGCCTGACGCCTGGGGAAAGAAGCTGTTTGAGAGTCTTGTCATCCTGGACCTGATGGTGGAAGTGTAAACAGTTTGTGTTGTGGGTGTGTATTGTTTGTAAACACTTCTTCGTCTAAATTCTCTGTACCTGACCATCAGAGCTGCGTCTGCTGATCCTGCCAGCCTCGGTGGCAGGTAGATGCTGGGATAGAGAGCAGTGGACCGACTCCAGAGCCAAGACAGACGGTCATTTTCCTTTCTCGTCCCTCTGTGACAGTCACCTGTATAGCTCTTATCTGAATAAACACGGGAAACACAAAAAAGGCAGGCCTGTTTAATTTGATCAGTTACAAAAGACGAAAACTTTAAGTCGAGGAATATATGTTAAAGTGATGCTCTTCAGCTATGCACGTCATCTCACTGATCATGTTTAAAAAGGCGTGATCTATGGAAGTCTTAACAAACTGCTTCCCCTACCTGTTTTTCTCTTGTGCTTATTAAAGCAGGTGGGAAAACCATAAAACCCCCATAATCCCTTGGGGCGAGCTCTGACCACTGTCCGCAGCGTCTCCTCCATGAACTTCCGAGCACTCTCCTCGAATCGTTCCTTCGCCAGACGATTCAAGGCCCTGCCTGACAAATCTGGTCTCTCCTGTTGCACCAGCAGCTTGGACAGCTTCCTGTACTCCATCTTGGAGTCAAAGTTTCTCTCCCACAGCGGCCGCCACTCCTCCCAGTCGATAACGGCCAAGCCCGAGAAGTTTGGCTGCAACAAGCTGTACGTCTGTGCCTCTGCGAGGGAAAGGTGAGCGCTGAGGTTGCCCAGCTGTGGTAGCCCTCCGTTCACCTTCCTGCCGCCCCAGGAGAGGTATGGATATTTCCCCAAACGGTCACGGTAGAAGATGGTCATTTTCTACAAGACAGAAACATTTACCCTCAGAGAATTATCACAGTATCATACACAGTTTTTTTTTGTCTCTGTCACATTTAAAGTGACAAGAGCAAACTTTCCTCGCAAGGATTTCCAAGAGACATTAATATTATCGTCCTTGCTGCAAGTATAGCATGATAATATAAAAGATTTCACAGTTTAGTGAAGTCACCACCAGGAAACATGTTATTGGCTTGAATTATCAAACGGAAAATGAATCCTTTGGATCTGGAGGTAATGGTCGCTATATTGCTATGCAGGCTACTGTCCAAGCAACATACAGTTGTGGGAATCCCAATTTGCACACTGACCACTCTGTGACTGATGAAAGAAGAATAAAACATCTGTTTGTTCTTTCTGTGGCAGGTGCATTTTCCTTTGCGCTGAGAACGGGACTGGTCTAATCACTGCTGTCGTCATTATTCTGTCAGTTATATTGTGTCGTCAGACGTTTTCATAATGGTGAAGTTGAAACAACAACAAAAGAAAGGTTTTGGATTCTCTTTTCATCCCAATCCCGCTCATCAACCTTATTTCTGACTGCAGAAACGGGGTGTTTTCCAATTTCCAATAGACACACAAGTTTTTAAATTTGAAATCATTTTATGCTGACCATATTTTCACTGTGTTGTGTCACAGTGGGTACAACCTCCCCAGAGATCATCACCTGTCCCTGGAAATTCTGATGCCGGTTCTCCACAATGTCAAAGTCTCCCAGGTTGAGGTTGACGCCGTAGCGCCTCTGACAACGTGCAGTTGGCGTGTTCCACACCACGACGAAAGGCCGGTCCTGCAGGATGGGGCCTGCTGCAGCCACCGCAGGGGGCGAGGGGTGGAGCGGAGGATTTCCATGGGACAAAGTCCACAGCAGTGAGGTGTAGAGGAGTGAGAGGGAAAGGAGGACGAGGAAGGGGAGACGGAGGCGAAACAGCACCATGGCTGCTCACCCACAGAAGTGTCCTTCCTGACAGGAGACAGAAATTGAAGTTTGTGTTCCAACTTAAATTGATGATCAGAAATATGGCAGGTATTAAAATAAATAAGTAAAAACAAATCAAAAGAATATTTTATCAAATTCTCTTTATTTCTGCTACTTTTCACCTCAGAAACATTAGATGCTGTTGACTCTGGTTTGTAGATGTAGCAAATTTTACAAACTTTAATAAGGCCTCAGCTCTCTGGTTGTTCAACAAGGCACAAGGTTCATCTATCAACTTTAACATCACAGTGTCACACAGTTTGATATTAGAAGCTATAGATTGGATTTTAAACATGTTTGAGCTGTGGAGAACAGAAAAAGAAAAAAAAAACCAAACAAACATTAAAAGTTAATGATTGAACATAAACTGTGTCCTGCTTTAGTGACGCTTACATTCACATAAACTCATCATCATCTTTCAGCACTGTAAAGCTCAAACATCAATCAGCAGACAATTCACAATTTGCTTTGGCATTTAAGAAAAGTTCCACTCTCTCACTTTTGCAACCTGGTTATTTCAACAGTGTCGGCCATAATGTTACTCAATGCTATGTTGCAGCTATACAGCACAACCTTATTATGAAACCACTTACAGGTGATAACTAAGGCAGGAAGAACCAAAAGAGCTTTTCTTTCTCTAAACCTAACCCTCCATTTGTTAAGTATTTGAATATCTAAACCACTTATCCTGTAAGAACAAGCAGTGGAGAACGATGATCCAAATGTATGAAAAACAAAAGGCAGGCTGTGAAATGTCAACTCTTATATAAACCATTTGTCAAGATCAAGTCTCCTGTCATTTTTACTGCGACATAAGATATTGAGGTTGCTTGTAAATTTAAAACGTGGTTCATCATGGTTGTACAGTCCTTTTACATGTCTATCTTTCTATATTTGTAATAAGATCGGGTTCCACTTTTCCCTCAGCAGGAAAGTTCATGGACTAACAGTGTTCCAATCCAAAATCCCAGCGTCTCGACTCTGTGTGACTGAGTATTACGCAATAAATCAATATGTTTTATGAATATGTTTGTATTTGCCTCTCTTTGAAGTTTTCCACACTTGATACTTCGACTTTGGCTTGTTTTCTGGCTATCTGGGAGAGTATTTAAGGTGTGACACGACTTGTGTGTGTGCGTGTTACAGCATGTATCTGATTGTCTGTTTGTCAAATGTCTTTGTGCATCCAATAGACGGCAACTCCTTTGGCATCTCTGTGAGGAGTTTGGGTCAAGGTCTGAACGACCAGCTGCCCCGCGCACTGAGGTGGAGGAGGTGGAGAGGGGATGGACGGAGGAGTCAGGTTGGAAGAGTTAGGAGGCGGAGGAGGAGGTGGAGGAGCAGGAGGGAGGGTGGAAGAGGGAGGAGGCAGAGATGGAGAAGGGATGGAGGGAGGAAGAGGAGGAGGTGGAGGTGGCTCTACATCACGCACGCCTGAGTCTCTGTTCCCTTGAGGTTTTGGAGCCTCCATCTTTGTCTCGGTTTGATCGATCGGCATTGTGGAGAACCTCAGGAGCATCTCCATGGGAACAAATGATGTCATGGCTCCAGCATTCTGCACTGGTGTTGACAACACATATCCAAGGTGTGCATAGAAGTGCTGCTTATCGTGGGTGGTCAGGTGCAGGCGCTTGAATCCACGTTTTTTGGCGTAGCGCTCAGTCTCGTCCATCAAAGTCCGGCCGTAGCCCTTCCCCCGCTCCGCCTTAGACACCACCACTGACTCCAGGAACAGACTGCCACCGTGTCCCACCACCCGGGACAGCCTGGCGTGGCCGAGCAGCCTCTGTCCTTCTCCATGGCCCTGCAGAAGAACCAGGCAGACGGGGAACTCTGGACAGGACTTCTGGAGGGAGTGAACACGGGCAGCCTGACTCCTCCGCCACTCAGCGTTGAGCAGGTCTGCGCAGGGAACCAACAGATCCGGACGTCGGTGAATTGGAACCACGTGGATTGCCTCTGGTGGTTTCGAATGTGGTTTGTCTTCTCCATCCGGTGTTGAGATCTCACAGGCTTCGTCAGTGTTTTGCGTCCAACAGTCCAATACGGAGATGGGGTGCAGATTCAAGTCGTCTCCGATCAACGCTTTGGAATGGGCTGATGTTATCGGTTCAGACCTGTGGTGATCAGGGCTGGAGTCAGTTCGCATTCAAGTCTAAAATGTTAGAAAATATTCTGAGCATGCAGTTCCTCAGTTTTGTGGTCAGCCTGACAACATCACAGGCTCCATTACACAACAGAAGGCCAGAGTAGTCTAAACGATGCACTTCAACATGAGATTCATTTGTCTTCATGCCAAATTGTACAGTAATATCAACTAATACACAACATATAATCAGACCCCGAAGCTGCTCTGAATCAAATGACCGTAACAGGTGAACAAAAGTATCTAAAGCGATAAATCAACATGTTTGATGTGTCGGTCCACTCATCAACTGGAATAACGTGGAGATCCTGTCCATCACACATCTGCGTAAATCTACACAGAGAAGGGTGTTATGGGTAATTCTGAAACAAGCCACACTTCCCCAATTGCAACAACGCATTATGCAACGCTGTATATGAAGTGAGCTTCAGTTCAGTTTGTTCTATCGACATTATTCAGGCTAAATTGTCAGGATCAGCTAGTCTGTTTTCAAGTTTTAGTTCAGGCTTCTGTCTGTTCTCATCATCTCCTGTCCACGTTTTAACCCCCCGTTTTGTCATCCCTTCCCTGTGTGTACTGATGCTCCCCATTGCACCAGATCGTCCTGTCATTTTGTCAGTGTTCCAGTATTCTGGTCCTCGTTGAGCTCCAGAGTTATCAACCCAATTCTGCTCCACATTTCTGAGTTTATCTGAGTGATTCTGGACTTGTGCCTGATCTGTGGTCATGGACTGTGATGAAGCTGTCCCTGTTGCTCTGCTTTACTGTGCCCCTGCCTGAATCGTGGCATTTTTTCTTTCACTCCATGGATGGTGGTGGTTTACTTTCACCACTGCTGAGTGGAATTAATTTCCATTACCAGATTTCTTCAATATTTCTCCTACAATGCGGTTTTTGTAGACATGACTGCTTCCTAGTGGACATAAATGTTATATTGACACATTAGAAGCAGGCGTGACGGCTATGTGCAGCCCAGACAACGACCCCCGCTGCACAGCAGCCAGTACTGATAAAGTGCAGCTGTTCCAGCTCTTTCCTCTGACATCAAGCTTTGCTCCACTTGTGAAGAGAAAAAAAAAAATCTGCAAAACTGCTCAATATATTATAATCTATCCAACAGCCTGATAAGAAATACAGCGTCTCTCTCCTGACAATGCATGCAGAAGTGACTTTTTCATTACTGTTAACCACAGCTGCTTTCGGAAATCATTTGTGATGCACAGTCACAGTTTTCTTCTGGTGACACTTCTCATGCAGCATATTTTAGCAGTGTACCAAAATGCCTGGCAGAATTGATCAAAGATCCACACTGATGATTGTAAATATGACATCTTCAGTCACTGTTGAAAGTATTTACTCATTTCCTGCTACTCTAGTATAAAAAAAAAAAAAAAAAACAAACACACAGACACACACATCCACTGTAGTTCTATTATAGACCACTGCATCAACATTTGCTTTCCGTGAACCCAAATGGATTAACCTGTCTAGTATGAAGAACAGGTCAACACACAAGTATTACGAAGTCCTCCACAAATAGACATAAAGATAAATAATACTGAAGGTGACTCCTAGATGCATTCTTACATTTACTGTACAGTCATCCAATCTTTTGTTCATTCTGTCACTGTCTGAATGGGGACGTCACTCTCTATTAAAAACATCTTACCACAGTTTCTTCAAAGGGCTGAGCTGCAACGCAGTGAAGATGATCGCCACACACACCCCAGAAAGTACACCAGTTTCTGAGTGTGCATACTGCGTTTGTGTTTCTGAATTATTCTGACAAATCTGAATCTTAAACTGTTCAAGCCAGTTTTCACAGAAAAAGAAGTGTAAAGTCTTCCTCATGTCATCTCAAGTCATTAAACCATAACATCAGATGCTGACATTTTTAAGTAAAAAAAAGAAAAAGAAAAAGAAAAAAAGATGGACGATAGACGCAAAAAAAACACTCAAGAATTTCTTTGTAGTCATTAATGGTAGGACTGCAATACGAAAGAAATATGTCATCTAAACGTTAAGAGAACAAAACTCACCGGGAGAAGCACAGCTACCAACTTGTGTTTGGCTACTCTTTGCTCACTCTTACTTCATTCTCCTGTGCAGCGTAAAAAAAAAGGATGTTCAACAAAAGCAACAGGAAACTGACAGTTGTCTGCTAATTTCAGACAACACTAAAAAAACAAACAAAAAAAAAAAAAAAAAAAAAAAAAAAAAACCCCAAACAAACAGCTGGGGAACCAAAAGTGTGGCCTTCTCACTAACCCTGAATCACCCTCCCTGGTTCTGCCTGTCAGTCCGTACAGCGGAGGACTTATTCTGACTGAAGAAAGCAGGTTTGAGTTACACTCGGACCTCACTTCCATGACACATGGACCTTATGACGTCAGGTTATCTGATGCTTCTGCAGTCACAGACGTGACACATCGACATTGTGACGTTAGGTTATCTGGTGCTTCTGACGTCACAGACGTGACACATCGACATCATGACGTTCGGTTATCTGGTGCTTCTGACGTCACAGACGTGACACATCGTCATCATGACGTTCGGTTATCTGGTACCTCTGATGTCACAGAGACACATCATCACAACGCGCCCTGTGAGTCTCAGTGAATTATTTTAACAGTTAAAGGAAGCCCCGCTTTCGCAGGGCATCAAAAAATTGGGTGAAACTCTTGTTGTTCCTCTCCACGGAAATCTTTAGTAAAAGGCGAAAGATTTATACGATCTGAAGAGAAACAAGAGTGTACTGCCTCTGCTGCTGGGAGACTCCCGACCCTTTCTGCGCCTCGTCCTTCTCTGTCACGGTTCCCGGACAGACGTGGTTAAAACATACGTCTGTTTTGTTTTTTTCATGCATAGCTGAACTACAGATGATAAAATGAATCTGAGAACAAATATCCGTTTTATAGGAAGTCTAATTTCGGAGAATTTAAACTTCTAGAGAGCGATTGCGGGACACACGCTATGCATTGTGGGAACAATGCGGCGGTGGCCGCGCCTCTATTTTTAAAATAAAAAAAAACAATGTTTAAACTCTTCTGAACGGGATATTTCTTTCTCGATGGCATGAAAGCTCACACAGCGACTGGTCGGAATGACAGAGTAAAGTCTTTTCGGAGACGTCGTCGTTTATTTTCCCATTTTCTCTTGAATGTTACGCACGCGCAATGCGAACTCCGAAGATCACGTGACTCGGGGAAAGTCTGGGCGACAATAACCTCAACATTGTGTTTTTACGGAGACATAAAGCTGCCGCTGGCAACGCAACCACATTTTAGTTTAGTTCTCCCGCAGGGACAGCTTGCTCTGGATTTACTCATCACTTTTATACAGGAAATGGGCATTTTGTACTCGATCTACGTGTACTGTGACAATGTGTGTATAACATGTACTTCTAGTGAAGTAGACTCACCTATATAAGAGACGGAAAGTACTCACGTAAGTACACAAATTATATTTTAAGGTTCTTGCACTGTGTATTTTTCTATTGATTTACTTTAAGACTCGAGTACACCGCATATCAGGGAGAGATACTGGTGTGGACCGGACATTACAGTCACCTGAAGGTTGTAGCTACTTGCACAAATCATAAATCGTAAAATGTAGGAAATACTGCACAGTAAGTGGTTTTGTATCAAAGCAGTGATTCTTAACCTTTATGGTTTTTGACCCTGTGCAATGACAGTATCTACTGTGGGGCTCTTTGTATTATCCTCATTAAATATATCTTAAATATCCCATTTATCTGAAAGATCGTGCGGCCTGACTTGAACTAATGAACTAATTAAAGGGGTGATGGAAGCCACTGTGGCTTGCTTTCTCTCTCTCAAATATGTGCTGAGTTTTAGTAAATCATTATATCTGCACAAGTTGTAGATATTTTTCTGTCTGGCACGTTCACCAATCAGTTCCGATTGTGAGGAGGATAAAAGTGGGGAATCTGGCGATAAAGTCATTGATTATAGTCAAAACAGCTGCCTGGGAATTTGAATGAAGACACACACACACACACACAGAGCTGGTTTTCCCTCCATGTAAGGAAACAGGAGTGACAGATGGGCCCGCGGCTACATGCTAACAGCTAGCTGCCTGTCTATCAGCCTGAGCTGAACACGGAGGGACACTCCGGTCAGATCTCCCCCCGACAACACCTTCCTGCTGATGGCAGCTCCAAACGCCTCTCAGCCGCCTCTCACGGTACCTACATCTCAGTTTGAGTCGCGGTTCGTCGCCGGTGTCCGTCCTCCTTCCTCCTGTGTTTGATGCCAGCTGGTCTGAGGACAGCTCCACTCCTCGGTGATCTGAGGACACCCAGCTGAGAGCTGTTCTCAGATCAGTCCACCACCAACCATCATCATCAGCCTGCTCGGAGACAGGAAGGCTTCACTGCTCATCCCCTCCTCGGTCTGGGTTGTTTGCCTCCCTGCGGGTGGGGGTGGTATGACATCCACAGAATAAAAAGCCCAACTTCAGACAGCCAAGTAAAATCAGTCCTGAAATAATGATTGTTCTATGAAATATGATGCCAAGATGAAAAGCCCTTGCATGCGTGTGATCCTGTGAGGTAATGAGCTGTTACAATTCCTGCCAGGTGAAAGTCTCAAAAACAAAATATAAATGTAACGATCGGTCACACCAGTGAAGCTGTGAGTCACAGGGCAAAAGCAGCACACAATGAAGGAACAGCGTGCACACAAACATCTACAATTTTAATGATGGAACACTTTGACTTTCAATGTTGAGATAAAAAAATAAAATAAAATCTCAGAGTCTCTAAAACAAGCACAAAATGCTGTTTGCCACATTAAACCTGGATAAAACTGAAAATGGGGCCAAGAAGGTTAAAATGCTGCATTATTAACAGGAAGAGTCTCTAAAAGGATTGTGTTGAATCAAAACATTTGAAACACCATTTCAGGAACAGAACAAAATGTCCATCACACTGGTGTTGGCTGCTGTACTGTCATTGCACATAAGATAAAGCTAAACATTGTTTGCAGTCCCTTTTAGCAGCTTCTAAGGATAAAACACAAGGTCTAAAATTTATATAGAAGAAAAGTGTACAGCACTAAATAGGCATAAAAGAAAATACATTGTTGTATAGTTAAATAAAAAGGTCAGATATCGCCTCCTTCACATTGCACATGTGAAGGAGGCGATATGTGAAACTGTTCCTCAGTCTATTGGTCTGAGTTTGAATGACTGAGCCTGGCTGAAGGGAGGGTCTGATACATGTGGGGTCATTCCTGATGTTTGTGGGGCATCTGAGTAGCTCAGGTGGAGCCTGACGACCCACTGCAGTTCGTTCCTCTGTATCCGTGCGGGTGAAGTACCAGACAGTACAGCCACATGAGAGCGCCCTGTAAGTCTTTC
Organism: Echeneis naucrates; assembly: GCF_900963305.1. Lineage (NCBI taxonomy): Eukaryota > Metazoa > Chordata > Actinopteri > Carangiformes > Echeneidae > Echeneis > Echeneis naucrates. The sequence continues at coordinate 8,586,571 of NC_042517.1, read as the reverse complement.
AGCAGAGCAGAACACAAAGTTTATTGCACTTCAATGCCTACATTTAATGCATTGGTGTTGTACTGGAAGTTAAGGTTTCTAATTTGTGACCCGCCTGCAGTGCATGTTGTAAACCACAAGGTTTACCACATAGTTTGCTAATGTTTGGGTTAATTAGTTGGAGATAAAAAAAATGCAACAAAGAGTCAAGTTTGTTTTGTTTGTTTGTTTTTTTTTTTTTTACAAAATGTTTGCTTTATTTTTTCATTTTTTTTTATCCAGGACAACTCATTCAAGGATAATCAAGGAGAAATAAGCACTATTGTTTTTATTAGAATTTTTTTTTTTGTTTTTACATTTTGTCAGATGGATGGTGAGTCTTTATCAGGATTGGTCAAAGCAAAACAAAAAATAATAAATGAATATATAATAACAATACATCATAATTAATTCAATACAATGAAGTGTGGTGTCAATGGCAGGATAACAATGGCCCAGAAAATGTAGGGTTGTTATTGTTTTCACTGCTTCTTCTGTGGTACTGCAATAATCACCAGCACTAACTCAACTCAATTAACAACAGTAGAGGAAGAAAGTGAGTGCACTCACAAAGTTCTGCACCCCAGCCTCCTGAAGAGGAAATACTTTTTTTTATTTAAATAATGTTTTATCAAAGCGTCTGTTTTTATCTTCATAAAACAATTCTAAAACTTCTGTTGTCTTTAAACTTTTCTTTTTTTTGCATTTTTGATTTGTTTTCCTTTTCAGAGATTTTTTATTTTTTTTTTATTATTTTTAATCTCCATTTTACCACAATGTCTCCATTTTTGCAAGTGTGGTTGCCTATGTGTTTTTGAGAACCTGTATCTGTACCCATGTGTGTGAATGTGTGTGTACACTTGTTTGTTGCACTTGTTTTTGAATGTATATGTGTGGTTGTGTGTGTTGATGTGTCCTTGGCTGAGGCTTTTTGGAACAACTCACAGTTATTCAAATGTTTGTGTGAATGCAAAGCCTGCACACATGTAGCATGATGATGTGTTGTTAAATGTATATGGAGTGTGTCTCTGTGTGTCTTTTATGTCCTTAAACTGCTTTAACTGTAATAAGGTCAATGCAGCAAAGACATTCATACTGAAAGGTTGAAGCTGAGAGTGAGAGCTGGTTATGTATGTGTATGTGTGTGTGTGTGTGTGTGTGTGTGTGTGCTTTTGTATGTGTGCATGTCTACAAAGTGAGCTTATCACAGAGTGTACTGAGCTAGTATGTGTACGAGGGTGAGCAGACTGTGAGGTGGGTGTCTCAGTGCCTGTTAGAGATCAGGATACATGTATGAATGTGTGAGAGGGAGTGTTCGTACTGTGTTTGCACGGCTGTGTAAAGCTTATTATGAGTCTCTATAGCCATGATGCATGATGTGAGAGAGGGTGTGTGTGTGTGTGTGTGTGTGTGTGTGTGTGTGTGTCTGTGTGTGTGTGTGTGTGGTAGAAGGCACAGAGGGCTGTGTGGGAGGCTCAGTCTCTCAGGTCCATGCTGGAGCCAAACAGGGCCACCAGCTGCTCCTCATAGTGGGCGATGTTCCTCTTCATGATCTCCTTACAGGAGCCCAGGAGGCGCTCAAACGCCTGGATGTCTATTACTGCGGAGGGAGGGAGAGAGGGAGGGAGGGAGGGAGGGAGGGAGGGAGAGAGGGAGGGAGAGAGAGCGAGAGCAAGGTTAAATGTATCAGTCTAGGCCGATTCAGCTGCTCATGTATAAAAATGTCACAACAAATATCTACTGAGATCATCACTATTGGCTTTAAAATGTTACAACCTGAAAGTAACAGACAGAAAATTTTTGTTATCCCAAATAAGACTCAAGATTTAAGTTTGTGCTCATGCCTCCCCAGCTGTAAAACCAGACTAAACTGATTTTAGACACTAAAGAGAGCTGATTCAGTTAATGAGACACATGACACACTGAGCCTGTAAAACCTTGAACAGACAAGAACCCAACTTGTCCCATGCCTTCCTTCAGGACACCATCAGCCTGGGCCAAGCTCTGACTCTTTTCTGTCTTTGCATCAGAACTGGAGTAGACACTTGGATCAATTATTTTTTTCTAGTTTAGATGCAGAATGGCATCACTAGTCTAAATGTTCTTATGGGGTCCGGGGGAGCCCTTAATGTTGCCTTCATATTCTACATCCCTTAACTGAACAAAAAGCAGCAGAGAGAGGAGAGGTGACAGAGCACATGACATGGCTGTTAAAAAGCCTGTATTCCTTTTCAAAATTGAATTGTTGTGGTTGTTCATCCAAAGCAGAGGCTGAATTAGCAGGCCCACTTTAAAGCAGAAATAATTACCAAATGGCCTTCAAATCAACCAAAAATAAAAAAATCGAAGGTGATGACAGACACATTAATGAGCAACTTACACATTGTGAATTAATCAAAACTCAAATGCCACTTGACATATCATGACAAACTGCTTATAACATTTCAAAATGAATACAGTAATCCTAGGGTTGAGTGGTTTCAATTACTGCTTATTAAATGCTTTTAATTTCACCAGTACTCAAGAGCCTCAATAGCCAGGATTTATCGAGACTTCTAGACTCACAGAAACACAGAGCAAACTATTAAATATAGGAACAATGCAATAAGCATGTTGAAATGTTCACATTGACTCAGGTAACACATTCTAGCACTGGTGGGAACAATTAAAACACAGCTATTTGGTATCCAACTTCATTAGAGACAAATGCCTTTAATGAGCACAGTCGAGCATATTCCCACTTACCCAAACACTTGACATTGCCGACTGCGTAGGCTGAGGCAGCCCTGGGCTTGTTGGTGACCAAGGCCAGTTCCCCAAAGTATTGACCCCTGCTACAGCGCGTTATTTCCACCTCTGCATTGTCTGCATGGTCCGCCTTCGTCTACAGGGAGCGGGGGAGAGGGAAGACGATTAAAGGTTAGGAACTATTGAGTGCCTCATTCTCCCCACCAGCGAGAAGCAGTCAGTGGCAAAGCAGGCAATTGTGGCTCCTGCTGTTGCTAGGCAAAACACTTTTGTACTATTTAATGGAAATTGTGGGTTGTCACGAACAAAACCATTTGCACAGAAACCTGACAGGAGAGTAAATCCACTATTATATTGCTGCACACTCCTAACTCAACAAAAGCACTTTCATAATATCTAAAATATCTAATTTCTTTTCTGCATTTGATTTAAATTATTTGGCATCTTTAACTAGTAAGGCCTTCATTAAGAGAAAAGAGAATTCTGCAAAAAAAAAAAGGGATACAAAATAAATTCACCTGCAAGTAAAATCCTCACATAAAAAAAAAATAAAAAAAAGGGAGAACCATCTTACTTTACTCTTCATCATGATCTTCACCTCCCCAGATTCTACAATGTAAAAGCAGTCGGCCTTGTCTCCCTGAAAGAGAGAAAAGGGGCAGGTTATTATCACTTCGAAAATAGCTAGGAATAGAAATGGGGAAATCCTATGGGGAGCATGATGAGGAGTCATGCTTTTCCCAATATGAAACCACATCAGCTATGTCTTTCTCTTACCTGTGTGATGATGCGCTCACCATCTAAGAACTGCTTTGCTCCTAACACGTCCACAATCTTCATCCTCTCTGTTGCCTTGATGGAGAAAATAGAGGAAATGCACAGAGGGTGAGAGAGGAGGCTTAATGGGAGAGAAGACTTGTTTCCCTGACTACATGTGGATTATGGCCATGTAAAGTAACTCCTTTTGGTTGTCCTTTTCTCAGTCCCCTCCTTTTCTAACCTTGCTCTTTGCCATTCATCACACTACAGCATGATGCACATTTTAAGCCATACAGTAAAAAAAACAAAAAAAAGTTACAGAAGAAGAATACAATTGATCAGCACATTTTTCGCTACAACTAGAATTACAACATTAATGAGTATTGAACATAATTCTTTCAACTATTCATTATTTGATTTGTTAAGTAGCTGGTCCTCTGCTGTTAGATCGGTATCTAAAACCACATGTGAAATAGGAACAAACCACACAAAACTGGTGGAGACAGAGAGAGGATTATAGCTGTTGTACTCCATACCTCCAATGATTTCAGTAAGGGCACAGACTCAATGAAACACTCATACATCTTCCTCTTCTTGGCATTGTTCTTCACAATGAGTCTACGAAATGTGGCACGGTCCTGGGTAAAACAAGCAGGAGTCAATACACATCTCCTAAAAATGGATCTCTAACTTGATGACTGTTGCTGGCTCTGCTGCATGCTGCTACAGCTCCTCCACAAGGAGGAGCTGTAGCAGCATGCAGCATATAAGAGCACTACACTGGCTCCATTCATGGATAAAAGGACTCCATTCTTAACATGTCTGAGCATCATAATTCAGTGCCCTGGAATTAGTGACTGAAAATTTGGTAAAGTGCTCACAACACTCAGACTATAAGAGAGAAAGGTCTTATGAATTAAAAAAAAAAAAAAAAAAAAAGTCGGAAATTGACAAAAAAATTAAAAATAAACTGAAATTGATTGAAATATAACTGAATACACAAGGACAGCCTTCACATTATTCAAGAAAACAATAGAATGGTTTTTCTATAATCATCTGATTATTACCAAATACAGTAAGAATGAATCACAGACACCTCACAAGAGTATCAGGCAGGTATCCCACTGTCAGGTTTTGATTATGTTTGGTTATTTGGAAGTTCTTACCAGTCCCCATAGTGCCCCCTCCTGGGTGGCAATGATGGTGGCGGCACGTGGCGTGTTGTACATGAGTGCCAGCTCCCCAAAGCTGCCCTTATTGTTATACTGACCCACGCATGTTCCTGATACCACTATGTCATATACACCCCTGAAAAGAGAAACACGGGCAAAGACTTAGGAAAAAATAAAAAACAAAAACAACAAACCAGACATGAAAAAAATAAAAAAATAAAATAATAATCGTAAAGGAACACATAAAAACATAGCAATATCCTTCATTAAACTAAATGCTTAGAGGTGATTATTTGTTAATTGATCTACTGGATTGGTCTGGCACATTGGGTACGTGCATGAGTGTATATAGTGATACTTTTGTTTTATTAATACAGTTCTATTGAAAATGTCAGCATAAGTTAAATTTAAAGCATCAAAAAGTCTCTGTATATATATATATATATATATATATATATATGTTTGTGATTAATACTGTACTACTGCAGCTAAAGTACAGTATAACCCTAAGCCACTCTGTACAAGGATTAAACCTGGGGAAGGTAATTTGCAGTGTTGTTGCACTCCAGGATTAACCAGTACTTTTGAAAGGTAGCCTGTCCTCCCATTGGCTGCATCATGGGGCTAAAACCCTTGTTGCTTGTGGAGTATTAGTATTACTTAGTGCAAATGGATTACCACAGCAACGGGGACAATGATCACTTGGATTGTTAGTTGACTGAGGACAATTTAAAGGACTGTTTGAAAAAGTGGACGTCCAGTTTATTAGAAAGACTAAACAGGTGTGAAAGCTGTAATCGTTGAAAAACATCACACTGTTAACCTGCTCAAAAGAAAGAAAGAAAGAAAACAAAAGAAAAAACAACATTCTTTTAATAGAAATGTTTAAACTTCTTAATGAAACTGGAAGAACATGTAACAAATTCAAATTTAAATTGTCAGAACATTTAAGCAAGGTTTCAGCCTGAAGACCTTCTTACTGGGCACCAACTTTAGTCATTTTTTACTTCCTAATCAGGAATCATTGTGTACAACATTGTGCTTTTAAAACACAGAAAAAAGAAATGTGTTCTAAGGGACTGAGCTTTGCAACCATTTCTGAGGAACTACAACTTTAAAAGGTTATTAGAAGCATGCATTAGTGTCAGCAATCAAGAAGTGATCAAATGAATTAGTTCATTATTATCTAGAATAATAACAGTGGATAGTGGTGAAGACTTTTACTTGGGAGCTTAACATGAACAAATTAATATTTGTGGTTACATTGAAGAAGCTTTAAATGTCTTTCAGTCATTTAGAAGAGAGTACCACAAGCTCCTCTTCAATTCAATGTCAATACAATGACGTCATCCCTCCCTTTAAATATTTATCCACTGCTGAGTGAATTCCTGTACCTTCATTTCTTCAAGGCTTCAGAGCACAACTGTTCAAGTTTGTCTGTGGAGGGTAGTCCACATATGTTAGTAGTACTCAGGCTAGAGTGATGCATGGAAAGTTATGCTTTCCAACTCCTTTTACTCCTTTTTAATCTGTCAACATTTAGCATTTGTGAATCAGCTCAGTGGAATTTACGTGAACACCATCAATAATAAACACACACAATACAGTAGCAGCTTTCACAGTTGACAGCAGAGACAAATGCGTTTCTATTATTGGCTAACAAGCTACTCCTACAGGAGCGCAGAGGGGACACACACACACAAAGTTTAAATAGGGAATACTGAAACAATATGGTACTCCTGTCCTGTTTTCTTTCCTGCTTTTCTTTTTCTTTTCACTTTATCCCTCCATCTCTGCGTCCATTCTCACACCCCACCCTGTTGGTGACATTAGCTACTACCTACGCTCATAACAGGCCAGGGAAAACCTCAGGGTAGCCTATGACCAGGCAGGCATGCTGCTCTTAAAGGTCATCATAAGGGAGCACTCTGTGTTACACACTGTGTATGCAGATGAAATTATACTGTGCCGAACAACTGGAATCACACTTTCCACTATTATTCACTGCATATAAATACAGCATTAATTGCAGCTACCTTTTCAAAAATCAAACTTGTCAATTGTTGACTGAGTTAGTTGGTGACTTTTGAACCTAAAAATGATGGAGTTGTATTTGACTGCTTTCTAATAATTCTATTTCTCTGCATGCCTTTGTCACAAGGTTCGTTTGGTTTTTTTTTTTGAGTAACTGTAAAACTTTGGCATCTCTTGGCTTTCACTAATCTAAGTGCTACAGCACCTATTGGGTGGTTATACTGTAACATGGCCCCCTGTCCCCTACCTCTCTATGACGTAGAAGTTGTCTCCATCATCCCCCTGGTCGATAACATGCTCCTGAGGTTGAACCCTCAATTCAAACATGGCATCCAGCACCTCAGAGAATTGCTCCTAGATGGGATAGAAGAGAGGAAGGATGTGAGAGGTCAGATGAAATTGACTGAGGTGGATAAATTCAGTAACAAGAGAAAGGACAGGTGGCATTTTTAAAATAGTAAGTCTTTCTCCATTGCAATCATTTCAGGATAATATCATTGTCTCTCTGTGCTTCAACTGCATCATAATGTCAAAAAGAGACTGCAGTTTCAATGGACTCACCCAAATTGGACAATAGAAGACTGAGGGAAATGTTGCCTGTTTGATGAGTCTTGATTTCTGGTGCAACATTTGGATGGTGGGTTCAGAATTTGGGTGTAAACACCATGTATGAGTGGTTCAGGCTGCTGGTGGTGGTCTTATGATGTGGGAGATATTTTGTTGGTACTCTTCAGGCCCCTTTTACCAACTAAGCATAATTTAAATAACACAGCCCAGCTGATTCTTGTTGCTGCCCATGTTGATCCCTTAATGGCCAAGTGTACCATCTGCTGATGGCAGCTTCCAATATGATAACTTGCCGTGTCACAAAGCTTAAATCATCTCAAACTGGTTCCTTAAATATAAGAATGCATTTACTGTACTCAAATGACCTCTATAGTCACCAGATCTCAACCAACAGAGTACCCATGTGTGTGGTGTCTCAGGAGATTTGCATCATGGATTTACGACAACTGTGTGATGCCATCGTGCCAATATGTTGAATCAATGCCAGGAAGCATTATGGCAGTTCTGAAGGCAAAAGAGGGTCCAACCAAATGTTGACAAGGTGCTCCTAATAAAGTGCCTCAAGTATGGCAACATGATTTTTGGAGTTGCTTTCTGGAAAACAGACCAGATAATATTCTACTGCCCAAATACAGGCAACTAATTATACCAACACAACTCAAGCATGTAATTTCACCACTAGTTTCTATCCACTAAGAGAAAGCAAAGTAGGATGACTAGAGATGATGCCTACAGTTCATCAACTGACCAACTGACCTATCTCAACAACAGTTGCCTTTAAGTGTGATTCCTGATGTCAGAAAAGTGATGCTCTACAGCTAGTGACTAGAAGGGAAACTTCTAGCAATACTTTATTAGAACATTCAGTGTTTGAGTTCGGCCTCAAGAACTCCATCAGTGAAATGTGTGATATTTTTGTTGAGGCTATAGTTTGTTGTGGTGCCATGGGATCAGGTGACAAAATATTAGAGGCATCTTTGTGTATAACAGTTGATTTTAGTGCTCCCTGGATGGAAGCTATGCAACCTTATTGACGGAGCACACAAAAAGCTTAAGTTGTCATCTCAACATCTTAAAGTATATTAAGGAAAGTGATATTTTCATACAGGACACAGTTCACTGAATGGTCTGATGAGAATCTCATTTCTCCAGTAGAGATACAGGCAATTCAGTGCTTGAAATAGCCAGTTGCGCAGTTTCGCCCAGCAATCACATTTTGCTGGGCGCAACTTATTTCTAAACTCAGGTAGTGCAGTGTGCTACCTATAAATTTTGCGGTAGGGACGCCGCTTTCCCCCGGCTGCTAACATTAGCTGTGCAACAGCCAGTTGGGAACATGATCCACAAACTCAAGAACAAGGCGCACATAACACGACCCGCAGAATTGGCGCCGTAGGCAACCTGGCGGAAAAAAGTATTTTGAGCACTGCAATTGTACATTTTTTTTGCCAGTGAGCCCTTAAGCTGTTCTGGATATTCAGTACGCACCTATGGCTCTTCATATGCATGTTTTTCCTTCACCCATCTGAACATGTAAATAGTTTTCTGCATTGCTATGAGCTCATTTACATGACCCATACAGTCATGTTTTTATTTACCTGATCTAGTGTTTTAAAGAGTAGGATGTCTCGGCAGGCCTCCTGCAGTCTGCATCGCTGTTCATCTGTTTTGGGGTGAACTACTCTGGGCTCTGTGTCTTCATCATCCTCATCTGGGTTGAATGCCTCCGCACAGACTGTAAAAGAGACATGTAAACACACTTGAAGAAAATCCAGGTGAGGACACACACACACACATATATATATATACATATACATATATGCACTTAGCAAATTTAGCAATTTTGATTAATTGTGGAGCCCAATTGTGGAGCCAAGCAAGGAATAAAGCAGACAAAATGTTTGGCCAGTACGGAAAGAAAGACTGACAGTTATATAATGTCATCTGACACATCACTATTTGTCTTTCATGGTATGACAAAGGTCTGGCAGATTCTTTTTCCATTAACAGTGCTTTCAACTGTGAGGGTCATTGAATCTACACCAATCTAAATACAATATCTGCAGATTCCATAAAACAAATGTCCATCATATCCTACTTTATTGTGTCTTAAAAAATTAGTTAGTACACCTGAAGGTAAGCATTTATGCTTGCAAAGAACCGAAACAGGGTGGAAGATATTGTATCAGAGAAATGGAGTTAACAGCCTGCAGGAGAAGGGGAGAGAGGAAGTGTTTCAACGCACTGGGTGACAAACACTGACAAGGTCATTTCATGTTGTCACAGTGTATCTGTGTTTCTTCCATCTCTAAAGCAACACTCCTCACTAGACTTCTTACATGATACTTGCCGCATGGAAGTCTCTTAATTGTGCCTCTCTTGTTGTACAATACAAGGACTGGGAAAATCGGGTCACCAAATAATCACCAAATCACCAAATAATGTAAATCATGGAAAAGGTGTGTGTTAATGTTAGCTTAATATGGTTAGGGTTCAGGCAAGTACTATGGACCCCAGGAAATCAAGGTCAATGTAATGTTTTCTGAAGTCACTGAGATTAAGTGTGAACGTGTAAGTGTGTGTGTGTGTGTCATGGGAATATCTCTCAGCATTCATACCAATCATGTTTGTGACAGTGCGATCTGTGAAGTGTTTACTATTTTAAGTCAGCTCAATCAGGTAGATTGCTTTATAAAAAAAAAAAAAGGGGGACCACATAAAAGCAGATACATCGTGATTCTGTTGATCTATACCAAAAACAGGGTAGACCCCAAATCTCAAGGGTTTATGAATTTGATGGCACAGATGTTAGCAGTATCGTGTATTGTGAGGTGTTTTCAACTGGTATGAGCACAATTCACAATCAGATAAGGCAGAAAGTGCAGACAGGTCCATCATGTTCATCTGAAGTTGCTTGAATCTGATTTTGCTTTGCTCAGGCTGCCAAAACCTCAATCTAGCCCTGGCAGGTTGACAAGTTTTCAAAAATACAGCTTAATATGCAACTTGTGGGTCCATGTATGTTTTGTTAACAAGGCATAGTCCATCTGTAATGGGCAGTGTGATCAAATCTGATGCAAATATGTCATTAAGGTTTTAATTTAGGCCAAAAAAAAATAATAATAATAATACTGTGACTGTGGTCAAATGTTCCTGAAGTAAAATACTGATATTGACACAGATGCTGTCCACCTGCCTGACGGCATGTCTGTGTTCACATCATACTGAGATTTCCTCCTTAACATCTGGCCAGCCCACATTTCAGTGACATCGATAGAGCAAAACTGACGAATTAACGGTGTAAAATTATTCTATATTGTAAATTCAATCTTCATTATTTTCCCAAAAGATTCAACATATTTGATCAGCTACCTGCTAGAATAGATTTATTTGGTTCCTTGGTTTTGGTTTTAAGGGCACCAGAAATAACTTTTGAATACAACACTAAGACTATCGCCATTTAAGTTGGTATGGTGAATTTCTTCCCAAATGGTTGCCTAGTGACACATTGAACAATTACAGAGCTGCATTACCATTCATTAGGAGTTGTGTTTTTGTCCACCTGATCAATGCAAGTCCAATACTCACTCTGTTTTAGCTCTCAGGGAAAGATTTAGTTTTTTAAAGCTACTGAATGCTGCACTGTGTTCACCAGCAAGTCACCAACTGTGTCTGCCTGCTGTTTGGGGCTGAGGAGGAAATGTACTGTGGGATTTCAGAGCTTTTTGAATAGAACTGCCCACTGAGGCCAAAAAGGACACGTTGGGAGCCCTGATAGTGAACTGAAACAGTAACACTTTGGTCCTGACTAGGGGAGAGAATCTTTACTATCTCTCGACTTGAATTGGATTTTTGGAGCTTAGATTCGATTCAAAACAACTTGATTCATAATGATTTGTTCTTCAATCTATCGGTGTGCAAGACAGAATGACAAATGGAGACAAAGTGTCTTTTTCACGTCTATTAAGTTTTAAACATTTATCCATGCTTAGATGGAATTGTTGCATAAAAGCAATATCACATATTGCTTAAGTAACACAAATAAAAGTGTCTCTTAAAAGAATAGTGCAGTTAAACATGGGTTCCTCATTTTGCAAACCTTGCACACTGTGAAGCTCATGTCAAGCTCAGTCTTCCCGAGCATTTGGTAAAATAGGGCCCTATAAAATCCGTGATCACAAAAACACAGAATTCATTATACATTATACACGGAAGAGCATGGAACTGGCTGACATTTTACATAAATGTATGTGGCAGACCTGAGCATGTTGGCATAGTGGTTAACCGCAATAAGAAGGGCGCAGTTTGATTCCCGGTGTGGGCACAATTGGTTAATTGGTGATGATTATTGGATTGGGCTACAGCAAGGAATGGTGACCCCACCCAGCTCATAGACCGGACCAGACTAGACCAGTGACGGCACCCCCCGAGAGACTAGAGACTAAACTAGATCAGAGGCTGGACCCCTGCAGAGATAGAGACTAGGCCAGACTAGACGAGACACTGGAATCGTAATAAATGAGAATTGTGACGCACACAGTATAAACTATACCTGCTTGTGTAACCAACAGCACACACTCCACAAGGAACTTCTCATACATATACTTTAACTTTTAAGTTGTTGTTATCAATATCAGGATGGTCAACAATGACACTGGAACAGCAGGAAAGATAAACATCAGCTGTCACACCCAGTGTATAATCAAAGTGTGCCCTGTGTGACGGCTGACGACATTCATTTACTCATATGTAAACACTAGCTGGAGCGTGAGAAAACAAGAACATTGTACACACAAGATCACAGATGCCAACACAGAAAATGAGACAGCGCGCAGACACACAAAACCCTAAACACACCGCAGAGGGACTTTTTAAGTCTGTGTTTTACATGCATGACACACAAACACACAGACACTGACAGAGACAGTCTACCACTTCTCAACATGACACACAACAACAGACAAGCTGCAAGTGAGCCACTTAAGCAGTGATGTCTACAATATCGTCCCTAGTGTGGATTACTCTGGGAGGACATGACGTCAAATACATACACACACACACAGACACAAAGAAATCTTACCTGACACTCTCCTGTTGAATCTGCTGGGCGGTGGAGCTACAGAAAGAGAGAGAGGTGAAATTAACATCATTGTTTTTACATAATGGCATTTAAATACGATTTGGCGATTGCTTTGAAACCCTCATTACCATTATCTGCTCTGAACAGATGGTCTTCCTAACAATAACTGAAGTAAAAGAAGTGGAATTGGAAAAAGAAAAAGGCAGAAAATGGCAGACAGTGAATCATAGTTATTGGTAGCGCTGCAGAGACAGCGATATCAAAAAATACAGACAGTCAAACAGATGAAGGCAACAAGAGTTTATGAGGAAAAAAGTCAGACATGGTCAAAGACAGCCCTGAAGAAAATCACAGGGAGTAGGGGTTTGGGCTGGGTAAATAGATTAATTCGAATTTGTAGTTGAGGAGGATTTGTTATGAATGGAATTCAGTTTTCTCTCCAACTTCCACCTTAACGGTCCCCCTGGTTCATCTGTCACCATGGTGTAGAGTGTGCTGAGCCTGACCTAATCTGATGTGATTTGCGCAAGTATCGTGATTCACAGTCAGGTTCAGACTTTGTGAGAAAACAATGAATTTTTACCCTTTGCTTTAACCCAAAGGTTTAGAAATTTTGTCAAAATAGAACAGAATAGAAAATCAAAACATCATTTGAATAATTTCTGTTATTTTGGTTTGTTTTTAGGAAGGAAAAGTAAAAGGAGTTTGGTGTGAAAAAAATTGGATATTTTATTATCAACATGTATTGTCCAGCCCTAAACAAAGCCAAGTATGGATCTAATGTGAGCTAAAAGATTATTTATGAAAAAGAGAAATTGCTTCTCGGAAATTTTAAATATTGAAATTGCACATAACCACACTAGTGGTTTACCAAAATAAGCTCTCACAATTATTTCTTTACAAGTAAAATATTTACAGAGAATAACGTATTAGCAGAGACATGATGGCGGGTACTGATAGTTATGTTGGTACGAAATCCATCACACTGTGGCTTCATTGCACCGTGTCCTAAAAGCTCCCATTACATCTAATCAATTTGGCTTTCTGAGCGAGCAACACATTACTTTCCGCAAATGTTGGCCTACGTTCATTTATAGTGCCAGTGTCACTAATTCCTTATTTCGGTGTTCACAAATGGACAAATGAGTTCAAAGGTGGTTTTCATTTGTTTATGTTTTAACCTGACCATCCTGTCAATTCCAGTCCAGCTGTTGCAATTCACTAAATATACTAAAAGAGAAATATCAGGATTTGTCCTGTTCATCCTTTCAGACCCTGTAACTGAAAAATTGTATTTCTTCCCCAACAAAAGATCATAGATAATCCCATTGTTAAGTTTGTTTAGAATACAAACATTGGGTCAATGAATATGTTTACATTCACATTACTTGCAATATCATTGAAGACACTAATCTAGTCAAGGGTATGCAAGAAGAACACCTGCTACTTCTTACACTGGGCCGATAGGATTGGCAAATTGACTATGGGATATCTAAATGTAACAGGTGAGTTAGCCTGGAAATAAGAGTGACGTAGTCAAATATTTATTATCCTGTTTTGACAATAATGGTTAATGACAGTTCAGTTGAAATATCCAGAATATTCCATGTACACTGTTTTCAAATTAGCTTATCAGCTTAATCAAAATCTACTCCTAAACTCTCATAATTCAGTACTACAATACAAAAATACCAGCACACAATATAAACAAATATTTTATGACGTATGGGTTTGTATTTTTTAGGTACGTGGATAAATAGTTCAATGAAAAAATATAATCTGCCACTTATCCAGGCTGACGCAGAGGGACCCCTTCCTTTCTCTTGTTGTTGAGCTTACATGGACACAGACCCACTATGAAAATTCATCCTTTGCCCAACTGAGCCTTGGCCAAGACACCATCTGTGTGCCTGCCTGCAGGTTCGGTTCCCGGCCTGGGGCCTTTCTGTGCAGCGTTTGCATGTTCTCCCCGTGCCTGCGTGGGTTTCCTCCGGGTACTCCGGTTTGCTCCCACCGTCCAAAGACAAGTTTCGGTTAACTAGGGAATCTAAATTGCCCGTAGGTCTGAGTGTGAGTGGTTGTCTATATCCATGTGTTGGCCCTGTGATGGACTGGCAACCTGTCCAGGGTGTACCACGCCCTCACCCAATGTGAGCTGAGATTGGCTCCAGTACCCCCTGTGACCCGGACACGGATAAACGATAGAAGATGAATGAATGAATATCGTCACCTTGCTAAAATAATGGCCTACGTCATTTTTTGACAAAATTATCTCAGATCATGTGATTCTACCGAGTAGTGTAATGGCCTATGTCAAGGGTGTGACAAAAACCTGAAAAAAAGATTTAGCCCATTATTTTTAAAAGGGTGTCAATATATATATATAGTGAAGTTTATGGAAGATATGGAATGAAGTTTGAGTACAGTTTTATTTACACTGACACCCCTCGTGTGTTACAAACAGAACACAGGATTGTGTATACAGGAGTTGAAACTGAGGGCTAATTACGCAAAATACTTGTATGGTGTAAAATGTAAGAACAAAAGGATCATGCATGTGACAAGTATGTGCAGTATGTGTGGTGTATATGCAGGCAACATAGGGCCTGTCTGTATTCTGCGTAAATGAATCTTGTGCCTACTGGAGCATTCTAACCTGGGGCTATATTCTACTTGTGTGTCTGCATGCAACTGCATGTTAATTTACTAACACAGAGGGTGAGGTCAGGGCATTAAATATCTGCTTTTAACACTGGGTTGTTACTAGCCTGTACCACTGTCGCACACATACACACACTCAGTGCATGTCTTTTGCTACCTTATTACCATCCTGCCAGGGCCCATTAGATCTACACTGTGAAGACGGGAGCCTGACGGGAGCTCACACATACACAACACTTTCCTTGGTCACCAGGAGGAAGATAGGCAGAATTTAACACTCTACTCTCCATGGAGATCTCACTTACCATCACTCAACTCAGATCAAGCCACAGTCTCTGCTGCTGCTGCGCTGACATTTGAGGCATCAGCAAGATGAAATGTGTTTCTCTCTTTCAGGGAATGACTCAAAATTTTTACATAGTTAAAAAAAAAAAAAAAAAAATCCATTGGGAGTGACTTCCTATTTTAAACTCTATTTCTATGTGTATGTGTGCACGTGATAAGTCCAACATACACACCACACATTCAGTCTCTTTTGGCACCCGTTTTACCTACTTGAGATCTAAGCCTGTCTATATTAGATTTCAATGTTGTTTAAACACAGGGTCAGAATTTACAACATGACAACTGCCAAATGAGTTACAATCTGAAAAGCACACCAGCTGAACTTGTCCAAAGCAGATAATGAATTCTATCTGTACCACAGTATACCCTGACTATGAAGCAATTAAAGTCAACACAAAGCCACGGCTGTATAACACAAGCTCCAAAAAGGCAATATTTCCGGTAGGCTCTTCAAAAAGTACTGGCATGTAATATTTTTTTTTTTCCTTCCCCC
Organism: Echeneis naucrates; assembly: GCF_900963305.1. Taxonomy (NCBI): domain Eukaryota; kingdom Metazoa; phylum Chordata; class Actinopteri; order Carangiformes; family Echeneidae; genus Echeneis; species Echeneis naucrates. The sequence goes on along the minus strand of NC_042517.1, from coordinate 8,570,694 downwards.
CTGAAGACTGGATGGCTGATGTTAATCAACATAAGTTGAAACAGGAAACAGGAAGAGGATCCATTCCAACTTTGTTAGCACTGGCTCCTGCAGTAAATTACAGTCAACACAAGATTGAAAACAAAACCGATATTTGAGATGGATATAACTGACTGACAAGAAAAGATACTGGAGACACAAACCACTGTGGACAATAGCTTATGGATTCGAGTGCAGAATGTTGTGATCAAACTTGTTGCATGTTAAGATGTGTTCTTATCTAAAGACTGCCGAATCAAATACCAAATAGGAACTTGGTACTGTCTGAGTCAGGAAGATACATTTCATACATAGCTAATACAGCCGTACGGTTTTGTAGGGTTTGCACAGAATTTATAACCTAACTGAAGGAAATTTTATGTGATATTCACCACGCTGAATCTCATGACGCTATCATATATCATGATATTCATGACGCTGTTGGGGCATCTGACTACTCTGAATTCCTGTTTATGAAACGTATAAAGTATGAAAAGATCGACTGAGATTTTTCTTTGATTGAGGAGTAACTTTTTATCTCTTTCTTTTAGTTAAAAAACATCATGGTAATTTTCTCTAATATCTGTGTGGTGATTACAATTACAATGTGATGGTTCTTACAAATATCAATATCTTTGTCTGTATGACTTTTCTTGTGCTTTCGCTTTCTTGGCTGTCAATAAGCTCTGTCTACAGAAGGAATATAATAGTAGAAGAGTTCCATGAGTTCAACTCAATTTCTTTGACTCCTCCCTCAATGTTTTTTTATTGTATGCCTTGCTCGCTCAGCTGTCTCAAAAGAAAAGACCTTCCTCCTCCGTATTGCTCTTAAGTCTCCATTATTATTTTTAATAATATATAAATAATATATCTTTAATCTCAAGACACAGATAACTCTTGAGGTGAAATTGCAAAATAGATAACAGCAAAAACAGCCTTGTGTGTATTTCACTTTGCATATTAATGTCTTAAACAGCTGATTAACAATAACCAATGAGCCACTGTAACACGACATCATTTATTATAGTTAATATAGAGAGTTTATATGATAAATGATGAGTTATTTACCACAGACACAGAATGACTCTACAACAGACTAATGAAAAAGTAATCCGTAATTCATTCATTCATCTTCTACTGCTTATCTGTTACTGAGTCACAGGGGGTGCTGGAGCCAATCCCAGCTCACATTGGAGGGCGGAGTACACCCTGGATAGGTTGCCAGTCCATCGCAGGGCCAACAGACAGAGACAAACAACCACTCAAACTCACACTCAGACCTACGGGCAATTTAGAGTCACCAATTAACCCAAATATGATGTCTTTGAACGGTGGGAGCAAACTGGAGTACCCCGAGGAAACCCATGGAAACACGGGGAGAACATAAACAACAGAAAGGGCCAGGAACCGAACCCGCAAACAACTTGCTGTGAGGAAACACTGTTAACCACTATGTTGATGTAATGCCATCTTCGGTTTAATGATGGTCAATAATAAGGTTGTCAACACAAGTTAAAATTTGCAGGTTGTTATATGACTCACAATATCAATGCAACTCCTCTGGCAACCTTTACAGAAACGCCTTTACTTTTACTTCTATTGACTGCTTACAGTACGTCATAGAATTTAGACCAACTGAGGTTTCTTACCATATAAAAATCCAATCAGCTGTTTGATTTTAACTCAGCTTTCCTCTAATGTGTCTTGTGGTGCTCTATGATAACGTCTTCCCAGCCAAGCCATGTAGTGCCAGAATTATGGCTATTGAGACACAAATTAGCATCAGCCATTAGCATTAGCATCTCTCCTGACAGTTTGGAAGTGACGTGAACCTTCCACCTTTCCACCACTGGTACATAAATAGAAAAAATAAATAAATTCCTTAGATTGAATTAATTAATCAAATAATACTGGTAGGCTAATGGGACTGACACTACAGCAATAAACCCAAATATGGGGAACTGGATAAAAATCTTCATGGGAAAATGAATGAGTAATGTGTCCTGAAACAAATACAGTAGCATCCTTTAACATCGCTGAACCTTCTAGCCATTAGTCATCAGCTAATTATTCCCCTAGGTGCTATTCCCCATGACTCATTGAAACATAAACTTCTTTTTCTTCTTCAAAAATTAATGCAATCTGGTATGTATTGTTTCAACTTGTTCTTTAAAAACTCTTATATCCTTTTCTTTCATTTTATTTATTTATTATTATTTCATTTTGTTTCGATCTCCCCTACCGCTGACGTTTATCTCTCCATCTTAACATTTTTCTTCTGTGTAACCGATGAGTGGCTTCATATCCAGTGGGCTAAAAAGAGCTGGTAAAGTAACAGAAATGTACAGTAGATACAATTTGTAATAAGTAGATTCAAACATGTGAACCAATTGGGTCCTTAAATGAGTCCATTCACAGAATTCGACAATAAAACACCTTGATGAGAATGATCATTAAAATGACCAAATTTCTACCCTTTGACCAATTCCACCTTTTCATGGTTCCTTCGACACAATGCCCCCCTCTCCTCTAAAACCCTATTATAAACATAACCTCCAACTGAGTAGACACATTCCAAACCACTTAAAATGATTTGTTTTTATCCAACTCAAACTCATGAGCAGGTCAGGTCACGGTGGGAAGCACAGCAAAGAGGCACAAAGACCAAAAACACACAGAAATGAAGACTTCATTTCACTCAAAGTGAGTGCTTGTTGAGATCAAAAATCTGTTGTGTCTTACTGATTATATTTGTAGTTTTACTTCCCCACAAACTTGGAATTTAAAAATAAAATCTTTGAAATTGTAGAAAGCTGAATTTTACATTGGCTACGAGGCTTATCTCACTTTGGTTCCAATCTTTTGCTGTTGTTTGCTTGTTACTTCATTGTTTTAAAACTATCTATCCACATATTACACATTTAGTGAATTGTAAATTTTACACATTGACACAATAAGGGAATAAATAAGTCAACAAAAGAGGATTAAAAACTAGTGAATTAATTTAGTTTTCCTTCCTTTCTCCGGATATCTAACTAACCTTAACCCTAACTGAATTCTGTATTGTTGCCATTAGTCATATAAAATGCAAATTTTTCCATTAAGAGAAAGTGCACATTTAAAAAAAAATGTGTGCATGTACATGCTTTTGTCTGTTTCAGTGTGTGGGTGCGCAAGTCTGAGTTTGCAATGTGTGAAGTGCTCTCCCTACAGTAATGTGGCTGGGGGTGTTGGGGGTGGTGGTAATGGTGGCTGTATCAAGTGTATGCCTGAAGTTGCCTCGGCAACCTAACACAAAGAAGATCTCATTGCCATAACAACACTACCCCCTTCACCCTCTATCCACCCCCCTTCTCTATCCAGCTTGTAACAAGTGGCAGATCAACCCCCCCCATCTTTCTCCAACCCTCCACATACACCCACTCACCACCATAACAACATTAACAGATGGAGAAAAGAGAGTCGGGGAGAGAAAGGAAAGATAAAGAGGAGGAAGAGGGAAAACTAGAGAGGAGACAAACAGACCAAGTGACCAAGTGAGAGCTGCAATATCAAGAAACAAAATAGACAATGACAACGAAACAATGGGAAAAAGCGTAGAGAAAAGTCATTAAGTAAATGTCAATATGATGGCTGTTGATATAAAAAGAAAAAAAAAAAAAGAGGAAGAAACCAAAAAGGCTAGAGATGTGTGATGTGTATACATACAGAAGAGAGAGGGAAATAAACAGACACAAAATCAAAGGATAAAAGGATGACTATGCCATGTGATAGCTGGTCTGTCAGGAAAAAAATGCAGAGGAACAAACACAAACAGAGCCAATCGAGGCAGAGAGAGAGAGACAGAAAGAAAGAGAGATATCAATCCCACTGAGGGAATAAGTGAATAAGGGAGCAATTCATCCATCTCTGTATGGTGTTTTCCATTGATTTCTCTTACAGCCATTCACAGTGTGTGACTTTCTGTTTGCTCAGTCTGTCAATACATCAGCCAGTTAGCTGAAGGCGAGACAAAAGCATGCATATGTCCGCTGCACTGGACAAATTTCCAATTTCAATAATTTCATTTTGCTTTTATTTTGTATTAACAGAATGGCTACAGTGGTTAGACTGCTATGCTGAATGAGACCGAGGACAAACAAAGAAAATGTCGTGACAGAAAGACAGAATCAGCAACACAGTAAGATTTGAATGAACCCTAATGTAAACTGCACAAGGGTAACACAAACTCATTTTGGACAGGTCTGTTATTTGACTGCCCACCTGTTACTGCTCACATCACTCCGATTCCAGGAATAGAAACAGTCAAATGCAGGAAAATTTTGTTCTGTCCATTACATTAGCCACTTTGGCAGCAAGTCAACCACCATTTGGAGTCTTTAATCTATTCGACAGAATGATTTTGGCAGAGTAACACAGTAAAAGCGGCTGGATCATGTTTGGTGATGCATGTGTAGCTGAAGTTTCTCAGTCCATCACAGGAAATAGTCATGAGAGCTCTGAATGGTCCCTGACTATTCACTGTTGCATTACATTTAGAAGATTAAGCTGTTCTTATTGATTCTTACATTTTAATGAACACACAGATGCCCTTGCTGGAACAATTCCTTTTAGACAGCAAATATAATCTGAAGACTTTTTGGAGTGGAGGAACTCTCCTTTTGCTTCAGCAGCCGACTAAGAGACTTCTTCCCCTAAATGAAGTATCTGTATCCATTTTCAACAGTGAGCAGCTGAATCCTGTTGTTCTTTCATCTTGCCCTAACCCTTTATTCTCAGACATGGTATAGAGTATGATTAGCATGATTTTAAGCTTCATATGAGCGTTTGTTTTTTTTAAGCAATCGATCACCATTTTAGTCATTTAACGAGGAGAAAGAAAGGTTTTATAAATGTAAAACTGTGGGTGTTCTATTTCTAATAAATATGCTTTTGGCTGCTCGTAAGATTATGACAGTAAATTGCAGGATAGAGTTGCATAACATGCAAAACTGATTTTGCTGGATGATGCAATTGTGATTTGAAATGCGATTTTAGTAGGAATGATTGTTTTTGTGTCATTTCCACTGAGAGAAAAAAAAAAATTTCAAAAGATGATCCAATTTTTTTTTGTTGGCTCTTGTCTGGACACTATGATTTGAATGCTATGATGTCTCTTGTGATTTGGGTATTGCAATCATGCAGAACTATGCCATACATTCCTATGTTCTCTTTTGACTTGTACTTCATATTTACTTTACACGTTTAAAGTAAAATTTTACTTCTTTCCATTCCTCCATCTTCTTCCCATCCCCTGCAGTCTCTACACTTTTCCCCATATTACTCCTCATTAGCAACAGCCCGCACCATCTGTTTCTTTCTTATCCTCCTGCTCTGTCTCTCCTTCTCTTTTCCTGCTCTCCGTTGTCCTGCTTTTTCCTCTCTCCTTCTCCTCTTCCTGTCAAGGCATGATTGATAACAGCAAGGTCAGATATAGAGCAGCGAGCTTCCCTCACGTGTTGCCTCTCTTCCAGAGCTAGCAGCCTCTGACGTCACACGCCTCTGCTGGCACGCACTCACAAACATATGCACATGGACACACACAGTGCCTTAATCATGCAGTTGGGTGCACAGTAAAGCTGGTACAGCCAAACAAATAAATACAGTGCAAGATACAGGGGCAACCTCATACGGAGAGAGACACAGTGGAGATGGAAGACGAGGCAATTCCAGCTCAAAAGCAGACACAACAAAGCACATTAACAGCTCCACAGCTCCTACTGCACACCCACATATACATAGAAATCCCTTTAGAATCATGCTTTCAGAATGCACACATATAGCTTCTTCATACAGAGAAGAGGATCCTTTAGCAGTGTTGCCTTGGCTATATTAACAGGTGTCTGACTGTATGATAAAAATATATACATAAAAAATAAAAACATGATAATAATTTCTCCTCAAAACATCTTATAAATTACATGTGAAATTTTCAGCTGTTGCAGCATTACTTTCCAGGAGTCTGACAATTATGATTTCTTATCAATATCTCATCTTTTCCATGTGCCTCTACTTGTTCTTTATGTCTGCCTTGTTTTTTGCTCCTCAGGACCTATACAGAGAGGAGCAGGCATAAATCCCATTCCTGCAGAGACGATATATGCCGCCTGGCTCCATACATATCAGCAGTAAATGTGCACTGAAGTGCTGACCAAAGCAGGCTCCAACTCTAGAATCTACAGCTTATGCTACAATATCTGGTTAACACGGAACGCAACTACTTGTGAGGTACAGACTGTGAATTTATAGTATAATGGAGCGCGATGTCCAACAAAAAGCAGACGTTTTTATTGGGGGGACGAGGGGGGAAGAAATTACACACCTGCCATATTCATAAACACACACACCACAATGTTCCAAAAACAGAGTTTACATGTATTTCTGTAAATTAGAACTGGTGCAGCAAATCTAGACAAAGTTAGCATTTCAAGGATTATCATAGTATTTAGAGAGGAAGCAGACAGAAGGTAATAAGTATGGTTACATCTTTCGGGGCGTTCATAAGTAAAATATATAGTGTAAGGCAGGTATCAGGGCTGCTGACATATCATGTCTGCTGGTTGCAGTGCGTCACACCAGACAGAAATTAGGTGTCATACAAGATGTCAATTATTCCTTGCAGCAAATTGGGATTTAAAAAATGGATTAAGCACACACACTCAAAATTCTGAATATTGGGTAACATCAATGGGATTAAGTTTTTTGTTGTGTTTTTTTTTTTTTTTTTTTTTGTTTTTAGCAAAATTCATGATCACATCAAATTATCATGATCACAGGGAGATAATGTGTGTAATTAGTAGCTATTTCATGCCAGCAGCTGTTTGTATCACATGAGAGTCAGCTGGGAGAATAGATGACATATCAGGGGAACCATCACTACATATGAACGTGGTTAACAGTAGAACAGAGGTTACAAAGAGAACGTCCTGGCCTTATTTTTACCCATTAAAATCCCAAAGCAAGCAGGGAAAATAATGGAAAATATTTTGCAGACAGCCTCGAGGTAGGCATGCAGTTCAGTGAAGCTGCCTGAAGGACTGTAGTTTACAAATAGAGCTGAGTGGTTTTACATCAGTCCACATTACTAGAGGGTTTTCAAATTAAAGCACGTTCATCCTCATGGTTTTCAGAGAAGTTACTAAAAACAAGCTGATGACAAATATCTCAACCAATAACAACTTGAACCAGGGCTGTTGTGAAATTTGAGATGTAGCGAAGCAAAAGTTAAATAACCCAGAACACAAAAGTAAGGATAAAACCAAAGGAAAAGAAGCTGAAATATCAGGTGTAGTACCAGCTGGGTAAAACTCATCGGCCAACTAGGTTTTAACATGTGCCTCTGGGCAGAATTTAGTGAACTTGATGGGCATGATAAAAACACAACACGTTGCAGCTGAACAAGATAAGGCACTGTGATCAGCCGACAGATAGAGTACAGAGGGATGCAGAAACAAACTTACAATACAAACTTGAATCGTGTACAAGCAACACAATTGAGAAATAAGTAAAACTTTTCTCCTCTAATTAAATCTTTTTTCTTAACCAAAGCAAACATCATGATTTTGTAGTGTCACAGAGATGAATACGTTTGTATGTTTTAGGGTTACACCATGCTGAGTGTACATTGTTCTCAGATAAATTAATAAGGGTGGAAATCTCGATGTGGCACAAACATGCAGATGTGTGTATGTAAGCATGTAAGCAAAAGTTCAGCATATGAGTTTAATTAGCAAGCTTGTTGTACAGTTTTTCAGCTCTGTAATTTATTGTAGTGTAAACTTACTTGAATGTTGAATTTATTACACACCGTTAAACATAGACTTAAGATATGCAGTTACAAGAGTAATTGGTAAGGGAGCTATAAATACATGAGTCTACACACAACAATTAATATCTGCATTTAACATACCCAGTGGAGTCCAAAAGTGTGGAACCAAATCCCCATTGGTCTCACACTTTTAAACCCCATTGGAGCAACAATAAGTCAATATACACTAAGGCACGCCCATCCTACACACAAACTTATTGGACCACTTAGTCTTTTTTTCACCCCCTGTCCTCAATTTTGCTTTCCTCCATCATGCTGACTTCGCCACCAAACAAGGATTTGTCTACACAAAAACCTGTCCATATTTTCTGTTCCTCCCTCTTTATATTCCTCTTGTCTGCCTTTTTCTCTCTATCTTTGCCAAGAAAGCAGAATATCTGATCATCTCTCACAGCCTATACCTCCCTCTTCTGTCATCAAGCTTCCTCTGGCCACCATTATTCTCACGCTCTGTGCTGTTTCAGTCCCCGTTTCCCACCATACAACTCCCTACTCACTCTCTTTACCTTTCCCATTATCTAACCATTTCCCTCCCACAAAAACTGTCTCTTGTTCTCTCTCTCTTTCTTTGCCCAATATCACTCTCACTCTGTTTCCCACTATCTCACCCTCTCTCTCCCCCTCTCTCCACTCTCCACAAGACTTAGGCCCTTAAAAGGAAGTAGTCCTATCCTGCTTATAGCTGCATTGACGTTAACCCTTTCCTTCTGTCACCAGGTTTGCAAATGCCACTTAACTCTTCTAGTCTATATTTCAACATGTCTAAATAAATATTTATTTTTATTATTGATGAATACAATAGCTCTTTTTTGATCAATTACTTACATTTTGTAGACAAGATGAATACTGAAGTATTTTATGATCCCATAGTGCCCAGGGATGCAGACAAACAGCCATTTTATTTGAATAAAAAGCTACAGATTGTCATTTTGAGGAAGTTAAACATAAAACTGTGTATCCAACACTAACATTAAATATTCTTTTTAAAGAACTATACTGGAAATATAAAGCCTCGCACTTAATATGAATAATATTGAATATTGAATAATATTTAGGCTTTTTTTTTTTAAGAGTTAATTTCATAATTTTAAGTTACCAGTTTCCCATGGTCAGCTTCCATGATAGTATTTCAGGTGCCACTAAGATTCAATATCTCCTCTGTTGAAAACCAAACAATCTTTGGACCTAAATGTTGGTAATTCATAAAAAAAATTTAAGGATTGAGGTACAGCAGGTTTAAGTTGACTCAGGGAAAGAAAACTTGATCAATTTTGCTGGTGTTTGTCTGAAGCGGAATAAGAGACCAACTCAACAAAAGCGTTACTTCTGACTTTACTCGTGTTAGTAAATGATTCACTGTGTGGCCATAACAGAATACAAACACACAAAAATAAACATTAAAGATCAATTTAAGCAGCCTACATATTACAAGTAAGTCTAAAGATAGACAAATCAGCTTTGCTGAATAACTTGTGCTTTAATGAATAAGGCTCTTTGTGAATAGCATAATCTGATTAAGGTGTTTATATACTCTGAAGTTATTGCACTAATCAAATAGAATTCCACAGGAGTTACTGTTTTATGCTTTGGGAGCAGCAGTAATCACTGTAAAGATATGCCTATGCCATGTAGCAGTGGCATTTTCAAAGAATGTTAGAGCAACATGAGAACATTATTTAATGTCCATGAATATCCCACCATGGCTGTGGCAGTGTTACTATGCCTTCCCCATTCATTCATATATATATATATATATATATATATATATATATATATATATATATATATATATATATATATATATATATATATATATCCAAGCAGTCACTGCAGTGAAGAAAGCACAAGTGACTGTTTTAAAAATATCCCAAAGGTGATTTTTTTTTTTTTTCTCCTTATTGGAAACCAACCATCCAACAAATCAAACAGGCGTATAGATAAGCAATGCTGAATGGAAGTGAGACTAGACAGTTTTCAGTGTCAACTTAATTTACAAGCGATTACTCAACCCGTAAATCCATGACCTGACCGCTCCACTTTCCAACGGAGCACATGCTGCTCTGAGAGTGAACCAAGTAAGATCACAGTTTGTTAGCGACAACAGATTATGATTACTGCCTGTTCAGACGGAAGATTGTTGTTTTACCACTTTACCAAGCAATACCTAAAGGCGTGCGTAACAACTAAATTTATAAATATGACCACCATAATCCACAAATATCTCCTTATTGATAAGACATAACTAATAACAGTATTGGTAAAACCAGCTTTTAAAGCTGACTGTGCTGGTGTGTTTATAAGTTGTTTTCCCAGACTTCTCTCAGTCGAAGCAGAGAGCAGTTCCCATTGAAATGTTTTCTCCTCCCCAAAAAATAATAACTTTGAACTGACTAACTCATGAATTGGCAAGCACTGGACATCGGCAATGGTTTCTTTGTGCTTACGTCAAAGCTGCTGCACATTATAAAGTGAACTAACACCACTGCTTGGGGGAATGTGCAAATCAGCTCACATACTATATGCAATATTTTTACTTCCAAATATTGAAAACCCTGATTCTGTTTGGCATTATAGATTATTATCTGCAGCAGCCACCATGGTTTCACTACATTATCAGTGATAGCCTGTATGATTGTAAACCTGCAGAACCTGAGGACTGTCACCACTTGTGTGGAGAATGTGCCATTGCAGAATGCTGATGACAAGAATCACTTTTCTGACCTTATCTTGGACCGACCTTATGAATCTAGCAGCTGTTGCAGCTTTTGTGCAACATTTACAGTGTCAGAGCCATCAAGTAATTTGTCATCTCTATAGCCTCAGGAGTTTGTGTCATCAAAAAAGATATTCCCTCTTTTTCCCCTGGGACAGGTGGGCTTGTATTATTTGGGGGTCCTGTCATGTGGTTCAAAAGATGAGACCCTCAACACATTGCATGAATCAGTATTAGATGTGACAAATCCTGTCTGTAATAAAGGCACACTGACTAATTACAATGACTTAGGCCCCAACATCTGGATGGATGTCATCAACTTTCCACATGACAAGTACATCACCATGTTTTCATTTCCAAATGATGATGCACAATTTATTGTTTTTGCTGCTTCCCACAGCACACACACACACACACAGCACAGTATTTGACCTCAAGAAGTCCTAAGTGGTGGTAAAAACACTGTAAAGTAACATTAGCAGCCAGTCTACAGGGAGGCGAGTGCAACATACTGTACTCTCAAAGCACTGGAGTGTAACGTAAACAAGGCCCATCTGGTCTCCGATTACGTGACCATTTACAGTCACAAAAGAGCTCAAACATATGTTTAAAGTTAGGTCATTTAACATAATATCAATTGACTTATAGCTTCTGGGTACCACTCAGTGCAGCATGTTAACCAAGAACATACACTTTCCTGTCCACTAAAAATCAGACCATTATGAACTAGGAACAGTTTGAGCCTGATGTACTTTGCTCTAATTAATATTTCAAATAACACAGGTTACTACAGGAACGAAGGTGGTTAATACAATAAATACAACTACAACAAGAAAGAGTGTTGTGTCTCTTGTTGTTTTGATTCCTTGGTTTCTCTAATTTTCAATGGCAACTTCATTCCTCAATGACAAACAGTAAACAGTGGAGTTATCAATAATAAGGGGGGTACATAAACACACATTATCAAAGCTGCCACATAAAGACAGTAATATGAAAGTCATATTAAGGCTATTCAAATCCATTGATAAAGGTGGATTTGAATCCACTTGGTGCAAAGGGGATGGTTGTGAACTAAAGGTGAACTCCCAACTCAACACCAATGTCCAGCAGCCATTGGCTGGGAGTAATTTCAAGGTTTGTGGTTTCTATGGTGATTGTGGATGTGTCAGTATAGCGCACCAAAATGAACTTCACACAGCAGGAAAACTATGAAAATATTATATAATTCAGGTTCCTTTAATGGATGTTAGGTTTTGCAACCCATTAGTAACTTTAAGGAAGAAAAATTTGTTTTCCATGCTGTGTAAAGCAGAATCACAGTCCACAAAATAAAACAAATTAATCAAATGAAATAAATGCGACCTCTAAACATCTCCAACGTGGAGATTATGTTTTGAGTCATGTTCGTCTTTTTTATATCATGTGTGTACATGATATAAAAAAAAGGGGTTTAGTGATCCTTCATATTTACAAGTCCAGTGGACACAAATTATCCACTGTCCTTTACAAACACCCCAAAGAAATTACAGAAATGGTGCAGAATTTATAAAATATACACTATTTTCACATGTGTGCACTACTGTTCCATTCACAAGTGTGAATGATGTCTGGGGCAGTGTGTGATACAACTACCAGCTCCACACTGGTCTTTGTCTGTTCAGTTATCTGCTCCAACAGCCAATTTGGCAGGAAACCAGCCATCATCCCTTTTCTAAAAGTCGTGAGGGATAGGAAACTCTTTTATTCTCTTCTCACAGTCATAGGTGAATATCAACTTTCATTTATCACCCTGTTCCTAGGTTACACTGAACACGGCAGGTCAAATAGTCTAACAAATTAATTACCTTACACCCCATAATATTGACTTACATCTTCTTTTAATGGAATCCATATTTACAAATGACTCCCTCCCTTTCTCTCTGTCTCACCTGCCTCCAGGCAAGGCCTTGGTTCAGCTACAGGTTATTGGATCTTAAAAGGATGTTATTCCTTACTAATATCATCAAATGCTATTGTGGGAATTGTTCATTGTTCACTGTAAGAAGTACAGTCTAGACCTGCTTTTGGAAAATACAGATAACTTGCTGTGATTTAATGCAATATAAATAAAACGTGATTTGAATGCCTTAATTCCTTACAACCATCTCTTGATCCTGACCCATATACTGCAAAGCTGCAATTTAGTCTGCTGAACGATGCTGGGTTTCTAGAAAGCTCGAAAGGGTTAGTTAAAGGTTATATTGGAATTAATTAAAAATACTTTGTTACCCAGAAATCTAGTGCATGACTGTGTGCATACACTTAAGGGACATTGATCACTACAGCTGGCTGGAATGACTGGGTGACTGTTTAATTCTTGGTCTCTCCAAGTTTGACAAACTCCCATCCAACCTGCATGTATCCACCTGAGGCCTGTCTTTCACCTGTCTATCTGCATGTTATTCTAACACTCTATGAATTAACCCTGTGAACATAAAGGCAGGTAATGAATGAATCCCCAATTCTACAGTATCCTTTAGCAGATAACAAGGTACATAGTTTTAAGAAAACCTCTAAATCAAAGTGGCTGAAACTGTAGATAAACGGATCTAAACACAAGTTTCTTTTTCATTCATGTTTTCCTTCTATCTCTATACTTCCTCTCCTTGTTAATTCTCTCTTTCTTATCATGCCAAAAACAGTTCTGCTAAACCGCCCTAATAACCCCTTCTTCTTCTAAGCCATCTTGTCTAATGAGATTGGGCTCGTGCATTGAGACCAAGACATGCAGAGCAAGGGAGACAGGGGGATTGAGAGAGTGAGAGAGTAGGTTTAGAGGAAAAAGGATGAAAGAGTGATGGCTTCTGTACAACAGCAGACCGACAGACAGATAAGTGAAAAACAAAGATGTCGTTGTCAGTGCTTGGGAATGGCAGAGATCTAAATGTGCCCGAAGGCTGAGTGTGGAATAAGGCAACAAGGAGTGTGATAAAGGAACAGACGAAAAAATAAAACCATGGTGTGTATTTTGTCATGAACCATCCATCCACCCACCCCAGTGTTACTGTGACCTGTTTTCATAAGATTTTCTGCAAATGTCTACTTCGGAAGGGCCTCATAAATGAATGCTAGGTAACCTATTATTCCCAAAACCTTGTTCAATGTTGTCTGACGTTACAAAATTGGGAAACAGTGGCAAACAAGAGCTGATGTGGATAAACCTCTACTATCTACTCTAAGTAAGTAATAAGTCCAGTTGTCTATATAGAACTCATAGATCTATCTATCTTCTAGATGGCAGAGAATCATCACAGACATATTCACTACCAATTCATCAAAAGCAAAATTAGGTTGTTTTTTTTTTTGCAATTAGAGCATTAAAATGTGTGGCATGCATAGTCTGAGAGACACGCACAATTGTCATTCACATTCATGAAACAAAACTCTGTTTCCTACTCCTTGTGAAAATAGCTAATTTTTGTCTCTTATTGGTATGACTAGTACAGTCCGCCATCATGATTGCTGACCAGTTAACAGCTGGATAGCATGACTGTATGCCAGTGGTTTCATTGACAAGTGACAAATAATCACTTTGTATCAGATGGGGACAGAACACCTATGTTTTTGATTCGGTAGAAATTTAAACAGATTGTTTTTGAAAATGTATGTACATATTTTCCAACCCTTTAGTGAGTGACATGGAAAGTGATGGCGAGCTACCGGTAGCTTGTGAGTAGCATGTTGGAGACCCCTGATCTAAACTTATGATATCATTTCACCCATACATTATCCTCTCCATGAATGATGACATGTTGCTTTTCACGCCTTGTTCCTTTTGCCACCCTGCAATGCTATGGGAAATGAGAGGTAACTTGTGACAGCTTATTAATTGACAATAGAAACAGAAAGAGTGAAAAGAAGGAGGTTAACAATTCACCCAAAAAAGAATGTGCTGTATGAGTTTAGCACTAGTGAAGCCATGGTAAGACTTGAGCGACATTATGAGAGCATGTGTGCCCTGAAGCAAGGAGGGCCGTGTGAACTCCAAACAGGAACGTCAGAGGTCGATGTAGAGTCCCTGCTAAAGGCCTGCCAGCCCCCGCTATTTCCTCATTTTTCTGTGGTACCACTAAACACGGCTTCAGGAAAGAGAATGAGGAAGCACCAAAGTTCAAATGATGTCTATCAGTGCAAACAAACCAGGTTGTACCAGTCTGCTTCACACAGCCTCATCTGACTTTTCACCTTTCTCATGATGGGATTTGACCTTCTTTTTTGGTATCTTTCTGTTTATTACAATTTTTTATTTCATAGGCCCAGACATGTATGTTGCTTTTTTTCTCTCCTCGCTCTTTCTCTCTTCAAGTATTGTCTCTCTGAATTGCTGTAAAGAAAGACCACATCACCCATGGCAGTCTGATAATCCTTCTGATAAACAATACTATTTCCTTTTCTTTTCTGTCTCCATGTGACAATCCGAAAATGAACAAATGGATGCACAGGCATGTACTCTTATATGGAGGTAACACAAAGATGGCCACGGGATGCAATATATGTGTATGGTTTAAAATGGGTCTTTGTGACTTGACCTCTCTCACTTCAACTGGCATAAGAAGTAAAAAAATCCCTCAGCTTCAATAATGCACTGTTCCAAGTTGTTTTTATCGCTGTCATCTAATACACAGACTAGATTGCATGCTTTTGGTCATCAATTTAACTGTTGTCTAACATAGCCATTTTAATAACCTGAACAAAGTATTAAAAACATTCTGTGCACAATTAGAGACAGTTCAGATGCAGAAAAATACAAAAGGAACAGACAAAAAAAAAGAAACCTCCAATAATGTAGAGAGATAAGCTTGCTGAGATTCAAACAGAGACTCGAAAAGATAAGACAAAGGCAACGGAGGGTGAGTAAGGAGGTAGACGAACCCGCAGATTGTCTTTCAAGGATATGACGCAAAAACAAAAAGAAAAAACGTGATACTGCAGTAAAAAGGATGGTCAACAGGTAGAAAGAAACAAGACAGTGGTACTTTGATAAAGAGTAAACAAATATAAGGAATAAAGGCACACAAACCTTTCCAGAGAGCATGTGAGAGTAACAACAAATATACAGGCAAGGCAGGCGAGTCAAAATAAGCGTAATACTTCAACTACTTTCCTGTTGGTTGTCAACATAAATACAAACAGAAAAAAGACACAGACTAATTGAAAAGACAAGGCTGGAGATGACACTTATTGTTTTAAAGACTCAGCCAGACTGAGGAGCATGAGCTGTTTGAGGATTTTTCCACTAAGCACTGTCAGTCAGCCAGTCTTGCAGGTCTCTGTAGTGATGCTAGGATGCTAGGCTATCATGTATGTGTATGTGAACGAACACACACGAACACACACACACACACACGAACACACACACACACACACGAACACACACACACACACACACACACACACACACACACGAACACACACACACACACACACACACACACACACACACACACACACACACACACACACACACACACACACACACACACACACCTCAGCTCTGCTTACTGCACTAATTACAAGCACTCTAATATGGAATTAATGTTATGTCCATTTATTACACACAACTGAAAGGATAATGTCACAAAGAAACATGGAACTGAAAAAAATGTGAGAGGAAGTTGAGTTTAAAAAGGAAATCAAATATACTGCTGTGACCCCTTCCACTGTACATGACTGTCGTGAGTTATTGCATAGACTTACCAGAGAGTCTTTCTAAGCCTTTGATTGATACTGTAGTTCAGAATGGTAAAGGAGAAGTCCACAAAAGAAAATAGACAGAGAAAACACAGAGAAAAGCAGGACAATACAACATAAAGGGAGGGACAAAGCCAGAGTGAGCCACGGTGACAAAAAAAAATAAATAAAGAAAGAACATAAAGATAGATGAATGTGACAGAGCAAAGGAGCAGATCCAAGGGGAAGTCAGAGAGGCAGAATTTTGTTTTGCGTAATCGTACCCAGAGCTACATTACCTGCGGTATGTAGCGGTATTTGCTGAATCCAAATCATCTGAGCTTTCATTGTTTCTCCCACACAATGTTGAGATGAGCGCAGGGTTGCTGCTCATGCTTCTTTATCCATTTTGAGATTACCCATTTACTATTAAGATACACATTCCTCCACCAATGGATTTGTGAGATGCAATTTTTTTTTGCAGTCTGCCCATATGACTGTATGTCTATTAAACCCGATGACCGAACTGATGCAGATCAATTTACTGTTACGAAATCCTCCTCATGTCTGAGACGTGCTCAGATCTCGTCAACTTTATTTCTGACTTGTGACTTATGAGTACTAACTGGAAACCATAACAGAGGAATTACAACAAACCCCCACTAACACATGAAAAAGCACAAAATTAAATCATAAATCAATTCAGAATTGCCATATCTGTCAGAAAAACTGCAATCAGATATTTTCCCCAAATCGCCCTGCCTACTTATTGCCACAACACAACTCCTGGTTGATGCTTTCCTCAGAAAATACTGCTCCAATCAAATTGCATTGTTTTAGAGGTAAATATCCCACAGTACCATAAGGCTGTGTGAAATTTCCTATTTACCAGCAGTAAAAATGACACTGCTCTGGATAGTAAAAGCCAAGTTTTACGTTTCTGCGTGTCCAGGTTACTTTGTCGTTAATGCACAAAGTTCTGTTCTGTTGACAATTTTAATGAGTTGTTTTTTCCTCTCAACACCTCTCTTACCTCAATCCCTTTCTCACAGTCTTTGCTTTATTCCTGCTGTTGTTCTTATTAAAACACATATAATTCATTTCTATAATCACCTCAGGGAGTCATCTGTTCCTCCATCCATCTTTTAATATAAAGCTCCATCTCTCCAAGGTACTCATCCTCTCCTGGTTGTCTTAAACTGACACTAGATAGAGCAACTCAAAAGGAAACACGACTAGGTCAAAACTAGTTCATGGTTGCACTTTTCTGTCAGACAACAGACCCATCTTGAAATAGTGACATAAATGCCCACTAACACTACATGTTAAGTCTTCATCAGTTCCAAGCTGCAGTGGCACTAAAAATCCTGCTAAAAAGACTGCAACATTATATCACGAAATCACCACACAAAAAGGTGTAAGACAATAGCTGTGCACCAATTTTGGCAGCAATTATATGTAAAATGATCATTGAGCGAGAAAATCAGAAACATATTTATGTCAGCTGTGTTGTGTTCATCATACAGTGAATTGCCTTCAGAGGAAAATCCTAACCCCAAACCCAAGGGTGATGACTGATGGCTCTTTTCTATTGAAAAAAACTAAGGCATATACAAGAAGGTGCTGGATATCTTATGTGCTTTTTGTTGGTCACTAATGTATGAAAAGTTTATCTTTTTTTGGGGGGGGGGGTTTCGATGCCACATTGCATCAAAGTGCCACCTTTCAGACTAAACATCTTCTGACTTGTCCACATCACCCCACTCCAGCAGATGCTTTTCTGATTCTCTTAATCTTCCATCATGTCCTTCCTGTATATTTCATAGTTCCTGCAATTTATAAGTACACGTCTACAAGTTTGTTTATGCAGCAAATGCCAAGCATCCAACACTGATCGTGAACACCAAATCAACTTGCAAGAACAATCAATAGGCTGACTAATACTTTTCTGACCAATGGTGTAATCGTATTACTCAATCATGTAGTATTCAATTCAGCAATGGTATAACAATCACTCAGCCAGCCAGATATAGTCATATTGATACGTTTGTATCCACTGAGAATATACACACATCAGTAGTTAACATAGCCTCTATATATGATCATCATATATAGCCATATATGATCTTCACCCATTCCAATTTAAAATAAAATGGATTCTCATTCACATCTTTCCTCTCAGAAGCCCTGCTTCAACACAAAAATGGTTACTTAAAAATCTTTTGCCCATCATCACCAGATAGGATGGAGGTACAACAGTTTGTGTTCAAAACAATATCTGCTTTTGTTAAGCAGCTTACGCCTATGTAATGATCCTGCTTTGGATTTACACTGCGAGAGTCGGGGAAACAAAGCATGTAAAACAAAACGTCATGTTTTAGGAGGATACTGTAATGTCCATGGGAATACATAACCAGCTATCTAGTTCATTTACATATTAGGTGTTTAGCTGGTACACTCAAACACAGCTATTTCCTGCAGCAAATGAAAGGTTGAGAGCACACCAGTGAATCATCAAAACTCAAAGTTAACTAACAAAAGTGTCAATAACTTTTACATATAAGGAACAAATCAGATGACATTTCTGTTACACAAATGATGAACTTGACGCCGCTGGACTATAAATTTTATAAATTCAGTCTTTACAGCAGGTCCAATAAAAGTACCTCTCTACTACACAGAGATGCTCTATCCCTCAATACAAAGTTCACAGTGGCCATTATTTCCTAATTAAAGATCAGTACCCAAAAGGAGTAATTGTTCCACTTCCACTAGGTGTTTTAATGAGCTATGCTCTAAATGTGGGAAAATTACTTTTTCAGATCTTCAGCTGAACTTTTTCCAAAGCTCACAGAAATATCTATGTGCCACCTCAGAGAAAGAGCTCAATGCTGAAACACGATTATTCACATTATTTCACAGACTAAAATTATCTTCTGTATCTTTTGTGACTCCAATAAGGAACATTGGACTTGAACACCAACATCTCAAAAGTACCAGACCACCAGAAACCTGTATAACTTTATTGCTGACATACTTTGGGTCAGCTGTAAATTGAGACATAACCTTTGCATATCCATGGTACTGTTGCTGTAGTTTTTTAATATCTAAACTATTGTAGACCTTGCTTATTAATCTCAACCTTTGCAATGTTGGATATGTGTCATCTGTGGAAAGAACTGAACATACAAACAAACTATTTTCCAATCCCGAGCTAAGTTATTTTAGTCTTTTCTGCACAAGACCAAACTTGTTCAGGGACATGTGCTTCTGAACTGCTGGCAATGTAGTACTCTTCATACCTACAGGCTACAACAGTGGTCAGGAAAGAGCACATGATGTCTCTCACTATATAGGCCTGTATTCTTCCCAGCAGAAATGAAAGCTTTAGGGCAGTGTGTACAGGCCTGGCTGGATAATCTCATGTCATGGATGTCTTATGTGTGACCAGCAGCATCCAGGCAAGAGCTTCTCCTTGGAGCATAGCAGCATCAGCTTCCTGTCCTTTATTACCACCTTGGATGAAGTGTGGAAATAATCAATAACTGATCGCTGATCAGAATGTACTAGAAGATGTTTCATGGTGTCAACAAGTTGGAATTTAAGTGGGTGTGAAATCCAAAATCATTGCACATCTGGTTGCTTTGCACACATGCACGTACACATGGAACAATAACATTCACATGCACTCACATCAATATGCATGCACATACACACATAGCTCAGCTGAGGTCACAGCTGTTTGATGGGAGCCAAACCCCACTTGTGTGAGCATACAAACAGAAACTGTAATCCCTCATTTACTGTGAGCCAGCTTGTACCCATCTACAAGGCTGGCCAATAACGCTTTCAGCAGAGATGAGTATTTGCTTACAGGGCATGCTGAATCTGGTTAACCTGTAAATGATGCAAGTTTAAAACAACTAATACTATTCATATCTGAAAAGTAAGTTGAATAACTTTAATAAATTTTACAAGACTGTTGGCACTCCACCAATGCTTCACTATGTATCAGCAATAGTGACTTGAAACGTGCAATGGGGCTAAAATGGTTACTCTAGTTCATTTTGCATTTCCATATTAAGTATGCTGAAACTCAGTCACTAGCTTAAAAATGATTTTGGCACATCATTGAGTTTTGGAAGATACACCCTAAGACAGATTCATAGATCATCTCATTGAGAAAACACAGAACCCCCCCATTCACAATGCAACAGCCCCTGGCTCCACAGCACACTAATGGGATCTAGGCCATGCTGCTCTCAATGGCACAGAGGAGAGCTGAGCTACAGTATGAAGAAGCTTACATCTTCTGCCAGTCTCTCAAACACACAGGACTGACAGCACGGCATCGCTTCTGCTGAATCTAACACACTCAGAGACCTTGATAGTGCTGCAAAGGCTATGCAGTGCAATAACATACTGTAATATACAGTAATCACAAATACATTTCCAGCTACAGAAATGTTGCAATGGACTCACGTCACCCACAAAAGCTGACAAGTGCAACAATATTTGGACCAATATGCACTTAGTAGTTATTACTATACTATACGGTTGTGATTCTATTGCAATGAGAAAATCTGTCCACAGTTCACCTGCCAAAGTCCTCAAACCACCTGTGATGGTTTCTGCTACAACAGAGGTCTCCTGGACCACATTTTACCATGATCACATGCATACACACAGGTGCTCATGCACACACAGACACACACAAAGGAAAAGAACATCACTCATGCTGTCACAGCTGGTAAAACTTCCAACTCTAGCTGAACATATGTGCTTATTTCAGTCTCCTGTAGCTATGGATTTAACTGAGCACAAGAATCCACTTATCACATGAAAATGGTACTGTGGTTAAAAAAAAAATAAAGTAAAAAAAAAATTTAATGGCAGTTTGGGTTTTTTTTTTTTTTATTGAAAGCTTCAACTGTATTTGCATTTATTTAACTGTTGCTTGCAATGTATATTGCATGTTTTTATTTTCCATTTAAAACGTATAAAGTGGAAAGCTTCTATTGCATCTGTATTGACAGTGTATATTATTCACTCAAGTTGTGCAAAAGTAATAGTTTTCTGAAAATAATTGACTAGATTTTACACCATTTTAAGATTTTGAGACTGAACTGTTAAAAAAAATATAAACTGACAAGAATGAGGAAGACTGGGGCCTTGAGGCAGGACCTTCACTTTTTTCTCTCCAACTCTCTCTCACACAAACACATCTCTTTCTTTCTGTCCAGTTTCACCCATACAGACATTTTCAACTACACAACTGACAGTAACAACCACGAAACATCAACTTACGTTCAAAGTCAGAATCATCATCTTCGTCATCATCTCCATTGGACTCTGTTTGCATTGGCTCCCCATCGAACATCACTCCTTTCCCCATCTTGCCACCAGCACTGGCACCGTCCTGATTTCTGGTGTCCCGCAAGCGGGTGAAGTATTGTACAGCAAAATCCACCAGGTCGGACGGCCTCTGTCGCAGCACCTCCACAGTGTAGCCCTGCAGCAGTTCTGTCAACCCCACCGGTATCTCAATACTCATGGCTGTGTGTGGCTCGGTGGCTGTGTTTACTATCTATCTACAGAAAGAGAAAGATTTATCAGTTTTTGTTTTTTTTTTTTACAAAATTTGCCAACTTTATGATTTGGTACAGGCTGTGATGCAGTTATTGGCTGCCTAACTATTCATCAGCTGACTTTCACCATGCCATACACTGTGTGCCTGTGTGACCTGTGAAAGTTGAAGGGCTGACAGTTGTGTATGACAAGTGGGAGACAATCTAAGCATCCACAGAGATGGCCATTAACCTGACAGCTGAACAGATAAAGCACTGCCATGTCTAGGCAAGTTAGTGTAATCTCCTGCATGAAGTGTTGCTGTCCGAGTCTGATACTTTATCTCAAGTTGAACGCACATTTCACACAGCTGCACGGAACAGATATGAACTAAACATTTGCACTGGAGTGGACCGATAACCAGTTTGAGTAAAGTAGCTGTTGGATATCGCCAAAAACTAAGCTGTCAACTTCGGTGGGTGGTCAGTTAGAACTAGCTAGCAAAGCGGCTAATTAGCTAATACTCCAGCACACTAGCTGGTTTACGGAGCTTCACGATCCACAGACGCACTGGAGGGGGGTTAATACTGCCAGAGTCGGTTAACGAAAAGTGACTGCAGCAAAATGCAGTAGAGCTGCGATTCTAGTGCAGTTTCAAACCACCAACCATTAGCTGTCTTGCTAGCTAGTGTGTGCCGTCTTCAAGGAAGCCTTTCCCGTTAGCTTACAGTATAGCATGGCGCACTGGTTGCAGGAGCGAAGCGGCGGAGAAGTGGCCGGCCGGATAAACGCCGCCGTGCAAGCACAGCAAAGTTGTGCGAGGCCGGTGAACTTAACATTACAGACAGTGTGCGACTTACGTGCGATTCAGTCTCCCCGGCTAAACTAGCCAGTCCCCTCCTTCTCGGCGTCTTCCTTGTTCTCCCTTATTTCGCCTCTTCTTTCTAGCCAGTCTCTTTGCCAGTGTAGCGACCGTACCTCTGCACAGAACACGCTTGTGCAACGTACAGCCGACCGCTTGGCGTTAGCGTCGCCTAGCTAACGTTTAGGCGGACTATATTAGCTTACCAGCCGGTCTGAGCGGCGATGCTGGCTAAGTGGAGGAGGAAAGAGCCCTCGGCTTCACCGCTGCAGCCTCTTGCGACGTCCACGCACTTTAGCGAGGGTGTGACTTGCTGTGGCGGTAGAGGGAGCAGGTTAGCCCGGCAGGCTAACTGACTCAATTGCTAAGTACTTGCTAGCAACTACCTGTTTTCTTTTCCGGCAGCTGACAGGCGACTGCGCCAGCAGCTGCTGCCAGATAACAAATCCTGTGAGGCTGGCGTCTGAAGCGCTGCGCCGCTCCGGCCGGTAAGAACTACAACCCGAGGCACCGACGGGAAAAGCTTTTTCTGACGGAAAGAGCTGCAAACACTCGGGCTCGGTCCCGGCCGCGGACTCCTCAGGCTCACACACCGACGGACCTCTGGCACGGGCAAGCGTTAGGGGGCGGGGCTAGTCCGGGAGCAGAAGGCGCTTGACATTGATTGACAGCAGGGGCGGCCAATCAGATGAGAAATTCGGAACGCCGCTATCCAATTGGAAATGGTTCTGTGAATAGCACCGCCCCAGAGGAGCACCACACCCACAGCGGTGGCCTCACCAATTTGATATTGGAAAAATAACACTTATGGCTGAACACAGAATGATTTGTGCTGTAATTAATGTCAATGGATATACACTTGTAATAAAAAAAAAACTGTCAACTATAATTCACACCAGAAAAGAAAATTGTTAACTTCAGGAGACCATCAATTTAAATCCACTGTGGTTTTACTGAATACATTCATAGTGTCAGTCTGACAACACGCAGGCAGCTGTGGTGTAGATGGTGGATTGTGTACGGGAGGTGGTAAAATCCACACTGAACTCCAGCATGTTTTTGTTGTGATTGTAGTCTAAAGGTTTTACCTGCACACTGTGGTTTGGGTAGACATCCAAGCTGTAGTCTCCCCATTGTACAATGACCACAAAGTCTTTCAAAGTATTTCAAAAGTTGCCTCACTTGTAAGTTGTTTAGGACATAAAAGCCAAGTGAGTAAATATAGTGTAACATCAATCACACGCCTTGGTCTGTAAGCCCTTCTTACAATGTCTCTCTGAAAAAGCCAAAAATATCTGTGGGATGTTCCTCTGTCCCAGTTCATTTCCCTGGCCTCACTACTCACTCCCTTCCCTAATCCATCAGCCATCATCTTCCTCAAATCTATCTTCAATTAAGACAGCGCATGCTGCGGTTATGGGTTGAACTTGTGTATCAAATCTTCATCTGACCTTCTCAATCTTTCTTCATCTGAGTAAATTCTATCTGCTTATTTCTATTTTTGTACACACCGTGTCAGTGAATTATATACAGTTTCCTCTTCCTGCTTCCTCTTGTTTACTTCAGGTCTACAATCAGTTTCCGATGCATGAATGGGCCAGTCGCAGAGTGCAGAGGTCACATATGGTTAAGCTCTAGTTACGTATTCAGAGAGGTTTGCTAAACCCCCCTCTGCAGTCCATATAGCATCTCCTCTCTTCCATTCTCATTACTCAGATGTCACATAGGTAAGGCGTTGCCATGACCACAGGGAGCCCAGATTGAGTTCCTTGAACCCATTTCTGATTGGCGTATGTCTTTGTGTCCAACAAGCCCAGAACACAAACAGACCTCCAGGCTCCCTCTGCTGGGAGAATAAAATTCAACTCTCAACATTTTTTTTTTTTTTTTTGAAAATTAAACACCAAAAGTCATCTCAAATTAAATCACAATATCTCACTGCAAAGATGATGACGGTCAATCACACTGCTGTAATCAATTACCCTGTGATACCTATTTTATCCTTCTGTCTTCTTGTCAATAATCACTACAATATGTCTTTGGTGGTAATTATCCCACAATAAGACACATGCCTCCCCAAGGAGTGCATTTTTCTGGAGAAAAGATTTCCCACTGGAGCCACAGGAACATGATCAAGTGGTACTGTGACTGAAAGTTATAAATGAATGTTCACACCTACAGTGAGGACTCTGGTCTGGCTTCCCTTGAAGTGCCATCCTTTGGGAAATGCTGCTAACGTGGTTCTGGCAAACTGTCTCAAATGTCTCAAGGAGTGTTTGGGAGGGAGACAAATGACTGCAGTTTCTGTGGATTTGTGTACATGCGGCATGTGTTGTAAAATCTGTCCTCTCCAAACATCTTAAACTGCTGATGTACAGCCAGATTTCTCTTACATTGTTATCAGGTGATGGCATAAGGATGGACAAGAAAACAGTGTATGTTTTCAGTGGTTTGGGTCGTCTGGCTTGCAAACTTTGTTGCATCCTTTTCTACCTCATCTGTGTAATCCGTCTCCAAAGGCAGGACACCAAATAAAAACAGTAATGACACTGCTCACTCCCTCACTCATTCAGATTAAAATAATTTCAAACAAATTTTCACTGTTCATACCAAGTAGCATTCAATGAAAATTTCTTATAGGGCTAAAAAGAAATAGGAAAGGAGTTGATTGTAAAGGACCGTGGTAAGATTATACTACACTAGTGGACACAGTCATGATATGAGGGGACAATTCATGATATGAGATTAGAAATTTCCTGCCCTAAATCCAAATAAAGACCTGCCTGCTAAATCTTTGCTTCATTCATGCCTCATCTGTGTGTGGATGAACAGCTCTTACATTCATTCGACCCTAATCCTCGTAAATGGCTTCTGTGATGTAATACCACCATCTACTGGCTGAGCTGTGCTTTTTTTTTTAAAACTAACTCAACCAACTGAACTTGAAAAGTTTTTCTCTGAATTCATCTTTGATTCTGCTCACAAAATGTCCAGTTGTCTTCTGTGTCATAAAACTACATCACAGTTTGAAAACTTATTTTTCAGGCAGTACTACTTGGTTATGCTTTTTTATGTTGGGGTGGGAATAAACAAAGCAAGATTAAAGATTAGTTATTTTCTCTCCAATGTACTGTGTTTTTAATTTAGTCTAATTTAGTCTTGTAGGAAGTAAACTGTTTTACCTGCAGTGGAAGGTGAATCATTGACTACTTGACCTGCATCCAGTGATTGATCCTAAAAGTTAATCGTCTCTTATAATAGAAATCATAGAATCAAGGCAGAAAACAAACTAATGGGTCACATGTTGCAAAAAAAGTACTTCCATCTGTTTATCACTAAACCCCCTGAGGCAAATTCCTCGCTCAGTTCTTTCCCTTTCTTGAACAGTGTTTACACGGTCCAGTTCCAGTTCAAACAACAAAGCTAAGTTCAAATATTTATGTTGAATTATTCCAGTCAGACTGTGCAGTTTAACAGTCATATAGTTTATTCTGTTAAAATATGGACATTATCAACATCCTAGTAACAAGCAGTTTGACTTTCAGTGATTCAGAATTTCCATTATTATATTTTGCTGTATATACATTTTTTTATACAATATTCTGTTACATTCAAATTAATTTGTCTAATGCTACTCAAAATATCATACAATGACTACAGTAAGAAAATGAAAGGTGAAGTGAGCGTAAGAAGATTCCAACATCATGATGTGTGATATTTTTTGTACAAAAAGTTTAATATTTAGATTTGAGTTACATGAATGTTTGGGGCACAAATTGTTGAACAGTTACTGCTTGTCGCCTGCTGGTTGGTTATTGGCGTTGGACTATTCAAATTCAGTGTCATCCGGTATTGAGCAAACTGTTCAACAACACATTACAAGGAAGACTGAATGTGAACGGGACGTCTCACTGTGCTGTAATAAATTACATGTTATGTCAATGCATGTTTATGGGTTGTGCTTATGTCATTACTCCATAGTGTAAAGAAAAAGAGATAACTTTTTATGTCATCACACCCTAACCCTCTCATTGACTGGATTGAAAATCCAATTATAACCTGTAAATATAACTAACTAACCTTGTTTATTGACAAATAGTCTCAAATGGCAGAGTAACTGTGGAGTTCAAGTATTGATGAACCATGTAAAAGTTTTTCTCCAGTTTTACCAAATATGCTAGAAAATTGTGGTGTTGTAAAATGTCTGTGCATATTCTCATTCATCCAGGTCATGGTCATATCTGGCAAACAAATGAATCGCAAGCAACTGGACTTAGGTCTGTCAGAGACGTTTCGCCTCTTATCCATTAAATGCCTACTTAAATACTCCACTGTGCTATGAACTGATGAAGGCCCTGGGATAAGAGGCGAAACGTCTTTGACAAACCTAAATCCTAAGTCCAGTTGCTTTTGATTTAATTGTTGGCCAGATATGTGGTATTGCAAAGTTTTTCCATGAAAGGAACCTAAACCGTAGCCTCGACCCTGACAACCGAATGTTTAAGTTATTGTGAAATTATCATTTCACGTGTTGCTTTCATCAATTTTTTGGATTTGTTGTTTCTCTTTGTCTTGAATGTGACTTCAAATACTTCTGGGTTGACTCATAAAGTAAAAACATATTTACCCCTTTTCCAAAGATATGTACAAATAAGGACAAGGAGAAGGAATGCAGCCCTTCAACACATGACAGTAACAGTGATGGATTTCTAAGCCCACATCTGTTTCTTGGTGTTTTCTGTTTGTAAAAACATTGGGGGGAAAAGTTCAAATGGTATAAAGTCATTCTGCCATTGCATCAAACCAAGCAGGGTACATGTTCAGCTTCTAATGTAAAGTATCACATTTCACAGACGTATATTAGACAATTATTTAAAGGAGCTGGGAGGTAATTAGGGATATATCTAAGCCCTAAAATGATTTTTTAACCTAAATATGCTCAGATCCCTGACTGGACAAACAGACGGACAGAATTAATAAAGCAGATATAGAAACATGTGACTAAAGATCTGCTTAGTGCAGGTTGGTATCCAAATGCATGCACAAACATGCTCAGATACACATCTGTCATAATAATAAGGCACAAACAACACAAAACCACATTCAAAAATAATCATATGCATAATATATATTACCATAAAAATCTACAAAACACACACAGAAAAATGATGTTTTTTTTCTAACTGAATTCTTCTTCAAATAAATCCAAGGCCTTCTAAGGCCTCAGAAATAGGCTGCTGATGGGAGAAAACCTGATGCCTGCAACAAATACACTTTGTTCTGAAGTTTAATGAATGAAAAAAGTCTGATTTTAGGTTGTTTTTTTTTTTTTTTGTTTGTCTGTTTTTAAGAAGAAATACTTCAGAATTCCTGAAAAGCTAATTTTGGGAAAGAAGTACAAGATCTTCCCCAAATTTGTATCCACAACACCCTGGTTCTTATAATAACAGATTCAAGATTCTGCAAGAAGTGTTTTTAACACTGAACACATACACAGTAGCAAAATACACAAAATCTTCTCAGAAACATTGCCATTCATTTTGGGGATGACTGATATCACAGGCAACCTTGATCACAAAAGATGCTTTGAATCTCCATGAGGCTGAGTAGCAACAGCAAAAATTACATGTGACTGGTTTATGGTATAAAAAGTGCTTTGTCATGATGTGTAATCAATATATAGTAGACTGTGCTTAAAATTAATTCCTATAAATATTATAGACAAGATAAATAAAAGATCTAGATTTTTGTATTTCCATCAAGTGTTGTTAGCAATGTTATGCTATTATACAGTGTATTACAATTAAGAAAAAGCAGCAAGATTTGAATTCTTTTTCCCTCCAAAACGCAATATAAACCATCTGAACACTTCACTTGTAAGTTGAAGACACCTTTACGCTCTAACAGCCTGAATCGTCTATATTTTATACATTAAAAGGTCCATTTTATTTTTTCATTCATTTATGACATTTCAGAGAAGAATTATTCAATTCTTGCTGTTTACTTGAGCACTGACTTCAGTCATGCAAACTCTGCACTAAACCATTCCAGAGCTCTTTAATCTCTGGCCTGCATCGCATTTAACGGCTCTTTAGAAACAGTCATAAAGTCTAAATGAAGAAAAAACAAAAAACAAAAAAAAACAACGGCCCCACTGACAAACTGCCAGTGCTACTGAACTTAACTTGATTAGAAAAGCCTGATTAGATTCAGCGGTTTCCTGTTCTCGTTATTTTCCTTTCCTTACTAAATATAGACCCTTTGTCCTAAATAAAAAAGATATAACAGTCAAGTGGATTATTAGCTGTTGACAGAGCCCTGCATCTGTACATGGCTATCTCTCAGTGACAGACCTTCATTCTAACCATGCTCGTGGAGGCGTACATGCAAGTAGAAAAAGAATTTGCCATGCACATGGGAGGATTGCACACCTTTAAGGTGAGTGAGTAGAAATGAAGTTCATGAAATAGTGGCCTACTTTTTTCGTGTCATACTTCATATTCTTCTACCACGCTCTAATGAAGATAAGCTATAAATAAACTCATTTACCAGATCAGAAGAGAAAGCACCCTTTGATTAATTGGAAGTGATGTGTTTTCAGTGAAACGACACAAACTCCAGCAGCTCTTGTTATTCCCTGTGAACTGGTGATGTTAATTGTTTGCCCTCTTATCTTGGTGCGCACACAAAAGGGAACTCTTAAAGCAGCAAATGGACAACCAGCTTTGAAAGCACAGCAACGTCTGGTTAACACCCTACCCCACAAGTTTTCACAAGTTGATCTTGCTATGGGGGGAAAAAAGGTTTCTACCATGGTGACCAGCAGCTTTTATCTCGTCTTCCTCCATCTCTTCTCCTCTCACTCCATTTCCATGGCTAACGACAGAGGGAGTGCACTGCTCCGTTGGATACTGTGAGGTTAAATCTATGGTGCTCATGTAGTGCTACAGGGGTGCTATTATGGGTATGAATGGAAATGGGGCTGCGTAGCCTTTGTGTGTCTGCTGCACCTGCTGAAGTCCAATCAGGAGTAGATTGTGTTTGAAGTGCTTGCGATGTAAACCCCTGCAGCTCTGGTTGAGGTGAAGGATCTGACTCCCACTGGGACTGAGCATTATATTACATCTGCACCAATGGCAGTTACTCGACATTTGTTCTGGCCAAAATGTCTCTGAAGCCTGAGAAGAGAAAAAACGGGGATCACAAGCACTTACTGAACTGTTCTTCACTTCTTCTGGCACTTTTATTTTAAAATGTACTCCTAGGCTTTTATTTGTTTGATTTTTTTCTTGTCTGATTTGATAAAAATAAAAATAAGACATATTGCCTTTCAGAGGCCATTCAGTGTAGTAAGAAATCACATGAATCTGAGCTGATTCTGTTGCAGCAGGAGCTAAACAGTTGATTTTTAAGAAGTATGGTCACAATCTCCCCTTCCTGGGTCACACAGCTAAATAATGACCGGAGGTGGTTTTGCAGAAGATAATGATACCACAATGAAGATAACCTTTGGCCTTTTGGATATAAAAAGTCATTACTTCATCTGCTAGACATTTGTCATACTGAGAAACACCTTGACCTTTGACCTAAAAAATTGAATTGAGATCATTCTTCAGTCTAAGTGGATGCTTGCTACAAAAACTGCATTCTGAGATATCACATTAAAAAGAATAAAGCCGATGTCTCTGGCCCCAACTATCTGTTGTGTGGCCACATTCATTCATTCATTCATTCATTCATCTTCTACCACTTATCCATTTCTGGGTCGCGGAGGATGCTGGATTAAATCCCAGCTCACACTGGGCTGCAGTCATCACTACAGTATGTTTGAATCTGTGGTAGAACAAGGGGCCCTGTGATGGACAGATCAAACAGCCCTGATGAGCACATCGACTGAAAAAAAGAAAAGAAAGAAGAAGCAACCAGAAGCAGTGAAACAGGCTGAGAAACACTGATAAAAGACAGACAGAGCAGCAGACATTCATGTCATTCTAGCAGTCTTGTAGTGATCACTGTGGTTACTACACATGAAAAATGGACAAAATAACAAAAAAAACTCAGGCTCGCTGCCAGCCTGCTGCTGTGGTTACACGTGAGTAACGGTCACCGTGGATACTGCACTGCGCCTCCCTTGCCCTCTCTGTATGGGTCCCTTTTGAACTCTGAATGTTAACGGGAAAGAAATCTAAAACGTGTTGTGACACGGTCAGACTGCACACTGGCTCTATTTTCTACCGTGAATACATGATGTCTGAAGTCGACACATAAAATACCACAAATTTATGCTTGTCTGATACTTTTCCATGTTTCACTTTTGGGGTGGAAAAACTCTAAAATTCATACAATTGAAACTTTCCCATGCTTAATGAATAGATCATCTCGGCAGAGTTGAGCTTGATCACTCTGACTGCAGGTGGGGTTTTAAGGTTTACTACACTTTTCCTGTTATGCAAGTTATCAGGAACAAAATATATATCCAGGCTTATAGACACAATTTTAGAGCCATGTGTCCAAGTTTCCCTTAAATCTGAAAAAAAGTGTCCAAATGTAACTATATTAAGACTAATGACTATGCATTTAGATTGTCATTTTACTAAATAAGATGCACCTCAGTGTTCTCAATGACTCTGGCTGCATTGATTGTTTAAGCTTGATTCTTTCTAACATGAAAAATTGTGCTAGATACACTCCAGTGCTGTGGTGTGTGGGTGTAGTTCTCAAAGGTTTTTGCAATCCTTTCTCATCTGAAAACTATTCTGTTGAACATCCTGAAAAAAAAAGGTAAATAAATGGATGACTAGGATATTGTTCTGCGATAAAGGCACAGTAACAGAGCGATGTGGCCCTCCTTTTTTCCTGCTGGGCCACAGTCTGCAGCGTTTGATGAAGTTACAGAGTCACAGAGCATCTGCTAACAGTGAGCAGAGAGGAGAGACCTTTTGGCCTCCTGACCCCTTGTGCTCTCCTAAGTCCCACCTGCAGGGAGAGAGATGAAACAGCTTCACTTGGCCACTGACTAACTGAAAAGAAATAAAATAAATAAAAAGTATCTGAACTAAATTTGAAAACATATCCATCTTTATATCAAGACAAGAGATGATTTACTATATACAGGCCAAGACACTTAAAGTGTACGTTCTCAAATGACAAAAGCTGTCTTTGCCAAGATTGGTATTTTACACAATTTCTAAAATAGGAGGAGGAGGAGGCAGAATAGGGGGAGGAGATGGGCTGAGGTCAGATCATACTGAGAGGGAGAGGACTGAGGAGAGTCTCTGATGACAGCTTCTCCGGAGCTATTCAGGCTGACACATTGATGGAAGCTATTTATCAAGCATTCAATCTGCACAGAACCCGCAGGGCTGTCCTCTAGCTGATCCTGACCTTTGACCTGTCTGTGAAAGGGGCATGGCCCAAAGGGAATGGTCCTTGTGGAGATCAATAATGTATTACACAGCTAATTAAAAACAAATAAAAATAAATTAAAACAAATCCTTCTTTCGTGTGTACATGTAGGAGTACAATGTATCATTATTGCACTTTGAACCCCAGCATACTGTTGGTACTCATCTTGAGCTGCACTTGAGTGAGGTCAAATGGCGACGGCTTGGTAATCAATTTAGCCCCGTGGCTGAAATGAATTCATGAATATAAGTTCTGCAGTATTGACAGTAAGAAGTGGTGCCTGACCCCATCACATAATCTGAATCAGTTGGCTGATTAATAGATACACAGGAGCAGGAGGAGGTTTTTGTACAGTACTGGCCCAGAGGATAAAGTTAGTTAACTTGTAATACTGAGGAAATGTGTCCATGTGGCCCAGTGTATTTCACAGAGTGTAGTAGTACTGTTATGCCTGACACACGACAGGAAAGTGAGCAGACTTCTTGAGATGATGCAATGGAACGGTGGAAGGCTTGTATGAGTCTACGAGCCTTGTGGTTGTGGTGATGTTGTGTCAGGGAGGCGCTCGGTGATCCAAGTGGTCACTTCCTTCAGCACAGACTCGGCCACCTCCGGGAGGTCATTGTGAAGAGCGTGGTAACCTCCCTCGTAGATCTGGAAAGACATTCAGAAGCAATATGAGAGTTACAGGAACAGGATGGTTGAAAGCAGCTTTACAACTTAACATAGGTTACTGCAAATCTGCTTGGTGAATAAATACGAGAGTCCTGGCATTTTTTCGACACTTTGCAGGTCTGGAGTTCTGTCTTGAGTTTAAGTTGACAAAAGTTCACGCAAAGGTAAACTCAGAGGAAACCCCTATGAAAGAAAAACAAACAAACAGATTTTTCTGTGACTAAATAGATATCCTGACTCCTTGTCTTTTTCCTGATTTGGAAATCCCCAGGCAGGTTATTTGATAGTGATAAAGCAGAAGTTGCACCTCATAAACATGACTGACATTCTTTGTCCTGTGATGCTGCAGGAGACAAAAAAGTACATTCATAAAGAAAAGAGGAATCCTTGAACGCTCTCTCTCCTTTCACTTCACCCATGTAATGAACCACAAGATAAAAAAAAGTGTGTGAGTTTCCTTCTTTAGAAAAACACACCCTTGTGTGGAGGAGGAAGAATTCATGACCGTTACCAAAGAACTTCCAGTCTGTCAGTGAATACGCTCCGCTTGTGCAATCTGAAAGGAACACCTCTGAAGCTGGAGTTTCTGTATAAGTTAGCCACAAAAGCCTGGACTCATCTGGCCTCAACATGTAGCAATACCCCAAAAAAACAATATTTAACTTGTCTGTAGCAAGTGCTGTGTCATTTTGTTCCATGCTGTGTGCAATCAATGGAGCTAGAGAATACTTTTCCATATAAACAGAAAAAAAAAAAGAAAAGAAAAAAAACTCATGATGTTAAATTGAATTAGTCCCCACCTTGAATCCCTTGTCTGAGCTTGGAGCATTTTCATACATCATCTTTGAGCCTCTGATGTCACAGAGCTTGTCAGCGTCGCCGTGCAGGAGCAGGAAGGGCCAGCTGATGGATGGAATCTCCCTTTCAATGCGAGCCGCAGCACCCATCAGCTGAATGCCAAACGACACCCGCAGCCCGCCATGGAAGTTCAACTTGTCAGCATCATATGCCTCCACCTGAGAGGGCACAGAGGGACGGAGGAAAAGTGGAAGATGCTTTAGTTTCATGTGTGTTATGTTAAAGGGGCGGATTCAGCTGCATGCCCTTACAATTTTTCCTGCAGCTCTTACAGCGTTTTATTCATCCTCTTAATATGACTGAAATTTGCAGATGTATTTCTTTTGAATTTCTTCACTTCCCCCCTTGCGTAACCATAGAGACAACTGTGCATTTTTTGGCATTTAGAAAGTGGTATTTTAGAAAGTATTTGTATTAATGTCTCTATTTAATGAGCCAAAAATCCAAATATGGAAGAAAAAGAAGTGACTCCTTCAGAGAAAAGAAGGTCATAAAAATAAATAAAAATCCTGGGAAAGCCATGTGAGGTGACGAGTATGAGTAAGTGCGGTCAGTATATGGCTGCAAGACCTTGATGGAATGAGACAAAGGTTAAAAAGATAGTAAATGAACTGCTTATAATAAAACTAACATTCAGACCAGTGTAGGAGGTTACTTTGGACCATGTTATGGATAGACATGGCATTACGTGACATCCAGCAACAGATGCGCACATGTGAAAAAAGTTGTGTTTGTTTCTTTTTTTTTCCTGGTATTTTCTTGTTGGAATTGTTCACTTTTGTTTATTCTTGAGTGCAGAAAAAATGTCAACCCCACGGGACAACAAAGTACATCCGATTTTATCTAATCTCGATGTAACCCTGGGAAAGGAAGACCAGATGAAAAGAAACACATGGTTTCATAGAAGACACATGTTACTCCCTTGACACCAAACTTGAATACTTTCAAGTTCCATATGTGCTCCTACATCCATAAATCACAGCCGACCATCTATCCCTGTTGTATGTAGACACAGCTGACAGCCCACTCCAACAGAAGCAGCCTCTCTCCAAACACACGTGCTCTGAAAAATGACTGTCTGAAGGCTGAGCTGTGACACAACACGACACAGCAGGCTCAGTAACCAGAGGAGTCCGTGACATCCAGAAACACTAACTCACATCACATCCACACTTTCCTCCGTCTTGATTTTTCAGTTTCTTAGATTTTCCTTTTCCTTTCCACATCCTGCCCTGCGGGGATTGTCTGCCCCTGATTTGTTTTATTTGTGTCTAATTGTCCCGAATCTCCTATGAGTGTTTAGTCTCTGTGCTCTTCAGCTTAGTCCAGTTTTTTGTCTTCTGACCTCGATTGGTCCATTTTTCTCAGCAAAGAGCTGGAATTGTGTGAGGCAACAGCGCCGCCACCATTTCACTGTGCTGACCTGATAAATACTGGGTAAAATATCAAAGACTCATTGTTTGCTTGTGAATGGTGATTTGTTGCCACTGTTTTTTCATTGGCTGGATGAAGTCATCCTGGAAATGATATCACTGTGTGAGGACATAAAGTCATCGTTTATACAGCATTTTCATGAGTAGCACCTCACCACCTGAATAAAGCAAGAATCATCACCGAAATGTTTCAGTTCATAAGTGAAACAGCACCTACAAGTACACACTGAATGGCTCTACCTACTGCCCTTATTGTATTCACTTGCTGATTTCTTCACTTCTTCTTATTTGTTGAATTGATTCTATCACTAAGCAATGACACTATTTACACCAACACAAACATCCTGTTCATGGAAAAATGCGTGTTGCACAGCCTGAAGGTCTGTATTTGTCTCCTCCGTAGTTCAACCTGAGGTTAGGCAAGAAACGTGGGTGCACGAACACACAATGAAATACACACTAAACGCACACTAAATGCACCTGTTTATACAATTACAATTGACACAATGCAACCCACATAGGATATTATACACACACACACACAAACTTGGCAAGACAACAAAGCACATGCAGTTTGGAAAGAATTTGGATCGGTTTGTCATCATGGAACGGATCAAAAAAAAAAAAACAAAAACAAAAAAAAAAACAACAACGTTGGGGCATGACCTCACAAACATTCACGCACACCACACAAACAAACTTCCCCCTTGGGACTTTGTAAATTCTATTTTCTGCAACACCCATATCTGATATTCAATCGCAGATGACAATACAGCTCAAACACTCATTAGCAATTGGCTCTCACCTCTGTTTGGTCCCGTGAGACCCACTTAGACTGGATGGAGCCTAGAGTGAGGCTCGGTAGCATGTGGTTCAGGACCTTCGCCAGAAAGACCTGCAGACAACAAAAAACAAATCTCTAAATCCAACTTATGTTTCTCTCCGTCTGGTTAGTGTTAGAAAGAGATACAACCATTTCAAGAGTGTATCATTCACCTATTAGCATGCAGTGTTTCTTTTTCTGTATGTTTATGTCACCTCCTCCCTTCTCATTTCTAATAATAAAAATAACCAGCCTCCTCTCCTCTCATGGAGATTTTGGCAGCCGTTTTTCAGTCTTTGGCCTTGAAAATTGGACACACTCGCATCTTTGACCAAGTAAGAGATGGATAATGCTGGTTAAGTGGTACTTACACCGATTCTTGTCCTTGAAACACACAAAATAACGGGAGCTACTATAATAAGTTTCAGTCATAGGAGACCTGAGGAGAGTAAGATGACTAACTCCTGACAAGCAAAAAGGAGATGAAAAAATTGAAGATGAGGAGAGAGAATGAGTGGGGAAAGTTCTTATGTGGTACCTTGAATGGTGTGGCTGAGTCTGGGTTCATCTGGACCATTGGTGCTATCAGAACCACTCCTGCAAAATCACTGGACCTCTCACATGCTGTGAGGATTGAGATTGCACCGCCCTGAAGGAAAAAACACAGGTGATTCATGAAGTTTGTTCATGAAGTGAAAACTGAATCAAAGTAAACTGACACTACATCTGACTACTGTAATAAACATCTTCAGCTGTTTGAGCACCATGTTGCATGTTAAGGAGACAGTTAAGCAGCTAGATTTTCAGGAAGCTCTAGGTGGGTGTCAACCAGCTTGGCGTGTATTAATAACAAACAAAATGCATGGTTCTAGCTAAGCAGCAGCCACTGAGGCTACAAACTGCACCACATCATGAACACAGAAGAATAAAGTCTCAGTAAAACGCATAGCACCAGAGAAGTTTGTGTGATTAGTGCGCCAGTTAATTTAAACAAATTGATGCAATGCAAATCAATGTGATATGCTGTCAGTTTCAGTTCTTCTGTATAAGGTTTGTGGAAACAACTCAAACCAAGTAGTTATTTTGGATTTATTTTTATTTTATTTTATTTTATTTATTTATTAATCTTTTTTTTTCTGCTCCTTCAAAGGTTAAAGCAGCCAGAATGAAGTACTCTGGTGAACGAGACTGACTGAGAATAAATAATAAACTGATTTAAACAATTCAAAGAAAACATTTTAAAATGTACATGCTAATAAAGGGTTAAAAATAGATAAGTATTTAATTGAGGGGATGGTGATAGGTAGGAGAAATGGGGAGGGGGGTCCCCTCTAACTCGGTTGGCAAAGTAGGTGAGAGGTTCCGATGTGAGGAGCAGTGGGAAAACTACTCAAAGGTCAAGAAGAATGTATAACAATCCATCTTTTGTTTAGACTGGCGCAAGTTTCCACCCTTCTCTTTTGTTGCTGCTGCTGCTCTACACAGAAAAATGCGAAAGTGAACACGCAGCCCTCGCGGCACAATGTGCACTGTGTGGCTGCAGCAAACGGCAGCACAAGGTCACTCTTTGGCTCCCTTGGTGACATTTAGGATTGTGATTTAAATCTTGTGATGTAAGCCCACGATCTGTGGCTGCCCGGGCTCAGATCAATTTGCCACAGTTAACTTCTGTGTTGTTTCTCTTCTCATTCGCAAGTGGCTGTGCAGGTGCATGCAAACACAAATACACAATGATTCTGCATAAGTAAATCCACCCTCCTTCTCTCTCCTTTTCTGGACACTAATTGGCTTCAACTTTGTTTATGTGAGCTTTCTTTGTCACTTGACTGAATATTCATCAGGCTGGGGCCAATGACAGACATGCTTCATGAAAAGAGGCACTAAACAGCGAAAGAAAAAACATTTCCCATCAGAAAATCTCACTTTCTAGAGACACAAAAACACACTGAAACACTCTGGCTCACATGCTTATGCCCACGCAAACAGACACAGTCAGAAAGGGAGGCTTTCTACCATTATTCCAACATAACACACTCCAAGAGAAGCTCACATTGGAATATCCATGTGTGAACACCATGATACATGCAATCAGAGAAATGCTGCTCAGTCTCAGGGTGACTTTTCCTTTGGATGATCAACATGTTTCATTTCCTGATCAAATGAAAGAGGATGACGGATTGTAATTTAATGCAAAAGCCCAAACTGGATCATATCCCAACATACATACATACACACACACACACACAGTGTGAAATGATACAGAGAGATAATGCATGAATAGGGAAGAGAGGAGGGAATCTAAGAGACAGAAGGGGGACTGGGACAGAGTATCTCTTTAAAAAGCTCTTTATAGGCCTTCCTGCACTTTCTCTCACAGAACTTGGATTGAGAGGATGAATAGTGGTATTGTATGCTGGTTGGACTTGTCATAAACTGCCTCAGGGGCTAACATACGTACAATATATAGAGTATAACTATGGCTGAGATTGCAACAGCTATACAGTCAATCCACAAGCATGACATGAGCCAGGCCACTTTTTAAAGGACATTATGAAAGGGCATACACACTCTCAAGGCCAAGCAAAAAATGCTGAAGACAAGAAAATTAAGATACAGATCTCAAACATGCAGGTTGAACAACTTCCACCAAAAGTTGAATTCAAACCAGTGGGTTGGTTTTAATCGATCATGTGTCACTGAGAATCTAAAGGCATAATCAGTTCGCCTACACTAAGCTTCTTAAAGAGCTCCTCTTCATCCTTGTGGTGAACAACAATCTATTAAGACATTAAAAAGAGGAAAAGTGATAACTATAGAGAAAACAAAAGAGCATGGCAAAACATAAAATGACAGGTGTTTTAGGGTAAAATGAAACTGAATGAGTAATTGAGAGATGGAGGGATAGAAACGCTGAACAAAGGTGAATGACCGTTATGTAAATCTCTGGCACTGAGGAAGTTGGACAAATGAGTCTGTGCCAGAGGCACTAATGAAGGATGAGTGGGAAGGGGCCATAGTTGGATGGATATTTTCACCATTCCCATGAGCTGACAAATGAAGAATGACTGACCACTTCACAAGCACCTCATTAATGATAATGATCAATAATAATCAATAATAATTTAATGATCAATCAATGTGCGTGTAACCCATAAACTAGAAATTGGAGACTAATTGACTTTCCAGCATTTAGACACCTTGATTATTGAAGTACCCAATCTGGATACACTCCTACACTCTGCTGTGCCTTAAAGCCCATGAAGCCATTCATGGGCTTTAAGGCACATTTCCACATTTGGGCAGTTTACATTTCCTTTAGGTGAACTGCCCAACTAAACTAAACTAAACTGCCCAAACGAACTGATCAGCAAGCTTGATATTCCTGATTAGAGATCACTGATCTGCAATCGAATGCAAAAGCCCAAACTGGATCATATCTGTGGATCACACACAAACACATTTCGTCAGATGATAAAGATGTGTGACTCAGGAAGAGAAGAGAGGATCTAAAAGACAGAAGGGGGATTGGGACAGCGACGCTCTGTAAGAAGTCGTATTTGACTTTCTACTGAGAATGTAGACACTCTAACTGTGGTTATACAGAGACACACAACTTGCCGCAGTGACCCAGAAACTATATATTCCTTTGGCACCACTCACAATATTCCCTGCAAGACCTGTTCTGAAGGCTTTCTCCAAGTTCATAAAGCACATGTAGTCTGGATGGGCAAACTCCCATGACCCCTCAAAGGGCCTCGCAAGAATAAACACTCGGTTCACTGTTTCATTGCCAGGACTGACATCTGACTGAAGTCTCCTCTCCAGCAGTGTCAGAGCCCAACCATTCAAGCACACATATTTTAAAAATGAAAGCATCCACTCCAATGTACCAGTCCAGGAAACTGTTGGCACAGTCCAGCATCAATGCCATACTGAAGTGTTATGTAAACTAGGATGGCCCAACAATATCCTGAGGCTGCAGCATCTCAGCTTCTTCAGAGACCTATGAGACATGAATGAGACCTTCCCCAAGTGCTCAGACTCTGCCTCCTCCTCAGAACACATGCTGTTCTGATTCAGGAGTTCCTCAAAGCGTTCCTTCCACTGCCCGATTATATTTTCAGTCCAAGTTAGCACATCTCCTCCCCTGCTGAAGTCAGCCTTGGCTAAAACTTGCTTCCCCTTTCTGAGGTGCCGAATGACTTGCAAGAATTTCCCTGAGGTCAACAAAGCTCTTGAGTAAGACAGTTTGTGCAGCCAGCCAACAGAATGCTATACTTCAGTGTGTCTTTATGAAAATATGCTCACACTGAAAAGCACTAAAATTATCAAATTTAGAAGATACATTTACTATATATTGCACTCTACTGACTGTCCATCATTTTTTATGTAAACACTTTGTTCTAATTAGTGTATTGAATCATTTCACAAAGTAGTGTTTATGGCTAGTGTCCAACTTTCAGCTATCAATACTACAAAGCAAAGCAGCATAGTTTACAGCTGAGAATATTCCAGTGAAGCAGCTCTTCTCTTCAGACCTCGCTCTGAGCTAAAATGAAGATGAATAATGTCAGAGATTTTTAATTTCAAATGGCAACTGGCTCTGCTGTTGATGCTTGTTAAAATGTCAGGGGATCGGTAAGTTTGACCCTCTGGATATATTTAATGTCTGTACTAAATTTAACAGCAAACCATCAAAGAGTTGATGAGATATTTCAGTCTGGACTGGCTGACCGACCAACAGACCGACATTTCCTTTCTTAGACCCATGCCTGGTGTGGCTAATAATAATATTAAAAGCTGAAGACATCTGTTTAAATCTGCACCTCCCTGTTATCACAGCATGAAGTTCATATATCATCTTCGCTCCACTTTTCATCTGGGATGTTAACAGCACTAAGCCCTAGCAAATAACTGAATGAATAAATAAAATGATATAAAAAGCCAACACAAGCTTTTATTTACTTGAACGAACCAACAACTGCCAGCGGGACAAATGACATGTGAGACGTAGAAATCTACTACTATTGCACCATTGTTTGCTCAGGATATTATCATTGCAACAATGTCTCTGCACATGTAGAATCCACAGGTGGTGTACATTGTCTTTGTGTTTCTTGCGCCATCCTGACCCTTTTAAACAGGCATATACAAATGGAGAAGAGGAACCGGGTAATAGAAAC
Source organism: Echeneis naucrates (assembly GCF_900963305.1). Classification (NCBI taxonomy): domain Eukaryota; kingdom Metazoa; phylum Chordata; class Actinopteri; order Carangiformes; family Echeneidae; genus Echeneis; species Echeneis naucrates. Next base: position 8,529,580 of record NC_042517.1, on the reverse strand, counting down.
AGGATGAGGACTCATAACACTGGGAAACTGGGAGTGAAGGCTGTACAAACATTTGGTTTGGGCTGGGTTTCCCAAACCTTAGGTCCTATTCCCAAGAAAGGTAAGACAAGGAAAGAAGAAGAAAGAAATGAAATGAATGGAAAATATAATAAAAAATCAAAGAGGACTCAAAAGCAAAACAAATGGATGCTGGAGAGAAGAGAAGCCAGTAAATGAAAACAGACTGACAAAGGAGAAAATTCTTCTGTGACAGATAGAGAAAATCGGAGGAGTGGGTATGTAAGAAGATGGAAAGAGAAGGGGAAAAGGAACGAAGAAGGTGCTATCGTGACTTTGGACAGCACTTTCCTAATATTTACAGTGGTTAAACACATGCCAAGCCTCCATGTGGGATCCACAGGTTAAATTGTACAAAACTGTTTGTGTCTGTGTTCCCATAAACTTGGTTTGTTTTGAATGCAACTTGATTCTTTTCGTAAGCATACAGGACAGCTGTAAACTTATGAGTAATAAAAAGGTTTGCCAAAAACAAACTCTCGGATTAAATGGAGAGTTGCACACCAACACAAACACACAGCCTAAAAAGTTCATTAGACAATAATACAAAAGTTAGTAAAACAAATCTACTGAAGTCAAACTAAAAAACATATTGCTGTGACACCCTCACAACTGATTATTTTTCCCGATATATTAAACAATGAGATAAATCTATTGGGTCCTATGGTTTTCTCACTGTTGAACAAGCCATCAGTTCTGCAGACACACAATGCCAAAGTCACCTAATAAATTCAGCAGGTTTCTCCATACATGCCAACTAGTTTGAAACCATAGGTTTGAGTACATCATTAATAAAGAGGTGTGTGTACAGAAATTGGTGGTAGATTTTTACATATTGATAAGATTTACTTCAATGTAAAGTTGTTGTTTTTTTATGTTTTAATTGTGTGATCATAAATTTCTGTGGCAACTGATAAAATATGAGAAAAAAATGGGTCCTCCAGCTTCATGCCAAAATACCCCAAACTGTGTGTTTGTTCAGCTGGAAATTTTCCTTTCTAACTTATACACTTATTGTTTTTATAAAAAATAAAAGCAGCAAGAAAATAATGTTTCATGTTTTATGACAATGACGTTAGCCTCTCCCGTAGAGGTGACACAAAAAACTGAGCAGTCCAAGCAGCTTGATCATCTGGCTGAAATAAATTCACAAGTTGAACCATTCATCATAGAACTCATCACTGCTGTTTGTCTTCTGTTTAAGTAACAAGAGTTAGTAGGTCACTGAGCACCACAGTGAGAGTAGCGCTGTGGAGTGCAGCTCTGTGAAAAACTGGATTCACTGGTCTGTTATAAATAACTTCTTTGCTGGCCAAAAATGATTATGTGTCCAAGTGTTATGTAAAATCTTTCAATAAGATGTGATGCTATCTGCATTGACTGTAACAGCAACAACTCCCAAAAATAGTCAAGGCCGGGAGCCAGATTTGGAGCAAGGGCAATCTTAGCTTAGCATAAAGAATGGAAACAGATGGAAACAGCTAGTTTGGCGCTATGCAAGGTTGAAAATGTAAACTGAATGGAAATAAGACAATTTCTGGCTGACAGGGCAGTTACAAGTAATATAGCCTAGCACAAGGCTGGACAACACCCAGGCTCCACCTGAGCATTGAAAAAAAAAAAAAAAAAAAAAAAAAAAAAAATCACCTCATCCAAAGCTAATCTAAAGTAAAATAAATAAATAAATAAAAAATGGTCTTTGTAGGCACCACTAGGATAAATTGTTTTGTTGTTGTCTCACTGAAAAAACCCAGACTAGCTGTCAGCCTTTCTTTGGGGACATGCGGGGGACTTTGCATGTTCTCCCCATGCTTGTGTAGGTTTCCTCTCATGGTTTCCTTCCCGTTTAGTTTTACTGGTGACTCTAAATTGTCTGTAGGTGTGAGTGTGAGTGGTTGTTGGTCTCTGTCTGTCTCTCTGTGTTGGCCCTGTGATGGACTGGCAAGCTGTCCAGTCTCCAGCACAAGAGGTAGAAGATAGATGAATGAATATATAATTAACAGATAATGAAGTCTTAATTAATCCATCCCTGAAGTCTTGTTGAAACTATCCTCTTTATCATTCCCATTGTTCTCGCTGAAGAAAAGTTTTTCAGTGTTATGAAATCTATAACTGTAATATATATATATATATATTTCTTTTTTTTTTACTGTATTATATATTATATATTATATATTTTGATCATGTAAATTTAAAGAAAATCAGCCAACAAAGTGACTAAGATAAAAGGACAATACATTACGTTGAACATTATGCAAATTCACTGTTGGGTTGGGTAAGTACACACTCTTCTTCCCCCATCAACAAATATAGACACATTGACCTTGAACAAACTGAAGCTTTAATGGCAGGCTGAGCAGGATCTGTGTCAATGTGTGAAAGGTAAGATGAGCTTCATGGGAAGAGCAAACTTTAAACCCTGGGAGATGGAGTTTCTCAATACACAGTAGATGTGGTGAAACATCCAAGCCAAGCCAAATAAAATGTCACTAAAAACAGGTGTTTGAATGTATTAAAACTCCATCTTAAAATGACCAGATTCATTGGTGACCCAGGCCTGAGCTGAGCACTGGACACTCTGGTTTTTTCAATGTTTTATCATGTAAACCACTTCGTACTGAAAGAAGAGCATGTGCCATTAAACTCATATGAATGCCACTTTATCACAAAAAACCTCTTAACACTGGTTTCTGCATTTGTCTCCTGTGCCTGAGCAGGGCTTGCTGTTCAATTTCATGCAGATGCGCCTGTGTGTGTGCGTCCATGTGTGTCATGCACATTGTACCAAAAGATGTGAATCAGCTGAAAGGATTATGTAATTTCACACCAAACAAAACAGGAAAAGTAGAAAGAGTAGAAAAAGAGTAACATAAACATAATGTGATGCAAATAAAACAAACCTCATGCCATAGTTCAAACTGACAGCAAAACACTGTATGGATTTAAAAAACCGGCCGTGGAAATTGATCCTACCATGGAGTGACCAATGATGAAAATGGGCAGATCTGGGTAGCGGGACTTCATCAAGTCAATGTGCTGCAAGGAGTCTCTGATGTAAACCTGGAAATCCTTGATGATCATCCTATCTCCTTCACTCTGTCCATGGCCAACTATGGAGAAGAAGAAATGTGATATTTTCCCACAGTAAATAAATTTTTAATCCAACCAAAATATCAAAAGAAAACCTAATTTTCAAAGAGAAATGGGTAGCGTTCTCATTACAACAATACTGAGCCTGAAGAAATATATTTACATTTGAGCTCAGAACAATTTGTTTTGTTGCATAACACCTGATGCTTGTTTGCATCCAACATATGATTCTTGAGTTGGTACCAGGGTATGGCCGCTGCGAGCTAGTTTGAGTTTCATTGGTTGTACCTGAGATCTTTGAGTAGGGTTTGCAAGTTTGTGCTGGGTAAACTGTCCTCAAATCAGCTTCTTCAGTTCTGTCATTCATCATACACGTGCAGAAAATAAACTTAATAACTGAGCAAATGGCACTGATTTATCTCTGTGCAAAGTCTGCAGTAAGTTCAAATCAGAGCTTTGGAGCGGATAAGAGATACAGGAGCAGAGCAGCTCAGTATGTTGGGTGTGTGCATAGCAGGAGGGACAGAAAGCCAGAGACAGAGAGCAGTGTTGGACAGAGACAGTTAGCTTTGAAGTTAAAACTTAGCTGTGCACATGTGAACTTTAGGTTGTTTGTCAGTAAATAAAAGCTACAACTTCTGAAGACCCATATCAGAGGTAATTATGTTGGTCATAGAAGTGATTTTAACTCTGCTTGATCATCAGTTCAAGTCACCACACATCACTGGGATAAGGTAAGGAAAGGCAGGCAGGATGAGCGTGAGAGAATGGGATAATAAGGAGTAATAGAGGAAATGATGGAGGAAGAAAAGAAATCTGCAGAGAATAAAAGCAGGATGAGGCAGGACAGGAAAGTGACTGAGCACAAGGGAGAAGAATTGTCAGGAAAATAACGAGATTAAAGAGAGAAAGAGGGGGAAATAGACTGAAGGTGGGGATGAAAAAATGAGTAAGAAGAACAAATGTGACGGAGATGGAGGGGAGCAAAAATACATGACTATGTATGTGCGTATTCATACACATACACGTGGTCTACTTGATCTTTCAGCAGCAGTGGCCAAGAGGTGATGCTGGTTGCCACGACGACCACTAAACCAAAAGCACAAGTGTGTTACTAAACATTTGCACACCTAAAGTGTGTGTGTCTGTGTGTTATAAATAAACTGTACTCTGCATGGGGTAGAATGTCTTCACTTTATGTGCTTTCAGCTCATCAGCAGTGAAACGATCATCACAGTATGGAAATCAATAGCCAATCAACAGCAGCGCAGAGTGATGCAGCTGCCACCTCAGGCTGATGAATACTATATCCTCTCCAACATCAGATCGATAACACCATGCTCCACTGACCCCACAGCTTTTGTTATGGATACAGAATGGTTAGAACAATTCCCATGATTCCCATTAACCCAGACAACTGACACACATACGAAATATAACATAAACACTGCAGAGCACAGACCCACTGCTGTTGGTTGGAAGAGCTGAAAAAGGCAACCGTGAATCAGTCGCAATGAATTTATCAGTATATATAGATATATGTGTTTGTTTGTGTGTACCTACGTATGTATAAAGATACATACAGGGTTCTAAATTAACACCCGCCAACCCACCAAATGTGGGTTAAAATTCATTTTAGCAGGTGTTGATAAAAACCTACTAGCCAATTTGGCCGGTGATGCATGAGGCAATCGTGTTGGTCAGATATACTCTACGTTCTCAGCCATTTGTACACCCTGGCAGTGATTCCTACATTTCCAATAAATACTGTGCCGTAATGCTAAGTAATGACGTTTAATAAGCCTGGTATTTCACTCTAGGGTGCAACCAGCATGAGAAATGAACAGAGATAGATAGTGCAAAGGAGGTAGATAAAGTTGCTAAAGTAGCAAAAGTTTAACGTAAAACATAGTTTAACGTCTAAAGTAAAACTAAATTAAATGTAGCAGTGGTTGAATTTGGGACGGACGAGGTTGGGCGAGAAGAGAAAGAATGGAGGGGATATGGATATCGGCGTGTCCTTGTAGTTGCACACAACTACATTTATTACATCACAACCCAAACACTCTTATAAAGAGTGAGCTGATGATCATTATAAAATAGATATGTGTTGCTGCATGGTGGTTATCTCTTTCCTGATAAGCAGGTCTTGGAGAAGCTTCTCTAATCCAGCTAGAGTTGTGGGGAACATTTTTGCGTTAGCTGATAAATCCAGAAACCTTGCAAGCACTGATCTAATTCAGTGTCAATCTGTCCTTTTTTTCTATAACACAATTAGAAGCCAAAAATAATTAGTCCTTCACCCACCAAGCAGCTTAGAGTACCAATGACTCTGTTATTTGTGCTTCTCACAAACAGTCCATCATGAATATTTCAGTATTTCCTGATAATGAAATGTCAGTGTTGGTGCAGGACTTAAAATATACCTGTACATGTAAACATCAAGGGATAGTTTGCAGCTCAATCATATAAAATAAAAAAATATTAGCAAATTAGTGTTTTTGAAATGTATGTCAGAAAATTACGAGGTTGTTCTGGAAATACAGTTGACCAATAAATAGATGCAGTGTGCACCAGATGGAAGAAACCACCAGTCTATGTGGGCTGTGAATGAGGAGACTTAGAAATCCTTTAAGCCCATGTGTGTCTGTGTGCACATACATGTTTGAGAGATAGATGAAAAACTAGTGTCTGCGGGGACTTGTTCCAGTTCTGTATTTTTCATTAACAGTGTGACATTTTGCCTCTGAACAAACTGCTCCTCTGTGTGCAGCCTCAGTCATCCTCATCACTCACTCCCTTTTTATTATCTCAGTTGGGTCTTCATTGAGCTTTGCACCTCTGTAAACATTTACAGATGAGACTTTATTTCTTTGTCTTTTTCTCCTCTCTCTGTTGTAGAGTTAGTGAACATGCTCTGCAGCACAGTCACATGAGTTCACACATTCCTGTTGTATTTAAAATCTGCTCAGTAAAATAACGTAAATAGTCTTTGAGCTGCCTGACGCCGCCTTCCTTTCCGTTAATCACCATCAGGCTAACAGCTTGTGTTTTGCATCTTTTTTTTTTTTTTTGCCCAGAACTAATTTTCTATTCAAAACATATTATTGGGATATTTTATCATTCATGTGTTCATATGTTTTAATTACTACATATGCTTTCTTTTTCCTACATAAGAAATTTGTCTGCAGCTGCTATGCAAGCTCTGTGATGAGCATTTAGCTCAAAGGAAAATACTAACTTGACCGTGGTTGGCATGTAAGGTTGGCATTTTTAACACTGAACACAAAATACGGGCAATGCTGATGGCAATGTTCTGTATAACACATGAAGCAAAGTAAGGGACAAAGGAAAAGATTCTGACCTGATTATGGCATGATGTAAAATTGAACTGTTCAGGTTCAAGGTCTCTACAGTCAATTACACTACATCTAATATTTGTGGAAACTTTTCTGCATGCAGAGCAATCAACTGAACAATCGAGTGAGTGAGTGAGTGAGGGACTGATGTTTTTCTTTGTCTTAGATCAGTTGGCCTGGGTCTGTTGTGTAAATGTTTGTCGACACGGAATAACATTGACTTCATGTGACCATTAACAAAAAGACAGCTAGCTATAGGCCCATATCTAAGTTACCTGTGTAACAGTTTGGTCTCCACACCAATTCATCCAGTGATTTCACTGAACCAGAAGCAGAAGCCCCCACCTACACTAGTCAAGTTTTTTTTTTTGACAGTGCATTAAAAGCACACAAACTACACACTCACATGCATACACAAAGGAACTGTAGGAGAACAATAGACAGCCTATTGTTCTCTCACAGTTTCTCTGTTCCTGGTAATTGCTGAGTTGAAGCCTGTACCACAATGCCTAATTAATTTTATCTAACAGGATTCGACTCAACAATTACCAGAAACTGCTTTCAGGCAGAGAGGGGGATGTTCGGTTTTCTTTGAAGAGATGCACAGCCTATTCATGAGAATGATCTACTGACTAATACAGGGGCAACCATGGTGTAGGTGTAAATGCATGCATTCATTAACATAACCTTAGGTGTGCATCTGTGACTCACCATGGTCGTGTGCAAAAACCAGCAGGGACAGCCCCTTCAGCCTCTGTGCAATTTTATCATATGGCCCGCAGTGCTCCCCAGCCCCGTGGGCAATAAACACCAGAGCCCTGAGAAGGGGAGAGGAAAAAAGGTTTGAACAAGTTTGTGTAATTGCAGACCTCTTCTCTCGCTTCAAGTGTCTCACAGATAGACCCACACACACACACAGCAAATGTTTATCCTTCTTGACTCTGAGATATCTAAAATCCAATCCATGGTAGGAGGACCGAGAAATTATCCAACTAATGAGGTGGAGCTTAGCTTAAAGCAGAAAATGTCCAGTGGGGTTGAAAAGTCTGGCACCACTTTCTAGTTCCCCTGAGTGGGAATACCATATAACTAGTGTATATATGTGTGTGTAAGACAGAGGTTGAGCAGGTTGGATGAGCAAAAAAGGCACATCAACATGATCAGAAAAAGATGACTGAGAGCATGACAGCCTCTGTTTTCAGAGATGAAGCAATCATCCATCTGTCCGTCTATCTGCCTCAACACCTCCCTTCCTGATGACTCGAAACAGACACTGAGGAATCCAGTGAAACCCAAAGCAACAATGACATCCCCCCTTTTGTAATTCTGTTTATAGATACCACACTATAGTTTGGTTCTCTGACAGTACACATTAAATATTGAGCAAAACTGAGAGCGTATAAAAATATTTCCTCAGAACAGCAAAGTCATTGGTTAAATACCTACGTGCGCTTTCAATTGAGATTTATGTTGTATTCATTCAAGACAGCTGCATGGAAATGAACACTTGAGGTTAAATATGCAGAAGTTTTACAGCTTGTCCAAAGTAGAACTATGTTGTTGTTTTAGACATTGTCTAAGTGTTGTCAGACTTCATGTTTCAACTGAAATACAATTTGCTCCGTTCATTTCTTTTTCGGCAAAGGTGCATCAAAGCAAAACAAAACTAATTTTTTATGCAGCGGTGGATGCTTTAATATAATCATATATTATCAAGGAAAGACAGTGAGCCAGTTGCAAGTGTTTTCTCTACTATACAGACCTTTATTTGAATCATGGATGCTGATAAGATTTTTCCAACCAAGAGGGAAATGATGACGCTTCAAAAGTTTCAGAACTTATATCGATGGCTGAAAAGCAAAACCTCCTATCAGCAGAATTTCCCTGACTGGTGGATGTCACTGTGGATGATGAGAACAACGAAGGCTGTGAGAAGAGAGTGCCTTTTTCAGATAGGATGTTTTGAGTTTCAGCCGTCGATATAGGAATTCTTATTCTTATGCCTCAAATTAATAGTGGAGCTGTGTCACTGTCGATATCGTCAAAACGCTATTACTAGAATTTACAATCAATCAACGAGGCAAATCAATGGTTTCATCACACACTTCATGAAATCAGTCATTTGCTTTTCAAGCAAAAACATGCCCCTAAAGTCAAAAACGAATTTCAAAAATATGCTCTTTTCACAAAACAGCCCTATTATGTTGAAAACAACAGGATTATCCTGTTACTTTCACTTAATATATCGATTTCAAGGCAGAGTGGTCGTTACGGTGAGAAGAGAGGGTAAGATGGTACCGAACCAAGTATATTCTTCTCACGGTTGAATTGTATATTTACTCAGAGGCAGAAACCCATTGTTAATCAAAACTCTTCAGCAGCTCTGACAGTTTTCTGAAAGGCTCTCTAATTTTTTGAGCTTTTCCATCAGTCCACAATCAGCATTTGAGCAGCTCTGAAACGCTCCAGTGTTTTTTCACTCAGTAACAGCAGTACCAGAGAATCAATCAGCAGAAGCAGTAGACAATTAGCCCAAATGCATTCAGCCACAGAGAAAAGGGGAGCGGGGGGGAAACAGGGCGAAAGTGAAAGAGAGGCGGAGCAGTGTGGCAGTGGAAGATAAGAGTAGCTGTTCATCTGGCTTCATTAGCAAATTGCTCTGCTTTCACTTGCTGCTCTCTACCCCTTTTAGAAAGCCAACGCCCTCGGCTACAACTTCCTCTGCACTTGTTGGCTCAGCGAATGTACGTGTGTGTGTGCAACTCAGTGTCTGTGTGTGCCTGAAAGAGTGTCTTTGTATTGACAAAATGTTCTGTCACACACATTCTGAGGAGCAGCAGGAGTTTAATGGGCCTAATCGTGATTCATATTAATGATGACTTTAGAGTGAACAACACTTTGCACACTGACAGCCAGTGCTGAATGTGACATTTGTGATTTAACTATGATCCACACCATTTTCGAAATACTTCCTTCATTTGTTCAGTAATACCCCCATGTTCCCGTCTCTCAGCTTTATCTCTCCTTGTGACGTTTGACTTTGAGGAGATCTGAGTTACCAGAAAGAAAAAAAAAAAAATCCAATAAAGTCAAACCATGTGCTGACTTCTTACAGGTTTTAAAGGCAGTCTGAACAGATGTCTGCTTTCATTCAGCCACAGGCATCTGCAGACACGTGATAATATTCAGGCATCAACAGTTTGCTGGCTCGGCCATACAAAACCACTTTCCACTTTGCTCGAAGTGGTCTGGTAAGGCTCAAGAGGCAACTGCTTCGAACAAACGTTACTTCATTTGGCTGTGACATTGTTGCATTTCACTACCTCACTCAGGCATCAATCTGAAGCCATTCGTTTCACAAGTTCACAGCCCCCCCAGCTGAAAGACCTGAATGTCAAACAACAAATTTTGCAAATTTCTGTGCTATTGGGAGACCTGTTGCTAAGATAGGTTTATGCTTTATTATTGTTATTATTTTTTATCTTTAACACCTACAGTACTGAAATATATCTCACAAATCTCAGAGGTTTAAAGAGGCACTGACAGCATCACTGTCTCATAATTTCCCTGACTCACATGTTGGTCTGTCTTCTAGCTTCTAGACTCAGTTCTTTCATAGTGGGTGATTTATTGACTGAAATCTCATTAAGTGAAGTTGATGCTAAAAATTCCTGTTGACCATGGAACGGTTTCATCACGAGATAGACTTGACTCAATAAATAATCAACATATTTGCCTTGAAAGTGGGAGCAGCCACCCATCAACACTACACTTTATCCCATCATGCTGTTCAGTCCCTTTAATGCCATCTGTGCAAAGTTACTGGCACAATCAGTTCGTTGGCTTACATTGATTATATTGTGTTTAATAGAAGAGTTAGAATCTTTCAGGTATAAGAAAAGCCGTTTTTCGTTTCCCAGTCTCGTTCCCTTTCTTCACTGTCTCATTTCTCACGGGAACTGGAGACCCACATGTCTCCCACAGTTTCCGTTGCTGGAACAGCATGACTTCTAACAAGCCTTATTAAAACACTCATTGAACGACAGAGAGAGTTTAGTCCTCCCTCTGGCTCTAGTCACAGCTACTCCAAACAACCCCAGGCCCAAATCAAAGCCAAGACCCTAATCCTCTTAATGTAATGCTGACTGACTACACCAAGCTTATTTAGGTGTACACAAACCTCACTATTATGGTCAGATGCCACTTTCTCTACCTTAAACTGGGAAATTTCCAAACACACACACTCACAAAAAAAAAAATCTTGGGCATTTTACATGTCCAACTTATTTACTACATGCCCACCATTACAATTAGAAAAAACTAAATTAAATCCTTGTGGCATATGTAATCCAGATTTATTTTTTATTCTTCACAGGTAAAACAATTTCCAAGCAAGAAATTTTAACATGTCACAATACGAAAAAGCAATAACGATGCCTGAATTCCTTTTGGCCGCTGCAGTTTCACAGGCCTGGGTTTGTTCATGCTGGTTCACACTGTTGTGGCTTAGTGGGAGTTAGCGTTCATTTGATTAGCACCAAAACACATGCTTTTCTTACTAGGCTCAACAGATATACAACCCTTGTTTAACTCCCGAGTTCAGGTTTAATTACACATGCAATAAGTGTGTAAACCTCTAAACACTGATGTAGAACAGAAACACGTGGCTAATAGCTAAGCGTTAAATTAACATTTGCACATAGTCAGACTTTCCACCACTGGTTTGAATTTCCAGGTTGTGAAATCTCCCTGGGACAACCGCTCAACAACAAGTGAGGTTTATTATTCTTTGCTATTGTTGTGTTAAATTACCACTGGTCGTTTTGGTGATGGTATGTCCAAACATGGAAGGAACCGGAGGTTGAGACAGGACAGCCTGGCATGTTAATTTACTTAGATTCCTTGTCTCTCTTTCTCTGGGTGTGTGTGAGTCACTACTTTAATCTTGCACATACCACAGTCCAACTGAGTCCAAAAGAAACTACTTCATACTGCTGAGCTTTCTTTACAGGACTTTTCAAAGTATATTTATATGGGTGAATGTTAAATATAGTTAAGTATAAAGATTAAAGGAAAAGAAAAAGAAGATTGGACTGTGTGTCAGAGAGGCATGAGCCACATAAATAGCTTTTGAAAAACTATAAAAGGTAGTGAAGTGCTGGAGTCCAGAGTGGAGAAAGCTTTTTTTTTTGTTTAATTTTTATTTCACACGCTCTTTTGGGCAGCACGGTGGCATAGTGGGCAGCACTGTTGCCTTATAACAAGACGAGTTCAGTTCTGAGGCCTGAGCCCTTTCTGTGCGGAGTTTACATGTGTCTCTGTGCTTGCGTGGTACTCCAGTTACCTCTCAAAAACATGCATGTTTAGGTTGATTGGCGACTATAAATTGTCCCGAAAATGGAAAAGCAGTTGAAGATGGATGGATGGAGGGACAAAGATAGAATCACAAGAAGGAGAGATATTAAGAGCAGTAAATGGCAAAGAAAGGAAGTTATTAGAAAAGTTATTCTAACTGACTAGCACCATCACTATGTAGCACTAAATTAGCATCCACCGCAGCAGTTCACCATCTAGCCCTGTGAGTAGCTCTGTCTGTTGCTCAGCCGTGATGATACTGGCTGAGCAACAGACTTTACTTTGGCATAATATCACACAATTACATGAATCATTTCTGGGCCCTGGCAAAGTTTTACAATAGTAAAAGCCAGATGGATTTAAAACTCATTTGACTAGGACTGATGATGGTGGTCTATTTAGGCAGCAAAGCATTTTTTTTACTCACAACTCCATCTCTCTTCATACATATAAGGCTGAATTGCAATGCAGATTTTACTGCCCGTGTCTCCTGTAATATGTTAACGATGAAATGGGCCATGGGCACACAGTACGTTTTAATTATATGCTCAATTTGATAACATTGTGGTAAAGTTTGAAACACTTTCAGGCATTGAATTCTCTGCTGCCAAGAAGATTGGATGCACTTAGAGCAAAACCAAGTAGATATGACAGGGAAGTACATGTGTGACGGCTGGAGGATAACTTGGGTTAAGAAATAGGGATGAAGTGTGACAAAGAAAGTCAAAATTCATGGAATCAGCACAGCAGAAAAAAGGAACATACAGGAGAGAGACAGGAAATTGGTGCGTGATGGAGAGGAATGGATGCAGACAAACAGGAGAAGGCACAGCAGGATGGTTTACACCAATGAAAATGAAAAGGTAAACCACAGAGATGCCATATTGAAGACAGACACAGTCAGGGACTTCAGGCTCATTTGATCAGTTTGTCTACCATTTTACAACTTTCCCACAGTGTTGTTTTTACTTTGTGTTCAAACCCTCAGGGCCACTGCAGTAATACAGACAAAAGCATATTTCCTCATTGCAGAGTAGAAACATCAATGCAACGGAGATCAAGAAAACTCATCTGCATTACGTGAAAGCATCTGCATACCAGGAAAGCTTCAACAGGACATTAAGGAAGAGGACAAGTGTCTGTGGATGATGATGTACCACTTAGTACCTCAATAAACTCAAAAGCTGGATTTCATTTGATTTTTGTGACAATCTAACTGTATTTTACTTTGATGCATCATATCTCTGTTTACGTTGTAGCATTAAACTTTTCTTTGAGGAATCTTCAAGTTGGATTTAATCAATATTTATATTTAATCCATCTGCATAGCAGCAGTGAGTTGAATTTAATTTATGGAACTCATAATAATTTTATAGAAGAACCTATAAAACAATCATTAGCAGTGCTCAGGCTGTTGCTAGTAATACTGGAGAGGGGGCAGATGATAGCTACAGTTAGTTAATTAACTCACTGTGAATATGAGCAGCCATGGAATTTAAATTAAAAACTGTCTCATTATCATGTCAGCTTACAATAAGTGATTGGAGTTGGTAAATTGAAACATCTATTTTGTGGATTTTTAATAAAAGTGGCTATTTACTAAGTCAAAATTTGCCACAAACCATGAAGGGTATTGCTGCATTACAAAGCTTTTATTATTGTAAAGTGTTTGAGTGACAAGCCGAACAGTGGCATAGAGCAGCAGGGAAATTAAATAATGGAGAAACACAAAGGTGGATGGAAACTCATCCAGACACCAGCAGTGAAAACAGCGATAACAGCCTGACCTATTTACACAATCCGAGTGTGTGTTTGTGTCTGTTATTTGTATACTGTCGAGTGATATGTTCTCTGTGCGAACACACAGGCTGTGCAGGGGATTCAAGCCCAGTCCAACATTTATTGGAAGACCTGTCAATCATTGATGATGCACCCCACAACCCCTCCCCCTTTCGCCTACTTCCTGCTTCTAGTTAAAGGACTTTTTAGGACCCTGTGACCTTTGGCCCAATTTTATTCTCAGCCCTACAATAGCCCTACAAATAAAGACAATTACATAGCTCTGCATTAGCCTAATAGTGGAATAGTTTCTTAATATGAAATGAGAATGTTACTCATGCAACATGCAATCACTTGCATGCACTGTCTGCTTTAATTGCCACTTGTTAACATTCATCTACCATGTTCACAACATTATTTTATTTTTATTTTATTTACCTAAAACTAGCTGCACATTCTTCATAAGTTTTGATCGTCACACACAATTGTCACAACAAACTGAATTCATCCAACCTTTCCAAGACCTCTAAACACCTGGATCAGTCCACAGACACGACATGAAGAACACGCTTTGTGTCAATGTTTTCCCTCCACTCAGTGGGGGATTTAGTATTTAACAGCCTGCTTAATTTCCATTTCTCTGCTGAACAGACCTTCCAAGGATGAAACTGTCTGTAGTCAGTAAACAGTTGGTGAGGGTCATTTGACTCAATAAATGGCAAAAATGGCATCACATGTTTAGTGGTGTTCACAATGATGGTGAATCATCTGTTATGTTTTAGACTTTTGCTACTTTGTTTACTCCATTTTCCAGCACTACCTTCCTTCCTCTGATCTGTGAGGATGTGCTGCTTCTTTGGCCTTTATGGCCAGGAAATGGAAAAGTTTGGACACAACAAAACACTGTTTTTCACTATTTCCAGCAACTAAATACTTCAACCGATTGAGTAATAATCACACAGTTCATCATTTAGTAAAACTGAAACTACCATTGCAGCTCTAGACTGGTGCATTTTTGAGTAATCATTAACCACATGATTCAGTCAGTGGTTTGAAATTAACAGAGGTCACTTGAGCTTCAAACATTACCATAATAATCCATAAAGTCAATACATATTTATAACACTTTGTAATGTCTTCAGAGATATAGTTTAAGCTTTCAGGCTGCTGTCTGATTTAACTTTTAACCTGTATATCTCTTGTCAGCAGTTTCTTGTGATTCAGAAAAACTAAACACGGCACCAGCAGCTTCCGTGGCTGATATGAACTGCTTCTTATTGCTAACGTGAAAAATTGAAACGGTCATGTTGTTTTCTGAAAGAATCAATACGCTTTAAAGTCAGCCTTCACTGCATAAAAGATAGTGGAGTGCTGTTCAAATCTACATTTTTTTTAAAGCATCAACAACTTCTAAATTGTATTTCCTATTCGCAGCAACAGTTAAATCAACTTTTTCATTGATTTATGCAGAAAATGCTGTGGGCTTCTGGTTAAGTCGCATCGAAAAAGTCTCAGCTTTCATGAATTTGGTTGTGACACGCTGTTGTGTTGTGTTGCTAATCTGGCTGCTGCAGTGAGTGGGTATAGCTGTGAGGCGTTTTGTTATGAAACAGAGCTTGTGTTAAAACAGGAGGTGTATTTCTTAAGTGGAGGATGTACGAGAGACAACAGACTGTAGTGTCTGGATTTGTCTTACGGTCTGATAACATTCAGAGTGAAACTTTGACTTAAATGAACATGCTGATCACTCAGGAATGTAATTACAATCTTATACATAAAGGGTTGAAAAATAAACTTAGGTAAACCAGGAAATGAGTTTTCTGATATTTCTTTTCGGTGAAACACCATAAACAGTGCAAACCCCACAGACTCCATTATCAAGGTATGGCTGGGAATTTACCGAAAGGCTTCTGTTTTGTCACCCTATAAAATCTACATTAACACGTCTTCAGCAAGTCCGCAGAAGCTGCTACTTCAGCTAAAAGGATTTATTGGAGGATTTAAGGGTACTGTGAAAGCCTGAATGCAGCTTCTGAGGCTTGTTCCTGGGATATGAGCATATATATATTTTCTTTGGCACTGCTAAGTGCTCACATTCCACAAAGAAGATGAAGATGGGTCCAGTGCTCACAAATCAGAGATTCAAAGATCTGCAGCGTCCATGCACAAATATTAGCACATCACTCCACAACCTTTCCTGGAGTCTTGCATGTCTATCTGTGGCATGCTTGCATGCATTTTGAGCATGGTCACTGTTAGCCTCCAGTGAAAACGCTCTTATGTAAGTCTTCCAAAACCTTGGCTCTTAAACTGTTACAGCACAGAGAGACAGAGGAATCTGCAGACATTTTAAACCTGCAGTCATTTTGTTTGTTTTTTTTTTCTTTTTCAAAATGCATCATTTGCAAAGCAAAAATTATTTGCATTGGTTGTTTGTTTAACCGGTGCTATCACCGATAAATGAGTGATATTTTACATATATGTCTTCCCAGGAAGCCTGTATTATATGAGCAGTTAGGTGAATGAGCTCATGTTTGTCGACATCTGGGACAGGGTTTCTGTTTGACTATGTGCCACAGTCCTCAGTGGCATTATGGGTAAAAACAAGGTCAAATGTTTGTTCCGCATGAACCAAAGTTCCCAGAATATATCACATTTCGCATTTCTACGACTTAATCTGTGCATAGAAGAGCCACAGCCTTGGCTCAGGGGGAAACGACACAACAAATGAGCAGACACAGAATCAGCTCATGTTCTGCTCAGCGAGTGTACATTTGATTAATAATCTCTTGACTCCAGAGGTTTGGTGTGCATCCGGTTTCTGTCACATTTCCATTGTTCTGTGCTCTAACCCTGTATTCAACCATGTGCTTTATGATTGTAAGTGTCACATCTGTGTTCAGTTTCCTGCTTTGCCACAGTCACATGTGTGAAGAGTCCAGAGACATTTCACTTAAAACTGCTGCAACTGCCCAACCAGGAAGCGTCCAACAGTAGTCGGTGAAAATGAAACTATTAAACAGAGTCAGAATAGTTGTTTTTTCATATATATATATATATATATATTTTGGTTTTTGTTATAAATTTCGCTCATTAATCACAGGCTATGTTACTAAATGCCTCTTGGCTGAGAGACACCAGTCCCATTCACACTATTTCACACACCAGAATGTCTCGTGAGTCACTAATCGAGGCTTTTACGAAATGAACTATGATGCTATTCATGAGAGTTGACAACTTAATCCCAATCAGTTACAAGGGAAAACCACAAAAGACAAGGGTTTACAAGTCTCCAGAGACAGATGTTGACATTCAAGCCAGCATGTGTTTGGAAACTTTTCAAAATAAAGTTCAGAGGAAAATCCACTAATGTTCACATTCATTCATTTACTGATGTCTCCTGTTAATGCAGTCAAATCTAATTTTGCCTAGAATTGATTCAGTGAATCTGAATTTAACTACATTTACAAAAAGTAACTGACTGCAGCTCAAATGAATGGAATATAGATGTATAACATATCAGTCCACTCAAGGAAGATTTTTGATCTTCAGACTGATGTTATCTTTGTTGAGCGGACTGTTAAGGTTTGTTTATAAAAGCTTGGAGTGTTTTCCAGGACCACATTCATAGTTCTCCAAAAAGATGGTTAGTATAAGATTCAGGTGAACGTTCAGTCGTGTTGCAAATAAGTCAATGAATTGTAGGCCAGTCTATAACGTGTGTTGACAATTCAACACACATTAAATATTCCATTTAACCTTGTGTAGTGGGCTGAACAAGAAACATGTTCTTTGTTTTTCTAATGGGATCATGACCCAGAATGAGTCGCTGGTACATCTGTCGGTCCCCTCTATGAAAGACTGGCATAATTATGTTGTTTTTAATGTGCTGGGGCCAGTAAATTAGAGTGAAGTGTCCAGATGCACACCAGGCTACAACTACACAAATCTAATTGTTGTCATTTTGCTGTCTTCTTTTCACCTGGTGATGTATTTGTGAGTTCAGAGCAGAACTTGGTGAGACTATGATCAAACTCCTTTCAATGAGCTGTTATTGCTCAGCCAAACTTCTTAGGTTACTGAGTTACAGCTCTCAGGTGACCTGCCTGGGTTGACACTCCTCACAGCATATGAAGATGAATTTTCCAAATAAAGCAGGAAATGTTGTGTTGTGGAAGTACAGAGGAGATGGCTGAGGAGTGGAGGCTTGCCTGACCAGTCACAGATCTAATAACAGTCCTGAGCGGCTGTTTGAAAGTCAGCTGAAAAAGTCACACACTGGTGCAGTTTCTCTGTCAGAGCTGAAGGCAGAGTTACTGTGGCAGCATATAAACACACACATGCGACTCCACCAGCAAGCCCAGAATAAAAACCGTTTTAAAATGAACCTGAACCCCCCCCCCCCCCCCCCCCCACGTCCTCTCCACTGACCTTGGCGGCCCGTCGGGCTCCCAGTAGCGGCAGAACAGGTGCAGTCCGTCGGCGTTGACGATGTGCGGCAGGTCGCTGTAGGGGACTCCCTGCGGGCTCCGCCGCGGAGCAGCTCCCGGCTCGGGCATGGAGGCGCCTGGAACAGAGACACGGAGCAGCGACATGAGCACGTCGCTGCCGCAGAGGAGGCAGCTGAAGCCGGCGACCAGCAGGCAGGTGACGGCGGCCACCGCGTTCATCGTTTGTTGTTGTTGTTGTTGTTGTTTTTTTTTGACGGGTCTTACAGGCACTGAGTGATGTGCCCGATCTAATCCTGAGCTGCGCGCGCGCGCGAACACACGCACACACGCACACACATCAATATCCATACACACACACACGGGCAGTTTCAGAGAGTTACGTCACGAGACCATATGCTCGCTCAACCGCTCTCTCTCTCCCGCTCAACCCCTACACTCTCCACATGCTCTCTCTCACACTCACACTCTCTCACACACACACTCACACTCTCACACACACACATTCACACACACACACTCAATGAGCTCTATTGTTGTGGCCATATCTACACTGGTGAGTGCAGCCGTGTCACCGGGTTTATTCTCTGATGTTTAGTCTGAAGAAGTCTCTGATTATTGGCCCTGCAGAAAACAACAATTAAAGCTAGATTTGTACATTACACTTAAAGGCTCGTCTGCGCAACCTCCACTACACAACAGCTACACAACACAAGCCCACTGGAAATAAAGAAGGATCAGCAGAAATAAATCATCAAACGTTATATCTATGATAAATGTCATGTAATGTGATTATTGAATGGATAATAGATGATGGATGAGGAAGATTTATTTTCTTTTTTTAGTTTTATTTCATCGCACTTTGGCGCGCGTGCAAGTGTAGAAACATTTAGCGGCCAAATAAAACTGCTCAATGGAAAATTATGTCATCGATTCGTCTTTCTCTTCCTGCCCAGAAAACATCAACAACATCCCTCTGTCTCTCCATCTTTAATTTCATCAGAGGTGAAGCCTCCTCTGACACCTGGTCCCGTTGGACACACACCGCTGCAGGACAGCATGCAGAGTGAATGGCATGTGCTGCATGACAAAGAGCAGGGCACCGAGTCCGGAGCCAGGCACACCGACAGAGGTAAAAATAGGGAAGCTATTTTGTATTTTGTGAGGTAGTCCGGTGTCGCCTGTCAGGGTTGGTGACCTGAGACCTCCTTCCTCAATATTTAATAGATAATTCAAACATCAGTGCACTACAAGCTTCCACCTGACACCTCCATCTGCGGTTATTCATAAATAATGAATTCATTTTTTTAGGATTCGTGTTAATGATAGAAATCCTGGTGTGTGTGTGTGTGTGTGTGTGGCATATTTAACAGGATCATAACAGAGCCAGAATAACAGCAAACCTCGTGCATCATCACACATGTGAAAATTAGACCCATACCTTCAAACTTATAATTGGGCTGCATGTCAGTGCATTATTACTGGAAACTGATGCCATCACATGTGTAGGCAGAGCCCCCCTCTTGTTTTCATCTCTGCTGCAGCCACACGTCTCCAGCTTCACTCTGCACGTTAACAGGACGGGGACGTTTTGGTGCACTTGAGCCCAGAAAAGGGAGCAAACGATTGCAACGCCAAGTGTGTCTCAGAAAGGCTGCCATTCTAGCTTAGTAAAGACAGGATTCATCTGCTAGGCTGCTGGTGTCGATGCCAGTGGTTGTGGTGGTGGAAATAGCATCAATATTATGGTCTGCATCTTTCATATGGAAAGGTGAACAGGGGAAGCCAGAGAAGATCCTGCATGTACACACATCACTGGAAGAACTAAAGCTCATGTTGGTTAAAATGAGAAGATAGAGGAATGCTATGATGAAAGATTAGGGGTTAAATGGTCATAGAGATGGGACCAACCTGTGCTGGAGTGCCTGCAGTGAAGTTTCAGCTTCTTCAAGGACCCTAAAACCCCTCTCTCCCTGTGCTCTCTCTCTCTCTCTCCCTCCGTTTTGATGTCAGTATGTCTCTCTGTCCTTCCTCTCTTTCTGTCTCAGATGCTCTGCTGTCGCCACCCGCCAGGAGAAGAATGCAGCCAGCGACGTCTGAAGAGAAACTAAATGGGTATTCATACACATAACACACACCCTCTCTCTCTCTCTCTTTCTCTCTCACCCTCTCTCTCTCTCTTTCTCTCTCACCCTCTCTCTCTCTCTCTCTCTCAGACACACACTCATTTACATTACACATTTTCCCCTGAGATGGAGATGCAGCTCTCTCTTGCCCCTCATGTTTAGCTTCATTTACAGTAAAATAAATATGGACCTTCCAAGCTTTGACTTGATAGTTCCAACATCTAAATGATATAAATCTCAAGCTTCCAGAATGACCATTCTTTCTTCATCTGCCGAGAGCATTACACTGTTTGCTATTACAAAATAATTAATTAGACTATACTTCCACGTCTTAAGACTTCTTCACCTCTGGGTGGGTTCAGTAATATGAAACTGCTATAGTTTTTATTCTTTTTTTTGCCACTTGGAGGCAGCCAGATAAAGTAGGCTGCTAAACTATTTGAAAATACTTTAAGAAGAAAGAAATGCACAATGGCAACTCTTTCTGAATGTAAACCATTTTTTTTTCATGGGGAAACTCTTCTTTAAGTTTCTGT
This sequence comes from Echeneis naucrates, assembly GCF_900963305.1. Taxonomy (NCBI): domain Eukaryota; kingdom Metazoa; phylum Chordata; class Actinopteri; order Carangiformes; family Echeneidae; genus Echeneis; species Echeneis naucrates. The sequence continues at coordinate 8,508,830 of NC_042517.1, read as the reverse complement.
TGGGAAATTTTCTAGCAAAAACCTAATTTACTCACACAAATGTTTGTTCTCCTTTAGTTTCACTTTTCATCAATACTTCAGACAATTTCACAGTAAAATCCTCCATTATTGGACTTTTTCCTTCGCACGGTGTTGGCTAAAACAACTAAACTCTGCTCTACTTGCCTTTAAACAGTACTTGGTATCATCTCAGCCAAGGCTTCCAGGAAATAATAAAAAGGGGACATTAAAACACTGTGGGTTGGTCAGAGACACAATTTACCGTCACCTGTTATATTTCTGGTAGTTGTACTCCACCAGAAACCGCATTGTACTCAATTATGCTGGCAATAACTTTGTGGGTCTTAATGATGTTAATGCCACTGCAATCGGAGTGTAGTGTTTCAGCAGAAAAACAAGAGACTGGTTCCAAAACCAAATAGCATTGAGGTGAGTGACACTGAGTCAGTGCTAATGCACCATGTATTCCCCATCCAGTCACTAATCCCGACTCCCTGCCCATTGGTCCTGGGTGGGTGTATTAATTGGTTTTAACATAGCTACATACTGAAAATTCTTCCAATTCTCCCAATCACCACCACCATCATCACACCAGTGGATACTGGTACAGCAGGATGGGGTGAGTATATATCATGGTATCATTGGTAAAAAAATCTCTCTCTCATTAGGTGAATAGTGTATATTCTCTGGGAGAAATGACTGCCTAAATGTTTTGGACTGAATGGATTAATGGACAACAGAAGGATCTTTTTGCACATAAACTGAGTTTTAATGAAAGCCATTACTGGAAAACCAAATGTCTTTGTTATGTGTAAATATGATTCAGTGTTTCTGTTCTCATCAACAATGACTCATAATACCTGTTTTCGGCTAACAGAGGATTGATTTGGTTGCAAACTTCCTGCACTGAAGCACAGAAATATGACACATTGTCATAAACTGAGAAGTATTTTCAGTTCATTAAAAGTAAGACCCACGGCAAACAGGAGTCAATTGTTGAATCATGTGTTCTTCATATGTGGGATTTGGAGCTACAAAAATGTGTCGGTGTATGTGCTGACACAGAGTTCATGTGTTTTGAAAGTGATTAGCTGATGGTGAAAACTGAGCATCTTTTTTGTAAAAGGCAGCCGGCAGGTTGTTAATTCCCTGTTGTTGCATCAGTAAATCTAAATGCCTTTCATGGAATATTCAACACTTCAAAACTGGCCATGTGTGGAATAAAAGTGAGTAAAATGAAGCATTGAACTGAATAGATTTTTATTTTTCATGTTAACACGTGTTAGATTTTCATAAATACAGCATTAATATTAATATGCAGTTGATGTATGGTGATTAAATACAATGTATATATTACCTAAAGTTGTCCAAGAAGGCAATTTGCATGAAAAAAGGGATCGCATTCACAAACACAGTGGAGAGGCCGCTTTTTAGTGATCCGAATTAGATGTAACTGGTATGAGACCCATTTTGCCCCACAATGTGTTCACGTGTTCAGTCGTGTGTAAATTTAAGCCATGATAAAATCGAATAGATTTACTTAAAAAGCTTCCCCTTATTGTTGTCTTAAAAAGGTGAAGCCCAAACTATTTTTTGTACCCCTATTGGCACATGTTTATTTCTGCTGCTATGGTTAGTTGTTTGTTTTTAAACATGGGGTAAGGGGAATTGACATGCTTTTGAAGTGAGCCTAAAGTGATTATTTGAGGAACTGCAGTTTTTGGCGCGTCAGTGTTGGCTTCATATTTCCTCCTGATGGGTTGCTGCTGTACACAAGCAAAGTATATTACTGCGTCATTACATATAGATTCATTACATAGAAATATAAATACAGACTTATAGTAATTTAGCTGCAATGTTCATTGTTGGTTTGTCTTGTCTTATTTTCCATAGTCTTGTGTTACAGTGGGTTTCTGCATGTGTGTGTTTGTGTGCGTGTGTATGCAGAGAAACTGGAGTCTTAGTTATTTGAAGCTCAGGGGATAAAATTCTCACAGTTTCACTTCTTTGTGATATCCTCCATCTTTCCGACTGAGGCTCAGAAGTATGTCTCTCGGCCTCTTTGTTCCTGTGAAAAATGAGGACAGGAGAGATAAAGCCAAATAAGAACCAAAGAGAAAGGGGGGAAAGAAAAAAAAAAAAAAAACATTGCGTGAGACAAAGACATGAAAATGTTCCACATTTAGATCCTCTCTCCGGTGGTGCCACAGTCTTGGAGGTTAATGATAGGGAACAGAGCAGGACTGTGAACATGCTGCCTGAAACTTTGGCTCAGCAATCTCAAAAAAAGCGGTTTATATATTTCTGACTTGAACTGTTAAACTGTCAAACCAAAGTCTTCACTTTGCACTATATGGCCCTTTGGAGTGTAGTATTTCTGTGGACATCTGAGTCTTATTAAACTGAAATTCCTTTGCACCTCACTCTTCCTTTAATTCCTTTTCATAAAGTTTCATGAACTGCGTTAAACTGATTACAAATAAAATGAAGTAGAAAGATACTGGAGCTCAGATGGACTTTATATCAGAGTGTACCTGGCTTCTTCTTTCTATCACTCTGTGAATCTGTCTGTCTATCCCTCTTTTCCGAAACCATTTCCATATGAAATATATTTGGATGTGTGAAACACTGTAACTCTGTGTATGTGCTCTCATCCATATCACTGCTGCCTTGGCCAGTCTCATGCTCCTCTCACCTTTCACTCTCTTATATTCTGTGTATGTGTGTCAGTGTCTTCATTTGTGTGTGAACTCCATGGTTGTTAGTGAAAAAGCTTTGCTCCTTCAAATTATATTTCATTGACCAGTGCCAGGTTTTTGTTCTTTGATAGATTTCTCCTGTGTGAGTAAAAAAAATGGTCATGCAACCAACTAAATACTGAAACAGACCAGGCAGAAACAAAAGTGGACACACGGAATAATAAAAGTATAAATGAACACACACACGTTGTATGAAGGCAGGGAGTAATCTGCCTCTGGACATAGATTGATGGTCTCTGCTGGAATAAGTGCTATCTCTGATGCAGCGGAAAAACAATACGTTATTTCAGTATTAATGATAAGCGCCTAGGCGTTTTCATTGAAACACAATTACATTAACCTATTATTTTATCATTTGGTATTTACTGTTATACTGTAAGAAGCATTTCCACCTCCTCCTGCACTGTGTGCAATCAATTCTCAGGCCAGGCCATGCTGCAGATGAAGGATCAATGAACCAGTGCAGAAACGACATTTTAACTATGGTCCATTCAGAGCAGCTAAATTACAGACTCCAGGCTGCTGATTCAACTCAGCTGTCCCAACAACATGGTGCGATAATTAGAAATGTGAGGGATTTATTTGACCCAGCACGGATATTTTCATCAAACAGTTTAGAGCTAGCCAAAATGAACAATAGAGTCTTTTCTAATTCTATAAATTTACACTGGGGTGCACTTCCCCAGGAAATAGTTTTGCACTCACAGTCTTAAGTTAGACACTGACATCAGATTGGATCATCAATGCTTGTTAGTCTTGTTAGCTTCTGGATATTACTCTGAGGTTCTGCTGCCTGCTTCCTAGGGAGAAGTTTGCTGTTTCAGTTTGGTTATATTATGCAGCTTTTAGTGTCTTTTAGTGTTAGTAATTTGGAATTGATGACATCTTTCATCTCCACTTTCTTCCTTATTTCATAGTGCAACAAGTTACTGCACTTTTGTTTAATTACAATAAAAAGTATTCTCATTTTGCATCAGCCCTCTTATCACAGGAATTTATCAGCTTTACATAGTCTTATTCTCACTCAACATTAACACGTGATGTTTGTGTGTTCTGTCTCACAGAAAAAAAGACTGGGAGCAAAGGGAAACGGCGAGGCTGCCTTGGTTCAAATTTAACAAAATTGTAACCCCCTAAAGCTCACTCATCAACATGCTATTTCTTTATATCTTGTTTGTTTACTTTTTACAAAAATCAAAGTGTGACATTTTTTAGCTTGTTCGTTTGCGTTTGGAACTAAAGTTATTATACACTAAGAAAATAGTGTCAGGCAGTTTTTTGGTCTAAAGTCTTGGCAAGAAAGGTAATACGCAGATTTTCCAAAATGTCAGACCATTCCTTAAAAATGTCTTTAGAAAGTAATGTGATTTGCACTGTTTTAATGTGCATCTGTGAGTGTTTATGTTGTATATCACCTTAGTTTGGCTCTCTTCTGTGTCAGACTGACAGTACAAAACAGCATCATGGATGGTGGAGAAGAGACAGGACTTAGTGACTTTATCATTGAAGAAACCTCCAGTCTGCAGGTTGTCCACCACAGCCGCTATAGAGAAAGAGAGACAGAGGGGGGCATAGAGAGAGAGCGAAGCAGAAAAAGCAAAATATAATAACCCTGGAAAATGAAAGACTGTGGGAAGATAAACTGGAAAGACAGATGGAAAAGGATTGGAGGGATAATTCTTGTGTTAATTTAACCCTTTTATAATTACTGGCTATGTAAATATTCTTTACTGTCCTTTGTGAGCACAACACACTCAATATCTACTATTTTCCTCTTTACAGGCTACTAACTGTCTGAAGTTCTTGTGGTTTAAGATTTTTGTCTGCTGGGATGCACATTTGTTTTCCACTTAACCAAGCCAGATTTTAAATTGTTGGCAATTACAGTATGTATAAAAAAACCTGGAGATGCTTTATTACAATAAAACAAAGCCATCCCACAAGACTTGAGTATTTTTTTTAGCTTTCATTAAGATTTGTTGAAATCATCTCATGACTTGTCGGGGAATATCATGCTAGATTTAGAAAACCTGGAAGAATGTTTAGTGGAAAAATCATCTGAATAACCTCCATATGAGAAGTCTTACAATAACATCAGCAAACAGTAAGAGTTACATCCAGTTCTGTTGAAGAAATGTAAATGAGCGGGATGGGGAACGCAAGTTAGGGTAGGGTTAGAGTTCCACATATGGATGACAAGAAAACAAAAAGCCAAGCGGGATTTTGTATTTGGACTTCAGATAGACAATCAATAACTTTTACACTAACTTTACACAATTTTGACCTACCAACTGGCCTGGCTGTTCTTTTCAATTTAATTAAATTCTGTGATCTATTCTAGTGATGTAGTGGGACTTACTTTGGCAGCCAGCAAGGACCACCTCTACACCGATTTCTCCATAGTCTCTTCGGATCTGAAATAGACAGAAAGGCACAGAGTAGAGGTCAGACTGGGGATCATTTTATTAGTCTTACAATTCAATTTATAGTAATTGAAAGCCTGGGGAGCATAACTGAAAAGGGGAGGGACAGAGAGATGAATGCAAGAGAGCATCTTATTGTAAAAGAAAAGCTGGGCTACAAAAGCTGGTTAAACAGGAAGCACAATAACGTTCGAAGGATTGCAATCAGTTATCTTGCCTTTACCCTTTCCTACTTTAGCATCTGTTCATTTTTTTTTTTTTATCTTTGGAGGGTATTACATAATCAACTATCAACTACCTGCTTTTTTGTTCCAACATTTCTCTAAAAGAAATAATTTAGAAGAAGAATGCTGAATGTTTAAAAGTCTATGTACTAAATATTGAACTCTAATTGTGAAGTAAAGGTAATGGGGAGACAGAGTATTTCCCTTTCTTACTACGTTCATACGTTTCGTAACGTCTTAACTCCCACAGTATCCAGGAAGTTGACAGGGCTGAGGTCAAGAATGATAGCTCTTGGGTATGATGGGTGAGGGTCCATGTGCATCTCAATGACAGCAAGGTCACAGTGCTCCTCCCTCTCTGGCTCCTCCGTCTGGAAAGGAGGCAGAATGACATGAATAGCATTTTGTTCTTCAAACAACATATCAAAATTGAAGGTTTTTTCCCGGTCAGCGGGAGACAGGATGAAAACTTTTGTTTCAGACAGCTTGTTATAATCAAGTTAGATCAAGTGAAAACAGCCTTCTGACACAAAATAAATAAATAAATACTTAATTCCATCACATTTGGTCTTGTTTACCATATCTATTGCGTTCTTTTTGGCAGCATTCTTGGCTTTCTTGGCATTTTTCATCTCATTCCGCTTCTTTTTGGCTTCTAGCTTCTTTTTTGCAGACAGGATCTTAGTAATGTCGACACCAAACTAAAAGAAACAGCGAAGGCAAAACAATCTCACAAAGGTCATGGTGAAGCAAAAGTCAAATCTTTCTGGATGGTCAAGATGACTTTCATGTGTTAATGTCAACTCTCAAAAAACTTTTGTTAGAAGAATAAAAAAAAAAAAAAAACACGGCTGTTAGAGTACATGACAGGCAGCATGTTCATTGAGGTGTAAACATTTTACAGTTTGCAGCTCTACCAGTTATCACCTATCTTATGGAAACTTCCATTAGTCAGTACTGTGAGATGAAGCAGGAAAAAAAAGTGTTCGGGTCCAGTCCTTCCAGTCCTTCCAGATAACCAAACACCAACCAACTGATCTGGTCTGACAGGTAACAGTCTGGGGGAAGTGATGCACAGTCCCCAGACATTGTCATGTAAATCCAATAGGAAATATCTGAAAGGAACAAGGAGGGCGTGTTCTCTTGCCTACCCTGACTAAAAAAAAAAAATGTTAACAATCCAGTACACACTCACTGATGAAGCAATAGTTTGAACACCCAAATTTACTTATCATATTTTTTCATATATTTAATTACAATGTTTAGATTTTCATTCATTCATTCATTCATCTTGTTCACTTATCCATTTCTGGGTAGTGGCGGGTGCTTGAGCCAATCCCAGCTCACATTGGTTGAGGGCGAGGTACACCCTGGACAGGTCACCAGTCCATCACAGGGCCAACATATACAGACTTGCACTCACACTCAGACCTATAGACAACTTAGAGTCACCAATAAACCTAAACATTTGTGTCTTTGGACAGCGGGAGGAACAGAGTACCCAGAGAAAACCCACACAAACACGGAGAGAACATGGAAACTCCACAAAGAAAAGGCAGCAGCACTAACCACTATGCTGCTGTGCTGCCCATGTTTAAATTTTGTGACTGTCTGTGTTGATGTACCTTTCAAAGATATCCACTTGTGTTGTCTACTTCGGACAGCTGCATTGATGCATTGAAGGACAACAGTGTATTTTGTCATCTTTAACTTCTATTGGGATCTCTTTTTATTAAAGCAAGAGAAGATTTATATGAAATACACGTTTTAGGAAAAATCTGAACCGCTATTGAGACAAGAGGACATGCAGACATTATAACTGACTATGAACTCTTGGAGAACTGGAAATGAAGCAATGCATCATTTAAATGTCCTAAATGTACTGAAATGATTGTCACATAAACTAGCTATTGCATCAAGTTTGAAGCCAGGATTAGCAGTGAGCAAGGACTAATGAACACACAGGAAATGGCAAAGGCTGGAAAGTTTGTCATGCTCCAAAGTCGTAAACATCCAATCAGATTTTCATTGTTTTTCTGATGTGTCTGGCAAATGCAAAGTGGATCAGAATTTGATTACCACCATCTAACCCGTTCTTCTCTAAAACAGATTTTATGCCGATTACCATGTCAGAGGCATGGTAATAAACTTGAAAGTTTGCAGGACAATACATGATATGGAAGGGAGTTCATGAAGAAGCAATGGATGATTTGCATCATTAAATCACTAGCTGTTGCAGTTACAGCACTTAGCATCTCCTGCTACGAATGTAACCCAGTAGCTTTACTGCAGGTGCTATCAGAGAAAACAGGCAGTAAGATTTTCCTATGCACCTTTCACTATTCAACACTTACCACGCAGATCCAAAAACTGACCAAATTTATCTGCTGACAGTTTCTCACACAGTAAACAAATCTGCAGCCTCTGCCTGCTCTACCAAAGCATATTTGTGCATCAAACATATGGGTGACTCTGTGGCTTTGGCATGGTGACATTTTAATGAATGAGGCATTCTTTTATCTCCCTCCTTTATTCAATCTCCGCTTCTTCCCCTATTTCTCATCTTTTGTCATCTAATTCCATTTTGCTTTAGTCTGTCTTCCCATCTAGCCCAAAGAGACTTGACAGAAGAGGAGGAGGAAGAGGGGGAGGAAAAGAGGTGCAGGAGGCTGTTTAAACAAAATTTCAACAGAAGAAATGAGGAGAGAAAATGGCTGGATGACATCTGAACAATATGCTCACAAAGTGTGAATTGTTGGATTGTTGGGTCAGTCATTAGTGTGTCAGAAATAATGTTTGTAAGATAGAAGTTAATTGTGTGGAAACTGTGAAAAGAGGGATTGTTGTCCTATCAGAGTTTCTGTGTGTGGTCCTCACCTTCTCCCCCAGGGCATCTTGATACATTTCAGCATTGGCAAAGTAAAGCGTGGCAGAGGAACGGAAGATCAAAATCCCTGGCACTGGATTCACCTGAAATATATCAGTCAGTCAAGAAGTTGATCAATTAAATGGAGAAATGAAACCCCCAAATTAGCTGAAAGAAAAGGAGCACTGGAGCAAACATAAAATGCTTTTGTAGCTAGAGACACTGTGGTAAGACAGGCTACTACCGTACTACCAGCTCTGTGAGGAGGCAGGTGCTCTCAGTTAATATCATGCTAACATCCTCACAATTAAAATATATATTTTACAGTATTTAGTTGTAAACTATATACTTAACATTTTTATTTTGCTTTTGCACTAAGGTTGCCGTTACATAGGAAGTTATAGTAGTATCAAAGTTGATCCATTCATAGGGGAATATGAATTGCGTGTGCCAGCTTGTATGCTTTTGAATCCACTGCATTTGACCTTCCTCACCATATATTTTGCATTCTTGCTATTAGATAAAAACAAACTTGAAACCGCAAATGCCAACCAAGAGCACCAAAATCATGCAAAAACAAATGAATACATTTCTTTATGTGAATGAAAAAAACTGACTGGCTCCATCAAACTTGGGTGTAGATCCATAGCTCTGACTTAACGTTTGAACATCTTGTTCTCACAGTTTGTTAGTTTGACTTCCCTGTCTTTCATGTGTTACCTTATGATAATACACTGTCAAATGGAGAAACTAAAAAAACAAAAAAAACCCACAACAATAAATGACTGTTGGATATGAACAAAGAGTTACACACTGATTGCATGGGGGGTGAAATCTGCCTTGAAGGATTTTTTTTTTTTTTAAACACAGAAACAACCTGACGAAGTTGTTTTTTTTGGTCCAAAGAAGTAAAAAAAAAAAAAAAAAAGAAGTAAAACTGAAATAAAAAATAGAAATAAGAACAGAAAAAATAAAAATCAAAGTAAAGCAGGACTCAAACACCAGTCTCCATTGGACTCTCTGTCTGAAAGCCTTTCTGCTGTAGTCAGACGTTTTTTCCCTTGTGCACTTTAATGTACCAAAATTGTTTTTTAACTACATTGAAAAATGAACTGTCTCTGTATTCTGTTTATTAATTGTTCAGTGATTTATTGTTCTTCAGATCCTCATTTAAATTCAACAACATGTCCCAGGTTTCCTCTCCCATTTCATAGGAGCGGTGTTTAAAAAAAATAAAAAAAAAAAAAAACAACAACCCTAACCCATGTTGACCAATATTAACACTATACAGGGAAGTCTTATTGTTGTGTATTGCTCCTTCTTTTCTCTTTTGAAATAACATATAAAACAACTTGTTCTACTTTTATGACTTCTTTTCAAACCGTCTTGCACAGCTTTGATAATAGCTGTAAAAATGTGTCTTTTGCAGAATTGCAGACTGCAATTGAAATGAGAGGAAAAGGAGATGGAGAACACATTTCAGGGTAAGTGTTAGCATTGCTTGGGAGAAAAAGTGCATTGTGATCTATTTAGGTGGTACATAACTCCCATTAACAAGTTTTATTTAGACTTGGACTTTAATGTCAGGGACAAAAGAGAATGAAGTCTGGAGTCTGTTTTGAGACCATGTCCAGAACATTGAACACCCTTGCCCCTGAATTGAGTTAATTTATACAGCCATACCCGACTGTAGTCCTCCAGTGGCCTGTAGATGTCTGTGTCCTGGACCTGCCCTAAGAGGGAATATTTAGGTCTGGAAAACACACAAAACAAAAAACTGAAATTTCTACTCCTGCTATTTGTAATATTTTGCCATTAGGTGTGGAGTATTTTAGTCATTGTTGGGTGTTGTTGTTGATAGCTAGCCCATGGAAATGTTTTCTTACAGCTGCGTCCGGAAGATGACGGTAAGCATTGAAAAAGCAATGGCTGCAGCTAGTCCAAGGTCAGGGTTCAACACCAAAGTGAAGAGGAAGGTGGCCAACCAAATAACCTGAAGAACAGAGGGTGGAAAATGAGTTTGTGGTGAGTCTTTATTGTACCTTATTACGACTTTAAATAAATAAATACAACATTCATGATGCATTTTTACTATTAATGTTGCATAATGCCATAATAGCAAATAGTAAGAAACTGATTCTGCCGAACTACACATTTTTGGGAGTTTAGTAGTATTCACTTGAAGCATGTCTAGTTTTGTAGTGCATGCAGCATAGTTCACCAGAATAGAGCAGGTATTTATCCTCCATTATTTGCACATAATATTGGATCATGTGGCAGCTTGCGATGGTGTCATTGGGTGCTCAGTATATGTAGTTGTATTTAAAGTGGGAGACTTAAAAGCTGTTTGAAATTCCAGACTTTCTGTCTGGAACCTGTTTGCCTCAAAGTACGCTCACCATGTCTATTTTGTTGCTTCTCCACAGAGCAGGGACGTCCATGAATTGCTTCATCATGCCATGCAGGTTGACATAGATGATGGCAGCCAACACTGCCTGCAAAGTCAAACATAATAAAGAAGTTCATATGGAGCAGCCAATGTTCAATTCCTGAAGTAGGATAGTGAGTTTGAGATATTGTACTACAGGTTAGAGTGTCAAGAACAATAACAATGTATAGAACACTGTGGATTTGTCAACAAATAAACTTTAGATTGTAATCCTTCTTATCATCTTGAAATATATGGCATTTTTTCAGCTGTGAATTAATCCACTGCATTTGATGCTCTTTGTTTTTAAAAGTAGACAATATCTGTGTGAAACTGAAGGAAGTATATGTTTCTGGCATTACAGTAGCACAACTTCAGATGTCTGTTTTAGGAAAGGCAGGCTTATAATTTCAGACTTAGACACGTGCTCGCTTATGCATGTGCATAACCAAATACCAACACACACACACACACCTTAGGCAGTTCTTCAAAGAGAGCCCCGATCCAAAGGACGATGAAAAGGATAACCACTGCTGATAAAGCCCCAGCAACCTGCAGAGATAAGATAGAGGCATCATGAGTCAAAATCAGGATTGAGATAAGAACGTTAAAAAGAAACTACAAAAGGGATTAACGACATGGTGCTTAAGATGAATTGGTACATGATTATATGGAGTCAAAGCAGTCATAGGAAACTCTCCTCTCCAATGGGACCGAGCTGATTAATGGCGTTGTCAGACTAAATGTGTTTGTGTAGGTGGAGTTCGACAATGTGAGTGAAAATCGATTTCCTAAGTGTTTCATAATGATGCCACTTATCAGAGTAATATTAATTATATTCACTCAGCTGAACCTTTAAGATTGTCCAGGTTTGCAGCTACAGGCAGAGGGAAGGGTGTGGATGAAAATAAGGATGTAAATGCCCTAATGAAACAGCCATGCTACCTTTAAAAGTGCCAAGCATGAAAACCAGTAGGTACTTTTCTAAATGTTGTTTATTGATTTTTGATTGTGTGGCATAGTCAGCATCAACAAAAATCATGGAAACTTAGCAGAAATGGTGTTGTTTAGGAACATAAAACTACAGTTTGCAGTACTGCATAATAGACATTTTAAGGTCTTACATGAACTAATGTAATAAAATTTTTGTGATTCTGAATTTTTTCATATTTTAATGAATGCAATCTTTTGATCACAATAATTAATGTTAATTCAGGCAAACTATTAAATCAGGCAAACTAATCAAATTGCATTTGATTAGTATATTTATCTTTCAATCATTTGCCTTATTTCATTGTATTTAGTACTCTAGATAACTAACTTTAAAAGAAGTATTTTCTTTTCATGATGCCAATTTAGTTAAATCGTTAAAGAAATAGATGTTTTAATGATTTTAATTTTGGAAACTGATGCTATACAAGTCAAATTATGTGAGCAAAGCTAGATTGCTTGCAGGTTTATATTAAAACACACTGTGCACTTTGTCTACCAAGATTTCACGAGAACACACTCATTACTACCAACCTGAGTCTTCCCTCCTGTGCTCTCCTGAACCATGGTGCGAGACATGGAGCAGCTGATGGCAAAACACTGGAAAAATCCTCCAATAGAGTTACTCAGTCCCAAGGCGATGAGTTCCTGTACCATGTAAAAACACACTATATACAGAGCACACTGACAGTAAAGCATCAGGTCATCTGTGTATCTATCATTCCTACCTGGTTACTGTCCACCTTGTATCCATATTTCAAGGCGAAGATTCGTCCCAGTGAAATGGCAATGCCATAGCCAACCACAGCCAGAGCGAAGGCATCTCCTACCACCTGACCAAACAGAGAGGTGTCTGGGACGACAGGTGGCTTGAGACTGGCAGGCAGAACCCGTGCAGAATACATGCAACATTATGGATACATTATGTTTCATATGTGGAAACATACATCTTTGTATATTTGCTGTGGGTTGTGTCTGGGCTAGGTTTCTCACCCTGAAGGAATAATGCCCACCACCTCTACTCCATATTTCTCTTCCAAGTTAACTTGCCAGGACACAAGTGTAGCAATAATGACCTGGTGAAGCAAAAAATAAGAAATATTATATATAATAGACGAAGGCATATCAGTAGTGTGTGCAGGTTTATCTATGTAAACTAACTGAGCATCTGTATTCCTGTGTACTCACAGCAAGCAGCTCCACAGGTATTGGAACAGGCAGTTTTTTACTCAGGTAAGTATTGAGCTCCTTCGCCAGGATGAGGCCAACTATGGCAACAATACTGACCACGAGAGTACCAATGTTTGTCTGTGGAATGAGATAACACAACTCCACCACAGTCTGGAAAGAGAGAACCGACTGTTGGTTAAATATTTGTATAGATGAGGCCATGGGAAAAAAGGTTGTAAAAAAATTTTTAGAAAAAGGAAACCAGATCTCTGCAAGAAAACCATTTTAGAGACATGTTCATTAGTGAGAGGCCTGACTGCTCCACTGGATATAATAAAAGGGAAGAGGCAATTTGTCTTAACCATGGCCTCACTTTTGTTGTGGCTTTTAGACAATAGGTAGCCTTAAGAGAATCAACAAGGGTGACTGATGATGGAGGCTGGAAGGAGTGTTTAATTAAAGCAAACCTGAGTGACTACAGTATTCGGCCACAACAGACAGAATTTGTCAACTATGGAAAAAGGTACAAAGTGTAACAGTGTAAAGACATTGTATTGGGGTTTAGCTCTTGTGTACTAATGCCATTTTTCTGTATTTTCACTTTGCATAATCACATTCGTAAAAGCAACTCGTTCATGACTGTGGCTCCTTCTTACATATATCAATGAGAGAGGGCCGCTGTGTCTTTGAGGTGTGATGCCGAAGGTATATTTTAGCTGAGACACAATGACGTGGATTGCGGCTCCTGTGGTGTAACCTCGGACCAGAGGCTCAGACAAGTAGGTCACCACGAAACCAAACTGGACCAGGCCAAGCAAAATCTACACAAATAAACCAGATGAAGAAACATTTAGAGTCTTGCAGTAGAGTGCCCTTAGAGCTGCTATTTGGAGAGCCTGCATCATAAACAAATTAACAGTCATGGAATGCTTCAGTGCTTCATCATGAGATGAAGCATTGTACTCTTATAGCTCCACAACAGACTGCTGTGACCACAGCTGTTTATCCACAGCTGAGATTTGTGATCCATCATAGTCAATTGCATGCCATTTTACTTTGTAGTCTGTATACATAAAGACTTTTAAAGTAATCAATAATGTCTTGAGACTGATCCCACGCATTCTACAAGTGTTTGCTGACATGAATGGTAAATGGTTTTAATGTATTTTTGAAGCTTGAAAGCATTAGTTGTCTAATATCTAAGCAACTACAGGCCAGGCTGCCAACAAATTGAAGATTTAAGGAACCTCAAAGCATCCTAAAAAATATTTACCTGAAATAATCCAGATAAAAAGGTGACAGCTGCAGCCACTTTGATCCTTTCTTCATCCCGGGCGACATCATCCACTTTAGTGGAGTTTGTCTCATTGTCCCATACCATAAAATTCGAGTCTGGGGCTAATCGATCAGTCACCCCTCCTACCATCACACTCATCACTGCATATGTCCCTGGAGAAGGGAGACAGACGTGCGCAAATTCGAGAAGTTTCAAATCTTAATAATAAATGAACATATTTTTGCATCTTAACGTTAATTCAGATTTTTAACAAATTCTTCTTTGCTCATGATCATAGAAAGTTATAAATACTGAAAGGGTTCTCAAATGCCTCGTAAGAAGCTCATCAATAGAAAGAATAGTAGAAGTCAATATAAAATATAATTGACAATATGCTGAAAACCAAAATTTGTCAAATCCAAGGATTCAAAAAATTATTATCTAAGTGTTGTCAAAATGTTATTATAAGTGTCTTCCTTAAATGTCTTTCGGCAGCCCAATCTTCATTTGTCAAACTGACCATTGGGCCGATGCAGCATATCTTGAAATACAAACCAACTGAGATGTGCTTTGATGTGCCAAAGATGAAGTAGATGAGGACAGGATAGAAGGATGAGTAAAGGCCAATGACTGGAGGAACAGATGCAAGCAAGGCATAGGCCATACCTGCAGGGAAAACACAGGAATACTATTATTTCTTATTATATTTTAGAGAGCTATACTTTTCCTTAAATGGATAATGCACTGGGGAGACACCAGAGCGATGCATACGCTGCCATTTAAAAAATTAAATCTCTGGTTTTGTTTCTTTTGTCACTCCAGCTGTCACTGAATCTCTGTCTTCTGACCCTCCATCCTCACCCTGAGGCAGCTGCATGATCCCCACACTGATTCCAGAAATCAGGTCACCCAGACAATTCTCCCTGATGGAGTAACGTGGAAGCCATGATAAAACAGGAAAACTATCCAGGAGGCAGCTCTTCATCCGGGGACCAGAACACCTGGGTGTGTCACAGTGACAGGAAAAGGGCATTTTATAGAACAAGTTAAATCCTTTCAAAACACCAAATCAAAGTCCCCTAAAAAAGGATACAATCTCAGAGATGTTCAAAGTATTTTTTTTTTTTTTTGTGTGTGTTTTCCAAGTCAAGTTTCTTGTCTCTTCTGGTTGTAACGAGCGTTCTATCGTCTATCCTCCAATGTAACGGTAACCTGATAAACCTGTAACATTAACGTTCCGTGGTGAACGATAAACCTGTAACATTAACGTTACGTGGTGAACGATAAACCTGTAACATTAACGTTCCGTGGTGAACGATAAACCTGTAACATTAACGTTACGTGGTGAACGATAAACCTGTAACATTAACGTTACGTGGTGAACGATAAACCTGTAACATTAACGTTCCGTGGTGAACGATAAACCTGTAACATTAACGTTACGTGGTGAACGATAAACCTGTAACAGTAACGTTCCGTGGTGAACGATAAACCTGTAACATTAACGTTCCGTGGTGAACGATAAACCTGTAACATTAACGTTACGTGGTGAACGATAAACCTGTAACATTAACGTTACGTGGTGAACGATAAACCTGTGACCAAACTATTTATTTTTCTGTTTAACTTACCCAGAGGATCGAGGCAAAAGTTCAGTTACAAAGCTAGTAACAAACTAAGTTAACGTTACATAGCTGATGCTAAGCTAAACATGTTTGCTAACCGTCCATATGGGCTGATGTGACTTAACGTAAGTTACAGATCCGGTTGCGTTTTCAGGTGCCTGATAAAATAATTTTGGTACCACAGACTTTGCAGTCTGCGCTTTTTTTTGTCGATGCCATCTTTTTTGAAGTTTTATAACCAAACGTAAGTACAGAGGGTGACGTCACAGAAGCAGCTGCAGGTGTGTCGGTGCGTTAACCGATTCGGTTCCCCTTTACGCTGATTTACTGCTGAGTCGTGCGTAGCTGCTATGTTACCGTGCGTGCTTAAGGAAGAAGCACAGCTGGGTGATACACACCAGGTAATAATACGACCAAGATGTATGATGAAGAATGAGCCGAATCCGAACCGAATCGGTTAACACACTGGTCGCCATTGTTACCGTCATCGGAGGCGCGCACCCGATGCCTAATATGGTTAATACCGTGACATGGAGTCATGAATCATCTCAACGTTAATACACCATAAAAAGAAAGCATAATGATTGTTCACGAGTCCGAGTCGAGTCTGAAGTGTATTAAGTGTGCGATTGAAGTGCGACTCGAGTCTCCATCGCTGCTGCCAACAATCTAATACCCGTTTGCTGGAACTGTCAAACCAAAAGTGATCCGGTTCCAAAAAAAGGAACCGGATCTTAGTGGGTGGTCTTTTGTGCCAGCTTTTTGTTTTTTTACTCAAGTTAAATGTTTAATATTCAAGGCATTCTTTGAGTATATCATAAATTTGTCACCACACTTAAGTGTATTTCTGAGCCCATACCCTCAGATAATCGTCAACTTAAGTTTTTTTTTGTAGCTGTGGCTTATTTATCATCATATCTATCACGTTTTATGACATAATGAAAATATTGAAATTGGCCTTGTTATGGTGACTGCATGACCTCATGTGGGAGGCAGCTAATCAGGAAATTTAGTTGAGATGACCAGTAAATGTAGGAAATTTTACCTCAGTGATGTTTTGAGCTTCTCGGACAGAGTTGTTTTTGAGTCAGATTTCTCCGCCATCAGATCTACGGCTCCCTCATCCAGGATCTTCCTGTGGACACTGTAGCCTACCCGTCTCCTCTCCTCCATGTCTGACACTAGCTGTATAACAAAACCCCCAACCCTCCCCAAAAAAGAAAAACTTGTGTCATTTGAAAAATAAAGTGCAAACTATTACATTTTTTCATGTTATACATGAAACACATTTAAATTTAAATGTTCAACATCCTTTGAAAATAATTACCGTGTGTGTTCCCGTTGTATTATTCCAAGCGTCAACGATTTAAGATGTTCCAAAGAAAAATCCAAGCATCTAAGGAAGCTGTTACATTAACCATGCAGGTTAGTGTAATTAAATGTTTTGTTTTCGCTGTTCCAATATTTGCTTTCTGTTATTCTAGTTCAGAAACCACACTCTGGGTCTCTTTCTCTTGCCCGGTTTACAATGAAAAACACCAACAGCAAAATAGGTTCCTTCAATCCTAAGGTGGTATATGTCCCTTCATTAAATATTAATCTGGCACAAAAACAAAAACAACAAAAGGCTGAACAAAAAGCTGTAATTTCCTCAGCAGGGGACTTGCAGTCAACGGACGAACGTAAAGTTTACTTTTGAAATCTAATACAGAGAGGACTCTTCAGTCTAGCTCTGCACATAAAAGCCTTGAAGAAAAAAATCTAGATAAGACAAGAGGACGTTGTTGTCAAGGGACAGGGCAAAGTACCAGACTCAATTGAACATGCTGCCAAAAACAAAAGTGACAGAAGGCCCAGGTTACATCTATTTTGTGCTTGTTTTACTGTTTACAGACTGAATTAGTCCACTTGGAAGTGACTTGCATAACTTTATGTTATTATGTTGTTATAACTTTATGTTATATATGTTGTTATATTAGATGTTGTCAATCATTATTTGCCTTTGAAGAAATTTGTGTCAGATGAAACCACATACTCTACCTGTTACCTTGGCTTACAGGTTCACATAGCATGCCATACATGAACAAAGGGAAACTAAACTAATGGAGCTCTTAAAAATGTGGACATAAATCAAAGTATGTAATGTATACAGAGAGAGACAGAGTCTTGTATTTGTATCTATGTGCGTAATGTGTTATCTTTTATGATAAGATTAGTCAGCCATTTCCGCCTCGTCAGGGTTGTTTTTGTTCATTTATGATTACACCATACATCCACACTGGTAGAATAGAGAGAGATACTGGTTAACTAGGGATGACAAACAGGATTTTCACTCGAGGGCAGAGTTTAACTGACTGAAGCGTCACTCCTTATTTACAGGTTTGTTTTAAGAAAGCAGTTATTATTTTCGCTGATTCTCTGTGAAGACACTGGGTACTCAGCTATCGAGTTTGTTCTTATGTAGTGAACAGTCAATTAATTATCTGTCATACCTCTTCTATTTGTAAGATAAGATTTCTCCTGCTGACTGGAAAAAGTTTTGAGCAATTTTTTTAAACATCTCATATTTGTCCAACTGCCAGCCCCAAACCTCATCCCAAAGACATCCAGTTTAAAAGGAACCAACTCAGAGGAAACAAATCTTTAAACAGGAGAGTCTGATGCTATTTGGCATTTGGTTAGGGCAGGTTAAACTGAAAACTGTCAAGAATCCAACTACTCGTGAATGCTCTTTCATCAGTTAGCATCAATCATGAGTTGACCATAAGACTCAACAGAGGGATTTTAATGTTGACAAATAGCCTATTTACAAACTTAAATACTGTCTTCGTTGTTTTGAGTCACAGCTGAAGGTCAGTCTTCACAACTGCCATTTGGCTCATCAGCTCCTGACTTCCTCAGTGTTCGTAAGCGTGAAAACCAATCAAGCTGCTCTCTCCAATGATGTGCGACTATCATAAGACACCACACAGTGGTGGACACTGCCTGTTCACTCCCCTCCCCTTAGCAGGCAAGAACTATCCATAGATTAGACTAACAAGCTGACAATTTATTTTCTTATTATTGTTTTTATGAACCTCGAAAGAGGACACTGCATCCATGACATCCCTCATAATACCCGCCAAACGCCCCCTAACCCCCTAACCCCCCCCCCACCTCCCCAATTTAATAAGATTATATAGTGTGCGAAGGGGGAAGATAATTTTTGCTTTGAAGAGGCTCTATAACTAGACATAAGGCCAATCAATGGAAGCATGGTGGGCAACTTGGGTGTCCCCAACATAATCAGCTGTTCCTGGTCTTCCTATCTGAGGGCGAAAACATTGAAGTGCACTACATTCTTGCTTTAGGTCATCAAACATGTCCCAGTGGCCTAATGGATAAGGCACTGGCCTCCTAAGCCAGGGATTGTGGGTTCGAGTCCCATCTGGGATGATTTACAGCAGAGTGGCACAGCAGAAGCGTGCTGGGCCCATAACCCAGAGGTCGATGGATCGAAACCATCCTCTGATAGCAGCTTTTTAGCCACAGCTAGCTGTTCGCTATCCACTCGTTATCAGATATCGAAGCTAAACTGGCCAGACCATCTTCGTAGTCCCAGAGGTCGATGGATCAAAACCATCCTCTGCTAGCAGCTTTTTAGCGACAGCTAGCTGTTCGCTGTCCTGCTAGCATTTTGTTGGCAACAGCTAGCTGTTCGCTATCCACTCGTTGTCAGATATTGAAGATGTACTGGTCAGACCATATTAATAGTTTGGGAAAGTCAGTCAACTGGACATCAAGACTTTTGATCAAGTGCCATCTGAGGGCAAATACGGCTAAGTCCACAACACTCTCACTTTCATCGTCTGTTCCACCATGTCTGCATTGGGTTCATTGCCATGTCTAGTGCCTGGTGTTCAGCATTCAATTTTGCACAATGTCACATGTGTCCCAGTGGCCTAATGGACAAGGCACTGGCCTCCTAAGCCAGGGATTGTGGGTTCAAGTCCCATCTGGGATGGTTTGCAGCGAAAGCGTGCTGGGCCCATAACCCAGAGGTCGATGGATCGAAACCATCCTCTGATAGCAGCTTTTTAGCCACAGCTAACTGTTCGCTATCCACTCGTTATTAGATATCGAAGCTAAACTGGCCAGACCATCTTTGTGGTTTTGGAAAGTCAGTCAACTGGACGTCAAAACTTTTGCTCAAGTGCCATCTGAGGGCAAATACGGCTAAGTCCACAACACTCTCACTTTCATGTGCTTTCTTGATAAAGGATTGAAGAACAAATGAAACGCAGAACAAACAAAACCATCCCTGACCTAATAAGAGCTCCAGAGCCTTTTTTGGTCATTCGTATTGAGAGCACGTCATATCTGTTCTTGTAAGAGAAGAAAAAATTTATAAAAAAACAACAAAGTGGGTTGCATTTTTTCATATGTATTTTATGGCAAACATATACAATATTTACTCTCTATAGAAACTAGAATATGTAAGAAAATGCGATTTCCACAATTGGATAATTTTTTGATTTTTTTAACTTAATGGTTTATGCTCTAAAGCTCATTGTCACTGAAACTTTAAACTTTGCTGCTCTTTGCATCTCTTGCCAAATAGCTTTTTTCATGTTAAAATCATGTTATTCTCACTAACAGTGTCATATTTAACAGCATTGGTATACGCAGAGAGAATTTAGCCTGAGGTTCAGGGTTTAATAATCATCAATTACTTGTCTTTTTGGATCGGAAATCTGTAGTTTTGATCAATTGACATGAACTAAAGAGGAATTTCGCTTCAGCCAAACAGTAAATTGTTGCTCTTCAAGCAAGAAATTCTTATAGGCTGGTACCTTAACATACTGTCGTTCTACATTTCTGTCTCTCTTCATCACCTGCTGTAACCTGCATGAAACCAATGCCATTGTTACACAATCCAAAATAAACAGTGAGACAGCAGTATTTTGAAACAGTGACGTGATTGTGAAAATACATTAAATACCCATTAATAGTAGGACGTTGTATGATTCAGTGGAGATCCATTGAGAAACTGTGACTGTGCAGACAGAGCAGCAGCATTTCACAAGAAACACCTGCAGTTCACGTTGTTGTGTGTATCAATTTCAACCTGAAAGCCCCTGTAGCTTCATAGAAAAGGAATTTGTCTGTAGGATGAATTCAAATATTTCTCTACAGGTGGCCTTGATCATATTTCATATTTCTTGAGGTACAGGTCAAAAAACTGATACTGAGGAAATACCAAATTTATTTTAGGGAATGTGTGAGAATACTTATATGTATTATCAAAATGACTGTATTGCAAAATAAAATGAAGCTGTGATAACTCCTTCTGACACATGAATGTCTCAAAAGTCACCTTGGAGGTTTCTTCCTGTCGTCTTTCTCTTCTTCTTTCTTTCTGTTGACTTCACTTTAAGAGCAGGGTTCATAATTCACTTTCATCACAGTTCATCTCCTGAGAAGAGCAACAACATCACATTATTTTAAAAGTTACTACAAAGGTCACACCACACTGGTGTATTTCAGTCCAATGAAGTTGCACAACTTAAAGTAAGCAGTTTAAAGTATTGACACTGATGCAGCACTACGAGAGGTACCGTGTTCTTCCACGGATTCTTCTTGTTTTGGGCCTTGTGTACAAAGCCTGATGTTGAATTAAAACTAAAAAATCTCAGTCACATGATACTAATGCTTTCCAACTTTATACCTTAGTAAAGTAAATTTGCCACAAGGGGAAACAGCATGTTGTCTGAAAGCTCTGATTTTTTAGTTCAACAGAAACAAATCAACTTAAATTTTAGTACACAACACTTGTACCTGAGGCCCCTTATGCCTGATTTACTTACAATGCAAAGTAAATTCAGTCAGTCCAGTTGGAGACTAAAGAGGTTACTAAAGGTACTGGTCCTGGTGCTTAATGTCTGGTATTAAAAAAAAAAAAAAAGGAACTTGTAATTTTCAGACCCACTAGAGACCGATGCAATTAACATCAGCTGAGGCTGAGGCTGTAGTGTACTATACTGTACTGTACTGCAGTAGTTCACTCCTACTCTCGCAACAAAAATAGCAAATTCACAATAATAAGAAAAAAACTGGTTTTAAAATATGGTTTTCGTCTCTGTGGTTTCAAAGAGAACCTTGGATGCGAAACAGTGTATACCTCTAGTGGCCTGGGCAAGGTGCTGCTGTAGCATTGGACAGCATGGTGGATTGAAGGAAAGAGACAGGAGCTCGGCAGGGTGTCTGGAATACAACCCTGAGCCTGGAGCTGGGATACAAGTTTTGCTGCTCACCCACAGGAAAACATAGGATCAGACACATTTTAGTTTAAGGTTCAAGTATGTATTTAATTTACACAGGAAACAAATCTGCATTGAATAATTAAAAGGGAAATGTGGGGATGTTCAAGCCTCTCTAATTGCATGGGTTGGTGTCCAGGAGAAACATCAGAAAGACGTTGCTGTAACTATATGAACATTTGAAAGGACTAAGTTTTGGTGTGAAACTGAAAATAGTTATTGGCCAAACACACTGAAAACTGTGTGTGTGTGTGTATCTGTGAATGAAAGTGGGAGAACAATAGAATGAGAGTCATTTTTATAACAGCTATATGGGTATGATACATGAGGCTCACCTTTGCACGCTGCCAGAAACACACTGACACCATGGACCTCAAAGTCATCTACTACCTGATGGATGACACACAAACACACAGTTCATGTACAGTCACATTCAAGTGCACGTTAACTCTGTGACACTGATGAAAAGACTTTTTCTTATCCAGAGCTTATCAGTGTGACTGACTCATCTATAAGCTAACTGTACAGAAACATATGCATGTGTGTTGGTAACATCAGACAGAGGGTGTGTATCATACGCTTGTTATCTCACAGGCAATTATTGGATATGGAGTCTAGTCTAGTCCCACATAATCTTTTCTTACATGGTCACTGGAGATTTTAAATAATAATAAAAAAAAAAAAAAGAAAACGAGAATTAACCAGAATAAGCTGTTCTCTCTTCAAATCTGTGTGTCAACCTTTGTATAGATTGTATACCTGCACACAAAAATACATGCTCATTTTTCATTGTAGAACCGGAAATCTACAGCATACATTCAAGTTATACATGACATTAGCATGCTACAGACAGGTCATGAACGTTTTTTCATATGCTGTCCCATATGTTGTGTTGGAACTAAAAACATGGCTCTAAATTTATACTGACAAATTGAAAACAGGTCAAAATGATACAATACTAATTAAAATTATTGGCTTTTTGTCACATGCCCATCTTACCATTTTATAACTTCATTACAGGTTAGCAGTTTTAGCAATAATCCCATTTTGAAAAGTTTTTAAATTTAGTACAGCCTTTCTATGAAAGAATATTTATTATGTGAAATTCCTAGGATGGATGACAGAGAAAATATAGTGGGTTGTCACTGTGAGAGGTAACAGATGCCTGTGTTGGAGACACAAATAAGACACACCATCTGCAGACACTCCAACTTTTTTTTAAAATGAAGTTATCACAGTGCAGCCCACTGTGATCAATAAAATGCCACAAAGAATGAAAACTGTTGATTTTATCATGGCTTTGGTGATGCTGAGATAACACTGTATCTGTAAATTCCAGCCAATTGTCAATCCTCACCTTGCAAAGTGCTGTCATGGCCACAGAGTCCATGAAATTGACCGCGCTGAGATCAAGGATCAAGCAATGTGAACGTGGCACCGTCTCAGCTGAGGAGGGAGCTGGATTGTTCTTCTGGCAACAACTCAATGTCTGGATGTGGTGAGGGGGAAAATATATAGTAGGACCTTTCAGCTGCAGTGTAAGACATGGTGTAATGTGTAAATATCTTGATATATCTTTGTCAGATTTTTGTTATAACATAGTGTGTTTGTGAAAATAAAGGAAATATAAATATTTAGAGTACAAATTAATAAAAAAAAAAGTGTGATTTAGAATGGGCTGTAAGTAACTAAAAGTCAAGTTGAAATATCAAAGTATATGTATTACAGTATGTATTCTCTTCATTTCTTCATCCTTGAAATCATATTAAATTGTCATCTTTGAGACTGTGTGTGTGTGTGTGTGTGTGTGTGTGTGTGTGTGTCTGTGTGTGTGTCTGTGTGTGTGTCTGTGTTGGCACCTTTCTGATTGCTTTGAAGACCTGATCAGAGTTGGCAAAGTAAATTGAACTGGAACAGGAGAGTATAGTCACCCCAGGAACCTGCTTAGCCTGTTGAACAGCAGCAACATTAGGGTACATGAATGTCACAGTACCTCCAGTAGACAGAAATCCTGCACAGCAGTTCACGAGAGCAGTCTGTTTCATCAGAATCAGAAATAATTCATTAATCCCCAGGACAAACTAGTAATAGTACTACTACTAGAAATACAAACATACTTATGAGTTATAATGTAAAAATTAAAAATGAATGAAATATAAAAACAAATTGAAAGTGACTGGGCCTACAAGCATATAAATATCAAAATGGAAATAGTCCAGTGTATACAGATAAGCATTAAGCTTTTTCAGTAGTATTGCACAGTTGTTGCTGTTATTATTCACTCACAGTGTTCATTGGAGAGTGTTTAAGTATGATGACCACGGGCAGGAATGATTTGTCAATAACTGAAGCTGCTCCTGTGTTTGGCCAACACTTTCATATAATTACTGTTCATTTTACTCATGGAACACGTAAGTTACCAGTTTGATAGATAATAACTGAAGTTTCAAATAAAGAAAGATTTTGCCTTTTCGCCAGATTGATCAACTTTAACTTGAAAGCTGCATCATATGCATTGCTTCGTGTGTTTTCCATGTTAGGATGTGTGCATGAAGCTCAAAATAAATGACTGATCTGAAGAATTTAGTGTGGGTGTGTTTAATTTAGCGGGTGCGTCTTATATTCAGGTGCGCTCTATAGTCTGGAAATTACGGTATTTGGTGTGAGGTTACACAATGAAGACAGAGAGCTTTAATGGCTGAAAACTTGTGTGTACATAGAGCCAATTAAATATTTTTGTCAGTTTAAAATAATCTCTATAAAATGTTTTACTTTTTTTTTAATTTAAAAAGATTCTCAAATTGTTTTCCCTCAGGGAGAAAAAAAAAAAAACATATTCAGACATTGATTCTGCAGTTTGGCACAAATCAAATTCTTGCTGATGGGGATTTTCATTGTACATACTGTGATCCAGTTTAAAACAGGCTGTGTTTCATGTACACATAAGATTCACTCATTACTGACTTCATTATTCACTCTGAAGGCATTTTCAGATCATCAGAAGTGATGTAAAATGATTCATCTGTAACAACAAGCTGGGCATCAGCAGAATCAACCCCAAGCTCAGTGGAAGTGCTCAGCATAGCTCACCCCTCAATTGCCTGACATTGTCTTATTAAAGTTGAGCAGTCAAACATCGTTTTGTGATTAAATTAGGGAGACTGTGGCCCTTGGACTGTAGACACTTGAGATCATTTATGCAGGGAAAGGTGTTTCACCACTGTTCTTAATTTCGCTTGCATGCCAATATTTATGAACGTATTTTAAAGTAGTGAAAAGTGAAAAGTAATATTACTACTGTACTGTATTAGTACCTATTCTGAAGTATCAGCCCTGTTCTTGGCTTGATGGAATAATGTGCTAATGCCCACATCTGGTTTATGGTGGTATAAAATTGGCTTTTCATTTTAAAAGGTTTGAGAAAAAAAAGAGCAGAAGAGCATAAAAATATAATGAGGTGAGAAAGAAGACAGTCGACTTCAGAGTGAGCTGGTGGGAGAAAATAGAAGCAACAGATTGGTCTCAGCCAAGGATGTATTTTTGTTTTTGTTTTGACTGTGCGGCGTATTAACCACCGTATATGAGCAGTTCAAGTAGATAGTTGTGGGTGTTGGATATGTGACAAAGCTGCAGTCTTTCCAACTCAGTAAATCTTTAGAGTTAAGCTGATTGTCTGTTTGCTTAAAGTGATATTGATCTTCTCTCCCAACTCTGGTAAATTCTAATGAACCACTGAAATGCTTATTGACAGACTGCCTTTTACTGTACAATGCAATTAATATATAATATATGAAGTGCCTTGAAAATTATGATTTGGTTTGGTTTTGTTTATCTTATCGTGTCATGCATGTCTCTGTCGTGGAAATAGTCTCCCCTAACAAAGGTGTACATTTTTAAAAACTATTTCCCCCTTCAGATTAATAAGAGGCCTCTTCTGAATGATAACAATTGTTCACAAGAAAGGAAGGATGTTTAGTTGGATTATGTTTTTATGCTGCATGTACAATGAATCCCCAACTGAGTTTGGGAATTGAGTCCTAACATTTTTTAAAATTGTTCTGTTGTGGGAGGTGTTACGCATTGTTTACCTCAGTGTAGAGTTCCACATCTCTGTAACAGTCTGTACCAGAAACTCGACCTAAAACAGCAGTGGAGGACCTGAAAGACGAGGAGTAGATGAAAGCCGAGCGAATTGGAGAAAATGTTGATTGCAGTCACTTGGATACAACAGACAGATGAATAAAAATGAAGACATTAAGTGATGAATTAATAAACAGAAAAAATTTGCCCACACATATCTACAGAAGCACTATACTATTTACAATGTTTTCACTCACCCCCACAATCAAGATAATCATTTTGTGGCCATACAAAGTTAATTTAATTGTGATTACTTAACTTTCTTAGCAAAAATTAGACAATAGTTGATACAAAGTCAAGAACAGTTAGTAGTACGGAATGAGAAATGGAGAAAAAGGATTAAAAAAAGGACATATATGGATCTTCATATGAAAAAGCTTGTCATTGTGCTTGATAGGAGGATAACTGAAGAATGAATCTGGATTGTCCCAATGTCAAAATTTAAAGTAAATTTTTCTACACTGTATAATAATTTATGACAAAATTCATACAAAATCAATACTGGTAGGTACAGAGGAAACACACAGAAACATATTTGACTTAATGGATTTCTCAAAATAAATGCCAAATGGCATAAAATGCTCTGTGCATCTGACAAACAATTACTGACTGTTGTGTCCTGAAGAGGAGTATGAGCAGAGAGAAGACAACAGCCAAAGCCACACCCAGGTCCAGGTTAAAGATCAACGTGGATGCCATCGATGCTACCCAAACTAACTGAAGGAAAAGATGGAGGAGAGAGGAAAGTACCTGATAAGAGGGAGATTTGTCCTTTTTGCAATTAGGCATCTATGTTGTGAGCATAAATATTTGGATGCGCGCGTGTGTGTATGTGTGTAGCTCACCAGGTCTAATCTGTCCGACTTCCAGAGCACACACAAATCTTTAGTGTGAGACACTAACCCCTGCAGGTTCACCACAATGATCACTGCCAACACTGCCTAAGACACACAGCAACATACTGGCATTGAATTTAATCCAGTTGAAATGCGACTTCATATTTCTTAAACCATCTTCAGTCTATACTCTCTTTTTGCTCCTTTACAAAATCCTGGCATAGCAACCATACATATTCTGTGGATTTATTTGCATGTTCTCACTGCCTGCGATTTCCCACTTCTCATGATCTTGATCACTGAATTCTTTAAAATCACCAGGATGAAAAAAACTAAACAAAAACCTTAAGATGGCATCCTCTAGAAAATGTAAAAATGGGGAAACTTTCCGCAGTGACATGCTGCTGGTTTGAGCTGCTGCTTAACAATTCATATGATGCACAGAAATAACATTTTTTAATCACAGTTGTGCTTTACCTTTGGCAGCTGCTCAAAGAGATGACCAATCTTCAACAGGGTAGTCAGAATCATCAGAGCTGATACCAAACCAGCCATCTGCACAACAAGAAATAAGAAGGCAACAGAACAATAAAAGGTCAAGAAGAAAGGAAAGAAAATCAATTTTGAGTTGGTTGTTTTAAACAAACACGTTTTACTCTGTTATAAGTAAAAGCAATAATGTTATAACTTAATAATACCTAGACTTGTCAGATATGGTGGATTAAAAGATATAATATGCCTCTCTGGAATTTTGTGGAGTATAGTTTATACGCAGGTTAAGAACCCCAACACTGTACCTACTTACCTCCCATTTCTGGTGGTTTTGGGGTGCAATGTTCCTCATTCATACCTGTGATTTAACACCAATACTATCCTGGACCATACTGCGAGAGAAAGAGCAGCTGACAGCAAAGCACTGAAACACTCCTCCGATGGTGTTGCACAGACCCAGAGCCAGCAGTTCCTGAGGTACCAGCACATGACATCATTTTCAACAGAAAGCACTGAAGCAGCATATTCAGCACATACAGCCTCATTTTCTGCTTCGCTACAGTCGCTTTTTATGAGTGTTACTCTTTTCCATTAGAGCATTTTTCACACCGAAACAATGCATGCTTGATTAGGGTATGCTCCGTATGGACTGTCTACGCCATCTAAGCAGTCCTTTATTGTTCACTTGGGAAAACTGGCAGAGCCGTTCCTGCAGCAGTTTTCACAGCAAGGCTTCAAACGGAAGTCTGCAGTAAGATGGTCAAAGGACTTTGGGCCAGAAAAAGTCAGTTCTTTAGATTTATTACATTCAAAATCACTGCTGAGAATTATGTTGTGGTCATTCCTGAATTGTACTTCCTACAGGAAAAAAATAAAAAAAAATAAAAAAAATGGATAATTCACATGGATAATTCTCTTCAAGTGCTGTAACTTTCTAGATCTGAGGTCATTTGATTTCCAATTCTTGTTTTTTTCTGTCAGTTTGTACATTTATGCATCAAGATATGTTTTTTGTTTCTGTACAATCGCAGCAAAAGTAAGAACGGAATCTGCCACTGATGTACCTGACTTGGGTCCACCTGG
The DNA here is from genome assembly GCF_900963305.1 of Echeneis naucrates. NCBI lineage: Eukaryota > Metazoa > Chordata > Actinopteri > Carangiformes > Echeneidae > Echeneis > Echeneis naucrates. Next base: position 8,480,219 of record NC_042517.1, on the reverse strand, counting down.
TAGCCATGTTTGTTGGCAAACACTGAGCCTATTGCTGTGAGGAAACTGAAGCCAACCAGAGCCAAAGAAAGAGCTGGCAGAAAAAGCTTTTTAATCTGAGATAGAGAGGGAAGGACGGGGGGAGAGAGACTGGAGAGGGTGAATGGGAAGGTAAGAAGGAAAGAAAGATAGGTCTGGTCAAAAGAATAACTCATTCAAAGAAAATAAATAAAATATGCTGCCAGTCAGTCAGTTTGAGTCACATCATGAATTACTCCTCACACTGCATTGTCATGGATAACACAATACAGTAAACAACCTTATTTTTTTACATTGAGAAGAGAAGTAAGAACAGTTGAAGGTACAGAGTCTTAAATCATAATGTAGAAGTGTATTAGCTTGGATATATGCAAATATATTGATTTGCCATTAAACCGCATAGTATAATTTTAAGATAAATACCATTTTCTCTGTATAATCTATCTATCTAGCTTTATGATATATATATATATAAAAACAACAACACTTGAATACAGATACTAGCTTCACCCAAAAAGAAAAATGCTTAAAAATTGATTTAGCTAAGTTAGTATTTTCAGTATATAAAAGTGTATATAAAAAGTATATAAAAGAAATATATACTATGAATTAATGGAAGAATATAAACAGGCAATGACAGTTCCACTGACCCACTGGGTATGTGTCCCACCACCTGGACTCCGTGTTGTCCACTCAGGTCCATCTGCACTGACACGATGGTGCCCACTACGATCTGTGGAAGAAAAACAATAGACACGGCATTTCCCACACAGAATATTCACTTTGGAAACAAGGGATATAATGTCCATCCATCCATTCATCTTCATTCCCTTTTTCCGCTTCCAGGCAGGGCTGCTGAAGCCAATCCAGGTTCACATTGGGCGAGCGGCGGGGTACACCCTGGACAGGTCGGCAGTAGGGATATAATGTTCTGCCTCTAAATGCCACATCATTCACTCTATTCGTACACTGCCTCAACACACACTTTAGACTAAGGACAGATTGTGTTTCAACTGTAACCTTTCAGGTTAATGGTCTGAAGCCATTGGCCCAACACACTGTAGTTTAACTGAACGCATGACCAAGGAAAATCCTCACCCAGCATGACAAAAGAGCCAGCTTTTTCCCTTTTTATCCGATTGAAACTTTATCGGCTCTGCCTTATCGTAAAGTCACTCTGAACTGGATTTTTCTACAAATAGTAACTGTAAAAATACTTGACAATATAGGAAACTTTGGCATATCAAAGTTTTCTGCAAGCTGACAAGGCAGAAGTTGTTGTTAGTAACACTTTATAACTGATCTGTTAATCGTTATCAGTATTTTTTTTATTCATTATTGTAAACTGTGCCTTTAGCAGAATAACAGAATAATCAATTTTTTTTTGAGAAACACACCAACTCTTCACAAACTCCATCAGAAGACAGTCATGATTAATCAGCGGCCAAGATAAAAACAGATCTTTACATAATTATGAGTCATTTATCAGTTCATCTCTGTGACATCTGTCCATCTGTGTGCATCTTATGGGCATGAGTTGACTGTGTGTAAGTGTGAACAGTGTGTCTGAGTGTGTGTTTGCGTACATAACTCACCAGTATAGCTTCCCAAGGTATGGCAACAGGCAGCTTGTTCTTAAAACGCTCATTCAGCATCTTGCCGCCGATGAGTATCACCATGGAAACCACTGAGATTGACACAGCAGCTGGTACAGCACTGGTCACACCGTACAGAACATCCTTTAAAGTCTGGAAAATTACACACACACACACACACACACACACACACACACACACTTATCAAACATGACGTATAACCATTAAAAACTGAAATATAGCAATAAGCAACTCTGGTAACTTAAATCTCACATTCTTTAATAACTTTAAAAAATGACCTTTCATGCTGTGCATTCATTTCCATCTCCAGGTCAACTACTACTGCTCTGTGGTCACCTCCCTGTCAGTCACCTGTGCGTCACCAGATAAAGCTATTGTTTTTGCAGATCTCTGACCTCAGACCTGGAGGCTTTCAGACTTCACTGAGAACTGCGGTTGTGGCCCAGTGTGGCCCAGTGTGGCCCAGTGGATCTGCTATCAGCGAACCTGCTATCAGCGAACCTGACGCTTTCAAAATCCAGACTGCTCTTTAAAATGCTGCTTATCTACAAGACATAGGGTGTATGCTCATAGCAATTTGGGCCGATTGGGCCAAATTAGCCTTGTGTTGTGCCAAAAGTTATCCCTTGTTTACAGCAGCAGCAGACGGCAGTCCAACTATACCAAAATAATCAGGCTGTAAAATTATAGTTAAGTTTAGGATGTTTACAAAGTTGGTTAATGTTTTTTACGAGTAACCACCCAAGAAGAGTGAGCTAACTTAGGTTTTCTGAAAACCTGATGCCCAAAGTCCATCAGTCCATTTTCTATCCCTAATGATTCTCTACTGTTATAGTGGACATCAGGATTACACAAATAGGAGCCAAGAGTAATAAACCTTAAAAATTAAGAACAAAACATGATTATTTTGTTGGTATACAATAAAAAAATGAAAAAACATTTCAGCCACGAGCACGCTCTCAAAGCCGTTTTGAAGGTTAATAACATTTTTTTTTACTTTGCAAAAAGATAAAGTTCCACTGTTCAGCCCAGTAATAGATAATAATTTAACTAAGAATATGGACAGAATACACATTAAAGAGGTCAGCTGTGAGCTCATTAGGCTTTAGTCTCCTGATGGACACTTCAGCATTGTGGCGGCTCAATGGCATGAGTGTGCTTTGTGTGTTTTGGTGGGTGTGTGCAACCTCAACAGACCCAAGATGAAGCCAGCAAGCCAGTGTATCTCTGTGCTGGTATTCCAGTCATCAATGGCAGCTGTAGGATGATCACATGGAGACCTGCGGCTGCGGTGTAGCCTCTGATCACGGGGTCAGACAACCAGCGAATCACGCTGCCTCCACGCAGCAAGTATAACAGGAGCTGTGGGAACATGCACACATTCACAGCTTTACACTACTGTACATCAACATCTAAACAATTGTCTAATCAACGTTCCATCATTGAGATTTACAATAAACATGAAAAGTGCAATTTTATATCATTACGAAATGTTCTGCAACTAAACTCTTAGTCACCAATGACATGTGCGTTCATACTGCCAGCATCAGCCATGCCAACGCATCTCTGGCAGAGGAACTGAAGAGCTTTTTTGCCAGGTTTGAGGTTGACGGGCCTGCAGCTGTTCTGCCAGTTCCACCTGCCCCCAACACCAGGGCCCTTACTGTGCATGAACATGAAGTGAGATGCGTGCTGAGGCTGCTGGATCTGAGTGCCCGGCAAGGTGCTCTTTACAAAGATCGTTAACATCGCCCTGTCCCAGGCCACCGTACCATCCTGCTTGAAGTTTTCCATTGTTATCCATACACTACAGGTCTTCAGTGACCAGCTAGGCTAAAGGGAAGAGCTATCACAGAATGAGAATTTTTTTTTATGATAGGCGGAGCACACTCCTTCTGGAAAATGAAGTAATCTGTCATTTGAACTTCAGTAGGCTTTGGCCCAAAAGGGTGCTCAACAGTTTAACAAAAGCAAACTTGTGTATTATATGCCAAGTGAAGCAAAACTTGTTGCTCTTCAGTGTTTGAAACCTGCTTTTTCAGTCATTACTCAAATGACAGCTACAGGTCACACTGGTTCCAATGAATGAAATGAACGAATGACTTGAAAAAAGATTTGTTCATTTTACTGAATGAAATTAAAAGACTGACTCTAAAGTGGCCCTGTTATAGACTGGCGATCTGTTCAGGGTGTACCCCGCCTCAACCAAAACATTGGCTGGGACTGGCTCCAGCACCCCGCGACCCAGAAACAGAAAAGCGGTAGAAGATGGTTGGATGAAATTAAAAGACAGTGAGTCAGTAAAAAGATCCGAACTTTCCATCACTATCAGCTACAGACCAGTGGCACTGAAGCCTGTCATCACGAAATGCTTGGAAAACTGGTCCTGCAGCACATTCAAACCAGCCTTCCTGCCTCCTTCAATGTGTACCAGTTTGCATACCAGCAAAAGAGGTCCATGGAGGATTCCATCGCGCTTGCAACTCACACTGCACAGGGCCACCTGGAACATCGTTAGTCCCGTGCCAGGGTGCTTTTCATAGACTATAGGTCAGCCTTTAACACCATCTTCCCTGACTACCTCACCTCTAAGCTGCTCCACATGGGCCACTCCTCATCCATCTGCTCCTTTCTCACCAGCAGCACACATGTCGTCAGACTAGGCCCTCATTTTTTCCCCCACCACCATCACCAACAGTACTGCTGCTCCCTAAAGGTGTGTCCTCAGTCATCTGTTGTATTCACTGTACAAACACGACTGCACTGCTGCTCTACGCGACGAACACCATCCTGAAATCCGCAGATGGCACAACTGTCATTGGCTTCATTGCAGAGGGGGATGACACAAAGTACAGGTGGGACATCCAGAAACTGGTGTGATGCAAACAAACAAAACAAACGGAGTTGAACACTAAAAAACAAAGGAATTAATCCTGTATTTCAGGAGGAGGCGGCTGGTGGATCCACCCTCCACTGCTGATTAAAGGAATCTGTGGGGAGAGGGTCCACATAAATCTTCGAAAAGGCACAGTCTATCCTCACTGGCCCCTTCACCTCAGCAGAGCAGAAAAAACCATCAGGAATTCCACACACCCAGCTCACAAACTGTTTGAGCTAATGCGCTCTGGCAGACGCTACAGGTCTGCCAGAGCACGGACAACCAAGGTTTAAGAACAGATTCTTCCCAAGACCCATCAGAACAGTCAACCCTCATTTGAATAAATCACCTCATAACTCTGTGAAGTAATGTAAATGATCCACTTCAATAGATTACTGAACCTAAATAGACTCACTGGATTTCCTTTTAATCCTCTTATCGATTATCTTTTATCATTTGCCATTTGTTGTGTTTGTTGTGTGTGTGTGTGTGCGTCTGTCTGTATTTTATACACTGAAGGAGTACCGATCCTAATTTTGTTGTAAATGCTCTATTTTACAATGACAATAAAGACTTGAACTTGAACTGATTTTTCATGCAATGCACATTTTCAGCCAGCTGCTCTGAGAGGATTTAATTCTCTGCAGCGTGGGAAGCCAGCGAGAGATCGTTGCCAGTGCACTAGTTATGCCTGCTGGTCAGTCAGAAAAACCTTCATGAAGTTATATGAACCTCCCCCACATCCCAGAATAAAAGTGTAATAATTAAAAACAGAAAAATATTAAATTGCCCTAGAATGAAAAAAATTGGGAAACTTCCATGAAGAGTAAAATAAAAAAAATGGCTGCACAATTTGAGTAATTCAGAAAACAGTCGGTTCTGTAGATGAATATTATTTAAACAAATGTGATACTTAAATCTTTCTCTGCGGGAAAATCATATTTTCTCCTCTTTGTTAACACAATGGAGCCAGATATACACACAGTGAGTGTACAGCTGTCTACATAATGCTATATTGTTTGGTGTGTGTCTTTGTGTGTGCGTGTTTATACCTGTATCAGGCCACACATAAAGGTGAGTTGTACAGCCACGTTCACTTTGGCTGCCTCCACATCCACCTGACTCTCACCGTTGCCTAGCAACTCCACGTCAGCTGTCAAAGACCCAATCATGATAGCTAGGACAGCAAATGTACCTGTCACACACAATCAGACCAACAAACAGTGAAGAACTACGTAACTCGGTGCTTGTGTTAGGTTTAAGTGTATCACATAATTTTCATATTCATTCATGAAATGTTAGATATGTTGGACTTAAATTATGTTAAAAGACCTTTTTACAATCAGGATTCAACAACATTGTTGACAACTGACAATTCTGAAAACATTTAAAGTTTGATGATGCAAAACCAATCCACCAGAAAAATTTTAAAGTGTCACCGATTGAGAGGTGTCTGGAAGTGCCAAAGATGAAGTAGATGATCAGAGGATAGAAAGATGTGTATAGACCAAACACTGGAGGAACTCCTACCAACATGGCATTGGCCATACCTAGGAAAGAAAGGTGGGAAAGGAAAGCATGCTTTGAACAAACAGATGATGCATTTTACCATCCTGATCATTCAGAGTTCAACAGCTTGGGAATGTATGAACATCGCTTTATTTTCGTTCTTGGCTTTGCATTTTTTTGAAGGAGGATTTTTAGCAGATTCAGAGGTTCCCCTACAACAGCCTCCTGTTCTGTGGCTTGGCTTTGTTTCTTTTAAAAGAGCTGCCTAATGAAGGAGAATAAGAATAAAGAGAAGAACACAAAAACACATAAATTTTATATTTGAAGGACAATTATATTTAGTGTTCTTGGGGTGACAATGCAGAGTAATTGCCGTTTTCAGGATGTAAAAGTTGCCATTCAGTGTTTTTGGTGGTTTTGATGAGACACTTCTCAGTTGCTTAACTCTCTTAATCACCTGTTATGTGTATATAGAAATAAAATTCCAACACCTACAGAAAGATGAATGTTGTTAGTGTGGCATAAAAATACTGTTTACGTTGTATAACTATTATTATTATCATTGCGTCCTCACCCTGTGGCAGCTGAATGATCCCAACACTCATTCCAGATACCAAGTCTCCAATGCCATTTTCTCTGATGGGGTACCGAGGCAGCCATGACAGGACAGGAAAAAGGCCCAGCAGGAAGTTCTTCAACCTGGGACCAGAACACCTGGAGGAAAACAAACACGCAAACGCACACAGGGTTTAAGATAACGGGCTTAACGTGTTAACACTTGGAACTGTTTTGGGGGCCCACACCAACATGCAGCAAGTGCAGAAGCTAAATCAGTTCTTTGACTCACCAACACTGCGCCTTTAACCTCTCCAAAAATGACAGGGGCTGCCTCTCTCTCCGCTGCCCGAGGATATCCAGCTGTGGCTCGTCCAGGGCGACAGCAAGATAAGGCTGCCTGTAGCGAGGGAGGCCATTTCGCTCAGCGCTGTCCATCTGAAATCAATGTCAGAGATTAATGGCAATACAATAAGTTTTAGTCTGATCTTGTTTCAATGTTTGATTTACATGTCTTGTCCACTTTTCTCTAGTGCGTGTGTGTGTGTGTGTGTGTGTGTGTGTGTGTGCAATATCTGTATGAGGTTACATGATAATGAGGAAGTCAAGCAATAACTATACAAAGCCAAAACTGTGACAGAGCGAGGGGGTGACCTCTGTATAAACATGAAGCTTGCGTGTCTACCAGGAGTTCCAATGTGCAACCAATACAACGCATTCGCAACGCAGGCGCACACACACAGCCCAAAAAACTCACACGTGAGTCAGGGAAGGTGGAGAACAGCCTTGAACTCTGCACATTACAGCGAGTTTACAGCCCCATTTCTCCTCCCCTTCACCCCCACCACCATTCACTCCTCTGAATAGCTCTATTATCACAGCTTAGCTTTCACACACTCACAGTATGAATGAGTGTGTGTGCGTGTGTGTGTATTTGAAAGAGGGAGACACAGAAAAAGTGTGAGTGAGAGAAAAAGGGAGCAAATGAGACAGAAATGTTGGTCCCCGCTTAATCTACTTTTAATGTCCGCTTTATATAATGGATACATCCCAACTGAGAAAAAGAGAAATTCATTGAAACCTGACTGTTGGGGAAATTAAGAACCAAACACAAGTGTAGATATAAAGAACAGACTGAAAAAAAAAATGTCCTTGGACAATAATGTTCCAGAAAATGTCCTTGTAACAACTCAAGTTGAATGACCAATGAACTACCGTTTTATGTATAATCTTAGCACTTCATGAAATAACTGAGACTGACGTCAGTAATAGAAAAGTAGGATTATCATAAGGGAAAATCTGGAGCTCTGGATCCTCAGGGCATTAAAAATAAAGAGAGCCCCCTGCAGACACTACCAAAAAAATATTGAATGAAAAGCTGTCAAATGGCTTAGAATAGTTAGAATTTCAAAAGTTCACACCTAAAATGTTGGATTTCAAAACCTGCACACTGATCTAATAAGATTCTCACTTGTTAGTTCATTGTATTCATTCATTGTAAATATACAAACCTTACTCACTGCACCACTGTTAATTTGACAAAAGGGACTGTTACATCAAATCTAACACCAATAACATAAAAAAAAAAAAACAAAACCCCAAAACAAAACAACAAAAACAGTCCCGCCATTCTGTGAACAGATATAATATATAAAGAAGAAATCGCCCCTGTGGCTCTGATTTTTTAGTAGTGTATCTGTCTGAGAAGCAGCATGAGGTTTCTGATGCGTTCACCCCGGCAGCGAGGTGACTGATGCAGTGGCAGCTCGAAGAAGGAGAAAGTGAAGCTCCGGGAGAAACTAAGATTGGTGACTGGATGCAGCGGGGGGAGACGGGGAGGACGGGGCAGCCGACGCTGGGGCAAAATCCTCCGTCTTGGCCGAAACCCTCTGCCTGCACCTGGAGACATGATGTTAGAAAAAAGGTTTTGGTTAGAAACAAAGAGCCACTAAGAAATTAATGTAATGCTGCCTCTACTGCCTCCTGCAGTAATGCAGGAGGCAAAGTTAGTATTCTTTTTCTTCTCTTCTTTGTTTGTAAGGCTCAACTTAGGTGAGCAAACGAAGGTTGTGTCAGATAGACATAACCACGAAACTTTCTATAGGTGCTTATGAAGTAAAATTTAGCATTGACATGAAAGTACCTGAGGTGCTTTGATGATTAGCACTGATTTTGCTAATAATGTGTCAGTGAGCATAAACAACATCCAGGACCAGATGGAGCTGAGGGTTCAGTTTTATTTATTACTTATTAACCGTGACAACCTGGCACCTGACAAAAGGACATGTTCAAAGTTCAGCCTCAAACTTTCTTACATCCGCCTCCACCCCTTCCATCCCTTCTGACAATTTCAGCAAGCATGCTAACAAAGAATTTTCAGAGCCTTTTTTAATTTTGTGTTGTGCATTATTTTGTACAGTGTGTGTACTGTGCTGAAATAAACTAAAAGCTATATATTTTGATCTATTTATTGGATTACCTGCATAAATACCTGAGCACCCCTAAAACTAATAGCAATACATCAATGAATGATTGCCTTTTTTTTTTTTCCCCTCAGTAGGTAATATAAGCAAATGCGTCAAATGTCACCAATTGGAGGAGTTGCATCAGGAGCAGTTGGATTGAAAAACTGTTTTGTAGACTTTTTTTTTTTTTTTTTTTTTTTTTAAATTGCTGAGTTTAGTATAAACAGTACTTACATTTAAATCAAAATAGGTAAAGATAAATCTTCAGCGGATCACAGAAAACACTATCACAGGTTCAGTCGCATGTTTGGACGGGACTGGACCTTGTTCCAGTGATACCTGTGGGGGCCTGAGGCGCTGCCAGAGGTGGAGATGGGACCGCCGAGCTAAAACTTGAGATTGAAGCTTCTTCATTTTGGTTCTCTCTCCCTCGATGAGGGGTGGATGGTGTCGTCTGAGGAGCAGGAGGTGGTGGAGGTGGAGCTGGAGGGGGTCGTGAAAGTGGTGGTGGCTGGATTGAGGTAAAGGAAGATTCAGAAAGCACCAAACCCTCCCAAGGTGCCATGGAGGTATCAAAGACGAGGATGGAGGAATGCCCTGGATGTTGATGAGAGGATGAGGAGAATGGTGGCTGCTGCTGGAGGTGCCTTTGGATATGGACGTGATGAGAACGCTGCAGAGCTGAGGAAGGATGTGATGACTTGGCTGAAGGAGATGAAGAGAAATATGAAAGGAAATAAAATAAGGGAGAGGTTTACAAATGGTTAATCTACCAGCTTCTGAGATGCATCTGTAATTTAAGTTTACCTCCAACCTCCCTGAAAGTGAGATTTTTACACAGCAGGTGTGAAAGTATTAGTAGGTGTTCAAAAGAGAACACTAACATAAAAAAATTACTGCTTGGAGTTCCTATTGAATATAATAAACCTCATTGAAGGTTACAGTTATTAATCTAAAGGTATCACAAAGCACCTATTTGTCAAGTGGCAGTTTAAAAACCTCTTGAATGTTAATATCAAAATAATGTAACATCAATGCTGTATCGCAATTCTATTATGTATATTAAAAAAAACTAAACATTCATTATACACATTTTGAACTTTTATTCCATAACTCAGCTTTTTCTTTTTATACAAAATGATTTTCACTGTTAAGCATTGGGATATACCTGTCATACAAATACACACATTTCAACCAACATGGACCTGGAAACCTGGAAGCTCGACTGAATTTGTTTGAAAGACAGAATGCAACGTCAGCAATCTCTTAAAAGCTATTTCAATGTTGGAAAGCTGACAACAGCAATGTCTTTGGACTGTGGGAGGAAACCCACGCAAGCACAGGGAGAACATGCAAACTCCACACAAAAAGGCCCCAGGCCCAGGTAGTGAACCCATGACCTTCTTGCTATGAGGCAACAGTGCTAACCACTTTGCCGCCATGCTGCTGCTTATGTCCTTTCATTGATAGTATAATATCTCTGAGGTACATTCTTACAAATCCTTCAGCAAAATAGCCTTCGGAAACAGAGTGGTCAGAGGGTCATGGGAAGATCACCTGCTGGTTTATCTGCTGATGAACCAATGAGAGGCAGACGTCGTCGTGACATCACTAATGGTGGAAACCTGAGAGCAGAAAACAGTGGCTAATATACATTTACAAGAATCACAGAATACAATGTAAGTTTGTGTGTTTCTCGCCATTTAATTTTTCCTCCACTGACAGACTTCCACTTCTAGTCAAACAACTATTGGTTGCGATGTAATGAAAATAGGCAAACTGTATGTTTGTATTGTATTGTTGAATTGTAATAACCTTTCTAATCGCAAAACTTTACCACCATCAAGTTGTTTTCGTCAAAAACTGTGACATCACTCAATTGTATTAGGCTTTGCTAAAGGCAAATGGCAAAATGCTGACTATTCTGTTAAAGCCATAACCAGTAAGAATCCTCTAAATATTTTTCAACTGTTGCCAATGTTTTGAGATATCTTGCTCTCAAATAGAGTAGAATTGCAGAGGTTGGGACCAAAACACAAAGTAAATCAAATTGTAAGCAGCTGCCCACGGGGGAGAAATCCCACACATTTTCAGGGCTAAGTCATCAGGTTGTGGATAAAAAAAACAATCAGCGATTTTCTGCTTCAAAGCACCAATAGAAAAAATATTTTTCAATTCGCATGCTTATACCGCCTTTGAAGGTTCCAGCAGAAAACTTGTTCCATTTCAAATTCAAGTTTGAAATGTTCTGAGAGAGAAAGACGGTTTCAAAATACTAAACATCCAAATTGAACCTGCCAATAAAGAGAAAGAGAAAAGAAAAGGGACTTGTACAAAGAAAGCACATCAAAGCTGCAGGGCAATGGTAAACGACAGGAAACACACTGAATGCCACATTGTTAGAGCTTTGATGAAAGCTGAGTGAAAGTGTACATATACCTGTTCAAGGGTGCAAAATGTCAGTCTGCTGCACTATGACAACAGCACTCAAGACAAAACCTCACAGAAATTCTGACACACACACTCGGGTTGCCAGGAAGATGCTGAGAAACGTTCCCTTCCATCACACAAGAGTGCTAATGATTTGTCAAGCTGGCTTCCATTAGTCGCTCCCTCTTGCACCACATGTTTTAAGAATGATTGTCAAAGTCTCAAGATCCAATCTGGTTAGAGAACGCAGGCTTCTCTTTAAAACCTAAAACTGAAACAGACATGCAGGCTAGTTTTGGAAAGCTGCTCGTCATTTTTCTGCAGTTGCCTTGCCTCTCTCCTCCCTCTTTCTCTTCTGTGACCTGTCTATTTGTCACCCTGCTTTTTTCTCCCTCCTCAGCTTTACCTGATCAGGTGCTTTCACTCTTCCCCTGCCTGTTCTCTCTTTCGTCCCCTGTAAGTGATAGCGGTGGTTACATAGATACATCGGCTACCTCCTCCTTTCTCTCCTTAGGAAGACAGACGAAAGTTTATTGTTTTCCCTTTCCAACCTTCTGTTTGGGTGGCAGGAGTTTTCATCCCCTCCCTCCTTGACGCCCTCATTTCTTCTGCCTCGTCTCTCCTTTCCTCTTTCCCTTCACTTTTCATTTGTAGGGTGACATTACCTTTCCTTCTCCCACTCTCTCTCTCTCTCTTTCTTTCTCTCTTGTGAGTGACAGGTGCTGAGATGGATTTTCAACAAAAGGTAATGTGAGACTAGGTTAAAATATTAAAATATTTATGGTTACCTCGGCCCCTTCATGGGCTCTGACCCCCACGCGCGCACACAAACATCGCCAGTGTGTGCAGGCAGGCATACATGCATCTCATTTAGCTGACCTCTTCAGTAACATAACTGTTTTCAACCTTCACACATGAGCGCGCACACACATCTAAGGAGGCACCTCATCCAATGTCTCCATTTAAATTCAAGCCAAGAGACTGAATCATCACCCACACATTGATTCTAACGTACAGTGTATGAAGCTCAGCATGGCACATGTGAATATGGGGCTAATGGTCTCACACTTCATCTGATGCGGCTTCATTAACATACCAAGCAGACAGACACACACCAAATATGCATAAAACTCTGCAGACAGTCCCATGCTAACCCACCACTTAGATAGCATTAGCATTTCATATCACAAAAACATTCCACTTGTACACTGCGAAATTTGCATCTTACGACACATGCACACAAAACAATTACACTCCCTTTGAACACACACACACACACACACACACAAGCACATCATAAACCCAAAAGAAATACTATTTCATTATCCCGTGGCTGAAAATTCTTACATGGGGCTCTATTTCTGTTTTGCTTACTGGTGTTTTCTGTTGCTGATCCTTCCAGGTTCATCACTTGATTGACACAACAGGGCTGATCAGTGGGCTGGATCGATTTATGTCAGCCTCTTGTTCCGTTCACTCTCTCCCTCTTGCTGCAGCAGCACCTTTGTGGTCCAAGGTCTCCATTCTTTTGTTTTCTTCTTTTCAGTTTCATCCAGTTTTTCAATAAGACCTAATTATTATGTTCGGTATATGAGCTGGTCGTAACACAATAATGGGGACTTGTCTAGGTTTTTAAATCTGGTCCCTTTGTTGAAGTCATTTCTGGGTCGGCACACGAGGTAGGTCTTGAACTTTCCCAGTGGAGTGAGCCGGTGGGTGAGAGACCAACACCAGCCTATTATTTTTGTGTGAGAGCCCGAGGGTGGCTCCTGGCGTGCCCGGGTGCATCACTGAAGATGAATCAGGATAGGGACAGAACTGGACTAGATCTTGTCTAGAAAGAGACATCCTGTCAAAAAGTCCAGGCTTAAGAGCAGCCTGTGGCTGCCCAGGACGACCTCTGTGGCCGGCTTTGTGTATAACTGAGCTGTAATTCAGGTGTTTGGGGCTTTAGTGCTGAGCTCCATGTGAAACTGTCCCTTGGTTAACCCTTGTACCTTTTGTGTACACTGATAGTCCAGCAGCGATTCCTCACTTGTAGTGGTGTGAGTAATTGTTGTATAAGCTTGGGCATTGTTGGCTGTGACATGTCCACCACTTTGGTGAATTTAGTGTCTTACTGAGACATTTGTGGTTTAACGGCATTCAAAGTTAATAAGATATGCCATTTTTTGACTTAGCAAGCCAAAGTGTTTAAGGTCAGCGTTTGCTACCATCTTGTCTTATTTAATAGCATCCATTTTTATAATCTATCACGGCATTTGAGTAAGGCAGGTTTGCTGAAGATCCTGCGGCTCATTAACTCTAAAGTTGCACAAAGAAAGATCTTCATACTGTAGCAGACCACTATTCCATTGGTGTTCAAGGACATTTAAAAAAACAGGAATTGTCTGTAAAAATCAATGATGATCTGATTGAGCATGGAGTTTTGTGTGAAAAAGCTTGAGTTGCCTGATTGCAAGTCTACTGCTATCTCTGAGGAGGAGGAGGGCAAGTTGCAGCACAGAGCGTAAGTAGCTACTTCAAAGGTGAGGGAGCTGCAAAGCTGCAGCTCAGGCATCGTGAGCTGGAGTGTGAAAAGCTCAAATTTGCACATGTGCATGAGCTCAAAGAGTTCAGCGGCTGTTATACTGACTGCTGTGTTAAGCAATAAATTTCATGTTTAAGCTAAAACTCTCACAGGTCCACAGTGTAGCAGTTCCTCTCCCTAAGTTACAAAGTCTTCAGCTCTAAAAGTGGTGTTTGTTTCTACTGGAAGAAGCCAGGCCACATTGTAGTGGAGTGCCCAACCTGAGGCTCTTGGTCCCACCAGACTCAAGTGTATGTTGTGCACTTTGGCGTGAAGGTAGCACAGAGTGGGATAAGGGCATGCCTTTTCTGCTGTTTGCTGCCCATGAAACTGTGCGAGTCGTTGGGGTTTAGCCCAGCTGAGTTGCTGATTGACCACACAGTCAGAGGGCCCCTGAAACTGTTGTGAGAATAGCTGATGGCAGATTCTCCACCTAACCTTGATTATGTGCGTTCTTTCCAAGAGCTTCTCCGCCACGCATGCAATGCATCCTGGTGATGATGGGTTATTCAAGGAGGATGTGCCTGTTCTGGGTGCTCCACTCCAGAACTGGCAAACTTTCAGACTCCACAATTCTGTGAAGGCTGATAGTGGGCTGAATCTATTTAGGCCAGCCCTTTCTTCAGTTCACCGTCTCTCCTAATCACATCTCTCTGCATTTGAAGCAGTAAGGAACAGTCAAACTTCCAGAATAGTTGAAATCCCAAAAACAGGAGAAAACACACAATTTCTCACTTTTGACCTTGTGAAAAGTTTTCAAAGGGCCATAAACTGAAGAATCACTTCAGTTTATCACCCTAAAACAAATACAAAATCCTCCCCAAAGCCTTATGATTTGGATATGATTCATTTTCTTATTCATAGTATGCTAGTTATGTGTCACAATCTCTTCAATAAAACAAATCTAACTGAATAAAGAAAATTTGATTAAATCCTGAGCTCATGGGAAGTTCAGCAGTAAGTGTTAGGAGTGGATGGTATTTTAGCCATAAACTAGATCCAAACGTGAATCTCCCAAACTTTTGGTGGATTTGATTCATGGAAAGATTTGGTAAAAGCTTTCTTTGGTTTTCAGTTACTGAAAATGGAGCCCAGTAGAGTCTTTGTACAAGTAAAATGGCTTTTTCTTCTGGCTGGCTGAGATATAAAATGCTTAATTAAAAATAACTCCAGTCATTTCAGGCATCTTTGTGCAGCATGGTGCTATTCCCTGAAGGAGGCCACAGATGGTCCAGACACTCCAGAGATGGTTTTAATGTTCTCTTGAAATAGCCATGACTTTCATATTTCCTTGATGAGCACCAAATGCTTTCTCTGTGTTGTTATGGTCAGAAATTTAGCTTGATTCCACAAAACTGCTGCCCACTTTTCTTAGAATTTTTCAGGCAAGGAAATATTAATGACAAATATAAGTTTCAAATTTATACACTTATACACTAATATCTCCTCACAGAGGTTTAATAATGTTTCATCCTCCAAGTTCTGCCTCTCTTCTGGATGTCAAATTGCTGATCTCTTAACAACAAAGGTAAAGAATGAATATTCTTTGATAAAAATGTACTTTAAAAGCTACCCAAGTACCCATCTAATATCACATACTACTTTAATTTTGATTTCACAGATAATTCATAAATTATTAATAATTAAAAACTATATAAATTCAAGGGACTGGTTGGATTTTCAGATTTCTAATGTGCTGACTTTTCTTACAGAGTCAAATTTACCGACTGGTTTTTAATTCTCTCCTGTTAATTCTCTCCACATTTCTGCATTTCGGATTCGGACTAGCTGGAAGCCCTGGCCACAGACCAGCACCCATCCTGCCTTTTCTTTCAAACCTGCCTCCCCCGTAACTTTGCTGTCAGCTTCTGTTTGATTTCCTGGCTCACTTCCTTTCTGAGCACTGGTCTTATAAACTGGGTCACCTGTCTCACTTGCTGTTTCAACAGGTTCTTCACCCTCTGTCTCGTCAGCTGTTTCTTTATAGACCCTCCCGTTTGCCTCTGTGCTCCTACCCTCTGTTTCTAATCCAGTCTGACTGCCTTTTCCTCCCCAAGTTACAATCTCCTCCTTAGACTCAAATCCTGTATTCCCCCTTTCATCTCTCCCATCCCTGTCCATCATCTGCTCCTCCCACACTGCGAATCCTGCAGCATCTGCAACATGGGAGCACAGTGTCTTTCTGTGGCTGATGCCAGTACTGCAAATGGTCCATAAACAAATCCTCTGATCTGAGGAGGTAGAGACCACGAGTCCTGGGGTCAGGAACTTCAAGGCAGTCAAAGGGGCAGCGTGGGCCCCTGGGATGTGAAAGGAGGCATGAAGGTGGAGGTGAAGCTGGTCTGCAGCTTGTATCGCCATTGTTGAAGAAATGGTTGACTCACAGATGTGAGAAAAGTCTCTGCTGTCCCCAGTCTTACCATCTTCTGAGAAGTGCGCCTTAATTACGGACACTTTCAGCTGCCCATCATCCCCTCCACTAGCAACAGTTACCAGGCAACCGCCCTCTTGATGTACCAGTTTCTCAGCCCAAACAGCCAATGAGTTGATACCACTCTGATGGGCAGGAATGTTGAGGCAGGGGATTGGTGGAGTTGAAGCATCAGTTGAAGAACAAACGTCAGTCAAATCCCACACTGCAATTTTCCCATCCGTTGCAGCGGTGAACAGCAGTTTATACCTGACAGTGTGACAAAGAGTACTTAACATAAATATTACTGATGCTATTTGTCTTCTCAAGACATGAATATTCTGGAGACTGAAGGTTTGCCTAAATATACTTTGGATTTTACATTTTATTCTAATATTTAAACTGTTCTTTGAAACCACTTTTCTAAAATTGTTAGCATTAATTTCATGAAAAAGAAAATCAAAGAAAGGTGGAAAGATTCAAACATTTCGGGTTAAACAAATGTAAAACGCACCTGTTGCCTTTTCCATCCTCCAAGTTGCAGGTGGCAACACTGAGCACACAGCGCTGGTGGTAAAATGTCTCCCACAACAAATCAATCTGTCCTTTAGCTTCACTAACTGAAAAGAGTCTGGGGAAGAGAGCCTTAGCGTCAGGAGTCACAAAGAAATGACGAGGAGAAAACAGCCTGCTATGAAGTAGAACTAAGTAATCTCAGGGGAGAGACACAACAACACATCATGTCTATTTTGATGAAAGGTATGTCAATAGTTCTGTCTGAGCTAAATGATGTCAATAGAGGCAACAGATTTGGCACGTTCTGCGTGCTCATAATTACATTTCAGCTCAAAAGCATCATAGCTGCAGTTTAATTTCCTGAATACTGAATACTCATGCGATACAGCTGGAAGACATTTCTTTTTAAATTGAATGATTTTTATCTTTCTCCTGCTGTTGAGAATGGGAATCAAATGTGTGGAAAAACATTCACTTAAAACGTTAACTCTGTGAAAGACACCCACCTGACGGACCCATCACTGCAGCCCACAGCCAGAAGAACACGGTCTGTCCTCTCGTCCACCACCACGGCAGACATGTACCTGAAAACAGAGACCGATCGGGGAAAAAGCCAATAAATCATCAAACTATTGTGAATGACATTACAAATAAATGATAAAACTAAAGAACCCTCTTATGTTCAATCCTACATGCATTTTGATTTCATGTATTTTTCCTAATATAGATGGATGGAGGGAGGAAAAAGAGTAAAGAAGGGCAAAAAGCTTAAAATTACTGTTACCTAATCACAAAGGAACAAACATAGGTGATGGGACAATACAGCATCATGGACATCATTATGGACATAGCTTTGTGCCTATACCTCCATCATCACAACCCTGAACTTGCCTTGTCTCTGGGTCCATTTTCACTGTCTTGTGTCGGTTCCGCCTCCTCTCCCACTGTTTGTCCAATCGGTGACTGGCAACCTGGATCACCTGACAGGAGGGGACCGGTCTCTGCTTGTCCCAGCCGATCGACAGCCGGTAACACTGCATCTGAGCCCGGCCACCGGCTGAGACAACCAAAGCGTTGAGAGACTGTGATCTGTTAACACCCTCGCCCTCTGGATGTGTGACTGCTGTCACAGTCCGTACACTTGAAATGTGATCCGTAATAACTGAGAGAACTTCCATATTGCCAGAGTCGGGATGTAACGCCAGGATGGTTAAGCTGGTGTCCTCTCCTCCAGTCACCACTACCTCCCAGTGCCCTCCCTCCCTCTCCATCTCCCCTCTCTCACTTTCAGTCTTATTTCTAATTGTGTTAATGCCATTCCTGCTGCCCTCTATCCTCCCCAGCCTGCATACACACCCTATCCCCCTCCCATGGACGCCTTCTCTCAGACCCCATCCTCCAGTCCTTCCAGTCGAACCTGGCCCCCCTCCAGTGGGTTGTGAAGCCAGCACAGCCCTGTGCTTAATGAAGACCAGAGCTCCATATCCAGGCCAAACTCCTTTGTCGGAGGGCCAGAGAATCCAAGAGCGATGCCCCCCACCACAAGGCACTGCTAACAGCCTTTCCTGCCTCACTGGGTCCCAAATCATGAAATGCACAGCATGGAAGCCAGCAATGACAAACCTGGCTTCTCTTGCCTTGTTGTCTGCCTCAACTTCGCCTCTAAAACTCTGATTTGTATTACAGCAGTTCTCACTCTCCTCACTGACGTCTTCTGGAAATTCAGGCTCAAGAATTAAAACCCTCTCAAGCCACTCCATACCTTTGCAGGCCCGCTGGACTCGCAGGACCTCCAGCTGGAATTGGATTTTGTTCTCTACAGCCTTTCCAGCACTGTTTTCTGGGTTTTCACATTTTTCTGGTGCTGTTGTTTTCACTCTAAAAATCCTTACACAGCCATCCCTGCCGGTACTGTAGAGCAGTCCTTGATGTTCATACACCGAAGTTACACCCTGTTTTCCATGCACCCCAAAAAGGGAGCACAGTGGCTGCAGCTTTAGAGTTTGCACTTCTTTATTCTCTCTCTCCTCCATGATACTGCTTCGTCCATCTCCATCACTTTCATTTTTATTTCCTACATCCACCTGCACACCATCTAGCTTTTGTTGCACAAGTTTTCCCATTTCCTGAAATAAAAGCAGGGACCCCCTCCTGTCCCCACAAACCCACAGGGCTTCCTGTGATCTGGAGTGCAGGAAGACAGCAGCCAACAACCAGCGTTTGGTGCAAGGGGGAAGGAGGAAAGGAGGAAGAGGATTCACATTGAATGTTAAGGAACAGATTTCATTTGATTTAATTTCTATACACCAGCGATAGACAAGTCCTTCTGCACCTGATGCCAGTAAACACATGCCTCCCCCTCCCTCTTGCCAAATAAGACTATGGATCTTTCCTAAACCGGCTGTGAGAAGAATCGCAGACTGAGGATGACAAATGGGAAAGACGTGAATGGACCCGCTGAGGTTTCCCACGGCACACAAATTAAATTTGGCTGCTGAGTCTTTCGCTTTGATGGATACAGTTTCCATCACACAGTAGGACTGAAAATCAGGAGTCCCTTGCCACAAAATCTCCCATTGCCCATTGCTGTATTGATAGACTGTTCCTTGGTCTGTGCACACCACAAACTTACTCTGGCTCCAACCTTCATTTCCATCCTCTTCTGCTCCACAAACCACTTTAGGTATGCTGTCACCGGGGAATTTAAGGTCAGTTAGTCTCTCTGATCCCACTTCCTCCATCTTCCTTTCCTCATTTTCCTTTAGCCTCCACAACCTCACCCCTCCATCTGCTCCCCCTGTGGCCACCCATCTCTCTTCATCTCCTGTTCCTTTGCTGACTGCCAGTGCACGCACCCCCCCAGCTCGATGTCCCTTCAATGTCTGAATCACTTTCCCACCTCCGGTCCAGTCCCAGACTAAACAAGCCCCATCTTCCCCAGCACTGAACACTTTGCCAGGTGAGAGACAAACTGAGAACACTCTTGCTTGATGCCCATATAGGACCCTTAAACAGGTCGGGTTCAAGTCCCCACATTTCCCTCCAGGTCCCCCTAAAGCACCAACACCCCACACTCTTACACTGCGGTCATCAGAGGCTGAGGCCAGCCATCCTTTCTCCTGGAGGTATGAGATGCTGAAGATGACTCCACTGTGCCCTAGAAGACGTCTCTCAACTGGAGCTTTACATTCAGAATCACCCTCTTGTCCGCCTCCAGGCTTCCAGAGAACCAGCTGGTTGAAAACAGTTCCTCCCACTAAAACAGCATCATCCCACAATTCATGCACTAAAAGAAGGGCAGAGTATAACAGACAGCCCTCTAAACAGGAGCGTTGAACCAGGACCGTCCCAGTATTAACATCCAGGAGAAGAGCACTGTTGTGTGCTACAGCCACACAGAGAATTGAGTGTTTGTCTTCTGAAAGCCAGCAGGCATCCAGGACCCAATCCTTTAACTCCATGAGGGGACCCAAGGTCTCCAAGTGCAGACCACTGCCATCCTGGAGAGACACATGCAGCCTCACCAACCTTACAGCTTTGCTGCCAAACACTGCCAAGTCATAGAATCTGGGTTCTGTGATGGTGTTCAGTCCTGCGGGTGGACAGACAAGAGTGAATAAAAACAAAAACAGCATCTGCAAAACAACCTGAAGATTTTGAATGACTGCAAATGTTCAACTTAAACTAATCAATTGTATAGAAACATGCAGATCACCAAACTCTGATAACCCTTTCCTTTATCCATGCCTTATTTTTCTGTCTCACTGCGATAAAATATATCGAGAGAAAGAGAAAAAAGAAACACTTTGCCGAATGTAACAGAAATGAAATCAGTGTAAACAGCATCTGCTCGTGCTGACCATGTCTGTCGTTCCTGTGGGAACCTGTGGCATAGCTCTGGTCTGGGACAGGGGCTCGATGTCTGGGTCTTATCCCATGGATTCTGTAGTGTTGGAGTACACACAGTGAGGCACTGGCCTTGGGCTGAGGCTGGAGACTGTACACCGTCAAGACTGGACCCTCGCCTGCAATGATGGAACCATAAAGACTGCAGCTCAATCCTTTACAAAGCCTTCAAAAATCCAAATGACAGTGGAAGCATGCAGCTCCACAACATTAAGAACATTCTGTCGAACACGATCTAATATTTGACGAGGGGAAAACAGATCAGTGAGATAAAAAGGTGTGTGTGTGTGTGTGTGTGTGTGTGTGTGATCTACACGGCTGCCTACCTGTCAGGAGAAACAGATCGTGGAGAAAGTCCAGAGCTGTGACCGGGGCTACCAAGGCGGCTGTCTGCATCTCTGAGTCGCTCATATCTTGTTAACCAGGAAATATGTCAACACAAAACATACATGAAGTCACTCTAAAGTCGTTGTAACAGTGTAAGAAAACGTGACAGACAGAATTAAGTCCAGGCTGAGTGGTCGCTGTTAGCTCCTCAGTTAGCAAAACAAGCGAGCAGCTGTTCCGACCAGTTTGGGGACTAAACACACAGAAAGCTGCCTTTTCCGGGTCGGCACCAACACAGCCACAGACTGAACTTACCTAACATCACAAACACAACACAAATTTCTTAAAGTCCAAATGAAAATGTCTTTATTTCAGACCCATGTGCTTCTCACAGTGTTTGTGCGTTCTTCCGCACCTTGCTTTGACCAATCAGGCTGCACTGCTGCTTTTCTCACCGCTGATTGGTTGAAAAGGGACAAACCGTGTTTTCATTGGATAGCACGGAACACGTGTTAAACTAACATTGAATTTTGCTCCCTTTAGAGTTTTCTGGAGAAATAGTTTAGTTGGTATTAGCTTATTGCACTCATTAACAACAACGGCTACTTCATGCTTATCGGGCTTTTTTAATTACTCTTTTTAAAAACAGACACCATGCTTTACTTTCTTATAACAGCCACAACTGCATGTTTCGATATTTATTTATTTATTTTGCTATCTCTTTAAGTACTTCTCAACACTTTTATGTAATTATTGTAGATTCTCAATGAAGTGTGTCTAAAAAATGTACCACTACAGCTTAGGGTTACGGTTGTCTCCATTTTGTAGCGTTAAACGCGGGGAGCAATTTGAGCCAAAGTGTCAAGCGGTAAGAAGCCGTGTCTGGATCGTCCGAGCGTGCCCTGAACGCACCTGGAGGCTGCGGGCTGAGGATGTCGGCCGCAGGTTAGCGGTGCGGCTAACTTCTGCGCTGACTATGCCAGGAAAATGCAAATTCCAAGACTCGTGGCTGTCCAAGGACATTTACAAGCACTGGCTGCGCAAGGATGTGCAGGACATTCACTTCGCCAGATGCCGGGCCTGCTGTAAATCTATCAAACTGCAGACCATGGGCGAGGCTGCCCTCACCAGCCATGCAGGGGGAGCCGGCCACAAAGCGGCGGTCCGCAAGCTGCTGGAAGGTAGCTGCCCCTTCATTTCTGAAACACGGCGCAGCGTGATGCATGGTGGTCTTTGTTGTTTGTGTTGGTGACGTGACTCCAACAGCTGTCTGAAACAGCTGCCCCCAGGTCCCCAGCCACACCTCTTCTGGGTGTGTGTGTGCTTTACTTTACATGCATACAGTTGTATTTCTGCATAGCAACTAGAAATCCTCCCTGTCCTTGTGGTGTAGTATTGTGATTGCACAGTTCCATGAGCTGTGTGTCTTTATAAACTTTGTCTGTGCTGCTGGACCGTCAAAACACAACTGGATAGAGCTGCCGATGTTGTTTATTTTATTTTAAATTTAGTATATTTTCCTCGGGTTCAGGATGCAGGAATGATGACCTGAGGGCTGCAGACTCCTGCTGCACCAAGGCAAGCCAAAGGACAAAAGCCTCCCTGAATTTCTTTTTCAGGTGTTCTTATAGACCAATAAATGCCAATTAACTTTTAATTTGAAATGGAGGATTTTTATATTTTAATTGTATTTATAGAGCTCAACCTGGAATGACGTCACTAACAGTATACTGGTCGTTTTCATTGTTTGGACTGACTTATTTCTCTTTTGTCAGATACAGCTATGATGCCATAAGATGTCTTTCGTTAAGTTCACGTGTGATGATGATGATGTTGTTCCTTGGCTCAACAGAAGGTGGAGCTCTTTGTTCGTTTTCCTAAAATAAATTCACCAGCAGTCCCTCCCTGTGTGTCCTCCTGTCCTCTCAGCAGGCAATATAATGATGATAAATGCTGCTGAGCAGATGAACGGCAACATCAACCAGGTGATTATTATGGTTTGCATTTATTTTAGATACATTTAGAATGCAAACCAAAGAACAGAAAAGGCTGCAGTGATGCTCAGAGTAATGGACAACACAGATTAAAATGCTCCGCTGGCATGAAACAAACCCTAAAACCACTTTGTTTCTTTCTTCTCAGTCTGAGGACAACAAGGAGCAAGTGGCCGTCTGCCTCCAGCGCGACACCTTGGACAGAATAACAGGCAGCGACTGCTCAGACCTACACCACAGCCCCACCACAAACTCCACCTCCCACAATGCAGAGCTACAGGACATGGCATTTCCTTCTGCCTACTTCACAGCACCTGGTATCCACAGATAAACCTCTGCCAGCTGGCTCACTGTTTGTTGCTCCACAAACACTTAGTGTAAACCCTTTTTTTTTTTTGGACAAATATTGATGTCAGTCAAACTTATTCACCTGACAACAGCTCATCTTTATGGTATTTTTTTATTTGTGGTTAGTAATTTAAAGGAAAACCTTATTAATTATGTGACTTATGGAAATCACTACTAGCATTACTCATTTAAAGATAAGTATTAGCAATAGTCTCCTCTCGGGATGTTGAAAAATAAGAGCTTTTGAAGGTCTTTAAAAGGATTATTAGTCTTGGTGTGGTATGTGGAAGGACTGATATCATTATTAAGTATGAAACACGAAGTCTTAACAACATGTCCTGGAACAGCAATCTGATCTCCCTGACCTCTTTGAACTCTGACCTGGCAGGCTCCTCCAGGCTCATCAGCCAGCGTCTCCACTCCTTAGACAGCAAGGCCGAGGATCCCATACAGCGCTCCATTCAGCACACCTCCATAGAGCTGTCGAGTCTGGAGCACCAGCAGAGGACGCAGGCTCTGGAGCAGCAGCAGCAGATGAAGATCCTGGAGTGGGAGAACAGGATGAAGGTGCTGGCCTGGGAACAGGAGCTGGTGAGGGAAAAGAGGAGAGCAGCCCGGCAGAAAGAGAAGGCCTTCAGGATGAAGAAAGCTTACTACAAGGCCAAGTTAAAGAGGATGGGCGAGGATCTGCCGCCATCTTCCTCCAGCAGCAGTGGTGAAGAGGAGAGAACAACTGATCCCACAAAATGAACTGATTTATTACTTGTGTTTTTATTAGTGCTTATTTTACCCGTCTGTTCTTTTATCTAAATGTCATGGACCTGTTGCTATTTTTATACATTGCTTTTCTACTTGAATGCAGAAGGGTGGTTTTTAAAATGAGCAGTTTTTTCCCAGAGACAACAAATTCCTCTTAAATGAATAATACTGAATGAGGAATACGACAATGTCCCACACAAGTAGAAGTACTGTCAAAAAAGAAAGATTCCATCCACACAACTCGAGAGTACATTTCTCAAAACTTCAAGCCAGCTAATTTATTCTACATGGTCACAAGAAATACGACGCAGTTACTCACCAATGTGAAGACCATCTTCTCTGTCTGAGGAAGCTTTCTCCCTAAGTAGGGTAGCCCTAAGAGAGAATCAAAGGGGTCCAAATGCTAAACACTTCATCTGAAGCCAGGCTCGAGCATAATTCCACCAAGGTCAAACATTCGGAAAGATCTAGATAATTATCTGGATCTGCACCAAATTGTACAGGCTCACAGATATCAAGAGCATAAACATGTCAGATTTTATACACATTACTGAAGTGCCCCCCCCCCCAAAAAAAAAAAACAGCTTGCAATGTCAGTGAAAGTGATAAAGAATATCCTGGCTCTTTCACTTTAACCAAATTACTCCCCTGGGCTGTGGAGTACGCTGCATCCCTCAGTACAATACAAACACTTTAAATATATGACCTTACATAGTTTCTAAACATTAACTGTCTGAAACAGTTGAGATTAGAATCAGTCTGGTTTTTATCAGTCATTTATCACTTTTATGGCGTCAATATTCAAAATCACACAATCACAATTATTAATTGATGTTTAAAACAATATTCTTTTTTTATCTAACTTTTCTCTAATCAGGCAAAACAGATTAAGAACAATTTCTTATATGCAACTGTGGCCTGTTTAAAAAAAACAAAAACAAAAACAAACTCATTTTAAAACTGTTCTGAGGTCACATCTAATCACTACAGATGTAGAAATGTGACATTCATAGGCAGTCTTTTAACAGATGTTAGTGGCAGAAATTCTTTTTCAGTGCATGTTAAAATGAGTATGTATTAACTGTTTTAACTGCTTTTTGCTTTGTAAATAAATTTGACTTTGATACAAAGTTTGAGGCAATTACAGACAAATCAAACTGCAACAGGTATGTGGACACTAACGTGGCCGTATCTGAAGGCTTTCCATTTTCCACACCAGTGTTGAGAGAGTTCAGCCACTGTCAGCGTTACAGCTAACCTGATGGAGTCTGTGCTGTTTCACACTCAGAAAAGATTGTCAGGGCCTTTACTAAGGCGATTAGACCGAACCAGGGAAAAAAGCTCCAGGCCAAAACTATTCAAGGGGAGATTTCGGACTGATGTGTCGACAATCATCACATATCTGCTGGGAAATGGCTAATCTGGTTAAATGAAGAACCCCTGTCAGCTAGCTGGAAACTGGAAATAAGCAAAAAATACTACCCCAGCTTTCTCTGACACTCAGAAACAGACCATAATTTATAGTTTCAGAATGAGTTACGGATTGTCATGTTATGCCTGAATGACAGAGGCGAAGGCTGTGTTAGATTTCTGAACTTGGGATAGTGAGGTTAGCTTTCCCACTTGCTTTTCTCTTTATGCAAAGGCTAACGTCTGTGCTCCATCTTTGTGGTTAACGTGTGTGTGCTATCAATGTTCTTATCTAATGTCAGATTATCAAACATATTTCCAAAACCTTTCTTTCGACACTTGCCCCATTTGTTGCGCACACTAAGGGAAACTTTACAACTTTTGCATTTGACAAATTTTAATGTTTCATAGGTTTTGTTTAAGCCTATTTTCAGTTTCATTTAGGAGGAGATTGATATTCAGTTCCATGGAGGTGCTCCTGTCAAGAGCTGACATTTTTAGCTGGGAGTGAAGGTGGCAGCTGGACATCTCTGTGCAAGCCCTGAAGGTGACAGAATACTTGGACTCAAAACAAGTCAGAGTCTTCCACAGAAATGTGTCACCCTGTCAGGCTGCCTTCTCTGTTCAAGGTTTTGCACCTGAAAATGTCTGCTGTTCTCATGAATATGAAACAACACACATCCCTCTGCAAAGCATTTTGGGCTCCCACTGCATTGTCCGGCACCTTATCCAACATTAAACATCACAGCAGGACATTTTTTCCAGCCTTTTAGGCTTGTGGGGTCCAGAATTTAGATCCCCATAAAACTGTCAAAGGCTACACATTTTTCAATCCCATGAGTGAAACAACACACACACACACACACACACAAACACACAAAGAATGACTACAAACACAGGTCTTGTAGGAATAAGTCATTTTTTAATGTCCAACATTTCTCTTGTTTAAGCAGTAACTGGGAACCAGCTGTTTCCACACCACTGTCCCCTTGCCAACGGTGGGATGGAAGGCATCCCATAATGAACACATGAGCTAACAAAGACAATCTCCCAACCCCCTCCTCCTCCCGTCTTCACCTTGCTCTCTTACTCTCGTTCCTTCCCCTCTGTCACTGTTTCTTTTTTCTGAGCACATTATATTTTAGTCGCCGCTCAGTGTTTTAGTCTCATCAGCTGTGGCTCCTACCGGTCCAAACCAGATTAACCTGTCCTGTCCAGTCTGTCCTGTGTAAAATCAGTTACATGACTGGTTAATGTCAGATTTTGTGCTTGTGAATCTTCAGCCTTAGATGTATAAGAATGGGTAGAGAGAAAAGGGCTCGATGTTGGAGATGACTGCACTGTAACACCCAGTATTCACCTTTCAGCATAGATATGTTTATATATGTTGATATACTGTCTGGACAGAATCAATGGACCAAATGAAGATTATCCAGACTTTTACACCTGTAGTTGGATAAAGACAACCAACTGAACAACTTTTTATTTTGAATGTGTCCAAGCCAAAATTTAAATGTTTATAAGCTCAGTGGATCTTTTATCTGCATTAGCGTGTAATTTTAGGTGTAAATAGAAGCATTTTTATCTTGACATTCTCTTCTTTTCTCCTCCTCCATCTGTGAATTTGTTGAAGTGAGAGACTTAAGAGCATAAGATACATTAAAGAAAAGAAATATTTGAACAAAAAAAAAAAAAAAAAGAAGAAATAATAATAATTTTTTTAGGAACAGCTTCTTGTCCAAAATGGCAACATAAATAATATAATGTCAATAAATTATCAACAGATAAATAAAATCTCATGTCTGTACAAGTTCAAGGTTTTGGTTGGTTGAAGGAGAACTGTTCTGTGAAAAATCCAGGAGGAAATGAAAGTGTAAGAGGGGATTAATGTTGGGTGGACTACTCCTTTAAAAGACGAACATGCAGCTTCACCCAGCGGGATCACTTTTTGGCAATAACACTGTCACATCCCAGGGCCATGGGAATGACAGAACAGCAGATGTGTGTTTCAGACCTGACTGTCCACCCGCCTGCCTGCATGCTCATTGTGCTCTATTGTGCTATATTTTCCATTTTTTATTTTCACTTTCTTTCCAGTTTTTCTTGTGGTATTTTTTGACTGTCAAAAAGTTGTCAAATTCAGAAATCATCAACAATGCATTTTTGCAAGGCCAAAACATAGTTTTGCTTTTGTTAGATTTTAGTTTAGAGGTTATTCACAATCAATCCCTCAAAGCCTTTTCTTTGTGTTTAAAGGCCCGTGTCGTTACCTTAAGGCATGAACTTAGTGCTTGCTGTAACTGCTGTGAGAAAAGAGCAGCTGCTGATGGAAAGACCTGAATCTCAAAGCCACTTAAAGGCTTTTAGCACTGACACACAGGACGTTTCCTCTCCTCTCCAAACTGGTGTAATGCAGAAGAAGCTAAACCAGATCTTGAGAACACATCTTTGTACAGCAACCTAAACAATGAGAGCAAATGTGAAAAAATGATTTAGAGCAGGTGCCTCTTCTCTCAGAAATGGCTTCTATATAAATTATATTCTGAAGGAGTGTCACTGCGTGTTCAGTTAAGCACATCAAAGAAATCTGGCGTTGGATTCATGTGCTGCAGACAAAAGCTAATAAATTCAGGTAGACACCATGCCGGCTATGAACTGCAGCTCTGCTCGGAGGTCTCCAAACAAATATCTCAGCACACTAACGTGTTCCGTCTGATTTGCTGTCCTCCGCTTTCACTACAATTGTTTTTCATGGCACAATTGTTCAACAAAATCATGAATAAAACAAAACTGTAAATTACACCGAAAACTTTCACATCCTGCACAAGTCAGTTTCATCACAGAAAACTGGAGAACAAAGCCGTTTCATACTTATTTAAGGAAGCTGTCCCTTTGGCTTGAATTTGCACAGAATTTTTGCATGACAAGTTTCTATAAATCAATCTCCTGGATGCTGCTGGGCAGCTTGAGTCATGATGCATCAAAGTGTAAAATACCTTGAGGGGCTTTAAATGGTTGTTACTTATACAGATACACCCGCCAGGTCTCCAGAACATTACAGATATGTTCCTGTATTATCAGTCAGCTGACACGGTCTGGTTCAGGCAGCACCAGGCACAAAGATACACAGACAGATGACAAGGTCACATTCATATACAGTGGATCACAAAATAGCACAATCTCCCGAAAGAGTTGATACTCTGACACTTGTGACTGACCTTCAATAGTTGAACCACCAACTCTGAACCTTCATGTGGCGTTTTAGCTTAACATTGGCCACCTTTTCTTGCACAATCATCCTTTCCCTCAAATCTCTTCCCTTCCTCTATTTACAATCACTTCTTGCTACTTTGATATCTTTCTTCAACCACATCTTGCAGTTTTGATAATCTCATCAGATACTATTGCCGGACCCCCTGATGCTATACACAAAGTTGGTGGGTTTGAGGAAAGATGTCTGAGGAAATTTTTAGGATTTACTGTTTTTTTTTTCTTTGTAGGGGAAATCTCTCTCCCTCAGCAACAAACAAGATGACACTCACACCAACCTCACTCACAACCTCACATGGACACAATCATTTAAAAAAAACAAAAACAAAAAAACAAAAACAAAAAAAAAAAACATCACAAGAGATTTCTTCTTCATCTCCAATGAAAAAGATACAAAATGTATAAAAATGTTATTTACAGGTTTGTTTGTTTTTTTCCTTTTAGACGGCTCTTGTCTGGATTAGGCTGATAGTTGTGTTGGAAATCTGAGGAGTTTCTGTTTGTCTTCAGCAGTTTTTAGGTAGTAGAGGTGGTTGTCTCATTGTCCAGGAAAAAAAAATATCACAGATTATTGTAGGTCATGGGACTCAAATACTTTACCTATCCAGTACAACCTGCCAATTAAAATCCTTTATCCTTAGTGGAGCTTGACTCTCTCTCTGTTGCCTCTGTCCTAAATTGTTGTTTTTTTTTTTTGCAGTCCTCTGATGTCTCGGGAAACCCTTCATCCACTTATAAACTTGTCCCTGGTGCATCAAGCACTGTCATAATGCATAAAGGGATATGGAAGCTGTCATCAAGACTGCCCTTCACTTCTGTTGGCTCTGGTGTGAAGGAAAAGAAAATGAGTCATGACTGAGTTACTGCAACTTTTCTTACTCATTGTAAATTCTGTTCCACACAATGATGACAATGAAACTATCGGAGCAAAATGCAAATGAGCTGTTGGAGCGAAAGGACAGAGTAAGGGGAAGCAGATAGAGCTAGAGAAGTGAACAAAACAGACGAACACACAAGGGACAAGAAGATAATGAAGCCAAAATGCAAGAGGTAGAGATAAAGGAACTGAGGAAAGAAGGAAGTTGTGATTAAAGAAAAAAAGATAGAAAAGGAACAATAAGAGAGAAGTGGACAAAAATTGAAAAGCAGACATAATGATGATGAAGAGTACCATCAGTCAAAGGAAGAGGAAGAGGAGGGAAAGGAAATCTCAAAAAATGTGTTTATATCATCTTAGGAGGCCTAAGATAATGAAGAGATATGGGGAGATGTAAAATAGAAAGAGGGGAGATGGGGTTAGTCGAAACATATTTATTCCGGGAGAGAGACTTACTCAGAGTCTGGGGAGACTTCAGATATGCTGTGGGATGTGGCTGACTGGGGTGGGGAAGGGGAGGGTCCTTGGGCGGAGCCATTTGGCCCAGGGTTAGAGGCAGCAGGGGGAGGAGTGAGCACGGAGGAATTGAAGGATGCAAGGATGGAGGACAGTATATCCAGGTGTTCACTGGATGGCTGTCGGCCCAGAGGATTCATACCTCCACCCTGGGGGACAGTCTGACCTGGGTACCTACATGGAGGGGCGGAGTCCAGTCGTCCTCTCACATGAGCTGAAGGAGGGAGATGTTCTTGCTGGGGCTCCTCAGAGATCGGAGGAGGAGGGGAGGAAGAGAGGGGCTGGTCTGGGTGTGAGGGCTGACGGGGAGGCAGAGTACGAAGCCATTCTCGACATGGCTGAGCCTGGGCTCCCCCTCCGTTGGTGTCCAGCTGCTCCCTTGACCTACTGCTCATCACTGCCCCTGCTAGGTGCTCCCTGGATGAGGCATGTCGGCGAGTGAGTGTGTTCAGCTGCGACCTTGATCCGCTGAGGTATCCTTCCAATCCTGCTGAGACAGCTCCACTCAAATCCTCCCTTGAGGCATGGATGCTGCCTGTGTGGTGGTTGTCCAGTCTGTCCCTGGATCCTGTCAAATTCTCTCTGGATGATGAGACTCGCTGGTGATCTAGACCCAGGCCCCCTAGCCCTGCTCCTTGCCCCAGTCCCAGCTCTCTCCTCCTGGGTAAGAGATCAAGATTGTCCCTGGACCCGCGGGAGTCCAGCCGGTCCCTTGATCCCCCCACTGTCTGCCTACCCAGTGGATCCCTGGAAAGCTGCCTCCGGGAAAGGGAATCCAGGTGCTCCCTGGAGGAGTAGCGGGAAGCCGGTTGAGAGAGAGAGCCAGTACCTCCACCGGCACCAGCTGTGGCAGAATACATCCGACCGTAGGAGGCAGCGGGAACGCCTCGGTGGCCCAGGGTAGAGGTCCTGTACCAGTTGAGCTCACTGGGGACTCGGCCCATGGTAGAGAGACCCTGGAGTGCTGGAGGGCACCCAAGACGATTCTTCAGGATACCTGGAAGAAAAGAACATGTACACGAGAAGGAGAGAGAAAAGAATAAGTGGCACGAAAGGAGGACGAGTCAGAGAAGATTCCATTAGAGGGAAAATGGGGACAGGAGAGTAAAAAGAGGGTTGAAAGTGCGAGTGGAAATACAAGGGAGCGGAAGGATGTTGAGAAAAGACGGAGGAAATAAGAGGGAAGTCAGAGGAAGAAGAGGGGTTAGTAATGGCAGGCGAGAGATGTGTTTTGGACTTATTAATGAAACTGTTAACATTTTATGAATCAAAATACCATCTGAGTCATCTGGACATCCCAAGAGAGACTTGAAGATGAAATTGTACAACTAAAATGCACACTATTCTGATAGCTGTGTGGCCACATGATTTCATATGTGTCTATTTCTGAATGTATATGTATGTAGATGCGTTTTGTGTATTTTGTTTTGCCATAACATTTCCTAAAATGTCAGCCATGTTTTCAGGGATATGCTTCCATCTTCTTCTGCTTTCCAGAGTGTGTCTTTGTGTAGTGCACCTGATTGAGTATGTGCTCACGTGTCAATTTTATATGCATGTATTCCAAGTACACATACTGTGCTATATATAAAAGTGTCTCCTGTGCTTTTAAGGCCCAAATAGAACAACTGAAGTGCCACACTGTGTAGTAACTCTGCGTAGGGATACACAAACTCAAGTTTAATTCATGGCAAGCTGACCACGGCATTATGATCCTACACTGAGTATGTGAATGGCATAGTCACACCCCTTGTAACACCAAACGTGTCGTTACTCATACTAGAGAATACCTTGAAAAATTATAACTTGAAATGCCGAAATATATATTAAAAAAAAATTATATGATTTGCAGACTCGTAACATGTTTAGCAGAAGGCACTGGTAGGTCACACTTAAAACTTATAACAAATACAGGTGTGCATCTACGTATCTAAATATATGGGGTAGTCAGGGACGATGCATTTTTAAAATGGAACAATTCGGTTTGATTCAATTCAGGAGGATTCAATATTATTTGATTCATTGTAATTTGATGCCCCCCCCCACCCCCCCCTCACATTTTACCTTCTTCTTTGATTTTGAATGTTTTTAACTCTTTTGGTCCTTCTTTTGTGTCCATGATCAATCTTTGCCTCTCTAATTGTGTTTCCCATTAATTCAAGCATGCAGTGATTCAGCCCATTCTGAAGAAATCTAGCCTAGACTGCTCCCTTCTCAAAAATGCATTTAATCAGCTGTTTCTGTCCAAACTCCTTAAAAAAGTTGTCACTCACCAAGTCAATATGATTTTAGATACTCATCAGTTGTATGACACAACAGTGTGGCTTACACAAACTTCACTCCACAGAAACAGCCCTGGTTCAATTCACCAATGTCATTTTGATGACGGCTGATGATGGGAAATGTAATTTGATAGTTGTGCTGGATCTTAGAAGTGCTTTCAACACTGCTGATCATGGTATCTTCCTATTAAGGCTGAGCTGCTATGGCATTTCCAGGTTTGCACTAGACTTTTTCACTTCTTATTTGAGAGATGGGAGTTTCTCAGTGAGTGTAGGCCAGTTCATGTGCGACACTGCCCCTTTGACAGTTGGCATGCTGCAGGGTTTTGTCCTTGGACCCATGCAATTTGCTTTTCACATGCTGCCTCTCGGTTAAATTATTCACAAATAAGAGGACTTTTCCTATCATTTAAATGCAGATGATATTCAGCTGTACTGCTCATTTAAGCCAAAGGAAGTAGACAAATTGTCCTGTACGGTGGATTTTTTGGAAGCCTTTAAAATTTGGTTGACTGACAATTACCTGCAATTAAATAATGAAAAAACTGAAACACAAGTTTTTGTGCCCCGCAAAATGACTCCAAGTGCTAAGTGCTACATCGGGTCACTAAGTACATAGGTACAATACAAACTCCAAAACTTTGGTGTTATATTTGACCAAGCCTGACAATCATAATGGTGAGTATTAAGTCTAACTATTAAATTTGGGCACTTATTTGCCTTAAAGGAATATTCAGTTTTTTTTAGTGCACCATGGGCCATTTACTTAACTAAAATTTAATTAATGAGCAATAATTTAACAAAATGTAACGTATCAAAAAAGCTGCTACTCTGAATTGTATTACATGTACAGGAAGGACAATGAGAATGGTAATAAAAACCATCTCAAAATGTCATTGTGCCCTTGTAATGCGTTTTCCTTTAGATGTTTTTTTAGTTTTCCCTCACCTTTGCGGTGCCTGTGTGGCTGGGTGAGGCCATTTTCATCCCCACTGGTGAGTGCTGCATCAGCCTGGTTGTTATTAGCAGCATCCTTGCTGTAATCTGCCCCCAGGGGGCGCTCTGAGCCCCACTTTTGCAGGGTGTGTGTGTCATGCTCCTCTAAAGCTGGCCAGTAGGACAAAAGGTCATTGCCATCCAGATCTGTAACACGCAAAAAGAAATATTCCTTTGTTACTGGAATATAACTTTATTTTGAGGGAGAATGGATAGGACAACAAATATGTTGTTAGAAAAACATAACTACTACTATCTTTATCTCATTGACCAATGATTCATTGGTAGTTACAAAAAAAATGTAAAGAAAAAAAAAAAGGCAGTTGAGGAAAATGCCAGGATGTCTGTATGCCCCATTTTCATCCTTTTCATTTGCCATCGAGTATTGTGCAACCTTTTGTTGCTGCAAGTGTATCCTAATAAACACAACAGCTGTCTAGATCAAATAGCAGGTGTCAGCCAACAAATAGCATATGCTCATTATGAAACAACAGTCAGGGCAAATTAAAAATGTTAATGTTTTGGCTGAGAATAGATCAGACGTGTGCAACTTTGCAACTATTCAACATTAGTTAGTTTATAATATAAAGAATAATGACATCCACTAATAATAAGGTCTTAAAAAAAATCTTATTTATGGAGTACTATTTAAAATTCACTTTAGAGAGTTGTTGTTGTTTTTTTTTTTTGTTAGTTTGTTCTTTTTCACATTTTTCAATTGTCTCAGTTGAATCCAAACTACAACTACTGACTACAAACGATTATTCATTCAAGCCATGATATACACTATGTTCTGTCATGATTCATTCTTCTATTTGATATTCAGATATTGCTCTATATTCTTCTGAATTTAGAGAGCCTTGTTTTCCAAATAAAACATTAATCATTCATCTTCTACCGCTTATCTGTTTCCAGGTCACAAAAGGTACTGGAGCCAATCCCAGCTCACACTGGGTGAGGGGCGGGGTCACCCTGGACAGGTCGCCAGTCCATCACAGGGCCAACACACAGAGACAGACAGAGACCAACAACTCACACTCAGACCTACGGACAATTTAGAGTCACCAATTAACCCAAACATGATGTCTTTGGAACGGTGGTTAGAAACCGGAGTACCCAGAGGAAACCCACGCAAACACAAGCAAACCCTTCCCAGGAACTGAACCCACAACCTTCTTATTGTGGGGCTAACCTGCGCTAACCATTATGCTGCCGTGCTGCCCTCAGCGAAACATGCTTTTAAAAAATTTAACCTTGACATGAAACAAAACTGACTGTTTTGATTTGTCATACTAATCCACCCACCCAAAACTATTCGAAAACACAAACATTTAATGATTAAAATACATATATAACATAATAATATAATGTCGTAACATTATTTCAGTTGTCTACTGAACACATTCCCAACATAGACCTCTAGCACTGCATCCTGAACTGACGAGGGTTATAATGTTATGCCACAATAGACAGGAAGCCATATTCAAACTTTTTGTAAAAAGCCTGCTCTTAGAAGTGTCTGCCAGTTCAGCTTCATTAATAAATTGATTATACTTTACTGACCATCTGGATCATGTCTTTGTTCAAAAGACAACTTGAGTCCACCTTTCACTCTGAGTTGATTTCATGTGATCCAGATGGCTAATTAGGCAAAGAATTGATTACTTTTATGGATTTATAGATTTGCGTGTCTGGCCTTTTCTAATAGTAAAACCTTTCTCAGAACATATTCATGACATTTATCATACACTTGGAGGAGCAAAAACTCATATATCATGCATGTTATATCTCTTCATGCAGGTCAGAGGGAAGAAAGTATTGATTAATGACTACTGGCTTTGGCATTTCCTCTTGCCATATGTGTGGGTGGACTTTTTTCAACAGCAGGGAACTACCACTGACTGACACAGACCTTTCTCCATATTTATGTGGGTTTTCTCCTACTGGCTGAAGACATGCAGATCAGGTTGCCTGTCAGGTCATGAAGCACGTAACTTGAAGGAGTTGAATGTTTTTTTCTCTCATTCTTACATGAGTCTGGGCCCACAGTTGAAATATATCCTTGAAACTAATATAACTGGTTTTCAAACTCACAGGAGAAGAATATTTCAAACTTTGATAGATTTTCTGTGGAGCATTCCCTGTAAAGGATGTGTATAATGTTTTATACCACCATGAGACTCTCCATCACAGTGACCTCATAAGTTTCCTTAAGCAAGACACCTAAGTGTCATTTTTTTAACGGAAACAAGAGCTCTTAAATCTTGAATAATTTACCTTTGGTGCCATTGTGGGCGGGCTCAGTGAGGAGCCTCTCACTGTGGTTTGAACGTTTGAACCGCCGCTGGATGCGTCCACGGAGCCTAACGTTGTCTTCACTCTCAGAGGAAGGGATGGAAAGACTGCGCTCTTCCTCCATGGAAAGGTCTGAGTCTGAGTCTGAGTCCTCACCTGGAGAAAGAGAGAGAAAGGAAAAACAAAGGAATGATGCAGTTGATTGAAAACAAACAAACGCAAATGGAAAAAGCCAGAATGCAATAAGTGAAAAACAAGAAGAAAAAGAAATGGAGAATGTATTGGTAGGTCTGTGTTTGTTAGTGACCACATCTGCTTACTTATGTGTGTATGTGTGTTTACCTCCATCTCTGTGGAACATGGCTACATCAAGGTCAGTCGCTCCGGTGTGGACGATGTTTTGTTCCAGAGTCTGACGAGCCAAAAGATTTTCTCTAAAAGGGGAACAGGAAAATAGTGAGTGGACTCTTACATGTACACACACATAGAGTACACTTTTTATGCACTCATGCAGGTCAATACAGATCAAAATAGACAATGTCCACACTCACATACAGTATGTACTGTATATGCACACACACATTAAGACACGCAATCACTGAGCCATAAAGACATCAACTCTTAGACTCTATTAGTCTTGCTCTATATACAGTAATGCACATTGTTGCATCCAATCTTCTTCATCTTTCCCCCACTGACCCACAAAATACATGACATGGTTTTTATTTTCAAGGGAATTTCCCCCCTGAAGCAACTTGAGCTAATATCAGAGATCTGCAGAGAATCAATGCAACTTGACATGTTTCTTCAATGATGAGTTATCATTGGCTTTTTGTCATTCATTCAATATACATTTTCATTTTCACGCTGTTGGTATTAAACCAACTGCTACTGAACTGCATGGAGAAGCTACTGTGTTCTTAATCTGCCATAATGTGGATGCTTTTCATCAAAGCTCATTTCTAGTTAGCTGATAAATATTATGTGTGCGTGCATGCTTTGTGTGCTTACATACCTGGCGGAGCTGACAGAGGAGATGGTGGAGGTTCCCAGTGTGATGCGATGCAGCCCGCTCTGCTCCAACAGAGATGCATTGTGATATGGGTTCTGAGCCTAAACACACAACACACATTATTTAAATTTTGTAGCAGTAGAGGCGTCTTGGGGTTTCAAAACAAATCTTTTTTCCGGGCCAAGGAGAACAATTCCTCTAAAATTCACATCACAAAGTGAATCTTCCATGATATATATTTCTATAAAGCATGTCTTGATATACTGAGGTTTTACACTGAGACAGTGAGTATAGTAAAATGTATGAATGACATAACATTTTTCTTTTGGAATTCAAAAGGAACCAGAAAGTAGTTTCCCGATATATAACATGACAAACAGAAAAGGCTAACCGTGAAATAGGGCATGACTTCCGCTTCTGATATACCATATTAGACCATTGTAGTCCTAAATAATGAATCACTCGCTGAAAGTTGGACAGGTGAAAGGATGTTAATAGATAGTCATTTTTACATACTGTCCACTCCATCTGAGGGAATAACAGTATGTATTTGTCTAATATTAGTTCCTGTATGTTACACTCATTTTGTCCCAGCTGAATTGGTGATGGATAGAAAGCACTTTAGAGGAAATGGCGGTTAAAAGGGCGGAAAGAAATATATCACACACATCAAGGGTACATATATGAAGGTCACTGGAAAGAAGAGGGGAATAAGGGGAGGTATGGAACTGTGAAGATGTACAAACGCATCTTTACACACAACAGCATTTCTACACAGGAGAAATAATAAGTGCTTTTTATAAGAGAACATACATAACTGTAAAGGTAATAGGTTAGAGTGCACTGACTTCTAAATGAACAAACACACTCAAGGGATAGAAGAGCACTTGATAGAAACACAAAATCAGGATAGGGTTACACACAACTCTGAACAGGCACTGCACATCGCTTTGGTTGACGTGGGCTAAGAAGCAGGCAGGGCTGCACTGGTTGGTATATTGTTTTAAGTGGGTCAGCAACAAACCCTGAAGGCAGAAGGAAGGGAGAGAGAGAGGACAAGAAAGATGGCTGGATGGATGGAGGTAGGGAGTAATGGAGGGCAGGAGGGCTTTTGTGCTGTCTAGTGATGGACACAGTGAGAACAGAAACAAAGAAACTAAAAACAAAGTTTTATATCTGGGCCTTACTGTGACATGAAACTGGAGATTTACCCTATAAATTGTTTTAATACAGTCATTTCCAGTCATTTTTATTTTTTAACTGGAATTTTTACCCACAATAAAAAGGTTGTGGGTTCAATTTCCGGCCTGAGGCCTTTCTGTATGGAGTTTACATGTTCTCCTTGTGCCTGTGTAGGTTTCCTCCGGGTACTCCGATTTCCTCCCACCACCCAAAGACATCATTTTTGGTTCACTGGTGACTCTAAATTGTCTGTTGCTCTGAGTTAGAGTGGTTGTCGGTCTCTGCCTGTCTCTGTGTGTTGGTCCTGTGATGGACTGGTGACCCGTCCAGGGTTTACCCAACCATTGCATTACACCCCCCGCAACCCAGAAAATGGTGGTTTAAGTGGCTGAAGAGGAATGAATGAATTCATGGAATCTTTACATGACACCAGACAGCATGCTGTGTAAATGATTATGTTGTAAGGGAAGTTCAGACAAAGATACAAAACCAGATAAAACATTTTCAGCTTTAGAAGAGAGCAGCAATAAAAGAATGAATGGGCACGTGTCCAGCACTCACTGCATTCTGTGGTGGTCTTGGTGGGTCTTCTCCGGGGCTCTTCTTACCCAAACAGGCCACTCTCCAGGCCTCCTGCACCTCAGAGTTGAACACAGTGAAGACCAGCATCACTGACAGACCCTGGCAGAGAAGAGAGAATGTCAAGAGATGTAGAAAAACACAAAGGGAGAGTGAGGAGGACAACAATGTCCAAAAATGACCCTTTCATATGTATTAACATTAAAGAGTATAAAAAAGTAAATAAATAAGGAAGATCATCTCTAAACATGCTGTTGTTACAGCTGGATATTATTCAAATTAGTGCTGAAACAAAACGTAAATCTCCTTATTCGATGTAAAATGATTTGCAAAACATGCACGTTGTTCACACCTGCACGAGGCAGAGGACATCAAATATGTAGTAGAAAGCTAGGATGCTGTTGTTAACAGCCATGAGACCACACAGCCAGGTGGAGGTAGCAACCAGCAACAGGAGGAAGGCGTTGCGGATCGTAGCACTATTAAAACAGACAGAGATAGAAACAGAAGTGGAGGTGGGAAAAGAAGGATTAGATTTGATCAGGATCATCAGGATGAAGTTATGATCTGACAAACTTCCTGGTGGCCACAGAAACCAGTCGTTTAGTATAAACTTAATTGATATTAGTTGTTGAGGCTGTCAGTGATCCTCTTTTGTGCATACTACTTGTGACGACCCTCTCTGCCCTGCCTTCCTTGTTGTCTTCCTTCTTGCAGGTGGTAGTGGGCATGACCGAGGGTCATCAGGGAGTTGCTATGTATACTATATGTATACTTTCTTTTCAATTATTTTATTTTGGTTCAGTTTTTTGTTGCCATACTTATATACAATTACACAACAGTATAATATAATGCAATGCAAATAAGGTAAATACTGTTTAAAGTGTAGCAGCCACTTATACTGTGAAGCATGTTTACCTGTGATGTCTGGAGCACAGCCATATTCTAATCAAATATCTAATCGAATAAGCAAAGGCTTATGTTACATGAAGGCAAACAACAGACTACACTACTTTTAGAAAAGTCAAAATTGTACTCACATTACGGGGAGCTTTTTGGTTTCCTTCTGAGTTGAGTTGCAAGACATCTTGGCTACAATCATGAAAATCCCCCCATTCATCTGGCAAAATGGAGATCAAAACAAACAGTAAGGCAACATTGTCAATGCCCCAAAGATGATCCAATAGTGGTGCTTGCAACATAAAAAAATAAAAATAAAGATAAAACTAATTAAGGGTGTGGAGATAGTGGTCATATACAAAAGGGAACTTCAGTTTTGGTTCTTTTCAAAATATTAATGAATGAAGAAGTGAAAATTCTTGAATGAATACATGAATTAATACAGCAGAAACAAAAGCATAACACAATGATGGACCAAGAAAGGAAATAAATACAGGAGTTATTAATTATGTAATTATTCATGAGGGTTGTAAAACCTAGCACACTTTTGTGTGTAAGAGCTTGCAGTGAAGTAGTAAACTGAAAGGTGTTAACTTGATGTGGGGAGCAATTGAAATTATACTCTATCAAGTGGGTTGTCTTTGTAAAATTTATTTGGAGAGCTGTCACTTATTACGAACGATAAGGTTTTGCGTCATTTTGGAAAAGTGCCCGAACAGCAATTCACAGGCAGGGAGGAAGGAATATGAAACAAAGTCATATATATTCATGTGTGATGACAAGCTGACTTTGGGCTACAGTGTAGCAAGCCTAGCAAGGTGAGGCAAGGTGTGCTATATCTTGTCATTATATAATATTATTAAGGGTAACAAGACTAGAATCATTGTTCATCCACAGCTGAACCTTTTATTCTGTATCACACCACCTTTTACATTGTATTTTTATTCTAGGTTTGTCTGCATAGAGCATTAACCACTGCATATTCTGAAAGACAATCGGGCAGTTACCAGGATGACAATGGCAATGGGACCAGCAAAGCTCCAGATGAGTTTGTCATAGATGGAAATCCAGCAAAAGTCTGGGTTCCCATAACCCTCTGGGTCCAAGCCCACTGCCAGGCCTGTGGGGAGAAGAAAGACAGATCACGCAGAGCAATGTCAATCATAAAGAGACAGCAGTCATGAGAAGAAGGTCTGTGACAAGATCCCATTATCTGAATGGCATGTGCAGAAAAGGTCAGAGGCACAACAGAGAAGCGGGGGCCATTATCAAAACAGACCTCCCCAGGAACCAGGAACCTTTTTGGGGAACCCAGTGTGTTTCGATTGGAGGAACCAAGGTAAAATACAAAGTTCCCAAACAGTCCCCATGTGATGGGTAGTACTTCTCAATGGCCCAGGAACATTGAGGGCACAGCCTGAAGTGCTGAATATTTCTGATCGGTTGAGTAACATCAGCATTTTATTTCATCAGCTGTGTTAGTTTGTATGACCGCTACTGAGTTTTAGGATCACTTTATGGAAAAAAGATATCTTTTAAGAATTCAAGAAAACATT
Organism: Echeneis naucrates; assembly: GCF_900963305.1. Taxonomy (NCBI): domain Eukaryota; kingdom Metazoa; phylum Chordata; class Actinopteri; order Carangiformes; family Echeneidae; genus Echeneis; species Echeneis naucrates. Next base: position 8,439,044 of record NC_042517.1, on the reverse strand, counting down.
TTTAAGACAAAATCATAATCTTAGGAAAATAAAGTTGTAATAATAAGAGAAATAAGGTCATAATATTATGAGAATGAAGTCTTAATTTTACATGAACAAAGTCTTAATATTACAAGAGTAAGGTAGTGATTTCATGAGAAAATGGATCTTACATTAAAGTGCCTACAGCAGAATGTCTTTTCTTTATTTACGTCATTCACACATTAATGCCGAAAGAAATACAAATTTTTTCAAATATAATTAAATATTAAATATAATTTAAAAACTGAAAAAAATGATGGCTGTTCACTTTTAGCCTATCTTGCCACTGAAGACCTGTGGTGTATGAATTTATTCCAACAGAAAGGCAAATTAAACATCCATCTCATAGCTACATAGCTAATGTTAACTTTGGTGCTTAACTCTCCTCACTAGAAATAACAGCATCGGTCATGTTACTGCTGTAAACACGTGAATAATGAACAAAAGACCTGTACTTTTGAGTCATGAACGAATCAGCCATTCCTACACCGAGAATATGTGGCAGAAAGACCCATTCGTGAATAAATCTGAGCCCGTGGCTCGGACCAGGAAATAAAAGAACGAATCACCCACTGAGATGACTTGTTATTCTTGACTCATACAAAAGATTAGTTCAAAATGAACAAATAGTTCACGAACGACACATCACTAATTCAGAAAGCAACCCCACGCAACAGGAACCTTTTAGTCCTTGCAAAGAAAGTACCAAGAACTAAAAGGTCCTGGTACATCTGGTTGGAAAGCAGCTATGGTATCATATTGGATGAAATGCAAAACACAATGTTTTTCTGGCATCTGATTTATGTTTTCAGTCAGCCCTTAGTCACTCCTAGCCAATTTTTCATAAGTAAACCAGACCTCCATAATGTTGCCAGACATGGTTGCTAGGAGATATTTGGCAGTGTGTTTCTGTTTGCAAAATGCTGTCAAGCTTTTGACCATTGACAAAATGAAGATTTTTAAAATTGCAAAGGAGAGGTGGATAACCTCAAATAAAGATAGACAGAGAGATTAACAGACCTCTGAGACTGTGGTGGGGTTTGTGTGTGTGTGTGTGTATGTAGATAAAATCCATATTAAAGACAAGTTCATCAGGGAAAGTGACCTATGACAACAAATTGTGTGCATGTGAAGAATAAAGAGGGGAGAGGGGAGAAGTCACACAGATACAATTTGCCTACAGTATGTGTCAAGTAATAAATTGTGTGTGTGTGTGTGTATGGCTGTTTGAGTTTTACTCTCGCTATATTAAAATGTCACTGAAACCTGTTTAATTCAGTTGTCAAAAGGACACTTTACCTAATCACCCACACTAACTGTGAATGTAATTTTTATGTCGGTGCATATATATGATAATGTGTCGTCAGTAAATGACAGTAAACGGCTGTCTGTGTGCTCATCAGTATTACCTGTGATAATGGCAGGCACACCCCAGCCAATGGCATAGTAGAATCTCATGGCTCCATAGTTGATGTTGCGCTGCTCTGTCTGCATTCTGTAGATATGAAGGCCCTCTACGAACATCCAGGCAAACGTGGACATGAAAAAGTAATGCAGCAGGATGGCAACAACTGTGCACAGAAACTGGAAGGAGATCAAACGAGAAAGATGTGTTAGTTAAGGAGAATAAACCGTGAAGCACAAACTTTGGAGTTCAAGGAAAAAACAGATGGAAAGAATGAAGGTGAAGGCAGAAGAGATGCCAAAGAGGATACAAGAAAAAGAAGTGAAGACACAGATGAGGGATTAAAAAAAAACAAACAAAAAAAAAAAAACCCATAATCCTTGATTTTGTTTTTGTGAGTCTTGGCAGACATCTTGGCATGCAAACCACCATCCTTAATTACAGCCATCAGATTACAGCTATGAAGTGACTGGGATTCATGATTTCATTACCAATACGACAAATGAAGAGACTTAATTGCTGGTGTTGCAGCATATCTCCAGGAAATGTAGTAAATAACAGATATGAATGTAAACAAATCTTACAAATGTAATGAATTATATAAAAAAAAAAAAAAACCTTAAGTGCCATTTTAGCTTTGATTAGGACAGTAATGTGGTTTCCACTTTTATAAGCATGTAATTGGCTGTCTCGCAATCCATGCAATCCACATAATAGAGTATATTTACCGTAATGAAAATAATGCACACTAATGTGAAGCTTATCTACACTTGTTTGTATCACTGCTGTAGGATATTTTATTTCACGTTTTGATCACGGTTTTAAGTAGTGGACTGCTGCTAACAAGCATTTCTGCATTTGTATATATATTTTGAAAAATACCATAGATTTTGGAGAAAATTTGTAGTATAAAATATCAACATAATCTTTGTCTTTATTTATTTATTTGAAATATGACTGAAACGTTATTGATGCACATAAAGAACTTCATTGCTGGAACTGTGATGCTGCATGAGTGCTCAGTGTGTGTCAAATTAGTGTGAGGAGATGGTTTAATCTCGTACAACATGGATTTCTGAGATCAGTCAGATTCCACTGGTGGCATCAGTTCCACTGGATGGCACCAGAAATGAATAGCAATACTTGCCAGGGCAGGAGAAATTTCTTTTCTCAGTGAAGTGCTACTGTCTGTTGAGGCCTCAGTGCTGAACATCTTCATGGGTAGATACAGAGTGTAAGCATTTATGCTTTTTGTGAAACTGCCCTCGGGCTGCAGTGATGCATGCCCTGAGTAGGTTATTCTAAATTAAAATCTTTTCGGCTGTTTCAACTTTTTGACTGGAAGAAAAATGTATTTCTCACTGAAGTGGAAATAAATTGCCGCATTTACACATGTGAGCGTGTTAGTGACTGTCTTCTGAGAGAACCATGTTGTTGTTTGTCAGATGTAAGAACAGAATCTAAACCAACAAAAGTCTGAAAACACAGGGTGTGAGAGGAGATGTTTTTTGCCACTGGCATTTTTTTGAAAGCCAGTTTTAAAAAACTTTGAACTTTCAGGTGGCAGGTTGGGTAAAGTTGTTGTTCCCAAACTGGTACTACTATCAGATATGAAATGGGTATTGCTGAAACCAAGATATTTGGTACTGGGAATACACAGGTATGTGCACAAATCAGATATATATAACCTAATCATAAACTCTTTACTTGAACACACACAAAATAGCAGCTACTACAAAATTTACTTGTGTTTTACAGCAACAACAAAATGGTATGAGTAAAACATCAGGACTCTGGCAATACACTGTCGCAGGGCTAACTAGGGTACAACTATTATTTTAATGATTTTTTTGTATGATTGACAGTCATATTAGATCATAAACAAGTTTGATGGTACAGGATTCAGTGATTTGAATCACAAACTTGAGCCCTTAACCCTAACCCTAGGCAAATATACTAACATGACATACAGAAATTTGTCAAATTAAAAACAGACAACAGGAAACAGAGTATAAATATGATAAAACATTAATTTAGTTCTTAAGTCTGAGAGCACTGAGAACACCTAAATGTAAAACACCCTGCTCACTCTTCTCAGTGTTCCTCATCTATAAGCTGACTCATATGTGCCAGATTTCAAGTAAAAAGAAGTTCAGTGAAAATTCCCAAAAGCCAAAGACAACACAAAAATAGCTGCAGCCTTGGCAGCAACACAGCCAGACATTTAATTTTACACTCTCCCACACGCACTAACATATACACACAAGAATACAAACACAACAAGTGCACAAGTGTGGTGTGTACATTACCGCAGAGGACTGCTGCAAGCACTATGTGCTTTCCCAAGCATGATGCACATGAATTAGAGTGACCAGTTACAGCATAGGGGTTGTACAGTCAACTGTGTGGGGTACTACAGCTTAATTAATTGGATTTCATGCTGAGTGAGCACATCTTTTGCAATACCGTACAAGACTCGCTGCTCTTTAAATAAACACACAGATGTTTGTGATGTAATAAAACAGAGGGAGAAGTCCTCTGAGGGCAAGGAGAGGACAAGAAGAGGAGGAAAAACATAATGCATTGCGAATGGAAGGAGGAAAAAGCAACAAAAGGGTGAACATAAAAAACTGGCTTGGAAAACGACTTGTTATAGTTTAAGAAATGCATTGAATATTAAGGAGATATTGTGTTGTACCCCATAAGCCAGACGAATCACAGAGAAAATGAGACCAAAAGCAAATATTTGGTCATTGATAATGAAACAAACTGGCAAGTAAAAAGCAAAATCCCAAAACATCACAAACACACAATCCCCCAAGATCAGTACCTGTTGCTCAGTCTGATTGACTCCAAACAGAAACACCAGCTCCGACAAAAACATTGCTGCTGCCGTGTTTGAATGGATGCTTCTGGTGTTGGACTTAAGGCCTCGGAGGCAAGAGAGCACCAGGACAGTGAGGAGTAGGGCCAACATTGAGAGACAGAGAGAAGAGTATGTGACCAGCGCCAACGTCTCCAGGTCCCCCTCCAACTGCTGCTCATAAAGAAGTGCAAGAAAGTATAAGGGCAAAGATATATATTTTAGAAAGAGTCAATGAAAAAAATAGCATAGAGCGTTACAGAAAGAAAATGTGAGAAAAAAAGCAAAAATAAGGTGTGCCAAGGCAAAAAAGTCTGAGGCAAAGAAGTACAAAGACTGAGCAAAAACTGAAATATCATAAGGTGAAAAAAGTCGAAGATGAAAATGAAGAAACGTTCCTATTTCAGTCTCAGGTAGTCTTCCCTCAGTCTGGCTTAACTGAAGACGAGGCAGTGATGCACTGTGTTTTAGAAAGCAAAGTAAACTTAAACTTAAACCAACAAGCTGATTCATCAATATAAATGTCAATTAACTTAATTATATTGGCTACCAAAGGATTGAGAGGATGACCTCTGTATTGGAATTAGTTTATTTACACTGAATCTACACACTCACAAGGCATCAGGTTTCTGACTCCACAGTTTTCAACAAAATGCCAGCAATGCATGTTCACACACAGTTCTAGAGTTTACACTTTACACTATCATTTGCCAGATGAATTAAATCAGAATGTTATAAATGTGTGACTCATATGGTGAACTTTTAAGTACCCCTCTTACATACTGACAGATCACTGACCTCTCTCTGTGAACTGTCCATCAGCACGCCAAAGGTGCCCAGTCTCTGGCACTGACAACGGACATGAGAGGTGTTCCTGTACACAACGATACAGTCCCTCACAGTCCAACAACCTCCTATCTCATAGCTGGAGAAAGAGAAAGAGTGGTGCGAAGAACACAAGTGTTAATTCATTAGAAATAAATGATTCAGAACTAGTTTTTACTGCAATAGAGGCTGCAGGTTGCATTACTAAACATACAGCTCAAATAAACCTGTCAGGGTAGATATTTCAACAGTTATAACACAGGTATGATTAATTACATTAATAATGGCTCTATTCCATGTAGCTGCACCTGTTCCAGAGCTCTATTATTGTGCATGTTCTCATTCTGCAATGGTTTACTGGAACACAATATGAAGCTGATTCATCATTATAGTTATTAGTTGCAACTGCACTTTTACTACAACAGGCCTGTAGAAAGAAGTATAAATTAAGCCTGACTGCTATAAGTCAGGAGCCCTAAATTATAAACTGAATATCTTTAAAGGTAAACAAGAAAGAACCCCAACTCATCATTTTTATTAGTGCAGTCAACAAATTGACGTATCATAAATAGACAGATGCTTTCATCAGTTCCATTGTGATGGCATTTTTTTTTCCATTCAGGTCTGTGAAAATGCATACATAACAAAATTCAGAAATGAACATTCAACAACAAAAACACTTCCGGAAAGTGACATACAATAATCTGTCCTCACATTCAGTTTCTATGCATGTGGGTATAACAGTGCTGGATTTGAACATGTGCACGTGTTTATCTGCACTCACGGACTGCTGTGGTTCCACTGCACACACAGAGGCTTGCTTCGATTGGCTGTCTCCAGCAGCTTGAACTCAAGCAGAATGGGCTGATCCAAGTGTCCACCCACAAATGTCTGATTGTTGTAGACTGAGATTGAAACCACTGGGGAGTTCATTACCGGATGCCTGGGAAGCCTAGAGCAGAGAAGGAACACAGTTACTGTGCAGCTACTTGACCAGACAGGAAGCAGAGACTGACAAAAAAAAGGCAAAGGACAGGACAGCGTGAGCAGATAGGAGCAAAAAAAAAAAAAAAAGGAGAAACAAATGACTGTTTGTTGAATAACTACTGAAAAGTAGTCAGTTTGTTGCTTTGTGATTGTGACACAAAGAAAGGAATAGCAAATGGAAGAAAAAGGCAAAGATAATTTTAGGGAAAGCGAGAGGAAAAAAACTGGAGGCTTGGGACAGAACTACTGGAATTTGTAAAGAGCACTTTGTGTGTGCTGTTAACAAGAAGTACCTACTGATGTGAACCATGCCTCATAAAAAATGACTTGCAGAAGACAATTATTATTATTTTTTATTTGCTTAAAGCTGAAAGGAGAGTGTAATCTAAAAAAAGTTTAGGTATTGAGTTTACCTTCAGATTTTCTATAAAACTTGAATGTGAAAGATTTTTTTCAATGGCTGCTGTATCAACAACGTGAAATGACTTCAAAAGCATAACGCAGGATTTTCAGTAAGCCAACAACCTCAGAGTTACAACTTGAGGCTTAATGGCATCACTGGAGCTCGTCCAGCAATGCCCCTGTCCCTAAGGTCTGCCAACAAGGTCCTAATCACTTCACTACACATTATATGAGACAATATCATGACCCTCAACATCAAAGTAAATCTCCAACAGAATGAATCAAAAACTAGGAAAGTCCACTTTTTAGAGCAATCAATTCAGGGCCTTGACCTTATTCATGAGACGCTCACATGCAGTGAAATGAGTTGAAGTGAGCCTTCCAAAGTGTGCCCAATAAAAACACAAAAGATTGAAATGATTATTTTCACCATGTTTCTCTATTGTTCTGAGGAGGATGAAGACCAGATTACATTTTATTATCAGTTAACACAAAAACAAAATGATTCCAACAACTCACTGCAGATTTTATCGTCACTATATATAAAAATGATTCTTTTACTTGCTTTGCTACTACACATACACAAGGAGTAACCAAGATTTCTATTTCCACAGTGACTCCTTTCATCTAAGGATATAAGAGCAGCTATAATCAAATTTGTATTGTACTGTGTGTGACTGATTCCCACCTCACTCCTCGACGATCTGTGTGGTACTTGGGGGGGAGGGCTGCACCCAGACTTCGATAGATCAATAATATGACGATGGTGATGGGCGGCTCAGGGAGGGAGAGAGTGCGTCTGGCTGCAGTGTATTCTCCAGTCTGATTGACTGAGATACTAACTGGGGCTGGAGCAGTGTTGTGGGAAGTTGAGGCTGAAATGGAGGAGTTGGTGTCAGTACATTTTCTTAATTACAGACACTCACAGTCTCAAACCTTTATTTCTATTTCTGCATCTCTTACACTCTTTATCAGTACGCTCCTTTTCCTTCCAGTTGTGTTGTTGCTGTCGTTGGGGCACAAGGGCAGCGGGAGGAAGTATCACATGGGTGTAGGGATCCCACAAAGCCTGACCACGAAACAGGGTGGTGTGGTAACGTGGGAAACGTCGGCGCACATGAGTGTGGTTCTCAACACGGTCCAGGTTCATAACTAAAGAAAACACAGCGATAAAAAGAAACTTATGAGGATGATATCTCACACCTCAGGCAGAAAAACTTCCCAAATTTAGTTGCTGTTGGCCTCCCACCTGTCTGAGTCCAGCTCCTTTTGGCCAGACAAAATGTCTCAAATATTATTTGAACAATGAATGAATTCAATTATTGTACTGGAGAATATTTTTTTAACTGAGATAAGAGTATTATTATGGAGTCTATTACTGTGAAACCTGTCGAAACCTTATGGGACCAGTAGTTATTAAAAATATGGAGCATAATCTATCTCCTGGAGAGGATTTGGCTCTGTTGATTTCAAAGCTGTCCAAAGTTTGCCTGAATTAATGTTGCTCCATTATAAGGTGTGCTTATGCAGTTTCAAAGTAAAAGTTATTTTGCCATTGGACAAACACTCTGATGAGTGTGATTTGGTGCAGTGTCTTCAGCAGGGACTTTTACTTAAACACAGATTCAACTAAATACCCGCTGAAGATACTGAAAATATTTCTTGAATAAAGCGTAGACTCTTCCAAATGATGAGCTAATGTAGCTGAGCACTATTTGGTTCTTTTCTGAAAATGCACAATGAGTAAGTTGAAAATGAATTTTACATATCACCATCTGACATCCTGAGGATTGGTTTAGCTCCCTTTCCACTGGAGGGGCATCATTCCCTCACTGTTTAATATTAGTATTAAATGTATGAATATGAAAATGAGTATTAAAGCGTATTTCTTGCCATGTCAGACTCTGCACAAAAACTGCTGCCTCGGGGCCACAACAGACTAAAATGAACTAATCGTCCTCTTCGTTTAGTAATCCTAATGTCTTAAAATCAACATAGAAATTATTTATTGTGCCTACCTGACTGCTTTAAGAGTATGTCTCAAACCTTTTCAATTAACTTAAACCATAGTCCATCCATCAACAGGTCTGACAATTCACCAGCAAGCGAACACACTTGTGCCTTAAATGGCCTGGTTGTGTGTGGAAATGGGAAATTGGAAATGTGACAGCCCAATACAGACAAACATACACTGGACAAAAGAGGCTGAGATTACAAACAAATCAATGTTGTGAAAGGAAAGTACATAGTTAGTGTGGTGAGTTCAATAATAAGTAAACAATTGATCCAGCAAACTAAAGTGGAAGGCGACTGAATACAGAAAGAGAAGAGGAACTGTGTTTGTGTGTGTGTGTGTGTGTGTGTGTGTGTGTGTGTGAGAGAGAGAGAGAGAGAGAGAGATGAGTTCCAAATAAAGCAGAGGCTTTATTTGGGAAATTAAATTGAAGAAATTGCATTTTAATGAACAACAACAACAACAACAATAAAAGAAAACACTTAAAATTAGCTCATATATTGGAAGATAACAGATTTGTTTGTGTCAAGTCCGTCCATTTCTCTTCCCATATTATTCATCCCATTTGGCTGAAACCATTAACTCTGTGTCTGTGTGTAGGAGTGTGAAATTTAGCATTGGCTGTGTCAGTCTTATTCCTTTTTCTCTCACTGTTGCTGCTGAGTCCATGCTCTCTGTCTGGAAAACTGCACCAGCCTGTCAGATTAAGGTTACTGAAAAGCATTTCCGATGAATTTCAAAAGGAATGCAAGTTTACTTACTTAATAGTTTTTTTTTTTTTTTTCAAGTCTAGGATTAGCTGTGTTACCAAACTACACTGGAAGAGGGTGGCAACACAAGATTCAATATCTGGTAACTCTGGTGAGATGCAGATTTATGTTATTGTAGAAGAAATCAATCTCTGTGTGTGTAACTAAGAGCATTAACTGAGCGTCAAATTCATTTTCTGGCTTTATCCCTGCCAGAGCTGCTGCAGTTGCTATTCCAACGTTTCTTCTTGTTGTACATGGTATAGCTAATTTAATAGTTTTTCAACATTTCTAAAATGACAAGAAAAAGTGGAAAGAGTGTGAATATTTAAATCCAGAAACTTAATGACTCAAGGCACATGGTGAGACCTGCAGGTGTGTCTGTCTGAGAGAGTGACACACATTTTTTATTAGCTGTGCAGCCTCAATGTTCAGCAATATTATACTGCCATACTGCAGCCTTTTAGAGTGCATAGTGTGTGTGTGTGTGTGTGTGTGTGTGTGTGTGTGTGTTACTCCACGGGCATGTTTGTGTGTTTGGCATCTGGACAGCTAAATGATGTATGTTGGTCCAGCTACAGTGCTTCAGGGTTTTTGTGTACGTGCTGGAAGCATCAGCTGCTGTGTGTGTGTGTGTGTGTGTGTGTGTGTGTGTGTGTGTGTGTGTGTGTGTGTGTGTGGGAGTGTGAAATTCATCTCTCTGAGGCTGCCAGAACTCTGGCTTAACTGTAATTATTTGCAATGGCACTGCTCATCTTCTGCTTTACACAGAATCATTCTAGCTGATTTCACAGCAGTGATTTATATTGTTATGAAAGAAAACTGTCTGTAAAGATTATAATTCAATTACTTTTTGTCTTATTTCCTTTAATCATATTTATTAGTAATAATCTTCTGTATCTTATCACAATGTCTGAACACACCTATGTTGGGAGCAACCAATGCCACAGGGTTGAGGTAGGTGAGCTTCATGTTCTGGGCCAGAGTCTGGGCGTATTGCTGCAAGAGATCTGTCAACTCGGCTGGACCGCCACCTGGGATGTGGTTCTGACTGTGAGCCAGAGCCCGCCAAAGCCCAGAGGTACTGGGACCCAACAACACGCTGCAGCCTCGCAAAATGTTCTGGAAGAAGCAGAAAGAGCAGCAGGAAGTATTAATGTTGTGCTTATCAAGACCTTCTGTTGGGTTACTCAATGTAAAAAGAAAAGAAATTAGAAAAAAAGAATAAATATTGACAAAAATGAAGGGATTTGCATTGAAAACTTTTTACACAACTTTTAATATAGATTTAAAGCTCTTGATGGCTGTTATAAATGCCCCTTTACAGTTCTGATGGACTGATGTGCAATGTGGTCGGCTTCTAGGTCAATGTCCGATTTATAAGTTGAATGTAAACAGTGCTGTATAAGTAACATTTTATATATAATAGATAGATAGATACTTTAGTTATCCCAGACTGGGAAATTGCAGTGTAACAGCAGCATTACACATAAGGAATAAAATATATAACATTAATGCATCTATATAATAATATAATTAACAATGAATATAATCGTGATCAGATTTTCACATTGTTAATTGTTAGTGTTCTGCTTGAATTAACACCCCGTTTCTTTTGAAGTCCTGTCTGATGGAGGTGGGTCTGTTTTTTGTTTTGCAAAGATGCCTGAATGTACAAAATGTGTGACCAATACAGACGAGGGAGGACGGAAAGATGAGATGTGAGATGTGATTGCGTTACTGTTGAGCCAGGGTCTGACTTAATCAAGTATCAGGTCTAAAAACTAAAAACAAAAAAATCTAACAATGTCAGGGCATTAAAGAAGTGAGGAAATGGAAGAATGAACTTGATATAGGTTGGCACTCATTACAAAACATGTGATAATACTCTGTACTGTTGTAACATATCCTGAGCACAGACTAGGAGTCCTAATAGAGGAAGTTCCTGCCTGAGTTGCCTGATTGTGGGTGAGAAAAAAAAGTGGACCTTATTGTAAAGGTTTCACTTTAGTTCCTGTAACGAGAACCACAATAACATAAAATTTCAGATTGGTATAATGAAAATAATGAGAAAGACATATGGCCATTAATATAAGCCCATTTCCATCATTGTCATGGTATATTTGGGATTGTGGATGGAAATGCAAGATAGAAAGTCAAGATTACACAACCTTGAAAAAGGTTCTGAACAAACAAAGACTCAAAGATTAAGAGAGTGAAAAAGGAAGTGTTCAATATCATTCGTTGCAGTCAGACTGCACCAGACCCCATAAAGCACTGCGGTCTCACATAATGCCCTTGGGAGACAAAAAAAGGCATGAAAAAGCACAGACAAACAAGGTAAATCACATATAGTTAGTGGAGGAGAGGGAGAATGTAGGGAATAGCACAGGGAGAGGAGACAGATTGTGGATAAGTCAGTGACAAGGAGAAAAATGGATGAGAGAGAGAAGTCAAACAGAAGCTTATGCTTAGCTCAGAGAAGGAAGAAAAAGACAAGGAGGTGGAAGGATAGACAATGACAGTGAGGAAGGGCAGGATACTGCCAGGATACTGTGCTGGAAAAAATAGATGGTGCCTTAACACACTTTAGCATTCCTATAATTTTTGGTGTCCATTGTAATTTAACTAGTCAGCATTACCCGGTTTTTGAGTCATGTTTATGGAAGATGGTGTGATAGGACTAATTGGAGATGTGTTGATTATGTGTTGGGTATGATAGATGTGTTGGGTATATAACAAAACACCTTAGCCTAACAAAGATAAAATGACACTGCTATGAATAGAAATCTCTGAACAAACACACACTTAGTCTTGTTGTTAAAATGTTAAAATGCTTCTATTCATAGTCTAATCATATGATCTTGTTTGAGAAAACTAGACACACAAATGTATTACTGAGGTTGAAAATGAGCCAGCATCCTGGTGAAATAGAAGTTGACAGCATCACAAGAAAGAGAAGCAGGCGCGCAGCGTGCAGAGGCTAAATGGATGACAGGCTGCAGCATCATTTTTGCCCGATTAGTTCGACAAACACATTATGTGTCACCGCAACATGTCCCGTTAGATTTTTGAAATGGTCTCTATTGCTCTCTATTCTCATCCTTTTGTATACAGTGAGCCATGTTATGTCTGGAGATACAATATTATCCTGATGGGTTTGGCCAAAGCTGGAATACGAAAGGTTTTCAACTTCCTCCGCTTTTCTCTAGATTCTTGATGTCAGAACTTTCGCCCCTGTCTTAGCTCATTTCTCCTGAAGCCTCAAGGCTCTGTTACCACCACTGGGCCACTAAAGTAACCGTGTTCTACATTTCTGTTCATCTGATGTAACATCTGCTCTTAACCCTGAGGTGTCAAGTGCTATCAGAGAATATATTAGTATGATCTATTTTTTTACTGAGAAAAAAATGACTGCAGCTCAATTTCTCAGCTGCCAGAGCAAACCAGAGCTTCTGCAATTACTTGAGATGATGAAATGTAGGCAGCACAGTTGATTTAGAGCTTGAGCTTGTTGAGTTGATGATTTTATTGAGTAGAGTGCAAAATGCCAATAAAAACATTACTGCACTTCTGAGGAAACATATGGCTGCTTTCTGCTGCTGTGACACATCCCAAGAAAGGCTAAAGCTTGATTGTCATGGCGTATGCACGCTCAGAATTTGAGTGAAAATATCAGGCAACTGAAGGTTTCCATTTCAATTATTATAGGATGCTGCTGCTGTGTTGCTATGACAACTGATCACTTGAAGCAACACACTTTACTCCAACTGTGATGCCTTGAGCATAGTGACCAAATTTTGATGCCTATTTTAGATTGGTAATGAAATGGGTTTTATTTAATGAGCCAGACCGTCACAGGTGCTTTTATTAATTCAGTCTGCAGCAACAGTGTGATGTCTTGGAATTTAGCATTTGCAAGAAGTGTGTATTGAATCACATAAATGTTTAATTATTCTATTTTTTTTTTGAGTAAAATCTGCACTCTTCTGCCCTGTCACTACCAAATACAAGAGTTAATGCCTAGTAATAAATAATGTTGGTTATAATGACATTTAATATATTGTATTCAGTTCTTTAGTTCAATGATTGTTTTTTCGACAAACATGTTTGTGTGTCACACACCTATCTGTCAGAGGGGACCAAAACAGTCACCCAGTTGCTATAGCAACTACTGCTAGTACTAGATGTATAACAAAGACATGAACAAATGCTGAATCTGTTTCAACAATACAGAGTGTAGCTACTACTTCTTCAGCTGTCATCAGGTGGCAGAGACAAACCTACTGTAACTACTGCTGGTACTAATAATATATATATATATATATATATATATTCAGTTCATTGTGAGACTAAAAGGTTTGAAAAGGTCAGAGAACCTTAAACCTCTTTGTTGATATAATTGGACAATCCATGTCCAGTCAGCCAAATGTGTTGTATGAGATGAATACTTCACCAAAACAATTTGGAGATGCTTGCTAGAGGGTGAACGTTCAAACCACCACCGTACTAAAAGGATCCCATGTCAGCTTTTCATTCACAGCTGAAGCCGTTATATCTCGTAAAATAAGGCTGTCAATTAATATTTGCAGATGGCACACTGCAATGTCGTTTATAAGTTACTGGCCCTCTATCGCCATAGCAACATTACCTCACATTTCAGAAAAAAGACATCTTGTGCTGTCTGGTCACTGGACCCATTCCCAATAATGGTATAGCGTATTAATCATATCTTAAATGACACAAACTATTATATGTTTGCTGGAAGATTCTGTGCAGATTTATAGATGCTACGATGCATTAATGAAAAGGTGGCGTTTGTGTTTTGAACATTAAATAACTTATCTACCATTAATCTTTAACATAGAATATAAAGATGTTCCTTAAATATTCAAATTTCAAAAACTGACACATTTATTGTGATTGAAAAGTTCTCTGTAATTTTCTGTTCCATAAATTTTAATCGGCCTGATTTTGTAAAACACATATTTTCTGTATTTTGAACTGTTACCTCTCACCAATATTAGTGCTTTTCATTATTCTTCACCATCACCATCAGAGTTTTTGTCAATAAATTGTGTCATTTTTTTACCCCTTGCTTTTCAAAATTAAACAAAAAAATGTATTCATCTCTATATTAGAGTTTAATGAAGTAGCCAACCATGGCAACGAAAAAGAACAAATAAAAAGCTCTCCTTAATACCAAATATTTGTTCCAGCGTGTGCACTGTAAGAGACTACAAAGGCCTTAGCTTCAGCTATATGATTGCCCCCAACCCTCACCGCTCTCACCTTTCTACTGAAATGTTGGTATTTAATTGGTAAAAAAAAAAAAAAAAAGAAAAGAAAAAGGGAAAAGGGAAAAGAGGAGTGAAAGGGTAAATGGTGTTCTTCTTTTTACCTCATTAAAGTGTGCATCCTGAGTAGCGGTAAGACCGAAACCACTCTGTTGGGTCTCAAATGTCAAGAGGCGGGAAAGCAATCGTTCAGCAATCTGCAAGTCATTGCCATAGAGTCGGGACGTTGCCTCAGTAACGTCGCGTAGCTGGTGGGCAAGCTTTTTCTCCATGATGGTGTTCAGCTCTGTCTCATTGCGCTCCAGGGAATCAAGCTAAATATACGGAAACCAAGAAGACAGAACCAAACAAAACAAACAAGCAAAAAAACATAAGTGCATTATCAGTAGAATCGAGTATAATTAAGCAGGACATGTAATGCACAGAATTTGCAGGAAGGGAAAAATATATTGTTCATGGTATTAGTCTACATACAGCAGCATTAAGCTCCACAAATGGTGGGGAGGTGCAGTTGTAAAGGTCTGGCTCCAGCCATCCTCTCTCTACGTCACAGTGTCTGATGGCTGCACCTGCAAGGAGGAAAAAACAAGACACCAGTGTCTTTTCATGAGGACATAAAGCTAAAAACTGGCATTACGTTGCACATGAGCAGTTCTGTGTCTGTGTCTGCTGAGTGTCATGTTAGTACGAATGAAGTTGTGCAGACCGACAGAGCCTTTAGGGCAAGGAACTGCAGCAGGCAGGTTGAACTTGGTCCGAGGCCACCAGATGCCCTGAGTGATGGTTTTTGGACAGCCATCATAAATAACTGCAGGGAGAGAAGCAGAGAGAGCATTATAACATCCTTTAAACTTGTCTTTCTTAAGTAGATCTAACAGAAGTGACTAAAAGTATGGAAATGTTCGTTCTTTTGACATATGGAGAAGTAGACCCCCTTTTTGGAAACCAGGGTCATTTTCCACTGTGAGATACATAGTTAAGACATGACTGAAACAAAAGAAACATTCAAACCGACAAAACAACAAAAAAAAAATTTCACAGTCCTCCCCTCCAATCAAGCATAGACAAAAAGAAAACCCTTGATCCAAACTCACCTTCACAGCCTGAATTTGTGACCTCTGCAAATGGGTTGTCGCATGTGTTGCACTGGCGACCAATCACACCAGGTCTGCACTGACACTGGCCAGTTTCTGGGTCGCATGTCCGCGAGAATGAGCCGACTGGGTAGCAGTCACAGGGTAGGCAGGTGTCAGAGCCACGAGGACGATAGTGAAACTCCTGAGAACACACAAAGAGGGAAGCCATAAGTAGGAACGCAGCTCAAACTTTGTCAGACAAATGTAAAATGCCACAGTGCCAATAGTGTCAGTTATTGCATCATCACACAAAAGGGGATACTCATATAAAAGAGATACAAACAAGACCTACAATCGATGCATAATGTGTAAAAGAGACAGAGATGAAGAAGGGCAGTTAATTATTTAGGTGGCTAAACTTGAATGCGAATACAAATGGAACAGATGAAACTGAAGACATGCCAACTAATACCTGCCATTTTACTGCAGAAAAAGCTATCTGAAGATGTAAAATGTGATGCATCAGTGTCAACCTTGAATTATATGATATATACTGAATGAGGGCAATTTAGCCCACATAACAATGCTTTTATATTGTGATCACAACAAAAACTTCAAGTCAATATTCATATTTATGAGGATTAAGAACAGTTTTAATTTTTCCTCCTAAATCTTTGCCTCCATGTCTAATCTGGATGTAAATCCACAAACCCAGACCGAGGACCCAGACCGAGGATGGGTGTGGAAAAAGTTAAAGTTTGACATCCATCAGTTGTGTATCTTAACCATGTGCATGTGCCTGGTTTCTCCACAGCAACGTGTACATGTGAGTGTGTCTCTGTATGTGTCCAGTTTAGATCTCAGGTCAGCATCAGAGATTAAAGATTAAGGTCAAAAGATCCGGCTAAAGATGGGATCAAACAGGATTAAATGTGGCAACTATATGTATGCACACTCACACATTCACACAAGGCAGAAATGTCAATATGAAAGGATGATTGTCATATCATGGCTGCTGCTGTTCGTGTATCTGGATTAGCCTGTCAGACCATCAAAGTGAGATGATTATTGTGCATTCGAGTAAAGTGAAACCAGCATGATTCGTAGAGTAAAACCACAAAGCCCTTCCAAGCCTTACAGTGCTGATGTTAAATGTAATGCTGTAAAATTCACCACGCCAGGCTTTCACATAAGTTTGGAATAGCTACATCAGTTATCACAGATAACTTCGCCTCTAATGTTGCTCCCACTGTCATGGTAATAATCCAATGTTCATGTTTCCATCATTCTTCCTTGAAACACCAACTTCTCCACCTCCATTGACCATCAAAGCCAAATGTATGTAATCATATTTTCAAAGGAATGTGGCACTCCGACCACAGCTGAGCTTTGTCAAAGCTCTGCTGTGTGTGCTAGTGTGTTTTTTGGCTCACCTTACAGTGGCAGTGTCCACTGGTCTTGTTACAGTCAGGATCAAAGCCTTTGTTTGTGTCACAGTGACATGGTCCACAGGTTGGAGACCCCCACCAACCCCTGGGACACTGATGATCAATCCTTCACATAAATATAAAAACACATAGAATCAGTAACACATGCAGAGCAATATGGAGTCAGTGAACAACACAATATGTGAAAAACGTTTGTTCTTCAAAGGACCTATCTTTCCAATTTGAATGACTAACTATCTAATGAGTTGTCATGAAAGAGATGAAAGCAGGACAGTGAGATGAAGGTGAGAAAAAAAAAGAGATGGAGGGAATAAAGTATGGGATCTAACTGAAAAGAAAATTTGATGTGGGAAGAGGGAAGGAAAACACCCTGACAGAGTGAGGTGAGGAGGAAGTTCCAGCAGATTGTAGAAATATCAGCGTGTATTTTAGTAAATGTGAGTCAAAGAAAGCAACAATTGTGAGGCATGCATATGAAAATGTACATGTATGTAATAAAACATCAGTGAAATTGGGCGTGGTTGGTGCACAGCTGCTGGAGAGAAAGGTACGGAGCAGGTGAGCTGACTTCCACAGTTGGGAGACAGCAATTAATCACCTGCTCCATCTAAGTGCAAGCAGCCAGCTGGATCTAAGAGAAGGCTGAGAACTCTGAGGTACCCAGAATGGCCCATTGGTCCTTCTGTGTGCAGTCCTAGTCCATTTTCACACGCTCTCCTGCCAAATTGTCTTGTTTGCTTGTCTTTGTTATGCCAAACTCTCCAACCTTCCAGATTCTGCGTCTCCTGTTTTTGACTTTTGTTTTTTGACCCTGCCTGTGTTTTTTCCCCAGTATGCTTTCTTGCTACTGGTATTTGTCTGAGTCGTGCTTTTGGGTTCACATCCGCCAGTACCATTCCTGACAAGTACCTGTGTGGCTGTTAAAAGGTATACAGAGCTGGTTATTGGAAGTAGTTGTGTGCTGTTGTGTTGTGCTGAGGAACCTGAAGCGGCAAAGACCTTTGCAACAGTATTTTTGTCAAATTCCTTGCAGAATCATACATTTAATAAATAAAATTATCAATAGATTTCTCCTACTGACAGCTGTTGAGATAGTTATTCAGTTATTTTGAGATCAATGTAGGACTTTTTTTCAAAATTACTGAGTTTCCACCCCTGTGAAAAACTTACTTAATTAAATACTTAAATAAATACTCACTACTAAAGTCTATGTAGATGCTTATGGGCAACATTTCATTGTTCCTCACAGGAAGTTTAAGTAAAAGTATTCAGATATCAGTGATGATCAGTGTTTGTGATAATATGAATCTCTTTGTTCAAAATGAGCTCAAATTTAAGGATATTTACCAAGTTGCTTGATTGAAGATCGGATTAAAAGTTTAGACCTTTTCTGTTTTTTTGTGTCTTTTCAAGTAAATCCTTTTAACCTTAAGTGATAAGTGCCGCTGAATTCCTTGAGTTTTTAAAGCACCAAAAAATGGCTAGAGCACAAATTTATGCTTTAAAACAGCTGAGTTTGTCTGTTCCGGTTTGAGAAGGGATGGAAATAAGCAAATACTTATGTTATCTTATTTTCTATTGTGATTGCTTTTAGTTCGAAGCTTGCATGTTAGCGTATGTTAGCACAGGTACTGTTGGATATGATGCTGAATTTAGTGTCTGTCATCTCACAACCGCAAAGAAAATTGTGTCAAAAATACCGAGCCAGAGAGAGAGAGATGATACACATCAGGGAAAATCAATAGAGGAGCAGACTTGAAGACGTATTTATTTCATCATCAGCTGCGAATGATGTGTGACCTTGTAAAAACACATGTGCTAACTTGATCAAAGACAAACGTCTGAGTCACACACTGCACTGAGCACATCATGAGATAAATGTAAAGCTGCGTGAATCTCTTAGGCAGGGAAGAATGAAGCAGGGGTCAGGTCAGGGTTACGTTTGCTTCACATGGTTTAACACACAGTATGAATGTAGTGTGTGTGTGTGTGTGTGTGTGTGTGTGTGTGTGTGTGTGTGTGTGTGTTATTGCATCAAGTCTTCACCCATCACCACACTGGATTCCATGCAACGCTGGAGATGAGGGACAATAATGCTCAACTAAAGCTACTAAGACACACAAACACACACGCACACACACACACAAAGCTCTGCTGGACTATAGACAGTTTTGAGGATATTTACACTGTATTGGCATCCCACAATCTAGAATGTAATTCAAATGTTGAGTGGGTTTTGTGTGTGTGTGTGTGTGTGTGTGTGTGTGTGTGTGTGTGTGTGTGTGTGTGTGTACCTGTGTTGGCAGTACTGCCCGTAGTGGTTGTCTCCACAGTCACAGATGTAACCATGTGAAGAGCTTGGCTTCCTGTGGCACTGAGCCTCATTTTCACATGGATTCAGATGGCAGGCGTCAGTGCAGCCTTTCCCGTAGTAACCTGGGATCAAGAATTAGAGAGGAAAGGATTCATTTCAGATTCAGAAATAGCTGTATTGCCAGGTATGAGTAAATACCCCTGGAAAAATGACTGCGGTGTTTCAATCTTGGACAAGGGAAATACAAAATAAATAAATAAATAAATAAATAAAAAAGGAAATGTATACATAAATATGGATACATTGAAATTAGAAATATTTGAAGTGGGATATGATGCTTCAGGCACTTTTGGTTGGTCAACCAGATGCTGTCGCTCCACAAGTCAAATGAAAACACATTTAACAAAAACACAAACCTGTCTCCAAAAACTCTTCACAAAAATCCAATTTACTTTATAAAACGCATCTTGAAGTATATAATTTCCAGCTGGATTACAAAAATGGCAATGTACTGGATTTTTATCATCCAAGACGTTAGAAATTCTTACAATGTAGCAAAGTAATCCACCTATGGGGAAAAATAAGGTACACAAGAGTGGTGTTATGCAGCTAGGCAGATTGTACTATGAATGAATGTTTCTATTTACAGTGTGTTTTGCAATTTTCAATCTGTGCAATTACTCAGACAGGGTGAATGTTTACGGTTTACAGTGTGTTTACAATGAACGCCTACCCCGAGTTTTATTTTGTTGTATTGTCTACAGGGAGTTTTTTTGCAATTTCGTTATATGCTTGGTCATGCCAAGTCATATTCTATTCAGATTCAGATGACTGTCTAATTGGCACACATTTATTTCATTTATGCTAAATTATGAAACGGATAACTTCATCCGCTGCTGTGAGAGAGTAAGGACGATACTTCTGCAGAAGCAGAGTAGGATTGAGAGGACAAGATAACTCAGTGAGTTTTGCAAAACTCCAGTCTGACTTTCAATTGCATTGATACAGAAATGGTCACAAGCATGTTTAACCGCGAGTCCTATAAGGCGTTCACATGAGCTCTTCTTAAAGGCCAAGAACATTCTTCTTTTCAATCGGCAAACCAACACAATCTTCTGCCAAAGTTAGGAAAGTTTCACATCTTACATGAGTCAGTCACATTTGTATTAAAATGTCATGATAGCTTTATGTTGCCTTCACTGTCAACAGATGTATATATATTTCAATGAATCATAACTAAGTTGTCTTTTAGCTGCTAGGGTCTTTGAGTAAATTTGAGTACATTTTACCTCCAACTGCTAAAGTACATTTGTTCAAAAATCTAGTTACTAAATGATTAAATATTTGACTTATTTTGAGAATTTGACAGAAAATTTACCAAAATAAGATAACAGTCACAATGTCAATGAACAATTTCTCTTACATGTAAAATCATTAAATGAGAACACAACAATTAACAACTGAAATCTCAATATGATGAACCCCACGCTACTTTGCACCAATGTATCAGACATAATAATGCGTAAATTCACAAGAGCGCATCTTTAATTTCTACCACCACTACACTGTCTGACTACAGCCTGGAAAGTCTTAAAAAAAAAAAAAACTGTTGTGCATTACGATGCTGCATTACTGAAACGCAAAGCAACATTTCCTCTGAAAGAATAACATTCCCAGCCTGGGAATTTGAAATAACAATGCATATTTTTTGCAATTATCAGTAAATTTAACTCAAAGGAGTTGTTGTTACATTCCCTCACAAACAAACACGGGCTGAGCATTGAGGACACATTACACTTGGCATTGTCACTTAAAAAAAACAAAACAAAAAACAGGCTTTTTTGCTGAAATTTAGAATGTAATGCTAAAAACGTAGTATCTCATGACCAAACAACGGAGGAAATTTTTTGTTTACATAAAAAAAAAGAACTAGATCTGGAATAAATCTGTTTAGCAATGAGAGTGTGAAGAAGCATGGTGCGGAGACGAAGTTGGAGAATGGAAACGGATTCTTATGTAGAGAAAGAAAAGCTTATCTGAAAAAAACTTTGAAGACATTTTTAGTACTGAAATTTATTCACAGCAAACTGTTGATCTGGCCACTCGAACACAACAACACACAAATCACCAGCACACACTTCAATGTGCAGCATGGTTAATGAATCCATCACACACTTCAATAAAATCCCAGACACTCCACATAGACACATCCGCCTCTTATATAGTAATAAATGCCAGCAGGCACAACCATCTTTCACCCAATGACTGATGCAGAGTGCTTTACACACACTTTAGAGTGTATTTAGTAGAAATAAAGAAGGCCTCTTATCCAAACGTGCTTTTTACGAACCTTATGGTTAGTTCTTTAAGTCACCCAACTTTAAGTGTGGGATTGTGCTTTTAGATGCAAAGATCAAACTTTAGCGTTAATTATTTTATAATATTATTAGAACATTGAAATCTACTGCTACAGCTGATCTTGGTGATCTAAAATCAAATTGTAAAATACAAAGATGTTAGTGACAAAATACTTCAGCTGATTTAGACCACAGTATAGCCTGCAAGAATATGAATGAATGAATGAATATCGTTATTGGCTGAACTTGAACCTTTCTCTCTCTCTCTCACACACACTATTACAGTAAGAAAGTAAGAAAATCATGATCGTGGATATCAAATAAGGATTTCACCATAGGCAGTCCACATACATACTATGATTTCACCTGGTCTTACTGAAGACCAGAATGCTAAGAATATTCCTGTGAGGGAAATCTGGACTGACTGAATGAAATTGATGACTGCAGGTTTATAAACTGTCCTGTTGTCCTGTTAGATGAATGTGGTGCTAACATGAACTCATGTACTGCGGCTGTCTGTTTTTTTGTTTTGTTTAGTTTTGGTTTGTTTGTTTGTTTGTTTTTTTGAGGGGGGGTTAAATCGTTTTTCGTGCTTTTATTGGCTGTGTGAGTGTGCCAGCTCTCCGCTTCTCTGGGCCATCACTGCCTGGGGAGCTGGACGACTTGCCCGAGGTGAACCTGCCGCCTCACAAAGGACCACCGGGGGGTCCCCCACCGGCCCCGCCTGAGGGGCCGCAGGCAGCCACTACCCTACGCAACGAGCGCTCTCTCAGGAGGGGTGTTGGCAGATCTCTGGACAGAAACAAGCAACCAGCTCATTGGAAACAAGTGCCCAAGCGACTCGACTTCACATTATTAAAAAAAGCCCAACTGCTGACCTCAACCTACCAAAATGTGTATGAGAGAGGCCACTTGATTATAGTATATTATGTGCACAGACAACAGTAAATTGCCAGCAAACACATGTGTATGATTACCTTGGTTACTGGTTTTTGGCATTTTGACTTCATCAGTAGATCCAGTTCATTCACAGCACTGACTGGTGTGTGACAGGCTGTAAGTGGCTATTTCAGCTCACTTGTTTGCCTTGACTCATTTTGTTTTAAGACAGTCAAACCGATGTCCGTAAGCCTCACTGACTAGAAATCTGCAGGGTTTCTTTGTTTGTTTTTGTGCTTTTCTGTGCCGGCACTCAGTAGCCAATGAAACAGGGTTGTGGACTGATCCTTCCTTCCTGGAACAGGACAAACTACCGCGTGTTGCTTTATTGTAGAGAGCTCCAAAGAATTAGAAGGGGCTCATACAGGCAGCAAAGTAAGCCACGCTTTAGAAAACAAGCCCGCGACTGACAATATTTGCAAGCGACTTTACGGAACAACTGACACCTGGCTCCACAATAACTGTCCCAACTCTCTCATCTGTGCAGACAGGACTGAAACTTCTGGGAAGAGTTGAGGAGGAGACATCTGTGTGTTTGTGAATGCGCTAGTCTAACTATACTCGTTCATTGTTTTTAATTGTAATTGTTTTTGTAACACGCACACCTCTGTGTGACCACACATTAGCTTGCAGCCAGAGTTTGGATGTCTTCTGTGGACATCACTTACAACACGGTCCAACTCTTCATCACTCCCAGCTGAATACAGGTCTGTCTTTCTGCACACACACAAAAAAAAAAAAAACATGTCCCGGTTCTTGTGTGTGTTGTTGTGTCTGAAGCAGTGGAGTACTTCTTCTAAATTTGTGGCCAATATCTTTGTCGGAAATAACGCCATCAAGCCCCAAGGACCCTCCCGTGTCACTCTCTCTGTTACCTGACTCAGCTGCAGCCCTCTCCGTCTCTTCCTTTCTGATGGAGCTACCAAACTCAGCTGTTTCTGTCAAAGATAACGTTTTGTGTCGGACTTTAATTCAAGCTAGGCTAATGGACGTTAGCATTGGAGCTGGCCAGTTAGCTTACAAGCTAACTGCGCTATTTCTTACCCTGCTCTACGATTCTCGTCCCAGCTTCACCACGTTTTCTTAAATATTTGTTTAAAAAATTTTTACCCTTTATTTTCTTATTCCCTTTTCTTTTCCTTTCTGATCACCGGACTGATGCTGACTGGACATTTTCCTACCGAACTTCAGACAACATTAAACAGCCTGGCATAGCAACAGTAACCAAGCGGGGCGGGGCTTAGCGAAGGATTGGTGGCCAAACCATTTGTTGGAAAACAAATGGTTATGTAACTCAAATATTAAAGTCCTGTGTTGTGATGTTGAATAAATCCGGTCCATGTGTTCATCCACATCCACCCACCCCCATAAACTACACCTATGCTACTGGAACATAAGAAACACATGCTGTGCCAGATCAAAGCCCCCCAGTCCAATTCATACCATGACACAGTGCACCTAATCCCCAGCAAGAAGTCTTATAGAGCAGGGACAGTAGTGAGACTCCAAAGGGTTTATTTCTCTGTACAAAATGGGACATTTTTCATTGTCTGGACATTGATGAGGCTGCTGACACTATAACAGACTATATTAAATTCTGTGAGTACTGTGGTTACAAAAAAGGTCATCAGGTGGTCTCCCAACAATAAACCGAACATCACCAGAGAGTTAAAGGAATGCATCAACTGGAAAAAAGATGGCTTTTAGGAGTCATGGCAGGATGGGCTTAAAAATCAGTGAAAAAGGAACTTATCAATCACTGAGGGCTGCAAGAAGGAGCAGAACTTTACCCCTGTGGACTCCAAGAAACTGTGATTCCATGAAAGCTGCCACCTATATGACAACAAATAAGAAGCCTTTAATAACAAGTGATGAACTGAGTGCAGCAAACAAAATGAATGACTTCTTTCTCAGGTTTGGCACACAGGGATTTTCTTTGGAACGTAATAATGTCACTGCAGTCAGTTTCAACTGTTGACCCCTGTGGAAAGTTAATAATTAACCCCCTTAAAATCCAGTCACATTTTACTCAGGTACATTAAAATAAATCTACAGCTCCTGATGGCATCTCAGCTTCTCTTCTGCAGCAGAGCTAACTCCAGCTTGGTGCTCCCTTTTTCAGAAATCAGTTTCCTGCCTTTTGGAAAAAAAATTGCTATTGTTCCCATTCTAAAGAAACCATATCCTACAGAAAATAACCACTTCAG
Source organism: Echeneis naucrates (assembly GCF_900963305.1). Classification (NCBI taxonomy): domain Eukaryota; kingdom Metazoa; phylum Chordata; class Actinopteri; order Carangiformes; family Echeneidae; genus Echeneis; species Echeneis naucrates. The sequence continues at coordinate 8,414,140 of NC_042517.1, read as the reverse complement.
ACCAGAAGTGTTAACCCCTGTGGTTATGAAATGCTTTGAAAAATGAATGGTATCAATTTTGAAGTCTGAAGTGCTGAAATGGAATGAACCAGTTTTCTTATAGGCAGGGGAGGGGAACAGATGATGCTAATATCATCAGCCATCTAAAGTAGCTCTGAAACACCTGGAGGACCCCAAGGCTTATGCACGCCTTTTGTTTTCTGGTTTTAGTTCTGCCATAATTCCATTTTACAGAAAATGAGTCGGGTGTCTGACAGTCCTTTTATTATTAAATGGTTTTATTCTTTTTTTTAAACGGATAGAGCCCAAAATGTCAGAATTAACAACTCGTTCTCTCAATCTAAACCGATCAGCAGAGGTCACCTCAAGGCTGCCTAAGCTCTCCAGTCCCGTTCACCCTTTACACAGTCTCACCAAGGAACCTGTTACTTAAATTCTCAGATGACACTGCCTCCTCTCTGCCTCCTCCACCTAAACTCAGACCTGGTTAACACTAAGAAACCCAAGGCACTGTTCATCCACAGTGAGGAGATTAAAAAGGTTGCATCACACAGGTATCTGGGTATCCGCCTAGATAACCGCCTGAGTTTTGACTTTCATGTTGACTTTGCGCACGCTTACTTTGAGCAAAAATTTAGCAAAATATTTTCTACCATGGCTGAGCGTGTTTGGAGTCAGTCATAAAATTGTGTTTTTATTTTACCAGGCAGTACTGGAGAGCATCATCAGGTACGGGATGGCATGGCAATCTGCAATTAAAATCCAAACTGCAGTGTTGTACATACATACATATATGTACACATGTAAATATAGATATATGTAAACTGTCTCTGTATCTGTAAACTAAAGCAACAAAAAACATCTTTAGACCTTAAATCTCACATTAATCATTCTGACTTTCTGACTTTCTCAACAATCATCTTGTCTCTATCAGCGGCAACCTCACAGCAATTTACAGCACTACATAGAAATATTACTCTGTAGACTGAAGGGTGACTGCAGGAGTGTGCTCGCAGCAAAGGTCTGAATTACTCCCTCTGCTTTCACGTTTTTCTATAGCAAGTACTGAAACGCTCTCTTTTCAACCCTGTAGCCTTGGCGGCAGGTTATATACAACCCCAAGCTTTCCAATGACTCCTGTACTTATCATTCTCATTCTGTGTGTTATTACATTTTTGCTGTAACGACAAATGCATGCATATTGTAATTTCCACAAAAGGTGTGCTGACCTTGCTTTTTCCTATTAAACTTTTATCAGCAGGTTTCCCCCCCCCCCCCCCCCCCCCACTCTACCTCTTTCTTTCACTGGTTTGTCTGAAAACATTTTATAAAATGTAGAATAAAAGATAATTACATATCTTGTTCAGTATCCAATTATTGATGTGAGAATCTCTGTTTACATAGAAATAGAAATATAGGTATGATTATAGAACCAGACAAACATTCATACACACAAACAGACACACAAGCAGTAAATCATTTTCTATCAGGCCATACGTTTGTACACTTTCACCATGGCAACTGACATAGAAAGGCAATGGCGGCCTTGGCTGCTTTCAGACACTTAAAATGACACTGGCCTTGTCACAACACCGGGAGCCGGAGAGAAAAGCTGTGAGAACAAAGAGCTGTAAATCATGTGTGTGTGCGTGTGCTTTTGTCTTTGACAGTCAGGGTCCAGGGTAAAGTTTGCCTCTTGAACTGCGCACACAACGTTACTCAAAGTCTCTTGCCTTATACTTACTGTAATACAACATCAGATTGAATTCTACCTGCAAAGAGGACTCCGAGAGACGAGCCATCTGTTCACCGAACCATCCATTCATCTGTTGTTAATCCAACGGTTCTCTTTCTGACAGGTTAAAGATGGTGAATATTCGAAATGCGGTGGTGGAGAAATACAGTGATTACACTGAGTATGAAGTTCAATGACATGGTGGTTTACAATGATGACTCACAGCTCATCCTCAGACTCTGCAGCACCAAAGGTTTTGGTCACAGTGTTTTAGGTGTACTGGATGGCAAAAAAGCCAGACAGCCAGAAAGTTGGAAAGCATGATTTTAGGAAAACATGGTTGGGCTCATACCAAATTAAAATCAGGTTGTTGTTTTTTTGTTATTCTTCTTCTGGGTGAGTATCACATGACCTCCTTTTGGTTATTTGGTGCTTTGTCATTTGAAAATGAACATATGAATTAGCAGCAACCACTGAACCTGTACCTATAGAGTTTAAACCTTCTGTTTTTATGAATATAAATTACACACACTGAAACTGAGGAAAACTTTCTTAAAAAAAAAAAAAAAAAAGATGGCAATATCTTCCAGATGTCAGATATAGAAGGATATCAGTAAGCGTAAAGCTGTAATTGAATATTCTTCAGAATAATGCTATTATTTTTATAATATTATAATACTATTCTTAGGAAAACTTCTTCATTCTTCAGTATTTGCTCGAAATATTAACTTTGAAAGTTTCTTTCCAAGATTATTGGTTTTACTCTTTCCTTAGAATCAGCGTTTCACTCTAAAAATATATCATCTTGTATGTCAAAAAAAAAAAAAAAAACGCATCAAAAACTTTGTATGTAGTAGACATAAAATTCTTATTTAGATCTTAGCAATAATGTTTTCTATGCAAGTCTGAACACATTTCGGACACCAAAGATCTGCAGAACGTTGTCAACCCACAAAGAACCCAAATGTCTGAGGACAAAAAAAAAAAAAAAAAAAAGCTGTTTGTACAAGGTGGATGCAATTTTGTACAAAGCTGCTTTTTACCATCAGAAAACCTCATTTTATATCCAACATATGGTTTATGTCTCCATTCTGTGGCGTGAAAGGTCCCTTCACACTTCTGATGTCAACTGATCAATAAAGTCCATTCCTGGGAGAGGCATCATATATCTTGGAGAATACGTTTACCCCAATTAAGCGCCTTCAGGATTAGGCATTTTCTGGAGGCTGGAAAACAGGACGTTCAGTCCGACTCATAAATCTCTTTCTCCCAGACAGACTGCAACCTAATGCACTGCGGCTGCACACCGCACCCAAATACAACATCGTACCATATACTTCTCTCACTTAGCCTTTCATGTTTTTGATCACTATTTAAAAAAAATTTGCAAACACTGACAAATGACTCGCTACTAAATGAAAGGCAGCTCTAAGGGCTCTGCTCCCCAAACCTTGAACATGTTTCCTGCATGTGATGATGTTGGTTTTTAAACAGCTTGGGGAACTCAAGCAGACATAAACCAACATGGCTGTAATTTATCATATTAAATTCAAATTTGCACTGCAGTGAATTAGCCCATAGCAACTGCCACATAACCACACACACACACAGTCACACAATATATTGTATACTTATGCATGGAGACACACAAGCACACACAGTGATGAGATGAGAGAGCAGATGTCTCTTGCTTTGTCATGCAGAACCTTATCTTCCAGTGCGTGTGCGTGTTTTCAAGGATGCTGTATAGCATAAATCTGAGGCGCTGTCAGTTGCATGAGAGACCCATTTGGCTAGTTTCAGTATTCGTCCAAAACACACACATGAAAGGGAATTATTCAAAGTGCACCTCTTCTGTTTTTTCTTCTTTTCTCTCTGCGTTTATTAAACTTTGATTTGTCTCCAAGCAGCTTTCATTCTGTCTAATGCTGATTATGCTGATGAAATAGAATGATAATGAGAGTTAGAGCGTGTGCGTGTTTACAGTAAATAAGAGCAAGCACAGTAAGCAAGTGTGTGTTTGTGCACGTGTTGGCGTACGTGATAATTCTGAGTTAATAGGTGAGGTAGCAGCGCTTGCAGGCTGCTGCAGGATGCTACAGGGGTAGGAGAGTCTCTGCTTCCTTTCCCATACTGCCAGCCCCGAGGCTCTTTAACTTTAACAAAGTGTATCCGTCACTTAACATACACCTTCCTCCTTCACGCTTCTCACCTCCGGTTTCATCTCATACTCCCATTTGCCAACTTTTCCCAAACAACTTTACTTTTACTTGAGGACTTGATGATCTGAAACTACAAACTATGATAGCCAGCTGTGTGTAGAGGACATTTGGTATTTTGTTTGAGTGAGAGCACAAAATTACAGACAACACATTTATTGCCCCATTTATTGCCCCATGCTGACCAGTCCAGTTGAAATTTACAAGCATGTTTTTCTAAATTCATTTATGCCGCACACTCTGCATCTTTAGCCCAGTCATGGAAAGATCTATACAATTACAACAACTTAAGCTTCAAAAATTACACATTCAACCAAATGCAAAATAAACACAATCTCCCATTTTACTCTGAGTTACAGCTTTTAATAAATTAAGGCCATCAGTTTTCCATGATATGCAATCATTGTAATTTGAATTTTTGATGACCAAGCGGGGGGTTTTTTATGTTTTGTTTTGTTTTTTAATTTGAAGAAATGAATACCCTGGTGGACGCCCAGGTGAACAACCCAAAAATATAATGCTTCTGGTTTTGGCTATTCTCAATGCGTGGTCCAATTTGCATTTTTTTGTTTGCATTATTTTGTTCTTTTTGTTTTATGCCAGCAACGCAGCTGGCCAATCCTGACCAAGAAACCACCACCATGAGGCCCTGAATAAACAAGGGCACAACAAAGTTACCGGGAAGTATAATGCTCCAAGTTAGTTTGGCCAAAACAATCTGTGTTAAAAGTTATTAATCATAAAGTGTATGTAATTACACAACACCTTTGAGTTGTACATGTTCAGAACCCCGCAGTGCAAGCCAAGTATATAAATATAATCATTACAGAAGAGAGGGTCATCATGTTTAAGCAGCTTCACTTCAAGCTGAACAACCCCCTTATGTGTTATAAAAAGCGTGTACCACAGTGAGGTGAGCTACAGTAGGCCCAATTAATGCTCACAAAGTGTGGCAAAAAAGTTAAAGTGGACAGATGGCTATATGATTTTTTTTTTATTTATTTCACCAATATACATTTTCTAATTAATACAAAAACTATGCCCTCCTGACTGCCTGCAGATACTTTTTTTTCCCCATCACTTTGTATTTTTTCCTGTTTGTCCGACGGCTCTTTCATTAGCTTTTCATGTTTTTTTTCTATTTTTTTAGCTTAGGTTTCTGATGTCGTTGAAAAAACTGCTAGCTTGCTTGTTTTTTCTGTTCCTGTAACTTCTGTTGTTTGTTATATATATGTCAATATCTTATATTGATATGGGTCTGTGAAAAGTAATCCGATGTCAAAGCCATCGTATAAAATTATGTTACAAAAACACCTAATCAATTCACTTGATTCCCATTTTTTTTTTTGAATTTTTCAACTATTGGCAAAAATATAATGGACATGTTGCATGTCCACCTTTTTCTGCAGATCAATTGTTGGACTGGAATAAAAATTGCATAGAACAACTGCATAAGTGTTTGTTTGAAGAAGATCCAGACTTTTTTGCCTTCCCAACACTGATATCGATGCCTGAACTGTCAACAGATGATGAATACTGATCCAATAATGGTGCATACTGCTCTCTTCGTGCTCAACTCAATGAGGAGAAAATATTTGAGTTACAGAGGAAAACTAAAAATCAGCAAGCTTGAGATGCGGACAAGAGATGGTTGATCCTGATAAAATGTGGAAAGGTCTCGCTTTCTTTGGATTTTACCTTTCATCTGGGCCTTTCTCCCCTAATTTGCTATCTTCTCTCTTGTCTCACCTCTCCTTTAATCATGAATTTAAATAATCTCCTTTAATCATTCCTGCTCAGAACTGACCTGTAGCTGTTGCATCAGTGGCTCCTAATAAAACTCCAAGCCAATATCGCTCTCATTTGAAAACTTCTCCTTTTGTGCGTGCACAACCATAATTTTTAATTTTCTCTCACTTCTATGATTTGTGTTTCGCTGTGTACATATAAGCCAGTGTTGTGTAGATCTATTCCCAAATGTGTCACTAGTTCTTTCAGGCTGTTTGATTTGACTTTATCGTACCCACTTTCTTCTCTTCTTTCCTCTTGCCTCAAAAATTTTCTGGTGTTTATTTTACACTATTTCTGTCAGCCTCCTCTTTTACTTCATTAATGATTAATATTTTCAGTCTCTGTTCATCCTCTGCTGGTTTTTCATTATTCTATTATTCTCTTTCTGTTCTCTTTCTCTCTCCATTTGCAAATGGCATGTGTTTTCTTTCCTCTCTTCTCTTCCTGTTCTCCGCTCATACCCTACTCATTTAATCTCCTTCGCATTAATTCTGCCTTGTTATATTCACCTGACTAAGAAGATTTTAAAAGTTTGCCCGCAGTCTATTTCTCCAAGTCTCAGTTGGATGAGAACTGATTATGTGTTCCCAAATATCTGTTTAACCCAGTTAGAGCACTGGTAGGCTATGCAGAAAGGGCCATAGAGTTGTTATTCTCTTTTTGTCTCTCTCTCTTTGTCAGCTGGCCTCTATCACACATTCTCCTGTCACACCTATTCTCTGTCATAGTCAATGTACAGAGAGTGCAAAATAGTAATAGTACATTTCCCTGAGGCCACAGCGTGCATACAAACTAACTTGAAGTGAACAATCTTTCTTGGCTGACTTACTACATCAGTTAATTTAATGTATTCATTGGCAATGTCAAAACACAATGACAGACCGCAGTTGTTTGTCCTATATACCGTTTCATGTACTTTTTATTTACAGTAACAGAAAATGGACAACAAGAGCTGATTCTCACAATTTAGAAGGTGGATCCAGGATGTTTAGAAATAATACTAACGATCAAAGCAGTCAAAAGCATAATTTAAGCACAATTTAGCATATTCAGACTTGAGCAGCGTGGCCCTTCAACTGCTACTGCTACCATGGTTTTCACACCAACAATAATACTGAGCCAGTTTCAAAAAGACATTTTCTTTAAAACGCCCGTCACTTTGATCGACCTCATTCATTGTGCTTGTTCTCAGAGCAGCCACAGAACCATTGCATTTCCATAACTGGTTTCCATTTCTCTATAGAGTTGGAGAAATCAATGCCTGCAAAAACCTTCTGCAAACCCAAAAATAATCACTGTGTACTCACCAGATTCACAGACGCAAGTGTGACGCTCCCATTGGTCAGAACATCGGCTGTGGGCAGGGCACGGGGATGAGACGCAGGGGTTCCCGACATTGCAGCCGGTCTCCACTTTGACAGCTTTTGAAGGGCGTGGCAGAGGAGGGGCATCGGGTCGTACACCCAAACGAATACCCTGCAGAGACACAGAGAGACAAAATCAGCTGCATTCATTGACTGAAATCCATCGATCCATCAGTAATCATTAAAAATGAAATCTATCCGTCAGTACCTGTATGCAACCCCTTATCCCGTTCTGAACCTCTCCGGAGCCCAGCACTCCGCCCACATGCAGATGTTTCACCTTCAAACCATGAATCTCATTTCCCACGATCACCGTTCCCTAATGAGGAGAGAAAAAAGGAGAGAGGAAAGGCAAAGATTATCATTATTAATATTATTATATCATTACTATTATTAATAGCTGGATGCAAACTGACAACCTGGTTTTATTTGACTGCACAGAAGATAGGAAGCAATCAGAATAGAGTATAAAATCTAAAATCTAAAAAAAAAAAAAGGTAATTCAAGAGGAGTATCTGCCTAAATAATGAATATAATGAGGGTTTTTTTTTTTTATAATTTTTTTTATAAATAATAAAATGATAAATAAATACCACGTTATGGCAGCATCCCCTCTCTCCCTGTTTTTTGTTGGTCGCTGCACCCACTAGTCAAAATAAAGGCATTAAAAGCCCAAAAAGTGGGGGGGGGGGGGGGGGGGAACTATAAATAAATAAATATAACAATAGACTGTGGGCTTGAAAGAGTCAACTACACTTGAGCATCATTGAGCATCATTGAGCATCATCAATCAGTCAAGAGAGTTTATTGGAACGCCGCCAACATGTGAGTGGAAAGGGAAGAAAAGGGCGGAGGGGACGAGTGTGCACTTGAAGGAAAGCACAGCAGACTAAATGACTGATTCTATTCAGCAGAATAAAACAATAGATAACAATAATAATAACATACAACTTTAATAATAATACAGTCAGTGGTGAGTAGGTCAATACTCAACTAAAAGCATAGGCAGTGTTGTGAAGCAACTTTGTCTGCAATGACCACTGAAACAAAATCAGCCAGTCTCATTTATCACCATTTTAGCAGCAACAGAGGACATTAAATTGGAAGTTGAGATCTGGAGATAACAAATAGCCGAACACAAGCAAAGCTATTTTGTAGCTAACTACTGTTTAATTGATAGTTGCATTTAATAATTTCATACTTAATATTTCTTCTACACCATTTACCATTTACCCAGTATGAGTCACACTTTCAAGAACAGGCCGGCGAAATGCAGAACTCAATAATCGCAACACACAAAAAAAGCCAAAGATTGACAATATTAGACAGTGTGAAATTGTATTTTCTTATCTTTGAGCATGGTAATATCATGAATGTATCTTCTTCATACAAATGAGTATGCACACACATGCACGATCCAGTATAATGTGATGATTTATAATTTGATAAGCCGGTGTTGCAATCATTTTTGCGTCTGAAAAGTCAGTGACATGGTGGATGTTTATGTAGAAAGGACTGTGAAGCATACAAAGAAGAAATAATAAAAATGTTAACCTCCATCTCATTGTGCTCGTTACTCCGATTATAATCTGACTCAACTCTGACTCATCTCTACTGCAACTATGCAGTAAAAATTTGATTCCAAGGTTGAAAGTGAAATTCCAAGTACTTCTCAAGCGTCTCGCTCATAGCAGGGAGTGCAGTACAAGTCCGTATGTGGAGATAATGTGGATTACAGGATATCAAAAAGGATTTTTTGCTTGAATTCGTATTAAAAGTTTTACAATTGTAATTTGAGCTTTCTACTGACTCGACTGAATAAGTTGTCCATCATGGTATAAAGCAGATTTCAAAAAAGCCAAATCAAATTAAATCTAAGAATTACAGCTGGGAAAAAAATGAACACGGTTAATTAAGGTTGTGAATCGATGATAATATGGTAAAAAGGAGACCAGGAAATTGCTGAGGGAAATTCAATATTTTTGATTTATTGAAACAGAATTGATGAAAAGTTTGTGATCTGATTAGGTCTGTGCTTGCACAACAGAGCAGATTTTTAGATTAGCATTTACAGTACTTTAATGCTTTTTGGAAGCGAATTTGCCAAACAAAATCTTCGTTTATCTTCAAAACAAGGTTTGCATTACATCCATTACCTGATAGAGTCCAAAATCCAGCCGCAGCGTGGCAACATATCGTGTCTCACGGCCGCTGCGAACATCTCGCAACTCCAACTGCAGGTCATGCCACCGTCCGTCTGCCACCTGAACCTGATCCAATCGCAAACGCACAGGTCTGGCTGAACCCCGAGTCACTGAGAACACCAGCTGACCATTTATCACCTAAAGGATACGGAACACAAACACACACACACAGTGAGACACCGGAAAAGACAGATAAAAACAGAAGAAAGAACGTGAAGCCGTGGAATGGAAGAAAATAACCTGCTTAGTGGGAGGCGTTTAAGTTTAAATGTGTGTCTAAGGCTGAATGCGTGAGTGGGAGCGTGAAATCAATTATTTTGGCTACGCTCATATGGTTTGGCTGCGGTCTTTGGAAACTATTAGGAATTTAAATTATACAAAATTTCAAAGGAAATATCATCACTTGAGGTTTTTGTTAAATGTAGAGGCTGACAATTTAGAATGAAAACGCTAAATAGAACCAAATAAACCATGACACATAATTACCATGATTGAATTTAAGCTCCCAACACAGAATTTTTTTATTTTTTGTTTTTCTTGTGGCACCTGGTGAGATTTGGCTTAAAATGTGCAGTATTAAATTAAAGCACAATAATAATGACTTTCTAAAAAAAAAGGAAGAAAGTGTTGTCAATGTTTTAGCATAAGTGTTAGTGTAAGTATTCAGGGCTTCTGGCAATCGTGGGAAAAAGGAAAATAAACACTGTTTTGTTTATTCGCTTCCACAGAGCCAAAAAGAAAACATCATCAGATGGAGATGAGAGAGAGAGGGACTGGAAACAATCTCCTTTACAGCACGAATCAACAAGTTTATGGGAAATGTGGCCATGTTTTCAGAAGTAGCATAACGTGATAAGCTGATAATTGTCTCAGCCACATTCTCATTTGTTTATTCACAGATATATTACAAGAACTGCATGTTTGTGTGTTCACGTGTGTGTGTGTGTGTGTGTGTGTGTGTGTGTGTGTGAGTGTGTGTCCTAACCTGGAACAGCAGGCTGGTGTACTGGCCAGCCTGAGCCTGCAGCAGTGTCCCTTCTCGGGCTCTGGTTCTGAACACCAGGCCCAGGTACCAGGGCGTGGAGATGGTCACGTCATTCTTCAGATCCCACCAGAGGGCACTGTTACCCAGGAAGCGGTGAGGGTGTGGCATCACTAAGGTGAAAGGTGAGAGAGTGAGGGCAAACAAAAAGTTAAGGCCTGGTAACACATCGAACGGAAATACTTGGTGAGCCTGCAAAAAGCTAATACAAACTTAAGTAAAAAAAAAAAGCAAACTAACATTCATCAAAATCAGGAGAACACCAAACGGTTTCAGTGTCAGATAAACATGGCAACAGCACATCTTGCATGTCGAAGAAAGAGTTGTTTTCATACAGATGACATTCTTTTATTGATACTGTGCAGTGCTGACGCGCAGGAAAGCTAAAAAAAAAAAAAAAAAAAACTCTCTTGTCGATAACGCGTCAATATTTTTCATCACAAAAAACACAGATCGTTCTATTTCACAAGTAATTTTTGCTACATGATTTCCCTCAGGTTTCGAACATCTGTGCAATCTGTGTAATTAAGACATGACAGTAAATATAAATGAGTAACACTGTCATCGTGCCACCACCTGGGAAGGAAAGTGTCCGCTTACGTGTGATGAAACACTCTGGATTTATTTTTAACGTGCGGTCAGCAAATGCATGAACCTTACTCATATTTTCAAAAAGCCTACAGCTGATGGTTAAGCACACAATGAGGTGGATGGAAAAGAGAAAAAAATCCCAGAAAAAAGCACATCCTAACGCAATAACTTAAATGAATGGATGAATGACATTAGATTTCTAAATCCGCACTACTTAAATACAAGATAATTGAAGGCCTAACCCCAGCTAACCCTAACCCAGTTTGTCTCACTTACAAAGCATTGCACTGGTTTAAAGGGGAAACCTGGTCATGGAAAGATTTTGTTGCATTTGAGGCTGCATTTACTTCTCAAAGCAGGAATGCCCTCATCATCACAGGCAAAAGACAAAAACTGCGAATGATCTCAGCCATAGTCCCACCTTTTATTGATAATCTCACTAGATCAATACAACAGATGTGACACTGTTAAAGGCTGTGAACTGAACATAAACTCATGCAGACTCTCACCATGGCTGCAGTCCTTGCCTCCGTACCCAAGAGGACAGTCACAGGAGAAAGTCTCCCAGCTAACTCTGCAGGTTCCTCCATTCTGACAGGGGTTGGACTTACAGAATGACAGTTTGGCACTACAGCCTGGACGAAGAGAAAGTTTGTGATCGACAGTTTTCAAAAATGGATCAGCGTGGTGCGCTATTCAAAAGCATTAATTTGAAAATAAAAAAAGGGGGGGGAGATAATAAGTGATGACAATAAAACACTTTCGTTTGTACTTTCAGCTTTCTTGTTCAGTGAATTACTGTTGAATACATTAAATAAACAAATTAATAGGTTGTGGTTTCTCTTTAATAGTATTTGAATTTAAAACATTTTATCACATTAATTAATTGAATCAATTAAACAAAGAAGCAATACAGAGCCTTTTTAAATACTTATGAGAACTATATCCTTTAATTTCTTAACAATTGGAAAACTATTTATTGAGTCGTAATTAAAATGTATAACTGTCATCATCATCATGACACAGTCTAGAAATCTTAGGGGTGCTGCGCTTACCAGGAAGTGTTCCATTGTTAGCAATAAATCCAGCCAAGTCCAGCGGCTTGCTGTCAATGTGCAGCTCCTTCATGCAGCCAATAAACTCTCTGGTGCCAAACGGGAAGTTGTCTGGTACATTGGGAACTCCACCCAGAAACAGTGGACCAGTGAGGTCCAGAGACCTGAGCGAGGAGGAGATATGGAGGAGGAAGAAAAAATAAGGTAGAGCAGAAAGGAGGAAAATGAAGAAATTGAGGATAATCCCTCAGTGACAGAGGGGAGGAGGGAGGAGGGGGATGAAGGAAGAGAGGAGAGGAAAAACATGAGAAGAGGGTGTGAGTGAGGCAAAAGGATTAAACAAACCTTGAGATTAAATGTGTCCTCAGAGTTAAATGTCAAAAGGAACAAGAATCAGAGCATAATACTGGATGTTGGTGAGAAATGAGATGATGATGATGATGAGTATGTTGTTGTTCAGGGTAAAATTTCAAACAAGAAGTTAAAAAAAAAAACAAACAAAAAACCTGAAATGATGAAAAACAGACAAAGACACAGATGAATAAACAGATTAAATATAAATTGGTGGACGACAAGGCAGAGGGAGAAGCAAGCAGTTAAAGGAGGTAGAAGTTAGGCGACATTCAGAAATAGCTGAGTCTGAGACATAAAAAGGAGGAAAATCAGCAACAGCAAAAGGCAGACGTGGAGGCAGCCAGGGAAGCAGATGAACAAACAGGAGATTAAGTATGAGTTACAGCAAATATCAAGAGAGCGTCAGTGTAAGGGCAGATGAAAAGACAGATGGAAGTTGGTAAAAGAAAGGAAAATGAAGAAGAAGCTGGAGACCCAAAATTGCAGCTGTGGGACTGCATGAGAAAGAAAAAAAAAAAAACAAAGAGATACAGTTGTGGTGTCGTCGTGTGAGAATTAGATTTTTTTTTTTCCCCTTCAGTACAAGTTGAGGTTTTTCTTTTTAGCTAGCTTTGCCAACACATGCCATGTGTTGAGCCAATAAACACCACCAGGATATGACTGAAGAAGAGAGACAAAAGGCGCATGAGTCATGCAAACAAGAGATTAAGAGCAAGCTGCAGCAAATATCAACAGAAAGCATCATTAGAGGAGGATGTCAATACTCAGAAAAGAGGAGGGCGAGCTGTTAATGGAGAAACTGAGAAGTAATGGAGGGAAGTGTTCGTCTTTGGCCTTCTTCTTTGATCCGTCTCCTCTTCTTTCAGCCTCACTTAGCACCAACACAGCGAGATAACAGCTCACAGAAGTGAGGACAGATGTCAGCATGATGACAGGCTACTTTTTGTGTGCGTATACTTAATATGTGTGTAATGTGCTTGACTTATACATTTAGTTTGGTAGGCATGCACACAGCAAGCAAAATGGACTACAAAGGCTGCGCAAGATCAGAAACAGACACTTAAAATTAATGCAATGGAATTAAAACTGTCGGAAATAATAAAATGTGCGAGAGACATCAAGAGAGGGAGGGATTTGAAGACAGTACTGAAAAAAAAAAAAAAACCACACGCAGAATGAACCAGTGAATAAGAAGCCCATCAGAGAGATGCAGGCAAACGTAATAAAGCATGTAGATGTCAAAAAGCTTTGTTAAAGCCGCAGGTCCACACAGATTTGCCCCAAAGTCAGCCCATCACTCTGAGAGGACTTACGATGAATGACCTTTGCAAAAGTTTTGGTCTCAGTCGAAGTTTTCGAGGGATTTTAACAGATTGGCGACTGCTAAAATCAGCATAAAAATTTGATTCACAAATTCTTTTCAGATCAAAAAACAGTAATCATACAAATCTGTTTCAGCCATGCTAATATTATGAAATCCTGTGTAAAGCTAGCTTTTAGCAATAAGCAATAAGCAAAGCAACCCAAATGGATAGAGGCTCATCATAGCTTGAAGAGTTTCTTTTAAAGTATTTTTCCAAGACCGAGGAAATAAACAATATAAATATTAAAATTATTAATATTAATTAGAACATAAATGGAAATAACTACTGTACGTAGCTCTGCCTCCTCATACTGACCTGATACATGTATGCAGGGTGGCCATGTGTAAATGTAGCTCTAAGAATGTATATCAGTATTAAATAATAATAAATACATTATCTTGTCTTGTCAAGTATCCAGTACTTTATATCACAATTTATTGAAAAACAGTTAAATCATGTAGCATTTCACACATCACACCACATGATTTCAGTTTTTCATACCTGTAATCTGGCACTAATATGTGCCAGCTGGCCCATACTGACCAGCTTTATTGATGTTCAGCTTAGTGAAATTTGACTTTCATCATCTGTTAAGCCTCTGATAAGTCACAGATTAAGTTTAATGAAAGTTGTTTTTGCAAAGAAGTTTGAGGATCCTGTGTAAAGAGCGCTGACAGCTCTGGATCAATGGCTGCTAAGAGCCTTTCAGTGGCTCTTAGTCACCGACTCGGGCTGAGGTAGATTCATGGAATAAATTTACTACAGTGGAATCAACTTCAAAGTAAAGTGCACAGTAATTAATCTCAGTTTTCAATTTATGATCTTAAAGACAACAGGAAGAGCTGTGAATTTCCCTTTGGTAACTTACTCCCATTCATTAAAAGGTTAGCTTTACACCACACAAAACTGCAACCAAAACTAACCAAAAGCTGTTTCATAATAAACAGTTATAACTATAGAAAGACTGAACTTACTTCTTGCTGCTGGTCTGTTTCCCCTGCGCTGCACAGCTGTAATTCCCGAGCTGCGTCCCAAAACGAAGCGACAAGGCTGTATCACAGTCATCAACGCTCACCACAGCAATCTTCTCATCTGACGGACCCTGGGCCTCGCCACTCATACTGCGCTTAGGCTGAACACACATACACAGAGTTATAAACACAGAGTGTAAACAAGAAACCATGACACCAGACAGACATGCAAGAAACACAGCAGCCTTTTGTAAAGCTCGTTCTTATCACTGTCACTACACCAGAACTTCACGCATCAAACAATGTCCAGCAACTACTGCTTAGCGTGTTAGCAGGAAAAGGGGGGAAAGTGAGTCAGTGAGACAAGAAACAGGCCATAAATGGGTAAGAAAATAGTGGAGTAAACACTCACTTACTGTTTTCTTTTGGAAAAAGCAAGGAGGAGGAAAACAAAGAAATGGAAAGAAACAAGGAAGTGTATGTGCACCCTGACACACACTCATACTCACATAGCGTGTGGTTGGCTGAGGAAAATGAAAGAACATGAAGAAAATTAAAGGAGATGTGTGGTGAATATGCATGAATAAAATGGTGACAAGCAAACACCCCCGTAGCAGTATGCACACAACAAACACCTGAGTTTAATTCAAAGTGCTTTGTCAGTATAAAAGAGGAGAAAGTTGATCTGCCAACGCATCAGGACTAAAAATGACAAAACCAAATCACATCAAGGACTTCAAAAGACGTCACTTATAACAAAATACGCGATGAAAACTAAGTTCCAATTCAAAATCTTCCAGGACAGAAAAACAAATTGTATGTATGTAAACCCACCTTGTTGTAATAGTGGATGTGAACTGTATGCCAGTTTCCATCACTAACACCGCCCGGCAGGAAGGGACTCACCTGGGTGGATGACTCACCTAGAGGGATGCAGTTTTTGTCAAAGCAGACAGGCAATACTTCCTTTTTTTTTTATCAGAAATGAAATTCTTGCTGCTTTAATTGTATTTACATGCAATTCTATAGAAAAACATCAACATCAAATCTCTCTTTTGGATCTTCCCACTTCCAGGTTTACACATGCAAGAAGCAAGCAGTGCATTATACAAAAATACATATTTATATGGAGAATTTAGGTATTTTATTTAGGACTGTTACTGCAGACACAAAACTCTAAAAGCAGATCCGCTTCAGTTGTTTTGTGATGGTTTTGTTGACGGATTCTGAGTGGTGATTTGAGGCAAGATTGATGTATTTTACAGCAGTGCAGATGTCACTGTTTCTTAATAATTAAAAAGAGGCAGAGGAACAGTAAACAGGACAGTTTTTTATATAAATCTCTGTACATTTGAGACAACATAGAGTAGAGATTTAAAGCTCTAATCTATCTAAATCTTATCTCGCCCGCTTACTTACCTTACTGTAAATATAGCAGAAAATTATGAAGGTTGCTGAGATGAGACAATCTCAGCGATTCACAGACTTTGAGCCTTGAGGGATTTCATCAATAAAGAAACATAAGCACGGATACGATACCTGTGGAATACTTGAGCACCACTTGTCCTTCTTGGATCTCCAACGCAATGAAGTCGTGTTTTTCATTGAATCGGCCATTATAGAAGAGCAGACCACTGTTCTCCAAGGTGGCAAAACTAGAAAATTCATACACACACAAAATCACAGTACATGGTAAGGTTATTGATAAAAATCCTGTAGGCCCACAGTTGTCATGACAAATGCCTTTCTTTCTTGACAGCAAACATCTTGCATTCAAAACAAAACACCCAGACACAAAGTAATCATTAATAGCCTACAAGTAGCCTACATGAAAACAAGATTAGCTGGAGAGACTGGGAGAAAACTGTAACCCAGAACCAAAGTGCAAAAATAATAATGATTAACATCAGCAGATTAAGGGCAGCAGAACAATAATCAAACTTTCACACAGAGGGGAGGAAAGTCTGAACTATGACCTCATGAAATGGACGAATATGTGACACGAACATGATGTTACTTGATGTTATGCCACTCAATTTGAACATTTTAAGCTTTGTTTACATCATTAGCATTAGCATTTTGTCAGGCCAATGGGTGCAGGCGGGTCTTGAACCCCCCCTCCCAAAAATTCCCCCCAACGTGGGGAATGATCGAAAAAGTTAAAGATTCATTGCGCTAGGCTTTGCAATATGACTGTGTCTCAACCGTATATTTTTACATTTTACTGTCCTGAAATATACATGTAATTTATAAATATTCATATATTTTCTGGCCTTGGTGAAGATAACAGAAGTGACTCATTCAGTTTTAGTATTGAAGAGCAAACGGTATTCAAAGTGAATCCACGCTGCTGTAGCTTTTCTCTCCCTCCAGCTGCTCAGAGTAATTATAATATGTCTTTATGTTTATAAACACAATTATATATGGATGTTTTTTAATTCTAATACAATTTATTTAATTTATCAGACCTTAGCTGGGAGAATGGGCTGAGTATGTGCCAGGTTTACACAGCTTGATCAAAAGCACTGTTAGCTTTTTCTTTATTAATGCTACAGCACAGATGGCAAATCTTCCCACTGCAGATAATGTCCACTTTAAAAAGTACTTTCATCTTGTGTTGAAAAGTAAAATCTGTTTATTTTTGTTTTTACTTGTGACGAAAAGAAAAACGAAATTCTCTGTGGTCAAATTAGCAGTAGATAACTCTTACACATATATTATTGAGGGTAGACTCTATTAAAAGCTTCCGCCTCTTCAGTTTAGTCTACAGATTTTAGATGTCACGTTCAGCTGCAGCAGAGCATCTTTGATGCTGAGTGTTTTAAATGTTTTCCTTGCTGCTTTATGGTACAGTGGATTAAGACTATTTCTACTCATTCCCATTTTGAAAGGTATCTGCATTACACATCTGCATTACACATTTTTGGTTTGAACGTGTAACACATTAATGTAGCTTTATGGGTAGATACATTACATCAATGAACCTGGGATTACTTAACAGCAGACATGTCTCTTGTTTGCATGGTTGTACTGAGGTACCAACAGGACTGTGGTATCCTGTCTTGTACTACGCAGGTCTAATCTTGTCAAGCCTCCAAAAATAGCTGAAAAATAATATAACCTGAGCTTTGCCAGAGCCAATGAAGACCTCTGAGTGGAGTCAGTAAAGTGGCGATGCAGAGAGCCTTCATATAAATTCAAAAATCTTGTATTATATGTAAACGTCTGTTCTTGGTTGTTGTTGTTGTTTTTTGTTTGTTTGTTTGTTTTTTGTGAAAATTATCTTCTAAACTAAAGCAACTGCATTTAATAAAACGGTAATAAGTGACTTTTTCTCCTGAAAGCGATAAACCTAATGAACATAAATCATGTATGCATCAGAGTTTTTATTCCTGAAACCTGTAGCTAAGAAAATGGAAATTTTCCATGATAAGCAACAGCACTGCCAACTGGCTTGAAAGGATCTTTGGTGCAATAAAAAGATCTCTGATCTGTCATAGCCTTGTGTGTGTGATAATACTTTTAGTATATTTCCAGCTGCAGAAATATTTGATACTGTTTTGAAATATATATTTGCAATGGGGGCATTTTTTTGTAGTGGAAAAATAAAGTGCTCAGGGAGAAAGCGACTGCCATGAATAATGATTAAGTCCTGGTCGGTCCTGATTTAGGAGTCAGGCCAAGGAGTGCAGCTAGCAGCAAACAAGACACTAAATAAAAACACTGACGTCAAGGGAGGAACGGTATAATGTGCGTTACTGTAGAATAATGTGCAGCCACTGAGTTAGTCACCATCAAACAACAGGAAAGCAGATTTGCCCAGCAACAATAGAAATAGAGTCATAGGTCTAAATTATTTATTGTCACTATCTTATTTATTTATTTATTTATTTTTGCAACGTCGAAAATTTCCCTTATATTGTGAATTTGCTGGAAAAGTAATTTGATACAAGTCTGCCATGAGATAGAAGCTAACAGATGTGAATGTGCAGAGCTGTGCTGTCAAGCATTCAGTGGCTGTTCAGCTATTTCCCTGCATTCCTCAATGACACCTTTACTGCAGTCTGTAAAATACAATGCTCATTTTGTTGCACAGATTTTTCCAAACTGGTTGAAATGACAAAAAAAAACAAAACCATCCATTAACCTTACCCTAAGCAGGAGAAAAATGCAGGAGAGAAATGTAAACACAAAACCTCTGCAAGCTCATAAAGTGAGATTTTCCTTAAGAAGGAAAAACACACACTTCACTTAATTCCTTGACTCAAGATCACTTCTCTGTTGGTGGTCAGAAATCAGTGGCACAAATCACATGTTGCACAGACGCTCATTCAGCAAGAATACCATGACCTAGTGTCTCACAGCAACCACTCCAGGATGGGCCACATCAGCCTAGCAACTATCATTCAATGGCAACCATCCCATAGTCATGTCCGACCAATCTTAAGGATCGCTTCAGCGCTCCTGTAGATGACCACTCAGCGTGTCAAGAGGCTGCTGGGGGGACTGCTGGGGAAATAATGTTGGAAAAGCAAAGACAAAGGACATAAAGTAAGGAGACAGTCACCGACCTCTGCAGCGGCTACAATATCTGAAACCAAGCAAAACAATCCTGGAGGCTGTGTCAATGCATCGAGTCAAATCAAAAGGACTAACCATCATAAAGAAAGCGAAACGAATCCGATCGCAGTGATGTGTCTTTATGGGTAACATGGAATTAAGTGCACATTTTAAACTCAGGTGAGAAAAAAAACAAAAAACTGTAATTTCATTTTGAATTTTCTAACAAGGTTGGACCAACATTTTTGGTCTGAAAGCAAGCCTGGTTCTGAATGCTGAACCTTTCCATTTCTACGACTATAGTCAGGTCATTTAAAAGGAAGAGCTGCAAAAGATATCTTCGTCTGAGAATATATTCATGTATTAATTCTGGCTAAAAACGTGTTATAAGACTTCACAAATTCTGACCAATTCACAGACAAACATGAGGTCACCCTGTTGCAATTGGCTTTCAAGAACACAAAGTGAGTAAGACGTGAGATAAAAAGATAGAAAAGGAGCCGGTACTTCTCACTGTGGAGAGAAGTTGATGCAGCAGTGAGAGGAACCATGACTAATAGGATCGATCCCCTGAACAGAGATGAAATAAATTGATTAAAGAAGAAAGGAATGTGGAGCAGTGAGGATCAAAGCGAGAGGTTATGAACCTGTCTGAGTGAGAATTGATGAAGAGCAGCAGAGATTGAGAGAAAGGGGAAGCAGGGGAAGGACAACAGAGCAGCAGAAATACAATAAAGAGATGGCACTTTCACTGAACAACGTCTCGAAAATAAAAACGAAAGACAAGAAAAGATCAGCTTTCCTTTCATTTATTCAATCCACTCACGTTAATGAGATGGAGAGGTGAAATCTCTGTCTGAGTCCCCGGAACATGACGAAGGACTTGGGAGGGAAGGAGCGGGCAGTGATGGTGCAATACGGGCGCTCATATCCTCCTGCAGGGCACTCGCAGCGGAAACCCCCGCCTGAAAGCTCCCGACACGTCCCTCCGTTACGACACACACCTGGCACACACCTGCCCTGCCGTCGGTCAAATTCACATCGGTCACCTTGGGATTAGAAATTAGAGAATAATGATATAGGTTTTACATTCCGAAATTCAAATCATGGCCAAGACAAAATGCTGCCTTTAATTTTATTAGTTTACTCAATTGGCATGTAAACATGACGCACTGTAAGTTCACCTGCACTCTAATGAGAGATTCATACTCAAATATTTTATATGTCTTGGGACATCTCCTCACATAAACAAAATTTATAAATATCTTTTCAGTTGTTTGAGCATCAAAGTTACACTTTCAGAAATGCAATCAGGTGGTCACTGACACTTGCTGTGAGGACCATCAGCACTCTGAAAGGCAAAGGTTCTGTCTGTGGTAAAGGAGGCCAGTTCGCTGAAGTCCCTTGAAGTTGCCACGCTCTATGGAGTAGTTGTATTTTTTGCTTGACAACAGCTCAACAGCACTGCAGGTTTCTTTTCTGACCGGACAGTGAGCTGCATTCATCAGGCATATGAGACATAAATTGGTCTTTGAAGGAGCTGATTTCTGACAAGAGAGTTAGAGCAACTGTTGCAGACGACTTACCTTCGGCATCCCTAAGATGAACACAACAAAACATCAAAACTAGAGTTGAAAGAGATAAGACATTCGGTGAACAATATTTGGAAGCCAAGCATTTTCCTGTCAACTATGATTGTGGTGCTTTGTAAGGAAAGCCAAAAAAAAAAAAAAAACACAAACAAATCTGCAGACGGGTAAACGCAGATTTGGCTGCCAGTAAAGTGAGCGCCAGTTTGCTGTGTCTCAGGAGACAGAGACTCCCACACAAAACACACACTCACACTCATTCACCCAGATAAAAAGGTATGAGGCCTAATACGAGCTCACCCTGTTTTGGGTTTTTACTTTCCTTGAGCATATTTGGACGCACACGTTAACTGATATTAAGCTGGAGCACACAAAAACACCCACACCCAGTGGCCTCCATATAACCAGAGCAGACAGGGTTTGAAACTAGCCCTAAGACAGACGGCTCCTCGAGGACCCACTTAGAACCTTCTATCTGCTCCAAAGACTCACACACAGACACACAAAACATGCACATTCACACGCAAATCTGCGTTCAGCAACACACACAATCAGATACAAACAGTAGGACGAAAAATAGACAACCCAAACACTGAAAAGTCTCCAAAGCATTAACACGCATTTAAAAAAGCTGTCTTATTTCTTTCCCCCTCTTTTCCTCACACACACACACACACACACACACACACACACACACACACACACACACACACACACACACACACACACACACACACACACACACACACACACACACAGATCATTGCCCCTGCCCTTCAGGCAGCTAGGTTTTACCATATAACTGTCTCTGTTGGCAGTGTGTGTTGCTTTTAGATGCCAAAGTGCCTGCTGGCAGAGTCCTTTGACTGCCACACACACATACACAAACATGCACCCAAAATACACAGACAAAAAAAAATGGTAGTTGAAAGTCAATAGGAGCTTTCACTTTTCCTCATCATCATTTGGACAAAAATACTATCTGACACACACAAGACATAGACCCACACATACACTCCCATACACAGTCAAAACAGAGCCACACACAGACACACCTGAGGGCAAGTCATGACCACACGCACAAATGCACAAGACAAACATACAGAGACACACTGATGCGCACAATCTGTAACACAACTCAAACTGAATTCATAAAGTCGGGAACCATTTGGATTTAATGAGGAAAAAAAGAGAGTTAACAGCTGGAATAACCTTCCTTTCATTTATTCCTTCTTTTCTCTCCTCATCAACTGTCTATCGTTGACACTGCTCCATGTGAGGGATAAAAGCTGCTCACACTGCAATCGCTCATCTTTGTGTAGAGCAAAAGATGATTCTCATGATTCTGACTTTGTCCATTTTAAAACCTGTTTGCAGTTACAGCAGTCCTTGGCTGATCACAACTTATATCATTCCTTGCCCGTCA
The DNA here is from genome assembly GCF_900963305.1 of Echeneis naucrates. Classification (NCBI taxonomy): domain Eukaryota; kingdom Metazoa; phylum Chordata; class Actinopteri; order Carangiformes; family Echeneidae; genus Echeneis; species Echeneis naucrates. Next base: position 8,391,875 of record NC_042517.1, on the reverse strand, counting down.
GTACTCTGCCTCTTTCCAAAGTCTGCTCCTGTTCTGCTTCATTTCATCCATCCATCCATCCATCACTTGCTCTCTTTGTTACGGAGTTGTCCACTTGTCCATCCTTGTCTCCATCACTACTTGTCTTCCTCACACCACTTCCTCCTCATGCCAACGGGCAGCCACTATCTGCCAGGTCTGGCTGACAAACACAGACTTCACACCAGCAAATAACCCCAAGGATGGACGCACAAAGACAGACAGTCCAACACCCAGCTCAGACAACAACTGCCCAAGGACAATCAAATTATCAAACCTGTCTACCCTTATCTAGCTTTGTCTCATCCTATCTGCCCTCTACCATGAAACATATACTTCTGTAAGTGCACACAACAGGGAACCAATTAAATAGAGAAACACACACATAGACACACACATAATCGAACACGGTATAATTTCCCTGCCTTCGTCTGTTGCGGCCATTCATCCGTACAGGCCATCTCATTAATATTAAAATAAATAAATAGACATTAAAGCTCATGAATTATGCGTGCAGTGGGACTTAGGCGTAAGCATCTACAAACACACACACCTACAAACACACATCCTGGTTTATTATGCACATCCAATTGTGCACAGGTTGACAGACTAACAGAAATAAATTGAGGGTGGAAAGAGGACAGACTAAAAGCTCATGGCTATTAGCTATGAGAGTATGCATACGATATCAAAAATAATACTACAAACAAAAAAACAACACACACTCATGCACACACAGACAGGCGTAAACATGTCAGGCTCTCAACAATAGCCTTTTAATCACCTTTTGCCCAGATGGTGCAAAGGTGTGAACTTCACTGAGGACACACACACACACATTTCTAAACACTACTAAACACAAACACATCTCATGTCCACACACAGATGGCTGTTAATGATGTAAATGTAGATACACAAAATACAACTACATCCAAAAGCTGTTAAAATACACTTTCAACTCAAAGTGTACGCATCTCCCTGCTGGACAGTAAGTCCAATTCTAACTTTAATTTTACAAACTGGTTAGTCTAACAATATCGGCAAATACCGAACAATTACAAACTATAAGTTGCTGAAACTGGCATCTTCACATTGTTAAAAATGAACCTTTTTACCAGCAACAAAGACGTCTATTTACATACACAGTGGAAAATACAAGGCACTCTAAACAGACTTCAAACAATCTGTCAAGTTTGAGAAGTTTTTTCTGCTCGCCCATTTTCGATATTGTTTCGAAACAGAGTATCATTTCCACTCAGCTCCTTCGTTTTTCTTTTCCCCTCACCCCATCTTCCTCCTCTAGCTCCCCGTTCCTTCCTTGCTTCTTCCCCATCTTCCCTCCACCTCATATCTCTATATATAAAACAAACCCTTTGCTGTTCCTTTCCTCTTCCTCCCTTCATTTCTCTCCACTTCTTGCCATCATTTCTTTTTTCTTTTCTTCCTCTCGTCTTTCTCTCAGCCTTAGTTAATGCATTCACACCACCCCTTCATTCATGCAGATGTTTTATTCATCAAAGCCAGTATTCTTCATCCACCCCCTGGCATCTTAGTTTGCTCCGCCCAACCTCCTACCCCATTACCCCTCCTCCACCCTAACACATGGTACATCCCGAGGGGCCAAAACACTCCCAGTTGCTTCCGCCTTCCCCTTCCTCTTGCCCTGACTCCATGAGCCTCACTATTGTTCGCTGTACTCATTTTTCTTTTTTACACCTCCACAAAAAGTGAGTGCTTGCAAGAGCTTGTCAGATTTTATGCTCTGGGACATATAATGTCAGAAATCTGATTTAGTTAAGTGGCATCCTGAAATTTTCTCACTTGAAGGAATCATTCATTGTTTTGGTAGTTGTATGCTAAACGCTCAGCTCTTCCTCAGGAAAGAAAAAAAACTTTAATTTGCAGGTAATTATGCATTTTACCTTTTCTATTTGTTTGGCACAAACTAACAAAACTTGAGTATATAGCACTAGAATAGACATTTATTAAGGCCGGACATATCAAAGGGCACAACATGTAGAGAGTTCAGTAAGTTAGAGTCAGCCATTTTGTTTGACTGTTACCACAGGTTAGCACAACAAAAGACAAAATCAAATGAGTTGTATTATTATCCTAAAATGATTTAAAAAAAAAAAAAAGGTAACTTATAATAGGCAAATCCATACTAACTCATTTTAAGCATGATGTGCCACAACCAGGACCAATATATGACTCGATACAGCATGATGGTTCACAACACCGTTGCATCATATCCACACAAACTGTATATTGCACTGATAGAAAAATACCCCATCATATTCCAGTTACTGAGGTCACAGTAAACTACTGCACTGATGGGGCAATTACTGTCCTACAGAAAACTTAGTTCGATATGAACACAGTGTGTTAAGTCAAATTAATTCTCCTTTAATGAGAGATCATTTTAAAAATCACACAGTATTCCACAGATAACACATCTGACTGGAGGAAGGATTACCGCTTGAGACTTCTTGAAAATTCAAAGTTTTTCCAAACGATGTGAAATTATTTGAGCATCAATCTGCATCAAGTACTGTTATTCTTCCTCCCTCAGATACATTCACTCCTCTCCCTTGACTGAGTTTACATCAGCTTTGATGTTACTGTTATCTCCCGGTGCTCCTTCACCTTTTCTCTCATGTGTTCCCTTTTCAATTTGCTTTTTCTCTCTCCACTCCACTACTTCCCTTTTTTAGGGGTTCTTTACGTCTCATCCTAATATTTCTTTTACTTTGGTTTTCAGTCATTCATTTCAAACTCAAAACAAACTTTTTTTTTTTTTGTATGCACATATGGGTTTCTGTTTTATTTTTATTGCACTTTTCTTCCTTACAAGCCTCTATCTGCTTCGATGCCTCTTTTCCTTTTTATTCCCTGCCACCCATTTCTTGATGTATTTGTTCCTTGTCAGGACTGCCGTTTCCACTGTCTTCTGTCTCCACCTCCCCCCACAATCCTCTCTAACCTGTTCTTGGCCTGTTTCAAAAGATCAGATCCTGGTTATTGATAACCACCATCTTCCACACATATATTCAATTCTCTGTTCACCCTGCAGCCTTTTCTTCTGCCTCCCTTTCACTCCCCCTATGACTTACCATTCCTCTTCCTTGTTTCCTACATTTAAGGGGCAACTTTCCAGTCCACTCCACTAATTTTCCATTTTCACATACAAAATCCAACAAATATAGTGGAAAACAGAAATCTGTTTGTCATATCGGAAGCTTTCAGTCTTGAAATACTTTGTGAATTCACAAAAACACAGCAGCCATGGAGAGGAAATGATATATTGATCTGACACACACTTGTGACTGCTCTAAGACCGAACAAAGGTATGTTGTATTTCCTTTGTGCCACTTAGCTCCTTGCTGTCTGTACAGACTCGAAGGCAGTGAAACACAGCATTTCTTTTCAAACTTCAATTTTGATTATCTTTTCAAAAAGAGTTGTTTGTTGTCTCCTGACTATTGATGTAAGACTTAAAAATATGATGGATTGATTTTCTTTGCATTGACTCTCAGTATTATGACAATACCGTCTCATGATTGAAATCCTTCAGTTACATTGAACCATCCTGACATCAGGCACGCTCACTTCCATTTGTATTTTCCTGGAAGTATTGGTAGATTCAGAAATTACATCAGAGTGCATCTCAATGTCAGGAAACAAGTAATATTTATGTTCTGCCTGAAAGAAAACTGCGCCGTCTGTACGCAGTGTGGCCAATATACCACAACATCTAAACCAGTGAGATTATAAACACAGAACTTAATTCTCCACATGATGGGCTCATCTCCCACAAATATCCTGGAGGGACCTCAGCTGCAGGGGCTTCTCTTTACCCTCTTCCTCTTCTCTATCTCCATGCTCTCCAACTTATCTTCTCAAAACTCATTTAGTCTGCTCTTTCCTGCCTCGCAAACTGCTTAATGCATTTATCCTACTCAGCTCAGCAAGTCAAGTCTCCTGCAGTGTACTTTTTCATATTGTGTCTACCATGTGTTTAGATGTCTCCATTTCCTCTATTTCCTTTCCTCCTACACGGCTCTGCGTTCTATAAACCTCACCCTGAAAACGAAGTGGTCTCAATGCCCCCCCCCATAGTCATTTATTCCTTTTGTGTTCTATTCTTTCTCTCACTAGGACAAACACACAACCACAAAATTTTTTCATTTCCTCAAAGTAATTCAATCCACCACACTACACTCTCTCACACACACACACACACACACCTTGCTCTCTGTTGCCCTTTTTTAAGTAATTTTGTTTTTAATAAGTGTTACATACACACACATTCGCTAAATTTATAACTGAGCTCTTAAATGAATGTCGCTGAGTCTTTTGAATCTCTCACCGCCTCACTCCCACACCCTCACCCAACCAGACTTGCTCTGTTTTTGTCTTTTTTATTTCAGAAAACTCTGCCAACATGTCTCACTCTCTCCCTCAGTTTCACCCCTCAACTCATCCTCAAATATTTTTTCCAGGTAGTTGGGTGCTTCATCAGGTATGTTTCCAGGCCTGTTCTGGCAGGAGATTTTCATTTGTGTTGGCTAAAGCCATATTTTTGAAATATGAAATAAGTCATGTAAAACTCAGTGGTCCTGTTACACTACAGTATACATTATCAATAACATTACATCACATTTATTAATTTAGCGGGCAATTTAATCCGCAGCCACTTCCAAGATGAGGGACAGCCTCAAAAGTTCTGTGCAGCAGAAGATGTTGAAGTAAGAACTAAGTACGAAATCTGTTCAATTAGGCAGATGGTAGAAAGTTTACTTTGACGACCATTATCCTTAGCCAAAAACACACAGATGAGAGAAATCCAACTGAATGATTGATATCCTTTATTTAATCTTTGATAACAAAATGATGTGTGTAGTTGTGCATAGTATTAATAATTTCACATTTTTCATGTCCTTCCTACATTTCTTATAGCCTTTGTAACTTCTCTTGCCAAACATAATTGTGTCGTCTTCTTTGTGTTCTTCATTCTGCTCACTGCTTCATCTCACTCCCCAGACTAAATCACTGCTCACTTCAGTCTCTGTCACTCTGTCTTCCTTAACCAAATTGATTCAGTCTCACTAAATTGCGTGAGACTAGATTGCATCAATCTCACATCAACCAGCTAAATTTCTCAGTTGCACATCACTCCTCCCGTTACTTTCAGTATTTAGTTCAAACCAGCCCAGCCTTCTTCAAAAAGCTAAAGCATTATGTTTCAAATCTTAACTACTTCAAGTTCAGCTTCTTTTGTATTTGTGATCTGTTGCCCCTCCCCGATCATCTGGATTAAATTTCTCAGTGTAACATGCATATCAGCTTTATCAGATCCAAAACGAATCTCTCCTACCTGCCACAGTTCTTCTCTCTATTGTTCTCCTGCTCTCTTCTTCTATTTTAGCTCCTTCCAGTGAAAATTGCAGATTGCCTTACGATAACCAAGAGATTTAATTTCTACCTGTGTCCCTCTCTTTACTGCTCGCCACTTTATCTTTGAACAAACTAATTTAGTCTACATCCACAGCTCTCTCTCAGCTCTATAAGGTGCATCATCCTCAATATAGTTCTCTATAATCTGCATCCTGCCCATCTCACTTTATCACCCGAGTATTTATTTTTCTTTTAAGCTTGTGAGAACGATTAGATATTTTCTCTGTCCACTGCTCTCCATCTTTAAGGCTGACTTTCCACTGGGAACTTTTCTTTGCACTACTGTAGGGCCCCTTAAAATCAGATTATAGATGAGTGCAATTCCATGCCCAGCCGTTGGTGGCAGCATGAATGAAAACACGGTGGCGTAGTGGTTAACGCTGCCGCCCCCCAATAAAAAGGTCACAGGTTCATTTCCCATTGGGGGCACCTGAACATGTCTAGGTTAATTGGTGACTGGATCTAAATGTATTTAACTTGAGCAGCACGGTGGGCCAGTGGTTAGCGCTGTCACCTCACAATAAGAAGGTCACAGGTTTGATTCCCGGAGTGGGAATTAACATGTCTAATTGGTGACGAATAATGGACTGCAAGGAATGGCGACCCCCACAGCTCATAGACTGGACCAGACCAGAGACTGGACCCCTCCACTGAGACCAGACTGGAGCAGACCAGACCAGAGACTGGACCCCTCCACTGAGACCAGACCAGAGACCAGACCCCCACAGAGACTAGAGACTACACCAGAGACTGGACCCCTCCACTGAGACCAGACTGGAGCAGACCAGACCAGAGACTGGACCCCTCCACTGAGACCAGACCAGAGACCAGACCCCCACAGAGACTAGAGACTACACCAGAGACTGGACCCCTCCACTGAGACCAGACCAGAGACCAGACCCCCACAGAGACAAGAGACTAGACTAGACTGGACCCCTCAACAGACTACTCGTTTTTTATTACAGGGAGCTGATGGAAAAACAGCATCTGACTAACTTATTTGTGGCTTTGACATGCATAAATAATACAGTTGTTAGTTATCATTAAACACCAAATTTTCAAAGGTTTGCCAAAATACATTCAATTTGATTTATTAAACCTGAGAACAAAAATTTCCCTTAACTGAACGAGAACATGACCCCAGTTGAAGAAACATTTCACACAATTTTCTTTGCACTCTGTGTCTTGTTATCCCCGTAGAGGTAGTATTAACCTTTCTACAAAGCAGGGCTTATTATCTCGTGGGTAAAAGTTCATGGGCAAAACTCTTTCAAAGTGTCAAATCCAACTCATCCTGGAGTTAAACGTGTGGTTTAGGTTAGCTCAAGGTTACACACACTGAGAAAGCCTTTGTGCATCTTTGCTTTATTGGTGGACGAGGTTAAGATCAGTCACCCTGACAGAGCCCAGTTTTACATGCTAGTCTTTAATGAACGAGGAGCTCTTGGAGTGAAGTGGCCGAAGAAGCAAGTAAACTTAGTAATCATATTTAAAATCTACTTTGATCTTAGCACTTTTGGGTCTTTTATTTGATTTACCATGAATAAACATAAGGCTCTTTGTTTAAAAGTATTTGCCAGTTGAAGCGGAAGTACAAATGAACCTTTTAATAATTTTTAATCAGATGAAAATTCATTGTGACTATCACATGCTCACTCAGGGAGAACACTCTCCTCCTCATTTATAATTTACATACTATTTTAATGTATTTTCCATTTTACCCCCGAAAGAATCATCAAATAGTTGTTCACAAATCACACTGTGCAACAGACACAGGTGTGTCTGTGTGCAAGCTACTATTTTTGAGTGAAAAATACTTTTCGCATCAGAAAAGAAAGTTTCTGCTCTCGGTCAAAACCCCCAGCTCAGCAGCTGCCTGAATGAGCAATCCATAGAGTTTGAGGGAAAAGGGATTCGAAGTCACAAAGAGCATATGAGGAGACTGATAAAGGCAGGTTGGATGGAAAAGTGAAAAAGAAACGAAGGAAAGAGAAAACTGTCTGGAGACTTCGATGTGTTGCAGAATCAATTCGTCCCTGTTTATTCATTCTCCTCCTCCTCTTTTTCTTCCTACTAGCCCCAGGCACTGACAAGACACCGCAACACCCGACGCCTACACAAAAAACGCACAAAAAGTGCCTATCTAGAACCCATCTGATTTCCCTTGGTCTACCCCTCATCCTTCATTCCTCCTTCTTCCATAGCCTCTCTGAATTCAGCTGCCTCCTTGGTCTCTTGAATCGCTGTCATGGCCATCTCTTCTCTACCCTCCTTCTGTCTCGTTTCACCGTTCCTTTCTCTCTCTTTTTTCTGTAGCTCACATTCTCCATCCCTAATTTTCTGTCTTTTCCTCTTATATTATCAATTGTCTGCTTTGTCTTTGTTTTATCCTTTCTGTCTTCCACGTTAAAGCTGTGCTGTTTTTTGTGAAAACAGGGATCTTGCAGGTCCATTACACGTCAAACTGTTTCAAATGGCGTGAATGAACTCCATCACAAGGTGTGTCAGACGCATCGACGTGTACTTTGAGGTATGTCCAGCTGCCACACATGTTTTGTGAGATGCCGCATTGGGAAAAAATGCAAACAAGGACAAATCCTCTGTTATCCAAGCTTCCAGCTTCAACGGTGACACTTGCATGTTTAAACCTATGAAGCGGTCCTTGCAATGTTCCAGTGACCTGACTCGGACTGACTGGATTGTGGACTGGGTCGTAGCACCAGTCACAGTTTAAGGCTTTCATTCTAAAGTTCTCTAAAACCCTCCACAGCCATTGTCACACTTCCCTGTGATGCAATCATAGATTGTAACATGTAACACACTGTTCTGGATAATGACAGAAGACTTCACTACAGCTGTCCCTTGATTCCTTTGTGGTATCGCCCAAAATCCAACAGGATGAAGGATTTTCTGCCATCCTTCTCACGATTTCATTACCCCTCCACAGTTTCCCTCTCACTACTTTTCATCTTGCTCTTTCTTTCATAAACTTTCCTGACTTCCTCCTCCTCCCTTTCAGCGTCCTTCTATCATACTTCATTCTCCGTCTTTCTTTCTCCCTCCCACTCACTGTCTGTCTCTACCTCAACGTCTCCTTTGACCATTTTCTCTTTCTCTTGCTTTCTGTCTGTCTCAGTGGGATTTTGGAAAACACTCTGTTCATCTCTTGAAAGGAAAGTGTCGCTTCACTCCCCCAGCTCTCCTTTGATTTGAAATAAAAGGCAGTGATAGATATCCTCCTGACGCACACACACCCGCACCCACACACACACACACCTACACACACCCAGCATTCATCCTTCTCTACAACCAGTCAGTGACTTAAAGACGAAAGCAGTAAAGCAGCATGAAGGGACAGGAATGAGAGAGAGGGAGACAGTCTGAAATCATTCTGGTGGATTGGTGTGTGCGTGTGTGTGTGTGTGCATGTGGGTGTCTAAAATACTGACTATCAGGTAGAGTTGAGAAGGAGTAAGCTCTCCCAAAAGGCAGATTCATGTTGTTCAGCTCAACATGATAAAAGACTGGAAACGCAGCAGATCAAAAAGGAAGTCAGAATGTGACACAAACAAAGAAGCAATCAGTTTGAGTTTACCAGGATAAAGTTAAGTGTTACACAACAAGCACACAAATACACAGACAAAAACACTGCATACTGTACAATCCACTAAATCACTGCCATAAAGGTAAACAAATGACCATCAGTATGCCTCTAGCTCTTCACTGACCAAAGAGACCTAATATCCTACTTTTCATACATTCCAAATTTGAAAGGCTTTCCCTTCATGGATTTCAAGAAATTGCAGAGGACATAGAAGATTGTGCAGCCTGAAGCAAAAAGTGTCCCTTAATGAGAACGAATAACACAAATATAAGTTAAGGGGATGAATGATCCGATGTTACAACCATTTTTTTTGATACATCTGTTATACATGCTGTTATATCAGCATTTGCTTCTGCGGCACAGAAACACACACCCTCTCCTCTCTACTCACCAGTGTAGTCTTCACGGCAGATACAGGTGTAGCCTCCCTCTCTGCGGGCGCACACACCTCCGTTCAGGCACGGGTTGGAGTAACACAGGTTGATCTCGGTCTCACAGTAATCACCCGTGAAGCCCACTGGGCAGCGGCAGCGTAAGCCCGCGATGGGGTGGATGGGACGGAACAAAATGGAGGGTGAAGAGATGAAGGGCGCTGAGCTGTTGAAGCGCAGCACCGAGATGCACTTCATGTAGTTCTGACACGGCTCACGCAGACACACATTGTCGTCAAACGGGAGAACCTGGCATGATGGACAAGGACAGGGCCGTGGAGTGGGTGTTAGCTGGGTCAGCGCCGCATTAAACATGCTCATTTCACCTGTGCTTTTCTTTCTATAGTTCACTTTGTTCATACGTGACTTTGGGAGAGAGGCGACAAACACACAGACACACACACACACAGGATTAAAGTCAAGGTTGTACACTTTGTTCATACATTACTGTAGGACAGAGACACAGACAGACACACACTCACACATAGACATACAGAGACGTACACACACAGACAGACACACAACAAAGGACAGATTGAGTGGCATACACATACAGACAAACACATAAACAGAGTTAATGTTGTTCATTTTGTTCATACTGTGTGTTACTGTGGAACAGAGACACACAAATACACATACAGACACACGTGCCCCTCCCCTGACAACAGAGCCCGAGGCACTCTCAAAGTTTTTGTGAGGAAATATTCTACTTCTCATTGTGGGGTCGGAAGTGCTGGATTTTATGGCCTTGGATGTTGTCTCTCAGGTTTTACCCCTTCTGCTGGCCTTTTTTCTGCTCAGTAAAATCAGTGTATCGTTTTCTTTATCATATGCTATTAAGGCCACTGCATTTAAAACACTGTCTTGTTTTAGATTCAGTTTGTTTACGTGGCATTGCCTGTTGAGATACAGTCATATACGCTCAGCCTTAAACTATATATCTCCTGACACTGCTGTGGCCTCCTCTTCCCCTTCATAAATCTTTGCTCCTTGGGACAGGCTGTCTCTTGGGTGCGCAGAGATGTTGCAATGCATATAGTGCATAAACATCACTGTTATTGATGTGCACTGCTGTATCCAGGTGTGTGCGATTTCATGGATGAGGACACAAAATGGTTATATCTGTGTACTACTGAATGAGGCCATGTGGATGTGATTCCACATCATTGGTATTATATCATCAGTTCACATGAGATATGCTTAGTGGATTGCATATGTGATTACTTATTTGTTTGTTTATTATTACATGCCAACCCTGATTTCTAGCTGCAGCTATGCATGTCCACAGTGGAACGTCTCACTTTTTTAATGAGTTATTCATACAATGGCAATTTTTCGTTCATGTATCAATCTGTATAAGTACTTATATAAACCTTTTTTTCATTATTTATTATCTGCTAATATTCAAGAGCACCCTGCGCAACCCTGATGTGAAGAGGTGAAGTCATCTACAATAAATAAAAACAAGACATTTGTATTTGCTGTATCTACTAAAATGATTCACATTGTATTGTGAAAAAAATAAAAAATAAAAAAAATCAGCTACCTCTCAAAGATTTCGAGTTGCAATGATTCTAAATGTCATATTTTTTTCATTAAAATGTGAGATTGTGCCTTTAAATGTGAGTCGCATGCAAATGCATTGTGCTGCACACTCTGTTGGGTGCTTTCTTGGAGAAAAAAGCATTTCAGAGTGTAATTCATGTGCGTGTGGACTAACTTCCATCTGTGTCAGTGACGTCAGCCTCAGCCTGTTCAGGTACAGCTGTTCCTCCAGGGTTTCAGAGGGGAAGAAGTGTCCACCCGGCAACGCAGCAGAGAAGCTGACATTCAGGATCCCTCCTGGCGCCGCATCCAGGTCCGGCTGGATGTTAAAAACAAAAACGTCCTCGACAGGCACTGAGAGAACCGCTGACACGCCCTCCAGGAAGTTACCCAGCAGTGGAGACAAAAAGTGCTCCTGGGACATGTTCTGCAGACGCACGGTGACACTGCTGCCCAGCATGTCCTCGGTGATTATGAGGACACGGAGCATACATTGGGCTGAGATGCTGTGGACCCCGTCTGAGGAGGAAGGCAGAGGGGAAAAGGTTATGCGAATGAATACTTGAATGTTGCACTAAAGGTTAGGTGAGGTGGGGAAAAAAATGGGATAATGGGAGGACAACTGAGGGTGAGAATATATAAAATATTATATGATATGATGAAAGGGGCAGCATGAGGGAGCAGGGTCAGGGACAGGAAGGATAAACAGGAGACAGAAGGAGGTAAAGAGACAGAGATAAATGAGAACAAGCCAGAAAGGAAGGACTGTCAAGGGATAGAAAAAAAGGTGAGGAGGTTACAGCTATATCCAGCTTATATCAGCAGGACTGCACAGCATCACAATGTAAATGCATACACATCTACACACATACAAACACAAGGACTCAGTGGAAGAAGGAAGAAAAAGCTATGCTCATTGTTAAAACTGCGTAACATTCTGACAGAAATTCACCCTCCAAGTCTACAAGAAACCGTTTTGTGATGTGAACCACCTTGTGCAGAGTCTCCATGATAGCAGCTGACAGTACTCATGTGTCAGTAAATCTGAATAAATCTGAGGAAGTTTGCTCTTGACAGATTCTACACAAGTTATGGAATAATTCATCTGCTGTCAGTTACGTTTCTATTTTCTGGACTTTTTTTTTTTTTTTCAGCTACCCTACAAACCAGAGTTAGTTGCTTAACTGCAGTCTAAATTGTGTTGTCATGCATATGTGAGACGAACACACCAACAACAGAAGGGCAGTCGATCCAGCAGACCAGTCCAGCCCAATCTGTCAACAGCTACAGGATTGAATGCAGCGCCTCTCAGACCGGCTGTGCCTGTGGTCTTAGTCTGGTACAGTCATCATGAGTGGACTCCAATATGAGGCAACGAACACAATTGATGGGAGATTTCCTGAACTACTTTTCACTGTTACTCGCAAGGATGATTCAGTTTGAATCAGTACGAAAGAAACCAGGAACCTGCTCTGAGGAAATCTATACATTGCTTTGGGAGCCACGAAGTTGGTTCAAGGCCTTTGGCATTTGGGCTCGACAAACCACAGAGAAGGAAAGAAAGAAGGAAGGAGATGTATGACAGAGCTGTCACGGAGAAAACACATCTTTCTATCTCAACCTGTGCTCTCTCTCATCCGGAGCTGGTTACAAATTCAACACAGTGCTCGCTCTCTCTGAAACCCGTCTGTACAAAATGAGTTCATAGGAATCACAGCAGGTCACAACCCACCCAAAGAGAACACGAATATCTGTTGCAGCAGCAGATTCAGGACACGTTTCATCTATACTGGATACAAACACAATGCAGGTCTGGGCTGGACTGTATATTGTCAAGCAATTTGGTGCAACAAGCAGGCTAATAAGCTGTTCAAGAAAACAAATAACCAAAACAGCACGAGGAGGCAATTTTCTGCAGTAGCACTGAGGCATTAGGAAGGTGAAACGAGGTGAAAGATAAGGCCAAGAGAAAAGATAGAATAAAATGCATGAGAGGAAAGAAAGAAAGGGCAAGAAGGAGAAAGAACAAGACAGGAAAGTGTGTGTTGGACAGAGGGTGAGAGTGGACGGACACAGAGGGAGGATGTCAGAGAGATGGCAGTGAACGAGAGATAAGAAAAGGAAAAGGGTCTTTAATCAGGAGTAAATTGAAAAAAGACAGATTGTCTTGACTAATAAATGGGGAGTCGATAATGATTCACTATTTAGGGTTTATTGTAAATGATTGATTAGTGATATCAGCTTTTCCTTTGGCAATAATGTGCCGAAAATCTTCATGGTATTGATTTAAATGCTTTTAACTGAGGCTAAAATCAAATCATATTCATCAAATCCTCTCGTATTCATTCACAATTTGGTTGTTCAAGTGTAATTTGAAGCGAGGAAGGAAACGTGGAGGCAAAGCAGAAATATAGAGACAAAAAAATTTGAAGATGGAGTGAAGGATGGAGGGATGGGGGTTGGGTTTGGTGGCAGCTGGTTTGATTACCAGATTATGAGAAGCCTCACTCCCCACTGACCTTTCACACCCACACCCACATAGACATGTACACACTGAGGACGGCACACACACACACACACACACACACACACACACACACACACACACAGAAATCCAGACCCCTTCGTCATAAATGAACAGCCAGAGGGAGGAGTTGCCTTATGAAGGGATGGAGGAGGAAAATTCTGCATGGAGAATCATTAGGGACTTTTTAAATGGAACCACATCAGGAAAAAGATGGAATAAAACCGCAAGCACAGTGATGAAGGTTTGACTTTAAAATGCAGTATTAGCTGAAGTAATTACATGTCGCCTCGTCTTTGGGGGTTCAAAGCTGGCTTTACTATCAACCCTCTGGATCATGATGCAAACACGCAGCATTAATTGACGCTGATCTCCCATTGTCATTGAAATGAGACAGGGATCTATGAAAAGACCAAGGATAATCTTCTGGAGTAGGACCCAATCTCACACACTCACAAATGTACATTTTATCATAAACCCCAACCCTCCATCCCCACAACATAAACCAGATTACAAGATTTAAGTGAGTTCGTCTTGGGAAAGGTGCTTTATTTTCTTTCTTTTTAAGGGTTAAATGAAAAGATAGTTATCACTCTGATATCTCTGCATTGAATATGAAGCTGCTGTGGCTGACCTGGACTGGAAGAAGACACCTCTAAACATCATCAACATGCAAACTTACCTTCCTGTTACAATATCTGTTATATGCATGTCAATTCTACGGACATGATGAGATTTTATGAGATTACTGAATGTTCGCTAAGATAACTTCCCCCTGTAGTACTCAGATATCAAAAGGCTTTCAACCTCGACACCTGACTCACTTCAGTCGCTGTAAAATGAGGCTTTTGCATTATGTCCACTGCTCACTAATGTGTAACGATAGCAGTAGAAAAACTGAGACAAATGTTCACAGTATGTGCAGGAATAAGTCACTTTGACAAGAGTGACAAACACAGAGGCCTGAAGGATCAGACGCTGGTGGTATAACCTGGGGACTATGAGTGAAAGTCCCATATGGGGGGGTTCACATTGGAGTGGTGTCATGGCAGTCACTGGGCTGTAACCTCCTCTTGCAGCGTGCACTTTCTAACTACATGTAATAATCTTCCACTAAGGTGTTTTACAGCACCGAAAAGACACATTGGAATAAATGTAATTAATGTTATTCAGGAAAGCAAATTCCACTGCGTTTTTTTACAAATTAAAATTACACACAGCAAGACTTTCTAACAGTTGTTGAAATAAATTTGTTGTTTGTGTCCACACTTTACACTCATTGCTTCACCCTGCTGGCTCTCCGCCTGCAATCAAACCAGAAGCACTAAGAAGACAGTTTTATGGTGTTCTGTTGGCACTGGTTTGAGTGTCACATTGGTATCATGCAGACTGTGTACTGGACTGATAAGAACAACAACAACGAGACCAAAAAAAAAAAAAAAAAAAAAGAGCAGTGTCCTCTGTCAGGCACACCAAACATCATGCTCCCAGGAATCCCCTCCGGTGGTCCACGGGGGGCAGAATTCTAGCTGAAATATTTGACAGCTAAACCACAAAGGCTAAAAGGATTAATAGTGCTCAAAAGAAATAGTGCCCTGTGTGCCCTGACAGTTTTTAACATCACTGTGATTTTATCAGCCTTAAGAGGTGTTTCTGCCTCCGGCAGCCATTAAATTCTGACTATAAGCCTGGAAACACACACACGCAGAAACACACACAGTGAAATGTTTTCATTTGGCTTCCCTTCGTGGACACTGTCCAGCTAATTTGGCCAACCTGATTCAACACAAGACTTTCCACTCAACTCAAGACATTCCTCAGCTTGAAATAGAAAAGCAAAAGAACAATTCATGTTAAAAGGCCATTTAAGCAATTAAAACCAGCCATCTCTGTCCACTTACTGTCAGACCAGGTCAATAACTAACCGTCCTCCTTCTCTGGAGGCAGCCACTAATTTTTACACAGCTACAAGCAGTGACATGCTGATTACAGCTCTGCTGGAAATACAACAGCAACAACAAAAAAATCTGCAGCTCCACTGAGGTAGGTTTTGACTTTTTTGGCACAAGTTAGCCAATGGAGAATTGTTGTTACAACACAGACGCAGCAAAAAAAAAAAAAAAAAAAAAATCGGGCATCAGCTCTTCATCTAATTATAATGTCTCCTGCTGTGCTCAAACCACAACATTTTATCTAAAAGCGCAGTTCTAAAGTGCATTTTAATTAAAATTTTAAATATTCTGTTCTAACTCTGTACAACTGAGGAAAGAGCCTACATGATACTTTTTTAATATCTTGTATTTGTGCCTCCTTATTTAAAAAAACAACAACATCCATCTGGTTGTCTCCACCTGGGGAATTACTGTGTCCAAGACAACGCCGGAAGACAGCTAACAGTTAAACAAATTGTCCATTTAACAGACAGAAAGCTGCTTCTGTCACATTGTTCTAAAAAAAAAAAAAAAAACATGAAATCATCATGAAAATTTGGCCTTCAAATATCGAACATCAGATAGTTACCATTTTAAAAATGTGCCTGTTATAATACACACACCCTTACATCTGAAATAATGAATTAGTCAAATGACTAGAAATGTTTCCATTTATGCCACGATCGGGCCAATTTATCAAGCCTGCTGATAGAACAGAACAGAAACACTTCCATCTGATACTCGTGTATTGGAGTGAATCAACTGTGTTAAATTTATGTTTTATTGACCAAGGGCATAATCCATCTACTGTCTTTTAAGTGCTCTGCATCATTTATGGGTGTCCATCACTTTGTCAACAATATATGGCTCAGTATTATATCTATATGAGAGCAACGTGTCATTGTGGTTGGAAACTCGTAACCTGTTTTCAGGACTAAATCCAGAGGCATCAAATCTGTCTCAGTGGACTATAGCAGCCATGGAGAACTTGTGAATTGTGATTTCAAGGTGAATAAAGGTGAACCTATGAACCTTAACGTTCCAATAGGCCTGGATGTTATTGCTAATGCCTCTCCTCCTCCTTCCATGTCACTCCACGACCACGTGCGTGAAAATAATAAAACATTCATAGTCTGCAAACTCAAAACCCTCACAGATGGAAGGTTACTTTGGCATCTTTCGCACCACGGGAGAACAAAGCCTTTCGTAAATAACAATTTGAAGACACTTCCACAAGCTTTCACAGCTCTGTTGGGCTTCAAGCCAATATTTCCCCCTTCGTGCGTCCGCACTTCAAAGCGGGAGGAGAGTTCAGGAACAGCATTCGTAGAGCCTCTAAGAATAAACACACTGACTTGGAATCGCCGGCGAGGTCCCATGCATGCGTGAGCATCAATATGCCATGAGAGAGGCTGGCCTCCAATCAGCGCCCCGGCTCTAAGATGCTTTGTGGGTATGCGGTCCCTGGCGTTTCAAAGGGTTGAGGGAGTTCAGTGCTATCTCTCTGCGCCAGGTAGCCTGACTAATAGCATACTCAAAGCTTCTTGAATGTCAGAGCTGGCTTCCTGGAAATCTGGATGGAAATTATTTGCAAAGTAGTGCTCAATAGAAACCCACAACTGAACAGCCTCAGAAGCATTTATAAAAACTGCAATACAGGGCAGCAGGATGGGTCACAAGGCAGAACACTGGTCTTTGAGTTTGAAGAAGAAAGCAAGTGAGTCACAGAGGAAAGGAGCTAAAGGTTGATACACAGATGAGATTTTGTGTTCACACCGTCAAATTATTAAACGTATAGTACATTCACAAAATCTAAAAAAAACTATCTAGATTTTCACATATTCTGTTTTTTGAAATGTAAACTAGTGCCTGAAAGTGGGGAGAGATACAGCAGAACTTCTTACCAAAAAAAAAAAAAAAAAAAAAAATCAAACAAACTACAGATGCCGGTGAGACAAGTCGAGGAAGTCATTAAAATGGTGAAATTTGATCTGCAGTTGCTTAACATAGCTGTTTGACTGACATCCCTGGTGTACTTATTGTATCATTAAATGGTAAGTAAAGTAGATTTCTTATGAACTAACTACACAAAAGTTACATGATGCATGCTGCACACAAATGGTCTGCCGTCTTTGGTTTATGAGATCAATTCTATAACTTTTTTCGATGCAGAAGCCATCAAGAGACCAAGTGTCATTTCTGAAAAGCTTCTTTTATTCTGCTGTGGCAGAATTCTGCTGCAGCTCCTTTGTTCATTTTCTTCCCCCTTTCAGGCGAACCTTGAATATGGCGTCGCCGGATCACGCTTTTCTTGTCATATTGACCACTCTACGCACGTTCAAACACTGATGGCAACTTGGAGTTCGGTGTTTTGCCCAAGGACACGAGGACTGGAGCCTCAGTCAAAAAAGTCATATACTTTACAATGCACTACTTAGTACTAATACTTAAATTTATATGTGTATTCATATAAAATATACTACCGCTGAAGTATTTGATGAGTATATCTATTAATTTTTTTACTTTGAATGCTTGAAATATAAGTTTAATTTTAGTGCATCTACTTTTATCAAGCGCACCTTTGGCACCCTTTTAATTAGTTTATTTTTATAACAGTTGTTTTCATGTCATTGTTAAAGTGCACTTAAAATAAGTGTATTAATAATGGTAAATTAGTGTATTCTTCATAAGTATACTATAAAGTACAAACATGTAGCCATTTCTTTTAGTGTGTTTGAATCAAGCATGTACAACGAAAGTAAATTCCTTCAGCTGACCTGTTCTCTTCAACCTTTTAATCATCATTCCATTTACTCCAATTCTGTTTAAAACTGACACAGAGCCTATTGCAACACAGTATGTGTGCACGTGTGCATGGACATCTACAGTGTACAGTTGTTTTTTTTTTTAATTGAATTATTCCTTTTATTTTTTGCAAGAATGTAAAGTCTGACAGACTATAACAATTGTCACTGTCAAAAAATGTTGAAAATTTGCATGTGATAGAAATTTTTCAATTTGACCCTGAAGTACTCGCAGTGCTGCCGCCGATTGGTGACCCGCTTGAAATTCAAATTCAAATTAATTATCAAAAATCTATACTTTCTGTGTACTATTGAAGTGTATTTTAATGAAGTGCATCTTAGTTTCACAGTAGCTATTTTCGATGTGCTAATAATGTACTTAGTATACTAATGATATATCATTCATTCTACAAAAGATATACTAAAATACAACTTGGTGTACTTAACTGAACTATTTTATAGTATATAACTATAATACACTTATAATAAACTTTTTACATTTTTAAATTTAAGTTTATGGAAACATTTAAAATGCAATGGCAACACCTTCTGATGAAATTAGTAATACATTTCCAGTATATTCTAAATTTATTAACAGTAATCTGTGAAGTGGATTAAAGTGTACTTTAAGTTGAATTCAAGGACATTTTAAATAAGTACGGTGTCGGTAGAGAAAGTTGTACTTCAGTATATTTAAGTTGATCTTAATGGTGTCTCAAAATAGTACAGATAAGTACATTAAGTTGTATTTTAGTATGTCTTAAGTATACTAAGTGCATTTTTATTACTCGAAAGTACACTAATTATTTATTTGTGACGTATACCTTGTTTTTCACCTGTGAGGAGAGGGGGGAGTCGTATCACCATCGTACTAATTAGTGGATGACCTGCTCTACTTCCTGAGCCACAGCTGTCCATTCAGCAAACTGACATAAATTAATCCCCATGGTGTATTTACCAGTAAGATCAATGTTTACCAAGAAGATCAGAGCTCACACATCCAAGGTCAGCCATGCAAGACCCTGCACGGTTCAGTCACTCACAGCTTTGTTGAACAGTCTGAATTGTTCTGTAAAGTCTCCTGGTGCTGAAGGAGTTGGGATTAAAAAAAAAAAAAAAAAAAGCCCATAAGGAGAGACATATTACAACTAGTGGGCAGAGACCAAAAACGGCTAAATTGGATTTACACAGAACAAAAGCCGTATGCAGCTCGTCTGAAACATGCCACGTTCTGTCATGGTGCCTTCTGCCCATTAGTTCACAGTCCATGCACAATCGCATGGGTTTAAATCCCATTTCACACCGTGTTGCCACATCCCGTTGTCTGGCCTTTGCTGCCTCCCTTCTGTGTTCACTGTCCTCGAAAAGCCCTAATAAAACATGTGAGGTGCGGGTTGAGCTTCCAAAATGCGATGAAACAAAAAATATGAGAGGCTTCATGTTTTCAGCTGCACAGGGCGCCTTCAGGTCAGGAAAATAAAAAGGTAAAGTGACCACTGAACAAGCATTATCCTTTTAAGTCACAAAACATTTGAAGTTGTTAACGCGGTGGCAAAAAAGGACCGTTTGATGCACAGTCACCTAAAAGTAGTGATGACAACTCCCTGACAGCCGACGTGGCACTTACTCACAAATTAATGAATCTATAGAGAACTCATGACAGGCCATATATTAATGCCACAAATAATACAAGCGTTAACAATATTGCAAGGCATGATTACAAAATGCATGCACACACACACACACACACACACAGGCTTACAGCTGATTTCTCCGCTCTGTTTGTCTTTTAAAGCCTTTCTACCCCTGAGGTCCAGGCCCTCGTAATGCTCAGTGCAAAGTAGAACAAAGTAGAAAAACAAAGCAACACAAACACACACACATGCACACGCACATGTACGCAAACGCACACGCAGCAGCCTCACCAACATAATGGTTTAAATCTTTCTTTTACAACAGAAGCACTAATCCTTTACATTAAACCGGATACACTGAACATAAAAAGCCCTCTCGTATGTAAAGGTTCTTACCCTTTGTCTATATCACATTTACACACACCCTCGTGCCTATTGTACTCATCAACAAATCCACACGCTGACACAAATCCACACTTTGACCCCTCCGACATGCAGATGGGCCATTGGTTAGCAGCGCTTAATAGCAGCAGCCATCATCCTCCATCCTGCATCTGTCCTCTGTTGGTACAGCCCTGTTTACGAGATCACTTCTTACAGAACACGTCTGTTGCACTAACACATATTTCTTTGAGACTGGATGGCAATTGCTTCCAAAGATGAGTTTTCTCTCACATTTGCAGCCACAGAGACTTGAAGTGTGCGGGGAAAAAAGCAAAACCCCACTTTTTCACCTTTTTTTGATGCAAAGAAGTGCCTCTTGCCCTGAGGCGCTGTAAACACTGCTTCCCCTTATCTGGGCCTAAACGTTGCTGCTTTGCTGTTAAAGATTTGGTATTGTGTGGTGTAATACTGAGGGTGGAACACTCTCTTGTAAACCGCTGTCATCACTCCAGCACCTGATGCTGGGTGCGTCTGCAGCAGCTTTCATCGCTCTTGTCAGTGTGATGGTACTCTGATGCTTGAAAATTTCCAAATTTTAATTTTCCAAACAACTGCTCCAGTGGTGTGGGGTAATAGTGCAGCAGTAATGGTCTAGTCAGTACGGTGTGTGGAGCACAAAGGCCTCCTGTGACTTTTACCTGTGTGTGCCAAACATTCAACCCCACATAGAAATGGAATGGAAATTGCTGGCTGACATCTGAAATACAATCATCAAGATTGAGAGTAATGACAAAACAAGTTGAAATCGTGGAAGTGAAAAAACGATGAGATGGGCAACAGCGCTATGCGGCTGTGCTGCCCGGAACAACAACAAAAAATAATAATCAACTAAACACAGTGGTGATAATTAAAGCATCACACCCCCACCTATCGACACCTGCTCCATCTTAAAGCTCTGTCTTTGTAAGACCACAAACGATGAACCAGATGAATCATATTTCAAACCTAGGCAGAGCAAAGCTGATATGGCGGAAGTATTACAGGCAAATTGTTTCCAAATTAAAGGTCATCAAGCTTCAAAAAATTTGGACACAATTCAAAAGTCAGACTTCAAGGAGAGAAAAGAAACCTCATCTGAAGGGTAGACCGCCCGACCATAAAAATAATACAGTCCACCTTAACAGGGAAATCTCTCCATACAACTTCAAACTGCAGTGGCACCCTGCGATGGACAAATCGCAGCGTATTTCATTCACAGAGCAGTTTTGTGTTGATCAGTAGAGCTCACATACTGGAGAAAGTCATTTGATGTCTTCCCAGTTATCCGGAGGCAGTTGTTGCCTGTATGATCCATTTTCACAAGCAGCCAAACAAAACGCAGTGCACACAGTAATGCTGTTGGATACAGCGGAGCCTCATGTGGGACAGGCTCAAAGGCCCATCTACTTTTTCTTTTGGCCAGACAAACTTCAGCAGGCTAAATCAAACCAGGAGGCTCCATTACTGTCTGGTACTGATCTTGTTTGTTGACAATAATCATATTAATGTAGTAATGACTTATTGACAATGCAATGGATGCTCCAGTCTGTTAGTGATTTTCCCTCGTTTTCACTGCACTGTGTATCCTACTCCTCCTTAGCGTCAGACCAGCACAAATAAACCATTAAAATGAAGATGAAGACTTCCGCATATTTCCATTTGCCATTCAGCCTCTTGTCACTTTTCAATGTCTGCAAAAGGTAGAAAACTTGTAATTTGGGGAATAAACGTCTGTTTTTCTGTACGTCTTGGACTTAGTGAGTTTGATACTAACCGTAAAGTTAAGTTGCTGGAGGAAGTTCTGTGCTGCTTTTTATATTCAAAAAGAGAAATTTTGGAGTAAGGGTTTAACTTAAGAAGCAGCCCTTGTTGCCCCCGATAACTGATTAGATGTCTGATGGTATGGTTGTGTGTTGCAGAGGCAGATTTCCTTCTCATTTGGAGCAGCTGTCGTGGTCTAATTTTTCCCCCTCTTTGATACTTTTGAAAACTCATTCAGCCATAACATCAACATAATGCATGCAAATGTCAGCCCTGTTAACTGCAAAAACAGACAAAGCAGGAAACATCCTGCAAAGCTGCTTGAGCGTAAGAGAAGCAGATAAAGATGGGGAAAAGGACACAGATTTTCTCCAGTTTATGACATTTATCACAAACATTAAAAGCACTCGTCCAGCACATTGTAAATGTGGTTTGACATTAACTTTCTACAGTTTTAACATTTCCCCTTTAATGCATAATGTAAGCTGAATATGCTGTAAGATCCAATGCCATATTCAGGCTGTATAATACAACCAAGAGATTCACAAGTTTCATGACTTTGTGAGTTGAGAACTTTGAGATGTTGTGCATCCTGGAGGACTGGTGACTCATAAATTAGGTTTTAGTTATTAAAAAATGCACTTCTTCTGCATTTCATCCAGTCTATTAGGAAAAAAAAAGCCTAACCAGTGAAGCGAGCCACAGATACTTTGAAGTGACAGACTAAATTCACGATCACAGAAGCTTAATGTGCAGTTCATTGTATGGAAGATGAACTATAACTCAATACGGCACCCGGAATGGAAGAATGTCATGTATTTGTATGATATGAAGGTTTTGAGGGGACACATTTTTTCTGCCGGTGTGCTGAGAATGGGTGTAAGTGATGAAACAAAAAAGTGTGAGTAGCAGATTCAAGGACCAGAGGCACTCAAAACCAATTGAGTGCAAATCTCTCAGCAGGGGAGCAAGAGTTTGTTATGCTCTCAACTCCCTGTGAAATTCTATCAAAATATTCACTCATAGAGACCCACCATGCCTGAATTCCCACCGCCACTGCAAAGCCTTCGCCCCCTGTGCATAATATTGCCTTTTTTAGCACTATTTGCCAGCAGTCTTCCTGTCACTCAAACCACATTGTTGTCCTTGAGAAAGAGACACATTTGTACTGGGCAGCTCCCAGGTGACGATTTTTACAACTGCATGACTGCGAAGCAACTTGGCATTTAAAGCAAATGACACATATCTAACATTCTTCACTAATGAAAGCTGGGACACAGAGACCTTTTTGATATAGTTATCTGTCACTGTGCGAGTCTTAGAGAAACACATTGTTCTTTTTTTTTTTGCCAATTTGCATGTAATAACAGAAACCATTTGCTTGTTTTGTGCAGCCCACTTTCTTTTGAACACATTAGCACCTTCTGCTTATGTTGCAGGTGTTACGGTGTTTAACTGACATGGGCACTCAGCCTAATACCAGTGGTCTTCAGTGAGCTCAAAACCACTGCATAATATCACACTAATGGTCTTAATCTAAGCTTTAAACAGGTACTGGGTCAGAAGCAGAACAGCGATGGCCCCTTGTTATCCAATATCCAATATATATGAAAAAGATGCAGTTTTGAAAGACTCTGCGGTACAAAGCCTGGTGAGGTCACAGGTTTGCTGTCAGTGTTGGAGTCAAGGTTATAGGACATTAACTATCTGATCGCTGCATCCAACACTCTGTGCAGACTCACAATCCATGACGCCCTCCGCTTCACCTGAGCCATTAAGCTGGGACCAAAAAAAAAAAAAAAGGATAAGATGTCTAATGGAGTCTAATGGGCTGGAAAAAGTTTCCTGCTACATTGTGGTTGGCCAGTATGTAAAGTATATGTGTCCGTGGGTTGTAGAAAGTGCTGTGTCACGATGATGCTGTGGGTTTGAGCCCTTTCTGTGCACTTTTCCTGACTGTTCCTCCTTATCTTCGATAAAGGTCTTGTTTAAGTCGTAGGAGGAAGACGTAAAAGTCGTGTTATGCTGGAGAAGATCTGGTTCAACGTGTCGTCCGACTACCCTGGCATCCAAATACGTTTAGCTGTTCCAAAGGGCCTCAGTCCATGATGCAAGGTTTCAAAGTAAGATAGACAAAGTAACAGGCTGAAAAACTGGATACCAGTGGTGTGTAATTTGTGTTTCAAAAATGATTCAAGGTAGATATTTTGAACTGTAATAAGGCAACATTCATCCCGCAGAACATTGATGATTGTTTACTGGGCTGCAAATGACCTCCATCAATTAATCATTTCTTGTATTATTGTTGGTTCACTGAGAAAAATTCCTTCCTTCTTTCCTCCTCCTTTTTCTCTCTATAGCTGTGGCTGGCACTCTGACCTTTGACTGCTCAAATCAATGAAGTCCAAGATGGGACGGTTGTATACACACAGACACACACAGCTTTTGACCTATTATACAAAACCATTATTTTTGCTGGTGAAACGAAGCCTGTGGGGCATTCTGAGTGTTCAGGGGGTAAACAATGTTTTCATCACGACATGACATTCAAACTGGTTCATGACATTTGCAGTCAGTGTTTACTCCTTTTGTCTGTTGCTACAATTTTATTTTGAAATGTGTGCATGTTGTCTGTCTTCCATTACAATTGACATTTTTAATATATATATATATATATATTTGACTTAAATAAATGTAAATGTATGTATATGTGGAAAAAAGATGGTAAGGATGTAACTAACTATGATGTCAATGACATAATTATGGGTAAAGGCTCATTTTAATTCCACACTAAAGGAGGAATAATTATAATCATGTTTTTCTCTCAGGGTTTGACCTTTCTCAGCGAGCCCATATGGAAATGCTCTAGTTGTTTTACACATGAACGAATGATCAGTGTACTCAGCCATACATTCACTGGTTAGGTTTTATTTAACATCAGTTCAATAGCCTGAATGTACTAAAAGTCACTCAGCGCCATGGTGCACTGACCTGTGTTGCGATGATGTATGTTAAGTATGTGGATGTTTTATCTCAACTCTCGTCACCGTCTGAACTCCCCGAGGCCTCAGCAGCCTCTGGGTTACCAAAGTCACAAGAGTTGGAAAACTGTGGCTACCTTATTACAATGCACATTCACTTTATACTGTGCAGATTTAGGTTTAAGAGCTTAAGAGTATGTACGAAAAATGGAGTTCAGTATTTGGGAAAACCCAGTTTCCAAAGGAAACGGCTGTTTGGCGACAGATAAAGCAATGAAAATGTTTCGAGCTTCTGCGGTGGAGCTCCTGGCTGCTCTTCTGAACTGGGAGCATGCTGATCTCAATCTACTGCAGGTAGCACCCTGAGTATAGATAAGTTGGTACAGCCCTTTGCCAAGAAACACAAACTATCCCTCCCAGCAGCAACAGAAAGGTGTACTGTACACTACATATAGCCAAACGGCAGAGACACCAAGTTATCAAACCCCTGAGGAAAGTGGAATTACTGCAAGATACAGTTCTAGATGAAAGTAAGTAGGGGCGCAAAAAAGCAAGAAAAGTGAATAACTGATTTCAAACAACGTATCACAACTCTTCAGTTTGCTAATCGTCTGTAGTAATAAAGATGACAGAGAACCATGGACATCTGTATTGTATTGAGACAAACGCTTTAAGTGAAACAAGGATGGGTTTGGGTTTGCAGTAGCCACTCACACCAAACTATAAGTTGAAGCCAGAGTTATACTTCTCTAGGTTGCATGCAGGCTTGTAAGTATATTTTGGGTTTTCACAGAAAAACGTGCCGTTGGGTTTCTCATACACATACTCATTTGACATGATATGCTTTTACTTTCTGTTTGAATGATGGAAAACAGCAGTGAAATCATGCCAGTTTTTTCCACATCAGACATATTTGACTAGACACAGTAGGAAGCGAACAGGCTTTCCTACTAACATTGAGTGTTAGTGTTGCAGTGAGGCACGGCAGCTTGACACTGAGCCAGCAGGAACGAGCCCAGGACTCTGAAACTAAAGCAGCTAAATATGATTCAGCTTTCCCAACGATGGAGCATGGAGCGCTGTGAAAAATACCAGTTGAAGAAGAGTCTTTCAAACACGTTAACACCACAGAGTCTTTGCTTCAACCTTCATTTACCAAGGGAAGTCTAGTTGGGCACACGCTATCTTTTCAAACAAAGCCCTGCTCTGCACTCATACAGCTTCTCACATCAACAACTGGGAGCTCGCCAGTACAACCCCCATTTATGCTGCTGGCCACTCCAGCAGTTGGGGGAAGCGTCTTCTCAAGGGCACCTTGAGCTGATGCCATTCAGGGTGCCAAGCTTAAAATGACTTTTTTCATTACTTCAACTGACCCAAAAGACAGCTTTTTGTGCGTCCGTGTGAGTGTGTATGTGTGTGTCTAACTGCTAATAACACAAGCATGGATGTAATATTTAATCTTTATGCACAATAAATATGGGAATTCTCCTGAGAATCAGTTTACTGGAACTAAGTGTCAGGGATAGAATAGGAAAGAAAAAGAGATAGAACATAGGACATAGAGAGAACATAGAGGAAAGGAGATGGGAGCCAAAGACAGGAAGTGAGAGGAGAAAGTGGGAAACAGTGTGGAAGTGAGAAAGAAAGAGAGAAAGAGAGAGAAGTCCCAAGGCTCTCTGTCGTGCATAGATATTATTCATTGCAAAGACATGAATACGCTTTCAAGTGAAATGCTTTGAACCACCTGAGAATATATACACACACACACACACAATTATTAACATATATGCACACAGAACAACTGAATGCAAACAAGTCACACAACACACCAAAAAACCGTCCTCTCCAAAAGAGTATTGCTCAAAGACTCATATACAGTAAATACAAATCACCCAAACACATGAACATAGGAACGCACTTCACAGCAAAACAACACACTCTTGAGCACAGACACACAATAAGGGAGGAAATAAAGACATAGCAGGAAAGAAAAAAGGAGGAGGGCAGAGCAGAACTGAAAAGAACAGCCCATGAGAGTTATGCAAGGATTACAGGGAAGTATTGAAGAAAGGATGGATTGGAAGGAGGGAAAAGAAAGAGAAGAGAGGGAGGCAACAGGGCATAGCAGGGGACTAAAAAATAAACAAGGACACAAGGAGGAGAGAGAGAGAGGAAGAAAGAGAAAGGAGAGGCGAAAAGGGAAGGGCAGAGCAGAGTAGGATAAAACAGATGGAAGCAAGGATGATGAAAAAGGAAAGAGAGAAACGCAAGGAATGGAGGGGAGAAGAATTTATTCATCCAGCCATCCCTCCAACCATCCAAAGATGAGCAGAATAAAGGAGTGAAGTAAAGTGATGGTTAGAGGAGGGACGGGTAGTCAAAGATAACACAGAGCACACAATGAAACTGACAGCTTTGCTCCAAGCCTGACTCTGGCTGACTGTTGTTTCATTATAATCTCATAACTGTCAAATCCTGGAGCAATGAAGAAAGAGAGAAAGAGAGAGAGAGAGAGAGAGTTGGGGAGGGAAGCAGGACCAGCAGAGAGAGAAGAGAGGGAGACAGTGAGAGAGTAAAATATGAGCACAGACAGAAATAGCGAAAAATTTAGAAATTAATCTACATGTCTGGTTCAACTGCACAAGCGCACATTGGAAGAGAAAGATGGAGACAACGTTTGCCACGCAAAGTCACCCATTTATTTTCCATCTATCTCATTCTTTCATTCATTCATGACCTCACACACTCACTCACTATCATTGTCATTTAGTCACTTCATCAACTAGTGTAACATTAAAGTCGCACATGCACTTGTTCACTCATTTGTTCACACATCTCTTCACTTTGTAGCCATTTAACTTGTCAGTCACAGTGACAACTGCATGAATATGTATGAGGCTGCATCGTCACCACGGAGGCCGATATAAAAGAGCCGCTTAAAAAGCACTGTAAATAGGGTAGCGGGTCACACACACTCCCAAGCCATTAAAGTTTTTTGACAATACAAACAGCCCTAACCAGGCTTTCAAAGCAGCAATGCTGCTCTTGTTTGTTCCTCACTCAACTTGCGAGGCTTTGATTGTTTCCAACAAAGAGGTCTGTGAGGCTTTTACGAAGCCTTCATTGTAAAGCTAAAGCCTGGAAATAGAAATAAATAAACAGCAAAATTCCCCTAAAGGCACTTTCAATAACGACTGACTATATTATTGTGATGTAGGCATAGATATAATCTGACAAAGTGACAGCACTAATATGTCATAATGGTATTAAAGGCATTAACCGTAATACATCTGGCCAGTTACAGTAAGAAAGGTGCATTGGCTCATCTTGCGTAATGCACACCCTGACTTTCTCGGTATTCTTGGCAGCAGACTACAGCAACACTAAAGGGTTTACAGTTTCACTGAAACTGAACCATCAATGCTCTTCTTCTAAAGAGGTAACAGCCAGTGACAGCATTATTATCTGTCAGTAACTGGTGCTTCCTCCAGCTAAATAGATTTTCTTTGATTTTGCAAACGTCGCCATGGCAACTTGGAAAGCTCTTCGCCCAGATCACCTGTCGATCACACAGTGTGAGCGGTGCTGCCACATCGATGTCTGAGCCAGGAAAATGGTCAATGCCAGCTTGCACAAGCTTATCTCATGAACTGGCAACACACTGCCTGAAATGATCACTTTAAATGGAAAACTGCTAATAATTGCTTGATTAATTAAAGCTATGTCGCATTGATAAAGGTAGTTTTGTTTTAGGAAATGTTTTTCCTTTCACACATTTCCTCCTCTCTGTGATATGCACTGTGACATTTTCTCATTTTCTCATCCTTTTTTCCATGCACTTGTCACCTCTTCACGCTCTCAGACTCTGATAAATGAAACAGCATCAATCTCCCAATTGTTTATCACACATGCTATCAGGTAAAACTAAATGGAGGTACGGTTCTGTCACTGTCTGTATTTCTTTAACCAACACATGCACCCCCAATTTCTCCAGTGAGGCTTCTGCTGACGGGACTCCCATGACAAGAGGCAGATTTTTTTAGTCACAGGTAACAAATCCCATATTCTTGTTTTCGCTCCCTCCCATTTTTGCCATCAAATTTCTTTCACATTCCCAATCAGCTCAACCTTTTTCACGCTCCATGGTTCAAGTTTCCAAAAAAAAATAAAAAAAATCACTCCTTCACTCTCACAAATCAAGACAGAGCTCCAAAGGAAGATACAAATAATGGCCACCTTTCCACCAAACACCATCCGGTCTTATCAGCCTCCCTCCCTCACTCACACACAAACCTGTTGAGTCTGAGTCCTTATCGTCACAGTATTTGTTACAGTGAATGAAGCTAGACTGACTCCACACACACACACACACACCTTTTCCTCTCATTTTATCATTCTTGATCTCTTACCCGTGACGGTGATCACCATGGGAGCCACCAGAGGCCTGTTGTTATCTAGTTTTCGGCTCAGTCGGATCTCTCCACTGGTGTGATTCAGGAGCAGAAGGTGAAGCTCGTTCCCTCTGTCGATGGTGTAGTACAGCCTGTCTGACACATCTGGGTCATGGGCAGGTATCCTCCCAATCACCCCGCTGGGGAAACTGTTGGACCGATTGGACACAAAGTTGTTGAAAATGATTTGGAAGTCCTGCAGAGTGGGCTGGTTGTCGTTCTGGTCCACCAATCGGATTCGCACAGTGGCTCGGCTGACCAGGGGTGCTGAGGTGGCCTGGACCACGATCACGTACTCATTGCGAGTCTCGTAGTCGAGATCAATAAGCGAGGTGAGCTCCCCAGAAAAGATGTCCATCTGGAAAATCTCAGGGATGTTCCCTTCCACAATTTGGTACATAATCTGAGCATTGGCACCCTCATCCGGGTCAGTGGCGGTGATCTGTGCCACCACAGAGCCCACCGCACTGTTTTCCTTCACTAAAACTTCAAAGTCATCAGCAGGGAAAACAGGGGCGTTGTCATTCACATCGAGGACCGTCACCTGGATGTGGACAGGTGTTCGCTGAGGGGGCACGCCGCGATCCACAGCATAGGCGGTCAGTTCATAGAAAGGCACGCTCTCACGGTCCAAACGCCTCACGGTGCGGACGATGCCAGATGTAGGTTCAATGGTGAAATCTCCATCCCCATCCTCTCCGTTTTGGAAGGTGTACTGAACACGACCATTGGCGTGGGCATCGCGGTCGGTGGCTGAGATTTGGAGGACACTGGTGAACGGAGGGGCATCTTCACTCACTGTTCCCTGATATCTGGGGCTGAGGAACTGAGGCGCATTGTCGTTCACATCATTGACATTTACCTCAACGTATGTGGTGTCTGATTTCTGGGGTATGCCGTTGTCTTTAGCTGTTATAGCCAAAGTGTAGGTCATCTGATCCTCATAGTCGAGCTCCGCCTGGAGTGTTATAGCCCCCGTGGCTGGGTCAATGCGGAATTGTGGGATATTGTCCTCAAGGAAGTATGTGATCCGGGCATTTTCACCAACATCATCATCTGTGGCACTGATCACAACCACAGTGCTTCCAGGTGGTCGGTCTTCATTCACACTAACAGAGTAGTGGGCACTCTGGAACACAGGCCGATGTGTGTTGGCGTCTGTGATGTTGATGTGTACTTGACAGGTGTCGTGCAGTGTGCGGTCTGAGGCAGTGACAGTGAGAACATAACGCCGTTCCTGTTTGTAGTCCAATGGCAGAGCTAGGGAGAGCAGTCCGGCCCCTCCCGCCGTGCTGATGGCAAAACGGTTTCTCGTGTTTCCTCCTGTGATCTGATAGGTCACTGCACTGTTGACATCACGATCCACTGCTGTGACAGTCACCACACTGGTGCCGACCACAGCATCTTCATTCAGACGGGCATAGTATTCCTTTTGGAGGAACTCAGGGCGGTTGTCATTAACATCCATCACTGTAATAGTGACACTGGCTGTAGCAGAGAGAGGTGGCATGCCATAATCCCTGGCCTCCACGCCAAAGAAATAATGCTCTACGGATTCTCGGTCAAGAATGGAGCGGACAGTGACCCAGCCTGTTGCAGAGTTAATAACGAACGGTGTGTCTGAGCTGGTACCAGTCAATCTGTACTCAAGCCGGGCGTTGTCACTGGAATCTGTATCAATGGCTTGGATGTGGAGGATGGAGCTACCAATCGGGGCACTCTCAAGCACAGATGCCTGGAAAGGTGTGGAAACAAAGATCGGTGGGTTGTCATTGACATCCGTCACCTGCACACTCACAATCCCAGTGTTGTTGGAGAGGGGTGGGCGGCCATTGTCCTGTGCACGAACGCGGAGTGTATACTCCCGTTCGGCCTCAAAGTCTAGTGGTGCCACCACCTGGATCTCACCAGTGACACTGTCGATGGAGAACTGCCCCCGGCTGTTCCCACTGATGATGTTGTAGTGAACAGCGGCATTGCTGTCCTTGTCCCGGTCTGTGGCACTCACGCGGAGGATCTCGGAGTGAGGCCGCACATCCTCCTTTACTGCCACCACGTAGCGCTTTTCGCTGAACTGTGGCACATTGTCGTTTTCGTCCAGCACGGTGATGAAAACTTTGACGGTGGCGGAGCGAGGGCCTGGATCCTTCCCCTGGTCACTGGCCTCCACCTGGAGAGTGTAGTGCTCATTGGTTTCCCTGTCCACTGCCCCACGGGTTGTAATGAGGCCAGAGCGGGGATCAATCTCGAAGGATGATCGTGCCACTGAAGCCATGTCACCGACGAAGCGGTAACGAATATTGGCATTGGACGGAGAGTCTGAATCTGTTGCTCTAAGCTGTAAAATGGGATAGCCTTCCTCCACATTCTCCCTGATGGTCTCCCTGTACTCTGACTGCTCAAATATAGGAGAGTGATCATTCCGGTCTGAAACAGTTATGGCCACCATTGTGGTGCCTGAGAGTCTAGGTGAGCCATGATCAGTCGCTGTGACCCGGAAGTAATGCAGGTCCATGTGTTCTCTGTCCAGAATCTGAGTGGTGGTGATGAGGCCTGTTTCTGGGTGGATGTGGAAGTAGTCAGACGAGCGACTGTTCATCAGCGGAGCTATTGTGTAGCTCACTCTGCCTGCGTCGCCTGCATCGGGGTCCGAGGCAGACATGACGATGACTGAGGTTCCAGGTGGCTGGTTCTCAGCTACCTGCACTTGAAAGTTATACTGGGAGAAATGGGGATGTCTGTTGGCTGCACGGCGAGAGCGAGGCCAAGGCATCAAAAGCCTCCTCTCCCTTTCGCCCTGTGAGGATTCATCGTCTGCTACTATTATCAGTCGTTCCAGGCTCCTCTCTCCCCTTGAGCTGGGCCTCTCCACTTCCTCCCCCTCTCTCCCTTCCTGGCTTTGATCCGCTGGGCTCTCTTTCTTCCCTCTATCCCTATCTAGCCGTGTGATGCTGGTGGTGCTGTTGCCCCCATCCTGACCCCTCTCTCCCTCTGCCTGGCTTGCCTTTGTTACTCCCTTTTCCCTTTCCTCTTCCTCGTCCCCTTCTCCCTCTGCTCCTCTCCTCCCTCTCAGTTGCGCCCCCCTTTCTCCCTCCCCCACCTGTAATTTTCCTCCCCCAGCAGCAGCGGATCCCTCCAAGCCCTCTCCCTCTCCCTCCCTCTCTTCATCCTTCTGCAGTTTTCCCTCGCCCCCCATCTGCCGCTTCTCTAGCTGTCTGACACCTTCAGGCTCTGGTGGCACTTGCTTACCGGATTGTAATTGCATGTGTTCTGAACAGCGGGTAGACTCGCTGTCCTCGCAGCCTGCCTGGGTCATCTCTCGCACCGCTCCCTCCCACCGGTCTCGCTGTGTCTGACCACGCCACGTGGATTTCATATTCCTGCTCCCTATCTCAGATTCCCGGCTGTGTCCATCTCTCTCCTGGTTGTTGTTGTTGTTGTTGTTGTTGTTGTTGTTGCTGTTGAATCGGCTCCAGAGGAAGAGGCGCGGAGCTGTCCGTCGTGCTGAAATCCCGTCCTCCCCAGGAGGA
Source organism: Echeneis naucrates (assembly GCF_900963305.1). Taxonomy (NCBI): domain Eukaryota; kingdom Metazoa; phylum Chordata; class Actinopteri; order Carangiformes; family Echeneidae; genus Echeneis; species Echeneis naucrates. The sequence goes on along the minus strand of NC_042517.1, from coordinate 8,358,778 downwards.
CCCAGGGGGTGAGGCGGAGGGTGAGGATCCTCCCACCATGTGCTCAGGCTGATTTTGCTGAGAGGAGGGAGGCTGTGATCGTGCTCAGCGAGGAGCCGTGTTCTCAGTGCCGCCGCAGAGAGAGACAGGTCTGACACAACACCGGGAAACTTAGCAGGCGAGAAAAAGCCTGAGTCACCGGCAGACTGCGGCTCACAAGTTGCTTCGACTTTTTCAGCGCACACACTTTCTGCATAATCGCCTGTTTGGGTTTGAGTGGGCGCAGTGAGCACCGGGCCAGGGTCTTCTGATAAAACAGCAGGAATTGCGCTTTTGCTGGATGGAAAACAGCCGGTTGTGCTACTGGGGGTAAATTGGATGGGGAGAGCCCTCTGAGCTATGCCTCCCTCGGGGACAATAAACCCGGCAAAAAATCCATCCCCCATTTCTATTTTGTCCAAGCAAGCAGAGCGACCACCGGGATCCTCCCTGCTCTCTCCGTGGGTCTGTGTGCTCTGCCCGGTGCTTCCTGGGACTGATTTCCCCTGCCAGAGCTCATTACCAGCCGTACACGGCAGCGTCAGGATCGAAAAAGCCAAATCATTATCCGGATAATTAGATAAATTAATGTGTTTGTTGCCTCGGTTCACCCCTCCTCCATCCTTTCTCCCTCTCATATCAGCCCTCTCCTTCCCATCATCCATAATCCTTTCGTGTTTAGGCTGATCTTTATGGAGAGGGGACTCAAAACGACCTCCGTGTCTGCTGGTTCCGGGGTTAATCTCTGGGCTACACCTGTACGATTCCTCCTCCTCATCTCCCCAATTCTCCCCCCTTCCGCTGGTGCACCCTGCCAAACAGCTATCATCACCTCCCTCTCTTTTGCTGCTGAGATCGATAACATTGTGCCTGCCCAAATGAGAACAATTACCGGCCCTCCTGTCCACCCTGGCTGAGCCCCCATCACCATCACCGGCCTGCTTATGGCTGCTGTTCCTGTCACCTGGATGTGGCTGACTTGATTCCGTGTGGTCGGTCTGGGAGGAATTACGAGATGAAAAACGCCAAATGTTGTCCAGCTGGTCACAGTCTAATGTTGTGAATGGGGGGTTCAACCTGAATGTGCCGTTTGAAGCCTCACCGTGCAGTGAACTGTATCCAGAGAGGGGGTGAATGCAACAAGAGCAACCGGTTGGCGAGGGGCCAGCTGGGGGGCTTCCGGCTGCGGGGAAGGCTCGTTTGTCGGGGCCTGACCGGCAGGGACGCTCCGGTGTCAGGCAGCACCGTGCGGCAGAGAGCCTGCTCACCTCCGGAGCCCTCTCCCTCAACTCCCCCCCCATCCTCCCTCCACTTCCGGGTGCCCTGCACAGGCCAGAGGCGTGCACAAAGGCTCCGGCGGCGCCACGCTTGGCGAGGTGTGGCCTCGATGCCGGCCACCGTTGTGCGCAGGCTCTAGTCCTTTGTACTGACCGTTTTTTGCCGTTTTGAGGCGGCGCTGAGGTGAAAGCAGGTGAAGCGGGAGGTGAAACAACGCCCTTCCTCCTCATCCTCCCTCTCTCCACTCCCTCTCCTGAGCTGACGCCATCTGAGCTAGACCTGCTCCAAATACCTGGGTGGAGAGGAGGAGGAGGGGGTGATGGTGCCGGAGGACCGTCTCCTCTCCTCCAAAGCGTCCCGACTCCTTTCAGTCTCTCCTCCCTTGTCCTCCTCGCCCCAGCCCGTTGGTATCCTCCCAGCTTCCCTCCACAGCATCCCTTAGTCTGTATCCGCTCTACGGTCCACCTGCTCGGGCGGAGATACCAGCTGCCACTCGGCGACTCCCCCGCTCCCTCGCACCGCTGCTGCTGTTGCTTCTGGCTCACTTTACCGGCGTCTCGGTAGCAGAGACCCGGGGTCCATTGGCTGGAAACCCCTCCTGTGTTCCCCGTCCCCGGGGTGAGGGCGAACAAAGGGCCGAGGAGAAGCAGGTGGAGTGCCAGAGAAGAGAGCAGGAGCGGGGTGAAGCCCGATAGCGGTGCAGCCATTTAGTCTCTTCCTTTCTCTGTCTCTCCCCTCCGTTCTCCCTCTTCCACCTCTGCCTATTCTCTCTCTTTTCTCTCTCGAGCTCGCCTTGCCCTCTCCCCGTCACTTCCCTCTCTCCCTTGTTCCGGCTAGGTGGCCAGTTCCAGGTCCAGGACCACCGGCACCGCCCGACACCTTCCCCCAGGCTCCCCCGTCTCTCCGTCGGCCTGGAGAGTTGGCATCTACCCGCTGTGGTCCGTGGAGCTGGAGGTCTGAGTCTTAGGAGCGGCGCGGCAGCAGCATCTCTCCTCCCGTACATTCACATCCAACATGGCTTACACACTCACACCGACTGACTGGCTGGCTGGCTCACACACGCTCCCCCAGTGTGTGTGTGTGTGTGTAGCCTCTGAAAGTGTGTGCGCTCCTCTCGCAGCAGCAGCTCAGCCCGGTGGTAGGCTACGATCCACACACACACACACACACACACACACACACACACACACACACACACACACACACACACACACACACACACACTCTCTCCTCCTCTCGGCTTTTTCCACCCCTCCCCCTACTGCTTGCATCTCTGCCGTCTCTCTCTCTTTCTCTCCATCTCTCTATGACTCTCTCTTTTCCTCTCATAATGGTTGGCTCCGGTGTGCAGGGCTGTTACACAGCACCCACGGCGGCGGCCATATCCACAACTGGAACGGGGGTAGTCCCTATCTTACACAATCTCAGTATTATCACCAGATCATCTGAATAATTATCATCTTTACACAGCCCCCCTAGGTTTGGTGCCCTTACACGGAGTTCTTCAGACAAACCTAGTAACATTGCTGCTGATTCCCAGAAAACCTAAAGAGACAGAAAATAAATCTAAAAGCTAATGACGTACCAGTGTGACAGGGTTTTTGATGAACTGCATGAAAGCAAAAAAGCAAGAAACTTGACTAAAAGCTGTAAAACATCATCAACACCAGTAGCTGTAGCAAAATTTAAAAAGTAGGCCTACTTTTTAAATTTCTCCAAAAAAGCTGCAGCTTTGTTAATGAAGAACATAATTTTCTAATTATTCCTCCTATTATTTCTTATAGCCACGTCGTTGCTGCACTCAGGATATCCCTGTCCGGTGATTTCAGGTTAGCTCCCGTAAAAGTGACGTCATCTCCCGTATTATCACAGATGAGTAATTCTCTCTCACACACAGTCCCACACAACACACACAAAAACACCCATAAAAGTCCCAATTCATTAATTTCACTGAACACTGAGTGATTGTGAATAATGTTTTTCAAAGACTAGTCGGCTACAGTATCTTTCATTGGGCTGATGGTCCCATAGGGATTCGTATATGTGCTGTAGTCCACATGCACAGTCCTCCTAAATATTATTGGATTACTGTGATTCATTTCAGGAGAAAAGGCACATGCGCGCAATCCGGCCATCATCCCAATTTAACACTAATTTGCGCATGGCTAAATGGGCAGATCCATTTCCTGATACTTCTTGGAAAAAAAAAATCGCATTATGCAAATGTGTGGGCTGCAAATTTCCTCCAACATTCACCCGCCGCACACCCATTCAATACCAATTTACAATGCGGACTGGGTGCTGTAGTTTTTCTAATGACACGGATGTCTTCCTGTGGCTGGTGGGTGGAGTCGCGCGAGGCGTGTCAGTCAGGCCGAGACCGACGGCGTGAACGCGCATCGGCATGCACGGCCACATGCACGGCCACATCCCTCGTGTGCTGGGGGGGGGGGGGCAGATTTCTATGGTTACCATGGTACTTTAGAGAACCAAGTCTCCTCACAGAGAGAAAAAAATGTTTCATTTGTGGGTGAAGTATTTCAGGGGTTTTCTACCAAACACACTCCAGGTGACAGAGCTTACCTTTAGGATGAACTGGAGCTGGACTAAAGTGAGACAAAGCATCAAACTTCCAAAACTTCCACTGAAATACTGAAACCTGTCCTGAAAGCTGGCATCACATCTCTGACTCCAAAACCTCCAAATACCACTTTTATGAGTTGTGGCCTTTTGTCTGAAGAGAACATTTGACAAACCTCTTTTTTTTTTCTTTTTTTCTTTTTTTTTGTTAAATGCAAAAAGGGGAGGAAAAAGGGTGGAAGTAAATAAAACCAGGACGTTTATAATTCTATTATTTTGTATTGCAGCTTAAATCAAGTGTTACCCAGAATGACTTATGCCTCATAAATGGTTGTGATGACCCTAAAATTCATTGATGCTAAATGGTTCCACCTCATTGTCAAAGTGCTGGGAAATTATCTATGGAAGCCATTAAATTGTATATTTTACTGCCTGTTTAATGTTAGTTGCTGCATACTCAAATCGACCAATCTGAGATTGCCCCATGCTGTCCTTCACAATTTAAAAGTTGAAGTGTAGGATGAAAACTGTCTCACTGTCTTCACCTCAGCCAAAATAAATGAAAACTAAAGGTTGTGACTGTCATTTCTTAAAGGTCACTGATATGACTGTGTGTGAGTCCCAGTCAGTTTGGATCCCTGGATCCCTGGATCCCTGGATCCCTGGATCCCTGGATCCCTGGATCCCTGGATCCCTCTCCCTCTCTCTCTCTCTCTCTCTCTCTCTCTCTCTCTCCTCTCTCTCTCTCTCTCTCTCTCTCTCTCTCTCTCTCTCTCTCTCTCTCCTCTCTCTCTCTCCTCTCTCTCTCTCTCTCTCTCTCTCCTCTCTCTCTCTCTCTCTCTCTCCTCTCTCTCTCTCTCTCTCTCTCTCTCTCTCTCTCTCTCTCTCTCTCTCTCTCTCTCTCTCTCTCTCTCTCTCTCTCTCTCTCTCTCTCTCTCTCTCTCTCTCTCTCTCTCTCTCTCTCCTCTCTCTCTCTCTCTCTCTCTCTCTCTCTCTCTCTCTCTCTCTCTCTCTCTCTCTCTCTCTCTCTCTCTCTCTCTCTCTCTCTCTCTCTCTCTCTCTCTCTCTCTCTCTCTCTCTCTCTCGAGTTCGGAGCACTGCCACAGCAGTATGGTGATCCAGAATGCATATCCTTCTATTTCAAATAAAGAACTGAATATACCAAAGAATATGCTCCCCTCCCTCCCCTCTCTGGGAGTCAGCCCTCTCCCTCCAGCGCCGTTCTCTGTCACCAGGATTTGATGCTGAGTTTTTTTTTTTTTTTTTTGGGGGGGGGGGGAGGGTTGTTGTATTTTCATGTCTGCCCTGACACCCTCACGCCTCACTCAGTGGTTGTGATTACTGTAGAATTTAGGTTATTGTGATGCAGGCTGGCAGCATTAACAGGATTAGGAGTGTGTGTGTGTGCCGGGGGAGCATGAGGACACCTAGACAAGTTGTGACTAGGCAGCGTAGCCGACGGAGTGGCAGGTATTACTGGGTTTAACCATTCAGCAGTGGTAGTTTAAATGCAATGAAAGACTTTTCAGCATTGCAGGAGCAACTTTTACTCTCTGCCACCCGTCACAGAATGGTCAGAGGTCAAAGTGTACCCCAAAGCAAAACATGCCCCCATGGTAGGTGCTTTACAGCCACAAAAGGAACCAAAGTTTTTGTTTTTTGCTGCTTAAAATATTGAGATCGAAACTGAAATAACATTTTTCCAATGCTCCTCTTTGCGAAATGAATACATCATTGTTTCACTTTTAGAGACTGCAGCACTTCCCATTCATTAAATATCATTATTATCTCCTTTCCAGTTATGTATAAGCTGTCGTGTAGCTCTGGTCTCCTTGTAAGACTGGAAAAAAAAATCACTTTCAGGTGCGAAGTACTGTCTTAACTAACCCTAACCCTAACAAGAGCATTGGTAGTTAACAGTTTATTTTCAGGGGAGGAGTAAACGATGAAATTCTCATTTCAAAGAGAAAACTGGACGCATTTGACAAAATCTTGGGGCAAATTGAATCAACTGGCTAAACAAAAAACTGTTTCTTCGATTGGTATTAACTCAGACTCACTTGAAGTCCTCAGAGAAAAGAAAACGAGGACCGAATTGAAAGAGTTATAGGCCTTGAAGGTCATCCTCAGCCTGCTGTCTTTAACAGCCTTAAAAGCTCTTTCATTGGGTGCCTTTTGGGGCCTCAGCTTTCTACTGAACACCTTGGATGGGTTTTTAATTCAGCTGCAGTCAGATTTCATAATATAAACAGTAGTTGCTTTGATACATTGCTGTAGATCATGTTTCTAATGTATTATATTCATTAAATTATTCCATTGTACCATCTGTATTGTACATCTAAGTTGTTTGATGGCAAATAAGTTTCCCCTTTTGGGTTTCTCTATTCTGTTTCATTACATTTTATTGAAAATTACCATTTTGATAGGACAAATATAAAGTAAATGGCCTTGAGTATATGAACCCTTAGAAATGACCTGGTTTTCCGTCTAGGTCATTCAGAAAATGGGATCTGGTCGTCATCTAAGTCACAAATATAGACAAACTCAGGTGTTCTTGTAAGCTTTACTCGACCCATGATTAATTGATGGCCGTGCTGGTGGAAAATGTAAAAACCCTTGGATTTAAGAAGTGGCCACACCTGCTTCAAATCAGACCTGGTTAATGTTCAGGAGGAATTTTAGAGCCCTCTTCCGTACTGCACTGTCTCAGCTCAGAGATGGTCTCAGAATATCTGGTTAGAGCTGCTCTCTTCAGGTCATTCAACATTTATGCCGGATTAAGGTCTCGGCTCAGATTGAACCATACCAACAGGTGGATTTTCCTTTTTCGAAATCTTTCACTTCTCGTTTTGTCTGTTATTTAGGGTCATTGTTCTGCTTCGTTGCCCAGTCTATACCCAATTCATCAGACAGATAGTGACCAAATTTAAATTCCCCTCCATGAGGAGGTGGGTGAGTGTCAGAGGACATGATGAAATATCACCTGAAACTAATGAATTTTTCATTTCAGGAATTTTAACATGATTGAAGATTAAAAAAAAAAAAACTGAATTATTCTTGTAGGTAAGTAGCTGAGAATCGTTTATTAACTGAATTTCAAACCAAACCTAATTAAAGCTAGATAACATTTGTTATTTCAGTGAGATGAAAATCAAAACAAATGAGTCAAGTTAATGTGTAGAGTTTACTCTACGCTGGGAATTCTGGGAAGATGCTCTCTTGAAATTTAAGAGCACATATTGTGTTGACGGACTTGAGCATGAGAAAATTGACTCACCTTTTTGTCTACAGTGAACAGCAGCTCAGGTGGCAGCAAAAACTATAGGTAGAGGAAAAGAGACCGGGTCTGAGACCTGTGAACTATTTCATATGCCCGTAATTGACCCAATAATATACCTTAATTTCTTTTTCTTTATACAACAGTTATTTCCTTGGCATGTACATTTTCAGGTCAGCTCAGGTAGTTGAATGAAATAAATCTCAGTGAACAACCGAGTATATATGAGTTATATATCAGCGATTCATATTAAAGCTTCATTTTATTTTTACTTCAAAAGAAAATTTTACTCACCTTTTCTCCAGCATAATGTGAATGGCAGCAGCTAAGGTGGTAAAAACAGAGTAGACAGAGAAAAATGGTTAGTAAGATAAACTTTATATAACAGCGACATTGTGAATTTGAGCACAACACTGGAGTAAAATGTCATTTTGTGTTTTTAAATCAAAGCCTTCTCACCTTCTTATCCACAGCAGCAGCAGCTCCATTAGAAGAACACAATAAGAGTAAAGAACAAAAATGATTAGTGACAAAAATCATTCATTGAAACAGCTAATTAAATCATCTTCACGTAACCATACTTATACAAAAACATATCTTTCTTCTGTCTTTACATGGTGGTCTATTCTTCATCACTGTACATCACAGACTCATACTCACCTTTTAAGTCCACACACGTCCACAACAGCTGCGCAGGACGTAGACTTGGAGAACAATAAATATTAAGTAGTTAGGTACAGGTAGTTATTATGATGAACAAAACGATAAACTGATTAAAACTATTAGCACCTTTGTCTTTATACGACGAACTACAGTAGAGACTAAGTCACTTCCTCCACAAGTCACAAGCTCATACTCACCTTTTAGTGCTCAGCTCAGGAGACGGCGTTTATTAAGACAGAAAAATTGTCTTTGAATCAATAACTATGTAATGTGGAAACCTGTACACAGTGAATATATTAGGATCAGTTGCTTTCACTTTAGTAAAGTCAGAAGCTCATCAACATTTAAGAGCAGCAGTTTAGGTGACAAAAGGGAATAACAAAAAAAAGTGAAAGTAAGTGATATAACTAGTTGTAGCTAATTTAAATAATAGTATATGCACAGTTTTTTATCTAAAACTATTCAATTTTTCGTTAAGTCAGACGCTCATTGTCACTTTTTTTTGTCCTCAGTAAACAGCTGATCATGAGAGTAGCAGAGAGAGAAATGGAAATTAATAGTGGTTGGTAAGCCCTTGATTATCTCTGAATTACTAACTAATTAAAAAATATAAATAAACACAGTTGAAAAATGTGTGGATTATAATATATTCTTGGGCACTTTATTAAGAACAAGCTCTTAACCTTTTCACACAGTGAGCAGCACCATCTCCCTACAGTCAACAGCTAAGTCAAACATGGTTAGTGACAGAGATGATCTTGAATTAGCTTTTTTTTAAACATAAGTGGCTGTCTTTAAGTACAAGTTTCTAACGTATTAAGAAAGTGGCACAGAATAAACTTCAATTGACTGTTTTTGTCTCTAAGAAAGCATTTTTACACCTTTAGCACAGATTCCGATTCAGACACGTTTCCCTGTGTTTACAAATTTTGTCTCTTTTAAGTGTGCTGGTAAATTAAAGGCAAACGTAATAGCTAATAATATGCTTAGGTTTTGTAGTTTTCTTTCATCCTTATGCAGTACAATCCAAGTCAGAGCTAACTTTATCATGCTTTGTGCTTCCAGCCACCGACGTAGTGGATTCAAACCATCCCCAGCTGTGTGAACAGCAGACCTACCAGTAGGAGCCACTTGTAATTTGTCAGATGGAATATTCATTCGTTTTGAAATAAACGATTGGTACTGACAAATGGTACTGTGCCCTGCCAAACACAATAACTACCTGGGACATGTTCAGCCCTGCTAGATGCAAAGGCTGCCCCACAGGATCAAAGAAAGATTTGTTTAGCGGCTGTAAGAAAATGTGCAAAATAAGAAAAAAAGCCAGTTCAAGAGGCTACCTAAGACATTTTCAGCCCTGTCAGATACAAAGACTCCCTGAGATTTTGCCTGCCCAGCTAGACGCAAAGGCAAGCAAAGTTAAATCAAGTCAAAACATCAATAATATCAGTATGAGGAAATAATGGACTGATGCAATCAGTGCAAGGTGCTGACCAGAGTTTCACCAGCTCTGCTGGACTCAAAGGCTGGCATGGCAAGAAATGGTTCTCCCTGATGTTTTGGGTGAAGTCCTTGAAGTCCAGCTGTGGATCAGTAATAATAAATGAGCTCAGATATTTCCAGAGAGAATGGCAGTCCTGTAGCACAGTTCAGTCAGTCCCAGTCACTGTCATCTGCCCACCTTGCAGCTTTTTCTTGGTCTGTCACTTCCTTGATTTTCTTTGTGTAGCTTTGTTGTCAACTTCCAGAACAGAGATTAAAACCCTGTCCTGATAACTGCACTCCTCCCTGTGAGGGTTACCTTGAAGAAAACAGCTAACAAAAGGAAATGCAGCAAAAGCATGATGACGATCATGCATGAAAGCAGAAGCGCCATCCAAGAAAGGAGAAGGAACATGAGTGAAAGTACCAATAATGAGGGGAGAAGGAACATGAGTGAAAGTATCATCCAAGAAAGGAGAAGGAACATAAATGAAAGTACCAATAATGAGGGGAGAAGGAACATGAGTGAAAGTATCATCCATGAAAGCAGAAGGACCATGAATGAAAGTATCAAGAATGAGGGGAGAAGGAACATGAGTGAAAGTATCATCCATGAAAGGAGAAGGAACGCAAGTGAAAGTACCAGCAATGAAAGGAGAAGGAACATGAGCAACAGCAGTGGCACCATGCATGAAAGGAAGAGGAGCATGGACAAAAGTAGGTGCACTATGGATGAAAGGAGGATGAAAGGAGGAGCAGCAAGTTGGAAACAAAGAACAGCAAAGGGAGCAGGTTGGAAAAGAGGAAAATAAACAGCAGGACCATATTGTTGCCCCTGCATCCTGCAGGAGTGGAGAAGGTGGTGGTTCTTGAGCCCACTGAAGACAATGGGCATCACTGTGGTTTGGGTCATCAGGACGCCACCCACTGTTAAAAAGTTGACTGAGGCCACCTGAAGAGGCAAAGTATAAAAATGCAATGTTCCACATTTTCAAAAAACAAACTAACAACCAAATTGACGATTTTTGATGCATGTACATTGTAGTTAAATTTTTACTGACTGCACCAATTAGGTCTTTGCTGCCGCACTCATTTTAAGGCCAAAACTGAAGGTAGGTCATTTTAATGATGACGAGATATACTTTTATGACAAACATCAGTGGAAAATTGAAAACTCCTCTGGACATCAGTATTTAGAGATTGATAAAACAAGTTGTTCACGTGTTTACTTTTTCCCGCAGTAAGTTGAAGTCAGCTGAGCCAAACAGCTACTAATGAACTATAGCACTATTTAATTTTCTAAAACATTAAAATAATAATTATGATTCACTGCAAGTAAATAGTAAAATTGGACCTGGTCATTCAGTCATATCATCAGTATCCCATTATTATATTAGAACAGAATAGTGATTATAATAAATTGTGTCAGGCTCCCCAAAAGGTTTCAGTCAAAAGGCACAAATTAGTATCTCTTAAACTTTTGGAAAACAATGTTTATCTCTGCAAATTACAGTTGCATTTACCGAATAATTATGAATAAATATATGAATACGAGTACTCAAACCATTGCAGCAGAGAAGGTAAACATCAGTCAGTGATCTTGGCACCACCTCATGATGTGGTGAGTTGACTGACTCCTTACCTTCATATGGCATTTCGCACAATGTACTCATCTTAATCACCGATTGACTTCAGGGCATCATGAAAATAAACAACTATTTGTACAAATCAGACGAGTCTCAAGATGGAGATTTTGGAAGTGATGAACTGAAAATCAAGAGGCATGAAGGAGACTACTGGATCCTGCGTGCAGGATGTGGGATGGACCTTCCTGAACTGCCTGGGAGACCAATCTCCCTTCTCTTAAATACATATTAAATCCATTTCCCTACGAAGGGATGAATATTGCATAATGTCAGAGCTCAAACTGATCTGTTGTAGTCTGTAGTCCAATTACACATTTAGTTCAGTTTGGCTCCCAGGCTCAAAACATCACTGATCCGTTGTTGCGTTTTGGGAGTTTATCCAAGAAAAAATTCACAAATGCGATAAAAGTTTAAAGCTTAAGGGTCTGAAGTCAAACTTCAACAGTCAGACTGGATTCTCCATCAGAAGATCTGACTCTGGTCTGATTTGGCCTGAACGCCCTGACGTCTGGTCTTCACGGTTCCGTCGTTTCCGTGGTAACATCTGAGCAAAGTTTTAGGATTGTTTTTTTTTGTTTGTTTGTTTTTTTTAAGCCCAGTTGCCATCTCTTTTTTTCCGAAAATTTCCGACTCCAAATTTGGAGAATTTGAAGCAATCAAGTAAAAACAACTTTTTCAGATCAAAACGCAATAAATAATAATAAAAAAAAAAAGCATTCCGCAGATCACAGTTTTACCCTCCAAAACTTGTTTTACACCCAAAAAAAAGTCGAGTGTCGCTCAAGGCAAAGTTTTTCCTAACAAGTCGACCATTTTTTAATCTTTATATTTAACAAATAAAATTAATTCAGTCCTAATCTTGACCTGAAACCTAATTTTTATGGTTGGAGGTGGATTAATAGGGTTTACTTTGATTTGTGACAACACCTGAAGAACACATGGCCCACCGGCTGACGCTCCAGTTTTCCAGCTGGTTCTTCTCTGCTTGCCTTTTTCGGAGGTTTGTTGTTTGCTCCAGCAGACAGGTGTGGTACTGGGCCGCCTCAGGTCAAGTTCGGGTCCAGAGGAGGGCGGAGGGAGGTCAGCAGGGGTAATACGGATCCACAATTCACTTTGACTGGCGTGCGTGCACGTGTGCATACGTACGTGTGTGTGTTCGCGTGGAAGACACATGATGGAGCCCGATGGAGGTTCGAGCGCAGCAGCTCCATCCATCCACTCATGTGATCAGTTTTAGAAAGAAGCTTCAAGTGCCTCACCCTGTTTCCCGGTCCAACACTAAATAACACGGCCATGAGTGTCTGATGAGGGCCAATACATTCAGGTTTGAATAAAAATAATATCCAGCTAAAGACAGCTGTGACATGCTGGTGGGGGGGGGGGTTCCTCAACCTAGCATCCCAAAAGTTATGTTTCTTAAAGTATAACCATTATTTTATTCCTTTAAAAGGATTAATCACAACTAGAATGAATGTGGATCATTGTAATCAAAGCTTCAAAGTGAAAGTAGAGTTTAATTAGCTTGGTAAAAACACAAATACATTAACACACGACTTTGATGAGTTTCATTTAGTCCAAAAGGCTGGTTGTAGTTGTTTTGTTTTTATAAATAGTTGTTAGGTGCCATAGACAGCGCGAGTAAAAACCTTGCGTGCTTTTTAATGGTATGTCAAACTTTGGTAGGCATTATGTGGTGGTGCAGAAGAGAGAGAACGAGAGGCGGACAAAACTATAAAAAGGCAAGCAAAAACATACATTACAACAATAATAACTTTATAATAAACTTTAACGCATTTTGAGTGAAGATAGTGAATCTGTTTGCAAATGTTTGATATGTTTTATGTGGTTATCATGCTAAAGATAAGTAAGTTATTTTAAGGGTACTAAAGGAAGAGATTGCCAGAAGGAGGGGTCCATGGGTCAGACTCACTCCTGTGGCCGGGGTTAAGCCTGAATGGTATGTGCTGTACTGGAGCGCCCCAAAGAAATACTTTTAAGGAAAAATACATTAAAGACACAACCTTGAACTAATCACTGATCTCTGTAAACAAAGGAGGCGCGAAGAAGTTGTACATCCTAGCTTTACAAATATATTGAAGAGTCTGCTGTCGCCACCTTTATTTTTTTATGACTTCACTTTCATTCTTTCACTCTTGTCCATCTTTATTTACCTTTTTTCCCTCATCTCGTGATGTCATCTCGTCTTGTTTTTTCCTTTTGTGTTTTCATCTCTCTTCTTGCTTTTGTTGTGCTTTCATCTTGGTATCAGCTCTGATGATTCTGACCATCTCTTTGAGCAGCTGAAAAAGGAAAAATACAACTGTTAATTTATGTTCATCATAAAAGTTAAGTTATATCTTTCTGCCGATATGTTTTAGTCGAAGCCATCTTAAAAGTTTTTTGCCCTGTTGACTTTTAAAGAACTGTAGGAGTAACAGGAAGTGAGAATGAGTGTCATGTCACCTGAAGCACAAAAGATTAAACAAAGCAACTGAACAGATGCGGTTTTGTTGGCACAGCTTTGTCAAGGAGCATATGCAGTAAACTTTCTATAAGTAACTGCCCATAAACCATGGTGACACCGCCATGATGATATAATAATGGAGCACAGAGTGACGATGTTTTCAGAAATATGAAGTCATAGTTGGACGAGACTCACTGTCCTGATGACTCGCACGTCTTGGCCAGTGGTCAGGGATGCCTTGCCTTGCGTCCCAGTCACTGTCAGCAGTGATCATTGTGGTCAACCTGCAGGGGATACTGGCTCAGTTCAAAGATGTGTGTGTCCTCTGGAAGTCTGACAGATTAGACCTGGTGGGTGACACACGCACTGACAGAGACGCACACATGCATACACACACCGAAAGAGAGAGCAGAGTAGATTACACAGCATATTTCACATTAAATACATCCCATCCAAGTTACAAAATATGAAAATCCTTGTGACCTTGAAAGTCTTTGAGGTTTTAATAGCCTCCAGTCTATCAGGGCAAGATAGCAGCGAGGGCACCAGGGGAAACATTTCTGCCATGAAGCAATTCTGGCTCCTATTGTGGGAAAAGATAGATGCTTAATTACACCAAGTCGAAACCACCTGCAAATGTGAAAACTTGTTAAGATATAAATAGAGTCAAACTGTAATCCCAAATAAAATGAACATCTTCATTACTCAGTGAAGCCAATTTCATCCGCAAATACGAAGACTAAAATAAACCGAGGCCCGGTTAGAAGACCATTAAAAGTAATCAACTATTAATTAGCGATAGAAAGGGAAGGACTATAAAATACAAACTATATGTACATATTTGACCATAAGATCAATACACATATTTATCGATAGCTGAGGATCTGTATTTCCAGTGACGAGCATAAATGTGTCAAGCTGTAAACATCACTCCATAAGACCCTGAAGAATCCACAGTCTACCCTTAAAACTCTGAGGTTATAAATAGCCTCCGCCTGTCAAATCAAATAAGAATCTGATGTATAAATCAACTTGGACTGATTCCGACTTGCTGCTTTAATTAAGTATACAAAATGATTTGATGTGACTTATTAAATAAACACATGAATGAATATTATATATATTCCTCTGATGTTTTAAATATATTAATGACAGGCTAACAGGACTTTACATACTGTATGTAACAGTTTTGTGTCCACCTTAATTTTGCATTCTGAACAACTGGTCAGATTAATTAGGATGAGTACGAAACCTAATAGAGAGAGTCTTGAGCGGCAGGAAGGAGTGCTGTGCCACTTAGAGCTATTTATAATGGATCAGAGCGGCTGGACAGACTATAAACACTAAACGAAACTGACTGACAGACAGTTACTACAACACCCTGTGGGGCTGTAAGGGATGAAAGAGGATGATGTGAGGGGAGTGTGAGAGCAGCGAAGAGACTGGAGAGGAAAGGAGTAAATTCAAGCTTTAAAAACAAAAAAAACAAACAAACAAACAAACAAACACAAAAAAATACACACTACATTTCAATCACACAGAATCCAAAACAACAGAAAATAATGACACAGTTTTGATAAATTGCTGAGGTCATAGATTACCCATAATTTCTCAGCTGCTCATTAAAAACAGTACAAACACACTGGCCTGCTCTCTCCTTTGGCTGGTTTGCTGTGTTTTCTTTCCATGTTTTAGGAAAACATTGTCATAACCTTCTGCATGCTCAGCCCTCAAGACTGTCACATTTAATACTGCTGAAAATCCCCCCAGATGAAACTGCATGCATGAAATAGCAGTTAATAAAAGTAATCAATTAAGGTTAAGAAAGGTAAGAGATGACAGAAGACTGAGGTGAGGATAGGACAGAAAAAAAAATGATAATAGGAGATTGAGCACAAGCAGCCAAAACAATTGCTTTAATAAGAAACACTAATTTGAAATGGTGCAGCAAACAGGACAGGAACCAGCAACACACAAGACCATTCCCATTCCCCAAACTCCCTTTTAATGATTATTTTTCTGCTTTGCCTCATAGCTTTTGATTGTATTTACGGGAGAAGAATGATCACAGAAGTGTTTACTTTTCATCTAGTTTATCACTGGAGAAATGTGTTGTGCATAGTCTGCCTCCGCAAATAATAACCTACATGATCTCGATGGCAATGGCAAGTGGTGGCACCAACTTTTCAGCTCGGTGTCCAGCTTGGCCTTTCAGGTAGCTGAAACCTTTTCTGTCATTCTGCATCCATTACAGTTTTGAGAAGAAATACAAGATGCTACAAATCTATCGAGGCTGCTCTATGATGTAAACAAAACAAAACACAAAAAACACAACCAAAGGATGTTCAGTATACTTAAGGTACCTATTTTCAAATTGTGTGAAAAGAACTGGGCTGTAATTTGGCTTTGTATGGTCCATTTGTTTCCAAAACATCTGTTGGTGTTTACTGTGCAAAAGTAAAATATGGTGTAGGTGGATTTTGAACTCTTGACAATAGTTGACTGCTCTAAATGAGATTAGCAGCCACAGTAATCTTACCCTCTAAAAATCAAAGCCAATAGCAGACTTTTAGCTCAGGACAAAGAAGCCTCTCTTCAGAACTCAGATAATTTCATCATTCACTGTACAGTCTGTAGACCTAATTCAAATGAGAAAATCTTATTCCCAGTTTAGCTGAAGTAATGTGGGTCAGGAACAGCTGGATCCTGCTGCCGTCTGCTCTACAGTCCATTAATAGCCCTGTTTATGCCCATGTGAACAGAATATGTGATATTGTTCTCCAAACAGGGAAATAATGCTGCTTTGTCTGGCTGTTAGGACGGGATTGAAATGACCACATGTTTTGCTTCCTCTGTGTCTTGAAAATGCTATTTAAAATGAACGTTTATTTTGGGGAAACATTGTACAGCAGATGAGGAAATTGAACTGTTTTGGAAAAAACACTAACAAGTTCCTTGGTACCTTGTTATCACTAATGCTGGACAGTCCACATGACAGGAGTTTAAATAGATGTGCCAGCATGGGGCTTGTTCCAGCCTTGCATGCATATTAAATCAGAGGAGGTGGAGAGCAGGATTTCATCTGCATTTTTAAAATTTCTCAGCTTGGGGGAGCACTACAACATTTATACAATTTCCTGTATGTCATGCACAATATTAGAAACGCTATGAATTGGATTTTCACAAGCCCTCTGAGAATTAATCATTTAATCGCTCAGCTGTGATATTCTCTGGCATTTCCTGGGAGGGACATTGTAATATTTGTTTGCCTGTTGAATTTTCTGGGAATGGTCTCACCAGTGTGTCTGCATCACCAGCCCACTGAGGGCTTTGGTGTTGCTTAGTATTTTCATTCATGTCTGAAGTGGAAAACCTGGCACCCGAAACTTGAGTAATTAGAGCTTTGAAAGAGGGGAAATAAGACATGACACATGTGATGCTGGCGTGAAAACACCATCTATGGGACGACACGTGCACTGTTGCTAAGGTCATTTTTAAAGGTTGCAGTGTGTCTTTTCAGTGTTAAGTTTTATTGTGAGTGACCCAGAGAAAACAAAACTGGGAGCAGTTTTAGTGTGTGTGCATGTGTGTATATGCTTGGTCAGTGGTCTGGGTTCTATGTATTGAGGGATCAATAACTGGCTGACTCCTTATAGGAAGTCTCCTGCTGCCTCGAGCCTCCAGGCGGCGGCCCGCATGCTTTCTGTCGGTGTGGGTTTCCATGGGAACAGTCAGTAAAAGAGTGTGTGTGAGGTTGGGGGGGTGCACGAAGACTAGATGTATGTGTGCGTGTGTATGTGTAAGAGAGAGACAGAGAAAATAAAAGGTGAAAACAGAGAGTGAAGGAGATGCTAAAAGTAGAGAGTAAGATGCTAGCAAGATGTGCAGACGCACACACACAAACACACAAAATACATCAAGAAAAATGTGGACCCAGACAGAGAGACAGGCTTTAGAGATAAGGTCGTCTTGGGTCCTCATTACTTTTCCCCTCTCGTATAACACTTCCCTTAAGTGCCTGCTGCCATCGGCCCTTTGCCTCTCTGTTGATCTATGCCACAGGGGGGTTTATGGGGGGGGTTGTTGTGGATGTGGTGGGGCAGGCTACAGGCCGTCTATAACCCAACGTGGGGAGATCCTGAGCGGCAGGCCAGCAGGTGGCCACTAGCCTGCTGCTCATCTGTCCAGTTTGAAAATGATGCAGAAGTGATGCATATTCAACACAGAGCAAGGGTGATGGAGGTGGGACAGGGTGTGGGTCTGTGTGCGTTCGTGTGTGTGTGTGTGTGTGTGCCCCAGTGAGAGAGCAGAGAGGAGAAAGAGAGCGAGAGGGGCATTTCATGCCATTCAGAGGAGCCACTTTCTGGAAAACCCCCTCTCTCTGACACACACACCCACACACGCACACACACACACGCACACACACGCACACACACGCACACACACGCACACCCACCCACCCACACTCACCCACACTCACCCACACACACCCACACCCACACACACTATGACATATGGCGGCAGCTGCCCGGCACGTGTCTTGATTGTATGAATTAAGAGACAGCATGGTGCGCGCATGAATAATGAGCCTGGCCTCTCTACGGTGACGCGCATCACTTGATGAAAAGATGAAAGAATTCTGGGAAGAGGAGAGGTGAAAACCTCCTGCAGAGCTACTTCTCCTCCTCTGATTCATAACTGTTGCTACAACAGATGGCTACCTATTTCGCTTATTTCCTCAAACTCTGTATTCTCCGCTCCCCTGTCACTCTGCCTTGTTCACATTCAATTTAAATATGTTTGATTTATCTCATTTTATTCCTTTTCAGTTTGAACAGGGTTTCAGGTGTTTGCCCTTAAGGAGGAGATTAAGCTGGAAAACTAAGTGTGATTACAAAAGGGAGCAGCCCTCAACCTTTCGAGCTGCTTAGCTTTTTACTTTTTCAGACAGAGGTAATGTCTACCTGTGACCAACACCGACACAGATGCACACTGACAAATGTTTTCTTTTAATCCTTTCAGTTTTACTCCCTAAAGTAAGTACTGGTTGAGCATAAAAATCCCTCTGAGTCAAGGTCAACTCTCTAGATTTTTTAAAAGCTTTCAACTGCACCCTGAGCTCTTCACCAGTGAGCTGAGCTCAGTAAGCTTTGATTTGAATGGGCCTCTCTTCCTGCCATCATTGATTATTAGTTGTTCAGGATCAAAATGACACACACACACAAACATCTAACACATATTGTGTTAGTTTTTCACGATAATTTTCTTTGTCTTAATCGTTGACATTGTGAAAACTGCTGTTGCTATGGCAACTGATGAAAACGCACCTCATTGTTGGCATCTTAATAATTTACTGTCAAGGAAGGGTATGTCACAAAGGTAATTTGTAAAATAAATAAATAAACAAACAAGTGACTGTATTTCATGAGCAGCTCTGTGAAGTTCACTCATTAACGCTTTCCCTTTTCCAACCCCCAAACAACAGACCTGTGGGTAAAATGAAATATTAGATAGGAAAGCTCCTAGTTTCTCTCATGACCCTTGAGAGTTTGTGGTGATTCTTAACAAACCCCTGAAACTATCACCTTTCAAACAGCATCACTCCTCTGCACACACTACCTGTGTTCATTTAATGGTGCATGTGATGCTGAACCTGTGTGTGTGTGTGTGTGTGTGTTTGTTCACACTCACAATATGCCTGCTGCTTCGCTGCCACTGCCTCCATCTTGCGATATTAAATGTGCTTTGGCTGTCAGCCACTCAAAGGTTGAATTTCTTCAACTATAAATTTATTTGGTTTATTGTTGACTGACAATGTCACTAAAAGTCATAGACTCAATGTCCAAAAGTATTTGTATATACTGTAATATCAAACATCAGTTGCCAGCTGGAATAGCAAAATATTCTGCTGCCACCGCTGCACGGCACAAACCCAGTGCGTCCCTGACCTTATCACCAAAACACACCAGCTGAACTGAAGTAGTCCTCGATGTTACACCTACATAATTATAGCACAGAAACCTTTGTAATCCACCAGTGAAAGCCAGTAAACAGGATCTCGTTAGTGAAACTTCATATGGAAGTAGGATGACCGTCAGGAGATTTTGAGGCTTTCTGAATCGCACAACAAGGTCAAAATTATTGTCCAGGACAAAGGTTTCCCCTGACTTGTGGCTCAGTGAACTGGAATACAGGCTGGAAATTTTTATGGTGAAAACAAACCCAGAGACCGTCCATCAATGCTTCTCATGCGCACGACAAAATAAATCCAATGCTGAAGAAGGAGTTGTTTGAAAACAGAGGAACATTTTCACCTTTTCCCCACTGAAGAAATTTCCTTCTGACAGTGACCCGAGCCTTGAAATAATATTGTTTCTAAACTCTTCACCATCACACAAGAGTTTCACAAATCTTTCTCAGTGACAGCTGAAGTGAACAACTCCACGAAAAGCTGTTGGTGAGCAGGAGAGTTCAGACTTGACTTGCATATTAAAGTATATTTTCAGACATCAGTCCTTGGCCTGGTGGATAAAGCAATAGCATGTTCAAATACAAAAATAGAATGGATGCTGAGTGCATTTACTTTCACACGTGTTTTCACTGAAATGACAACCTATAAGTAACCTGCGTTTTTCCTTTTATCTTTATTTCTTCTTGCTTTCATTGGAGTTCATTTCAATGCAGGTTAAGGCGGCGCAATAAATCAATTTTATTGATTAGTTGGTAAACATCTGTATTTCAAGATTGGTCTGGAAAAAATAAAATAAAATCTAAGATTTAGTTTTTAAATCCAGCCCTAATGCAGGTCATCTTCATGCAGCATCTTTCATTTCTTTAGACTTCAGAGGTGCAATGAAATGAAAACAAGCAGTGTGTTTTGTTAAGTAATGTATTCCATTGTACTAAAATGTACAAAGCCCCAACCAGGACCTCCTCTTCTCTCTGTTGTCTCTGCATTACACCCTTTCTTTTCTTTCCTTCACCTCATCTCTGTCATCTCAGATCTTTCCTTCAGCCTCTCACTCTATTTCACACACGCTGTCTTTGTTCCTGTTATTCCAGCCCCCTGGCTCCCTCTCTCTCTCTCTCTCTCACTCTCTCACTCCCTCCCTTCCTTTATTACCTCCAGCATCCAATTGGCCAAATCAAGTAGCTCCAACCAAAAACGATGTCATTAATTATTTGGGTAGAGATTATGTGGTTAAGCCGCCTCTGCATGTGTGTGTGTGTGTGTGTGTGTGTGTGTGTGTGTGTGTGTGTGTGTGTGTGAGAGCACACATACATGTGTGATTTGGCGTTATTGTGTGATATCCAGGGGCCAAATTATTAGATTCAGATGAGAACATGGATGGTCAAATTGTAAATTGTAAATTTCTTGCACCTTCTGCTACTCCAATGATGCCATGAACACAAAATAACTGCAAACAAACATCACCCCATCCACAATAATCCCCGCAGCTGCAAAAACGCAGCAGGGAAAGAGGACAAATGAGAATGAACAAGTGAAATGTCACTGACATCAAAACATAAAACACGTCTAGCAGAGATGTGCGAGACGAGAAAAGAAAGGTGAGTCATGACAGTGAAAGTCATGACAAAGGAAAAGTAATAATCAAGGCAAAATGCATGTAAAGAAGACAATCGAAGAATTAAATGAAATTATCAAAAATGTATTTTTAATAGTGGTTAGCACTGTCGCCCCACAATAAAAAGCTCGTGGGCTCGGTTCCCGGCCTGAGGCCTTTCTGTGTGGAGTTTGCATGTTCTCCCCGTGCCTGTGTGGGTTTCCTCCCACCGTCCAAAAACATCGTGTTTGGATTACTTAGTGACTCTAAACTGTCCGTAGGTCTGAGTGTGAGTGAGTGGTTGTTGGTCTCTGTGTGTTGGCCCTGTGATGGACTGGCGACCTATCCAGGGTGAGCTGGGACTGGCTCCAGCACCTCCCCATGACCCGGAAACAGATAACTGGTAGAAGATGAATGAATGAATAATTTTTAATAAAGAAGATACAAAAAAAATACATGTGGAGAAATTCAGTTAGTAAAGTCCAACACAAACAGACATGATGGAGCAAATACACAACTGTGTGTCAGGACACTGTCAGTTAGTGCAAGGGCCAGATTGTGATTCATCATACAGGCTGTGTGTGTGTGTGTGTGTGTGTGTGTGTGTGTGTGTGTGTGTGTGTGTGTGTGTGAGAGAGAGAGAGAGGGGAGAAGAGGGCAGAGTGGTTTATAGGCCAGCTGTGTGTAGTCTTTTAGTCAGTCAGTGACCTAAATCACAGAATAAATAGAGTGAGGGAGAATGTGAAGGGAAAAAGCAGGAGACACTGCGTGAAAGGGGCGGTTTAAAGATACAGGAATGAGGAGATAAACTAGGAAGTTGTGGAGTGAACTGGGAAAATAGCATTAGGAAAAAATATTTTTTGAAGAAGGATCTTGAGAGAGAAGGATGTAGGAAGAAGCTGGCATGTAAGGAAAGAACGAGAGAGGGAAGAGCAAGCGAGATGACATCCATGAAGCTGAAATTATGCAGTGCTGATATAAATATCTGAGTTCATTATTTGTTGTTTATCTCCTTTACATTTCCAGGGCAAAATGGGGGGGAAAAAAAAAACAACAACAAAAAGAAACAATTCTCAAGCACTGTGTTGATTCACTACACAAACACACAATAGCTCCCTGCAGCCACAGCTGTCACTCTCTGTATTTGAAACAGCATCGCACCACGACATACATAATAGAAGAACAAATATCCAAAGCAGGCCAAGTTGTAAAGTCGCCACATTGAGGGGTATTAATTAGCTGCTTTTGAATTGAAACACACCCTTGACACAAAATGCTGCATTAACAATTTATGTTGCAAATTAAAGAAGAAATTAATCTTCCTAAATAATTCAGTTGCAGAAACTGTGTTAAGGCTAGTTATACACAAACATTAGAAAAATATGCACCGGATGGATGGAATCGGTTTTTTTCGGCCCAAGTTGCAAATGTTGTTGTAGCCAAAAAATTATATTTTGCAATTCAGAGCAGGGAAAAACATCAAGGAGGTGAATCTATTAACATAACTTTTAGGTTTCATATCCGCTGACTGCCCCACCAGCGCTGGACCACCACACTGCAGGGGCTTCTGTTCTTGTGTGGTAGTAACAATGTCCGACATGCCATTATTTTACAACTAATTTATAACCAATACTGATGCGGGTATTACCCCCCCATCCCCCAAGATTAAAATTATTTCATTAACTTTGCCAATGCAAAATAAAACAAAATGTTAAATGTAATTTATTAATAATTGTTTCTACGGCAGCACGGTGGCATAGTGGTTAGTGCTGTTGCCCCCTCGATAAGGAGGTTGTCTGTTCGATTCCTGAACCTGGAGTTTGGATGTTCTGTGCCCATGCCAGCGTGGGTTTCCTCCAGACACGCCACATGTTTGAGTTCACTGGTGGCTCTAAATTGTCCGTAAGTCTGAGTCTGAGTGTGAGTGGTTGTTTGTCTCTGTCTGTCTCTGTCTGTTGGCCCTATGATGGACTGGCGTCCTGTCCAGGGTTACCCCGCCCTCACCCAGAGTGAGCTGGGATTGGCTCCAACACTCCCTGTGACCCAGAAATGGAAAAGCGGTAGAGGATGGATAGACGGATGGACTGATGGAATCACACTGCAATTGTGTAAATATTTTGGTATTATTAGACAGAGTAAATATGATAATTATATAAACTGGTTTTAGGCTTTGTGTTTCTGTTCTTTCATGGAGCTTGGTAAATTATCCTGAATTCATTTATAGCCTTTTAAATTGTTACATGTCTTTATTCGTAATCAGTAACATAAGTTAAGCCACAGGCTGGAGAGTTGATTCAGCTCACAACAAATTGATTCCCAGCAAACATCTCATCATCCAAAAAGAGACGGGGGGGGCTCAGGAGGTAATTCAGAGGGAGCGCCTTCTTCGACACTGAAGTGGAGACAGCTCAATGTGAACATACACTTCAACCCTGAAAAAATAATAATAATACAATAATGTGAACATTATCCACTGATAACATTTATTAAATATAGTATTAATGTTGCAAAATCAGCCCAGCAACAACGGGAATTACACTCAGCACAGAATTTCTGCCCAGTGCTAACAGCAGTGCAGGAGGAGCCTTCGTATGGTGGAGCAGGCCATATCATGTTGTGCGTCATGTGCTTCTGTCTGCTGAGTGCATTACGCAAGTCAGATATGACAAGTTGGCAGCATGGCAGCATGGCAGCATAGTGGTCAGCGCTGTTGCCCCGCAGTAAGAGAGTTGGTCCGGTTCCCAGCCTGGGGCCTTTCTGTGTAGGTTTCCTCCCACCGTCCAAAGTGTTTGGGTTAATTGGCGACTCTAAATTGTCTGAGTGCGAGTGGTTGTTGGTCTCTGTCTGTCTCTGTGTGTTGGCGACCTGTCCAGGGTGACCCCGCCCTCACCCAGTGTGAGCTGGGATTGGCTCCAGCACCCCCTTTGACCCGGAAACAGATAAGCGGTTGAAGATGAATTAATGCAATTGAATGAAATATATGAGCGTCATGCAATGCCATAAGAAAGAAGGGAGTGGGGGGGTACAAGGCATTTTCCATGAATATGCTCCAATATACAACACTTTGAATATGTGGCAGACACCAGATTCCACTGAGCCAGCTCCGAAAACCCAGATTGGTTGTAAATTAGTTACACATGGTTACAGGGACAGACTTCACTGTTGGACAGAGCGACAACACTCGGCAAACAAATCTTTACTGCAATTATGTTCATGACAGTGAAGCAGTTTGATATTCTGCAAAGCCCTGAAAAAACAAAGAGCATCCTCAGACATGTGAAGGCCTGTACCTATATTTACCTTCGGGAAAACATACATTATGATAGAACTTCAAATATCAGAAGATTGAATTACAGAAAAACAGCGGGTGGGACACATCTTTGATCACTCAGCTTTATACGGCTGAAAGTGTGGCTGGAAAAAAGTGATAGCTGGATGTTCATTAGATTTTATGCGTTTCTCCTCATATTAGGTCCGTGATGTTGGTCTATTGTTGCTGCCAAGCACTTCTTCTGTTGTGAATGAGACACACTATAAATAACCCTACTATGGTTCCCCTATTGGTATGCCCTGTGGTGGGGCCCCCCCCCACTATATTTTAAACAAAGAAATGCCCAGAACCAATGTTTTTATTATTCACTTTTCAATTCACTTCATTTCCAGATCCATAATCTCTTAAACAAACTGATGACAGTTGGACCAAAATACTTGTTTGATCCTGTTCTGGTTTTCAGTTTGCAGCAGTCCTGCCTCACACATCAGTCTGGGATCAGTGCATCTTTTGCCCTCTGTCTAATACAATCTGGATTTCATTGAACTTTGACTTACACCCCTTTTACTGCTACACACACATCAATACCAAAGAAAGACATTTAACAGATCAGACAACCAAACTGGTAATCAACCTCGAAACTAAATCTGTAATCTGACTCTAAGCACCACTCATCATTGGATCCCATTCAGTTTCTGTTTCAATCTGGATGCGAGTCAAACTGCATTCATATTCAGATCAGCATAGCTTTGTGCAGCTCTGGCTCTGGTTCCTCCATCACCCAGTCTGTCTGTTTGGCAGCCTGCGAGTCGCTCTGCAGCCAGAGCTCAGATGGAAATCGGACCAAATTGGATCAATATTGAATCCAGGAGGGAGAGCTGTGTCCTATTACAGCATGGTATTGGAAAGTTAGGCTCCTGATTACCTGTAACGCGATTACTGTAATGCACAGAGAGAGAAAAAGGTAACTGCACTTAAACATCTAATTTTACTCACACACAACAACATCAACAACAAAAAAAACAAACAAAAAAAAAAAAACACTAGGTGGCAATAAGACTGCACTAGATGAGAATTTAATCCAACTGGATGACGATGAGTCTTCTAACTGGACGGAATTAGGAATTCACTTATTTAGTGTAATAGGATTTTGGGATTACTGGGAATATGGTCACAAAAATAATGATAGATTTTCTAAAGAAGGTTTAAAGTCCATTGCCATGTGAGCAGCCCCACAAGCCTAAAGTGCAATTTCTGTGAATGAAACATAAAAAGGCAGCTTTGCTCTTCTTATTACTTTACCCCCAGGAGAAATGTCATCATGATCATCATATTTCATTTATTTCTGGTTGCACATACAGAAACCAAACTCATTCCACACATATATATTTTACAATAACCAAAAAAAAACAAAAAAACAAACCCCTTAAATTTCAATTCCGTTTGAGCACAATTTACTGCCACAGTTAGCACTAACACCACTGAAAACTATAAAATTTGTATAAACTTCAGGATTCAGTGTGCTGCTAAATGTGCCAGAGAGGAGCTGACCCCACATCCCACATTAAGAAATACAGAGTAATATAAACATCTCATCCAGCCCAGATCCTTCAGCTTCAGCTTTACTTAGTGCCTGATCACTCCAAGCTGCAACAGTGAAAATATGACCAGACTGCCATTCCTCATCGTGTCAAAATCAGTTGTGGTTGATCTGATTTGCAACTCAGCCCAGTTGAACCATATGTGGAAACTTTGGACAGAATTCATTGATCACACTGAAAATGCTTTTTTCTGTTGATGGTCCTGTTGATCATGTGACCCGGCTCTTACACCATTAATCAGTCTAAACTCTATTCTGTCAGGCTAAACTGCCTTGAAGAAAGTTCTAGTCTTCATTTGTTTGTTTTTTTCCCACCATCTAAGGTACAGGAATGAGGAGGAAAAATGAAGAACTCCATGAACAATTTAAGAAGAAGTTTGGGTAACCTGCGGCTCCTCTCTGAGCTGCAGCAACGTCTCAATTCGCCCGTGCTTCTGCTCGTCTCTTCAGGGGAACAGACATCTACAGAAGCTGTTTCAGAGCAACGTCTGGCTGTACTGGGTATTGCGTCAATTCAAATATAGTGTGACTTGTTATGTTAGGAAGTTTCACTGCACATATCACTTTCATTTCATTCTCCCGTGTCCAGAAAAGAGAGGCAGACTCTTGAGCTGTTCTGGCATACATGAAATATAAATGAAGTGGAGTTAAGTCTTTGTGTCACAATTCTGATCGTGCTCAGAGTAGTGAGGAGGACAGGGACACTTAGTGGGAAGTCCCAGGCACTCCTGCCAGCGACAAGCTGCCATTCAGTGGAGCACTAACAAGCCCCCATTTTCCACACCTGCTTCTCTGCTATTGTGAAACCCCATTATAACTGATATAATAGGTCTCTATTACAGCACAAGACTCACATACATATCTCAATCATTCATTTGACAGTGTAATTGAAGTTAATGTTGCCTCCATGGTCTAGAGACCGACTGTATGAGGCTATAGGGAGAATTGACTTATCTTTGAAAACGTAATGACTGAATCATTGAACATGGCACGATCTGGAGATGTGCATTAGAGCAGAACAGGGGGAGCATCTCATTCTGTATTCTTTATAGTTATTTCTAGGCATTCCAGTACATTTACATTTGCTCATTTACATCTAAGCCTCACAGCAGAACCCAGCCTCTTATCTTGGTAGCTTTCTGCAGTGAAATACATCTTATTGTAAGAAGCTTTCAGAAAAATGATTGCGGCTTGTACGCAGAAATTAGCTTTCCAGGAAATGTAGATACTTTTTTCCACCGCTCATCACATTCACTGTGAGACCCACGAAATGTGATAACCATTTCATTGGCCTACAAGTGAGGCAGCAGTCCGGTTTGTTCAATTCGTTTACTTAAATGTCATAATGGAGCTCACTTTTAACAGCGTAGTCTGTAGTATAGCTCGTCTGTTGATGGACTGAGCTGCTCGTGTCTCAGCAGGTTACGCCTCTTGACTCAGCTGTGGAGGCCATCATGACAGTCACACATTTTCACCACTTGTTGCAGTTTCTCCCTCATTTTTGACCTTTCCTCGTCTCTTCTTTCTCTGGTGGAAACGACAGCTAGTTGTCTTTGCTGGGGGGATTTTTTTTTTCCCCCCCCCTCATGTTTTAGCACCTGGTTTTTATGTGTTGACCAGAACCTGACTCATTATTTTTCCATCCACACAGAAACAGTGCTCATGTGGATGTCTGCAATTTTTTCTATGTGCTTGAAAAAGGGATTCTAGGCAGTGTGAGGAGACACACAGTGTTTGATCATTCAGACTTTGATGCTGCTATTTCTTTGAGCCTGTTTCAGTCTGTCAACAACAACAATGTGAAACAGAGAGCAAGGAAATCAATAAATGACAGCTGTCTCTGACAAAAGAATGAAAAAAAAAAAACAAACTTTTGAGCAGCTCATGGATTTACATTATAGATATATGGTGTTATCAGTGTGGACTTAAAAAAGAAATATCTGACATCAGCCATCTTGCAACATTCACCTCTGAAATTGCAGTTTTCCAGTTCCCGTGTTTTTTTCTGCAAAAGTGCACATAAAAACTTTTTGAGAACAATTTGAGAAAATTCCTTGTGGAGAAAAAAAAAAAAAAAACACATTTTGGACCACTACAATCACAGAAAAACTGAGATTTTGGATGACTGGATCGATTGAGGCACATTTGTTGACAATGGGTACATTTTGATGCCATTTATGTTGAGTGGGTGTACATTTGTCCAATGCACTTTTCACCAGTGAATATTTATACAGCCAAATTTTCCCTGGTGTCAGGTTGCTGTGGTTCTCTTAGGAAGAGCATCAGCCAAGTCTGTTTCGACTAGGATAGGACTTACATATCGTCACGCTCTTTGAATAATTGCCTAAATCATTTTTTTACAAAATTTTTTTTTTTAGCTTAAATATCATATATTCAGCAAATGGTTCAGTCTATCACAGGGTCAACACACAGAGACCAACAACCACTCACACTCAAACATTTGTTATTAATAAATTACATTTAACATCTTGTTTTATTTTGTATAGGCAAAGTTTATGAAATAATTTTAATCTTTGTTCTTTATGCCAACATTTGCCTGTTGGCCAACATGAGGAAAAATATACGTATTAGTATTGGTTATCGGCCAAATTAGTTGTAAAATAATGGCATGTCAGATATCGGTAAAAACTACAGCATTGTGCATCCTTAATGTAGCTGGTTAAGAATAAGTAGCAAAACACTGGATACATGTATTTACTCATAATAAGCCTTTAGGAAACAAAAATAATTATTGTACATTTAAAAAAATCTTTCTGCATGACTGAGTTGGTCATTACACTGGGCTCCCAAAATGGGCCACACAGCCAGCTGCCCTATTAATAACTGCAGAAACAAGGTGGGTTTGGAGAATCTGAATGTGTTGTCTTCCTACAGTAAAAAGAGCAGAGGGAATCATGATTCATTATGAGCAGCTGAGCAGATGGATAAGTGTTTACAGTTGGATTCACACTGAAGTCCCGCTCTGTCCTCTGGTGTAAATGGATGTGTATGCACTGTGGCAGGTGTAATCACACCCCTGTGCTCTGGGGCTGGAGAGGAAATTAGGTCCAGGTTAAATATTCAACAAAACGAGGTGGGCTGTAACAGAGGCTAATATAAAGGTGAGGTGTGTGTGTGTGTGTGTGTGTGTGTGTGTGTGTGTGCAAACTCATGTTATGGAGACCTAAATCTGTTCAGTCTCATTATGTGGACTTATCTTCTTTATGAAGACAGAGAGCAAATGCATCGAACATGAATCACTGTACTTGAATATAAAAAGGTGCGTTTCAAGGTTGGTTCTATGTTTTTGCTTCAGCATCGGTCGGGGTGTCAGTAAAATCGAAATAATTCACTCCACGGGTCTGAAGTCATGTAGACTTGACTGTGCGTGCACATGTATATTCATGTGAAATGGTGCCAGGGTTAAGAGTAGTGCTCAATGGGTTAAGTGCGCCATTGTTAGAATTCAATCCTGATTAAACATATCGCTAATTAATTCACCATCAGAACTAAGTCAGATGTCTTTTTGATCATCTCGTCATTACTTAAATGATTTTAGTCATATGTCCAGAGGGCTGCTTATGCAGCTTCTCAGCTGAGTATCTGCTGCTTTTCTCTGACTGTAACTGCTGCTGTCTGCTGACAGACAGGACTTAATCAAGTCAGGTTGAAGCAGAACTTGTCCGTCAAATCATCAGGCAGCATTTGGCAGGGTCTTGTTTCTGCCCTGCGTGAAGTTTAGCCTCCTGCTGTCCCATCTTGACAGCTGCGAGAGGACTCACAGATCGTGTCACTTTGCCCAGTGATATTTCAGCACTTCGCTGATGACCAGTTTATGTCAGCTACATTTGTTTTAAATGATCACTTATTGGGTAAATTTCCCTATAACTGGATTTACTCATCGGCTTTGATGGGAAATGGAAATGAACCAAATTATTCAACACTAGCTGTGCTGGTCAATTATTTTAATTGCGCACTAAATAGTTAGAATCACAATTACCTCGCCCTTTTCAGCTAATTCACTGACTGTTCTCTGATTTAAAGCCTGTTCAGTGTGATGTTCTTGTGTTTCAAAGGGAGCTCGGATTAGTTTTCTGCTTCTCCTTGTCCTGCAGCTCTGTGTGAAATTTGACTGAGGGCAATGTTGATGCAATCAATGCAGTTGTTTGCCACCAACCTGGGCAAAGGATAAAAATCAAGTGTGCTTTCCTAATGTCAGCTTCCAAGATGTACTAGAAATCTTCTGGCACTATTACAGACTAAGTTAACAGTGTTTGAAATGGCATTTGGAATGAGGAGATATTTTATTCCCTACAACTCCCTGTGATTTTAATCCTGTCCAAATTGCGCTCTGTAATGTGCGGTCCTGCGTCCGTAACTCTTCCTTGCACTTCTTATGATATGGTAAACGAGACGTGGGTGCAGATGAAGCATCATCAAGGGGGACTGAGTGAAATGAGTGTGTTTGTGTGTGTGTGTGTGTGTGTGTGTGAGAGAGAGAATCCGTTGAGAACTTTATTGTATCCCACTGTGCCACGCCAGTATCAGAAATCTTGTTACTTCGCACGCAGCCAGACACACAAACTTTGGAGTGCTTTCACCCCAATGGGGGTTCATTACACACTCACACAGCCTCGACTCCCTGCTGCTCCTTCCCAATCACTACTGCTGCATATGCACTTTGATAGTGATAGAGTGTGAATGTGAAAGAGATGGAGAAAATGAGCACATTAGCATGTGTGCGTGTCAGCTTGCATGTTTAAAGCGATTGTGCGTGCTTGGGTGTGTGCTGACACAGGGCTTGGATGTGCGCAATTTCAGAGACGCAGCATATTAACGAACATAAATAGAAGACTTGAAGACGAGTTGGGACACTGACAGCTTTTGCAGCATTGGAGAGAACTCAAGCAAAATTAGGTTAAATGCAGTTCCAAAGCTTAACGACATGCAATTCCAGACTGGAGACTCCTTTAAAAAGTTAATACACAAAGTTATGTCAGTACAAAAGCTGTGAAATGGGTTCTAAAAAAAATAAATAAAAAAAAAAATCCTGATAGTCAAAAGGACAGAACCCATTTGGGCAAAAGCATTAGTTCTGACATATTTTCCTTGACTTCTGAGGTCCATTTAATGAGACCACTCCAGATGAAAACCTCCCTGTGATCCAGTTAAACGGGGCAGCATCACTAACCTCTGATGTTCAGTCTCGTTCAAATATGGTGAATTGGTTTAATCCGCCTCATTTCTCAAACTTCCTTCTTTTGCTTAACTAGCAGAGCGGCTCAGAGCAGAACCCAGAGGGCTGCGGTTGTAGTGGGGACGTATCTGCAGTAAGCTCAGATGAACTTACACAGAAAAATACATATAGAAAAAAAGATTAGTTATGCAAACTGCAAGTTTCCCGTAATTCATTACACACAAATAGAAAAAGGAAGAAGCTGTTTTTTATATTTTTAGCACAATGTCTTTCTCCAGGAGTAATCATGAAATGACATTCGGTTCCTAGCACAGAATATACGACTATTGATATTAAGATTTGAGTCAACATGTCTGCCGCAATCTGCATGTAGAAGAGGTATATCCAGAAATAACAGCTCTCACTGTGTCTGACCAACAAGTTTTTATTTGACTAGAGTTTGTATCCGCAAGTCTCCCATTGTAAAAATACTAATAATTGTACATAAATCCATATTTAATGCTTGCAACTTGCAACTTGCAGGACCATTCATCAAAATGTATCTCAGCAGGTTTCAGTGAATATTCGAGCCCAGTGACTTATACTTGAGCTTGGGGAGCACATACATGGCCGGAGGGATATTCTAAATCCAAGGTCCACTTCGTTCATGCGTCACTCACAGCACTGTGCTTGGTAACCATGTGGCTAAGACAGTGTCATTTAACACAACACAGCATGGTTTCATGGTTTGGTAATCTGTAGTATCCTTATCCAACTTATAACAGGCACACATTAGATAAGCCATTTGTGATCCAGCAGCAGAGATAACCAGAGTCCAGTGGGAGATGCAGGCCGGCACGCTGACAGCTGATTGACCTTTTCACGACGGCTACATGTCCTTCAGCAGTCACAGAACTCAAACCTCCATCAGTGCATCTCTTACATGGCTGACAGGCCTAACAACAAATATGAGCAGTGTGTTTGTTTGTCTTCGCTTCCTCATTGGGTCAGATCCTCAGCAGCTGGATTAGAGGCTGAGATGGATAATGGGCAGTGCATGAGCTCCTATATGACCTATTGGTCACTCTGTGCGTGTGCGTGTGTGTGTGTGTACTTCTTGCACGTATTGGAGGTATGCTTATGTGTTTTTCTAAGTACACTCGCATGCACACAGGGACATACTGATAGATACAAAGAAGAGATATGGAGACAGACAAAGGCATTAAGCAGAGATGGAGACAGAGACAGAGACAGAGAGATGGAGGGCAGGCAGGGAGATTGGGTCATAGACAGGCCTGGGTGACAGCTGTTGCAGCAAGCGTTTATCAGATTAAATCTGACCATCTCCGCTGTGGGAGGGAGGGACCCAGTTAACTGATGCCCCAAAGACAAATACACAGAAGCAGACACACACATATTGATATCCACACCCAAACATGCTTTAAAGACACATTTTAGACTCTATACTTTGCCTAAAAAAAAAAAAAAAAAAGTATGCTTATTATATCATAAATACCCTAAATAACAAATTAGTGGGTGCAGAAATTGCTTTCACGATGGATTTCTCCCACGTGAATGTTAAACATCAGCGTAAGACTCCATCGCTTTGATTCAGGAGTTGATTTCATGGTGTGCACAGCTGATGTCTCCATCAGTTTGTCCGTGTCATTTATTCCACAGAACACTAGTTCCTACTAGTGCAGGAATGTGAGGTACACTGCAAATTTTTTGAGGTGGGCTTTTTCCATTAACCCTCATTTACTTTACAATGAGTGGATGACACAGACTATTGCTTTTTTCTTTTTCAAGTCCATCAAAGAGTAAAAAATTATTTCTCCCAAGGGCAGAGCATCAATCCCGTGGCCGCCTCCTCCTCCTGCTGCTGTTCCTCTCTTCCACCCAGCCCCCATTTCAACCATGAGCCGTAGCCTCGGGCAATCAACCACAGTTCAGAGCAATTAAATATACGCAGAATCCTAATTTACACAATTTAATTTAATTCAATTCTCAATTTATTCAATTATTGTATAACACAGACCCTGCCCCTACTCTCCAACCTTCCCTCCTCTGTCCTTGTTGTAGCCAAACCCCCACCAATCTCCTGCATGTCACTTACATCACTGCTGCATGTGACAGGCACATTTGCAACTGTTTTGGAAATTAACTGATGGGGCAAGGTTCAGAAGAATACTCCACATGTTGAATCTGGCAGAATGCTGAGTCACTGCTGCTGAGAGATTATTCCACATTAGGAGCCACAGTGATTTCTTCAGTCGCACTCTTATCCTCGTACTAAACCAATTCAAGTTCATCAGCGTTTCCACAGAATGCATCTGTGCCTGTTGACTGAAAATATTTAGAGATGGCAGTTTGAAGATGCATCAATTAACCCAAGTTTGATAGCATTACTGGCAAATATAAGTATATTCTACTCATTTATAGTAGAATGCGTAATGTGTGAATACCTGTAAGTTAAATGGCTTAAAATGGCTAAGTTTTATAAATTTCTATTATAAACATACTTTTGTTTTTCCTCTCTCAGTGAAAGCAACTGGTTTCCACAAATTTATGCAATAAATTCACCTTATCCCGGTTTACAGTGCAGCAGTTGAACCTTTGAAATGAGAAATACTTTGTGGGGAGAAGGGGGAGATGAGACTTTAGATTCAGTTAAGCTTCCCAGCTTAGTATTGTCATCTAATAGAACAAATACCAAAATCGTCTGCACAGTGATTAAAGGGTTAATTGCCTTAACTAACTCACTGTCAGCGGTAAAAGTGCATTAATTCACGGCTCCAGTGACACTCAAAATGCCACTTTAAAAAATAAAAATAAAAAAAAAAGGTTGGAGTTTGGGAGCTATGGTACAAAATGCAAAGCAGCATTTCTTCCTAGATGTGATGAAGTCATAGGTGACATTTATTCCATAAAGCATGCGATCTGATCAAACCAGCGTCAGTATCTTTCTCTTTCTGTCCATGAGCTTTCCCACTGGGTCAAAAAAGAGCTCTCTGCCTTGTGCAGGATGAAAATCTTCCAGAATAATGCGTCTTAGCCTGCACACCACCAAGGTATGAGCTGTGTGCAGTCTGGAGCAGTGTGTTAAGTCTGTAGACATGAATGTATTGGAGGCCGAGATGAAGCGGACGTCACACTCAGCTGCGTCTCCTCGAATGGAGGATAGAGATAAGTCTGCTGCTCGTTGACTGCTGGTTAAAATCTGAGGGCATTAACGCTTCGCAGCCCATTGTACTGTATTGTTAGTGTTTCTTTTATCCTGTGTGCTATTGCTGGACTGACTGTTGTCTGCAAACGCGCGCAAATATACATGCACATACAAATCCAGACGAGAGAACACAGTTACATTTTCTGAAAATCCCGTCACGCTCAGCCGAACAGATACACACGCTCCTCTCCACAGAGTTCATTTAAACCTGAAGTCACCGTGACGCCTGGAGGAGTAAACCTGTTGAGGTTTACATAAAACAGATGCTAATGCAAGCACCTTGCTGCACCTCTTCCTGCTATCTGAAGTAAGTCCAGCAAAAAGCTACTGCACATACAACCATATGGTGTTCTGGTTGAGCCAGCACAAAGTTTGGATACTGATGTTAGGCATAAGTTCAAATGTTTATAATCAAATGTTACTGTATAACTATAGGTTAATGGTAAATTCCTGTTACTTTATTTTAAGTAAACCTACACTTTATATAAAGATGGACGTAACCTCTGACCACCTCTTCAAGGAGCACCTCAGTGATTCCTGACTCCATCTAACAGCTTGCTAATTCACAAGTGTGCAGCTAAAGGCCATGTGTGGATCCAAGTCTTCAGTGTATACCAGATGGTGGCAAGTATGTGCTCACCCACCTGTCACACCCTCAACTGCTCAGAACTTAAAGCCTTTATAAAATAAGTCATATTAAAAAAATTATAATAATAAATTAAAAACAACAAAAAACTAACAAACACATCAGCTCAAGTACAGCTGCCATGCAGCTATAGAGACCAAAACTCTTTGTTTTTGTTTTTTCACTCCAGCTGTAAATGTTTCTGCTGTTTACTTTTCTGCAGTACCCAAGTGCATCACTTGGCAGTGCCTTGTGTTGTTCAAAGGATGAATCAGCTGATACGCCATTAGCTCAGTGAAAAATTCAGAAATCATTCCAACCATGTAAATGAGTTCTGGTATCATCTTCTATAAAGCCAGTAAACCAAACGTTTGTGGAAAGTTTGAGGCAACTCGTTTCATGTTTATTCAATAACTCCAGGTTATTTTACCGTGAAAGCAATGGGCCCTTTGATGGGGAAAATATTGGGCTTCCTTTGAGTTTAGTTGTCCAATATACTCAGCCTGATCTGATGTATATTCTTCACTGAAGCCTGTACGTTATCAGATAAGTATTCATTATTTAATGCTTCGGACATAGTCTCTAATTTATGAGAGAGGAAGAGGGGTATTGATAATCACATTTATTTACATGTTTATTTGCATTTTCTAATGCTGTGATAAGTGGTGGAGGATTAAAGTTTTTGTTTCTTCTTATTCCTTTTCAAACTCATTCAAAGTTTTGGTTTTAACTATTTTGATTTGTTTTGTTTTTATTGAATCACTCACATGTTTGAAATAAAGTTTTAATTTATTAAATCATTCATTAGCATGGAGCACTTTAACTAATTCGTTTATTGTGTCATTTAGAGTTCAACAAAGTCCTCTTTATTTTCTTCATCAACACCATTAAATGTTAATGATAGTGACCGGCAGCTTGCGTGGACATGAAACTCTCCTGGTTAATTCTTCAGTACAAAAGAGGAGCAATGTCAGCATGGAGAAATAAATGTGTCAGAAACAGAGAAGCCGCCACGTCACCAGATGACACCAGTCTCAGAGCTTAAAGCCCCGTGATGCTCCCTATGAGTTATTACACACTACCTGCCACCACGTGTCTGTTTCCCTCCCCGGTATCAAACCCTGTGTTCCTGGATAAGCCAAATCCTCTACCTGTGTTCTGTTCCCTCCCTTCCCCTCACTGCTGCTTTGCTTCAATCCCACAGTCTTCCCTCTCTCTTTCATCCCCGTGAAACCATTATCCTCTCTCCTTGTTGTCCATTTCTAATCTCTTCCTGGTTCTGGTTATCCACATATTTACACTGTGCTGCTCCCCTATTTTTGTCTTCCCCTTTCCTGCTGCCCCCGACACGTCTTTTGTCCTTCGCTATCTTACAGACTTTCTCTCTGCATTGCCATGTTTCCTCTCTGTTATTTAATACCTCGCTGCTGTTGCCCTCAGTCCATTTCCACCTCATGCATTTACTCATCCTACCTTCTGTTATCCCCCTTCTACTCACTCCATCGAGCCTCCTCTTTTTCACGTTCCCCTTTTATTCTCAGGGGCGCCCCTGACCCCATTCATTCATCACTCCTCAAGACAGTAGATCTGCTCTCAGCGATTATTCTACAGGCTCTGGTCTCTCAAACATCCCCTCGTCCTGTTTTATCCTCCCTCCCTTTCTCTCACTCTCCTCCCTCTTTTCTCTTGCTCAAACCTATAGCCCGAGGGGAGTGATTGACAAGCAAGTGGGGGTCTTGTAATGGGGAGTTTCTGATTGGTGGTGAGGGAGATAAAAAGGATAGAGCCTCCTGGACCTGCCCCGACTACACTGCAAAAAAAGACAAACATTGATTGCAAGTCATCTTATGTTGAGTGTAAGGGAGCATGTTTGAAGTGGCTGCTTTGAACTTGGCAGCGTTTGTTGAATTTTTCCATGGGAGCGCAGCGCCATCCGAAACACGGACTGCAGCAAAGTACCAAACTGATTGACAATGAAATTGGAGTTACTATAACAACAAAAGGAGATTAGTTTTCCCAAATAGGTCTATCAAACCAAAATCCAAGATACCAAGTTTTTTGTGTTGTGGAAAGAATCTGTGAAATCACATTTCATCCTTTTTGTATCAAACGTTCGTCATGATTTGCACTGATTATCAAGAACTGTTGCACAATATTTACATTCAGACCATTCAGCAGCATGATGCATTACTTTGAAAAGAAAAAGCTACATGAATCAGTAGTTCAAATTGAAAGCACATCGTACACGAAAACAGATCATGCTCTTTCCTCTCTCTAAGCTATTCATCTTCAGATCACTTGAGAGAGTTTTTAAGACAGCTGTAGATGGGACTTATGACATAACAAAATATAGAAAATAACCCTAAAGCCAAAGGCTTTGTGTGGATGAAGACGCAGATGTTGGCATCTGGCTGTCAACAGTTCCTCAGGCATGGAAAGCTGACCACCATCAGGACCATAATGCACATTTAGGCTCAGAACCCTTAACATGACCATCATAGGGACTAATTTTAAATGTTTTGACCTCTTTCTTACCAAAAGTGCTTTTAATCGTTTAAACTAGGGACAAGCTTTTGTTTTTATGCATTCGATGTGTGTATTTTAATGACATGCATAAGACATGGATTGGCACTTACTACACCATCAATCTGACCACAATGACACAAAAAAGATGCGCTCATCAACAGACAGCTGTCCCTCATCTTTCAGCTTAAGCCTTTTTTGCAGTGTATGTGGATGAGCTGAGGCTTGTTTGTTCATGGACTGAAAGTCTGTCCAAACATCGCCACCATGTGGTCGACCTGCTGCTCTGCTGTGTGAAGCCTTCACAGACAATTTGGAAGTGAAGAGGGAAGAGTTTTGTTAAAGATCACAGCCACAACAGTGATTGATTAAATTAAAGAAACCTCTTTGAGAATATGAAATACACAAATTCTGAAAGTTAAAAGTTTCAGAGAAATATGGCTGTTTGTCATTCTTGCTAAACACACGGCAGACCCTGGGAGCAGATGATTCCCAAATGAGAAAATATAAGCGTGGCCTTTTCATCACCTGACTCACAAATCTGTGCTATTGATCACAGTAACACACCCACACAGCCTGCCTGATCATACTCCCTTTGAGACTTAAAGCCACCAACTCCAGCTACATCAGCCAGAGAACAGCGTACGTGTTTGTGTGTGTTGGCAGTTGAATGGAGGTATTTAAAAAAAAAAAAAAAAAAAAAAAGAGAGAGAGATATGAGGAAAACAATATTTTTGAGTCAGAGTTTTCTCTCACAGTAAAACATATTTTCACATTTAAATTAACCACAGTCAACCAGCATGCTTTACAAATGGGAAATTAATTAAAACGGCGCGAAAAAGCTGTAGTGCAGAAAAATAAAAATAGAAAATAACAGCATATTAAAAATTATAATCAGAAGAAACAGTAAATAGAAGTGTGTGTGCTAAGTTAAATGCCATTGAGAAGAGGTGAGTTTTCACCACACATTTGAAGGTTTTAGGCACAAGCAGTTCGTAAACATTAAGGGTCAGTCATTCCACAAAATCACAGCTGCGCGTCTCTTAAAACATGTTTAAAAATCATGCAAGCCTTCACACTTTCCACTGAATCGCTCCAAACCACCAACATCTCATCAGATGCTTCCATTTAGCCACAGCTGTGGCCGTACAATCAAAATCACAATAAAGCCAAGCACAACATCCGACTGTGATACTCTTCATGAAGGTAAAGGGTCAGGATTGGGCACTGTTGCACTGTGGTTCAACATAAGGAGCCAACAAAATCCTTTAGCTTTTATCAGTGAAAGGAAAATGCAACATAATCACAACATAACTTCTGCTTTTTACTTTTTTTTTTTCTTTTTTTTTTTGCATATCTTGCAGGCCCAGTCACAAAGCTGACTCCACTCACCTTCTCAGACCACACAGTGTTAGGAAACCCAATGACGCCAGCCACGAAACACACAACAGCACAACCAGAAAATACAAACAAACCAGCCACAACCATTAGCACATGCTAACATGTGCTCCACAGCAGTGCTAACAGTACACAGCCAGCATGGTAACATTTGCCAAACGCATTCATAGCACTGGTGACAGAAAGTTAGCTAAAGCTAGCATGCCACTGTGGCCCCTCACCAATCAAAACAGACATGTCACTTTATGAAGCATCAAGTTACTTACACATGGAGAAGGACACCAGTTTGGAGTTCAGCTGGAAGTCTTCAGCTCACCATCTTGGCAAAGACAGATACAGGGAGAATGGCCCAGAGGAACCAGCTAACAGCTAAAAAACAGACCAGCAGGCCATCGGTGCTCTGATCTTATCTGTCTATTCTGGGCTAAAAAGTCTAATTCTTCAGTGGAGGACGTTCTGAACTCACTTGAGCACCTGTGGCCCTCAGGCTGATGGCCTCCAGCAGTCCACCATGTGACCTGTGGGCAGGGCAGGCCTCTGTGGAGGGTGGGGCGGCCCCCTCTGTGTTTAAACCTCTGGAGGACCAGTGGGTTAGCAGTCAGCTTTATTAAACCGAGGAAAGTCAGATGACAGATGAGAGCTCACAGAGTCCTTCTGACTTTTTTCTCTGCACATGATCTCATCACTGCGTTGATCTTAAAATCTACTGTACACCTTTGAGACCAACAGATGTCAAATGTCACTGTTGGAAAGTTACAGTTTTGGCAGCAAGTCTTTACAGTCAGTGCTGGCCATTTCGTACAAAGCTGTGTCAACAATGATCCTAACTGAGGCCGGATCATCTGCTGGCATTGGGCTATTTCTAGTTTTACACTACTGGTTGTCGCTCATCATTTATTGCGCTAACTGTGATGAGCTAGTGACAATAATAATCCTGTCTTCATGTTTACTGTTCATAATCCTTCATTCTATGTGAGCAACCAAAGGGTCCTGACAGCAGGTTGATAAATATCTTTGTGAAATGGTCTTTATGTGCTCTCTTTGTGTTGTGGTGGCGGAAGGACGCACCAAGACTGTGTGGGCTTCACTGTCTCCAGAACAATGCTGGAAGAATAAACTGTCTGCAGCCCGAACAGGTAGAAAGTGCACTGTCCCTGGAAACAATGTAATTCAACACACCATTTTCTCCTCTACAGAGATACAGTCAGTAAACACACAGTAAACAGAGTAACAGTCACATATACGTTTGCACCGATGAATAAAGTAAAGCACTTGTGCGTTGTGAAGGGACAGTGTGTGATATTTGTCCTTCAGTATATTTACAGTGGTCACATTATTTATATGTGAACAGTTTTGCTTGTGTTGGTAAACCCACAGAGAAATGGCTCAGCATGACAGCATGGTTTGATGTTGTTGTCCAGCTCAGTGTTGCTCTTGTAGCTCACTGTCACTGTGCTGATCTGTTCTGTTAAAAAATTAAAAAAAAGAAAAAAGTGTTCATTATTTGCACAACACTGGACACACCGGTGGAGTCCCTCAGTGGGGAAAGTTGCACATGACAGCAGCATCAGACATATGAGAGAGAGAGAGAACAGAAGCAATCAAGAACAACAAGATAAGGTAGAAAGAAGTAAAAGTCATTTACTGCCACGAGCTGGTGATCATATAAGAATATCTGGAGGTATAACGGTACGATACCATTGGTGGGGACCAAAAAAGATCTAAATAAGAATCAATTTCAACAGATTTTAAATATGCCGGTATTTGAACCATCAAGGCAGCTTTACTAGCAGACATGTAATCATCCTCTTATCATCGTCCTTATTAGTGTTAGTTGATTAAAGTGATCTTCCAGAGCATAATTAAAATTTTTAATCCATCATTGATAAATTTAGCTAGTTGGGAACTGGCAGTGGGGGGATTATTGTAGACAATAATCAACAAATACACAGTTATAGTCTTCCTCAACGAAATTGCCTGCATGGTCTCTAGATGCTGATTGGTGCTCGTGACCTTTAGCATTCATGTTCTCCACTAATAGTCTAACTATTATTGATGTAATAAAGCTCTGCTTCGATAATGAAAACAAACTACTTATTCCAGTTATTACCTTATCATTAAAAAATAATTCATTGATTAAAGATGATATTGACCGATTTGTGGCTGTCTTTATTTTATTGGAAATAAGATATTGTAAATATAGTAATAAAATGTTCAACAGGTTTGTAGATGGATAGGTATAGTAGAGACAACAGATCTTATTTCTCTGGTATTTCAAATACATTCAGACAGGAACTCAAATCTGGACAGAACACGTATTCATTGGCAATACAAGCAATGCTACATTTATATATACTGCTTTGTGTGCATGCATGGGATTTGTTCCACATACACTCACGGTTCAATGTGACTCTTCAATACATGGAATTAAACCAATTTGTATAACCAGAATATTTAACAAATAAAACTATGTAAAAAAAAACATTTTAAATTAAATTAAATATACAGACATGCACACCGGACTAAATTACTGGTAACCATTGATTCCTTTAGATTAAAAGCAAATACAATGATTCTTTTGTTTTGTGTTCACATGAGCTGGAGTGACCACAGAATTATGGTGTTATTGTAAGAAAACAGACTGATTGATTTCAGTCATTGAAACATTGGTAAAGACAAGACAGCTGCCTCAGAGGGTCTGAAAACACAACACCTCAAAGGCTGCAAGGCGACTTCCAAATACCCTAAAACACCAGTTTCAACAGTCTGTCATGGTGTCAACAGGTTACACTCATGAAACCGAAGACAACACATGGATGTGGCACGCTGAAGAAAATCACTCGGAGTTGTGCAAGCTGGTGCAGAAAGAAGTGGAGTTTGATAGGGTGGTCACAGCCTGTATGCCACACACTTAAGCAGAGCTCTATGGGTGACGGACGGGCCACTGCTACCAAATAAAAAAAAGCACAAAAAACTTTTCAGAGATAAGCCTTGGGTCTTTCAGCTGAGCCCAACACTCACATAGAGCAGAACAAAAGAGTAACTGAGGGAAAAGACGGTTAGTGAAGAGTCCTGACCTAAATATGACTGAAAACCTCTGGCTAGATCTGGAATATGGCAGGACTCCAAAAAACCTAAAAGATCGCCATCCCAAAGCAGCAGCAGAGTGGCAAAAGCTACAGTACAGGCCAAGAAAAGTCCGGACACACCTTCTCATTCAAATGAATAGGAAAGTGTGTCCAAACTTTTGGTTGTACTGTAAATGTTGCCAAAGGTTCAGCATTAAGTAAATTTTTTCATTATTACTTTTAGTTATGTCTTTTTCTCACAGCAGCATTGTTTTTCTACTTTTTATTTAACCTTGGTATGACTTATTCAAATTTATTTTTCCAACTGGATTTCACGTAATTTAAATGCCACTTTAATGCCATTTTAATGTTCTTTAATGTATTCCGACGCCTCCGTAAAGCACTTTGAATGGCCTCTGTCTGAATGGTGCTATATAAATAAACTTGTCTAATCTAAACCTTCTCTAATCTAAGGCTGTTTAAATATTTTGGATATAAAAAACATGTTCATCTGCACTTATCTTTGAAGACGGTCTAAATTTTGTACTTAAAATTCAGAAATTCCAATAAGTTTGACCATGACTGTACATGGCACAGAACATGAGATTAGAACAGAAAAATGAAATAACAATATTTCAAATCCACAGTTAGCATGCACTTTATAATCAGTCAGTTATCCTCCTTCCAGCTCTCCAGCGTCTTCCTTTCTCTTTGCTTTATTCTTACTGACTGAGTAAGGAAAGGGACTAACATGGGAAGCAGCAAGAGAGAATTTCTAAGGGGGATCAGGAAGACAAGTGGGGAAATAAAAGTAAAATTAGACGACGCAAGGAACATCAGCGAAAAGGAAGGGAGAAAATAATACGTGGAAGAAATGTAATACATAGAAAAGGAAGCAGATTCTGGTTACTGGGAGCATCGTAAAGATTTAATATGTCAGTTTTATGAATCATGACCACACGTTTCACGTACATCAAATAATATATAAGGTTAGTAGGAGTTTCCAGTTTAACTGAAGCAGAACCAGTCGTTCTGATACCGATGGAGAAAATGCGGCAAGCAGTTTCAGCTCCACCAGAGTGCAACGTCCAGGGTACATGTGTATTTACGAAGCAGAGGGCTTTGTTTATTAAATAAGAACTGCACTGTATCACTATGTCATATGAAGCAAATTAAACAAAAAGTCCACATGATTTCTACTCTGGACATAGAAAAAACCTTTTTAGATTCTGATGACATCACCAAAAAAAATCTGAGCAGAACTGTGACACAGCCAACATAATTATAATTTAGTTTCAGAAGTCGGGTCTTGAGTTTGTTAGCCATTACTCAGTAACTTCCTTTTATAAATGAACTCCAAAGAGGGACCTGATGATCAGCCAAAGAAAGGAAAGCAAACACACACTTAGGAAACTGAGCGAGCACAAACTCTGCACGAAGAAAAAGGGGTTAGGGTGGGGGGGGGCAGAGATAAATGTCACATGACAGGGGAGGAACTCCAGTCATGGATCACTTTTAACAGCATGTTCTACTAATCCATGCCGTTTGAGGGTTATTGTTACGTATATGTGCCCTGAGGGCAGCGCAGTGCAAAGGAGCTCAGGGAGAATTATCTGTGGGAAAACAGCATCAGTATGTCTGAAGCCAGAAACTAACACACAACAAGAGTGTCTGAGGCAGTTATTTAAATTCTGCAGATGGGAAACAGAAACTGTGGACAGACAGATGTGTGGGAGTAAGATTGGCAGTTTTATTCAGTTTCGGATGGATGAGTATACTTGATTTTGGAGAAGGATATGTTTGGTACTCGACTGAGAAATGTCTGTCATGTGAGGTCGAGGTAAATATTGTAATTTAAAGACTGTATTAGTTTTGTATTTGTATTAGTATTGAAAACAAGTGTGAGTACATTGATTTTCAGCTGGTCCTTCTTAGCATTGCTGATTGACCGCTGGCTCAGCATGGTAATTAAAAGCATTTAAGTTTTTGTTACAGCAGTTTGGTTTCCAGCTGTTTTCACCCTTCATGTCAGGATTTACAAAAATCTGCTTTCAGAAAATTAATTGCAAGTACTTGAAATTCCAAAAGCTGCAGCGATAGAATTGGGAAAAGTGAGGTTTAGCTCTATATATGAGCACTTTGTTGGGTTAAATAATATAGTCCACAATAAAAAACATAAAAGCGCTCTTACCAGAGAAATGACAACAAGGATGGAAAAGGGACAGGAAGAGATGGAAGAAGGCCAGAGGTGTTGAGGGAGAAAGACGCATATCTGTCCATGGATACAGAGGTTAAGTACACAGCACAAGGGAAGATAAAACAGAAGGTCCTCATCTCGCATCTCTCCCGCTTTAATACTGTGGCAATAATGGTACAGTGGAAATAACATGACAGTTACTGTAGATCAGTCAGTACATGGAACACGTCCCCTTCCCTTCCCTTTTGTGAATAAAATAAGAAACCCAGATAAAAGTCAATTTTAAAAAAATCTGACAATGAAGGGAAAAAAAAATATCACAATTTCATGCAGTGAGAACGGAATTCAATATTTAATATTTGTGTAAGATACAACTATTTTGCTTAAAAGTGAGAGCATTTCTTTAAAAAATTCCCAATATATTAACTTATAAAACATTTTATAGATGAATGTTCAAAGACGTTATGGCACATTTTAACAG
Organism: Echeneis naucrates; assembly: GCF_900963305.1. Taxonomy (NCBI): domain Eukaryota; kingdom Metazoa; phylum Chordata; class Actinopteri; order Carangiformes; family Echeneidae; genus Echeneis; species Echeneis naucrates. The sequence goes on along the minus strand of NC_042517.1, from coordinate 8,314,240 downwards.
ACAGAAGGAAAATGAAATGGCAACAAACAGCAATCATTTCAGAGATGCGTTAGAAATGACTTATTCTTTCCCTCCTTAAATTTATAAATAACATTTTTTTGGCATAAAATTCTTCACATAAATTATTTTCATGCCATTTCATGCATTTTCTCACATTTTGGCACTAGGTCCTAAATGCTGCTAATGTACCTGTTTATCCATGTACATGGTGTTGGACACTAAATGATTTGTCAAGCAAGGTCACTACAACTAATCTGAGGACTCATATGTGAGGAATAATCATATAAATACAGCAATTAAAACTCATTTTGCAGAATATATATCCTGTACAGGTCTGCAGCTTAAAAAAAACAAAAAACAAAACATTACAATAAATATTTGGATGGGTTGCTAACATACATGAAACTGGACAATAAAAGAGCCCAATAAAAAGTAAGATTTTTTTGTTCAGGCAGTGACTAAGACACTTAAAGAGGGGAGATTAAGTAAGGGCCGTCTTTCTTCCTGAAGTTTAGGTGGACATTTAGACCAATGTTACTAAAGTTGGGACTTCAGCACAAAAATCATTGCAGGTTTTCTGGGTTTTCTGGTATTTCTTTCTCCTAGAGTCACTGAACTCTTCGCTTAAATGTAGTAGCTGATCCAACTAATGGATAAAAATGCACTCATTCACTTTATAAGAGTTAGAGGAGAAAACTGATTTCAGTATCTCAGCCCTGTTGGCTTAGCATAAAGACAGCAAACCATGTTCTCTAGATGATTCTTGTTTGTTTAATCTGTTCACAAACTTAAGTAGAAAAACAATTTGCAGCTTTATAGAAGTTCTGTGCCAGATTATCCCGATGTGTCAAATGTCCTTACATACTTACACATTTTGAGTGCATGAGTGTGTTCGCATGGATAATTATATCAACATGCAGTATGTGGATGATGTACCTGAAATATTGAGTGGAGAACAATGGACACCTCTCACACTCAGTATTTTGGTAACAAAGCAGCTAAGCCACAAGCTGTCATCACAGTCTTTATGTTGACGACAGAAGAAGAAGCAGACAGAATGGGGCTAGCTTCCAGTCTTTGTGCTAAACTAATCTACGGTTGTTTCTTCTTTACCTCGCAGGTATGACACACATATTAACCTTAATCCAACACTTGACAAGAGAGCAAATAAACTGATTTCAAAATATCAAATCTTTTTCTTCCACAATGTAAAATTGAACACGTTTTCCAAAATCACTCCAGACCAAATTTGGTGGGAGGAGTCAAAATCAAAAATGTCACATTATTGATTGATGGCTAATGCATCTTAAAAATACCAGTTACAGTATATCCAGCGATAGGACTCATCCACAGTGAGCAGGTAAAACGGTACTGTAACAATAGTACAAAGGACGGGAAAGAATGTGTCGGATGGATCCATTTAGTTTCCAGGCATGAAGCTACAATATGTGCACGTGTGTAGGTTTGTGTGTGAGCCGGGGGGGGGACAAACAGGGATCACAGGAGGGCTGAATTACGTCAAGGCTATAGTTGCCTGATGGGGGGAAGATTAAGGGTGTCCAGAGCGCTATGGTAGAGCTCTCTCAAGGCTCTCAACAGATACAGACGACAAAACATCTGGTTGAAGAGATGAGGCAATGGCTCCTGGAAAGAAAGACAGAAAGATGAGAAAAGCAAGAATAATATGGTGAGAGTATGTGTGGGGGTTAAAAAATAAAAAAAAAACTGAATGGGAACAGGTCATCCAAGAGAGATTTAAAGACATATAACTGATTAAAAACAGTTGACCTGAGTGAACAAGAGTTTTTTACTTTGTATTTGGGGTCAGTAATCACATCCATCGTGTATCATCGTGTGAACAAGTAATGCAGACACAATATCAGCACACCCTTACCCCCAGCACGTGGACTCTGTTGTAGTACGAGCTGAAGTCTTTACTGAGGGACACCAGAAATTTACAGATCTGAGGAACACAAGAACATTAATTAGCTACATTCAAACCTCAACAGCAGGCGTGCTCATGTATTCATCTAAATCCTCCTACCTGTTCAGTCTTAATATTTACTCTGGCCCCTCCCCCTTCTCCATCCAACGCTTGTCCCGATTGGTCCAGCAGCTCAGCGAATGGAATGAGGTAATTGAACAGGAGAAGCCACTCGCCCTGTACAGACAGGATGAAAAGGTTGCTGCAAGGACTTCAATAGTTACTTATTGCCTGACTTTTTCTTTATGGAAAGAGGAAAATGAAAACAGAAGAAGGCAGACAAGGGGAGACAGATAAACAAAATACAGAACATAGCAGTAAACATTGTAATAAAGTAAATAAATAAAGTTGCACCTCCTCTTTCAGAGCGGAGAAGTCCAGCTGAGAGCACTCAGGGATTTCTGGGTACAGACCTGTTGAGGAACAGTTTAAGAAATTACACAAGCAAAAAATGCTGTTCCACAAGTCAAACTCAAACAAATTCATTCAGTTTAAGCTAAAGTAATCAGCATGCTGCATGAAAAGGTGATTCCTCCGGTAAAACGATTATGGGGAGGATTAACTCATTTGAGAAAATGATAAATTATTATTTGATTTTAAACACAGCATCTGCATGTTCGTGTTTGGGTGGAAATGGACCATCTTAATATGATTTCAAATTGTTTTGAGGCTGATCATCAGGCATCAGCCTTCACAGTATATAGTAAGCTTTTATAAATGGCAGAACATCCACACAGGGTATACCTCAGTTTCCTGTGGACATGAAGCTCGCCCATGATAGCACATAAATAAGCAAGCAAGTGGTTAAAATGGATGAGGTAATGAATAAAGAGGGGTTGAGGCATTCAGCTTCTCCTACGATTCCAGCATCGATATATTTAGTGTGCAGCCACAAATCCACCACAGGCAGTGTGTTTTCTGAGGTGAAATGCTATTGATTAGCTCTAACAGGCACTTAAACCCATCTGTTGTGAATGACATTGTACTTATTTTTCATTTCTACTTAAACCAGACTGGAATTCAAAGTCAAAGTATGTCATCACACAGCTGCTCAACCTTTAAGATTGTAAGCTTCAGCAGTTTTTTCTGTTTGTTTTCCAGTTGAGATCCAAGAAAATATTGATTTTGGTTTTAGGTCTGTTTATTTGCAGGTAATGCTGCCAGGCCACAGTGTCCTGAGTTATTGGTCGGTTGTAGTGTTATTGATCAGAGAAGAATGAAACATGGATCTCCTGCAAAGCTCAAGCCTTACCCTTCTCCACTCCCCTCTCGTAGCTGTCAAACAGAGTGTGAAGCCTGGCACAGTTGTACATCACGAACACCCCTCCTCTTGGCCCTTTGGTGGACACGCCTCCTTCCCTCTGGACATCCAGTGTCACCTACATTGACAGGTGTCAATCATTCTGACTCATCACAAAAATCAGCAAAATGTCACAAACATCTCAGTTTAGACCTGACTGTCAAAATAAATACGTTATTGATATCATTGGGTTTATGAGACACACACACACACACACACACACTAGAGTGCGGCTGCAGGATGCATTGAGGTGCAAACACTCATCTTTCATGATAACTCACAGGACTAGTGTGGACTGTTGACAGCAGTTCAAATCTGACAGTGGCAGATGTCATGACCCTGATGATGTCATCCCACGTCTGGCCTGTAGGGGGACGTGGAAGTATTCTATGTCAGTTAACTCACTTCATCATCTCAGTGAGTGAGGAACACTTGTTATGAACAGACACACACCTTCGACTTGATCTCCATACTTCATCTCTGAGGCCTCCTTCATCTGTCCTCTTCTCAGCCTGGAGGAGACGAGGCAGAGAAAAACAGCAGAGCCTAGTTTACACAGACAGGATATATAAAGATATACTGCTGTAACACAAATGAAGAAAAGTAGCACCAATGCAGACAAGTCTTCTTTCAATTTAGTTTAATTACAGCAGCATTTTCACAGAGCAGACAGGTTCCTAGTAAAGGGGTTAATGGTGATAAGAAAGAGGTGTCTGGTGGAGAGCTGGGCAGGGGGGGCCGCAGGGAGACGTGGAGATTATAGAGGGGACAAGTCAAGAAAGAAATGGAGAGAAATTGTGAAAAAAGATGGGAAGAGATGCAATTGTATTCAAGAAAACAAACAACTGATGTTTCTTACTGCAGGTACTGTGCAGCAGTGAGGTGAGAACCAGGTGTCTTTACAGGCCCACACACCAGATGTCTCTGCAGACACACACAGCACAGCTGATAAAAATAGCAACACAATGCAGGACACGATTGTGCGTGTGTGTGTTTGTGTCGTTACCTGTGTGTGTGTCGCTCCACTGGCCCTCCATAGCATTGCTATCTGCTGCTGGCGGAACTCATCTTGACAGGAAGTCACATGTAACGCTGTTGCCATGGCTCCCTATGAAAGATATGACCCGGGTGTACAAATAAATCATCCGTTTGCCTGTTACTTTTAATAGGAAAAAAGGATTTGTCAGTGTGGCAGTTTGTGTGTGTCTCACTGTGCAGTCGGCTGTGGCTAGGTCCAGTTGGGCCAGGTGAGAGACGCTGTCCCTGTGCACTGAAACAAACAGTCCAGCAGTCTTTTATCAGCAAATACACAGCACCAACTACCTGTTACACTCCTGCTTATTTTCCCTTGACTAAAGCTGTGATAGCACATAAAACAAAGCCATGCTGTCAGAGGAACAGTTCAAAATATGGGGAAATGGTTCCAGAAATACAGAAATGTTTCCAGTATGTGAAAACACAACGTTATTCGTTGTTTCTGGAAATCTCTTATTCACTCACAAAATAAGTAATTTTCAAATTCAGTTCTGTGTTCTGTGTCGGAGCCTTGTTGGCAGTAAATACAAAAATTTCATTTAGATTTGGCTAGTTTGTCCCGTTCATCCTGACAGATTAGGGAAGGATGTCTATCAGAGTTTGTGTCTGTATCATGAATTTTAATAATTAATGTTTCATCCATTCTCACTTCAATGTCCACAAAATAAATTGTGCTAAAAGCAGCTGCTTTAACAGAAAAATGTTTAGGAAGCCCCTCTAGTTTCCATTCAGTCATCGTCTACTGCTTATCCGTTTCCAGGTCATGGGAGCTGCTGGAGCCAAACCCAGCTCACCCTGGACAGGTCACCAGTCCATCACAGGGCCAACACACAGAGACAGACAGAGACCAACAACCACTCTGACTCAGACCTACAGACAATTTAGAGTCACCAGTTAACCCAAACATGATGTCTTTGGACGGTGGGAGGAAACCCACGCAGACACGGGGAGAACATAAAAACTCTGCACAAGAACCGAACCTGCAACTTTCTTATTGTGGAGCAACAGCTCTAACCACTACGCCATATGGTGTTGCCTTTCTGTTTCCACTGGTCAGAGTAAAATAATGAATCAGAAATTGAATCTAGAACTAGAAGGATAGAATGATGGAAGAAAAGCTTACAAAAATGCAGCCAATTTTAGTTTTTTCAATTGATGTACAACTTATAACCTGGTCACACTACCTCGGATTGGGTCTGCTGATGCTGCGTTTCAATACAAATTCTGGTGGAGAGGAAGTGTTGATTTTTAAATGGCACTAAGTGACATTTGGCATTTTTTGATGGACACATTTCCTGAATAGTAAATGCCACAGAGCAGCAATACAAAAGACGGCTATTTTTCTTTTACAAGAGTCAAACACAAAACAATTGTCAATCAAGCAATCAATCACAATTTTGGAATTTGGCTTTACCTGTGCAGGTCCCAAGGCTAGGGTCGTATCCCAGCAGGCCCTCTTCCTGGAACACTTGTTTCAGGTTGACTCTGAGTGCTCCTTCATTCTCCCCCTCCTCCACCTTCCTTCCTCCCCCACCGCTGGTCCTCCTGCCCCTCTCTGTTTCCCGCTCTCTATATGCACTTTCCTCCAGTGCCTCCTGGATCTTCTCTTCACGCTCCTCATTGGTCCAGTTGGCTGGAGCTGTCGGCCAATCGATCCCTAGGGCTTGGAGAAAGGCGATGATGTCGCTGTCTTCAGGAAGCGTGGGGCAATAAGACACTGAAAATCTGAGACAGATTAGAACAGAATTACAGAATTGTAAACTGTCTTTTTCCAATCAATTGATTAGTTACCCATTTTTTTTAAAACACTCATTTCCAGAGTCCAAGATTATGTTTCATGGCTTAACATTTTTGGCAGTGGCATACTTTTGGCAGTGGCACTGTTTATCACTGATTGAAGATGATGGACAAAGAAATTATGAAAGTGAATGTGTCAGATTTAAGGATCAGCTCAGACACTCACCCCTGCCCTCTTAGCAGTGCCCCCATGTGGTCAGCCAGCAGAATAGTCCTCAACTGGCCAAGGGTCAGTGTGTCAGGGGTGGGTGTGTTGGGTTTAGGGTGCAGCGTGGGGCAGTTAAGCACCACACAGCCCTGCCTCTGGCTTGACGGTTTCAGGTACTCTGTGGCTCCACCTGCCAGAACAGCCCTGAAGGCTGCAGCCCGGTCAACCCTCACCCTCAGCCCCTCACCCATAACCTCCCCCCCGGCCATAGGGAGAACCCCACTACCACGAAGGGACAGGACCCTGGACATCACCGCTGGAGGGACCTGGTTAGATAGAAGGCAATATTAGAGATTGAATTCAGCAGCTGATGGTAACTGCAATTTTAAAAGACCTCAAACACACTCGCAGTATACCATTAAAGCTGTAGTGATTAGAATGACATTAAACACGTTTGATCTGGGGTGATTTATTGTATCTTTTGTCTGTAAAAATAGAACCTGTTTTGCACTGTCAGTCAGCAGCAGTGTGATAATACAATACATGATCTACGTCAAAAGCTCTTACCAGTGCATTCACAGTGCATGCAATAAAAACATCCTATGGCACTAAGATGATATCAGACTCTTTAATGACACAGGGCAATGAGACAGCTGTAATACAGAGGCCTCTGTGTTTTCCTGCGGCTGCTGCTTTGTTTTGCAGCTGTGCTTGTGTTTGTGTTTGTGTGACCCATATTGTATCTGCCACCCATGGGTTAATAATTACTGCCGCAGGCTGCTGCTGCTGTCTGATCGATCATGATGAGCCAAAGTGAGCGGACTCTGGGGGTTTTCCCTGGTCGGTAACACTGAAACGATCTGCTGAATGGGGGCCGGAGACTGTCTGTGGAGCATTTCAGCGCAGTTTGTAGTTTTTTTTTTTATTATTATTATTTTTTTCCTCCCAGAGACAGTTAAAATCAGCTGAGCGCTGGAAGCAGAGAGTTCCGGTCCTCTGGTCCTCCGCTCCTATTGGCTGAAAACATCTCCGTCCATTTAAAGCCTCACCTGACTTCAGGAGGCATTAGAGGTAATTTTAGCACTGGTGTCAAAGATACTCACAATTAAAAGTACATAATAGACGATTATAACAGTTGATGTGATAAACCAAACCCCAGCCAACAGGATTCCCTCAGCGGCCGTATGGGAACTAGACTGTTTAGCGGAAGAATAATCCGCAGACTTTAGCAGGTTAACTGCCGTTAGCCGTGATGCTACCTCCAGTGAGTGTAAAAAAAAAAAAGGTCATGTCACCTAAAAACACCAAGAAATGAATTAAATCCATTAAAACAATTCATTAAAACAGCCTGACCGACCTGTCCGTCGGCATACAGCGTGTTCAGCATCGTGGTCGGCGATAAGAAGTCCCTGTTCCGCAGGTTTTTGGCGCTGCTCTCCTTGAACCAGAGCTTCTCCGGCTCGGGGAAGATCCTGTCCCCGTGTCCCCTGCTGGACTCGGGGACATTTTCCCGTTTCCCCCGCAGTGCGGAGCTCAGCGCCCGGACGGTAGGTGTGATCCGGAGAGGCGAAGGCTCCTCGGTATTCTCCATCACCGCCCCGACGCGCAGACAAACAGGCGAGCTCCCCTGCGGCTCAGCGGCACATCCTCCGGTGCTCTGTCCGGGCAGAGGCGATCCTCCGGCCGCACGGCGCAGATCTGGTCGATGCCGGCTGTGGAGGAGGGCCGCACTGGCCCGCTTTCCCTCTGCGGAACTACTGAGCTGCAGGCGGTGTTTCTGTCCGGTTGAATTTCTGAGTCGGGCCATCGGGACTCAGCTGGTAGCGCCATCAGGTGCACGACAGGGGAACTACACGGCACGGATCCTGCTCTGGACCTGGTCTGCAGCTGTAATGAGAGGATCTTCCTGCTCCATGCACTGACATGTCAGGGGACATTTCCTATAAAACGAATTAAATTCTGTCATAGAAATGATTGTTGCAGCTGAGTTGCAGGAGCTCCACAGTCAGGCCTAACACACCCTGCTGACAGGCTTCAGTGGGCCATTTGGGACAAAACCCAAACACTGTCTTTTATTTTATTTTCATTTTAGTTGCTGCTGCTGAAAGAGGACGCATGTGTCACTGTATGTTTTTTGGAAACGTCTCTAATTTAATAAATTACTAATTGATCCCTCCAGATCTTTTAAAATCATCAGTTACTGTGATTATTATGTTAGCAGGGGAACAGTGAGGAGCTAGTCTTCAGATAGTTCTCATTTAGTTTGGTATGTTTAACTTTTACTGTGCTTTGTACTGGATGTTAACTCCCTTGGAGTTGGAGGACAGCACTCTGAAGTGATTGTTGTTACTTTAATCCAAGTCAAAACAATAAACGTGTCACTGTCCTGTGACTTACTCCATGCTTTGTCTTTTCAACAATACAAAGTTCCACCAAAGAATGAGAAAACGTCAGTAAAGGATCAAGTCTCTGCTTTAGTGTCTGCGACAGTCTCGCAGCTCAGAGCTGGACGCTGCCATGCAAAGCTTAATGGGCCATGAGAGGGAAGTGCAGAACCATCGAGTGAGTCATCACGTACCCATGCATGAACGCATCAGTCGAGAGAACCACAAAAGGCACCTTGAACTTGTGAACACGATACTCTCCAGGTTCCCTTCATCCTCAGGCCGCTGACCGACCCTTCCTGTGGAAGCCACGGCAGCGTACGACAGGATTGTTCACACGGAGAGAAAACTTTCAAGTCCCCCAACAGCTGAATAGTGCCCGAGCTTTACTGTACTGAGATCATCTCACCTTAATCCGCTGCTCTGCCTACAGCTAAAGACAGATATAGATTAACTGTGCAGGTCTTCACCCTGCTCATCTTTTTAGTTAACACATAACATACCACATCACACTGGACTATTATAAACATAGTGGTGTTGACAAGACACAAGTGCACAGGAGCTGTAATAAAAGTTTGAGAGCCAGTGCATTAAATGAAACAGCAGCACCAAAGATCATTTTAAATGTATATTGTGATGCAATGTACCAATATAGGGCACTTATACTATTCATGCACACACTTTTCTGTGTGAATCTTCTGAATTCATTTTCAGATCTAATGTCGCTGTGCTGAGCATGTTGGTGTGAACGGCCTGATTGGACCTCCTTGCACAGGCAGTCGCAGCCTTTTGTTGTTGAAACTCACCACTAAGCATTTGCTTTCATTTGGGATAATTCACGTTGAAAGAGCTCTTCTACAGCCTGACTTCACCAAATGATGGCCGTCCATGCACAACATGTTTTAGCCCCTGTAGAGGGGAAACCAGAATCAGCAACTGAGACGGCTGCAACACTGTAGAAGAATTAAAGGCTGCTCAATGATGTCTTCTGATGGAAAAGAAACATACACAGTAACTGATAGAGTTTAAAAACCTGAGCTTTATTCGAGGGAATCCATTCAGAAAAAAACAGTACAGTTGTGTTGTAGCAAAGAATGTAGTGGTACAAATGAACAATCGCATTATGTAGAAGCAGCTTTAGAATCTAGGTGTCATTCCTGGCTGACACGAAATTCCCGGTTGCGTTCACTGTTCTCAGCAATCCGGGAGAAAACGTGTCATTGAAGAACAACACCTTCTGCCTCTGTGGCCTCATACAAAATAACGATTCAGTCATCACACAGCAACACAGAATCAAACTACTTTAATGGTGGTGAGTTCAGTTTTGTTTTGGGATATTTTGATTGAAATAAAACTGCAATTTTACCTTCAATGGACCAGTGGGGAGCAGGCAGCTCTACGTTTTATGAATCAAAAAAAAAAAAAAAAAGGGCACACCACACATAAGCTATGCAGACTTTGATTTGTTCTCATGGTTCCATCAGCTGGGATGTGTGATAATATTGTAGGTAATTTTATTCTGTTACTTGTGTTTAGCTGATTTAAATGTATTAGTTTTTTGGGGGGATAATAAAGTCTTCATCTGAAATGATGAGACAACAGTCATCTGCAGCTAAAAAGTGATGTTACAGGTTTTATGATAGGAAGGAAAGAGTCCTACTCACAAATTTCTTTGTAATGAAGAGAGAAAAAAAACAAAAAAAACAAAAACCCGACAGCAGTCCATCTGCTTAGGATGTCCTGTGCGTTGTGGGATGGAAACGGACCCCATAACCAGCTGGGGCACAGAATCACAGCTGCATTATGGGTTCCGTTACAATCCCACCCACCAAGGTTCAGGGCTGGACTCAGGTCTGGTCAGCATGGCTAAAGGGAAAAATCATGGAAAAAGAATTAATTTGGATAAAAGTCAAAATGTTACATTTGCATCTTCAGCTGAAAAAAAAGAAGCCCATGTTGAATTTGCAGAATTTGACAAAAACATGAATTATAGAACAAGTTTTAGTCATCACATGATAAATATTCAAGTATGCTTTCTAAATAATAATTAAAAAGAAAAAAAAAAAGATAAAACATTTCTACGTTGAAGCCAAACACCAAGTTAAAAATTCAAATGGTCAGTTCACTTTCTGCACATCCTAAAATTCAGTTTTGTTTATCAGTAACAAGGCTGTAAACATTTTTCTGTCTCACCGTGAACTACACTTAATGGTGCTGTTTTATACGGACTCCTCTGTGAGCAACAGAAAGTTCAGTTAAATATTATCCAGCAGTTATAACACTTATAACTCAGCTTCCTGTGGTCCACTCAGTTATGTGGTTTTTCCAGTGATGATATATTTCAACTATTTGACACCAAAAACACGCCTCTGGTCCCTCTGCTGTGATTTTAATAAGAAACTGATTCTCCTTAAAATGAAATGACAACAATTTTCAAACTGGACACTACAAATAACTGGAGCATTCTGATAAAATTTCTTTTTTCCCCAAATCATTTGTATAAGACATGACAGCCATTGAAAATCATCTATTCGTACTCAGCCTGGTGGTTTAACTAAGTTACACCACAAAATGACAGTGTTGAATTGCTCATGAGAACAAAAATATGCTAATGATCAAACTTTTTTGTCTGTCATGGCAGTAACACGAAAATACTTTAGTTACTAAAGAGAAGCTGATATTAGTTCATTTAATCCTTTAAATATAACAAAAAACATATAAACCATAAAAACAGCATTAAATGAATCCCCCCACCAAAAAACAAAAAACAGGCAGAAAAAAAAAAAAAAAAACGCATTCATAGTAGGAACCTAATCTCCTTAATGTGGAGTATTTAACTGTATTTGACTGTATGAGGAGCATTCAATGACATGACAGTGATACTTCAGCCACGACCCTGCAGCTCAAGATGCAGGAATCAAAAAAGTTTTCTGTAGCATTCTGAAGAAATGACCCCCCCCCCGAAAAAAAATTGTACATTTTTAACAGGAGTCTGAGGATTTGATATGTCAGCTGATACATTTGTTCCAACTTATAAATGGATCTAGTTTTTGGTGCCCTGGCCCGAAAAACCTGTTGTACATCATCCGCTGAGAAACAGAAAGAAAAAGAAAGCAAACTTCATGAGGCACGAGAGGTCAGCCTGACAAGGAAGAGCTGATAGAGCGATAAAAGGAAGGAGAGTGCTGAGAAAAAAAGAGAGAGAAAAAAAAATTAAAAAAATCAAGGAAGAGATTTACATCATAGGAGTGCTTCCTGTGACGCTCAAACAGGTTTGAGATCCTGATTTGCAGCTGCCTCAAACTCATGTTTGGAAAAAGCCATTATTTAAACCTGAAAACTCTCAAAACAGTGAGGAAGCTGATGACAAATTTGCTGATGACAGTTTGCATAAAACATTCTTTCAGTTTTCCATTTAGACTTAAGTCATTGATAAGAAACAGTTTGAGCTTTCTGATTTATCATGGTGACATTCCTGTCACTGCCAAGGAACCCGATTATTAAATGGAAAAACATGATGACAAAAAGTTAAAGGGTTAGAGGAGGAGAGACAGACAGGTGGGTGAGGACACTGAGAAACAAGATCAGTATACCAATGAAAGAAAGTGAAAGCACATAAGCAGCCCCGATGAGACACTCCTGTAAATTAGTGACAATAGTGATAAAGTGTTAAAGTTAAAGCCGTCCAGCTCACCAGCTCATCTGTCGGTGCGCGTCTCTCCACTGTGGTCCCGTCCACAAACAACTCAGGGAGTCCAGACTTCCTCTTTAAATGCTCGAGAGATTCATTTCACTTTCACTTCTCCTGCTCACACCAAACTCCTCCTCTGCTTCCTTTGTCCACTCCCTCCCTGCTGGAGAAACAGAAGACAAATATGAGGCTTTCCCTACACACTATTTCAGATGAACAAACACAAAACGTTCAGTTTCATGAGCAACTTTTTTCAGCAGTCTTGCCTGCTTGCTTGAAGGTGAAGCAGCGGTTGTCAAGGTGTAAAGCTGGACATTTGTCTTGAAGCCCCTTCAGCTTCTTTATTAAACCCACATGAATAAGGAACCGTGTAATTTAAACGTTTTCATACAGTATGAGATTAAGCCGAGCTGTGTTAATAGTTTCGACTGATACGTTTATATAGCAGATGTATCACCACTGATTTACCTTTTGTTTTCTCTGTGACAGTTTTACATGTTAACACCAGTTTGAATTTGATTTACATTTTTAGAGGGGCTCAGTTCACCCAAGGTGCAAAGGAGAAGCAGATTGTCATTTAGTAGACGTAGTCATGCTGAAGTTTTGAGATTTAAAGGTTTGTGGATGGTTTTGTTTTGAAATATTTCATGCCAAAGATAGAGAATTAAAAAAAAAATAAATAAAAAAAAAAAAATAATAATAATAATAATAATAATAGTCCTTTTAGGCAATTTGAAGCTTTTTCTGGAAAACATCTTTGAGTATAGTTTGTTATTTTGTTTTTTTTTTGTTTTTTTTTTTACTGCTGCATTTTCCTTAGGTTGAACGATATCTTCAAACCTGGACAAAATTAAGTGTGTGTCTGGGCTGAAGTGAACACATTCTGTTTTATCTTGTGACTTTACTGTGAAAGGTTAAAAAGGGATCATTTACTGTGAGTGAAACTGCTCATACTCTGTCTGATCTCGTTCTGCCAACAGCGCTCTGATCTGCGGTTAAGCCTGTGGACTGGTCACAGAACTGTTTTACCCTAAATTTGCACCACATTTACAATTTTAGTCACTTTTCAAGGCATATTTTAAAAAAATCCTGCTATTTTATATTGTTATATTTAAATAATATAAGTCAGGCTTTAAATATCTGGCACACAAAAATTACTGGCTATCATTAGGGAACGAATGGTAACAATAGTTTGTGGTGGTAGTTTTCATAGAATGAGTGGATGAATATGCCCCTTTGCACAAGCACATCAGATTCTTTGTATTTGTGTCATTCTGCAGAAATTCAATGATTAGTGTTTAAAAGGTAACTTGACTGTCTCACTACAGGAGAGTATGACAGGAATCAATGAAGCTGCAGCTTCTGTTTTCTGTAAAGTTCTTGGTCCTTTGATTCAACGGAGGTACATTAATGAGGTTACTGCCGCCTCAGTACGATGTGCAGCTGGAATATGGCAGATGAAATCAATACCAGACAGATACAGTTGGCAGATAATCAGCCATAAAAAAGACGCATCAGGAACAAACGGACACCTCTGCTTTCCGCTGAGCCCAGAGACTCAATGACCATTTGGACCCCTAAAACTACTACTTGTTTGCTTTGAACATGCAAAATTCAAAGCAAACTACACGTGTCCAAAAACTCACTCTCCAAATTTAGACTTAAATGTAGATTAAGCATCTTTACTTTGACATCTAGACATTTTCTGGCAAACAAACCAAAGCAAATCCTGGTAATTGTGATTGTACCCATTTTGGCAGTAGTAGTTGTTTGGTTGTACGTGTATCTGGCAGCATTAACGGGGAAATTTTGTTGTTTCTTTGTTTTACAGAAGTAAGTCTGCTCTTATATGAAGGTTACATGCATGCTCGGGTTAGATGTCGACTTGTTCATAAATGAATCAAGTTTCCTTTAACCCTACCTTCATCATAAGAGCTGATCAGCACTGTGAGAAAAGACAGACTGTCACAAGTTTTATATATATATATATATTGCTTAATTAATTAAGTATAATATATAAATATATATATTGCTTAATTTTAACTCCCTAAAAAGTGGCTTTGTGTTATATGTATAAAACACAAAGTCCCATTCTTTTCTGATGTTAAAATTAACTGAGTCAGCCGTTTGAGAAACAGATTAGACCAAGAGTTCTTCCTCTAAGTAGTTTTCTCCTCAGGTAAAACCCTGATCTTTCAGTGGCACTAAAGGCCGCCTGTAAATTGACCCTGTTGTTAATTAGAAACATCTGCATGTGACACGATGTCTAATGTGAGACAGGCGGAGCCAACGGAGTGTGACCGCAGGAATCCTATCAGTGTGTCTGGTTTTCAGCCTGGAAAGTCCGGTGGATTTGGCCGAGTATCTGATCCTCCCTGGAGACCTTAAGCAAACTAAATGTAAGGTGAGGCAGGTGGAGAGAAGGTGACAGTTTGTTCCCCGATGGAGGAAACCCAGAATCACTCCCACCCTTCGCCCTTGAACACACTTTAACAAGTTAGCAGCAATTCAGTGATTGAACCAACTGGCAGGAAATGGGGCTCCGCTTTCGTCAATATGTCAACGCCATGCTGCAGTTTTACCAGTTTCAGTGTTAACCTCAGCTTCCCAAGGAAAGTCCACTGTTTCAAAAACTCAACTGATTGTTGAATTGTTTATTTTTAAATTGAGTGAATTTTTGTGACTGTTTTCATAAGATTTGGAAACTATATTTCAACGAGCCAGTTCCCTTATTACTGTTACACAGTTTTCACTTAAAGTGATGTTGTCGGTTGAATAACAGCTCAGAGGATACATTTGGCATCATCTACATACATTTGATGTGCTGAGCTATATTTTTCCCCTGAAACAAGGAGGTGATTGGCACTTCAGAAAATAGCTGCTGTAAACAGCTTTAGCATTAAAAAAAAATGCTTTTTGTCAGTTTGGGCTAGTTTTAAGTTTCTTCATATGCAAGTCTGCCTTAAATATCAAATGTGCCATATACTATAAACTTATTTCAATGCTAGATTTATTTGATAGATTGACTTCTGAAGTCAAACTTCAGAATATAGTCAAGAAGACAGTCACTTGTCCGGACTAACAGCTCACTGAAACATTTTCACCATCAGACACTGCAGGCTGCAGCACGTCCTGAAATATTCTCCTTCTGGGTAACACGAGAAACCACTGATTTCAGTTGATAAATTGTCTCTGCGAGTTAATTTTCAGCTTAACCTTATACTAAATGAAGCCAGAAAAAAAAAAAAAAAAGATATTGTACAATATACACAAATCACATCCTTTTAACTGTCCTTTCATAATGTTTGTATGAAATGAAAGTTGCACGATTGACAAAAACACAAGAGCAGTTTGGAAAAACGTAAATTTTATTCTTGGACATTTTTTTCCTCTTTCAACATACTAGTATACTTGATTATATTAATGCAAGATGAAATGCATCAGAGGACTTGTATATCAGTAAATCCTGATAAATGCTTATTCTCCACCTTCATACTCTAACACATATCAAACACAAACAATGCATAGATGGCACAGGAAGGCAGGAAGACTGATGGGTTCTTGGAGGAGTGTGTGTGTGTGTGTGTGTGTATTTGATCTCCTTAGGGACTGACCTGGCGGGGCATTCCAGGTAGGAGGTTCAACAAACTGAGTCTATCCCTGAACTCAGAGTTGACTTACTCTGAAATGGGAAACTCTGAGTATCCGGTTCCAGAACAGGAGTTGGTTCAATCAACTCTGAGTACGTTCACCTTGAGTTGCGCATGTGAACAACCACTACAAAAAGCCATCATCAATGGAAGCCCGATACCATGAGTCACCATGACAACCGAGAAAAAAAAACCCAACAAAACGATGCAGTTATTTCACACCAATGGAGTTGGAGGTCTGAATACAGGCCTATGGAGAGTACGAGCACGTTACGCTGTAAATGTAACACCAACAGCAAGAAGAGAGAAAATGCATGAGGAAAAAAAAACCTTCTCCTGTCACGCAGGAGGAGGACAAAATTTGCTGTGATGTGAGCGCACGTCCATGGTGTGTGAGGTTGATGTATGGCTGGAGAATGTTATTGAGATAAATGATACCGATGGATGAAAAGTTCGAGCAGATACTCCTGGAAATGCCAGGACATCTAATCTCAGTCGGAAGATTCTCTCACCACGTAAGGCATTTCGAATAAGTTGGGCTCCGATATCAATCGGATTTGGAATGAATGGGCAAGCTATGTCTAAGCTTTCTTTGTGTGGGAGGAGACAAGTAGAAACTCAGGGTTTCTTAAAGAAAACCTGCCAGTGAGCAGGTTGTGTGTTACCATGGTGATTGACTCGGATTTTCAGAGACCCCTCTTTCTGGAACAGATCTCAGAGTTTCCCCTCATCTCAGGGTTACATACTCAGTTTCCACATAACCCGCTTTCTGCAATACCCCTCTGTATGAGAAGTCAGATACAGAACATGAATATGGAAGGGCCTCGCAAGTTGTGTGTTAGTGTGTGCACGTTTGCATAATGTGCCTGTTGGAAGGATCCTCATCCGCAGGCTGAACAGCTAACTTCCTCTCAAAACAGACGTTTCTCATAACTGTGGGGAGAGAAGAAAACGTCAGACTATCCATGATGCTCCCTGAGGTTTCGCATTAAGAGACGCAGCAGTTTAACTGAAGGTTTGGGTTGTTGTGGTGAGACAATCAAAAAAAAAAAAAAAAAGAAGACTGGAAACATTAAATACTTTAAAAGAACTAAGTGGTATTGAGTGGACACATTTGTACCTGTGCAGGCTGTGGACTCCGCCTTCTGACTGGGCTGATGTGGTTCTCTTTTCAAATTTGAGATCTCCAGAGTACATCATGGCTCTACAGGGAGGAAAGAAACACGAATGTAACATCGCACATGACAAGGAAACTTTTAGTTTGACAATCATGAGCAGATGCATTAGTGTGACACTACACTAGGAGCTCTGAGCTTATGGTGCTTGGAGCTAGTCAGTAACGTAAAAAGCATTCCTCATCCCCACCTACAAAACTATTGCACATACCTGGACAGTAAATATTTATTTTACTATAATATTTTCTCTTATTTCGCCACAATTGAAATCCCTTGTGCATGCTTACCTGAGCTGTGTGAGACTCTTAGAACCGATGTCCTGACAGGAGTGCTGAATGCCAGCCAGCAGGTAGGGAACAAATTTGTGGATGGAGCCTTTGTCCTGCACCGCTCCAGAAACACCCTGAGCAACTTTAATCTTATCACACTCACTGTGAGGAAGAGAGGAGAAAGAAAGATTAGGCGAGTTGACAGTTTCACAGGTTTGCTGATCTTTGGCAAGCCTTTTCACTGCCACCTTGTGGTTTAAGATTGGATCCATGATAAAGTGAATAATTTTAAAGCAGTTTCTTTTCAAGGACTTCATCTCTCATTTGAGAAGATTGTCTGCTGAGGATTGTGAAATATCCGCTACTGGGCATTACAATCATTCTTCAGCAGAAATGTCAAATGCTCTGAAAACCACTGAAAATCAAATGAGGAAGTGCTTGTCTGGGAAAAACTGTCAAAGAAACATCAAACCATATGGCTTCTCTCTTTTAATGCAAGAATGAGTTTTCGGCATTGCTGTGATTTGACCAGCAGATTTACATTTGGGTCTGTACCTGAAGTATCTGGTTTGAGAGCCCAGGTTTTTGTCCATGGCGTCCAATGAGCCCATGCCTCGGTACTTCTTCAGTCTGATGCCATCAGAGAAGAAATATTCACCAGGAGCTTCACTGGTGGCAGCCAGGAGAGAACCCATCATCACTGGACAGACAGAGACGATAGTGGAATTCAAATTGGACTATGGGATCTAAATGATCACAATACAAAGTTTTTATATAGAATTGGATAAAAAAAAAAAAAAAAAACAGACAAAACAAAACTGCTTCTGTTTTAAATTAGTTTCACAAAGAAATACACATCTTACTTATTTAGTTACTTAAAATATTTTAATAACTTTCTGCGCCTTGATTATGAGACACAAACCTGTAGAGGCTCCCAGTGCCAGGGCTTTGGCGATATGGCCAACAGTCTGGATGCCACCGTCAGCGATGACTGGCACTCCGAAACGCCGGGCGTACTCTGATACCTTATACACAGCTGTGGCCTGGGGTCTGCCACACGCCAGCACTGGAAGGGGGTTTAATTACATGTTGTGAGAAAAGAGCTGAAGAAGTTAGTGATCCTAACTACATGCTTCTAGTCTCATGAGCATCGCCTATGATACACACCAATCTTTAATTGGCACAGGATACACATCTCATCACTAAGACTGGAAACTGGATTAAATTTTTCTTTTTAATTCCTATTCCTAAGATTATATTTACTATTTATATTGGCAGTTAAACAAATACAGATGAGCTCCTGAATCAGGAATCAGGTGACAGAATTTTATAAACTACCATACGACATGCAAGGTTGAGACTCGCAGGAAGTGATGTTTAATAAAACTCAATATTACAGGGTGAATGAGCAGACAGACTAGGAATAGATCCATTTTGTTGACACGGAATGAGGAAGTTAAACTTGTCACATCAGCAGACAAATGCTTACTGCCCTAAAACGCTAAATCCATTACACAGGGATTGCGGCCTATGACAACACTGCCAGCTACATTTTTAAAGAGTAGCCTTTAAACCTTCTCACACCATTGGAGACCATGATGATTCAGACTTAATGAAGTGCCAACAAAGGGAAGCCTCCCAGTTCCTTTTTTAAACCAGTGGAATTGTTACATTTTCTGTGGACTGCTGCACGGAAAATGCCAAACTCATACACCCAGTGTAAGTAAATATTAGGAACAAACAAAAAATTAAAAAGGTTTAAATTTTGTTTTTATTGGGGGAAAACAAAAAAAGAAGATGAGATTTTGAGTGTTACACCAAACCAACAAGATTCTTTATGGCTGCAGAATATGGGATAACAATACAAAACTCATTGTTTGCAGAAACATAAGTCAACCTAGGTTAATTAAACCATCTGACGTAAACAGCAATCAAAATGTAGAAATGATGCTTCAATTCAAAAATGTGTCACCTCTGAGTGCAACAATCACAGACTTATGCAAGCATGCCACTGTTCCTTTGTGCAAACTGAAATTACTATCATGACTGAGAAAGTGAGACATAGATGTTCCATGTCCCAAATGGATGTAGAGTTACATTTATCAAGGACCCCTCCTTACTTATGATCATTTTACTCAAGAAGCCAAGTTTGGTCCCGTCCAGCCCATCAGCCTTACCACCTTTGCTCACAAGACACCCTGTGACTGCCTAACTACGCCACTGAGCCATTCTCTGTTTGCTCATTCCACTGCCATATGTTAGGAATGGGTGTTAGAAGTCAATGAGCAGCAGCCACCTACAATTGATATAATGGTGAGGGTGGGAGAAGCAGTGCGTGGAGGCTTTGGACTTTATGCCAACCACCATCTGACCAAAAGGTATCCATGGGTATTAAAAAGACAAGTAGTGTCTCAACATACAGCAGACACCAATAGGTCAGTAAAGTGGATTGACAAACAGCAACATCCGCTCAAGATGACTGAAAGATTAGTGGGGACATGGGAACGAGCAAACCCCAAAACCCCAAAACCCCTAAAGCCAGATTTCAAAAAGAAACAAAGACCTACTACCAGTACCACTCCTACTTCTACTGAAGCAAAGCTGTTAACCAATGAATGCAGCAGGCTGTGAAGTGAGAAGTATGGGCTGGGGGGAAGGTGGCACACGGTGATACTGGAGCCAATGGGAGCCCGGTGCATGAGGAAACTTACTGCAGTATCCTGTAACAGTGGTTGGGGTTTTGGGGCTGTGGAGCTTTATTGCTGGTGGTACACTGAGAGGAGCTGGACATGGACACACAAAGACACAGACCAAAAAAAAAAAAAAAAAACCACAAACCACACACATACACACACACACACACAAAAGGGCAAGAGGTTGGGGAGAAAATATGGGGAAGAGAATGCAGAGAGCAAGGATGGGAAAGAAGGGGAGGTGGCAAAAACCAGATGAAGATGACAGACAAATGAAGAAAACAAGAAGCACAAGAAAATGAAGAACAAGAAGACCAAATGATTTCAGAGGGAAGATGAAAAGACAACAAGAAGCAGAGACAAACTATATGGAAGACAAAATATATGTCTTCCCTATGTCCAAATCACAACAAGCTTTAAACTTTGGACAATTTCAATTTCCAGACCCAAAACCAAGGTTTTGCACCAAAACAAGTTCAACCTTTCTTTCAAATCAACCAAATCATAACAACCCTTACTACACAATTTAACCAGCAATCTCTCCTCTAAATTTAGGATTGGCCTAAACAGCTGATCAACACAGATGGACACAAATAGTATAGTATTTCTAGCTTTACTTGGGTCAAAATGTCAACACCAATTGCATCCAAAAGCATCACAGAGAACATCAAATATCTGAGGGGACCTAACTCAAAAATGTTTATATCTCCATCTGAGCCTCCTTCAAAATCCTGCAGGGTCAGTTTTCGTGGATCAAGGAACTACAAATTGTCATTCCCACAACCCTCACTTGTCAAGCTAACCAGGCATCTAACACACTTTCTACTCCTATTTTCACCCTTTGGCACATTCCCCAACCACTTCAAGGGCTTCATACTGGCTGTGGCTGGGAGCACTTATCGAGGCTGGTGAAAGTTGTGAAGTCACTCACCTTCCTGAGTGATGCAGATGGAGCCACTGCCCATCCCCACTCTCAGTCCATCTACTCCCGCATCGATTAGGTTCTTTGCCTGAGCTGCAGTTACCACTGCAGCAGAGGGAGACAGGCACAGACACCTTAAGCACTAGGTAATGACATTGTTATAACTGCGAGCAACATGATTAAAAGGAAAACTTAGTAGCTACTGTTGGGTCTCTTTCTGTTGGCAGAGACCCAAGACACATTTACAGCAGACGAGAAATATCAGATGTGTGTGCTTTCATCTTTTTCCTCATGATTTAAGGTCAGCTTGACAAATGCACAAAGAGCATATTCTACCATACTCTTGCTGATGTGTAACCAAAATGTGGAGTTACCGTTGCCTCCGATGACCTGTAGGTGGGGGTACTTTTCTTTAATATATTTGATCATGTTGATCTGGAAGATTGAGTTGCCCTGAGATGAGTCCTGGGGATAGAGAAAGAACATGCATCATCACCATCTACAAAATATCACTACTTTAACATTGTTCACTTCAATGTAGTGAATCCAGATGAGGTCAAAGCAGTCTGTACATTGAATCTGCTTCCACAATGAAGAGAGGTTTTCCTCTAAAAGATTATCTCTCAATTACATCGGTGAGAGCAAATGTAACAATTTGCAGACACATTCCTTGTGTTGATGTCCAACTTGCCTATTTCAAAACATCATTTGAGACATAAGACTTTATGACCACTGATCTTTACTCTAAACATATTCTCTAACACCTAAAGTCTTTCTTACCAATACAACTACATCCACTCCGCTCTGCACTAACAGGTCCAAGCGGTATTTGTCGTCATTGTGGGTGCCAATTGCAGCACCACAAAGCAGTTGTTTACGGGAATCTTTGGAGGCCAAAGGAAAGTCTCTGTTCTTTTTCAGGTCTGTGCGAGCAATGATGGCCACAAGAGATCCTGCTTCATTCACGATGGGCAGTTTACCTGCAGGAGAATCAAACATGTTAAGCATGGCCATTTCCAAATGAATATAAGTTACTATATGTTATGCAATTCCTTGTTCATGATTGTAGGCACTCTTGATAAAAAGCATCAAAAGAGTATATATATATATATATATATATATATATATATATATATATATATATATATATATATAAAAAATCATAAATAAACACAGGATCAAATAGGTGAAAGATAGATGTAACAATCTCCTCACCTTTCTTACTCCTCTGGAGGATTTCATTGGCTTCTTTCAGTGTTACTCCAGCAGGGGCAACAACCAGATCCTCTCGCTTTGTCATCACCTGAGTAGATGGTGTAACAGGAAAGTGAGCAAACTTCGCATCTAATGTTTACACTGTCTTTATGAAGTACTTCGATGTATCAACTTCTCCTACCTCGCTCAGTAGTAGGTCATGGTCTTCCTCCTTCAGGAAATCAATGTCTCTTGAGGAAATGATGCCCACCAGCTTGCCGCCCATTTTTCCATTGTCTGTGATGGGGATGCCGCAAAATCCATGCCGAGCCTTGGCCTGAAAGACGTCCCGTACACGCTCGTTGGGGCTCATAACCACAGGATCTGTGATGAAACCCTGCTCATAGCGCTAGGGATGGGAGGGACGAAACAAGGTGAGGAAAAATAGGGATGGCGTTGAAGAGGAGTAAAGGATAAAGGAGCAGTCAGGTAGAAGACAGAGAAATCACTGCCTACATCAGAGGAGCAAAGCATGCAGGAGTAAAAATACTTCTACTGGATCCATCTACATCCAAACTGACTGCAGCAACTAAAAGGGCCAAAAAACAAACAAACAAACAAAAAAAAGCAAAACCACATTAAGAAGATGAGAAGAGAAACATATATAAATGAATGACTAATGAGATCATGTAGAAAGATGAAAGAACAGAAATCAAAAGCCACATAGATAGTCATCAGTACCTTGACTTTGCGAACTTCATTGGCCTGAAATTCTGGAGTGCAGTTATGGTGAATGAAGCCGATGCCACCTGTTAACTGGGAGGAGACAGTAAATTGTCATTGTGATAAAGAAACATGGGGACTGGAATAGTTACCAGTGTGACAACGCAAGAAAATTATTTATGTTTCATACTTACTGCCATAGCGATGGCCATGTTGGCTTCTGTGACAGTGTCCATGGGCGAAGAGACAAAGGGGGTCTTCATGGTGATTTGCTTGGTGAGTGCAGATGTCAGGTCCTGGATAAAAGGGATACACTGATTTGTGATTCTCCTACAGGTAGCATAGAAGATTTCTACATGTGGGTTGTCCGTTCTTCCACAACAGACAGGAATTTAGACAGAAGTGGGACAGAAGTGGGGTATTTACAAATGTGAGCACGAGATAAGAATAAATATAACATAATATAACAAATATAATAAAAAGCACTTCTTCACAAGCCTGATGGCCTGTTTGAGACAAATATATAGGTTAATACAAACACAAAATTATGTGAAGCATGCACTGTGAAAACCAGGCAATTAAACTTCAGAAAGAAGCTGCAAAGTATAAATCCATATAAATGTCTTTTAAACCATATCAAGCAAATCACATTTTTTTCCCCCTCACTGAAAGTGGCCCTTCCATTCCCTAAATGCTTTTCTATAGGAGACGCAAAAGCTCACTTAAATGTCCAGAGTTTGTTACTCTGTCCAATGACACACTAAATACTGTTGCAAAATTAAAATTTTGTTGAATTCATTAATCTTGCATCTCTTATAAAAACCATTTTATGGTGATTAATGTTCACAAATTCTAAAACATGACGGAAACAAAGCCCTGAGTCCTCTTTTTATGACTTTTGTCTTCTTGTGCTACATTGTAAAATACAGATTTTACAGTGGTAGGTTTTAGCAAAAGCACCAGGATCAACTATATACGCAGGCTAATGGAAATGCTGTGACCCTAATTGAGGAAATACTTGTGATGGGAGGTTTAGGCTAATCCCGACTCATCCCTGTGCTCCACCACCTTGGATGTCATCCAAATCTCAGATTAGCAGCATTAACCAGATTTTGTGTTGGTAAATAAACGTGTCCTCCATCACAACTCACCACTTGGTCTGCTGTGAAGTCAATGTAACCTGGCAGAATCAGGAAGTCACTAAAGGAGAGAGAGGGAAAGAGGGGAGTTAAAAAAAAAAAAAAAAAAAGTTTACACAAATACAGTGTCTGTAAAGTATCTGTCCTTCCCTGCAGCTTTGAACATGCCTCAGCCAATCAGAACTCAAGACGGCACTGCTTCAGGTTTAATGATTTCTGACCTCACACTACCCTCATACTCAGACTACAACTTCCCGTTTCATCCTGCTTTGCTGTAAATTAGAGGCCTTACATTTTCAATACGTACACACACACTTAATAAAACAAGTTCCAGGGCATGTGTCTGCATACATTTTGTATATTTGTCAGTTGAATATTTCTAGAAATAGAAAACCAAGAGTGTTTAAGGAAAACCATGGGGCCTCAGCTGCACAGAGCAAGGCAGAAACATGAGTTTCTTTCTTCAGAAGGCATCATGGTGTGTGGATTTCTTCAATGCAAAGTTGGACAATTCATGTAGCTTCTGAGTTGCAGTGAGAGACCAGAGAGCGGTAAGAGAATAAAATGAAGCGTACCAACATGTAACAACTGCGATTGTCAGTTACAAAACTAGTTTCTACACTTTTAACCAATTATAATCAGTGGTGTGGTGTGTGTCAGACGGACTATACTAATAAACAGTGTTGAGACTGAACTGTTTCATATCACCATCATCGTGTTTTATATGGGTAATATCTAATAATTATACTTTTCCACAAGTCAAAGCATCGTTCTCAGATGCTTCAGGTTAATTGGTGGAGTTAAACAATGCTAAATGCAAAATATTCCATTTTAAACTGTCTAAAGTAGCAAATATTGGCATTTAAAAAGGTTAGCTAATACATGTACGGCATTTGTTGCCTCTTAGTGACACATTTTTTTTATTGACTAACTAAATGTCATACTGTTACGGTCCCAATCATTTCCCAAAGTCTCTTTCATGCCCCTGTAGCGTACTAAAGCAGCAGGTCAAACTAACCAATTTCATGACTGTGGAAACAGATTCACTGCACTAATACATTTGCTTTGTTTCATAGAGGACTACCACACAGATAATCTAAATATAGCCAGGCTCTGCACACCCCGGCCCTGAGTAAACCAGGACCTAATTTTGGGACCAGTGTGTGTGCAGAAGGAATGTGTCCCTGTCTCTGAAAGCAACACCACTGTGTTCACCCTTTAAAGCCATGCACTCCACTCATCCGCCATTATTTTCTGCAACATGTGTCATTTCAGTTTAAGAAAAGACAAAATGCATCTCTGTAAAGAAACTTCAGCGTCTGGTCTCCCCAAGCTGAGTTGAGTTTAGTTGTCCTGAGTATCTGAGGTTAAACCGTGTTTGCCTTCTGGGGAATGAAGGATGAGACGTTTAGGAGCCTGCAGGCAGGGACTGTCCCTAATCTAAGGCGACGGCTTCATTTCGCTTTCAACCAACACTGGATTGTCATTTCGGTTTCTGGTGGACGTCAGCGTGGTTCCTTTCATTCATCTGTTTCGGCTCTATAACTCGTTTCCTGTGGACAGCGCGAGGCCGAACCTGCAAACGAGCGGCGGCAAAAAAAACTGGACTATCACTGCTAGTAGGCTAAGCTAACACAAGGGCGGGAATGATGGTGTCTTTACTTGTACGTGAGCCCGTCTCCTCCGTTAAACAGCTGCTGCCCGGTCAGTCCGTCGTCGGGGACATAACCGGTCTGCCCACTGATCAGGTAGTCCGCCATGACGTCCAGTAGACCAGCAGCAGCCCCCAGTTCAGTCCCAACTGACGACACACCGAGGGGAATTAGCCGCGAAAAACAAAAACAAACACACAGGCCCGGCACCAACACCGACTGATCGGCTCTCCCGCCAACGTGGTCCCGGTCGGAAAGCGTGTTCACCGAGCTACCGGCCACCGACTGCAGCGCGCGTGGGTCAGCTAGCTCTCCCCGCAGCTCTCCCAGACACGTGTGCTGTCCTCGCGTGACTGCGTTGCCAACCTCTCAGTAAGGAAAGTCGCTATTGGCTGTCCTAAAAGCCTGCCAGTGACGTCATCGCCCGATTTGCATAATTTCTTGACCGTAGGAGAGAGTCTAACGTCGTGGGAGAGCCAAAAAGTGAAATAAAAAAAAACAAAACACCTTAAGTAAGTTTAGCGCTACAAATGAACTTTATTCTGTTGATACGTTTTTCATTGTTGCTATTGAAATACGCCACCACTTCTCTAAATAACTTGATGACTTTAACGCTTTGCCAGAGCCGCATTCAATGTAAACGTCCTTTCCTGGGGAGGTTTGGCCTTTCGACTCCCTGGCGGTCTGTCGGCAGTCTGTCTGCCGTCCGAGGGCTCTGGGACTGGGCGTCCCGTCAGTCTCCACCAACACCAGAAGAAGTCGCTGGATTTGAAAAGTCTTTGAAGATTTGCCGCATGCATGGTGCATACCAAATATGAGAAAGTACAGAATATTTGTACACATTTTTCTTCTGTCCACCTCTTCTCACCGGAGGCAGGTTAAAGTACAGAGACAACTCTCTGTATCATGTTGTCAGACAACAAAGGAGGGTTATTTGGATGGATATCATCCTAGGGGCCTTCAGGCCAACATGTCTTGTCGGGTCTCTATTTGCCCCCACTACAACATGAACTTTGACTGTGACGATTTGTAGGATAAAATGTTCTATTTTCATCTTAATTTTATTGTGTAGAATAGGTTCTTTATCATTTTTCATTTTTAGTTGTTTCAGGACGTCACTGTAGAGGTAAATCCTGCAAATTTACAGTGTACTGTTGAGTAAACGCAGTCAATATGTGACTATGACATTTGGCTTTTGAAGCAAACTGTTGTGTCATGGAGCTTATGATGTCAGCATGACCTTTAATCTGTTTGCAGCTAAAAATATATTGCATCTCCAGAAAAGAGAATATGCTTTGGGTCGGGCTATTGTCCTACTAGAGGGCAGTGAATTTCAAAGAGGCCAGAAATGCAAACCCACCTTACATATAGTTAGTTTGCAATAACGTCCAAAGTCCAATACTTCTTAAAGCAGTTTTGTTTTGAAGCACAGGTCTGTCCTGCTTTGGAATCAACACTTGAGGGTGCAGTTTTCCTTCTGCTGCATGTTGCTATGTGATGGTGAAAGTGGGTCACACACATAAGGTCAGGGAGAGCAGTGTTGCAGTTAATAACTGTCTTGGCACACAATTACGCTTACTATATTAGGTTGTAGAAGACACGGAAAGCCCGCGAGAGAATGTGCCAAGCTGGTCATGTCAGAGGTGGCTGGGATTTCTGCAGCAGTGTCAACACTGCAGGGACTAATGAAAAGCATTAAGAAGATTTAAAATGATACACTCCCGATCATATTTATATCTACTTCATATACCTTACTTTTGTGGAGGACTCGAAATGCAGAGGCGGCCAACCAAACAGTGTGCACATACTGTATTTCTTTTTTCTATCATTCTCATTTACAGGGCTAGATTCCATTTTGCCTCCAAAGGTAAGTGTTAAAGAATAGTGTGCTGAGTATTTCTGATAAAATATAATATATAGAAATAAAATAGATATAATAAATATAATCACTATATGAAATATACATTAAAAGCCGTGCTTCAGTAGTGTCAATTCCCTACAAGCATTAAACTAACAATCAACAGTTGTAAAACATGAAGCAGGTTAATAAAAGCTTGTTATGATTGGTGAGCTGTCTACAAAAATATGACTGGAATCATTGGCTGAATAATTCTATCTCCAAATGTCTTTTGGAAAAACAGGCAGCAGTGTATATTGACTTGGTTTAGCTCATGGCCTTCATGTTAAGGTAAAAATGAAGATTGCTCCACAATCGTCATTAAATCATGTCTTCACCTGAATCACAAAAAACAAAGCAAAAGGAAACATCTCTTAAGACTTAATCACCTACCATTTACCATAAATACGCAGAATTAATTGGGTGTGAGATGATATAATGAACACACATGACACAAGGTCCAGTTTTAAAAACTCTCAGTAACTCTATTTCTGTATTAATGTACAACCGTTGAAAATTACAGCAATTTTTTTTTTTTGCATTTTTTCTTTTTTCCCTTTTTTTTTTTAAACGATCTATCTATCAACAGCAATTTTTCAGAAGAAAAGTGAACAATGCGAGCAGAAAAAAAGAAAAGATGAAGCAAAATAAAGTGATGGGATGAACATAAAGAAAGAAGAGAGCACGAGATGGGAGGGAAGGAAACAATCGAACAGAACATTTTATTTTCTGAAGTGGAGTGTTTGAGCTTGAGTGTGTTGACGTGTGCATGCTATGTCAGTGTTTGGTGCTGTAGTGTTTGTGAATGGCGGTGGCTACACTTGCTGCTTCCAAACATCTGATCGGTGGAGGAGTTTGAACGCCAGGCTCACACTTGCCTTGCCACATTAGCTGGACACAGTTGAGCACCAATGTGAGAATTTAAAGCGATGACAACAGAAGTAACAACAGTTTTACTCGGTCGAACATGACTAGCCGTTATTTGCCGTCAGTGGTGGCCAGTTTGACATCACCACAAGCAAGAGGGAAAGGTGTGTTTGTTATAAAACTGGTGACAAAATCTAAAAAAAAAAAAAAAAAAAGTTGTCATGTAAACACACAGTCATCTTATTCTATATTATCTTGCGTATATGAACATGCATCATATGTATGAAAATACTGTATATATAGTTTTTTTTTTTTTTTTGTTTGAGGAGTATGTGGGACCATGAAGTCACCATCTTTTTTATAGCAAACACACCATATTCATATCTACAGTGTTGTGAAAACGCATTTGCCCCCATCCTGATTTCTTACTTTTTTTGCATGTGTCACACTCAACTGTTTCAGATCAAACTAATTTAAATATAAAACAAAAAGATAACCCAAGTAAACATAAAATGTAGTTTTTCTGTGATGATTTTATTTGTTAAGAGAAAAATACTATCCAAACCTACATGATCCTGTGTGAAAAAGTAATTGCGCCCCTTGTTATATGATGAGGTAACTGTGATTAATCATATTATTGTGGAAAGCTGAGTCCACTTTCATAGCCACACCCAGGCCTGATTGCTGCCAGACCTTTCAAATCACGAAATCACTTAAATAGAACCTGTCTGAAAAGGTGAAGTAGGCCATATTGAACCCAAGACATCATGCTGCGATCCATAGACATTCAGGAGCATATAAGAAAAGTAACTGGCATGTCTCAGTCTGGAAACGGTTACAAAGCCATTTCTAAATGTTTGGGAGTCCAGCGAACCACGGTGAGGGCCGTTATCCACAAATGGAGAAAGCATTGTACAGTGGTGAACCTTCCCAGGCGTGGCCGGCCTACAAAAATTACCCCAAGAGCACAGCGATGACTGATCCAAGAGGTCACAAAGGAACCCAGAACAACAGCAGGCCTCACTTGCCTCAGTAAAAGTCAGTGTTCCTGACTCAACCATAAGAAAGACGAAAATGGCATGCACGGCAGAGGTCCGAGGCAAAAGCCGCTGCTGACAAAAGAACAAAGGCTCAGCTCACTTTTGCCAAAAAACATCTTTGATGAGCCCCAAAATGTTTGGGAAAGTGTTCTGTGGACTGATGAAGCAAAAGTTTAACTTTTTGGAAGGCGTGCATCCTGTGACATCTGGTGTAAAATGAACACAGCATTTGATCTAAAAAGAACATCATGCCAACAGTGAAACATGGTGGTGGTAGTGTGATGGTTTGGTGCTGCTTTGGGACCTGGACGACTTGCTGTGATTGAAGGAACCATGAACTCTGCTCTCTACCAACAAATCCTGAAGGAGAATGTCCGGCCATCAGTTCCTGAACTCAAGCTGAAGCGCACTTGGGTTCTGCAGCAGGCCAAAGATCCAAAGTACACTAGCAAGTCCACTTCTGAATGGCTTAAAAAAAGAAAAAAAAGAGGGTTTTGGAATGGCTTAGTCAAAGTCCAGACCTGAACCCAATTGAGATGCTGTGGCATGACCTTAAAAAGGCGGTTCGTGCTTGGAAACCCCCCCAATGTAGCTGATTTATTTATTTATTTTTTAATTCTGCAAAGAGTGGGCCAAAATTCCTCCACAGCGACGGGAAAGACTCATTGCCAATTATCACAAACACTTGAATGCAGTGGTTGCTGCTGCAAGGGTGGTTCAACCAGTAATTAGGTTTAGGAGCAATTACTCTTTCATATGGCCATGTAGGTTCAGATACCCCACCCTTTAATAAATTCGGCACTTGAAACTGCATTTTGTGTTGACTTGAGTTATCTTATAAACTTATATCTAAGTTTGCTTGATCTGAAATGGCTAAGAGTGAATTTTTCCCAGCAGGCGCTGACTCTGACATTACATCTGGGGAAAGATCTGAATTTCAGCTTTGTGTGTTTATGCAGAAGAGCTACAGGTTTAACTCAGTCATTATATTCTATTTTAAGCCACCAAATGCAGATCCACCATCAGCACCATGTTTTCAAAGGAAAAAACGTTTCTCCCCAACATCCTCGTCATGTCCTTAATAAAACAAGTCCCATCTATAGCACTTCTACCTCTTGAATATTCCAGAATATATATTAGAGGTGTCCAGCTCCATTCCTGGAGGGACACTGTCCTGCATGTTTAAGATGTTTCCTGCTCCAACACACCAGATTCAAATGATCAGCTCGTCATCAAGCTCTGCTGAAGTCTGATCAGGAGTCACTCATTTGAACCATATATAGGAATAATGCCAGAGAACAAACGCTCTCACTTAAAATGCTTTTCAACAGACAACCTGATGCTTTAATTTCATTTTTTCCAAATGCTCTGTGAAATAACAATACCCACTGTTTATACCAACTTGACAGAACCTCAAAATTTGAATCTTGTGATCAGATCTGAAAACCTGCAACAAGTGTAGACACAGTGATTTCAATGTTCTGAAGCAAAAACATGTAAATGAGGTAAGGATGAGAAGAGGAAGGGGGGATACAATCGTGCCATTCTCTGACCCTGCAGCATTATGGGAATGAGGGGAGGGAAAGACCAAAAGAAAGTAGCAAATGAGCACATGTCGAGATGCAAAAAGAGGGCTCAGCATGACTGTATTGAGGGATGGTCATGGAAAGAGGCAAGGAAGAGAAGAAGGAAGTAAGGAGGGAGATGCTGGTGCTTTGCAGTCGTGATGGAGCTTCAGGTGTCATGGAAATCCTTCAGCAGTGTGCGTCGCCTCTGCTCAGCAATGTGCATCTGATTTTCCAGATCCTAAAAGAGAGACCAATGCAAGATACAAATTATCAGTCATTACAGTTTAATAAAAAGCAATTATATTTTCATGACACATTCAAGTACTGCATTTAATTCGCCACACGACTGCTCTGTACACATTACTTAATTACCATAGACACTTTAAAACACAGGCTTTCCTGCTGCCGGTAATATTCATTAGTGCGCCGTATAATATTTATGATAGTGGGGGGGGCGAAAAAAACAAACAAACAAAAAAAACTACTTTTAAAATGCAGATAATACTCCAACAAATACAAATCTAGTGCTGCAGTGAAATGCCTAACAAAACTGAAAAAAAAAAAAAAAAAAAAAAATAGAGCAACTACTTGCCTGAGGAAAACACAAAAATTCCTTTCAATCTAACACTGAATAATAACCCTAACTGAAAATGTTTGTGACCTAGTTTTAAAGATTCCCATCCTCGGCCACAACCAACTAGCTTGACAGTGAGTAGCACAGCCTTCCTAAGTCTGTTTATGGAAAAACAACCACACTTAAGTTTGAAAGACTTCAGATAAAATGAAAATTGAAGTCAACTGAAATAGATTTGTAGATTCAGCTATGAGCCATTTGTAGTTTCTTTTTCTGTTAAAAAATAAGTAGCGAAATGTGATTACTTTTCCAAATACTGGCCTGTTGGTTAATCCTAACAATCAAAGGTGAAAAAGGAAAACTAAAAAAGATCTGCCGACTGCACAGGTGTAACATGTTAGCTCACATCGTTGCATAACCCCACCCCAAAACAAATAGCTATTGTAGCTATGAGTTATGATATTGTAGGTCAACAACTTTTTTTTTCCCCACTCTGAAATGATTAACTTTTACACATTAACTTGATTACAGCAATAATGAATTCCCCAAAACAACATGGACTGCTGTGCTCATCATCCTGTTATTGTGTCCTCCCTAATGAGTCAGTTTCACTAGCCCTCCTGTAACATTTACAACTCCATCCATCATAACTGATCCTTCCTTACCCCTCTGTCACTGGCACTGAGCTCCCCCTCGCCTCCCACCACTCCTCTCTCATAGCTGTCAGCTCGTTCCACCTTCCACGACAGGTTTTCAATTTCTGCTTCCAGCTGGGCCTGCTGGTACTCAAACTGTGGATGAAAAAAAAAAAAAGACACAATGAACCTTTCAGGGTCAAAAACCCAGGCAACAGGCAATAAGAGCATCAGCCTGGTTATAGTTGCTACAGATAGAAAAGTGAGTCCCTTACCAGTTTCTTGCGTGGGCCAGACTCCATGTAATAGGCGTAGGGGTATGTATACTGCAGTGTATAGCGACACTATAAACAAAGACACACTCATATTTACCCTCAGAAGGAAGTACAGAAAATGCTTATTAAAAGAAAAATCAAGAAAAGCAAAATGTCAACATGCTTTTTATTCCGAATCATTCTTCACTGGTGTACATCTATAAACTAGATGATTAATATTTAAACCTTAAATGCCATAAGACACACCACAGGTAAGTTACAATGCAGAGCTTCATCTCATTCGCAGGGAAGAAAAATTGAAAAGAGATGGATGATATTCATGTGAATGAGTACTCACAAACTAGACATTTTTGCAACACTCAGCAAATGACAACACAATCTATTAGTAGACAAACACGTTTAGAAATTTAGTTGAAACAAATCTGTCAAATACTTATTTTCTACCCTGTTTAATGTTCCTGTACCTTAGCCAGCAGCTTTGCAGCATTGTGCAGGTACTGCCAGTCAATCCAAGTTCCCAGGTTGTTCATCACTCTTTCCTGGATCTTCTCCTGGATCCTCTGGTAAGTCTGAGCCTCCAATTGCAGAGACTTGTTATGATTCTCCCACTGGTGAGAATAAAGGATGGGGGGAGGACAAATGATAGAATAAAGAGAATATTTCTCAAGTGGTTGATTGAAATGAGTCTGTATTAAGAAATGTGTCCTGACAGCAACTTTCCTGACACAAAAATACATTTGAACAAGAACTAGAACCACATTTTAATGTGATTAATATAGACATGGACTTAAAAAAAAAAAAAAAAAAAAAAACACCTCAAAACTAAATGTGGGCCAAACAAACAAACTCACCCTCTCAAAGTAGAAGAGGTATTTCTTGAGGGCCTCTCTGGCCTGAGCCTGCTGGCTCTGGTTGACTATGTCGGGGTTTTCTTTGTAGCGGCTGCACTCATAGTATTCGCTGCCATGAGTCTTCCAGTCACCAAGACACATCCAGCAGAAGTCTGTTAGGAGACACATAACACACTTCTAAGTAAGTAAGTTTGTAAGTTTCATACGTCTATACTCCTGCAGCAACATGTAGTACACTATACTAGCCTGGATGCTGTACTCAGAATTCATACACAGATAAGTGTAACATTTAATTGAAGTAGGGGGGGAAACCCAAAAAAACTGTGAGGAATAGAGTTGCATGATACAACCGCCTTTTCCAGTGAACACACAATTGCAATTTTTTTTAATTTGGGAGAAGTGTTCTTTAAAAACTGACTGAGAGGCAAATGGGTGTAATGACTGGAGAATCAGAACTCATGACACACTGGTTTACAAACCACTGTTTACATAAAAGGTTCAGCTGAACTCTCCAGGCTACACATAAACCAATAGATTTTGGTTATGGTTGATTAATGTCATTTTCCATTTCTCCAGGTGATTGTACTGATGGCATTTAACTTGTGCAGTCTTTAATTGTCTTCTAATTATGACGTATGGCTGTTTTTGTGTGTTGTATCATTACTAGGTAGATGCTGAGTGCCTCTGAGAGCAGCAGCTTCATGATAAACTGGCTCATAGCGGGCATGTGAAATGTTTAATCTTGCTACTTACCATGTTTACACTTGGAGCATTGCTGGAACAAACAAAAACATATGAAGAAGTAAGTTAATGAAACAATTTACACAACACTGTGAATGATTGTGTGAAAATCAGCAACTATATGTATGCTGAATGTATCTATACAAATCTATTCACAGCCTGATTTAACAGACATGTAATTTCACATAAGAAGCTTGCTTTATACTAAAAAATATACAAAGATGTAAACAAGTAACATATCTGTCTGGGACTGATTTCACCAAGCAGAGCACTTGAGCTCGCAGAAATTAATACATATTTTTAGGATTTCCTATGTTCTTGGAAAGTGTGATTTTCAGCTCTGACTCACCATGTGATTGCACCCGCCATTCTTCTCAATGCAGATATTGCACTTAGGACACTAGGGAAGAAACACGCATCATTAAAATCTGTATTGCTCAAATGTGAGTCTTTTTCTCATTTTTGTGTGGCAATGTGAGCGTGCTTCAACCCAAACTCAAACTTCAAATATGTTTGCATGCAAGATTAGGAAGAGTGGTTACAGTGCGTATGTGATTGTGTTTGTTTCTAATCCAATCCATCATACATCTTTAGTGTGTGCGCTGATGTAGTTGGCCGTCTCTGAGTCGTCGGCACATTTGGTCAGCCATTTTCGGATTGTTGCACAGTCTGTGGGTGCATGGTACATCTGACGGCATTTAAAACTGAGAGAGAAAAAAAGCGTCACAATACACATCAATTTACAATTTTACTGTCCACACAAAAGCTCCAAAAATGTTCAACTATATTAAAGGCACGCAACAGAATAATGCCTGTGCAGATAAGACATTTAAAAACAGCAAGCATCCCAAGAGCACAATTTGTGGACATTTTCAGCAATGGCTGAAAAGGTTAAAAACTAAAAGCACAGGCTTAACTAAGTGTGGTCAACCAGTTTTAAAATGTAGTAATACAGTAGTTTGAGCAACCGTATAAATTTTGTACATAGTGCACCGCATGGTTTGTGTGTGTGTGTGTGTGTATATATATATATATATAGACCCTACCAGAAGACTTCACTGCAGCGGCTACACTGTACCCTGCGTGCTCGAGGCTCCTGTACCTTGATGACAATGGGACAGTCTGCACCTGGACACAACTGCAACTGGAAATGACTCTGCAGGTCAAATAGAGAGACATCAGTTATCCAACACATCAAGAATGTATAGTTGGCAGATTTACCTTTTCTGAATGAAAATTTAATCCAAATAAAAGACAGAATATGGAATTTGTAATGAATCTGTTATACCATACTGAATTGTTTAATAGAATCCCAGTAAATAGAATGGAAAGTATATTGTGTGATTTGGATTCTTGAAGAAAGCATATGTTGCATATACATATTTAGATGGCAACTCAATCGACACAAACAGATGGTGCGTAGAGGGGAAGAGATGATTCACAATTAACGCTGCATAGAGGAGATTCAAAGATTCATCTGCAGAAACAAGTGAAGCTCTCACTCACTCTCCACATGCCTCTGCTATCTCATTTTCTATACAGGCAAACCTTGACACAGAATCAGAGCAAACAGGTTCAGCACACGCACAAACCTCGACATAGTCTCTGAAGAGGTAGCGTCTGTATTTATCCTTCAGCTCCTCTCCCGGTAGCAGCGGCAAAACAAAGTCTTCAGGCATCTGCAGGGAGCAGTCCTGAGCCATACACGAGATACCTGAGTGTACACACAAATTTATTATGAGGTGTCCTGAAACATAGACAGAAGTAGCATGTACATGAAATACTCTACAGCAGCTGCTACAAATTAACTTCATGCGCCACTTAAACTTCATTTGTGACTGAGTCCCTCTGCAGTTGTGGTGTTGCTTTGTTGGTACAGTGACCCAGAAAGTGGATTGGGTCATCTGCCATCATAAACAAGTCCTTCAACAAACTGATAATGAAATACTTGTCAGACTAAGAAGAACTTGGTTTCATGGGCAGACTTTATCAGAGAGACTTTACAGGGCTGTGCAATGAGTTACTGCAGACAAACACAAACT
Source organism: Echeneis naucrates (assembly GCF_900963305.1). Lineage (NCBI taxonomy): Eukaryota > Metazoa > Chordata > Actinopteri > Carangiformes > Echeneidae > Echeneis > Echeneis naucrates. The sequence goes on along the minus strand of NC_042517.1, from coordinate 8,277,994 downwards.
CATAAGCACTTATTCTCCCAAACACCCACAACTATAGGACAGGGAGTGCAGTAAATTGTATGCACTGTACCACACACGTACTGTACAAAAAAAAAAAAAACTTGTGATCCGTGTGCACACCCACACACCCATCTGCTCTCCTGCTGACACAAGCACACTCTTACAAACACACAACCAAATAATCATAAGGTTGCCTCAGGAGCAGGTCTGGCTGCAAACATTTTACACCAGATGGGAGCCATCAAAACCTCATATTACACCTCACTTATCTTAAAAGTCACAAGCTACTCTTGGATTTTACACCAGAAGACACAAACAACCGTAGACACGTGCACAAACATCCAGCCAGGATCTGCAGTGTTTTCTCTTACTAAACACAATCTCATTAAGTGACGTATCTTGGCTTGTAAAATCAAACAGCAGTCTGCAAACTCTGTTGGTCTGGCAGGAAAGCAGAGGCTAAAATAGATGTTTGAAAGGATCAAGGCTGAAACTGCGATGAAACCCAGAGTGGAGAAATACACATACAAAACAAGAGAGACAGAGATACACGGACACTTGAGAGCTCAGTTCAAAGTGTGACTCACCCACTCTAATACCAGCTTTGATGACTACACAGGTGCACATAAACACTCTACTCACCCACTCCCATCCCATCTTTGACCAGTACGGTGCAGTGTTGCTCCCAGCATGCTTTGCAGAAGGAGTGCTGACAAGGCAGTGCCAACAGGGAGTCTCTCCGTACGGCCTGTAGACACACACCACACTGGAGGGACTGAGGGGCCTGAAACATACAAAAATAAAAGAAATGAATGTCTGTCTACAACAGTCTACAACAGATTATTTGACTCACCAGCTATCAAGAGTCCCAGTAATTACTAACTAATTAATCAGTTAATTAACTGCTACAGCAACTTTGCTATGGACCAATTGCATTATTACAATTTGTAAAAAAAAATAAATAAATAAGACAACAACAATAATAATAATAATAATAATAATAATAATAATAATAATAATAATAATGGCATGGAATTGGATTGAATCTGGATAGGTAACTTCATTCCAATTTCTGATGACTAAATTACATCAGTATCGGCACCGAATTCAGATATTGGAGCAAATCTTTCCCAACTAATAACAACAACAACAACATAACTATTTGCATTTAAAGCTGTGTGTCAACATAGGAAGGTCACAGAAATGTCACAAAAACTAGGTTAGATATATGAATTATAGAATAATTTTGTCCACAAGTAGTCCCTACTTTAGAGCATGTGGTGTGTTACTCACAGTGACTGATCTGCAGGTGCTGCTGGGCTGGACGAGGGCGTCTGACAACAGCAGAGACGAGTTAGACTTATATCTGTGGACAGAACCGGGGGGTCATATAAGGATGACACAGAAGAAGCACAAGTTGGGGAGTAAAAGAAAGAAACATAGAAGATAAAACCATGAAACCTTGAGAATATAAGAGTGAGAGAACAGTTGCAGAGGCAATTCAGATATGAGAAAAGCGGTGATGAAAATGATGGCAAAAATTTAACAAAAAAAGAAGAATGAATAGAGGAGGAGCAGGAATTTCATACCTGTCCAGTATTTGTGAAACCTGCCAGTGAAAATGCACCAAAATCAGTTTTGCTACTGCTGGTAGAACCTGAGAAAGGAAGATGCAGGACAAAGGGAGAGAGACACAGAGAGGTTGTTTCAGTAACAGCTTTGTTGGCTCTAATGTAAATCGCCTAATCTCCACTTTTGCCCTCAATCTGCCCCCTCTTACTGTAATGGATAAAAAGCTGACAACACTTCTGCTGAGCAGGAAATACATCAAGACCCCAAAGCAACTGGACACACAAATAATACAATATTTTCTCAGTAATATGTTTTGGCTGCTGAACAAATAACACTCCAGTTAAAGAAAACAAAAGTGGAACAAGTCAATAGAACAGAAAAATGCATGAATTATTTCACTTTATATAATAAATACACACACACACACACACACAGTTGAACAACACTGACATTGCCATGTCAATCTGATTGTTGATGGGAAGGCATTTTGACAGAGCAGTCACCAGACTCCTGTTGTTCTACTATTTGCTCCGTTTTCTTAAGTATAACCATTCTTACATAATCATAAGCCTGTCTGTAATTATTTTTTTGCACTCACCTTTAGTGCAGCAGCAACAGTGTTAACTTCCTCTGTTAGCACCCTTTGGCTCTCTTTATAGGTCAGACAGGTGAACTGGTACTCCTCTGGGTCAAAGGAGTCAGCACCCTGTTGCTCCACGTCGCTGGCCACACCCTCATAGTAGGCTGCTATGTCACCCTGGTCCTCCTCCTCTCCACCATCATCATCCTCTTCTTCAGAGTTCACTCCAAAGTCTTCCTCATTGCTGTCCGACGCCTGGCTGTTCATGTCCACAGACATCCAGTCGACTTAATCAACCACCCGGACAGGTAGACGAGTGTGCCTACCTGTCGGATCCTAGTGGTCCGATTGGCTGAAATGGCTCTTTTCAGGCCACACCTCACCGCTTCGACCGCCGCCCTTTCCACCTGCTGGGGTCACTCCTCAGAGATGACACACCCTGCCTTTTTGTCTGTCTGAGGCACGTCAGGAGCACGCTCAGCAGCAACGGAAGAAGCAGAAAAAGTCGCACTCCCCGTCAGTCATTTGGAAAGCTGGTCACAGGGTGATCTGAGAGAGAGAAAAAAGACTAAAGAGACAGAGAGAAAGAAGGAGAGGAGGTAAAGAAGTAAGAAGAGGATAAGAAAGGGGGAAAAAAATGCATCATGAAGTTGTAAAGCATTTTTGCTACTGATGAGAATTCTAGTGAAAATTGGTTCCCTTTACAGAAGGTGTCTCCAGGACACACACAAACTCAAAGTGAAAACAGTGCCAGCATTCCTGTTTCATATGGTGCTCTTTTAATCTTAATACAAGGATAAAGACAGTATTCACTCGAAAGATAGAAAGCATGTCTGTCTTTGTAAGTAAAAATATTTTTGGCCACATGTTCGTGAAGGTTCTCAGTAATCCAGGTCATCTTAGTGTGTTTATTGGGGAGCAACTGGACTTCTAATCTTGTTCAGTTCTGAAGAAGCCTTTTGGATGAGAGGCAAAACATCTTCAAACAAGATTGGATTGGAAGTCCAGTTGCTTCCCAAAAAACACAGCACGATTTTTGCCAACATTTTCTCTAAATGCTTCAGCTACATTATCTAGAGCCCCCCCCCCCCCAATTATGAAGGTGTCTTGTAGCAAAAACAATCATATGATTTGTAGACATTTCCTGCAATTCCTTTAGACACCTCCTGTATTTTGGGCATATTGTGATATTGATTATATTTTGATTAATTGCACATCCCTCACATAAATGTTAAGATAACTAGTCTATGGATGTTCAATATTGGACTTAATCTGAATTTCAGAGTTCTGTTGAAGTAGAGCAATGATTCACATAAGCTCAATGCTTATATAACAGTAAGTGTTATCTTTATGTTGGCTCTTTGTGAATATTGATCTTTGAGCTGCATAAATTGAGAGCTGGAGTCAAATTCCTTGAATATGCAAACATACTCCCTCAATAAAGGTGACTTTGATTCACAAGTAGTATTTGACCACATGTGGTGACATACACAATAATCCAATACAAACCTTATCAGAAAGTATAAAAAGATAGAAAGTATCAAGTGAGAGATTAGTTGAAATACAACTCTGAAGTTTAGCTGCTACACATCTATGCTTTTCAGATTGTATTCACTATTATGGTATTTTGTCTGAGAAACTTCAGCCAACGAGTTGAAAATATATTTACAGAAATGGGCTGCAATATTTCAGTGACACTGACAACTCAGTTCATCCTCCGATGTCTTCAGCTAATCCTCTTCCATTTCTCCAAATGAGCAAAAGCTAAAGATGTTCTGAAGAGGAAACACACTGAACAATGTCAGTCACTGACAGGAACCCCAAACATGTGCATTATCACTACAGAGGGGCTCACACTGTATCTAGAAAGATCTGGATTCAAAATATTTAAAGATCTTGGTGTGGTATTTCTTACAGTACAAAACTACTTTCCCCTGAATATCCAACTAAGTAAATATTTCTTGTCTTTCCCCTTCCACCCTAAAGAGATAACATTCATTTCTTAAATTTTTAACAGTAGATTCTAAAGAGATACAAAACTTTGCAACTGTAAACTCTTTATGACAAACTGCATAAAATGCATGTGGAAATACACACAATCTATACAAAGATCTGAGGGGAGACCATTTCTTCTTCATAACCACAGTCCAGCATAACTGTGTTTTGCTTCTAATTTACTTATACTATTAGTGTTTTATAAGACCATTTAATTGGAATTAATAATTTTAGCTGGATTATACTATAGGACACACCTCACTCCACATTTGAGAGCAGGTGGTACAGAATTTTAGTATTTGTGTGTCACTGTAAAATGTGGATAAAATGTTTGCTTGCTGACTAAAGTCTAATACATGACACATGCAGTACCACATTTTCTAAATGATCCTCCTCTGACCCTCCTTTATAAAAATAAACTTTGCATATTAAAAGGGCCTAACGCTGTAGAAATAATGCACAAGCTGCCAGACGTTTGCTAAAAATATTTTGATTGTGTTGGCTGCATCTGCACCAAGTGAATAAAAATAGCTGGAATGTAATTCTGAATTTGGTTTATTTGAATTCTGTGACTTGGTGATCAACTTTAAATAAATTAGCAACCCTTCTCAACACATGACATGCTACTTCTATGATATGAACAACAATCCTCTTTGTTGCAGTATTTCCTTACTAAGGACAAAAAATCTCACTTAGGTTGCATCTCCTCCTTATGTACTACATCTGTATATTTGCATCTAGCTTTGGAAAAAAAAAAAAAAAAAAAAACGCAAAAGGATTTCAAATCAGCACTTGCTCACATGCACCTTTCTGTCTTACAGTTTTGTTGATCTGCGAAACACGTGCAGGTCTCAGGACAAGGGTTACGGCTTAAAGTCACAGGATTAGCTGAAGATACTTTAGCTTTGAAGACGAGGGAGAGACAAACCATAACTGTAGTTAACATGGCGGAAAACAGGGATGTGGCAGTGGATACAAACATTGGACAGAACGACCGCTCTCAGTTATGGATAAACGCAAAAATGTAAACACACAATGACTGGATGTGGATATAAACAGCAGAGCAAGTGGCCAGTTCATCTTTTATGTTTTGTTTGTTTTTTGTTGACAAGGGCAATCATTAGGGGAAGTCTAAACTATACTGCCAAGCGTGGTGCAACCTCATTGTGTCTAAAATACCTGGTAAGTCAAGTCTTAGGAAGATTTCCAAATATACTTGAGGCCGCCAGTTTAGAATGACGTCGGTCCTGATCTTCAACCCCACAAATGGAGAAACAGACAGACTCACACCTCGAACATGTGATGTTCATTTTCCTCCCTGATATCATCTGGCAGAGCAATTATTTCCCTTTCCACGTAACAAGCCACTGTGGAAACTGATTTTCTTACATTACTGTGCAGCACCGGTATCCTGCCAAAGAGGGCTGCCCCTTGCTTTCTCTCGTTGTGGTGTTTGAGTGAGGAGTACTTTTCTCCTGACTTAAATCTCCAAACTTTTAAAAACGTGTATCCTCTCTGGATGACACAAATGGCCACAGTGGACTTATTGCGACACATCATTGCTCAACGCTCTTTTCACCAAACTGAGTCACAGTCGTTGTCCTGCAACCGGGCTTCATATGCCACTTTGAGAATAACCTGGTGGATTAAAATAAAAACAAGGTTATGAGAGGAAAGGCCGTCAGCCGACCCCTGAGCCCGGAGCCATCCCGGAGCCAGCCCGGCGACAGGCGAATGCTCACATTCCGCCTGGCCCGGCTAAAAATAGGCAGAAAACTGGGTGACACACATCTAGCTAAGCTAATATATCAGAGCGACTCAGCTCGGGTTTAATATCTGGACGTGTCCGGGAAGAGATCGAGGCACGTAACCGGTGTTGACCGACTCGGTGGTCCAGGCTGAGAACGGCAGAGAGGATCAACCCCGCGGACCGACGGGCTAACTCCCCGTTAGCCGCGTTAGCTTCCGGGCGAGCGCGCTGGCACTGAGATCCAGCAGCGAAGTAACGGCATGTCAGACCAGAGCAGTCCGCCCGGATCACACTTCACACCCGCAGAAAGTTTTCAAGCAAAAGTCCATTTTGTCCTCCGCCGTGAATTTACAACCACATTAGCTGACTGCAACAACCGTCCCTTCCCGGTGAGCCTCCGCCTCTCACCCACTCTAGTCCGGGGTTTGAGATGTAAACAAGGCCCTTTGGAGCCGGGGGGCCAACGGGCGCACCGAAACGGCCGCCGGCTTCATTCACACCTGCTCGGCTCGGCTCGGAGGGGTTTACCTGTCCGGGCAGCGTCGGCTCGGCCCGCCGTGACGGCCACTGGAGGTTTTTGTGCGAGGAAATCCAAGAGGTGATTAGCCCTGTGCTCGGCTGGATGGGAGGCGGAAGACAGACCGTTACTGAGGTACTTATGAGTGACGCCACATCCGCGTGTCCCCCCCCCCTCCTCTCCACCCTTCTTCCTCCCTCCTCCTCCCCCTGCTCACCCTTTCTCCCCCTTCCTCCCCCCTCCTCTGCTCACAGTTTCTCCCCCTTCCTCCCCCCTCCTCTGCTCACAGTTTCTCCCCCTTCCTCCCCCCTCCTCACCCCCCCCCTGCTCGGAGAGATGCAGCTGCTACACCTCATGCATTAGTACTGTGCATCAATACTTCAACAATATTGTTTGATGGAGCGACATCTGCAGTGTAGCAGGGATTTACATCCCATTGCTCAACAGCCTGTGCTGACATCCCTGCATCCCAGAGTGATGCCAAAGGTCACAGGCAAAGTGTTTGCAAATGGTTTCCCCAGGATCGACCCCTAATGACAATAGTTATGTCCTTGCAGGTACCAAGTAACCAAGAAATCAGATTTCAGAAATATATATAGAATTTAAAATTTGCTTCTCAAACGTGCCTATTTACTGCTTTCCCAGTTTTCTGGGATATGCAACATTTTTGAGTTCATTTTATTTATTTATTTCATTTGAGTTCACAATAGTAATTCATGTCACTCTTCATCCAGGTTATGTTATGGCTCACTATCAGAAATCACTAACACACTGGCACAGTGGCACGACCTTTGATAAAAGGAAACATGTCCATCTTGATCCACAATTTTTCATCCAGAATCAGATGAAATTCCTGAATTTGCTATGTTTTATTTTTAAATATATTAAGTACTATGTACAAGCACACACGCAGAGTCTTTGCTTGCAGACTGCATTTCTCTGACAATGCTTTACGTCTGAAGGTATAGGATTGATGACTTTATAAACAATGCATGACCCTCTGCTTCGCTTTCGCAACCCTGAAAAAGGAACGGGCAGGGCCCCTGTGGTTGATGGGTTGGTAAGAGGTTTCTAATTAATGAGGAGGAAGATGCATCGTCTAATGTAGCTGATGCTGTTGTTAATGCACACAAAATATAATTCAAAGGGCCTTGTCAGCAGTTGGAGATGAAAAAGTACATGCTTACAGACTCAAAGAAATTCTTTAACAAGCCTCTCATCTTGGACATGAGTCTTGTTTGTCCCTGAATCCTGGAAAGAGCAGTGAACTCCTCTGTCCTCAGACAAGTACATCAAGTGTCCTTGTGGTCAACTGTGGAACAAAAAGTTCTGGTGAAGGTTTTTTTTTTTTCCATTTCCAACTGCTGAAGTGGCTGGTGATCTGAAAACCAAAATTTTTTAAAGGCCTCAGAGAAACATATCGGACAAAAAACAAAGACTATATTTTTCATGAAAAAAAATCATTCATTCTTTTAGTGTATTTTGCTTTTTACTTGCATTTAAACATTTCTTACAAAAATACTTTACAGCTTTAAATACAGCCGCTGCTTACAAACATGAGTTAACATATGGTGTGAAAGGGTGATTTTAAGTGTGAAACATGACAACAGCAAAAGAAATGGGAAGTACAACATAAATGAAAAATTGGGATAGATGTGTGAGCTAAGAAGAAGTGAAACAAATTCGTTGACTTTTGTTTACACTCATAAAAACGACTGAATGGTCCACATGCACTTGTACTACTTGCACTTGACAGATAACACATTTCACAAAGTCTGCGCATCACCTCAGAGCTGTGAAGCAGTTGAGTCTGAAACATGGTGAACAGTTAGTCTGGGTTTTGCTGGAGGGGAAACCTTTTTGCACCGTGTCTTAAAATACTGTTACGCTGTAGAGATGACAGATTTGATATGTTGGTGTCATTTTGATGAAGCTAGTACAGTGCGTGGGAAGTAGCCTGTAATATTGGCAGTGCTGTTCCTACACATATTTAGTGTACTTTCCCCATAAGCTATCATTTCACAGCAATTTAAGATTAATGCTGTTTTGTCAAATAAATTGAAATGGAAACTACATCTGCCTGTCTCAAACAAGCATAGCTAATATTTCCAGGAGAGCTGAGTGAATGACAGCATTCAGGGTGAACTGTCTAGCCATTCTTTCTGTAATATTAGACAGAGGAAGAAGGCAAGGATACTTCCATGTACTCACATTGATGCTGAGTCTGCTCTTCACCAAGCTGAACTGCACAAGAGCACGTGTCAAACTGGTGGATTTGGCATTGACAAGCCATATTTCCAATACCGGCATATTGGACTATACTGTTTCTCTCCATTATGCTCTCATACAAGAATCTAACAATCTATCAGCTGTCCTCCGCCATCCCCTGTCCCATTTCCCCCTCTTCGTAGAGTCACAGGCAAGTTCCAGTTGACCAAAGTTCTTATCATTTAAAATCTGTTGCACATTTTACCTGCTTTGCAGGAATGTGACAAGTGAATTTTAGGAGTGGTAAATCAAGTGTGTTTTGACAGAAGAGTGTCAACCTTTTTAAACCTTTTCAAAAGGAAACAAATGTTTCTCTTGTCCTCTCTTCTCTCGTTTTGTGGTTGATCTCCTCAGTCCGCTGGTGTTCCCGCTGTCCTCCTCCACTTGCTTATTTTGTGGCCAGGACATGGCCAGAGTTTCAGATGCAGTCTTCACTCCAGGGCTTCCACACTCACCCGCTTCCTCATCAGATGAAAGCCCACCAATATCATCTCCGTGGGCAAGGCTCCCCAATCCCTGGCTCTTCCTGCTGTAGCGTTGTTTAAGCCTTTCTCTGATGAGGAGTCCTTTTACCAGCAGAGTCCAGTTAGCAATTGCCCTCTTTTCTCTTTTCTGAAAAGTGGGAAAAAGAAAAGATTATGCTGTGTTTTGATATTTAAAAAATTCAAATCACTGGTGTCACTTTAACTAGAATGTAAACTTAAGAATAACAATTTTCTCATTTTAGGTTGAGCGAGAGCAGTAAGACACATTTGTTTAGGGATTCTCTTACTCACAGTCAGTGAGATTATTGCTCAGATATACACATGAAAATACAACGAGACATATAGATTGACACCAAATGGCTCTGGTAGGTTATTTTTAGAGAGCATATTTTTATATATTCTGTTATGCATTCATCCATTTCCTGTAAAAATTAATGTATTACAGTCATAAAATATAATGTATCGCATTTCATTAAAAAAAAACTGGAAACAAAATTCTATTGCGAGGTATTCTGCTCTTGGTTGACAAGGTTTATCACAGAAATCATAAAAAATGAGAATTTGGTGCCACACAAAAAAAACCAACAATAAACAAAGAAAAAAAAAATTGTTAAAACATATAAATAAATATTTTAAAATCAAACGTACAAAAACAGACACTTTTTTTATGTTTGTGAATGGAATAAACGTGAAGGATTTCTGGACATTCTAGACAGAAGGGCTTAGCTTCTGATCTATAATTCTCAAATTACCTCAAAGTAAATCCCACAAAAAAAAAAAACAACAACAACAAAAAAAAAACAAAACACACACCTCTTTCTCCTTCTGTTTCTGAAGCTCTTGTTCCTCCACCCAGGCAGCTCTGAGAACCTCCTCATGTTCCTCACAGACAATGTAACCATCAGTCCTGAAACAAAAGGATTGTGTTTCCATTACTACTGAAGAATGAAAGGAATAAAAATGTAGTTGAGTAATTATTAATCAATAGTGTCCTTTGAACAGACTTCCAGAGTCAAGAGAACAAAACCAAACTTGAAATGCAATTGATCAATCTTTGAGAGAAACATTTTTTCAGAAGATAGAAAAAAAAAAGAAAGAAAGAAACACACACACACAGAGAAAACACCCCAACAGATAAAAAACAAAAAAAAAAAAAAAAAAAAAAAACAGGGTAAGATCATTCCTTTCACATGAACACAAACTTGAACCAAGACATAATAATGTACATTAGGGATTTGGGTCTTCATAGGGGTTAAAAAGTGCAGATGAAAGAAACGCTTAACAATACAGGCAATAAAAGATGCAAGAGATTAGATGCAACTGATGCCTTTGTCAGTATGTCTGTAGGACCTGATATATCTACTTTCAAAGTGCAAAAATATTCAAAGTCTTAACTGTGACTGGGACACACCCCTGTGCTGATCACATCTCCCAACCTTAATGCGTTGTACCGATCTCAGCATGGCCTTACACAGCGTGTGAGTATCCTCCATGGAAGTCAAAGCCTGTGACCGCAGGGGCAGCATCGATGTCCAGCTTCCTCGCCACACGGTGCAGGTTAGATAGTCTGAGGTGGACACAGCCAATCGGTAACATGCATGGTTTAAACAGGTACACGTTACCATAGTCGTTCCGGGGGACCTGAGAGGAAGGATGAAAAAGATGAGAGGTCAACAATACCAGATAATCCTGAGAAATGAATGAGCCAACGAATGAACTGACAGACAACCAAGTTTCGCTTGAACTCTGAAGCCAAGATAAGACTGAGTACCTTGGTAAATTGTTGTGCTGATTTTTATTTATCAGGAATCTATTTTTTGTGTTTCTTAAGAAATATCAAATCTCTTGATAATATTTGCTGCTGCAGTGACTGTGATTCTTATTTCTCATATTTTTAATTCCAGTCTTTAGAGACACTTGCCTTTCCATCCACAGCTATAGGCGGTTGGTACTCCTCAGTCTGCCATTCCCCAAACAGGGGCAGGTCCTTTTCATCCTTCTGCTCAGACATCATCCTGGCCTTACGAGAACGATTAGAGAAGCCCTTCACCATCTGACAGAGGGGGACACAAGAGTGTGATTAATCGTCTTTTACCATTATCTCTTCAACTGAGTTCATATGACTGCAGAACAGTGAAGAATCTGGGCTGAGTCAGGCAGGATAGCAATTAAAAGTACAAGGAAACAGCGTGATGACGCTCTGTTTTCTTTCTCTGGGATTAGCACTGTGATGGCATAGTGCTCACATACTGAAACACTGTGATGTCAGCTCACCCAGTTAAAGTTCCAAATGCCTACCATCAGCTCATTGATCCAATTAGGACAACTTGAGATTTTATAGCATATTTCCTCCCCGACTGATTCATCTGTACTCAGCAAAACATCACCACTTGATAAAAACTGATTGTCTGTCAGACAAAAAAAAAAACTGACATTAACACACCATCACATTAATCTCTCTTCAGGGCACTGACAAGAACTTAGGTTTGGAACAGCACACAGTACTTTCTTAAGTATGCGACTTCAGTCGAAAACTAGGGACCGTTGGAAAATCTACTGAGTAGCCACTGAATCCAGTCCCTGCATGGGAGACCATATAGAAGTCAGTAGGCAAAGCTGCATATTATGAATTGCTTTTCCAAATAACCTGTGAAAAGTCTGAATGCTGGGCTGCACAGTGAATGGTTGTTAGCACCATTGCCTCACAGCAAGAAGGTTCTGGGCTCTGTTTGCATTTTCTCTGTGCCAATATGGGTTCCCTCACAGTACAGTCTGTATGTCTGAATGTACTCTGCACAAAAAGACATACATTTTCTCTTAAATTGAATTTAATTGTGACACAGTGCAATAAAACCTGTGCTTGTCAACTCTCAGTGCAACCATTTGCCCCCCCCAAAATAAATAAATAATATCAGATGGATAAGCTTTATTAAAGTAGACCTAGTCCATTTTGATTTTAAAGAGGATGGATGAGTGTTGGTTGACTTTGGAGAAACTTATTTGCTTGGTGGTTAGAGAGAATGAGAGTTAGAGAGTGTGAATTAGCAATTCATTAACAATACAATTTTGACTGTGTTTTTATTATGAGGTTAACGGTTGCTTAAACTGTTCCTTTATTTTGTTGAAACAACAGTCTTGAGTCAAAAACTGGCAACTGAAAAATTAAGTGTTAAAGAGGAACTGAAATAATACTGAGAGAAACCGAGAAAGGAGAATTGATGATGAAACAGGGAAAAACAAGAACAACTACTTTGAGAAAACCTGTCTTCTATATATATATATATATATATATATATTTTTTTTTTTTTTTTTTTTTTTTTCTTTTTACTTTGTATGGCTCTTCTCCAAGTCTGACAGTCCGTGCCTCTTTCAGCCATGTGTCTCTGGAGTGGAGGGTGTGCACACAATCCCTAGAGAGTAAGAGGTAAGAAAGATAATAATTACAATCCATAAATTCAATCATACTGACATTCTCAGTTGAATCAAGAGCTGAATTATTTAGCAGTAGCACATGCAGAGCCAATGTCTCCTTAGTGAGTATGAACAGAGCCTAACACACAGCAAAGGGTAGATGTATTTCACAACTAGCAGCTTAACATTTGCAGATGACAACTGCAGCTGCATGAACATTACATTTAAATAAACATACAGTGCCACCAAGTGGACACTGATCCTCACAGCAACAATGAAATTTAATTCAGAAAGGTCAATATTAGCTGATCTGACTTGAAATCAGTAAAAAAGTGCAAATATCAGTGCAAAATGCACACAACTTCCACAATTTCTTTGGTTACACAAATAATAATGTTTCAGTTCAGTACACAACAGACAACCAGCTAAATTTTCCAGATTGATAATAATGTCCACATACCACAGAGCAATCTTTAACAACTATTAAAAACAACAACACATGCAATTTGGACTATGGGGATCTCTAAACAGAGATCTACAGAGGATGGACTGTTGGTGTCCTCTAAACCAAAGACTGCATTTCAGTCAAGTCTTGATTCACAGGCTGTGGCATATAAAACCATTTCATCTTGGCTTGATTTGATTGGCTGACTTTTTCTCTGTAGTACCTGGAGTAAACTGGCTCTCCCCTGCAGTATCCCAACACAGTGGAAGTTGGCGGGTAGATGGCTTCATATTTCAGCAGATGTCTGTTTAAGGCATACAGAGGGTGGTTCTTGTACTCTGCTATGGAAATGGGCAGGGGTTTGTTCAGAAGCCTGTTCTGGAGCTGGGTGAGAAAACAAGGAGGTGGTATCAGTTTATGTATATCAGGATAATTTAGTGTGGAAATTAATAAAAACCTGAGAGAATAAAACTTAAAAAGATCCATTTTTGATTGTTTTTTACTCCTCTTACATCACTGTTAGAAGGCACTCAGTTGGCTCAGCGTAGCACCTGACTCACAGCCACCTGTGAGTCCCTGGAAGGTCATCTCTGTTCATTTATTAACTCTTTCATTATATAGCTAAGAAAACAAACTGTAAATGCAAATGTAGTTTCATATAATATGTATGAACATGGAATTTCACTGTTGAGCTTTACACCCCAAGTCCTCACTATTGCTTATGAGATCAAATTATTCATCTGTGATAACTTATGTTTGCCAGTGTGTATGCATGTTTGGAGTCTATCAAGTGTCCATATTCAAATAAATGATCTAACAATTGTTGTCCATGTTGGCTACTGAAAGATATATGCATGTTTAACAAGTGGTTCAGTGAGTCAGTGTTTGTGTGTCTTTGTCCATAAAATAGCTCTGATCTCACCTCCTTGTCCTCCTTTATGTCCCTCTCATCCTCCGGTCCCAGGAATGGCTCGAGTGTTTCTTCCCACCAGTCATCGTCCACTCTTCTCTTCCTGGATGATGTCATCCAAGTTGGATCATACTTCCTTCCCATGTCTTTAACAAACCCGTCCCCGTCAAGTGACACCACATACGTCACTGGTGCTGTTGCGTTCAGGGAGCAGAGGTGAGGCATCCCAACACCATGCTCAACATCCACACATACCCAGGAAGATGTTTTATCCAGATACACCTCCAACCACTCGTCTGCTCCAGGCCCCTGTTTCTTCTTCAAACGCTTTTGCTTTGTTATGTTATTCACTGTTCCTTCTCCTTCTTCATTATCATCATCTTTCCCCTCCTCATCTTTAACCTGGTTTTTCCCTCCACCTCTCCTTCTCTTTGGCGGTGAAGTGTTCTTGTCCAATACTTTCGCTGTGCTCTTCCCTTTCCCCCTCTTTGTCTTTGAGGATTTAACCTCACTATCTGAATCTTCAGCTTCATCCTCACTGGACACCAGAAAATCTTCCTCATCGCTGAGCATCATTTCCTGCTCACTGTTGCTCTCCTCCTTGTAGCTGACCTTTGAGGCAACACTGCGGCGTTTTGAGTTCTTTGGTCTCTGTCCTGATGTTATAGCCTTCTCTTCCTCCTGCTCCTCCTCTTCCTTTATTTCTTTTCTCTTTGCTTTCTTTCCTCCCCCGTCTCCCTTGGCTTTCCCCTCTCCAGCTGGTCTCTTAGTCCCAGGAGAAACCCTGGGCTCAGGAGAGGTCGTCTTGGAAGTCTCTTGGTTTGTATGACTCTTTCCTGGTGCTACAGTAGATGTCTTAGCCCCTTTGCCCTGGAAAAGTTATTCACAAGTGTATTTGTAAAAAGAGAAGCCTCTTATATCAATATCAGACACCAGCTAACAGTAGGAGACAAATGGAAAAGCACATCTGTACATTTAGTACAGATGGTTTCTTGCACTGAGAACTTTTGCTACATTGATGACTAAAAACTGATTTAATAATATAGACCAGTGATTCCCAACCAGGACTGCTGTTACCCTTATTGGTACTTCTGCAATTGCCAGAAGGAAAAATTGTGGAAGAAATAAAAAAACAAACAAACAAACAAAAAAAAAAAACAATATGTCAACAATTCATCAGAATTGATACATTTGTGTGTCAAAATGTGAGAAGTGTTTACTCCAATTTACATTCCTAATCTGTTGAGCTTTTGAGATCCTAATGTTCCTGCCTCTTGTGAGCCATAAATTCAGTGGCTAACCCTAACCTTCACAAAGATCACCTGGTCAAAAGAAGAGTGACAAGCAATATGACATCCCTGTTACAAAGGGAAAAATACTAACCTGCTATTAATAGGTCTGATAGTCAATCAGTCATCACAGTCTTTTTTCAAGAGAAAAAAAATGTGATGTTTCAATACTTCTGCTCATACAATTGACCAATTATTTAAGAAAATAAAAAGCAGATTAAAGATGAATGGAAATAAATTGTTAGTTGCAGCCAGAAAATAAGCACAACTTGCTTTAGTTTTTCCAGCATTAAATCACAGTGCTGTGTGAATCAGATGTGTATTTCTACTGTTGTATTAATGCTACACCTTCAATATGTGACTCAGCCAGCTCACCAGCTTCCTTCTCTGTACTTTCAACAGCAGCAGTTAACTGAATATAATAAGTACAATAGCATAAGAGACTTCTAATTGGCTCAGTAAGTTGTCAGTACCTTGACTGATGTGGGTTTGAAGGGAACTGGCTGTAGAGAAAGAACCAATCGGCAGAAAAGCTGCAGAGACCTCAATACCAGCAGGAACAGCTGCAAAAAAATAATATTTTTTTAATCATTTCTTCCACCTTCATATGTTTACAAACAGGCTGTCATCCATCTTGTTAAATGCAATAGTCTTGTGCTAAGCTACTAACATGAGTCATCTCCTGGTGGTCCCTGGCTGAGAGGCTCGCCAGTCGCCTCTCCATTAGAGCCTGAAAGTCTGGACGCTCTTCATAGGGAAGACTGGGGTTGAGGGTGAATGTATCTTTAAACCTGGATCAAAGAAGGTGGTGATTGCACCAAGTTATAAACTGGCAAGATGAGATCCACTGATTGATTTAATTTTGAAATACAGTCATGTTCCAACTTGTATTCGTCATAAGGTTATTCCACAAAATCTGACATAAAAAGTGTTTTGTGTACATATCACACTTCACGTTTGACGAGCACACACCATCGGAGCAGTCCAGTGAGGTAGTTTTGGTCTCTCCGTTCTTTAGCAACCAGGCCAAAGTGGGCAGGCAGCAGGGACAAGGTAATGGCCAGCAGGTCTGGTTCACTGCACAGACGGTTGCGAAACATACCACTGGCTATCAGGCACATGAGGTGAACCTAAGAGACACAATCAGAGGTTTGTAATGGCCAACATCTGATGACAGGGAACACAAAGAAAAGAGTAACAGGTACAAGAGACGGTAAGGTGCAGGTGTGTAATTTCACCTTGTGTGTATCTATGAGCAGGTCTTTCTTGTATTTGTTCATCATCCTCCTCAGATACGTCTCAAACGCCGCCTGCCTCTTTTGCCTGGCCAACCAGAAGTAATGGTTAAAGCAAAACATGTACACATATACACACAGTAAATTTTGTAAAAACAAATAAAAACCGTTGCAAAATAATCGTCCACCTGTGTCCAGTTACTGCGCACACACACTCTGACATATTCTTACTTTTTTCTGACTTCTGGGGTCTCAATCTCAATCTCTACAGGCTGAGCGGGCAGGGCAGGTTCTGGAGGTTCAATTGGACCCAATGGCTCAGCTAGCTCTGATCAATAACATTCAAACATGACGTTATGAAATAACCTGTTTCTCACTGATGATAATAAAATTACAGTGGAAATGTCACATAACACAAAACAAATTACAGAATTTTTTTTGATTGATCTTTACCTTCCACTTCCTCCCAATCATCCTCGTCTTCCTCACTGTCATCCTCTTCCTCCTCTTTTACTTCTTTCTCTGTTTTTTTGGCATTCACTGTAACCATAGGTGGTGGTGAAGTCGTCATGTCAAAGTCATCTTCACTGTCATTCTCTTGCAACTTCACTGGTGACTGGAAGTATTTGCTGGTTTTGACAGAAGTGGTGGTCGTGCTGGACTTGAAGGACAAGTGATGACTTGATACTGGCTTTGAGGATACATGTGTCTTGGGCTTGACTTTCTTCTGTATTGTCTCTGCTTCCCCTTTGCTTTTATTACCTGTATGGACAGATGGAAAAAATGTGTGACTGAGGAATTAAGCACATTGACAGTTTTGATTTTAGGTTTTCTACTTTTGTACTCAATTTTTCTTGCCTGCCACACCATGAAACCTACCACACCTTTTTAATTTTGAGCTGCAGCAATTTCCCATCAATGACTCTCTGCTGCATTAATGCAAAACACTAAAACCAATCACGTCAAGGATTTCATTCATCTATTGAAAATGCAACCTCGTAACGCTTCTGTCTGAAGTGAGGCAAAACAACAGTGCAGTAAAGATATGCAGATATGACATAAATGATTACTGGTTCAGGACAAGTTAAAACAAGAACCACACTTTAAGAAACATCTGTTGTTCACAAAAGCTTATTGCATATTTCAAAGAAGTGGAGCACAGATGTGCATCTGGGGCAGCAGATTCACTTCAGTAACCAAGACGTGCACCTGCCCACAAAATGCTTAAATCCTGTCATTTTGACGAACAATAATTAGAAAACAGATGCATAAACACACATGAAACACATTTGAAAATGTGTGTCCTCTCAACCAGTGATGCCTGTTATTCTTAAAGCAGCTACCAAGATGTCAACACCATACATTGAGTAAACAATAAAATATAGATGAATAATGTGACACATAAACTAAATCAGTTCCCAAAGGACCTGGGCTGTGTTTCACTTTCTCCCTTTTAGTCAAATCACACCACGCTGAAATATTTATTCAATCTTGTCCAAAGCAGTAGAAATAAAATTTTGAATAAGTAAGCTTAAGTTATGGATGTATGCAGACATTTATTTGACGTCATGATTTACAGAGTCAAAAGTGATAGTGTTAAACACCTGAATTAATTTGCTCAGAAGCCTATTCCGAACAGCCTGAATTCATTTATAATGTTATTATGGCTGGCATGTGTACTTTTGAAGAAGGTTTGATAAAGACCAGATGCAATCAATGAAAGTATTAGATAAATCTAAAGTAACACGTAATGAATGATAAAGGTTATCAGGCCGTCCTGATGGGTAAATAAGAAGCTGTTCCTTACCGACATCTCTCCTCCTGTCTCTCCCTGTCGTCGCGCTGCTCTTCGCCTTCAGCGCCGGCTCCGGTTTCTTCGTACGGGACTCGGTGCTTCGTCTTTCTCTCCGCTTCGCCATCCCGCCTGCGGCTCGTTTCTCATCCAGCGGCTCCTTCTTCAGACGTCTCACGCTGAAACTATACGGGCGGGAGTCTCTTCGGCGCAACGTGTGTTGTTATGTAGGCGCCACTTGTCCAACATTTCACGGTTTTGTAACAAGAAAATTTGCGCCCGGTTGTTTTGGAGGCCGGACCCTGACGTCACATCCGCCCCTTCTTCTTCTTCGTTGCCCTTCTTCTGATCGCGAATGCCTCCTTCTAACAGCACCGCCATGTTTTTATCCTCCCCAGTCTCCCTAATTCAAATATCCACGTCCATATTGTTGCTCCTATCTGTATTAAAGTGCAACTTTGTGTTTAAAACTTGCTTTGTGGTGTTGTAATTTCTCCGTCTTTACACCGGGTGGCGGTGTTGCGCCACATTTGAAACTCAACTACAAACGTTTAAAATGAGACCCGCGTTTTGCGTTGTTCATACTCATTTACATGTCAGGATATAAGGTTGGACAGCTGTTTTCACTGACATTTTAGTAACATATTCATGAGGTTTCACTTCAGGAGGGTCTCACAGTGAAGCGTCACCAAAGGGCTTCCCTATTTCTATCGTTTAGCCGGATGGATCCTTTGTGATTAGACTACCAGATTTCTGATGCCATTAATTAAATCACCGATTCGTTCCCGTTTTATACTGCCACCTGTAAAACGTAATGCAAACTTCAAACAAACAAACAAACAAACAAACAAAGAAATCCTTTGTTGTTTGTTTTTCTTTTACTTTACCATCAATCAATAACTCTCTTGTAGAGTGGATGCAGTTATTTTCTTCACCAGAGAGTTCTTGTGTTTAAATGCCATGTTTACAAGCAAAGGAATAATGAGACAAGAAATAAAAACAGGAACATAATTTTTAATTTAGGCTGACAAAAAGACTCTTTCAGTGTGTGCAGACCCTGAGACCATCAGCCAAATCTGGCTAACTGATAAAACGAAATCACTAATGAGAACAGATTGAATTTGTCATGTCTGAAAAATAAGAAGTCACGCGCAAGAGAGCTCTGTCAAGTATGCAACTGTTATTTCTAGTCAACGTAAGCAGAGTCAGATATATGGGTTGAAAAACGGAGCTCTCTTTGAATTCTATGATGAGACTACAGTGACGTGACTCTACTCTGCTATGAAGGTTTTATAATTATTTTCTTTTTATATATACCTGAAGTATATGTGTGTCAGACACTTAATGAACACCACCCCCATCCCATTTACATAGGTGTTCTCACAAGTATGTCAGGAAGGCTTCAGACTTTAACTAGCTTCAGATGTGAACGTGGTTATAGGCATTACTCTCTGTGTCAGCCATGTCCCAGGAGATCGCCTGTCTTCTTCCCTTTGCATGCTGGGGTGTTCTCTTTTTTTCTCACTGGGACCCTGAATAAAGAATGAAGCGAGTACAAGACCATGACTAGATGAATTCTTTATCTTGTTATTTTGCGATAGGTCCGTATGATTCCCCTGAAACGAGTTCTGTCTCTTTACTCTGAATCAATTTGGTTCATTTCGTTTCAATTTCACTTTCATTCTGTTCTGGTGTGATCTGTATTGATCATGTTGAAATTCTGTGACAGATGTGTATGTTTCACTTCAGAGAGCTGTCTGTCAGCTGATACAGTCCAACAGCTTCAGACAGACTTGCTGCAGTAGGGCTCTGATGGGACCCGGGTACCATTTTTGCCCTGAGTGTGTGTATGTGTACATCAGGCACGGTACATCCGTATACCTAGCGTATGCATACGCATAAATGAATGCATGTTTATGTGTGCAGAGCATGCGTATCCATATTTCTGTCAGAGAGATTTTCACTTCACGGTCTCTTGGATGTGTGCATGCATTCATTGTGCTCTGTGAGTATGCTCATACATTCAGTTGCATGTCAGTGTGTGTGCATGTAAGATGAAAGGGCTTGAGTCCGAGGTCCACTGTGTCGGACTCCCAGCGCGCTGCATGGCTTCCATCCCTATATGAACCATCAGTACAGTCAGATAGGAATAAAAAGCCATACAGCGCACTGGGCATTGGGAAGATTGCCTTTTAAGAGCAAGAACACACACACAGCCAGATACAGAGAGAAAGCCATTCAGTTATGACCTCAGAGGCCTGCAAAGCAGGAAAACAGAATGACACCAGGTGGAGGACAAAGACATCTTGAAAGCTGCTAGAAGGTGAGCATCAGAGGACAGATTGTGTGAGCATGAGTCAGAAGGAGAGCACTTGATCAAGAACTGGTAATGACACCCACTGTTGAGGTGTGGCAGCATGTTTGACATCTGCCCACAAAAGAGGCACGAGTTTTTTTCTTCCAGCAGTGTCGTCGCCAAGGAAGCTACATTTCCAATCATGCAGCTCTGGGCTCAGTGCGACCCGACAGTGCCAAACCTGGTATGTGACATGCAAAATTTTCCCCTTTGAACTTGGAGGAATATTGACCTGTTAACCTTCAGACTTGTGTTTTATATGGTCAGAGCTGTGCCTTTGTCTCCTGAAACAAGCACATCACTTTCCCTCCATTCATCTTTTCCAAAGGCACAAATAACACACTGTTACCACAGCACAAGTGTTGTACTCGCTAATCCACATACCTGCTCCCTTCATGGGTGTCTAAACCTTGAAGAAAGACAGAAAGAAGGAAAGAAAGGGAAAAAAGGAAACAACACTCGCTGGAGAGCCTGTCACAGCTGGAGACAAAATGTTACAGAGGGCCCAAAAATACATTCAGTTGAACTAAGTCCTACTGCTAGACAATAGATAGATCTGATAGAGCTGAAAATACAGTTCAAGTGCATTTCATCTACAAACTGACTTTGGTTGAAGTTTATTTTTACAGACATGTTCCCCTAATATATTCAGTGTGATGGGTATAGTCAGTGAATGAACTGAAGCATGTTTGTCTTCTTGTGTATATCAATGGAGATTTTGGCATGTCTTCACACAGGTGTAACTTTTCTTTCTGCGTCATAGTAATACAAGCACAAATAAAATATTTGTTATGTATAAATACCACTATTTGGATGTACCCTCATTTTTTTTTTTAATTATTTAATATTAAAAGGCAAGGGCCAACTTTCGCTCCAATGAGCAGAGATGGTTCTGGTATTTGTGGGCCTTCGGTTGGGAACCACATGCATCCAGATCAACAGGTTTTTAAGGACCCCATTTCAACCATTTTAGAAAAACTGCCACTGATGGGACGGTTTCATTTAATGTAACAGTGAAATAAAGACTACCACTGTCCCCATTTTTCCACAGAGACACCAGGAGGAATACTCCTCATATGGGGCTCAAAGACGTTTTTTCAGATTGATTGGGGCTCAGACAAGAGGGAGGTAATGCTTTATGCTCTGAGTGAAATATAAAATAATAATCCTTTTCTGCCTCAAATAGGCTGCAGATCCTGCTCTGCCCTGTATTCGTGAGCCACAGGAACGACTTGGAAAAGGACAGAGAATTATGGCGACACTGCAATAAAATTAGAATAAACCCCTCCAAAATCCCCGCCAGGTTGAAGTGGCCCTGTTATTATTGTTTTCTACAGGAATAAAGCCTGAGAAACCATTCCGGTCGCACCATAAGAGGCTTCACAACTTCAAGGAGCGGATATGAAATAAATCCAATTACCTAGCTGTCAGTCAAGGCGCTAATTAGTAAGACTCCGGCAGACTAAGTGGCATCAAAGCTGGAAATTCACATTAGAGCCGACGACAAAAGACACAAATAAAATCAGACATAATGAGAAAAATTCGTCGCTGAAAAACAGAAGAATTACTGCAAATAAACATCATCAGACGGCTTCCTCACACAACCTCTCGACGGGCTGCAGCTATTTCTGGGTCGCCACCGATGAGGCCGATCAGTTTGTCAGAGAAATAAAAAAAAATAATAAATAAGTAAATAAATAAATAAAAAAGGAAAGAGGAGAAGAGATGAGCATCAGTGCATCCGAGGCGGGACACCGTGGGTCCTCTCTGCCGCGCTCCCTGCGTCTACCAGCCGGGCTGCTGGGGCTCCAGAGCCCCGCCGGGAGATCCGAGCAAACAAGGTCCGGTTTCAAACAGGTGGTCTCCGGGCTCCGGGCTCCGGGCTCCGGGCTGGCTTTTCAGTGGCTGTCGCTTGAGGCCCGAACAAATGTCCAAAAATATATAAGTTTGTCCCCCTGCTCGATCCTCCTGTCCAAAGAGACGGGGGTCGGTGGTGCTGCCGCTGCCACCGGTGGATGTGTGGAGTTTGACCGCCCCTTTACGCGTCTGTGCGTATTTCCATTCAGCTGCAGAGGCAAAGGGGGGTGGGGGGGTGAGAGGAGGGGAGGTAGGTGTGGTGGAAGAGGAGAAGAGGAGGAGGAGGGTGAGGTAACAAAAGCCCCTGAGTGAGGAGGAGCCAACGAAAAAATAGGGATGAGGAAAAAGGGAATGAGAAAAAAAATGTGAGAAGGGGGCATCATACCTGAACAGGAGATCCCTCCGCTTGTGTGTGTGTGTGTGTGTGTGTGTTTGTCTGGAGGCAGACTGAGGGTGTGAGGGAGGGGAGGCTTATGTCGCCTCAGTGACGCGCAGTGTTAATAAAAGCCGGGCAGAGTGGCTGAATAGGGCTCTTTTCTGTCTCATTCAAATACCGCCAGAAAGCACTTTCATTTTGCTGATAAAGTGGAGAGAGAGAAAGTAAGTGTGTGTGTGTGTGTGTGTGTGTGTGTGTGGCACATTGTGTGAGTGTATTTCAGTCTGTGTCCATCTGTATCTCCATGTAATTGCCCTCTCCCTCTCTCTCAGTGGCATTTACACTGCGAGCATCCAGACAAACAGACATCTGACTGAGCAGCCTGACCGATAAACACAACCTCCAAAGTCAGATAAGACCAGAAAATAGATAGAAAATAAAGCAAAGAAAGCCACGGTGGCATAGTAGGAACGAAAAAAGGTGTAAGAAACAGGTGAGCAAGTGGAGAAAGAGAGTAGGAGAGACAGAGCAGCAATAAAGGGGATAAAGATGGGGGATAACAGTGGGTGGCAGCCTCTGCTGCCAGACACAGAATGGGAAATAAAAACGGAGGAACAACCTGTGAACAGACAAGATGAGGGGGGGGGGGGCAAGAAAAAGACAGAACAAGAGAGAGAATTTTGGAAGAAACACTTTACAGGAATAAAGTGGAAATACTTGCTCTCGACCTTCCCTCACTCCTCCACCTCCACCTCCTCCTCCTCCTCTTCTCGGCTGGAGTTGCATTCCAATGCGTCCTTCTCAATCCTCGCTACTCCCGGCAACATGGTTCCTTGATCTGGTCCCACGTCATGCCGGGCAGGGGGGGAGGAGGAGGTGGTGGTGGTGGTGGTGAAGGTGGGAGCCTGAAGGAGCAAGTGTGGGGGTGCAGTGGAGGGAAAGGCGGAGGGGAGGGAGGGAAGGAAAGAGGAGGAAGATGAGGGGATGACAGAGAGAGAGAGGCAAGACAACACAAACGAGAGGAGGGGAGACAAAGGAGGTCACTGAGGACAGAAGGACAAGAAAAGAGGGAAAGGAATGGGGGAGGAAGAAATGAGAGAAAGATTGGCTGAAAGAAAAGTGGGTGTGTGGTGTGGGTGAGAAGGAAGGGGAGGATGGAGGGGTAAGAAACAGGAGGAATCTCTCCATTCAGGAGAGAAAAAAAAAGCAGACAGAACATGAAGTGCCCCAAAGGAATAAAAATCACCAGCCTACCCCCCAAATAAAACTTTGGTCTCGATTATGAGCAAATTAAAAGTACAATCACCGCTGAGCATCATTTGTTTGGCCATTAAAGTCAGATGGGTTTGTTCTGAACTGCCTGGTGTTGATCCAGTCCAATCAGATAAAGTTAAATAAACTGAGAAAAAAGAGATAAGATAATGAAGAAGATGGAGAGTTGTATTCAAATGTTTTCAGTACCAGGTGGCTGGGACATCTGCCAGTAAACCACCTGCGAATGTTTCGATGATCAGAGATAGATCAGAAGAGTCGCACACAGAAGTGTCACTGGCACAATCATCTAATGTTCATTGCCTTTTGTTGAAAAAAAAAAAATAAAAATAAATAAATAAATAAATCTCACTAAAACAAAAGACTATTAATGGGTTTCAAGTATTATTAATGGAAATTACTCTTTAATTCCATGATTCTATAATTTAATAAGCTATGAAAACATTGATTACCTCTAACTTGCTTGTGTGAATGACAACAAGATGATATTATTTACTGAGTCATTTATTAAATAATGTATTACCAGAGTTTTGTAGCCACTTGAGGGCAGTGAAAACACAACACTGACGATTTAAGTTGATATGATGAATATCCAAGTAAATAGTTGCCTATCTACAAATTCAGCAGATAGGGAGCAACGTTATCACTCATCTGTCTTGTTCCTGAACACATGGCAATTGTTAAGTCCAATATTCACGCTCCTTTAGCTCTGTTTGTGGTCCGCAGTGATCCCTGAGGCAAATATCTCTCTGTGCATCTGGCTGATATATTGAGTTTACAGTTTATAAAGATCACCATGCTAAAATGAATACAGCCGTTCTGCAATGAATCCTGCTGCTGTAGTTTACGGTTGCATTTCATTTTTTTGAAATATGTTTCAACATATGTTGAAATATGTTGTTCCTATTATTTTGTTTCCCCCAGTTATATGGATGGGGATACTAGAGAAATCTGACCTTTATGATTCTCAAATACAGCAAAAAATGCAGCCTGATGAACGACAGTTGAATCAACACCTCTCTAAAAACGGTCCAATAAAAAGTGAGAGATGGTACTACAGAACCAACAGTGACATATTAGCCTGCTGAAAAGCCCCGAGGATGAGCTAATCTCTGATTGTCTCATTCAGCTGCTCTGCTGCCTTTCAGCCATGTGCAAACAGAAAACAGGATGTTTTCACTACGTAAACATGAGTTAGTGTCAGGCTGTCTGTTTCTAATGAAATACTGTGTACCAAAATACAGACACCCATCTTAATCACCACATTCGGCCAAGATGGCCTGATTCTGAAAGGCAGCCTCACGTCCAACACCATTCAATATATGATACTATGTTCTGCAAACAGGATTGGAATGGGTGGCTTTTATTTATCAAGGAGTTGGTAATCTATCAGGAAGGGGTGATAAAATACCACCTAAGATAAATGGTCAACTCAGGATAATTCACACTGAATTAAGTTTTTCAAATGGAAACAATTATAAATACTCAGGTTTAGACAGATTTCATATCATGTGGGAGCCAAGAGGCCACTAAACCAGAATTCAGATAACAACAAGCTTCAAAACTCCACTGAAAACCACACTGATAAAATAATTAACATCAATAGTTTATTAAGACACAGCAACTGACGAGCTCAGTCAATTGTATTTGTTTGCCAAAGACATAGAGCATTACTGACTGTACAATGACTTCTGACATGTTCATCATTGAATTTAACAAATCCAAGATGCTCTGCTGTTTCTCAGTTGCTATTACAAGTGAAAACATGAAATCATGCAACCTCAGTGCACAGTAGTGTGTAATTGTGCATCACTGAAAGGCTGCAGACAGAATCCAGTTATTTCATGTCTTAAATGACTCTTTAGGGGACTAATGGATATGTTGAAGTGCCCTTTGCTTGGCTTCATCTCAACAAATAGCTTGCTTGCCCTTCACAGATCAAGTACAAATAGGAGAAACATGGCAGACCTGAGACATCGCTTATTGTAATGGGCCATCATGTTTATTTGTAATATCAAACAAGCAGTTTGCAGTGACACCAATGCTTGTTTGCCACGCTTATCACAGTAATGCTAACTCAAGCTATTACATGCTGATGTACTTATGTCAGGAAGGTGTCTCTGCCTAATGTTTCACACTGCACAATGAGTAAAAAGGTTTTTCTCTCAGGAAATAGAGAACAGAAGCTTGTTTGAATAAATACAAGAACAAAGAATTCAGTAGTGACAATTAACATGAACAGAGAAAGGAAAGAGCTCAAAAACAACCCAAATCTAAAGAAGAAGCTGCCAGATGATCACTATAGACTGCAGCAGAGAAACATTAGAAAAATGAATGTATAAAACTAAAGACTGGATCACAATAAATTGAGTTTTCCATCTAATCAGTTTCTCGTTGTGTCCAAGCAAAGCTTTCCTTTAAATTTGAAGAAATTTCTTCAAGGCATTTTGGAGATATCACATTCATAAGGTCAAAACCATGCATTGTTAAGCAGCCTTGATCTTTCAGTTTTGACCTTTGACCACCAAAGTCTAATCAGTTCATCCCTGAATTCAGGTGGACAAATTTCAAGAGGTGCCAACAAGGTGTTAAGGCCACAACTGCGTTTTGTGAAGTCTCTGCCATCTTGACATTTGACCACCAAAATATCATCAGTTTATCTTTGAGTCCAAGTACATTTTTGTACCAAATTTGAACAGGTTCTACGAAGGTGGTAATGATATTGTCTTCATGAGAATGGGACAGACAGACAGACAGACAGAGGGACAACCTGAAAACTATATGCCTCAGTTTTCTGCTGTTGCAGAGGCAATAAACCCTGCCCCCTCCCATGGAAGAACACGCAGCAGTCAAAGTAATCAACATCATTTAAACAGGTCTGATGGAGCTGGGACTCCTGATGGTGGCCTCTCCAGCAGCAGCCTCTATGGTACTGCTAAATGTGATCGAAGTCAATTAACTTAATGAAAATTAAATAACTCATGTTTATGAAGCTAATATAGCAAAGCAGAAAAAGAGAGTTTAAAAAATGTGTGCCTTTCAGCTAGACAACCATCCTGTTAAATACTGCAAAACTAAAAAACAAGAAAACAATCCCTAAATAAACAGACAATAAACATGTTCAAGCCAAAAGCTGCATGTTCAATTATTTATCTGTTTGTGATTTTTTGAGGGTCATGCTAAGAAAGACAGACTCCTAATGTAAGTTAAACAAACCAATGGCACGCGTGTCGGGCCGCTGGTGTGGCCATGACTGGTATTTTAGAGGAAACAGATAAGTTGTGCATTTTGTTGTTTAATTTTGATGAATTAAGGGAATCAAAAACGTCTGTACAAAATGTTGTGGCAATTCATCAATTAGATGTTGGGATATTTCACAGTATCAGTGAAAACTTTGACTCGCTCTTTCAGCT
Organism: Echeneis naucrates; assembly: GCF_900963305.1. Classification (NCBI taxonomy): domain Eukaryota; kingdom Metazoa; phylum Chordata; class Actinopteri; order Carangiformes; family Echeneidae; genus Echeneis; species Echeneis naucrates. Next base: position 8,250,471 of record NC_042517.1, on the reverse strand, counting down.
GGAGAGAAAGTCAGGAAATCACTGCACCAAATATCACAGCAATCCATCAAAGGCTTGTTAAGATATTTCAGTCTGAACCAGAGTGATGAAACCAACTGACACTGTCATCCCTGAAGACCTGCAGCTATTTTGGCAGAAAAAATATAGTGCTGCTACTTTAAGTCAAACATGATCGAATATTTGCATTCTTAATTATTTCTCCGTTTGCGTGTATATATGTCTGGCTGAGACTTATCAGTTATCTTATCAGTTGGCATGTGCCAACTGTGGTAACTGTGGTAAAGGCCACAATGTGCAGAAGGTGAATGAACTTTGAATAATGATATGAATGTGATGCAGGCAGCAGTGAAGCAAATCCAAGACTTTACAGCTGTAATCAAACATGTAGCAGTCAATCTGGAAATGATGAGAATTTTAATTCCTCAGCACCTGCAAAGAAAAAAACAAACAAACAAAAAAACAACAACATATCTTGCCGGGTTGGAAAAGGATGTAGATAGAGATTACATACAGATTACTACTTCAGGCTAAGCGGAAGAGGAAAGCCACTTCTGCCCATTAGAAGATATGTTTAAATCAAACTACGCTTAAAAACACATAAAAGTTAAGATGCAAGTAAAGATGCTTTTTAAACTTTTTTTTTCTCAGTGCTTTGTTGTGTCAAATCTTATTAAAGGTAGTAAGCCTAGAAATATTGTTTGGTAAGGTGGAATATATTATCATATATAACACATATATCTCCTCTGACAAACCGGTAAAGAAAGATAATGCAAAGGCAAATACAGAAAAAGAAGAACATTAGATTGGTGTTTGCCTTTCACATTTAAGCCTATTAAAAAGGGATGTTTCCTGAAAACGTTGGCTGTCTCTCTCTGGCTGTTAGGTGACATGATTGAAGTCAAGTCAAGGAGAACTTGATTTGAGTGTCCAGAGGGTCAGCTGGCTGTGCTGCAGTAGCTACAGCTTCCTTTAGCTGCGTGCACACCCTCACCATGATTGTACACAGAACATTAGTTGAGAAAGGATTGAAAAAGGCAAGAGAAAAATTGAATTGTGCGAGTCAGAATTGAACACAACAGAAGAATATTGACTGCAATAGAAAACATGAAATATGAATAAGCCCTTAATGATATTCCCACTCTATCTGCCTGTCAGTGGGCCTTCATTGATATTCAGGGGAGGACTCCCCCTCTAGCAACACATATCAAAAGCCAGTATTATGATCAATAAATATGTCAGGGGAATCAAAGCTTTTTCATTTGATAACATTGGTCATTTGCCCAGAATCTGTTTGGAAGTGGGAGCCAGCTTTGAAGGCAGCCTGGTATGAGTCATTGGTTACATTTACAAGTGAGCAGAAAATCTGATTTTTAACCTTTTGTGGGTCAGTTTAGCTGCTGATCCCCTCACCACTGTCTCCACCACGGACAGAGGGAGGCTGAGAGTCTCGCCTCTGCTCAGACAGCCTTGGAAAGGACAGCTGTAAAAAAGAAAGTTGGGACTGATTGTAAAAAATGTCCATAAACAGCTTGTAACCTTCGACTTTTTGATTGATAATACTGCAGTAATAACAAACTGTGTGACATTTCTGCCTGCCTTGGGTGGCGGACTGATTGACTGAGCTGCATGAAACTGGTGTGCATAAAATCTCTGAGGAAAGACCAAGTCCTGAAAATATTTCCCAGATCTCTGATCTATCATAATCACACATCAACTATGAATGATAAACAATAAACTAATGCTGCTCTATGAGGTTATGATCCAAAGACTGGGTTACAAATAATATGTCGTGATTTTGAGGGAGAAACAGTCTGATGTAGAAATATACTGATACAATACAATACATAAGTACCTGAAAATCAAAGAAACAAGACAGTTTTTCTTTGGACCTAAACTCAATTTCATGGATGTGGTGTCATGTTGTCACCACCTCTGTAACTGCGCAACCATGCCGAGCTTATAAATGATCATTAACCGGATGAAAATTATGGAAATCACTTCTCTTTTATCAGCCTATATCTCACAGCAACCCAGACATCTGCCTGACATTCCTGCTCTTTCTGGGAGACCCTGAGAGATTCCCACACCAGATGAGATACATGATCCCTGGAGGATACTGTAGGTCAGTCTGAAGGTCCCCTCTCAGTTGACAGGGCCATCCCGATTAGATGGCCAGCCTATAATAAATCAGCTTGTTCACCTCAGCTCTCCTCTGGGTGCCTGTCTTCTTCCACGCGGTACGTCCGAACAGCCTGTGAAGAAAGCTCGTTCCAGCTGTATGGAATGAGTTAAAACGAAAGGAGTGGCTGAACAGAGTTGATGTGCAACACTAAAAGTTATTTATTTGTCGATTATGAACTGTTTCTAAGTCAGCTTTGTGGTTCCAGCATGAATAATTGCTTGTTTGCATCTGTTTCTTTCCCCTGTCTTTCTACTTTATATCCAGTATTTTGTCTTTTGTGAATGCTTGTCCTTTTTCCTCAGGGGTGAATTTTCGTTGGAAACAGGAAAAGTAAACCATCCAAACTGCCATTATATGCTGTCTTGTTTTGTTTGCTTCTTTAAACACACCACTGACTCATATCAAAAATCCTCTAATGTCCATTTCTGATGAGGCAATCGGACTCAGCAGCGGCTGTTCAGTTGCTCATCACACTTCTATTAGCACTAGAGCCAAATGTTGCTGCAATCACTGTCACTGTCATGGCAGACACAAGTGGCACAATCCCGGTGATTAGACACACACACACACACACACACACACACTCGCAGACACACAGTTTGCAGTTGTAACTTGGCTAAGTGGATGCTCCATTGCTGTGCTACACTCAGCCACCTGCTGCTGTCTCTGCACCTCCGCTTCAGGTGGGAACATAACAGTCCTGGAGACATTAGACATTAGTCATTAATTGAGCTTTAATCGTCTCATTGTTTAATTGTCTGAGACAAACCTAATGATTATACCAAACTCAAGTGCACTAAACACCTGGCTGCAATAAACTTGAAGCCAGGGTTTCTTAAGCTAAGGGAGGGGACTGGAAATGGATCACAGGCTCTCCTCTGCTGTGTGATGAGAACAGGTAACTCTTAATGAGCCCACGACAAAGCTGAACTCAAATCCGGGGTTGAAAACTTTCTAAACACACATTCCGTGCTAAATGAAGGTCAGCGTGTGAGTCGTCACCCTGAACAGAAACTCCTTACACCAGTAATACAGTCCTTCTGCACGGTAAGGAAATGCAAGGCTATGTTATAATAAATTCACAGTTAAAAGACAAATTAGCGTTCAGGGATAAAGACAATCACTCTTTCCACTGCATGGTACTGACTCAACTCAGTTCTTTGTTGTAAAACCCAGTGATGGGAATAACGGCGTTACTGACAGCGTTATTATTTTCTATCTAATGTAATCTAAGTGATTACTCAATCCATCTTTATAATGCTGTTACCGTTAATGGCAAAAAATACAGCGTGTTACTGTAATTAGAGCAGTTTTTTTTTTTTTCATCAGACCAACTAGATCTCTAGGCCGAGAGGCAAATACTTTTTTTTACTGTTCTTCTTTGGCTAGTGGGCACCAGACCATTGCATAATTGTTTTCACAGCAAGCCAATCAGAGGTGGACGTGAGCGGGTGTTGTTTACAGAAATTTGAAAGCACGCAAAGTCAACGACACAAGTGAGTCAGTCAACGAGAAACAGGAATGGCGAGCCCAAACAATCCAAAAGTAGCCTTCTTGAAGAATAACCATTACTTTTCCCTCCAAGAAATGACAGGAACGAATGGAATGGTGAAAGGCACGTTATACCAAGTAAAACAAGTAATTCAAGCTTACTCAAACATCTTAGAACAGAACATGCACCTGTATTTTAAGTTCCGTTAAAGAGGGATGGAGGACTCCACATTCAGACACATCTCAGCATTTAAACATTTACTTGATGCTTTCCGCAGTAACTAGTTACTTTTATCATTTGTAACTGAGTAACTAATTTTGTTACTTTTTGGGAGAAGTAACTAGTAACTGTACCTAATTACTTTTTAAAGTAACTGTTGTAATAGAAATGATGTCAGCGTGCGTTGGTCCCTGGAGCAAAACTCCTATTACCACAACTAGGACATTCCTGTTTGGCGTGACAATGACGGTTGGCAAAAATGTCCAGGATTTGTTGGACAGGTTTTTGTACACATTCATGTGCATTCACACATGTACTCATTATTTCAGCCGGCTGGGTTCTTATTCAGGAGTCTGCGGCGGCCACTGGTTACAGTCCGATCGGATGGAAGGCCATGTGGGTGGAGATGGAGTTTGGAGTGATGAGAGGGATGCATGTGGCAGGGTGGAGGGGGGGTTTTGAGGGTTACTGGGTGGACAACGGCCCACCTTTTGTGTTCCAAATCCGGGGGAATCTGCTGGCCATTGTGGCTCTCTGCTTGTTCACCATCCAGAGAGCTGAGAGAGGGGATTTCAGCTCCACAGAGCCGATGACTAGCAGAGGTTTTTCTTTTAATCATCCTCTCTGGTTTGCTCCCTTCCTCTTTTATCCACTGTGTTTTCTCTCACTGTCCCTTTGCTTTGTTCTGGACACAGTGCACAGTCAGCCCTGGCCAGCTATAGTATAGTAATCTGTGAGTGACCCAGGTTAGCGATCCAGTTTTGTGCTCAGATTTAGGTTTTAGGGGCAACACCGATGCGTACTGTGGAGCACGCGCTGCAGCTTATGAGAGTTTATGCCGGCAATTTAGTTTTACATTTTTACATTTTGCCTTGGTTAACAAGTGAGGCAGAAATAGCTTGCATTCATTTAAACCAGGCTATTTTTGTTGATTCAAAATCCATGCTTATCCTGTTATTACCTGCACAGCACTGCTCCCGTCCCAAATCGTCAGGGTGGAAAAGCCTCTGAAACAGCATGTAGACCGTCAAACATCAGACAAGTCTCAGCTGAAACTAATAGTAATGAGTTTCTCTCAGGTGGTTTGGCAGTGTCGCAAGGGGAAGTGACACTGGTTCCAGGGGGAGAGAAAGCTGCTTTACAGATATATTTATCATGGCACAATCATATTTAAATCTGCTCCAAAGTCAAATTAGAGATGTGATATAAAACACTTTATGCACAAAACACACAGAAATTGCCTGGTGCCATTTAAGCCTCCTATAGTTTCCAGATAGCTACAGAATTGACTTTTACACTTACAGTTATGTGTTTCTGTCGTAGTAACAAATGCTGTATATATTAGTAATGCCAGTGTTGATGGAATAAAATAGGTAATTGGAGACAATGACAATGATCTCATATACAGTACCAGTCCAACATTTGGACACTTTACTATTTATTTGAAAGGGCTGCACTCTGACATTGCTTCTGATATTAGTTGACACCCTTAAAGCTTCCTCTGGTGTCGCTAAAGACTTTGTGGAAGTTGGTTATCTCGGTTATTTAACCTAAGAAAAGTGCTTAAGGTAACTCAGCTGCAATCCATCAGCGTGTTAAAATATTGTACTACAACATTGTAACACTCACTCATCTTCATCTGCTTTATCTGTATCCGGGTGGCAGGGCTGCTGGAGCCAATCCCAGCACACATTGGGCGAGGTACACCCTGGACAGGTCGCATTCACTCTCGCATTCACACCTATGGTCAATTTAACGTCACCAGTTAACACGTCTGTTAACATGTCATGCATGTCTTTGGACGGTTGGAGGAAACCCGTGCAGACTGGGAGAACATGCAAACTCTGCACAACCCACGACCTTCTTATTGTGGGGCGACAGCCCTAACCACTACGCTGCCGTGCTGCCCACATTGTAACACAAATCTGATTAAAAAAAGAAAAAGAAAAATATAAGGGACTGTGAACTGGAAAGGCTGTGCCGCTAATAGGGTTGATTCACAGCAGATTTAAAGGTCAGAATATTTTCTGGCCTGGGATTCAAAGCATTTATAGCTTATTTAGAACTATATCACAGCATGTTGGACATGTTGGGGAATGATCAGTTGTGAGTGAAGCAGAAAAGCATCTCTGGTGGCGACAAGTTAGAAAACAAATGGGGCTTCCTGGTGGTTGTGGTGTATCCGTGTGTGTGTCGATGGGTTTGGTTCCAATCTCGTGCTGGGCTGTCTCGTCTCTCTGCCCCATTTCCTGTCTCTCTACTCAGTGGGGTGTCGCAAGGCCTGCAGGAGGGGATGTGGATATGACGGGAGGTGGGATGACTTCTCTGCTTTAAAATGAAAGCGACGTAACATGAAGTCAGCGGCTCATGATGAGGGGAGGGACGGGTTGAATCTCTCACTCACACGGTAATCACACAGACAAAAGTCCTGCAGTCAACACTTTTTCACTGGGGCTTTAACCTTTTGACAAAATAAGAAATATCCTTCACCAGAATTAATGCTGTATGGTACAACTTTTCATAGCTTCAGAGAGTCTCTTCAGACCAACTTGACACCAGGGTTCAGGCAGAAACAGCAATTCAATAAATAAACTAAAAAAAAATGCATGGAATCAAGGTAACCATTGAAAAGAAGCAGAGAGGCAGAGAAAGGGAGAACAAGGGAATAACGGAGCAGGTACACTGACAAAAAGATTAGGACAAATAAGTAGTGCAACTCTGTTGATATGTAATGAAAGTAGACAAAAAAAAAAAAAAAATCAGAAGTGCCAACCAATGCCACAAATACATTTTTTTTACGAGAAGTCAGGAAGAACAAGGTCACGAGCAACACGTTTCCCATGATTATATCTAATGGCTACATTAAATGTCTTGGCAGCATGGCGGCATAGTGCTTAGCTGTTGCCCCACAATAAGAAGGTCTTGGGTTTGGTTCCCGGCCTGGGGACTTTTTCTGCAGAGTTTACATGTTCTCCCGTGCCTGCGTGGGTTTTCCTCCCACCGTTTCATGTTTGGGTTAACTATTGACTCTGAACTGTCTGTAGGTCTGTGAGTGTGAGTGTGAGTGATTGTTGGTCTCTGTCTGTCTCTGTGTGTTGGCCCTGTGATGGACTGGTGACCTGTCCAGGGTGACCCCGCCCTCACCCAGAGTGAGCTGGGATTGGCTCCAGCCCCCTCGCGACCCGGAAACGGATTAGCGGGTGAAGATGAATGAATGACATTTCAATAGTAAGCAGAAAAGTGGCGAATTTAAGCTTTTGTTTTCAACAATAGCACACAGGCTAAAGGACAAACAATGATATTTAAATTTTGATAATTGTATTATTTGACCATGATCAAAGTGCAACATTATCCAAGTAGTTTTTGGACCTGAACATTGAATTTTACTTTCCCCATTCCACATGAACATCCTGCTGGATACATCATCAGACTCCAAGTTACATCCAGAGTGAACTGCTAGGAGAATGTTGTAACATTTACATATAATTTGAAGAAATCAAGTGACCGTAGTTATACAGAACAAGGAATTAGATCTTAGATCAGACAAAGGGAATGTGCAATAACTTATGGTTCTGGTTTTATTTATTTTTAAGGGTTTGTGTCATGGAATGTGTGTTACTGCTGTTGTTGTGTCTGATACTGTCATGTTGCCCATACTTATGTATATATTTTCTTCTGTGAAGACAGCTACTGCACTAGCACTTTGGGTCCAGGACCAATTTCTCTGGGGGGACAATAAGTATATTCTATGGAATTAAATGTGAGATATTTATGGAACAGTGTCAGTAAACCAAGAAGGACTAAATCTGAAACTCTTTGAAGACACTAAGAAAGTTCAAAACAGCAAATTTAAAGGAATTTAAAGAAATGAACTGTGAACGCAAGCGCAAGAAACAACAAGATGAGTCTGCAGAAGAGGAGGGGGACAAAACAAGTGGCTATACAAGTGGACTTTTGACTGGACACAGGGCAATGTAAAGGCAGAAGAAAAGAATTAGGACTTGAAGGGATGAAAGACACGGAACAAGAGGAGCAGTAGCATGCATGTATGTGTGTCTATGTGTGTGTGTGTGTGATCTTGTATGAGCCGTGTGGAGCGATGGCTGCATGGCTGAGCAATTCCTGTCCAGTTGGCTGGTTGTGTGAGTGTGTGCAGTAGGGGGTCCCAGGGAAGGCTTTGATCATTACCGAGTGTGACAGAAGAGTTCTGACAGAGAGGTAACCCCCCAACACACACACACACACACACACACACAGACAAACACACCAGCAACAACATCACCATGACCACTAATGTTACACCCATATATGGGTAGGGGGGGGTGAAGCTTAAATTCACTTTATCTGTGTTTTAAATGGCTGGGAATCACACTATTTGGTCTTATAAGGTCTTTTCATTGTGACTTCTGTGTGAAGTCTTGACATGAATCTACTTATTTCAACTGATTTGTGTGGGTTAGGCTTTTGCTCATCTAGTTCACACTGTTTTGTTATCATCTGCACGAGTACACCGTGTAAACACTCTTTCTCTAGAATACTCGTGTCACAAACATGGCTCAACACAGACACACTCACTATTATAATGTGATATGTTGCATTGAGGTTTTCTCCTGACTACCTGTAGATACCTAAATAAAATCAAACACATTTAAAAATAAGCAAAAATTCACCTGTACAGCCTGAAAAAGTAGGAAAAAATACCTCATTCATTCCTGTTCGTCCAATCTGGCATTAAGATATTTTATTTTAAACTGCGTATCTTAACCTCCCAGCTCAGCATTTATTCACAAATAAGAAGTGGTTATTTTTCACCGTTCAATAAAACTTCCCCTGTAACGAAGCAGAAGTGACCCTAAAGGTGATCAAATCATCAGACACGGTGGAAATACCAGCCCACACACACTCGCTGTCCAATAATAGAACGTTAATTTCCCAATTTATTTTGTCTCTAGTTGCCTGTCTGCCAGTCCTTCAGGTGTTTTCATTGAGGTTCAGGTTTCTCAGACACTTTGTGAACTGGTAATTAGTTTCTCCTGGCTCTGTGTGTGTGTGTGTGTGTGTGACTCCCATCCAGACAAAAATCAATTTCAAGCAGAGATCTATCAGCTTTTGTAGCCAGCGATCCAATCATCAAATAATGCATCTGATATCACGCTGTCGAGGTGGTCTGTTCGGGGAATGATTCACTCTCTCTCTTTCTCTTGTTCACTTTCTCATTCTCCCTCCGACCGTCCAATTCCTCCCTCCACCACCCACACACCTGCAGTATCTCACACACAGTGTCACTCTCTCTCACACACACACACACAGCAAGGTGATGGATAGTATTTGGGAACACGACTTCACATCAGCATCATCAGAAGAAAAAAAACCTTCTTTCAGATTCTTTAACACGTTAGATATCATCACTGTGAGATGTTTCACAGCACGCTTAGAGATATTTTCACATGAAGTGCAATTTACTTATTTTGCTCCTCAAACTACTTTGTCTGCCTCTAAATCGCTAAAGGTGAGAACTGCACTGCCACTCATTTTAACAACTTCTGCTGCTGCTGCATAGATTTTTGGTTCATTAAGATGACTATCGATGCAGAAATGCATAAGTCTACCTCTCATATGATGGATGTAGAGGCAGGCTTACTTGAGTCCATGGTCTCAATTACATATTCTCCACAGAGGTGGAGTTGGTACAACTGAAAACACAGGACATTCATTGAGATCCAGTGATTCACAGTTTAGCAAGATTCAGGGCCAAGCCAACTCAGCAGGTATAAATGACTTATTCTTAACCTACAAAAGAAAAAATATTAATTTTTTTTTCTTTCGATATCATATTCAAAGGAATTATGAAACTTTCATAAAACCGAAAATGAAATCTATTCACTGTTAGCTGTGTACTGTAAGCATTCATGCTAATAATAACTATCAGGGGGAACAGTCAATGCTTTAGTGCGCACCGTTCTTAAAATAATAATCAATTAATATTACAGAGAAATACTAATAATCTTTGAACCAATGAAAGTAGACCTAATAACTATTATAAACCTTTCATAGTTTTCTTCCTTCTGATTTAATGTAAGAAAACAGACCTAACTGTTGTCTCAATTTGCTCAAGGACAGTTGTTGTTAGTTGGTCTATCAGTCTCATCCCTCGCTCACCTGTGAGTTTTGTCGTGTTTGCTTATCTACTTATCTCAAAGCACTGTCCCCTGAAAAAGAAGCTGCAGAATGTTCCCTTGTCTTTCAAAACAAACTCCACGCTGCAGCTTCTCTAAGGCCTGTCAATGATGACTAATGCTGTATCTGCTGCTGTTATGTGCTTTTTCTTTAGCTTCAGCGGGATTGACATTGGCACATCCTCTCACTTCAGGGTCAGCTATTCAAAGGCTTTCTTCTCCTCCCGATCCGTTGGCCACAGAGAAAATCATGACCAACAATCAACAATTTCGCATCATGGTGCCGATGTCCTAACCTTGCAAAGCATAATCTATAGGATTCATCAGTGAACTGTAGAGGTCTGCAGCATAGGTGTTAGCCACAAATATGCAAATCCTGATTGTGTATTTGAACACTGCTGTTATACCGGCCCAGAATATGGTTTCCTCAGGTGGTACCTCCATTTGTTCTACCAAGATGGTCATTGGGTTCACTGGGCAAATGAACTGACTTTCCTCATGCAATATGGCTGCCACTGTTTATTGGAGGAGGTATATCACTGTTTTGTAATCCAAAATTGCAAAATGATGCATTGACTGAAGCCCCAGCTCACACAGGATCAGCTGGGACTCTTCCTAAAATGTAAGAGGGGGCTCTACCTGATGCAACATGGCCTCATTAGCCATCATTGCCACACTGCTAGTGAGATTTTGGTCCTTAAGGAAGAGGATGCTTATCTTCCATCACTTTGCTTTCTCAGTGTGATGATGCACCCCTGGCAAACCTTTTCAGTAAGTTTTATGAGCATGCTTGCCTGCAAGCAATCACTCAAGTCGTTGTTAAACTGCTTTAAAAAAAAATTAACTAAACTCCATTACTTCCATGTCCAAGTTGCAAGCATCTTAGCAGCCTAACTTAACACCTGTCCTTTTGCAAACCAGCTCCATGGCATTGAGTGATGCTTTGACCAGCATCTCTGTCACTGTGGCTTTCTCTCCTACTTGTTTTCTGCTTTTGAAAGCTAGCCTTTCCACCTGCTGGCACCTATTAGCTTACACAATGGTGTACTCGATACCGTCCAAGGTTTCTCCAGACCCTCCGCCGCTGCTCTTAATGCATCACTACTATGTCTGTGGCTGACATGTCTTTGGTCTAAAGACAGTCCATTGTTTAAAACAGACAATATTGAGATTTGGTGATTCACAACACAACAGGATAAATGCCATACTCCGACAGACGACGCTAAAAAATAACATATCTTTCACTGTCTGCATGACCCCACACTTATGCTCACAGCTGTGACCAGAGTCCCATATCTCTTCTGGCAGTAGTACTCTGCAGGTAGTGCAAATAAAATGATATGAACTTATGAAGCTATTCTATACGAATACACATTCATGTGTGTAGCTAACCCTAACCCTGCATTCTGTTAATTCAAATTAATGTTAAAACATAATATAAAAAATGTGTTTTGCCAAAGTTTGGCTTAAAGATTGAATGCTGAATGAACCAATGGCTGCTGCTGGTCTTTGAAGAAAGCATCATTGTTTAATGTTGACCGACAAAGTGCAAGTTTAATGCATGTTTATTTTATTGTGATAGTTTTGGCCATTTTATCTGTATTCACGAGATGTTCTTGTCAAGTCAACCCATGAGATACAAAAATACACAGGCTTTGCTAAAAAGAAGTCAGATGGAAAAATAAACACAATCAGTGAGATGATCAGATGGGCTGTAAACAAACCCCCTGCTTAGCTAAACATATTTGGAAGAGAAAATGAGTGCAAATGGAAAATTACTACCCAAATTATAAACTGAATGTCTGACTGCTAGTGTCATTTGTCATTTCTGGAGAAATGTTGATACGTCCCACACACTTCAGTAGTTACTATTGTGAGAAACATGTCGCCATAACTGACACAATAATGTGACCCAAAAGTGGAAAAAATAAGATATCGAGAGTAAAAACCTTTGATCCAATCCCACAGGCAGGTCGAAATTCAGTCTGAATGATCTAAATGAGTACGAGGGATACACATCCATATACAGATTAAAGACATTTTTGAAAGTCGTGGAACAAACCCTCAGAGAGAACTATCTCTCTGTGATAGTTTAGAGTTTACTAAATATATTCTGCAAACATACTAAGCCATACACAAGCAAACACACACGATGCACACTTGATAGACCGACTTCCCTCCAGAAAGGGTTTTCCTCCTCCTGCACACATTGTGTGTGTGCGTGTGATACAGAAAGAATGGTGTGTTTCTCCACTTCAAGCTTGAGTGCCACACAGCTGTGATTTGACAACATGTCTGGATTTCTATGTAGCCTAAGTGCCTAATTTGTGCATAGCAAGAGGTAAATATGTGTGTATTAACCAGCTGCATTCATCAGTGACAGTCTGTCTGCTGTGTATAATGTGCAGGTGTGTGTATGTATGCATGCTTCCATGTGTGTATGTTTTGGGGGTTAAACACTGATGTCATAATGCATTGAGTCAGACAGTCTCTCCTACTGTGACATCGTCATGGTTACCACATGAAGACACAAAGCTGTAAATATCTCTATTTATCATCAGCTCACCACACACACACACACACACACACACACACACAGACGCATGCACACATAGTAGTGGACATATTGTATGCATACGCACGTACAATAACACATTTTACCAAGTGTGACACACAACACACATGAAAACATTTACAATTGTATGCTAATCTATTTGTTTGTATTGTGTGTCACACTTTTTGTACATGTTAAAAAAACAAAAGCAGACACACAAACACGACCACACACAATCCCCCAGCCACCCATATGCCACCATTCTTCTAATGCATGCACGTCTCCACCAACACACAAAGAATTACCTTTTTATCACGCCAAATTGTCATTCACTCATTTACACATCCCTCTCTCTCTCACTTCATTTACTGCCCCCCACCAACACCCACACACACACACACACACACACACACACACACACACACACACACACACACACACACACACACACCCACACACACACACCTCTTTCTCTCTCTCCTGCAGGAGAAAGGTCATCTCTCACCAGGAGACCCACCAGCCTGTCAGAGAGAAGGGGGTGGAATGATGGAACACAGTCCACACTCAGCCAGCTAAAATTAAAACTGCATTTATGTGTAAAAATGGTGCCGTGTAAGACTGTTTTCAGAAAGATTTTTCACCACATGGAATAACTGAAATGGCTTAAGGCTTCTCCCTTTTTTAATTGGTAAACAACAAACCTGCACATCAGATTGCACATGATGAGAGAGTAGGACAGTTACTCGCTGAGCTGGAAAGAAATAAAACTGTGGTGTTCCAATGAAGCTGACATCATAATTCGCCTGTTCTCATTTACACATTCATTTCTTTTTGATCATGGGTCATGGACACTACCTGCTTGCTGGGTGAATAGTCGCAGCTGTTGGACAAAATAAATAGAACTTTTTAAGAAATTAATCACAAGTGCAGGTTAGAGAACACATTTGTGCTGCATGATTGTCTTCATTGCTATTTAAAATGAAGGATCACAGAGGAGGTTGGAGGCAAACTTGTTCTTCTAACTACCGTACTAGAACAGTCCCAACTGTGACTGAGGAAAGCACCCTGAAATATGTTTCCCTTGTCCACATTAAAATATTATTTCTGTTATGCTTAAGTGGATAAACTGGAGCCACATGACAGTCTGAAATTAATAATTTTTAATAATTAAATTTTTTCATTGCCAATCAGCCTCTTAATGGATTGATTTGTGGTTGGTTAAAAAATTGTGACATGTGACACTTAATGCGTCACAACTCTCATGATGGTAATGGGGTTGTTATTTTCTTGGATTTTCCTGAAATCACTGCTTTTAAAACTTTTTTCATCTGGAACAACTTAGCGAAATGCTGCTGTATAGCAAAACTCTGGGAAATAGAAATGATTTTCAGTCAATGTTACCAAAGTAACTTTACCACACTTCTTTACTGGTGATTCATAGCCTATTGTTTCTTTGCCTGCCACTTTTAATGTTAAATTTAAGGTCTATAATAAATAAGCTTTCCTCTTTTTTATGTACAAAGAACTTATCCAAATTGAATTTGATACAAACAAAAGCAAACAAAGTGGAAAACTGCAGCAGAGACAGTCGTGCACACACTGATTTTATGCTACACGAGTCAAGTTAAAGTGATATATGAGTGAGACTACGAAAACATGAAACTCCCTTCTGCTACAGAAAACAATAGTTATGACTTGATTAATAAAATTGTATGAACTGACAATGCGAAAACAACGTGACAGTGCTGATGTGACTTATAGTGGTGGACCTCAAGAGTTTTCACATGAATCTTCAGCTTCTGTCGAATTTATGGAGCTTTACGGGGAGTTTCAGCTCATTGCTCAGTTGTCTGGCTTTTCTCCTCATTTGGTTCACTCACTTTGCTCTCATGGTATTCTTTTCAGCCACGTGCACAAATGTTTTCAGCTGAAACGCTCTTAAAAACCCACTCTACGCTACCTGCTCAGCACCACACAGCAGACAGACACAGTCGGCAGCAAGCTGGCCAAAACAAGGCATTTAGCAGCTACAGGGCCAGACTTTTCTCTTATGAATTGCTAAAGGCCAAAAACAAGAAGAATACGTTTTGGGCTTCAGATTCATGAGGTTTCCAGAAAAATGACACTAAATGAATGCCAATGTTTGGCAAACTGCTGGATGTGTAAACAAGCAATTGTCTGAAATTGTTCCCAATATTCAAACAAATTTTAAAAACATGATTTTGCCAAACCATTTTGATCAATAACATATACACCCCACTGAGTATGCAGATTGATTTATAGGCAAAATAAAACTCAGTAGCCAGCAGATTGTGGAGAATGGGTGAAATTCATTCTTGACCTTAGAAAATTTAAAGAAATGTGTTGTGCACTTACTAGCTTTGGGAGATTTCAGCTGCCTGTCACAGCCACAGTCAATGGAAGATCTGTTTAGAATTCATCAGTACAACTGTACAATTACTTTTTATCTTGTGACCATGTCTGGCTGAAAGCTCTGACAGCTCTGAAGCAAAGTCTTGACAGTTTTTTGTTCGATGTCTGCATGGCCTTCCCAAAAAATCAGCTGCCATTGAAACACAAAACTATTCAAGGTAAAAAAAAAAAAAAACATTCCCTAAGTTACCTCTCATTCCAGTTTTTCTGTTGTTTTTCCCCTTTTCTGGCATCAGTAATATGTAACAGCTCTGCTAAATGGAAAAAAAGAAAATAGTTAAATAACACTGCTGCTACCCTTAAAAGTTGCAAGCATTATTGACTGTCCTCTACCGTGACTAGACAGGTTTTCCTTTTTTTTTTTTCCGTATAGCTTTTCTGTCATATTTCATCCTGTCCTTTCCTGTTATATGTGCTTCTTTTAGTAACCCTAGGGAGAAAGTTGGACACGTCATGCAATTTTCTGTCTGTATGTAGATACATGTATGTCTACTGATTGCATTTTGTGTACAGCATTGATATATATATATAGATATATATATATAATGGATGAAAATGAAAGGTAATTAACAATGACATCTGAGGTAAAACGGCACAGATCATTACACTTATTCACCCAAACACAAACACAGCAGAGAAAAGGACCTTCAGTCAGAGAGGCAATAGGAAGAATAAAAAGATGAATTTGAAGGTGGATTAGATTCTCTCAGACAACTCCAAGGAGATTGACACAGGTGGAATATGAATGAGGAAGGTATGTGTCTGGTCTGGTATGTGTGTGGGTCCGTGCATGTATGTGTGTGTGTGTGTGTGTGTGTGTGTGTGTGTGTGTGTGCGTGCGCGTGTGTGTGTGTGGTGGTGGGATTCGGGGGGGGCAGCAGAGAGAAGCACAGAGTGAAGGAAGAAAGAGACAGCAAAAGAGAGGGAAATGCCAGTGAGAGAGGGAGGGATGAGAAAAGGAGCAGAAACGGTGAGGAGGAAGGAGGGTTAGAGAGTCGAAAAGAAAAAACTGATGATAAAAGGTTACGAAATTTTGCGGGCATTAAAGACAAGTGAGAGTGAGGAAGAGAATTACAAGACAAGAATAGTGGGAAGGTCAGCGAGGAAAAGGAGGAAAATGGTTTGAAGCTGAGCATCATATACATATCTGCTCTGATAAGGATGAAATGCTCACATTTGAAATACTTTAAAAACTAAAGCAATACCACGATTCTTAATCACTTTCCAAAAGTGCTTTAATGCCACAGTGCTTGGGCAGAAAAACTGAGCTGTTTGAAAATTTTGACATATGATTGGCATGTGATGAAATGTCACGGTCAGTTCTGCCAGTAATATTTAGAGTCCAGATTCTGTCACCCCTGACAAGAGATGGAAGTTCAGCATAGTGTAGTGAAGAAAATGAGGCCCAGAAAAGCAGAAATGGCCAAAGAGAGACTACTAATATCACAGAAAGCAATTGGGAAATAAAAAGAGAAATTTGGGAAGGATAGATTAAAAAAGGGAAATGAGAATGGAAAGAAAAGATGAGAATGGTCAGAGGATGGGGAAAAAAGCATGTAATGTGACAGAAGAACAAAAGCAAGAGAGAAGAAGGTAGGCAGATTAGAATACGAATGAGAGCGGGGGGGAAAAATGGTAGACAATCAAGAACAGAGTGAGACTGACAGATCAACGGGAGGGAAGGAGGAGGAAGTTGGTCTGGGGATCAAACCAGTCTCAGAGATCATATCATTTGACAAGAGATGAAAAACAAAAAAGAAAAAGGAGCTGAGGAGCAAAACTGGTGCAGATGAACAGACGGGGAAGAAGAATGGCATTGAGTGGTGAAGGTGATGAGATGAAAGAGGGACAGAATGGAGAAAAAATAAAAAATAAAAAAGCCCGCGATGGAAAACGTAACCATCTGTGGTTGCACCTTTGTGCATGATGCCACCACTTTGCAATACTGTAAATGAAGTCAAAGTGATCTACCTCCACTCCTAAAATGTCACCTGTACTATAAATAGCATTGGTTTTTGTTTTTCATGGGGTTGTGGCGTATTTTTTGTGTTTTTAAAAGGCTCCATTTTGGTGTGGAAACAAAGAGAATGAAGCATGGAGAGGATGAAAGCCTGCGCTGTTCAAAAAGAAGCAGAGGCAAATCTCACCTCATGTCACAAACCAGTTTGATCATCTGACCTAATGCAGCACAAGTGGTGGCCAAACTTTGATCACAGGTTTAATTTGACACTATCCCCGTTTTAGATTTTCAGCGGCTCTGTGTTCTGCATTTCATCATCGGTAAATTGTTATTTCAGTCATTGTGAAAAGTTACAGTAATTACTCCACAAAACCGCCAACGGCAATGTCAGTTAGAGGACTGTAAACATGCAAGGACCTCTCACACAGACCAAGTTTGAAACAAAAGACAAGTTAAGCTTTTTCCATTCCTGTAACAACAGATACAGAAACAGTAACAACAGAAATAGTTACATGGACATCAGAAAATTACATAGATGCAAACTCAAGGAGCGTATTGGTGGTTGAGAGTCACACGCTTGGAAGGAAAGTGAAAATGGTTAGGAAACCCCATTTCTTCCGATTGCTCTTTTTTGAAGTCAGGAGTTTGGGTATATCATATCAAGGGAACGCTATATTTCAGTAATGACATTTCAGAGTGGAGCCAAAGCCAAGCTCAGACAGAGTTTAGCGATATGTACAAACACAAATCATCCTGTCTGCACACATTTTTTTGCACCACTATTTTCTTATCTACAGAGAAATTTATGTCTCAGAATTATATTTCAGAAGAGAAATCCTAGTATTTCTCACCATTCTAGTTCGCCTTGGACAGCCAATGTCAAGAATGCAGTCGCAACCTCATAATGCCTCACTGGTGCTTTGCTTTCTTGTCACAAAATAATCAGCCCTTTTCATTTTGACATGGGGATTTACTGTGTTCATGATTCAAGATTGTAATGTGAAGAAAGATTCATTTTCAGAATGAATACCTCTAAACCCCAGCTGTGTTTATGGAGGAAGCAAATAAAAAGAGACAAGAGCCAAATAAACAAACACGAAAAGGAGAAAGACAAACTGCGGCTGGAATGAATTTATGACAGCAGGCTGGCTTTGAACCACTGACCCATCCTGATACGAGGCTTCTTCACTTTTTGCTACAGTCACTGCCATTCTCTAATCGCACCACCCTGATGGTGTGAAGAATGTGTCAATGTTAGCGGACATCAACACAGCATGTGCTAGTGAAAACCAAACACTGCACTGTCAAAATGGATTTTCTAAATATCTGTGTTTCTAATGGAGCACCATGAGGCTCTTTGACTTTGGCTTCGTTGCTGCTGACATACATGTCTGTTAACAGCAGCTGCAGTAATTGCTGAAACAACAGTAGCCCAACAAAATGGGGAAACACTGTTACTTCTGCCTTTTTTCAGAAGGGGACAAAAGAATTGCTGCTGCTGAAGAGAAATTTCAAATTCCCAGGTTTTTCGTCGATCAGTTCGCTATGTGATGTTTTATGAGTAGTGCAAGTTTTCTAACCCCGAGGCTTGCAAAATCCATTCAGTATCCTTAATACGATTTCAAAGATCCATAGTCATCAATCTTAAAATGAGCCTGCCTCTAAATTTCAGAAAAATTGACTTTCTGAAAGTGCAGCAAACAGCAGCTAGCGAGGGAAGGTGTTGACCTCTGCAGACACACAAAGGAGCAGCTCATCGCTCTTCTCACCAATTCAATTTAGGAGACAGCTGGAAAAGGACTTCTCTTACTTCCCATTCATTTAACATTTGCTTAGGATGAATTCTGCGGATAACTATATAATTATTAGCTACCCTCGACAGAGTGGTCCATCTGTGCAGTGGCCGAGTAAAGGTCAGATTTTCAGCTGGAAAACCTCAGATCGGTGTTTATGTGTAGAAGACAAGACGTGGTGATTCAAGAAGTGGTGAAACTGTCCTGGAGGCAAGGTTTAGGACACCGCTTGTCTGTCTGAAATAAGGACACCTCAGATACCTCTTCAAGGAAACTTTGGCCAAATGCCACAGAGCCAGTGATTAGTTCGTATCCAGGAATATTTGAAAGGACTGTGAGAATGTAACTGTGTGAAGCCATCACCTCAGACATTTTGGAAATTGTTATAGAAAAACACAAAATGACATATTTAGGCAAGAGACCAGGTTTTCAAGTGAAAAAAATGAAAGTAAAAGCACACAGTATCCACAGAATTACCCCAAGAACAACAACAACGACGACAACAACAAAAAAAGTCATAGATTCGCCAAATCTTAGTTGGAAGGATGAACGAAATACATCAAAAGTATATTTCCTCATGTGCATAGCTGGATTTACTGGCTTTACTTTCATCCTTATCAAACAATTCAGTGATGGTTTGATGCTTCATACTTCAATGTTTCCATCTACATTTCATGTCTTGACTAATTTATTAATATTTTCTAGCCATGCGATACCATCTGTAGGTGTATCTGAGCTTTGGACTTCAAATATCTTAATGATTAGTCAGGATGCTCAGATCTCATCTCCAGATGCCAATACAGAGGATATCTGGGTATTAAACTGTAGATACGTAGTTGGTAATTGCTGTGAGCAAAAAATGTTTCTGTTGTTCAAGTTGGTCAATGTTTCTAAGGGTGATGCAATAGATAAACACAATCCTGTGTGTCCCCTTTGTCTTTGGCACAATCATTTTCTGTCAAATAAAAAAAATCCCCTCACAAAACTGGAATTATGCCACCGCACGAGAGTTCCCTCGAAATCTCACACAAGAAGACGCTCCTTTAATCTGTAATTTTGCGTACAAAATCACTCCCGGTGCCTAAAGTTGTGAGACAGGGCTGGGAACTCCAGACAAGCAGCAAACAACCGCAGCTGTCCAGGTTTACTCTAATCTTCATTTGACAGGAGTAAAAAATCTAACCATTAACAAATGATTGATTCCACGAAGCTAAACAATACAATGAACACACAAAAACTGTTATTTCTGCGGATGAATTTAGCTGTGAAGTTATGAATGCAGCTTGGGGAGGTTGGCTGTTTTGTTCATATCACTGTAACTTAGGCTGCACTCAACAAGCATGTTTGTGTGGTGAAAAGAAAGCGTGAAGTGCACACATTCTGTGTTTATAGATGCTGATTCTTGAGCGGTGACAGGGCGTTCTTTTTGTGTGTTCACATCATTTATATATCTGGCCCCAGGTCGCAAACTGATTAAACTATTCACAGATTTCTACATGCAGGGAGAGAAAATCCCCTTGAAAAGTCGGCGTAAAAGCTGGTGAACTTTGGCTAGAATTTGTGGAAATGCATGATATTAAACTGTCTTGACAATGCGAATCTTTGAGGGGAGAGAAAATACTATCATAGCTCGGACAAGCCACCTCTAGTCAAGTGCGTTTGTCAGAGTAATTTATTCTCCAACTGAGCAATGCCTTGTAGACAGTTTCAACGGAATAAATACGTCTTTTGACGTCTAGTTCAACCATATGAACTCAATGTGCCACTAAGAACTGAGCTTTGAGTTAATGAGAGTGCTAAAGGGGGGAGAAAGAGAGCTGCAAGCTGCAAGCTGCTTTGTTTTATTCCCGACTTAGCACCACTGTCATCGTTGGAGCAGAAGTGGGACACTTCTGGCTGTGAATTTGTCCTTTTAAAACTACAGCTCACTCTTTGTCGGCCTCGTGAACACAAGATCTCAACCACACATTGCGGGACTTTCTTCAGATTTGGTACAAACAATGACATAGACAGAACAACTTCCGCCCATCTATTTTGCAAGGACCAGAGAATACGACTATCTGTTGTGGTTCGGCTAACAAATGATTTGCACAAAATTTGACAGTCTTAATCTCAAACTGCAGCCACATTTGAGAAAGGTGACCTACTGTCATTGATGAGGAAGCTGCGGCTTCGCCCGTGTCGTCAGCTGTGATTATTGATGGGAAACCTCCTTTTTCTTAACAAAGAAATCTGAGCGTTAGATCTTCTTTTCCTTGACTGAGTCCTTTTGGTTTTCTCTGAATAAAGAATCAGAGAACAGTCACATTGATAAACAGCGTGCTGTTTATGACCTCAGGTTGTTACCTCGTGTTTCCAATCAAGGCAGAACAGACTGCTTTGTTTTGATCCTCACCAGATCGCAGTGTCTGTTTTTATAAATCTCTTGCCAAGCAACTTAAAACTGTTAAAGGAAAAAAGACAGGAAAAGGTTTTGTGAATACAATAAAGAGATGTGTTTAATTAAAAATTAATTATTAATAACTTGAGACCACATATCTCACACTTTTCCCGTACTCGCACTTTCCATAGGAAGATATATTTGTTGTCCAAACCATCTCAGCGTAGTTTTACATCTCCTCTCGCAGACTTCTCTCCAGAGACGATAAGAGGATTGATCTGCAAAATCTGAATCAAAAGGCCTGGAGCCTTTCTTCTGGTTGGCTCAAGTTTTCTAAACGATGCAAGGCCAGGCCATCTACAGGGAACAGATTGTAGCCTACAATTGTGGCTGTGGTGCGAGGCTGAAGTTTGGTTCCGGTGGAACCAAACCAGTATGTGACTGCAAACTTCACCATTGTGAAGGAGATTTGGGAGGAGCTGATTGGGCTGATCAGGGTGCTGGGTCAGCTGCAACGTTAAGGTGACAGCATGGAGGGAGCTTCTGCTGGTGTATATTAAGAAATTTTGAGGATTATGGGCTGCAGCTACAGAGACAAAGTTGTCAAGCAGCTCTTTCAGAGCCTGAATATAATCCCTTTACTGTGAGTTAGCAGGTTTGAAGTCCACACACACACACACAGCCCCAATGACTGCTGTTTTCAGTCCAAGTCAAAGAGCAGCATTAAAAATGTTGAAAGATTTAAAGCCTTTTGGAGAGTTTGAACAAACCCCTGATAAAGGACCTTATCAAACATCCAAAGTCCATCCACCCAAGTTTCGTGTCCACTCTCAGTGAAACCCGATCCTGAAGATGGGACAGCCGGTTCCAGTGGGTTGCGCCATAACTGAATTTTGGTGACTGTTTCCTTGTGACATCACATGCTTTCTGAAAATAGGCTGCACCCATTTCTCTGAGGATTGACTACTTTTATCCTTTCACAGTGCACCTGATCTGCTTTATAATAAATGAACACAGGGAAATTCTCATAATGTCTCAAAACTTTCTAGCCTCTTTACCTGCTCTGTGCCATCAACTAAGTCCATTAAGCAACGGACGTATCAATCTTCAAAAACACCGATACATATGGTTTTTAGTTTTGCGAAAAGGTCACAAATTTCCTAGAACAGCTTGTCACAGTTATTTCTGTAGCAAACACCACTCCAACAGGAACAATTTTGGCATGTCAAATTTATATTCTTGCTATTTTCAGTGGCAGTTGTTGGTGTAGTGAATATTTACAGCAGCAGGACGGCAGGACAAAGAGGGATAGAAAGTGTGAGAGCAACAGAGTGATGGAGAGAAACACTGAACGAGGAGGACGAGCAGGGCAGGGGGAGGGGGAGGAGGAGGAGGAGGAGGAGGAGGAGGAGGAGGAGCGTAGGGCGAGTAAAGGGAGTAACGGTTGTCTCCATGGTGAAGCAGTGGTCGTCATGGTTACCCACAGAGCCCGGGTCAGCGGCTCCAGGAATGTGCATGCTGTTTGCACACACACACACACACTGGTCATTATTTTCTCCCCTTGTGTTAGTGTGTGTCTGTGTGTGATGACAGATGAGCCCTGTTGTCACAGTCACTGAGAGGTGTGAATGTCCACACTTCAGGAGGTAAGAGAAGCGGTGTGTGTTTTAGTGTGTGTCAGAATGAGAGAGGGTTACTGAGTGTGTGTTGTTTTTAATCTTTTTTACTTCCTTTTTGGAGACACAAATGGAGGTCTGCATCTGGTGAGTGTTGCTGTTTGTGCGTGTAGGGATGTGTGGCCGGGTCAAATAGGTTCATAGTAAGGAGGGGGGTGACAAGACAACTGTCACTTAACTGAGGCTGCCACATGCAGGCGTCTGGCTGTGTGTGTATGCGTGTGTGTGTGAGTGTTTAACAGGGCAAGGAGCACGATTTAACCAACACACACTGCTGTGCTGCCATTTCTGTATCACAAAACATCCATATCTCCTCATGAGCGGTGTTTAGGACATGTGGACACGCACACACGCACACGCACGCACGTCCCCACCTCCAGATACGCTCACCCGAGCACATAATCAGAAGTTCAAGCAAGAAATTCACTCACTATTTTCCCAGTGTCCTTCCACTACATTTAGGTTTTAACTACGATTCACATGGTTACCATGGCACACAGGCACCGCACAAACATGCCACACCACACTGCTCTAACGTGCTCTAATGTGTTTGGTTGCATGCGACTGTTTGTGTCTTGCTGATGTGCCTCCCATTTGAACCAGTTTGCCCACCTGCTCCAAAACCCCCCTGGATTCGCTCAGCTGTATGAGCATCTTTACATACAGCTGAGACAGAGGCTGGGCCAAGATTTAACAGCTAGTGACCATTCAGTCCGCAAGAAACACAAAACAAAACAGTAACATGCACAATTTTCACCCTTCAGTTAAAGCAGGATAAAGTGTAGGATAAATGTTCTCACGCATAATTGGCTAATTATAAGCATGGTAACTTGCTAATGTCAGTTCTAGCTTACTAATAGTTGCATGTCGCCATGGCAGCATTAACATCAGCATGAGACACCGTTTCAACACATTTACAGTTTATGAGCATGTTAACATAATAAGAGCCTCCAAACAGCTGAGACTGATAAAAGCTGAGCCAGGCTTTGACAGTGCAGTGATAAGCCTGACAAGCCAAATCCAAGGAGGAATATCTGCTCTGATTTAGATAACAAACAATATGGCTGCGCATCTACAGCTAAGGCCAAACTTACACTTTTATTTACGCTCTAAGTAACAAGGTCACCTGTCAGTTTCCTATCTACTCAGCAACATTTCTTTGAGGTGTGTTATGAATTTTACAGCTTCATGCAGCTACTGGCAAAGATATTCGTAGCAGAACTTAAAGGACAAGGAGCAGACAATGACAAAATACATCAGGGGATCCGTTTCACAAAATCCCTGCAAGGTGACAGTTAACACAAGTGTGTTTACCTTCAGGTATCTACAGTAAAACAACTTTGTAGTCGACATCTATTGGATTGTGCTTTATTCCTCCAGGTGCTAGGAGGAGCAAGGAGCCAGAGACTACTTAGGGATGAATTTAGTTTTGGAAAATATCATTGCAGCCTCCAGACCCACAGAATGCACATCTGATGAACCAAATATATTGTTATGTATGGGCTGGTAAACCAGTAGTGGCTACGAAATGGACGAAGTCACAATGGACTAATTAGTTAGTGAATCTTACTATTCAGTTGTAGAGAAGAGCCCTGGGAGAACCAGGACAAAGACATGGAAATCCCGTTGATCACTCTATGTTAGCATCAGTACTTCATGTAAAGTGCACACTACAGTACCGCCCAGTGTTAAGAATCATTCCTGAGCTGAATATCTGAAAGAAAGGACTGACATCGCTCACAGACTGAACACTGCTCAAATGTTGGGGTGGCAGAGAGATGGATTTTTATGGCATCTTGTTAAAATGTCTTCCCTCGAGGTAAAAAGGTTGCATTTTGTCACCATGAGTGACACATAAACAGCTGAAGTGCAACCATGATGGGAATGCAGTGAGTGTGACCTGTGATTAAGATCTGCTACAGACATTCACCCATCTGAGGAGAGCCTGGCTAAAACCCTGATGTCCGATCGCTCAGGGGACGGGGAGCTGAAAAAGGAGAGCGTATCTCTAATACATTATCTCGTTGTGTTCTGCCCGTGCCCTGAAAAATCAGTTCATCTACACTAACAGGTTTCACGGCCCGAGGGCAAAGCAGACCTATTGAAAAGGCTTTCTGAAAGGTCATAAATTCACAGACATCAACAGGGGGAGCGGAGCAGGTTTCCCCAGCTCCTGGATGGTCTTATGTAGGTCTGAGGTGTTTTGAAAGTCACTGACAATACACAGCATGCCTGTTCAAGCCAGCTACAGTACAACCAGTACTCAAACTACTGCCCTTTCCGGCTCTGACTGAACTTTCAGGAGGAATTTCTGCTCCACTAAGTGTTTAAGTGTTGCACCATTCATTCACTTTTCACCTTGTTTTCACACATCAAACTCTGAAAGTTTTTTTGAGCACTGAAATTCTTTCAAAGCAAATCAAGATGAGGACATATATCTGAAAACCAAGTGAAGAATTTCACTATTTGATACTTTAGTAAAGAAGTGTGAAATAGTTTTTTATTTTCTGATCCTTTTTCCTAATGAAGTATAAAAATGATCAGATTTGCAATTTGCAATTTTCTTACTAAAGTAAAAATTTTCTATGAAATAAGCACATATAAAGTTTCACTAAATTTGTTTAATTTCCTCGTTGGGGATGTTGTGTATTTAGATTGGTGCAATGACTCATACTTTTGTATAATATTGTTGAAATGCAGTAACAATGCCAACAACCCGTTGTTACACGTCAGCAACAAATTAGAGATTCATTTGCATTGTTTGATGAATCCAAATCCCTTCAGTCCAAATCATCCAGAGTGGAAAGACTGACAATCAGAAACTGCATTAAAGTCTGATTACATTTTAACCATGGGGATACGTGGTAATTATTGTATAGATTCATAGTTAATGCAGCATGTATTGGAAAAACACAGATGTGACACAGAAATCAGTTTAATGGTGCTTACCAGACCTGACCTAACACTTCTGGGCCTGTGGCTAAAGAGCTCAAATGACATTTTGCTAAATGACTTAATGAGACCAGAATTGGTTGGTAACTGGATGACAACAAACATTTCATGACATCTACTTGACAAAGTTTACGCAGTCTCATTGCCATCCATCTCTCCATTATTTATACGGCCTATCCGTCAGGGGGCTGGAGTCGCTCCCAGCTGACACTGGGTGAGGGCAGGTTCACCTGGACAGGTTGCCAGTCCATCTAACAGTGCCAGTTTAGACATTGAGGACTTGATTAGTTAGATATGTTGGGAATAAAATATATAGCTCATCTTTTATATCACATTATTATTATATCACATCACGTTCGTACCAGATGTGCAGCACATAACTGTAAGCCTGTTATTTGTGCTACAATTACACAACAGTGATTCATATTTTCAAAATATCAAAGTCACACTTAGACTTGAACTATCCTGACCTTGACACTGACCCCACGCTGACACGCGACTCTGTGGCACTACACATGACCTTTGACCCTTGTGACTTCATTCATCATCAAAGTCAACCCCTTGAACATGTTGTGAAAGGCCTTTGAAAGAACCTGAATGGACCTCCCACTCAAACTCTATTGTCACTCTATTCAGTCTTGAGTCAATGGCATGTCGGGCCCCATCTGTGAATGCGTTGGGCCACATTGCATGATAGACATTGAAAGGAATGAAATACATCGAGAGTCTTTCTGAAAACACCCTGCTTGCCGAATAATGCCACTGGAGGCTCCTTCCATTACATTTTGGAC
This sequence comes from Echeneis naucrates, assembly GCF_900963305.1. Taxonomy (NCBI): domain Eukaryota; kingdom Metazoa; phylum Chordata; class Actinopteri; order Carangiformes; family Echeneidae; genus Echeneis; species Echeneis naucrates. Next base: position 8,223,863 of record NC_042517.1, on the reverse strand, counting down.
AAGGAACTCAAATCTAATGTTTCTTGCGGCGCCAAGATGGCTCTTCCGCCAGTCTTTTTACATTTAAAGGGTCACACTGCCTGTGTCCGTTATCAAAAGCCTGATGAGTCTCTGAAATAAAAGGAGAAAGTTAGTAATTTCAGTCAAATGTCACTTGTGGCGCCAAGAAGACTCCACCTGGCCTTTGAAAATTCTCAAAGGAAGATCATGAAAAAAACAAAACTCATCAATGTCACAAGTGGAGACAACTACTTACAATCCCAAATCCAAAATTTGATGTTCCTTACACTTGAGCTGTCAGGCACATTCTGGGCCACATCTTCGGCAGCTCACGCCAACCAGGAATAAATACAAATCAATACATGAACAACACTGCTCACGTTGTGCGGCCAAATGAACTGCGCTGGCAGCTGTGTTCATTTGACAGGACTGATCATTTCACTCTCACCTCACCAACACTATATTCTCTGAGTTTAGCGTCAAACCTGTTCTGTCACACTTTTACTTTTGCTCTGTCTGTAAATAAAATTGGAGCAGAATCAAATAAATTATTTTTTATCTTGGGGCATGAATGAGATTGTTTTACCTCAGTATGTCTCACCTTTAAAGCAAATTAATTGAATCTCAGACTGGAGCTTCTGTATTTTGATGGTTTTTCTTTTTTTCTTTTTCTTTGGGACAACACGCTGTGTTTGAAGTAAACAACATTCCAGCCCATTTTGAGCCCAGGGAGGAGGGCAAGAACCATTAGCTTCCAGAAACCAGTCCATTCCTCCACTGTCAGCCGGCCTGAGAGCAGAGCAGAGAGCTGGCAGGCAGGCAGGATAGTTGGCTTCCTGGTTGGCTGGCTGGATGGCTGGCTGTTACACTCTGGTAGACAGAGATGCCAAAAAGCAGCCATGGAAAAGCCTCAGGGGGCCAGGGAATAACAAATGACATTAAAAAAAAGGGACCTTATGATTTGAATGCTATTGTGAGCTTTTATGTTTTGCCTGAAATATGCTGCAGCAGACAACAACAATGCAAAGTGACGTTTGTCTTTTTGGGGTAATGACTCGTGCGGTTTTGCATTTCAGAGCCACAAATCACTCATAGATACGAAGAGAGTCTGAAAGCTGTGGAAACTGTGTTATCACTTGTTTCAACACTTTACTGAAGTAAAACATTTCATTACATTACCAGACATTCTGTCTATTTCAGTTCCCCTGCACACAACTCGTCCTAAGCTGCATTAATACTGAATCAGATAAATTGGATATTTTTAACCATCTGGTCAAGGGAGTGTAAGATTTTAATGTGCTGTGCTAGAAAAAAAGATGAGCGGGATTTAAATTGGCAAAGATAATGCAATTTCTAACCTCATGCATCACAGATGTAAGCATATCATTGCTGTGTAATTAGGGGAAATATACTGCACACCTGATGATAAACGAAATGCAGGTTTTGCGAATAATTTATTGCCTTTCAGTTCACCTTTTATTTGTGTTGGTTCTGTATTTCCTTTTTTTCCCCACTCTTCATAAGTTTGTGCTATCATGCCAAAATATTTTCATCCAAATATTTCAAATGCAGTTGTAGGTGTGAAGTTGCACTAAGTGGAGAAATTTATCACAGCAGAATGCACAGAGACCAGTTTGCTCTTCTACCACGAACAACAGCGACACACTGCTGTCCTGGTGCAGCATCCTTTCTGGACCTTTTGGTTAAACACTCACAGTGTTTCCCCCCCAAAACATCTCCGTGGTTGGATGTGTACCACTCCAGCCAGCCAGCTGGCACAAAGACACAAGTTACTGAGCAACATCCACAGAGCAGGACTTAAGAGCTAAGATGGCTGCCACGTAATACTACAAAGGCCGAGATGTGGGTGCTTACACTGGTTGGCACTATGAGTGCCAGTCTGCATTCTGGCACCAGACTACACGGTTTGTAATTAGAGGATCTTGGCTCGGACTGGACTGTGGCCACTCTGGACTGAACACTAAAGAGCAACAACATTTGAATGTTGCCAAAGTCTAAAGCAACATTTTCTGCTTCTACACCAAGATGGAAATGACTCTTCCTCATATCTGCTGATTTTGTTTACTTGCCAACAAGTTGAATCAAACAAGCTGACATTTCATCTTCACATCTTTATATCAGTCCAAAAATGTTCAAAGAGGTCTCCATTACTACTGCACTTGCTTTTAGTTCTATCCTTTCCCTAAATAATGGCATGATTGAAAGAGCAGTCAACAGATCAGTCAAGTTCCAATGTATAGTAACACGCATTTACTATAACACTGAATGTCAGCAGATAGCAGTGAAGAGAACTGCTTGTTGTCTACGGTGACTTCTTTTTCCACAGGGAGCCCTGTGGAGCTGCAAATATCATAACTTAGACAAGACTCGACAAAGAAGAAAGATTTCCTGTTCGACTTCAACACCAATAACCAGTGATGATTTCACTTGGTCATGATTTGGGCTTGAAAGACAGACCCATAGAAGAATGTATTACAGCTGTCACATCCTAGATGACTGTTTTGTTTTAGATGCACTGTTTTATGTTCAGCTTCTGTTTTCGCATTTTGACCATTCTAGCTTCAGGCACCGCAGGGAGGGGACGTTTTTGTTGGAAATTGGTTTCCTAAATGACATAATTTTGCCACATTGCACCATCATTACTGAGCAGGAAAAGATACTTGTCAACTCTTCTACGTCATCTTCCCTGTGAGCAGACATTTTCCGCCTGCATTTGGATCTTTAGAGCTTAAAATGAAAGCTGTCTTCCATAAAACTGCTTCAATACAAACAGCAGGAATCCACCAATACAGTTAAGTTGGTAACTGGAATCAATGAGCTGAAAGACGCTATAAAGCTCCAACAGATGCAAGGAATTGCAGATTCATGTGATTATTCATCGTTACAAGCGATACTTGTCATATAAAAGTAATCATACGATCCATTAGTAATGAAGAAAATATAAATTTCTGCTGTATTATGCAGTTTGAGTTGATTCACGGAACTTAGTGCAGACTGGAAACAGGTTGACATTTACTTGTTTGCTCGACCTACCACATTACGTAGAACATGGCACTGCGGGAAGAATATGACCAAGACAGATGAGTAACAGTGCACCCACTATGGATTAGGGAGTAGTTCTCTTAAAATGACAAAATTTCCATGCCAGCCAGCAGCTTAAAAGATGCAGAACAGACCTGTGGAACCTCCATCATGGTCTCCTTGTGTGACATTTCAGATGGTTTAAACAAAATAAAAGACCATTGTATTGTTCTCAGACAAGTGGTTTCTGTCTGACAACAGAGATGGGCACCGAGGCCAAAACTGCAAATAGCAACAGAGGAAGGGAAACTGGCCAAACAAGCACTTTGGAGTAGAGTGCTGCTCTGAATTCATGCTACTTACTGGGAGTAAAGCTTAAGGTTGTTTATTTTACTGTGGAGGATATTTAGTGCTAATTATTATAAATAAAATGACACTCGCAATAGCTTTAAATAAAAAAAAAAAATCTTGTCAAAATATGTCAATGTGAGTTGGGAAGACAGACATAGTTATACGATCCCTTTGTGTCCTGCTTTAATCCGTCTTCCTCGGAGCATACGTCAATAATAAAATACTTTAACAAGTGAAATTAAAGTGCTGCTGGCAAATAGCATCTGCCACAGAGTTGAGCTGTGTCTGGTTTCAGTCTGGTGCTGCTGAGCCACTCCATGAAACACACAGATGGGGCGTCGTTCAGCTCCGACTTCAAGTGCTTGTTTCCGAAAAGCCGAACTGCCTCTCAAAAATCTCACGGATCAGCCGCTGTCAAAACCAACAGCTCCCTCTTCAGCTCATCTCTTCTTCTCTCTCTCTGAAACAGCTTTTTCTGTATTTGCAGCAAGTGAATTTGCCACCTCATGTCATCCCCAATGTCTCAGAATCCACCATATTAAGACAGGAAAGGCCACGTAGCAGCAATTTAGCAGTTTTGAAATCATACAAATGGGTTCTTTTCACTTGGTGCCTCATCGGTCTCATCAGCAATCACACAAGTAGACTTTTTGTTTTGCTTGTTCACAATCACAGTGGATCAGTTCACTTTACTGCATTTGTGTATTCATTGTAAAAATATTATTCCAGTTGACTGTTTTCTCTCGATGATACACAACATTTTGAGACAGCTTGTTTGCTCCCATTCGTGGGGAGCGTCAAGAGTGGAAAACCAATACATCCTCCTGTGAAAACCCATCGAAGCAGTGATGTATGGAAGCACCACCGTGTTCTCAAAAGTAACTCCTGCATGAAGCACATTTTACACCATCGGGAAAAGTTTTGAATTGTCATAATTCTCAGTGAAGTAGTTGAAGTTGTCGCACACACAGCCCTGTTAATCTGCAGGTACACATCAGCGCTTCGCAACTGAACGTTTGATCTACTTAATATTTAATGCATCACACAGTCTGTAAACAAAACGAATGAGTGCTCAAGAAGCTTAGAGACTGATGTCTTAATGGGATGTTGCTGATTCCTTCACAGGGCAAATTAGCATCATGGCTCTAGGGATGACATTTAGTCAACCACTTTAGCTCAGACTGATATCTGTCCGCTGCTATTGAAGGTGTATGTATAGGATTTTGTAGAGACATTTGTGTTACTCAGAGGAGGAACACCAGTCATTTTGGAGATCCCCTGATTGTCACCAGAAGCTCAAAGCTTTCATTCAGCCTCTGAAATAGCCAAACTTTAACCAATGAACTGACAGACCACATTTATCATTCAGGGTTCCCAGATAATCAGTCCCTCGGACACCATGGGGTTTACAGTTTGTGTTTAAGAGTGAAATTTCTTGAGAACTGTTCAGTGCTCTGTGATGAATCGGATGGCAGAAATCTGTCCCTCCCTCAGGATGAGCTGCAATAACACTGGTCATCGGCTGGATTTCTCACCAGCAAGTAAAATTTCACTTGGTCTCACTCTTCAGTTGATGATTAATCCCAAAGTCTGGATGCAGCTAGCTGCTCTATGTGGTTACTGCTAGCAGGAACGTAAGAGACTGAAATGATGTTGGACATGTTAATAACCCTGGGCAACAAAATCACAGTTACTCTTCAACTGTTGAGTTCGTGTCAAAAAATGTTGAAGTTTAAGCTAAAGTGGAGCTAAAGTTTGACAGCTCGTCTCACTATTCCAAAGAAACGGGCTCAGGCGGCACAGCCCTGCTCTGATTGAATTCATTAACCTGATGTAAACAGTTTGAAAATGGACTCCTTCACATTCTTTCCAAACATGTTTGGCCTATTCACTGTTAATCCTTTAGCATTTTTTCTCTCAGTTTCTGTCTGTCTCTCGCTCCGTCTGTCACTTTCTCAATTTAATTCTCAGCTTGAATTGCCGCACTGGCACGACTGTTGACTAGACAAAACACTGCCAAAGTGGTTTATGAAATGGAAAATTTCTGCCAGTCTTTCTTTCTCTCCGTGTCTCTGTGTTTCTCCTGTTTACCCCCTGCCAGCCTCCCTCCTCCTCCCCCTCGCCCCCTGCTGTCCCATCTTCAAGACAGCGTTGCGTTGCGGCTCCATGCTCCTAAAGAGTTGAAACTGTCGGCCGGGGAAGCGGTGAAATGGAAAAATTTAATCGCATTAAGAGAAAAACCTTCTCTTTTCATTTGTAAATTCCTAGGACACGCTTTTTTTCCCCCACCCTGTTCTTTCCCCCCTTTTACACCTACCTCTCTCTCTCCCTGTGTCCTTACTCCGACACGGCCGCTGAGCTCAGAAAACATCCGCCTAGGCCTCAACACACACACACACACACACACACACACACACACACACACACACACTGAGGAGCGGCACACACATTTACAGTACATGTAAGAACACACACACCCTCAAACAAAAGTCCTCACTTTACTTCAGCTGCGGATTTAACAAACCAGGATGGAAGTTTGGGTTTGGACGCGCACACACATACACACACACACACATACACATATACACACACACACACACACACACACACACACACACACACACACACACACACACACACACATTGTAATTCCTTTCCTTTTCCCCCTTAAACGACACAGAGATCAAAGACAGTTTCACTGACTCCTCCTCTTCCCTCCCTCCATCTTGCTTTCCCTCCTCCAAATCGGCCAATGTACCTTAACGGTTCTTCCCTCCTCCATTCTCCCTTCTGTTTTGCTTTCTTTCCTCTTTTTTTTTGTTTCTCATCTGCTGCTTCTCTCTTTCATTCCTCTTTCTTTAACCCTAAACTTGTCCTTCCTCCACTCACACTATTCCCTCATTTTCTGTCTTTCTTCTCTTAGAGAATTATCTCCAGCAGAAAATTAAACTCCTCGGGGATTAAGAGTTTAAGGTATTTGACTTACAACTTCTCTTTCAGGGTGCAATCAGAGCTGTTTTTCTTTTCCTTCAAATAACGAATTGAAGCTTTTATTCATTTTAAAATTAGAAGACGACCTTCCCGAAAGATTGTATTTTAACACACTAGGTTTGTACACAAGCTGCTTTTAAAAGAGGAATGTATTCTGAGTTTTAACATCATGTTACCTAAACTCATGAGAACACGTGTTGGTACCTTTTTGTATTCCCCCTCGCTTTCTGTCTCTCCTTCCTTTTTTTGTACGTCAGCTTTAAACTGTGTGGCCGGTGTCCCCGCTGAACTTGATCATATCTATTGTGTGTAAAAAAGACCAGTTAGCGTCACATTCCTGCTTGATACTGTCACACTAAAAAGCACAATGGAGGTGCTTTCACACTGCAAATCTCTTGGTTCAGACCCGCAACGTCAGCCAAACTGTAATACCACTCTTTCTGTTGTGCATGTTTGTGTTTGTGTGTGTGTGTGTGTGTGTGTCTCTACTCCTTCATTTGCTCTCTCTTTGCCCCCCGTCTCTCTCTCTATAACCATCAGAGGGAGCGCTCTCTCTCTGCAACCACACAAATCCACCTGACTGCTCTTTCAACTTGACTCCTTGTGTGGTAACTGTTAGTTTTGCATGAAGCAGATATGTATAAACTGTATGTGTGTTTACTGACTTCAATGCTCAAACTGAACTGTATTGAATAACTGTTTCCTTTTGGTTGTGAAACCTGGTGAGGTTTTCTGTTTTGTTTTTCTTTTTATAAGTGATCCTTTTTGATCCTTTTTTGTGTGTGTGTTCCACTGCTGGAAAACAGTGGTGAGCTGTAAAACAATCATATGAAAGGAGAAGATGGGTCTTTCCTCATTCTCATTTTGGATGACTGATCCTAAAATTATGTAATTCGAACAACCTCCCCAGTTTATGTCAAGAGGCCTGGTTCCCCTTTGAAATGAGGATGAGAGCAAAATATTTCCATCTATAGGATCTCTGTAATTCAAGATTCTGGATTTCTGTTACTGGAGATGGGTTTTGAGACAATTAAATATTTTTCCAACAGAATTCAAATTTTCTGTTACTCTGGCGGCACCTATCTATCAAAACCTATAAAACTACCAACCTTTGTCCTATTTTACAAACTGTGGGTCGAAAAGTATTGCACCGACCAACAACAACAGGCGAGCCTGTGATTGAGCTCTAACAGCTGGATTCCAGCCCTGCAATCACCTCCCACAATCGCCTGCAAATCACTGAGCACACTCTGACTGTGATTACACTGAGAAACTAGTCGAAGTGAGTAATCGTAATGAATGAGTGTTTCTGAAGGGAAGCATTCACACTAAATGCGAATCAACAAGAAATCCTTTCAGACCACAACACAATGTTTAGTGGTTGGCTCCCTACACTTTGTGTGTCCTGCCCTCCTATAAGCTAATCAAACTCTGAAGGCTGACAATTTTACTTAACTTGTATTATTTCTGTGTTGTGCTATTATTTAGCTATTATTTATTCTTCAGATAATCTGTGGTTACATGCCTGCTATTCCTTTAAACATGGACTGAGGCTTCATCAGCCACTGGGAACCAGAGAAACTTTGACACATTGAAGGACATTAATGCATTTCATAAAACCTTCACTGACAAAGCTTTACAGGATTGTGTTTGTTCGTTGCACGAGGTAAGCATCAACATTAAGGAGATTTTCTGTCTGAGTTGATTTGTTTTCAGTGACTCCACTGGATGCAAAAAAGAAACCAATTTGTATAGAAGTTTATAAGGAATTACTCACTTGATTTATTAACCCAATCAAAGTTTTCCCAAAGAGTTTATGGTCTTAGACTCTAGCTCCAAGCCTTGGTCCATACAACGAGATGAATTTTTTAAAATTTGGATCCATTTAGAGTGAAATAGACCATAAAGGGGGCATGGCTACTGTGTGATTGACAGACGGTACACAGATCACACACAGGGATGTGCCAAAGAAAGCACAGAGCAGGTCAGATCTACCCTCACTCCGCCTCAGCTCCCCCTTGTCTTCAAATTATACTTTCTTGTTTTAATGTAACATGGCAATAGCCAATTTACAAACTCAAGGCTTCAGAATAGCAGTTTATAAACCAATGGGTGCCATCCCTGAGTGCGGCCACTTGGAGCTTCAGCCATTGATGTTTACAATACAAGAGATTATAATTTGTCCTCTGAGAGGAGATTAAAGGCTCTGTGAATGTTTAGTAGAAAGTGACAAGACAGACCAGAGATAGTTGGTCAACATGCAAACAGGGGACAGACGTGAACTCGGGCGTTGTACCAGTGAGTAAAGGATAGAAGTTTATCATCAAAATTGCTACATTAACTCCTGACTGGGAGATAAGAAGCTGCTAATGCTCATACTGGCTATATAATAAATAACACCACAACATAGAAACAACTACTTTCATGGTAAACAAAATGTGTACCAAACATGAGTTACTCATCTGGACCAAACAGATAACTGTTTGGGTGGTTCATGACGCTTTTAAATGGCGACTGAGACAGATTTCGCTGGCACGCCGTGATCAATACTAATGCTTTCATGACGTTAGTGGCTGTGCACTCTTAAAAGTACACTGTATGACATGACACGAGTTTGACGTCACCCCCCACCCCTTACCGTATACCCAGGACACTTAACATGCTATCTGGCCATGTTACGGGGCTATCACTCAAACAGCATCAATACGGCATCAATGTCCCATCAATGACATGTAGAAGTAAAACAGATGTCTGAAAGCAATGCTGAATGCAGCCTGAGTGCGGCTTCCAGGGGTGTTCGAATACCCCGTAGAAGGCTCAGCATGCAGCGTACATGCTACTATTAAATGGTGATAACTGAAACAAGAAATAAGAGGAGAATCTCAAATGCTGTTATATGATCATCCGGTAATATGAGAATTTCATTCAGATTTTTTTTGTCCAGAATGTGCTTGTAAACTCCACCTAGCAGTCCCCTGCCTTAAAGCTCCTTATCTACCTTCTTTCCTTGAATCTGTTTCCTTCCTCTTTATCTGGCTCTTGTCCCCTCATGTGATGTGCATCCTATTTCTATCCGAATAGTCCGACTTGCAGGATGACCACCATCATCATTCCCTCGCTGATCTGTTTCCAGGGAAACATGGCCCCAGAGCAAAGCGGATGACCTGAGGCTATTGAATACATAATCTGACTGGTGCAGCGGTGTGTATGTGGGTCTGTGAAGGTCCATGTGTCTTTAACCTGAAGGTATTGTTGGCGACCTCCGTATAATCCGTGTACTCCGTCTGCTCCACATGAACAGGACAGGAGAACTCCTCACACCAACATAACACGTTGAGTCAAAGCAAGTAAAAAGACCTCTGCAACGCACGCACAACCAGACCAGTGTCAAGAGGGATAAACACAAAACAACCAAGTTGTGTTCTGACCAAGTAATTCACCCAGCACACATGATACAACAATGGCAAAAAAAAAAAAAAAAAAATGGCTGTGGTTGTATAAGTTGTAAGACAACTTCAACACATGAACGTCTGTAACTGCAGATAAACAGCATGTGGTTTCTGGAAAGGACATTTAAGCTTCACTATATGACCTATGGAGACCAAATATATTTGTAGGCGCTGACTGATATATACAAAGTACAACGCATCATACAGAAAAGCAACAACTGGAGAAGTGGAGAAGACACGCAAGCGCACGGATTCACCACAAAGGCTAACATAAAGATACATGAAATCCATGTTTAGCCTGCCGGTTTGCACAGAGCGGATGCTTTAAATCTGGACGCCCTGCAGAGTGATACATGTATTTTTAGTGCATGAAGCCTCATGGGAATAAAGTAAGATGTTGTAAAATGCTAAATCTGTGAGGAATGCACACACAGACAGATACATATATAAGAGTTCAACAGCAGCTGAGTACACAGAGCCTAGAAAGGATGCTTACATATTAGTATAAGACTGAATATGCAACGTTGTTTATTAAGTGTAAAGTAAATCATGGTAAGTTACTTATTGCTTGAACCTACAACAAATACTTTCTCCCAAAAAGAACGTTGGCCTTTATTCTGCATTGTATTTTTGGGAACATTTCAGAACTGCCCAACAGCAAAAACCAGGGAGAGAATTTAGCATAAATGTGATACAGAATTTATTTCTGGAGAGAGAGAGGGGGGGGGGGGGCTTAACATAAAATCACTAACATGTTCATGAGCCGAAGCTCAGAAACAAACAGAAACTGTGATAGTTATGTAGAAGTTAAAAACTAAAGAAAAGACCAGAGGCGTGAACAGGGATAAAAAAAAAAAAGGTGATTTATAGAAAAAGCATGTGAGCACAGGTGGGATTCTTTGACCAGGTTATTAGCTTTTGTGTGCAGTGACAGCTCTAATGGGAAAAGATGACAGAAAACTGAGAAGAGACAGGTGGAATGTGAAAGTTAAGGAGTCTAACTAAAGGACTGGGATAGAAATAAATGAAGAGAAATGGAAAAAAGACAAAAGCGGTGAAGAAAAAGATGATGCAGAGAGGAGCTGAATATAGGCAGAAATTTGTGATAAATATGGATGCTGCTATGAGCCGGACATGGTGGAGCTGCACTCTTCTGTTTGGCAGAGGATCTACCAGTCTCCAAACACAACTCACATCGGCCCAGTCCTCCATAACACAGCAGCACACATCATCCTGAGTGACAGTGAGCCACACACATGACAAATGAAGATAACAATTTGCAAAACAAAAATTTAATTGCTACAGCGGCCCTGAGAATGTAACACACTGTAAATCAAGAAAACAGACAACACAAGCAAATTCAGTAAAAACTAAAACATCATCTGCTTTACAACGCATGGCCAACACAGCCAAATACACAAACATCCTACCAAATACTCTCATTACAACAGAAGTGTTTCCAGGGGACACTAAAAAGGACAAACCTGGCTGAGGCAGTTGTTATTTGCCGTGATTTGTGACTTTCGATGGTAAACAAATTGAACGAGGCAACTTTTATTTAATAATTTATTGTGGCCACATGAGTCCTGGCAACAGTGTAAAGTTTTTCTTTTCTCTTTTTTAATGTGTTGTGATCGTGACTACTCTTCCTACACACAATCTACTTCTTCGATATTTGCTACATGATATGATATGACATGATAGGGCATGGGGGGCACCGTGCAGCCGTGGTTGGCCCCGTCTGGGGCCTTTCTGTGGGGAACTCTGGCTTCCTCCCACAGTCCAAAGACATGTGCTGTAGATGTGAAGGGGAATGGTAGTCGGTCCTTCTGGCAGCTGGGATCGGCTCCAGCCCTCTCTGACATATCAGTGGTATAAAAAATGGATGGGTGATATGACTAGCGATTCACATTTAGGGGATAAATGCACTCGAACCCACATTAACTATTTTGTTGACATTTTAATTTTGCATTTCTAGATTTGAGGCATGGCATCATGAGATTGTTGGCAGAAACACAATGCCTTCCCTTGTGTCAGGGATAACACAAAATAAAGGACGATCCCTGTAGGTGTTTTTTTTTTTTTTGTTTTTTTTGTTTTTTTTTTAACTCTTTCTCTGGGACAAGACTCACTCACTGGTAAAGTGTCGGATTCAATCCAAACCACCTCAACTGTTGCATTTATTTCAACGTGGATGGAGTGCTATGAAATCTGGTAAATTTCTGATAATTCCTCATGATGATTGTTAATCCGATGTCTCTTTATCGGCCTCCAACAGATCATAATTGTTGCTCATTTAAATCTTTAACTCAAGAGAAAATAAATAAAATTTGTCCCTTAAAAACAAGACGGTCTCGCAGGGTTGCTGGTGTGGCTCTACTCTTTCACAACACAATTTCATGAAAAACCAGTGTTCCCTGAAGAAGTGAGCAAAGCATGCAAATGTGTTTGACAACCGTGTGAACGATTTACTTGAGAGACAAAGATAGTGACAACTTTCTTCACTTAAAAGGAAGCTAACCAAGGAGCCAAACCTGGTTAATCCTTTTAGATGTGATATAGAGGTTAAAAAACGGCAGAATAAGATGAAAGAAAATGATAGAGGACAGGAAACAAGAGAGGGAAAAACATATTAGTGAAGAGAGAAGGAACAAGCAGAGAGAATAAGAGAGATGAAGGAGAATGAAATGTAGGGAGGGAGCAGTGGTTTATTGCTGTGTCATACCAACCCAGACTGGTGCTGGGTTTTTTTTTCTGGCTGCAGAATCTTGGAAAGAAAGGTCACCATAAAACAACTGAGATTCAAGAGTGGAAGAAAAGAGCTTAGGGAGAGAGGGATTTGGAAGGGAGGAACTGATCTGGAGTGGGGGGGAACAAGGGGGTGGCGGTGTTAAAGAAATAAAAAATTTACAGATGATTGAAAACGATCAGCAATGAGGGAGGGGAGCAAGGTGACTGGGTGGGGGGTGAGAATAATGAAAGATGAGGTGCAGAGAAGGGAGTGGGAGGAGGAAGAGGAGGACAGGTGTGATCCTCCACAGCTCAGGCGTTTGTTTAGCCAAGAGCGGCAGCAGAAGAGCAGAGGATTATGGGATTATGGTCAGTGTCGTTGGTCATGTGAGTCAGCGGGGTCAACACTGACCCTGCTTACCTTCTCTCACTAAGGAAGCTTAGCCAGGCTGTGAAGGTGAGATGTCACACACACACACACACACACACACACATATATATATAAACCTGCCCACCTATCTCTCTCCTTATCTCTCCGTTCTCCTTCATCTCATGAACATACTCCCAGCTTTCTCCTTGTTTTTTTTATTTATTCATTTATTTATTTCCGTGGCTTATTCACTTTTTAATCTTTCTGTGTCCCCTTTGCCACTCACTCTTCCTCTCCTGACACATTTTATCTCTCTTTTAAGTCTCCTGTCTATTTCTGGCTCTTCATCTCCCTCCCTCCCTCTTTTCCTCTATCTCTCTTCCGAATGTCAGGCTCCTTTTCCCTGCATGTTATACATGCACAGCTTATCCATGCCCTCGGAAGTCCAGCAGAATTCCTTGTCTTTTCTATCTGGAACAATTAACAATAAAACCAGGTGGATAACAATTTTTAATGTCGGGAGGGGAAACTTGGATGATGTCCAGACGGTGAGAAGTGGCTACAGAAACAAGCCTGGCTTTGGTAAGTTTGACTTACAGTAGACTGACTGAGCTATGGTGGTAGTCCGAGAGCTTTAGTAATTTAGTTCTGTTTCATTAAATTCATTCAATTTGATCGAATGATGGATAATGTGAAAAAATTAAGTCTGATGAAGAAAGACACAAATGACAAACACTGCCTATAAATACTGTATACTCACTATCAAATAAAAAGTGTCAGATTAAGATGAACATGTGGATTGACAGTTGAGTATAACGGAGAAATAAATCAGTCTAAACAAACCAAATGCAGTGATATTGTGATTGATAATCATAATTAATTGTAGTTATTCAGTTAAATGTTCAAGTCCGCAAACGTCTGTCAGTGCAAGGTAGGAAATGGTGTTTTTACTCGAGTAACGCAGACACAATGGTAGAGTTATAGCGTTTTATCAGTGGCCTCAGTAATTGCCGTCTCTGACACAGACACATTTTAAAAATTTAAGGAAAAACTTAAAAAAAAAAACAAAACAAAACAAAACTATAAAGCAATTCAATTATATTACTGTATTAGTTGACTTCAAGGAAAGCCATTTTTATAGTACGAAATAGTCTCAAGCAAAAACTGGACATCTACTGACCGATTTTGGTGTCCTAAATGAAATTCCAAAAACCTCAAACGTTTTGGCTGCAGCTGCACAAACTAAAAGTTCAGCTCACAAAACTGTAAACTAAAATGAATAGTGACTTCTTTTGGCCCTCCCTCTAATACAAAGGCAAATGGCTATTCTACCTGAAGCTGTCTGAATACATATGTCTTATTTTACTGTTTATAAGTATAAAAAACCTCTAAAAATCATAACCAATTAACTCAGTTCTATCAGCCTAAAAGTAAATGGCTTGATAATCAAGTCTTTAAATAAAAATCACGTAAAACCAAACAGTTTTAATCAAATGGAGCTTTCTCAAATGGAATTTCCTCACTCTCACCTAAACATTTTGCTATGAAAAGACATGTTTCTGTGTCTGAAACGTTATGACCTAACACATCAAAATATTACAGCTGGATTTGAACTGGTGCATGGAAAATGTTGACTGTTCAGCAGAAACCATTATAGTAGTTAACAGTGAAAGGCTTAAATAGTGACTATTATGGAAACACTAGTAAATATCAGTTTTCCTGAAGAATAGTTTTTGCTGCAAATGGGTCGGATTGCCTGAACAAAGTTTGTAGTGTTAATTGAATCCAGTAAAACTATTGTTGAAACTAAAGAATCCTGCAGGTTCTTTGGTATTTTATCATTTACACAATCACAGTGCAACATGTCACTGAAAGCAGGACCGCAGACTTCTGTGGACAGACAGGAGCTGAGATTCATCCTCCTGGAGCGGTACAGGACAGCACAGGACAGGTCAGGGGTCACCAAAAAACAATTTTGACTCCATCACTGGAGGTTACCAAAGTCACAGCAAGTTTCATGAAAGCACAAGTAGACAAGAGGAAATTATGACCTGAGAAGTGACACTGTCAAAGTCTTTGGTGGAAAGAATTAGCTCGAATGGGCAAAAATTGAAACACTGCTGTTGAGTCTTCTCAGCTGTTTTAGTATCAATGTTAGACATTTTGACAATGTAAGCTGCACTGGAAATAAGAGAAAAGCTCACAACAGTTTGAGAAACTTGATTTCTTTGAGTGAACCTATGATAACTTCTAAATGCCAATGGCCCGTCGGTGGAACGGTGATTTACTGTTGCTCAGCTGCACAGTTTCTTTTCTGGGCGTCAGATTGGAGTGACGCATGTATTCGTTCTAATCTTAGCTGATTTTACATCCTGATTGGATCCTACTGCTGTTTCCTCTCAGTTCATTTAGCAGCAGCACAGATGACAGCACAGAGAGGACCAGCAGGTAGAGTAACAGCTTCATTTCCCCACAATAAAGTGACGTGTCAGCCTGTGCCTCCTCTTAAATTTACAATAAAACATGACAATGTTCCCTTCATTTTCCTCCAGAGGTGTTTGAGGGGAAAGAACAAGAGAAAAATATTGCATTGCATTATTTCCAATGTTTAGTGCTCCGTGTCAAACACCTAATGTAACAGCGTGTGTCGCTGTATGCTCGTAGCTGCTGGTTTCCAGGGTTATAAACTAGATTTAAAGCTCTATATTTATCATAATAAAGTGTCTCTTTTTTCTGCAGTCTCGCATTTCTACTCAAGTGAAAATTAGATTTTTCTAATAGTTTGATGATGACAAGATCAAATGAGAGACCCAGCAGGTTAAAATAACATTTCCATTGAGTAATTGGCACAGCATGGTGGCGTTTGTGGAGAGGAGCAGACAAATGAGCTGCGAGATTAAAGTCAACTGAAGGAACACAATAGAAATAAATAACAGTACATGAAAAAATTCTGGATTTACAAATTCATGAATCCTTCCTTGGCTGACCACCGTAAATGAATGAATTACTGACGTTTCATTATTACACTCGATAAACCTCTGAATGGCTATAGGCATATTTGAGACTCCATAATACGGTATGCAACCATTAGAGCCGAGGTGTCTCCTTTTGCTTTGAGCTGCGGAGGCGTTAGGCTCAGGATCAGCCTGTGCCCAGACAGACAAGTAAACACAGACCAGAGGCTTAGTCTGACCAGATTAGCCAGTCATCACGTTTACCATTCACTACTACCAGTCGGGGAGGGATTACATTCAGTATGACTAAGACTACAGATATTGAAATTAAAAAGGGCAACAGCAGACAAAGATTGGGAGAACTTGAAATAATTGTATGTGGTTGTCAGATAAGTAGTTAAATATCAGGTTAACAGCAGAAAACTCTAAAGGAGGACACCTGAGTAATCATACATGAGTCATTTAAATTCTGGAGCATTGGGAACCTGTTTTGGACGTACTTCATATTACAGCACAAGAGTGTTTGTCTATACAGATTTTGTACATACAGAGAACCAAGGAAACACATACTGGGCAAAATCTGCAAAAAAGGTAACAGCAGAATTATAAAAAGGAGTCAAAATAATATGTGGTGATTAAACATGTAAATTTCACTATATAATACACTTGAATATATGCCAGAAATACATTACAATAACTGGAGCTATAATATAAAGGCTAGGCCAATTTTGCCCCGCGTCATATTAACAACTGTTACATATGGGAATAACAATTTATGGGCTGCAATCTGAAGCACTACAAGAACAGTTTCAACTTACTTGACTTTTTTTTTTTTTTTTTTTTAACCTACGACAGTCAACCAGACAGTCAAAATTTGTATTCACATTAAAATTATTGTGGTCACATTTAAATTTGCAGCCTTTAATCATGGGACAGTAAAATCTGAATTGTAAAATCTCTCCTTGATTAGATTTGTTTACAGGGTATCACCCAACTGCCTTTGCTCGGATTCGGAAGAAAAATAAAGAAAAAAATGTATCCTCCTCGTCACGCATTATTTTCTTTACACTGAGTTTAGAAACAGAAATATCTGTGACATTTGACCTCCATAGTATTAGTGGTTTATAATGTTGGAGATCTGGAGAGCTTATTCGGTCACTGTAGATAACACTCAGGTTGGGCCAATGAATGTTTTGGTCTTTTGTGTGTGTGTGTCAGTGTCCTGAGCAGCAGATCGCAGGCTCAACTCCCGACCATCTGGCAAAAAGGTCGCCTAACCATTTTCCAAAACAGCTGAATATAAAGTTACTATTTATATATATATATTCAGTTGCACTTCTGAGAGCTTGTACCTTATTTGAAAGTAGTAAAGTTGGAGAAATCCCTCAGCACTCTGCCTCCACCAGACAACGGTCACATAGTGATAGTTGAGCATTTAATGGCTTGTTAGAGAGTATGCAGCTTCCTGCGCAGCGCCGAAAAGTTACCACTGTTAACAAGCCATTGCCTTTTCCCCAAAATGTGACAAATTCATAGTGAGGAAACAATAATGTTGAAGACTTAAAATGTTACAAACTTTTGTGAGCTCCAAATAAATGAGGGCGATACAGAGAAAAGGGGAAGAAAGAAAAGAAGGATCATTGACTAGATCATTCTTTTTCATTAAAGTAGTCAACAAATGATGACAACGAAAAGAAAACTAATTAAAAACTACCCGACACACTGCTTATCTGTGCCAGATCACTGGAGTCAGTCTCAGCTGACACTGGGCGAGCGCGCAGTGCGTCTATTGCAGGTCTAACATATTGTGATAAACAACCATCCAAACTCCCACCCTGCAGGAAGAAGCCGCGGTACCTGGAGGGAATGCATGCAGCCACAGGTTCGAACCCAGAGGCTTCTTCCTGTGACACCACAGTGCTAACCGCTGCACCACTAAGTATGACCTCTTTTTACCCTGAATTATTCATATAGTGGTGTCATTGCACACTACATGACATCAGACCAAACACAGCAACACAATTCGACTTATCTGTAGATTTCAGCAGATCTGCGAGGCAGCAACACAAACATTTGTGTTTTTATCTGTTCGCAAAGTTAATGAAGCAATGCTTGCTGTTTTGATCTTTTCATTACAGATAATGTGTATTCTTCCCCTTACCAGTGATTATTTTTTCCTCCTACCTCACCATCATAACGTAGCAACCACAAAACTCCCAAAAGCCACAAAAGCAGTTGAATTTTCTTACTAGGATTTTTTTTTATATAACAAGAAGCAATGAAATATGATGCTTTCACCATTTCCTCTCCAAAAATGTTTTAAACTAAAAAGGCTTATGTAGTCTGTCTCTTTTCATAATTATTCTTTTTGCATGTCTTGATACTTTTACTACATTTGTATGTTTCTACTCTCTTAACTACACAAATTTGAAGCTTTATGAAGATTCACAAACCTCCCCCACCCAAAAAAACCCCCAAAAAAACTGCAGTGCTCAGCCTCAAAATGTTGGCGTTTGATATCTAGGTAATAAATTATTGATGCATTCAAAGTTCCAACTAGTCTGAAAAATTGTTTTGTTTGTTTTTTAAAGGGTGAGATATTTTATCAAATACGTTTCCTGTTTAAAGTTTTAAATGTAAAATGGTAACTTCAGGGAACAATTTGTATGTCGTGTCACTTTTAAATTGTGGTGACATTCACCCACAGTTTCAGTTTCTCTCTTTGAACCGGCCTGAGTGTACGGCTGACATTTATTAGCACCATATCATTTATTGTCCTAATTAGCTGAATGATAATGGATATTCAAATGTGACTCATCAAGGCAAACAGTGCGATACATGTGACTCACACTTTAGCATCTCCCACTGAGAGACACATGCAGCAAAGCAACACAGTAAAAATAGCTCAATTAATTAATAATTGAACTTGTACAAAGCTGCCTTAGAGAATGTATTTGAGGGCAGAATAAAGTAAAAGATATTAAATTACATTGCAGCTAAATTTTGTTCATGTCTCCACTGTCTTAGATTCTACGATAAAAAGCTGATGTTTAAAACTACAAGCAAACAAAATATTGTCAGTTGTGTCAGTTGTGTTTCGAGTTATTTCTAACTGCAGTATTACTCTGACGGGGTGTGTGCGTGGGTGCATCCTGCGCTTTCCAGCCAGCTGTGGAAAACAGCCTAAAAATATTTGTTGAGTGAACATTTTTGTATTGAGTTGGAGTTTGGCTACAAAGCCAAACAGGCTAAGAGAAGCTGTCAGGCTTTCTGGAAACATATTCGTTTAGGAGAAAGAATCATCTTTGGCTCATAGTCAAAACATGTTCAAGGTTTAGTGACAGATTTTTTTTTTGGGGGGGGGGGGGGTATGAAAAAATAAACATTATTTTGTTAAGAGAAAGCATGTTGTCTGAGACTCTCAGACATATGGTGTAAACAAAAAGAGTGTACATATGGGATGATTTAAAAAAAAAAAAAAAAAAAAACTGGGCAGGAAGGAGAAATAAGTTTTGAACTTTAAAGTGCAAAGTTTAGTTGAGGTAATTTACTATTTTCATAGTTTAAGTTGTTTAAAAGTGTATTTGTTCATTACATCAAATTAATGATACAGAAAATGAGATTGAGAGCTATTTCCATTTTTTTCTGGTGTTCAGTTATCCATTTCTATGTATTTGAAATTTTGCACCAAAACATGAAAATACATAAAAATGTCCACTGCAATGATATATGCACAATTCTCCTGCTTGGGAATCCCACATGGGACAGGTCACACGTTTGGCATGCTTCTGGGATTTATGTGCTTGTTTTATATTGAGTGTGCGCTGTCTTCTTCTATAGAATTGTGCATCATTAAAATGGTGTCACGGCAGATTAAACAGGGAGGAGAATACAGATGAGTTTCTGTCTTTACAGACATATAAAACAGTGAGTAAGTGTCTTCGAGGTCAGAGCAGTAAATGAGGACATGGAGGAGAGTATGTAGAGGGGCGGCCATAGGCACTTTGCACATACTTATTGTGTAAATATTGCATGTACTCTTTCCTGCATCACTGAGTGTATTAAATATTAACTACACCAGTTTCTGACATGAAATGAATATCTACGGTGAGACATTTATGATCTGTCACAGATTTTTCTGCATTGACTTAAAACAGTGGAGACAAATTCTTGTGCGTAAAGTAAGGACAGTGTGAGGAATGATTTTAAGACTTACAAATAAGTGACTGAAGAGACAAAACAGAAGATCGAAAACTGCTTAAAAAAGACAAAGCAACTTGTTGGTGGAGACAGAAATGTCGCAGTTACTCAGGACAGTCCACGCACTTCAGTTCGAACAGTTTACAGAGCATGTCCCTTAACAAACTGCTTTGTTTGTTTATTATACAGGAGAATGATTGGCTGTGAAGGCCTGAAGAGGTGAAAGCCTGAGAGGTGGTCGCTCCAATGGCGTGGACCGAGCCCTGGGCGCATCCAGATGCTGAACCAGAGCCACAATTAAAGCTGACACCTTACAGTCTAAGGACTCTTTTATCGACCATTACTCAACTCAAGCTTCCAGTTGTGTTGCCTCTCTTCATCCTCCTGGTCACTGCCTTTGTTGGCCTCTGTACAGCAGGTCCACCCCAGCCAGCTCGCCCCCCGCTGCTGTCTGGACAGCCTTTTATCATCTTCTGGGGCATCCCTGATTCCTCCTGCTCCAGTCGACCGGATATCAGATCTTTTGGGATGGAGAGAGAAGGCCGTGTGGCTGTCTTTTACGAGGACACACTGGGGAACTACCCTTATTTTGTAGACAAAGACACTCCGGTAAATGGAGGGGTACCACAGTACACACGGCTGGACAACCACCTCCAGAAAACACAGCAGGACTTGGAGGCAGCTTTACCTGCTCCAAGGTATCTTGGATTGGGGGTGCTGCGCTGGGCTGAGTGGACCCCGCAGTGGTCCAGGAACCGAGAGAAGCAGGCCATGTATCTGGAGGCATCAAGGAACTTGCTGAAGGCCTTCTTTCCTAGCTGGACACCAGAGGAAGTGGAAAAGTGGTCACAGGTAGGAAAAGTTAAGGGGATTTTCTCCCCTGTAGGGAGGAGAGAATGGTTGGTGGTAGAGGAGAGCAAAAGGGAATCAGCGAGAAAGTTTGACTGAGGCAGCATGGGTGGAGATGGAGCTGGATGAAAACAGTCAAAGTTACTGGCAGATGATGCCACATCCAAGACACTGATTAAAAAACGGTTTCTTTTTTTGTCAGGAGTAAATCTTTGACAGAAAATGCAAATATGGTCTGGGACTTAGTCCAACACAAGCACTGCAATTATCTTGGCAGAGAGATTTCAAAGTTTTGATGTGAGCACCTTTACAAGCTAACAGGGAAGAAAATGGGAAGAAGGGAAATGGAAAAAGCAATGTGGCTCCACCACAGGAAGTGACTTTCATCATATGATTTGTAATATGTAATATCTTAATATGATACATGTGCATTATTACTATATAAACTATATAATCCGTACTGTGTTTACCTTTCTGTGTTATCTGCTGGTCTTTCCATTGGGAAGCTGTTTGTGGGAAAAGCATTGCTTTGCTTCATCTTGTTTTGGCTAACCCAACAGTTAAACGAACAGTCCAACATTTTGGCAAATGCTAATTGATGGCTGAAAAACAATTTTCTGTGCAAATTACACATCAATAACTAGATGTTAATTGGTGAGTTTTTGATGTGCTGGGCCATAATTCTCTCTCTCTCTCTCTCTCTCTATATATATATATATATATATATATATATATATATATATATATAGCACCCTCACATGCGAGTACCACTATTCTTCTAAAGCTTTGGCAAGAATGCTTATTTCTGAATAATATGAAACTATTCTTTTAAATTTCTGGTAAATTAAGGTTGTTCTGCACATTATTTTGGGTATGATTCAAGATGTCTATAAATTCAATCCAATAAAGCAGTCATGCAGACTAATATATCCCCCACAACGATCCAATATAACCGGAGTGACACTGTGGCGTGTTTTCTCTGCTCTTTCTATCACTGTCTGTTGAACTGGTGTGAAATGACCTGACAGGATGTGTATTGATCTTGTCACAGGTGGACTTTGAGGCAGCAGCCCAGTCAGTAATGACAGAAACTCTTCGGGAGGTCAAAAGATTACGGCCCAAAGCATTATGGGGCATCTCCCCATTCCCCAGCTGCTACAGCGGCGACACCGCCCAAACCATGTTAGCCAACTACACCGGCCAGTGCCCTGCTGCAGAGATGGCCCTCAACGATGAGCTTGTGTGGCTCTGGAAACGATGCACTGCCCTCTACCCTCTGCTCACACTGGAGAAGCTGCAGGTGAGTGACATGACTTTGCTGTTTTTTTTTTTGTTTTGAGTTAAGAGAAAATATGAGTATCTTTCAGATTGTCTCAAATGCCTTGCACCTAAACCTGCCTAGATGTGAGCAGGTTTAAATCTGTGGGAAGGACTGATCAATTCCCAAAAAAAGTCATGAAATTCCAACTTTTCTCCTGAGCTGTTTTTTCCCAAACACCTAAATGACAGCAGACAGACAACTCCCATTTAAAACCAAAGCCCTTGTAAAATGCAAAATGCATTAGTTTACCATTGGCGTACCTGCACTAATAAAAACAAGTGCATACCAACATCTTTATGAGCCCAGAAATGTAGTGGAACGTAGAGCTGAAAATCCCTGGCCCAAAAAACTGTTCTGGCACAGGAAAAGGTTGTGAAAGGAGCTTAAATGGAGAAAATAAATATTATTCATTTTAGAGTACTTTAAGTTTAGTCTTTCCGTGTGGATCTTTGTTTACAGTTGCATACAGTTCGAATGTGTGTAATATGGCCACCTTTTTAAAGGGTGGGACCACTGGAGCCAGGCTCTATCTATCTAGTGTAATAAAAGAAGCACTACGGGTATCATCTCTGGCTGGAATGGCGTTTGATCTTCCTGTATTCCCACTGGTCAAGAGCGTCTATGCCTCCACTAACACTTTCCTCTCCCAGGTGAGTTAAAACATTTGATTGTCGGGTATGCCAAGTATTTAATCCAGGTCCACCACAAATTCATGTCGATTTGGAAACGTTGGAAAGGATCGATCCAGTAGGAATACGATGTGTTAATTCAGTTTTTCTACATTGTCATCGACCTATTCAAATTACAGCAGAGAACTGCCACCATCCACGGCCGCATTTCAAACTGAAAATATTAGAGCCGGGAAAACAGAATATGTGAAACTGTCCATATACTTGTATTGTGCAACAATCATAAAGATGAAAAAGAGCACACTGTGCTGTGACTCTTTTATAGCTTCATTTATTGTGTATTTTCTCTCTGCAGACAGACCTGGTCAGCACCATAGGAGAAAGTGCTGCCATGGGAACAGCTGGAGTTGTCATCTGGGAGAGAAGTGAGACTAAGACAGAGGTAGACACATAAGTGCACCCACCCACAAACATGTCTGCCTGTTCATCATTGTTATACATTAATATATCATTAGGATTATTAAACATGTTACCATTTCAAACCTACCTCCCCAAGGTTTGCCTTATAAACAAATATTTTTACCGTTCCTCTTTTTTTCATTGCCCTACATAAATCTAAAAAACTGCTGTTTCCTTCTTGGTCTTCTTCAAGTGCAATGTGACATGTTGGGAAAAAAAAAGTAAAAATCTAATAATGGAAAAATATTTTCTTTTGAATCAATCTACCCACACTGCTATTTGTACTTCCTGTTTAAATCAACTTGTCTGTATGTTCCTTTCCCAGCGAGAGTGTCAGGACTTGGCAGAGTTTATCCGCAAGGTTCTAGGACCCTACTCCATCAACGTAACCACAGCAACTCGACTGTGCTCAGCGTCTCTGTGCCAGGGAAAGGGCAGATGCGTTCGTCAAAACCCAGAGAGCTCTGCCTATCTGCATCTCCCGCCGCCGGCTGAAGTGGGGGAGAAGGTGACAGAAAAGGTGATAAAAATGTAAATGAAGATAGATCTTAGGGTTGTTTGTAGTGAATTTATACAGCTTTGTGCAGAAGCTTGAGGCCTCCTATACATGTTGATAAAAGACTGTTAAAGCCTGCTCAGATGTAAACCTTCAGATGTTCTGGCATTAGCAACATCATCAGAGCAGCTCTGTGTCACTATACAATCCAATGACACACTGCAGCATGTGTGCTGACCTCAGGAGCCATATGGCAAATGAAACAGGTTCATCTTATCCTGAGTTTCAAGGTAATTTACCCAACAATGTTGAGTTTTTGTTTATTCTAGTGTTTATTCAGGCGTAAGACTATTTTGGGGGGCTGCGTTAGTTGAAGCTTTGTACTCCTACTTCATATATATTGAACGCAACCAAAGTCTTAGGAACATACATGAAATAAACAACTATGTGCATGTGACAGTGTGTTGATATAAGACGCTGGTGCAAAGCTGCTGAATTCCAGTCCTGATTGCCTCTTTCACTTTCTTGTTTTTCTGTCAGAGAACAGTTATATCATAAAAGCCTTCGACATGAAGCCTCCTACAGTTTGTGAAAGGCACATACAAAGGGAAACTAATTCTCAACTTATGTTGCCGCTGTGTGTAAAGTTGGAAACTTAGTTTGAGTCATAACTGATGAAGACATCCAGGCGTGACTTTATTTATATAAATATATATTACAAAAGCTGCAGGGAGTCCAGCTGCCTGAGGATCTCTGCTGCTAAACATGTAAGAAAGCAAAAAGAAAAACAGTAGCTCAGACACAACAGAGGGGGGTTCTGAGGAGTTTGATCCTGCACCAGTGGAAACAGGCACACTGTGTTTCTCTGGAAGGACTCATCACTTTGCAAATCTCTGGCTGGGGGTTGGTAAAATTCATAAAAAGTGCAACACAATATTAGGTCTGAATCTCACTGCAAATCCAGAGCACTGTGAAAATGTGAAAAACATTTCCATTTCCTCTATATTGTTTAATTTTTAGCATTCGGACTGACAGTTAAAAATGTTTTATTGTTTTATGTGAACAAAACAGCTTTGTTTGTAATGCTAATTGCTATCATTATGATGCTTTTCAGGCAGAGGCGGCAAAAGCCACAGATCAGCCAGACACTGACACTAAACCAGCTGAACCAGACCCAGCTGAGATATGGAAGAAAGATTTCCAGTGCCAGTGGTACAAGACCACAGACGGGGATGTCGCAGATCAGCAGTCCCCCAAAGATGGCATGTCTGTTGGGGGAACAGGAGAAGAAAATGCTGGAAATGTGGTGGTAACTACAATAGCTCCTGCAACAAAAGGTGCCTCTGTGACTGAGATAAGAGGAAGCAGTTCACCGGGTACTGTAAATCTACTGGAGGGACCGACAGACAACAAAACAAATCCACTGAGTGCCCCAAACCTGACTATTCTGCTGCTGTTGGTGGCTGGAGGTCGATGTCTGCAACCTTAAAGCGTGAAATTGAATAAAGCAGCCTTCACCTGGAAGGCCTGAGATATAAGAGCTTCTAAAGTGCCCTTGAGCAAGACACTGAACCCCTGAAGGAGTGCTAACCTGAACAGAGATAAAACAAACAAATAAGCTGGAAGTCCAAACCTATCACTGGATGTGCCAAGAGACCGTTGTACTAACGATTGCCACTGACAATTGTAAACCTTCGTTATGTAAATAGAAATTACATACTAGACTAACGCCTCAGTGCTGCTATCGGCTTACTGTCATATCACATATCATCGGCAGGCGTCCCACCACAGTCACACGTTTGCACATTGTGTTCCTCCATTTACTCCTGAATGCATTTTCATGTGGAAATTACTTAATAATTTTAATGCCTCATGTAATGAGGCGTCCAGTCAATAGATGTGTGGGGCTCACTAACAGACGAAGCAAAAAAAGCATGCTGTCAATATCTCTGCGACTACATCTTCAGCAGTTTCAATGAAAACTCCTGATGCTGGTGTTACTGCTGGTGTTGAGACCATCAGACTGCAATATTTCTTTTTTATTTTGTTTTAAAGTGCGCGAGCACCAAAAAAAAAAACAAAACAAAAAAACAAAACACTTTCACTTTCATTTTATTGGTGTGTCAGAAGAAATCTCAGAAACAACTAATCAAAACCTGGCTAGATGTGACTTGAGGGAAAGAGCAATTTATGTTCTTTGAATGAGCCAACCCTTGGATCTCCCAAAGATCTTCTGCCAATAAAATTATTTTATTTGAGCACAATTTCTGTTAAAGGTTTCAGAGTCATTCAACCATAGTTCCGCATTAACAATAAAAGGCCTATCTGTTTAACCACAGCACAAACTGCTGGAGCTCTCGGGCTACCTCTGTCTGAGTGGTGTTGAAACTGCATCAGTCAGCAGATGACTTCCTGAGCTACCACAGAGGGAAAGCCTCAAGTAAATAATAAAATTAATGAACGATTTAGCTGCTTTGGTTTAAGGGTTGTGGTGAAGTTCGCCATCACACTGTGATGACATACTCGGACAACTGAAAAGAAGAAAGCCATCATAAATGTTACTATTAAGACCGTTGCTCAGCCCTCCTTGAGTCTAAACATCTGCTGTGAAAATACCTGTTAGTCATACCAGCATGTAACGTGAGCCCTTTCAATATTATCTGTTCATTCCAAGGACACACCTTAACAAATTCAGACAACACATCAGTCCAGGCAACCCGCATTTATCAGTTTCCCTCCTGATCCACATCCGCCATTGTTTCCTGGGGCCCTATATTGTAAAAAAGAATGAAACGTTTGCTTTTGCAGCTGATGTAAATTTATTTGTTATTTTTCATTAAAATATACACTCAAGACGAAGGGTATCTAAATCATTTTTAGTTACAGAAAGAGATCATATATACACAGGTGCATGTGATTGTGCAACAGAAAATTCATGAATCATACATTTATATATATTATGAGGAAGAAATGACATTTTCTTCATCATGTCCCAAGTTGAGGATCCTCTCTTGCATCAAAAGTCCACCAAGGCTCCCATTCTCTGAACCTTTTCATCTCATTTGCATAAAATAATTTAATCTTTACAGCCCTGGACGTGCTTAAGTTAGTTTCAGTATCACCAAGGGAACCAGGATGACTGTAAATTTTAACATAAGCTATTTAATGATGCTTCCCACTCTCGCTGAATTTTCCCCAGACAGTTTTCCCAGTTTTGCCAAAAATGTTGAAGAACGTGACAAGGAGACAGAGAGCAGATGTTGTATTGAGTGCAATCAGAGACTTTTGTTCTGCCAATGATATAATCTTTTCCAATTGCACTGAAGCCACGCAAGTAAAAGGGTGTGTGTGGAGAAAGTTTAGACAAGCAGGTCCCACTGCTGCTCCGAGATGAACCCCCAGGGGGCCACTTTGGAAAGATGCTCAACAGTGATTTGACAGTAGACTTAAGCATCAATATCATGGTCAAGATTGAAACACATGCTTACTTTGTTGGCAGTATTGCTCTATTAACACTTTGCAGATTAAATATTCCAAAAGATCAAGAATCACCCATATCAGAGAGCTTTGACAACACCATTGACACAACTCGAACCAAATTACATATTGTCTGCCATCAGTAACAGGGATAAGTATGAAAATATAGAACATGATCTACTACAGGGCTACCCACCAGTGCGATGACAGTAGTACCACAGTCTCTTCATTAAATATAGTATAAATCTCCATGACACCACATGGCTTTAGGTTGGTAAAGTAATAGCCAGACAACACAACAGCCATTCAGTGTCTTTTAAACTAATAAATACTCACTCCGTGCTCAGTTAAAAGTGATACAAGTCCACATTGGTTTGCATCCAAAGGCTTTGTCTTGACTTCGTCCAGCGATAGCTCCCAGATCTCCCATTTGATGAAAACAAAGCTAGGGCACATTGCACAGCAACTTCATTGTTGTTTGTGTAATTGCTCTGAGTTTAATACAGATTTTCCAACACTCACATACACATGTCAACGTAGAGCTTTGTTCCAAATTAAAGGCATTCACCATTTTCCTGGAATAAAACCTACAGTTATGGACAAAACCCTCAAATTTATTCATAAACAGTTGAAGATTAGTAACTAATTTAAATTCACTGGCTGGCAAAGTGCCACCAACTATTATTCAAGAGAAATATATTGGATTAAAAATGTGTTTTGAAATTGAACTCTTCTAATACATATATTATTCATTCAAACTGGCTAAATTGAAACTGAGCCAACACAATCCAATTAATGACACTGAGCAGTTTGTTAGCCAGAAATGGAAATATTTCAGTAGTGGCTTCCAATTAAATGAAAATTCTTCAGGTAGGGTTAAACTCTTGTCTTGCATAAATTGTTTGCACTTCTGTTGACATGTGAAGTACATGAAGCTTTTCAAATATGTAAAGCCACTGTGAAGGCTACATTAGATAACATCATGGATTGTTGTGACACAGACAAGCTAAGTGACACACACAGTGCCTGCTTTAAAATTAATGGCAGCCGATGGCTTTAAAAGAAGAGTTGCCTGTTTTTTGTTTTTTTTTTTTTTTTAAATTGGCCAACAGTCTGAAAGAGTCTGAGTGCAAAAGCAGCACTCATTACTCTTGACAAATAGCCTCAACCAGTATTTGATCTTAAAAACCAAATGCTCAAATGGGGCTGGTAATCTCGCTGCACTGCTTATCTCCCAATGAGTCAGACAAGTATTGACTTTATAAAGCATGCAAGCTGAGAAAAACTGAATAAAACAAACATAAAACAGACAGAAAGATGTGATTCACCACGCTCTTCATTTAGCTTACAGTGAAAGAATCTGATCTTTGTTGCATAAGATTATAAAATAGACTTTCTGTTCCTGTGCAAAAGTCACTGTCTTCTGACCAGCTGAAAGCAGTCTCTTCATATTCAGACAGAGAGAGAAACATCGCCCCCATGTGGTTGAAGAGGGGTTAGTGCAAACTGAACCAAGCAGGTTGGACGGATAATACCACACGATTTGCCCTGTACGTCAGGAGAAGAGGGTGTCTCCCCTCACATCTTCAAGGATCTGTACAGTCTGTATTGTGTATGTGTTTGTATTTTTGTCTGTATGTTCAGGGCACTCGAGCAAGTGTCTCCAAAAATGTTTATTTGAAAGAGGAACTGAGGTATTTTAGGGAAAGGAAAAAGAAAGGAGAAAAAGCTCAGACCAGAGAGCGAACCAAGCCCAATTCATTTTGAGATCTCACAACAGAAACATTGTCACCTTCAAACAATGAATAAGCGGAGGGACTATGAGCGCCAGTCATCCGGCCTGCCTGGTAACAATGTTTCCAGGATTCCAGAGGTGTACTTAATCTTCACTGCGGTGTGTGTGTGGTACCTGCAGAGGGGTGGAGCTACTTGCAGACAGCCTCGTTCAGAATGTGCTTGATGTTAGATCTTTGCAGCTGGGATGGGTTTTTGCACCAGACATGCAGGGTTACTTGCAGATCGCCTCAAGAGCGTCTAGAGTGCGTTTGATGTCGCGGATTTGTGTGGCCAGGGTGTGTATGGGCTGCATGGAACGATCCAACTCCTCACAGCGAGCCATCAGCGTGTACATACCCTGTGGGAGCAAAAATAGAGGGCAGGCAATGAAAAAGCTACGATAGTAATATGGATCTCAGCCACATCAGTAGGTGATTACATTCTGAAAAAAATGGCAAGAATTTGGCAAGAAGAGTTCTTCAGATCTAAAATTCTCAAGAGTTCTGAGATAATTACTTGTGCTCACTTTACTGACAGCATCATTAATAAAGCCTGAAGAGTGAATCAAGCATAACTGATTATTGACAGCATGGTCAAAAAAGCAAGTGATGGACAATGTGGGGAATTCTTCATATCCCACATAAGAAGAATTGTACCTTCTGCAAAAGCAAGACACAGAGACACGAAGAGACAGACACACACAAATGTTTCACCTTTATGCTCATGTCCACAGACTCTCCAAGGCTGTCAACTGAGTCTCTGTAGGTCTGGATGTAGCCCACACTTAGAGCTGTCATCTGGATGAACAGATGGATCGACAGAATCAATCAATAACAAACTGAAACACAAAGGTCTTCAGGTGGCATATGTATGAACCACAGCAAAAGGCCAGTAAGACATTAAATGTGATACGTATGTGTGGAAACACATTTACATCATCAGAATACACAGAGAAATGATTAGGCTAAATTCAGTCTGGACCATGAACCACCTTCTGAAGACTCACATTCTGAATAGTTCCATTGAGGCTCCGCATCATCATCTCTACACTGTGCGCCACTTCCTGTGTGTGTCTCTGAAGGTCCAAAAGGACAGCAGGATCGATAGGTGGAATATCTGCTGGTCTCCGAGACACCCCCCGACTTCGGTAAATGGGACCAGAACAGTCCGCTGGTGAGAAATAAAGATTTAAAGAAAATAGAAGAATAATATGCAAATTTATTGTTTGCATTTTTGTTTAATTAAAGACAGGAGACTGTAGAAACTGTTGATAATGTAATATTCTGTTGGCTGATGAACTGACAAATGATTTCAGTACCACACACCCACTCATACAGACCACAGAGACAAAAGAAATAAAGACAAAGAAATTATGCTGAACAGGGGAAAGTGATTAAAAGATACACAAGAGCAACTGAAGAAATGTTCATAATTAAAGAGACACTTGCATTTATTAAAAAAAAAAAAAGACTGCCTGCACAAATTTAAATAAATTATGGCACTTAACCAGCAGAACGTTTGTGTCTCAGGTCATTAAATCTTTGAATACACAAAACACGGGTGGCCAACGGAGCAGAGAAACAAGTTTCTATTGCTGAAAAGATGCCTTTCAGGGTACAGCAGTAATAAATCCCTTCAGTCTAAACAAAGTCTGTGAGTCATCCATCGTAATTGAATCAGTAGGTAGAGAGAATGAGCCGCCGCAGAGGACATACCAACTACGATCCTGTGTTTAAATTGAGTGGCTAGTGTGGCTGACACTCTAATCCACAGGGATTTTTCTCTGAATGAAGGGCAGAGGTTCATTGTATGTCTCCTGGAAAATTTGAGAAGACAGGTGGCTGTTTCTAGACAGGCTGGACCTGGTCAACCAGCTGAATTTACAGAGATTGTCTAATTTCTGGAAGAGTTGTTTGTTTGACCGCTTTGAAAAAATATCTGTTTCAACTTCTGGGGTTGAGTCACTGGAGGCTCATTAAAACACTATCTGCAGCTAATTTAACCTACCTGGAAGAAGAAGGAGGGTGGAGAGCACAATACAAAACAGTTGCCATTACATTTAAAATATTTGATTAAAAATCTTTCTCTAAAAATGAGTAAACTAAGGATTGCCAGCAAACCTGTGATTTTTTTTGTTTGAAGGAAGGTTTCTCTGTCTCGATGTGTTCTCAAAAGATAGCAATACATGAGACAACCAGCTGACTTGAAAAATAATGAGGAATCATAAGTACAAAGGAAAAGAGAAAGACTGCAGTAACAGTACCAGCATTACAGCAGATAACTTCACAGACAGATGTCTAACAAGGTCTGATGGCTATCAAAGATGTTGCTGAGCCACATTTCAATTGTGTTTTTGTTGTTGCCATGGCATATGAAATAGCTACTATGTAGGGCAGATGTCTGGGCAGCCATACCGATATTGTTGTCTGATATAAGTTTTCTGCCAATTCATTGGTGATTATAATGGCAGTGATGAAACGACAATTAAAAATGAAGTTATGAATGTTGTCATCTTTTGTCCTGTAGTGGACACAATCAATATTCCCAATCACTTCTGCATTTAGTCTAGATAAGCTTGACAACAAACCCGTACCATCAAACATGAAATTATATTAACCATCAGGGTGGTTGTGTGGTTTGGGCTAAACTGTTGACAAACTTAATTGTAGGTTTATTTATGAAACACTTCAGCATTTCTAGCAAATAAATAAAAGTCCTAAAATTTCTCCCTCCTCTGTTGTAAATATGTTCTTCCAACACGCTTACAGCATTTTATAATGCTATACATTGCCAAATGAGGTTACTCACAATTGTAGCTAATGCATTGTTTATCAGTCAAGGGCCACTAATTTTAATAAATGGTTAATCTATTGTGTTTACCTTATTCTGCCTAGATTAATCAATGGTAAATATATCTACAACTCACATGTCTGTAAAGTAATAGGTGCAGTAAAAATGATTAAACCAGACGGGCACATAAATAACCATGAGCTGAACATGGCTTGGTAGCCATGGTGTGTGTGTGTGTGTGTGTGTGTGTGTGTGTATATATATACACACACATACACATACACACACACACACACACACACATATCAGTTTACTGCATAGTATGATGGCTCATTTATGCTAAATGCTCAGGTTTTAAAAACAGATGAAAAGGAGCAGTATCAGCCTTAAACATCCTGTATCAGTCGGGCTCTGGTGAAAAACAAGTGCACAAGATTACATGTTGTGTTTGCTCTATGCTTCCAATACAGGATGGGCTGGATTGCCACCTGTATTCACTTCTATCATTCAAGAATAACTCAGTTGAACAGCTGCGTCTGCCAACGTAGTCATCCTTTCAAACAAAAAAGAAGACTTGACTCTCTGAACTTATTTCTTATTTCTGTCTGGAATAAAGAGCAAATGTTTAGCTTTTGTTGCTTGCTTTGTAGTTAGTTTTTCACTGTTGATGTTATTTGTAACCGTGTTTTCAGAGCCTCCTTATACTACAAAACCAAGAAGCACAAAGGTTGTACAAAAAACCTTGAAAATAAAAGTGAGTGAAAGAATACACAGATATATGAAAGGAGTTAAAACAAACTGAGGCAAACAGACCAGGGAACTTGACAATACTGCAGCCTTGTGAGCTGTGCAGGGCTGATGATTCATGAAAGCATCTATCAGCTAGCTGTCAACCAACAGATGCAATTAATTTGCTTA
Organism: Echeneis naucrates; assembly: GCF_900963305.1. Classification (NCBI taxonomy): domain Eukaryota; kingdom Metazoa; phylum Chordata; class Actinopteri; order Carangiformes; family Echeneidae; genus Echeneis; species Echeneis naucrates. The sequence goes on along the minus strand of NC_042517.1, from coordinate 8,191,061 downwards.
ACATACTCCACTGCTTCTCCGTTGATTTTTATGGTTTGGACATGACCAAAGCTACGCATAAATGACATGCTGACTGTATGAGGGGGGTACTGTCTGGCTGTTACTGTCTCCTGACCCACAAATATAAAGCCAGTCAGGAAAGTCTCAAGTCTCTAAAATCATGTTTGCTTCTATCCCATACTCACAGTCACTGCAGTCCAGACTGGGTTTGGAGCTCATCTTAATCTTCTGCTCCAGGTTTTTGGTGATAAAGTTTGTCAGGTCTCCATCATGGCTGACCGTCCCCTCTAACTCGAGAGCTGAGGAGATTGTGGCTCGCCGGCCCTCTGACTGGCCACCTCTGCCCCCACCCCGGGCACCTGAACCACCTATGAAGAATAATCCAACATTATCATATGATGCAAGAAAATATGGCCACTTACTCCTGAGCTATTTCAATATTGTTAAAATTTCTACTCCTTCTCCTTAACTGTGTTGGTTTACTGGATGACTTTCCACAATTTGGCAAAATCAGTCTATTCTGACGGATAACTACCTCCACATGCTTGGCTGATTTCATCCAGGCTCTTGCTGTCCTGCATCCCCCGGACATTGCGGACCCAAACCTGGGCCATTACATGGGGAGGGCAGGTGGCATCATCCGAGGGAAGAAGAGGTGGTGGGGGAGAAGAAGAGGACGAGGTGCTGGGACCAGGTGCCGAGGACGAATAGTGACGTGAAGACTAGAACAAAGAGAAAGAAGTGAATTAAATGTAATGAACAAAAGGGAAGTAAAAAGGGGAAGTTAAATTACTGCTTAATATATCATGCTGGCAAATGATTGGGTAACTGAAGCAGAAGATACACATTGTTCACATTGCCGATCCTCCCCTCTAATGGACAGCTTCCAGCTCTACCTCCAAATTTACCTATTTGGAAAAGATTTCTGACCATGTTGCTTTGTTTATATGGAAGCCCTGACAGCTGTGTTTAGTTCGGCTCATGCTCATCATATTGGCTGAATATTGTTCCCTTATTCCCATGATGCCCTCCACTCTACCTGCTTTACATACACTGATAAAGGTGACATTTCAGAAAAATTCAGTCCAAATCACTTACCTCCATGTGTGTTTGCTCTCCTGCATACTGATTCCTCCACTTGTTTTCCATCTTCTCAGCGCGCTCCTCATCCTGTTTCTCTTTCTCACCATCATCATCCTCCTCTCGGCTGTCATTGCCCCCATGCATGGTCTCTGCACCTGTCTGCCATCTTTCTGAGGTGACATAGCCTGCTTGCCGAGATGAGTCTTTGGTTTGTGTAGAGTCCCACAGCAGAGCTGCTCCAGGAGGTTCTACAGCTTTGGAGGCCTCAGGAATGTCTCTGGTGATGGATTGTGAGTCCAAGTTTCCTTTGTATGTGGCAGTGGAAAGGGAAGGGTCTGCTGTCCAGGGAGTGCGCACTGATAAATTATGCATTCTCTCATTGATGGCCATCTCTGTATCAAAGCAACCTTGGCCATGGTGAATTCTGTTTTCCACATCTATGCGGTTCTCTGTATGTCTGAAGGAGCCGTCCTCTGATGCCTCCCCAGGACAGGCCACTCTGCTCCCACCACAGACATGTGAGCCGTGCGAAGAGGAAACAGGTATGGCAGCTCCATTAGCTGTCTCTGGCACCCCTGTGCCAATCACAGGGGAGAGACTCATCCCTCCACCTGCTGGTGACGAAAGAGGAAATGTTAGAGGATGGGCTTCCACCTTTTGAATCTGGATGTAATCTTTGATTTAAGTAGAGAACTTGATCACGTGCGATGCCGACATCTGCCATTGCTGTCACAAATAAATGGCTGTCCTTTTAGCGTGCACGATAAATGACGCAATGACGTGCTGCTTCACTGAGGACTAGCTTCGTGTAGGCTAATTTACAGTGAACACCAGATTACATTCTGCAGACTCCACACGAAAAACGTTGGTAAAGGATGAACACAAGCCGCCCGATGGTATTTAACAGATAAAAGGGGAGCAGAGAAAACACGAATGACAGCCTGGAAACGACGAATACGTTGATGTGCTGCTGCCTTTAGCCGCCTTGCTAACTGGCTGTCAACGGTGTATGTTATTAAATGGTGTTAGCACAGCGCGGCTAACGTTAGCTGCCCGGGCCGTTGAAGCGCCATGTTTCCCCGGCTCGCTTTTTACTGTCTCAACAAGGTCTGCGACCAGATGTGTTTCACGTTAAAACGTGTGCTCACGTATTATTACAGATGTAGAAGAAGCACAGTGGAGCGCAACAAATAGAAGAAAACACTCACCGGAGCAGTTTGTATCCAGGAAAATGTAAGCAACAAACAAGTCCGACCTAAAAATCCGTCCCCTAGAGGCTCAACGCAACAGTTCCGCCTCTGTGAAGGTGTTGCAGACGACATGTCAACGGAAAATGTGAATGAAGCCAGCTGGTGTCCAACAGTGTACCAGTGTGTACAATGTGTAGGTATTACTGAGATAATAATAAAACACGACCCCCTGACTTACATGACCTTTTTGCTCATATTTTAACCACTGAGAAAAGCTGTAGTCTGCGCAGAGCATAAAGGCAACTGGTCAAAAAATGTAAGTTAAATAACATTATATACGAATTTTATAGAGAAATAAAAATTCACGTGTACTTTTTTTTTTTTTTACGGCTGCTCAATGCACTTACAATAAATAATAAACATTGTAGAACATTGCATCAACAAAAGCACATTGTTGTTCTTTTCATGTTTTCAGGCAGTGATGAACTTTGCTCATAGCAAATATTCAAAACCGGAATAATGCTTCCTTTTCAAATATGGGCCTCAGATCGAGCTAAGGGTAACAAAGCAGGTTCACATGCTGCAGGCGAACATCCTGCAGATGGAGACAAACACCACAGCACCTCATGATGCAAAGCTGAACAGGGTCCAAATGGTAAATCCAACTGACAGCATCCCAAAATGCCAATTCAGTCTGGGGATTTACAGTATACGGCGGAGCTCCCTTAAGATGATCTTAAATAAGCTGTTTCTTTTTCTTTTTTTTTTTTTTTTCAAACTTCAAATCCAATGAGAGTATCCTGGTTTGATTTTTTGAAAATGTGATCTTGAGTTGGCTGCCACTTATTTCATCTACCCAAACAGCAGGAAACCTGTTTTTGTTTCGTAGACAATCAATCAGTTCTATTAACATGTACATCAACATTCATCAACATGTAACTAAGCAATTTCACAAACTCAAAAAGTTTGAGTTTAAGAAATCAAATATTATTATATATCATGATGTATGATAGAATAATTATATAAACAAACTGTCATTAAAATAAATTCCCTGTGTGAAAAAAGTCAGTCTGAGCAAATCTTTGCATGAATGCATCCCTTTTAATCAGCTGGAAAGCTGTTGCTCCTCTTTTGCCTCATAAACCACTGTTTTACTTGAGAAACATGTTTGAAATTATCTAAGCTGATGTTTAAACAACTTGAGCGGAGGCTTTAAATAATTACAAGGCCCCGGGTTGGCCTGTTTGCCTCCACATTGCAAGCCAGGCCAATGTCTGTGGCATTTTAAACCACCAAAAGTGGTAAGAAATGACAAACGCTGCAATAGAAGAAAAGGAGAGACGATTAAAAAACACAGCCACCACTTCTAAAGATGTTGTAAAATTTCTAATTTATCACATACATCCAAGCCAGCTGCTTCCCACTCCTGGTGGCTGTTTTATCCCATTTGCTGCTGCTCCTTTTATGCAAACATCAAAGCTGAAACATTTACCTAAAGACCATTAGACTTCTGAAATAACCCAAATATTTTCCTGAGTTTCCCACTAGAGCACACAATAACCACCAAGACATTTACCAGATTTTATTTGGTTTTCACGGAGGTGACTGTCAGAGAGAAGCTATTTTAACATGCGAGTACCAGCCACAATAAAAGCAACATTAAGGAAAATTAGAGATATAAAGACAATTTAAAGCATGTGCCTCAATACCAGTTTGGTTTTTCCATTATAAAAGCTCACATCACATATGGGCAACCACAATTATGTGTGCTGGCTCATGGATCACCTTTTTTTTTTGTTCAATCTAAAGGCCATGTCTCTACAGAGGACCAAAACTGACCCTGTTCTGGTGATCCTTATCAAATCACAGCATGAGGCAATTTTCTTCAAAAGCGGAATTACTGCAAAAGAAATGTGAGACTTAGCATCAAAGTAATTCCATTTAATCATTTTTGTTTGATTGTTACAGTAATTTAGTTTTTGTCGTTTTGTCTTCAGACAAACGAGTGCACTCAAGTTGAAGGATAGTTGACAAATAAGATTGGATTCGTATTTTTTCCAAGAAAATCCTCACACCTTACACATTCAGTGAAAGAGGCAGAGTTGGCTGTGCTCCACGCCTCCTTCCTCCCATGACGTTTCAGTCTAATATGTCCACACAGTTTCACCAGGACCACAAAAGCTGCTAGGTTGATCTCAAGCTCAGCTACATTATGACTTAACCTCAAACTTTTATTTCATGAAGAACAAGAATGAACATAACACCAATAACTTTTCCAGTGTGGGGACTTCGTTAAGACTGAAACGATACAAATAAAAACTTCCAATGTGCATTTCGCTCTGTGACTCACAAATCCAGGCTGCAAACCAAGAGTGGAAATTATGTCCTGCAGTCTTTTTATTGCTTCAAAATAACTTCACATCTGGCCTAGACAAGAATAGACTCGACCAAAGTATGGAAAACTACACTATGACTATGAAGTTTCATTTCTTTCCCTCAGAGTGGTTTTATTATTAAAATATACAAAATTGGCAGGTAGGGAACAAATGGAGAACCAGCCTCAACATTTACTCATATTTGTATTCTTCGGTGAGCACATGGGGCTGGTCCCGGAAGGAAGTTTCTGCAATTTTTTCTTCTCACTCTTTCTCTCTCTTTTTTTTTTTTTTTTTTTGAAGGGGTGGGGGTAGGTTGTCATGACCAGTTTAGAGGAAAATTCATTCATCCCGAATAAATGGCCAGCCAGCACATGCAGTGGTCAGAGGAAAGTATACCAACAATTAGAGGCGTCTGTGGAAATATGTGCACGCTCAACGACTGTGGTGTCCTTAAACGTCCACAGGAATTAGTTTGAGACTCACAGAAACCGTCTGAGCCAGTTAATTGTAAAATTCAATCTTAAGCATGAGCAGACATTTTTATTCAGCATGAGAACGTCACTGAAAGGCATACTGTGGTGGGGCGCGCAAGCTTCTCATTACACCCAAAAGACAAGTTTATGAGCACACGGTGAAAAGACGACTTTCTGCTTGACTGAGCAGCAGGGAAAAGGCTAAATCGGTAAATGAGTCATTCTCTGTGGCAAATGCCAAAAGTGTCTCCTTCCTGAGAGCTTGTTTCTTACGCTCAAGCCTTCTCTTGGATTGTTTGATGCATTTTCCAACGTTGTTGCATGTTTTTATTGAACCCTTGAAGGGATCAAACAATGCAAACCAATGTAGAGCCATTTCGAGTCACAAATTTAATGTTTGGGGCGAGTTGGAGGGGAATCTGTCACGTTGTAAGAGGAATGCATGTCTTGCTGCACAATGGATGCATGTTGCCAAAAGAATTTCTGTGGCCAAGGGCATCGTCAGAGTTTGGTTTTGTTTTTGTCTTTTTAAAAATACGTTCAGTTTGGGGTTTGAATGTCACCGTTTTTCATAAAGTGCAAGGCTGATAGAAGAGCCATCTGACTGACTCTGCAAGATCAATAATAAGCAAAGTTTGACCATGAACGTTTGTTGTACAAACGGTAAGTTATTGTATCCAATTTTTCCTGAAAATCATTCATCCTATTTCTGCATTCTGTGATTGTGCGACCTTCAACAGCTGTAGCAGCTTTGGGAAACTGTATCGAGGCAGAGGCGTGCTATAATAGGTGCTCTAAAAGTCAGCATGATAACATGAGGACGTAAATATTATGTTGAGAAAGTCATTTTTAGTTTTTTGTTTCAGCAACTGCCTAATTTGACAGTTAGCTCTAAATGCTAAGTACAGCAGAGGACCATGGAGGCGTCGCTTGTTTGCACTTTTACGGTCATAAAAGTGCAGGATCTGATGATGGTGCTGATGCTAATGATTACCAAAAATACAAATTGCTGTAGATTTTTGTACAACTCACTTTGCAGAGCCTGCAGTTTGTACATAAGGGGAAACTTTGTCTGGCTGGTGGCTCTGCAGGAGAAATCAGGGACTCACTGGAGTCAGGAAGGATTATTTTCTGTGGACAGTCATTTTCACAGGAATCCACATGTCCACATCTCAGTCTGAAACAAAGAGGTAATATCATCTCACCAAGCAATACATCCACCCCTACAGATGAGGGAACATGAAGCCTCTGACCGTGTATGGTTAGTGGATGTGGTCAGGTTGTTGAGGCGAGATCACTCAAAGGATTTTGGTATCGCAGTTCTCAGTATCAATCAAAAATCCTTTCTGTCCTTGATGAGCACATGAATAATCACAGTCAGCGTTTACAAGTTTCCAGGCCTCATCTGCCAAAACTGAAATAACACTTTCTACATTTACTCAGCAGACAGTGTGTATTATATTTTATGTGGCCTCAATAGATAAACTGACACCAGTCAGAATGACTGATTGTATATATTGACAAGAGGTCGAGTGGATTACATGACACCACATGGATAGATTACAGAACGAGACCAATGTCTATACAATTTGATGGTTTCACTTCACTTTGGCATGTTATGATGATAGAAAACACAGAAGAAGGAAAGTCTCATTCTTAAAATATACCACTGCAATACACCAATTTGCATTGAGTGCTTGGTTTTCAGCTTTTTGGTGATGAGGATCTCCTTGTCCATGATTATGCTCAGAAAGTGCAACGCAGCATTGAAAAACGTGAAGCCACAGCTACTCATGTTCGACCAGATTTGAGAGCGTGAATACAGACGGCAGCAAACATCCTGACCTTGTTACCTCAAAGGTTTGGAACCGATGTAGAAATAAAAGTCTGAGTATTCAGCACATTTGGAACAAATTTTTTAGCCATCAGATTCCTCCGAAGGCTGAAGCAGTCGTCTCACTAGTTGATGAGAGCGTAGCGTATGTGGCCACTTTGGCAGAGACAAATGGTGGTTTGGTATTGAATGGTATGTTATTGTTTTGGATTGAAGACAGTGATGGACGATGAGCTTGAAGAATAACATGGCTGGAGTGGAACAAATCCCCGTCATACAGCGCTGGAGTGATTTGCTCTGTAAGCACCTTAAAAATGTGTTTAATATGTGAGCTGCTCTCGTTCACTGAAAGCCATCGTCGATACTTTGGCTTTTTTTTTTTTTTTTCAAAACAAGAAAGCCAGCCTGATGATGAATACAGATTTGTATTATTCGAGATTATTTGAGACTTTGTTCAATTTTGACAAATCATACGAAAAAGATATAAAGCGTCACCAGCCTCTGAGTTACAATTACAGACAAAATAACCTTTGAGAAGAGACCAGAGAGCATCATGTCAGTTTTATAGCTTTGTGCCAATGGATTTTAAAAGACCTCGTCCATCTAGCTTGAAAGGTTGGTATCAGCTGAAATGTTGACATCTTAAAATGTGGAAATAATATTATTTTGGTTTTCACTCACTGTATATTGTTTGCGGTTCAGCGTCTGGATATATTTATTACAGGCACAACAAAACCACAAAATACAAGTGATATTTTTTAAAGCAGACCTTTATACATATTTACAAAAAAGAAGCAACGTTTCTGTACATTTAAGATAAACTGGAGAGAGTTTCATTCTCTCTGCAAAGAAATCTTTCTGGAAAATCACAAGAGACAACTTGGCACTGAGATGTGAATACAGCATAACAAAGTGAAACACAAGGCCTTCGTAATGAGAGAGGAGCAGCCCTGCACTAAGTCATCAAGGGAAACACTTGATGTTTACAACAGACCCTCAGAAAAATGCCCCGTAAGAGTTCTGCATCCTATTTGTGTGGTGTTTAGACTGACACAAATATACATGCTTTGCACACCAATATATACACAATATCCACAGACCGGATTGCATTAAATTAGATGATTTTTTTTTTATATTTTTTGATGTTTTTGAGCTGATGCATACATATGTGATAGTATAGATATAACACGAAACTTTAAAACTAGCAGCATTCCCCAAATGAATTCAAGATTGGTGCGTTTGCACGAGCAAACTGGAGCATCATATGCAGTTTGGCCTGAGAATGAACATCCTTTGCACAGCTTTCATTTGACATTTACCAAGACTACATTCGCTGGAAGCCTCTAAGCTTCTAAACAACATTTTACGACTGGATTTGGGGCAAACATTGAAAGCTATCGTGCTTCCTAGCTTCAAGAAAGCTTCAATTACAGGTTCCTGTTATTTTTTTTAATCTGTGTATCTGAAAGCAGTAGTTTAAAAGGCTATCTGGACTGTCCCTGTACTAGGCTTTAAAAACTGGCAAAATTCTCCTGGTTGCACGGCCCAGGACTGGCCCACAGACTGATGACAATCAGATGCTGCTTTATAATCTGGACCTACACACTGACAGAATATCCACCTACGTGGCAGGAAATCAGTCAATATATGGAAGCATGTGGGCCCGATATGGGCCGAGGATACAGATATCTGTTGGGCTCGACTCAAACCACAGACATGAATGTAATCTAAAATCAGCCAGCAAGCAAATAAAACACATTTCTCACAATGCCAAACCATCCATATAAGTAACATCTCTATTTTGCAGTGTGCTGATAACTTTAGCCATTTATTCTTCAAACCATTTTTTCTATATTCTAATAAAATGCAATGAGAAAAAAAATGTGCTAATGAATCTAGTATGCAGAAGAAACTAGTCAAGAGGGGATGCTAAACTTGGATTCTCTGTACTAGCTTAAGTGTGTTAGCTTTTTGACCAGTGAGTTAAAACATCTAAAATATGCGAAGGTCCAATTTTATGGAGAGCAGAAAAGCTGCTCAGAGTACTGTACTGATTTGCATGCTCATAACGGGACTCAGGGTCTTTATCTGAAACATACCTGCAGTCTGAGATTTGCTTCAGAGCATCAGAGCATGCCAATTCTTGATTTCATTTGGATGAAACTGCCAACACACTCACCCACACATGCCCTTTCATTTTTTACATTTTAACATTCACCAGTTGGTCAAGGTCACATCCTCCCAAACACACTTTCTCTTTACTCAAACACTCCAATTCAAAAGTACCTCAGAGCTGGTCAGGCCTTTCATGTGTCCAGAGCCAAGGAGCCAAGCCCACGTTCATGTTCTGCAGGCTGTTTCTGCTGGTAATTATTTTTTTATGGCATCAAACGCTGAATTCACTGAATTCTGCTGGATGCCATCAGAAATGGCCAAGCACACATGCATGCACAAACACACACACACACACACACACTGTGTGAAGAGCAAAGGGACTACGATTCCACAAGACCCGTCATTGGACATATTTACTTGAATATAAGTGGGATTGCATGCTCTGCATCCTCACTGTGTAAAAAGATTAACTGTGCTGCTATTATCACCCTAAACCATTCATTTATATGGAAGACAGACCAAAAAACACATTTACATGTTTAAAGTGTCTGGCTTGTAAAGGGATGGACAGTTTGAAGCATATATCTGACCTCATAACATCCCAAAGATGCATTTCACTTCAGACTAAACGATGAAATACCCCAAAGCAGAAAGTTAAATAGAGGTGGAACACGCGTCGTTTGGACATTTAAACATTTGGAACAATTTTCTGCTTTAATCACAATTTGCAGCTTCACTGCAAAGTGACTGTTTTTGCTGAAATCCACAGTTTAGAAGTTCCAGCTTTGTTGATATGGTCTTTTTATTATCCAGCTGGCCTGCTCCATAACTGACAGCTACATGTATTTACCAGCTGGGGCTGCAGGAACACCAACCTATTATTCCATTCAAAGTCATTTATGGCCCATTTCGGCCGATCTCTGAGAAACATGCATATTCTGCCTCGAGGCTTGTAGCAGTTTATAGTTTGGTCCTCTTTAAACATTCTTTCTTGTCCATGTTGCATCAAACATTACTGTAAATATTTTCAGCGAACTGTCTTAGTTACAGTGAAACTTTTTGTTGTGGAGAAACCAGAACGACACAATACTTTGGATTACTTGATTTTCAACACTGGATATTAATTTGAAGAAACCAGCGTTTTGCCATGCACCTTTTGTAGTATCCTAAAGTATACAGGATGATACGAATTATGACCATTAGACTTATTAAAAACTGTTAAAACACATTTGATCATAACCGTGAAACATTTTCTGATTTACAACACAGGCTTAATTGCGCCTCATATAATAGCAGCGACACAATTTCTTCCTTTTCTTATAGCGACATGTTTCCTATCCTATCAGTACACTGCGTTCATGTGAGACTCCAAACCAAAAGCAACACTGAAAATAGGATTGGACTTTTTACTCACAGTATGGGATAAACCAAATCTACCTTCATTTGACTTCCCACACCTACACTAAACAGCTGTCTGCTGCGTGGCATGAAATCAATGGCAGCTATGTCTGTAAACCTTACCAGCTAACATTACTGCGCCAAAGGCTGAAGAAAATATGCAGTGTGTTTGTGTGACTAAAACACACAACACTAATGACTTGGTAGAGGAGATTTGTAACCTCAAAGACATAGTCATGTTTTTGTTTTCCTTTCATCTATGTGGTTGCAGCCAATCATCTTGCAGTTAGACCCCACCTATATGAAGAAACAAACAAAGTTCACTTACAGTGAACTGTTTTATGGATTTTTTCCCAAAATGCAACACATCCATCTGAGGAAAAAATTGTTAACCTGATAACATGAATTTGAAACCGTAGTAATTAGTTTCTAAAAACACTACATTGAGAGCTTGTTATGTCACAATAACATGACTCGTTTTTTTATCTTGTCTCAAGCATTTTTCGAGGTTCTGCATGATGAACTTCAACAACAACAAAAAAAAAGTTAAATGAAAATTGAACCAATGTCTAACTGGAAGTTAGGAAATCAATCTAAAAACATCTGATCTCTTCTGGGAAATAAATGGCTGGACTTGATTTGTAATTAAAGGTCTAAAACATGAAAGTAATTATAATTGTCCACAAAGACAGCAATCACACGTCTGTTTTTTTAATGCTGACTGTCTGGAACAAGACGCCTATTGTTTTTCCACTGTAGCGACCCAAAAGCCAAAATATCCCTTCAAATGTTCTGTTCACGACACAGTCAGTCAAACTGATTTTATCTGGACATGCTGTTTATCCTTCATTCAGCATGCGTTGCAAACTAGTGCACTCTACTTATCTATTTTATTCACAAAGTCCTTTTGGTGTTTACATGATCTTGCACATACTTCAATTATTTGTGTCTAACTTAGTTTCAAAGTTTGTCACTATAATGAAAGGATGCTTTTTTATTTGTAAATAAGTGCATGCGCATGTTGTAGTCTCTGTACATACAGTATAAGTGTGTTTCAGTGTTTAAATGTGTGTGTGTGTGTGTGTGTGTGTGTATGTGCAAAGTGTGCATTAGTGTGGACATTAACATCAACGTGTGTGTGTGTTTAAGTCACTGAAAATGCACCCTCCTGTTCTGCAGCACATTTAAGCACTCCTTGGCGCTCTCTGCTGGGGCTTGCTCCTGCTCTTCCTTCCTGCTGCTCTTCCTCCTCCCCCTCCTCCTCCTCCTCCTCCCCCTCTTCCTCCTCCATGCTTGTGCCTCTCCCCTCTCTCTTTATCCTTGTTCTGTGCTACCACAAAGTCATCATGGCGACGGTGGTTACGAGGGGGGCGGTATCCCATGGCCTTGCAGTGCTGGCCGAGGTTTCCGGGGTGAATCAGTGCCATCACATCCTCATACCAGGGCTGGCTTCCTGCGCTTTGATGAGATGAACTGGACAAGGAAGCAAGGAGGCGATTGGCAGAGGGACTCCAGACAGTGAGACGAACTGTGACAGCAGTCCAGTGGTATCCATGCTCCTCCACCTGACAGTGGTAGACACCGCCATGAAACAGCTCTGCTCGGCGAATTAAGACTCCCCGCTCAATTACCACAACTTGGTCACTTGTTATTACCTGTGAAGAAAGAGAGAGATCAGATGTGTGCTGAGTACTAATTTCTTGACTGAAGTCAACAAACTGGTACTTAGCACTGCAGGGTGCCAGGAATTGTTGGTTAGGATCCTACCCTCAAACACTGAGGTGCCGGGCATTCAGCGTTCAAGTCTTTGTGCTCTATTATACCTAAGGGCCTAATAGATAGGGTACAGGCCTTCTAAGCCAGTGGTTCCGGGGGGTTCAAATCCCATCCAAGTGTGCCGGTCTCATAACTCAGCGGTTGATGGATGGACACATCCTCCCTAAAAAATCCCCTCAAACAGCTGCAGTTAGTTCAGAATGCTACAGCCTGAGTCCTCACTATGACCATGCTGCATTCAGTGATTTCCAGCAAAGCAGTGGACTTTTTCATATCTTGACCAGATATAAAAACCAGCAACTTTTGATGCTTCAGGAATGCTACATGGTTAATGTTAGCATTGATTCCTTGATAATTTTCAGTCACGGATAAATACAATAAGTTCAGTATCAGGGTAACTTGTTCTTCTTCCTAACAACCTTTTTTTTTTTTACCCCAAATCACTTGAGCGTCGAGATTATGCTCAAGTCCCACCTGAAGACAAACACAACTCCACAACTTGCTTTAATCGCCTGTTCTACCATGTTTTCATTGCGTACGCTGCTATGCCTTCACCTGCTGTTTGACATTCAATTTCACGTCTTGTCACATGTACCCAACATGTTCCAACATGACTTCATTGGGTTAATCACCATGTCTAGTGCCTGGCATTCAGCATTCAATTTTGCACATCACTTGTTCCAAATCATCTTACCAGTTTTGGAAAGTAAGTCACTCCAACTTTGAGACTGTGCTCAACTACCATCAGAGGGGAAACACAGCTAAGTCCAGAACACTTTTCATTGCATTCTTCAACATGTCTTACACCTGGTGTTCACCATTCAATTTCAAATCTTGTCACATGTGCCCCAGTGGCCTAATGGATAAGGCATTGGTCTGTTCCACCATGTTTTTATTGTGTTCCTGCTCATTTGATTTGTTGTCTCATAAGCCCCAGTGGCCTAATGGATAAGGCACTGGCGTCCTAAGCCAGGGATTGTGGGTTCGAGTCCCATCTGGGGTGATTTACAGCAGAGTGGCGCAGCGGAAGCGTGCTGGGCCCATAACCCAGAGGTCGATGGATCGAAACCATCCTCTGCTAACTGCCTTTTAGCAACAGCTAGCTGTTCAGTGTGCACAGCCCTTCAAAACTGTGTCGCAATTGAAGAAGTCGCTTGAGCATTTAGACTGTGCTCAAGTGCCATCTGAGGGCAAACACAGCTAAGTCCACAATATTCCTGCAGCAGAAAAGCTATGATGTGGTACAAAAACCCCACAGAACTATGTCAGTACAACAGGCACTAATTTTTGACGTTTCAGGAATGCTACATGGTTAGCATTAGCATTAAATACCATCTGAGGACAAACAGCTAAGTCCACAACACTCTTGCTTTAATCGCCTGTTCCAACATGTCTTCATTGGTGTTCATTGTCATGGCTAGTGCCTGGTATCCCTGTGTCCCAGTGGCCTAATGGATAAGGCACTGGCCTTCTAAGCCAGGGATTGTGGGTTCGAGTCCCATCTGGGATGATTTACAGCAGAGCGGCGCTGTGATTTCTGCAATGGAAAGCCAATAAACTAGTACAGAAAGTCTGTAGAAATGTGTTGATCAGACAGTATCAACATCCGACTGGAAGTAATGCAGCCTCTTACTGTATGCTTGCCTTCTCTACTCCTAAAGTAAGAAGAGCCCTCATTTTTTTCCTGGGGGATTAGCAACCATTTAATTCAGTGAAAGACAATTTATACAAAAACAATTTGTGAACAGTTACAGGGCAACATGATATTCTGATTCTAAATACAAAATAGGAAATAAATAACCAAGGGCTTGTCGTCTCTGCCCCTCTCTTCTATCCACGCCCAGCACCACTTCTTTTAAGTCCTCTGTCTGTTGTCAGGATGTCTTCCCCTGGATTCATAAACTTGACCTTCTATCACCTCCAACAGTGACTTTGATGAAACAGATGCCGGCTTGGATCTTCGTAGTTTCGGAAAGTCAGTCAACTGGACGTCAAGACTTTTGCTCAAGTGCCATCTGGGGGCAAATACGGCTAAGTCCACAACACTCTCACTTTAATCGCCTGTTCCACCATGTCTACATTGGGTTCATCGCCATGTCTAGTGCCTGGCGTTCAGCATTCAATTTTGCACAACATCACATGTGCCCCAGTGGCCTAATGGATAAGGCACTGGCCTCCTAAGCCAGGGATTGTGGGTTCGAGTCCCATCTGGGGTGATTTACAGCAGAGTGGCGCAGCGGAAGCGTGCTGGGCCCATAACCCAGAGGTCGATGGATCGAAACCATCCTCTGCTAGCAGCCTTTTAGCAACAGCTAGCTGTTCCCTCTCCACTCGTTATCAGATATTGAAGCTAAACTGGCTAAATCATCGTACCAGTTTTGGAAAGTAAGTCACTCCAACTTTGAGACTGTGCTCAACTACCATCTGATGGGAAACACAGCTAAGTCCACAACTACGAAACCCTCTGCTAGCAGCTTTTTAGCAACAGCTAGCTGTTCGCTATCTCCGGTTCATCAGATTTGTAGATGACATCATTGCTGTAGTAACAGCGCCACATTGAAGCTGCTCTAGTGGAAGCGGGATTAATCTTTGGATGGAAGTAAAGCAATTTTAGACTGATTTTATTTCAGTCAACTTATGTGTTTTACTTCCTTTCTTTTTATCTCATTATTGAAAAAGTTACATATTGTAACTTTCATATCCTGTCCTCTCTAGAGCTGTGAAAGTGCAGAATTCGAATTAATTAAGAAACTTGTGCGGGTGTGTTTGTGCATACCTGGTTTAATTCAGGACTGTTCTCTCCAGCCTGTTTGTACCAGGTAACAGCAGCATGTCTAGACCGTGGCAGACACTCCAAGTAAGTGCTGTTGCCCTCAGCAACTATCATAACCCTCTGCTCCGCCTCCACTTGCAGCGCTGCTGAAAGACATCGAGAAAAAAAGACTTGAAAGGTTAGCAGACAATGTAAACAACTTAAAACAAGTTAATTTGTCCGTGACAAAGTCTCAAAATGTTGTATTATTTCTGCAGATGTTTTGGCAGGTGATCAGTAAACCTAATGTTCTTTTGGTTAACCTTTTTGTCAAACTGATTCTGTTCGCATGTCATAATTGCATCATACTTGCACGACTGACATTGTTGCTGTTGCTTATTGAGTAATTTTCTGAATAGCTGTTATTGTTACTGTCATATACCGGACAGTAACAATCAGTTAAAGAATAAAATTTTAACAACATTTACAAATATAATCTTCTAAATTTACTAACTGTCTTCCAGATGAATAATAACGGTATTTTTATCCATCATGTGAACAAAATGAATAATTATAATCCTGCATTCATTTAAAGTATTGCTGCACAAAAATTTCCACTGAATGGTTTCTCACCTCCCTGTCTGACACACTGAGTTAGAGGGTCCTCATCCTCCCCTAAATGGCGAGCATTCCTCCTGCAGAGAAAAAGTGGTAAAAGGTTCATTGCGTCCTGCAATTTAGAATTATTATATAATTGAACAGATGTGTGGGTCACAATATAAAGATTTTCCTGCTGGTGGTCGTACAGAAGAGGTCATGGGCTTATCAAAGTGGAAAGATTCAATTAATTTCAGCAAATACATTTTTTCTGCAATTTAAATGCCAATTTACTTTTTAAATTATGAGATTATGTGTGCACAGTGGGTATTTTGGCTGATGGTGAAGATAGTGGCACTAGAAGACAGGCCAGGGCCTCATGCAACAAGATTAAAAAACTTTCTGGGTATATTTGGTTTACAATGATTAAATTGGTGTTGCCTGGATAAACATACGCGGTTTTGCAGTAATTCAGTGACAGTACCTGCGCACAGTGGGCATGTAAGGGCTGCAGGCATGTCCATCCCAGGTGCAGTAGGGATCTCTGGCCAGGCAGCACTCAGCACAGGCCTGACCATACAGCTCACACTGGTACAGGGCCAGCTGGGACACACCCTCCTTGGAGCCCACAAACAACCACTGCTGGAGGAGGAGGAGGAGGGGGAGAGGAATTAAAGATAGAAAAAAGAGATGGAAAGAGGGTGATGTTAGAAGCAGGGGGAGTTGAGGATAAAGGAGGAAAGAGGTGAGGCAGGAAAGGAAAAGAAAAAGAAAGGAGACCGAGAAGAGTCATAAATAAGAGGAGCTATGAGGTGGCATTCAATTTGCTCATATAAAACAGTAAGACACTGACAAATCAACATCTTAACATCCTCAATCTGAATCACACACTAACTCACAGTGCAATAATGTCAGTGTTTAGCCATGGAAGGTTTATGTGGTGAGGGAGAGTGGTGCTTTTATTATGATAATGTGTGTGACTGGTTGTGTGAGCGAATGCTTGATATTTTTTTGATGAAACCCAGACTATTTTAATAATGCAAAGTGTATTTATGTGTGTGTGTGTCTGGGACATCTTTTCATTACTGCTCTGACTGAGGTAGGGTTACCATAGCAACTAGTGATAAAGCTGTCCTTGGAGATACAAAGTAGAGATTTGAGTGACAAGCATGTTATAGTCTGTGTAAGTGAGAGAGAGAGAGCGTGCATGTGTGTGTGCTTGTGTGACTGAGTGTGAGTGTATATATAGGAGAGTTTGCAAGTTCAAAATTGAGTTTCTGTCTCTCTCTCTTTCATCTGTTACCTTTTTCTTTGAAAGTGTCATGGCTGTCACAGGTGATTTGTGCTGTGAGGAAGAGAAAAGAATAGTCAAAAATTAAACAACAGAAAAAGGAACCGTCACTAACACAGACAGACAGGCAGGTAACGACATTGAATTTATTTTGCCGAGAACAAAATGAGACTGAAAATCTTTGGGAGTGGCTGCATTCCACCATCCTCTTACCCTATTTAAAATAATCTAGACAACTGATCCTATAGTCTGGTAATCAGACATTGTTCTATACTCTACAATACAGAAAAGAAAAAACTAACTCAGACAAAGAGAGCTAAGCCACATCTTCTTGTGATATACATTTTTTTTGGCTTGTGTTTCAGTAATAAGCCCTGAATGGTGATACGAGAAAAAGCTGTCATGATTTCTGTTGGTTTTATTGCTGTTGCATGGAAATACTGCTTTAATTGCAGGCTGATTTAAAAGTCTTTAGTGCATTACCGGTCTGTGTGTAAATGCTATCTTAGATGTAGGCTACAGAGACCAATGTGATGCTTTAAGAGTCTGTTTAAAGTTCTGTTTAAGTCTGATGTTTTAACTGAACAGAGATAATTGGAAACCACTGGATGCAGTGTTTGTGCGTTCTGCCACAGTATTTGCTGTACCTGAAAGACTTGCAGCTGCTCCAAAGTGATTTCTTGACTTTGACCATGTTCTCTAGGCAGATGGATGGCCTTCAGCACCAGACCAGAGTCTGCAACAACAACACATTTTTAAAGATTTTTGTGAAAACCGCAGGTTAAAGCACAGTCTGGAAACATGGGGAGAAGTCTATCAAACACACACTACCTGTGCCGATGAACAGGACATCATAGGTGCCATCAACTGCCTCCACTCGGTCCACCAGCAATTTACTAAACTTGTAGTGAGCACCGACTCTGACCAGGAGGGGCCGCTCTCCCAGTGGTAGCACGGTTTCCTGAAGCAGTACAAACTCTTTGTTTTGAATTTTGTAATCAGTTTATATTGGAGGGGTAACACTTTGTCAAACACTATTATTAAAAGATATTATGTTATTTCATAACATCAAAAAATTCATTGAACCTGCAGAAGTGGGTGTGTCCTGCTAAAAAAGATGACATCGTCAGGATACTCTCTGGTCGAACTGTAGCTTCCATAGGTGCTGCTTGGACACTGAGAGAGAGAGAAAGAGAGACAATCACGGAGAGAAAGAAAGATAAAAAGGTATGGAAGACAGTTCTTCATTTAGTAATTGGGTCTGCAATTTAAATCCCAAAAACTACTTCAAAGTTTACGATACAAAAAGTCACCTCTACTAATTTAGCAAATGCTCTTAGACTCAATAAAATACTTACAGTTCCTGGCCTTGGGTAGGGCACCTTTCCAGTAAACTCTGCCCACTTATACTGAGGCCCTTCCTTGTGCAAGAAATTTCCCTTGAAAGCCCGAACGACATCCTCCATTCGGTAAACACACACTGCTGAACCATTCAGAATATCACTGAGGATGAAAAGAAAAGAAGGAAAGAGAGTTGTCATTCATCATAGCTAGACTCAGATCATCTGTCTACACCAACTCCAATTTATTACTAAATCATGAGGTGAGCACATTTTTGATGATTTCATTGGTGACTTTGTCTTTAAGCATCAAGTTAAATGCAAAAGTGGTGTGCTGTACTAAGAGCTGTGAAACATTGTGGCTTTTCAGCATGAACACACCAATGTGCTGAATCTGATCCAACCCAACATCCAGCTTGGATGAATATGCTGCTTTTAGCACTTCAGTCCCCACCGCAACACATCCCATCCACAGTAGTTAAGATCTTGGTTTTCTTGTTAAGATTTTATTCAATGTGTGTCAGAGTTAAAGACTCCAGCAGCTTGTTGAGTCGAGCTGCTAGAAACAGAGCAGATAGAAAGCCTTTACTGTGAGCATGAATCAGTGTGGTTTTGTTTGGTCTGAGCTTCATCTGGTAGCAAGTTCTTCTCTATTTACCCCCAGAAAAAAATGACAGTTGGCATCTTAAGAGAGAGAAAACGTTCACTTCAGTCTCTGAACTTTCCTCCCATATCATGTATTTGTGGGTAAGGATTACAAGGGTGTCAATAAGCCAATATTTCTGATGAAAATAATATCCAATATTGACATAAATGCTCCAAGCATTTTTCTTAAATCCGGTTTCATGTTAAGAAAATGGTTCAAATGGCACATAGGGGAGCTACTTTAGGCGAGTTAAATGATGCTACTTCAAGGTGGAAGCAATCACCTCGGAACAGTCTTTTGGTACTCTCCCAAGTCTCCTTTTTTTGATAACGTTGTAGTAAAGATGCAAGATTCCCTGCCATTTTCCAAACATTTATCAAATCATGCACAATTTCAACACTGCCCAATTAACAACAAAATGAAATGCTCACAAGCAGTGTGGAAATGTGTAAAACAATATTTAGACACTTAATTGTCCCGTGGTGACTGAGGTAAAAAACTATCAAATCAAAAGAAAAATAATTAAAGCAGAAAACAGATTGACATTTGAGTTCATCACAGGAGACAAAAATCTCTGCGTTAGAAATCATGACTGTACCAAAGAGAGAAGTTTCCATTCAGAGGGAATGAACTTTCAGCACTCTACAGTTCTGTGGTTGGGACCCCACCCTGGGTGATGCTATGAATTTCTGACCCGTCCCTGCTGAGATTCCAGACACTTTCCAAAACCCCAAAAGCAGACCAACTCCCTGTTCTGCCATGCCAAATGCTGTCATACTTTAGCTGCTACTGTCGAGCTCTGGCGTTCACCTCTAAAACTGGGCTCGTCTCTGGGTATGTGGTGCTGTGTCGTCAGCAAGTTTGGAGAAAATGACAAACTGCTGGCTTTTTTTAGTGTCTTACTCACTCATTTGCTCTGGCTTTTCTTCACTTTTTTTCCCCCACTCTCCATCAGTGTCTGTATTTTATTTTATTTATTTTATTTTTTTTTTTTTGCATGTGTTCCCCATCTGTTCACCTGCCTTTCACGTCAGTCTTAATATGGGCCCCTCTTTTTGAAAGTCAGCCTTGCTCTACTCATCTGTCTGCCTTTTTATTGTGCATTTGTATCACTAGTCTGTCCCAGATTGAGAAAAAAAAATGTTTTTCTCTTCTCCTCTCTTATTGAAAATCTTTAACTTGCATGCCAGCAAATTCCAATTTTGCGACTAACGCAAAGCATATTGTCTATGGACTCGAATTAAGTCCATTCCTGTAATGCTTCATATTTTCTGCAGTTGTCAGGGATTTTAATCAAATTGAGAGTTGCACAATATTTCATTGTTGTGTTTTGATCTCTGTCTATTTGCAATTTTTGTTTGATGTCTACTCAAAAAGAAATGTCAGGGATTTGAGCTAGCTCAAAGACTTTGGACAGTCTTTGTGTGTGGAACACTTCTACCATGCACACACCAGATACACGCACACATGAAACTGGCCATGTCACTGCCAGATTACTGTCGATGACTGAATGTGTTTAAATCACAGGCCACAGTGACAGATAAAGCCTTGCCATTGGGTGGATCTCACAATATATGACACCATCATCTATGTGTCACACTGTGGCCTGAGGCCCTCCCATCATGTGACACAAGTTGCATCACTATGATACAGATTTGAGCGGGATAACAGCACGTTGGCTAACTTGTTCAGCATTCAAAGAAAAAGTTACTTTTTGAATTTCATCAACACAAATTAACTTCATATGAACTTCAAAAAAGCTATTTTTGGCAAACGCTTATTTTTCCCCTCTAGAAAAGAAAAACACCACCACTGTCATCAGAAATTAAATTTCTATCTGACATTACATGGTGTTTATCTGTTTAATTCCCCATAAGGGTTTCATTTAGCAGCTCCAGTGCTTATTGGCTGCCACTGTGAACTGCTAAGATCGGTATTGTTTGGTTTCAGTTGGTCACAAATTTATTCCCAAGACATATCTATCAGAAAGAACACAAAATTACATTCACACTCATATTGTACGTCAAGCAGCTCAGCTGTTTACGGCTGCCTGTTTTATTCTGCTCTTTCATACCTTACGTTGGTGATAAATACCAAGGACCCTGTGCTGTTTTCTTTATGAGCAATTGAAACAAGTTCCTTCCACCCTGGGAAAATGCACTACCATTCAAGCCTTCCCACCCACCTCCCTACTGACATTTTCAGCATTTACCCAAGGGTGCACAGATTTCAAACTCCACTTCATTCCCATGTTTTCTGTTTTAAAGAGGGACGTACCTTGAAGTGGTAAACAGGCCATAGATGAGAGGGTTCTTCTTGTCTTTCCCCTGGAGGATAAAAATGTCCTCTGGATGGAGAGATTGTGGAAGAATGAATGAAAAAGACATGAAGAACAAGTTAAACCACAGTAGAAATTACAAGTTGCAAAATCAGTGGGGAAGTGTTAAATTTGTTGTTGAACAGATTTATGTTGACTGCATGTGTTTATGTGTGCGTGCGGCATTCATGAATGTGTGTATGTTAGTGTGTTTTGGGGTTGGGGGGGGGGGTTGTATTTGGTATTCATGATGTTGCATGCCTTTGAGTGGATGTGTGTGTCTATCTATCAGGCTGACTGTGTGACTAATAAAGTTGGGCATGCTGGCAGCATGGCTGACTGGCTGATTGTAATGAACCTGTAGCCATTAATAACCAACCACAGTGGGAGAGCAGAGCGCTGAGTCTGCCACAGAACAACACCTGCTGTCACACACACCAACACCACGGCTCAGCCCTCGTTCTTTATTTCAAACTCTGTGGATCACATTTGATACATCTGGTGTCGTCCTGCCTGTGGGCTGTCACACAGAGCAATCAGGAGAAGTGATTGCTTTCACCTCTTTCCATCAGGTTTGTCTTTACAACCCAGCAACTCATTAAGAAACCTTTGGTGGGTTTTTAAATGGGCTCAATCATTTGACCTCTTGACAAATTCTGAAGTTTGAATTGGAGTTTTGATAAATGACAGCAATAAAAGCTTTATTTGTTAAATTGAAGCACACTTGAAGCACACTTCCAGTAAAAATGCTTTTCATATAGATAAAAAGCATATCAGTCAAAAGGTTTAATTTAAGGTATCCAGCGGTGTCTTGACCACTATTGGTACTAGAGTGTAACACCTCTGTGAGAATGTGTAATCTTGTTATGTTTGAACTTCAATATCTGAGATATGAGATATTAATATTGGAAAACAACTACATGCACTTTCACTGTGGCTTCTCTCCTCAGGCTCATCAATTAAAAATCTATTTAAATTACAGTGGCAACAAAGCATGTCTCAAATAAATTAAACCATCAATGAGCAGACTGACAGAAAATAGACAAACAAACAAACCAACAGATGGCAACTCAGTGAACACACACTAAAAAGTCTCAAAAAAAAAGTATGAATAACAATGCTTATGCAGTGCTGTTGATTGACACCAAATAGCACCAGCAAGCTTGACAAAATCCATCAATTAGTAAAAAACAACCCAATACTGACAGAAAAATGTTTAAATCAGACATGGTCATACAGGGAAGATTATAGACACCTGTTGGAGCTGGTATACCTTTTACTCATGGCCACCAGAGTTGATCACATTTTCAACATTTTTGTCTTCATATTTCTCCTCTTGGCTGGTAGCGTAATTCAGTTGCCTGCTGTCACAGCTCAACCTTAGGTTCCTGTTTCTCTGAATCATAATATTTTCAGAAGATGTTTTGCACTTTTGTACTGAATAAGAGTTTGGGAATGTATTTATCATCCCATCACCACAGTAGAGAACAGAAGCCTTTGTTTCCTGTGTGGCATGCTGGGATAAACTATAAATACATGACTTGACTTGGCTGCCTGGGTAGGGTTGGCAAATAACTTTAAAAGTCTTTGAAACTCCATCAAAAGGTTTTAACTGAAAAGTACTCAGATTGATGCTGAGATACAAAGACAGAGTCTGGCAACCATTGCAGCTTTAAAGGTTGAAAAAAGGATGTTTAAGGAAAGGTCTCTACTTTTACTCCACTTTGTTTCCTTTCATTTTCTTTGCCACTCTCATCATCTTTATTTTATTCATCCTCTCTTCTCCCACACCGCGGCAGAGATGTTGCTGTGGTGACAGAGACGGCGAAGCGAATCGCTGTTCCTACATTCCTGCCGTTCCTGCTGCTTCAGGTGGCCTCCAAGGAACCACAGCCTCGCAGTGCAAGTTTAATACATTCAAGGCCACATAGTGACAGACACCAAACTAGGAAAAATGAAAGCATAATATGGCCACATGTATGTGCCCAACACACACACCAAAACTGCATGAACATTGTATTACAGGACATTTATACTGACACACAGAAGAGAGGACTCTAAGTCAGCAGCCTGTAGTGTGTTCATTCTCCTTTCATCCCTTATTTAACACATTTACTCCTTCATTATTACATTTTTCTTTTGTGCTTAATTTGTATCAATCTTCCTAATTTTGAGTTGCAATACTGATGTGCTGTTTGTGCAGTTATCACTGTCCTCTATTGCTCCATCTGTATATCATCCCCACACTTTTTCACTCCTTTCCATTTCTCTTATCGTTTTCTAGCTAACATCTTCCAGAGAGAACCCTACTGTGTTTGACTCCTTTCATTAATCACAGCTTTTATCATGTCTCTGTTTTCTTTTTTGTCTACGCTTCTACTTGTCTTAAGTGGGTTTTTTTTATGTAGGTTCTGTTTTATTACTCTGGATGATATATATGCAGTTTGGTGAATACTTTCATCCAAAGTACCTCGTAGTCTTTTTAAGGGAGAGATGAGCCAGAGTTAAATGAGGGAATTGGAGGATTTATAGCTAAACCTGCTGGGCAGAGTTTTATAGCCATGCAACCACCCTGGTGGAAGCCATTTCAGTACAGATGAAAGCGAGGCTCTCGCTAAACCTTGTGGGAACATGCTCACAGGGTGATTGGATTGTGATTAGATAAAACAAAGAAACAGATAAAACCCATTTGTAAATGCAGCCAAATATGCAACCAACCTCTACTCGTCCAAACAAGATCTGTAGAGGTGGTCGGAGCCATAGTTCGACATATTTACACCAAAGTGTTGATGGTGTTTCTCTGCAGGACACACGTTTGAGCTGAGGAATGGTAAATAAATCTTTTATGTGCAGAGGTGAAGAAGAAGGAAACAGGCCAAGATGTGGTAGGTAGTTTAGACACTTATTAAAGTAAACTGGACTAAGCACTGACACGGTCACAAGCAAGATGACAACGGTTACCTTTTAAATGAATGTAAAACACAGAAATGCATTAGACCAAGTAAGAGCTGGTTCCAAAATGTAGATAAAAACTGAGCTAAATTAGATTGAACTCTTTGATAGGTGTGTCAGTTACATATAATGCTTTATAGCATCAACAACAAATTAAACATTTCTCAGCTTTTATCTTAAACCAGGACAGGAAAGGTCCAGAAGTCTACAGCAGTGCCTGTACCAATATTCTCACAAAACAATGCATTATCTGGTAAAATATCATAACTGAATTTGGTGGGAATTATCCTTTTGAGAAAATCATCTACATAAAATTTCATGGTAATCTATCAAGTAGTTGTTGACATATTTCTGTGTGAACCAAGGGGAACCCCAGTAGACTGCCACTGCTACAACCAGAACAACCCTGCTAGCTAAAAATACCCCAAAAACCAAATAATAATATATTTATAGCAGCTGAGAAATCTCGTTTTGTTATGCATTGACACAGTGGTGGAAAGGAGGCCACATAGTTAGAAGTAAATATACTCAGTTCAATATTCATCTTCTACCGCTACCGTTTCCGGGTCACAAGGCAGTTCGATAGTGAAGAAGTAATTTACAGCAAACTTTAGTAATCTCTGTTGTGAAAAACTCTGAGTCCCTGCTGTCTGTTTCAAAGGCAGTCAGCCTCTCTTTCTTCTCAGCATCTCACAGTGACTATAGCTCCACATGAAAACATAGTTAGTCATAGACGCAGCCAGAACATTTTTCTGCTCAGTTATTTAAGGTTCAGGCTGCCAAAGAATCACTCTTACTGCGCGGTGAAAAGTTTAAATCATGACCGATTCAGTGCTGCTCTACCTTGCTTCTACAACAACAACTATTTGATTCATTAAACTTTAATGTCTTTGATGTCAGGATTCTTTGAGAGGGGAGGGGACGTAAAATACACATACATTCATCACAATCACTGGGTGAAAGAAACAACGTCAGTCTGCTTCTGTCAGCAAAATGATCTGACCAGGCAAGTAACGGTGAATATTTGAGCAGGAAGGATTTCTGACTTCACATTTTAAAATATGTGAATAATAATTTCACAGTTAGAGGAAACATCACGTGTTTTTTTAATTTTCTTTGTAACCATACCTTCTTTCTCTTTCACTGTCAGACAATAGGCCCTCTGCCTCCTATTGAGCTGCTTTTCTTTGTCTCTTCTCTCTTTTTTTCACTCTTATCCTTTCTTCAGGTGCTCATGTCTTGTCACTTTCTGCTTAAATCCACCCAGATTTCCCAGGATCCCTCTCAGCGTCTCTCACTCTCACTCTCTTTGTGTCTCACTTTTGCTGTCCCTCCCAATCTCCATCCTTCCCTTCCATTATCTCTCCTTCCTTCCATCTCACTGTCCATCTGTCTGTCTGGCCTATTTTCTCTGGAGGATTGCTCTTGTGTCTTCTTCTCCAAACACAAAGAGGCTGTTTCCCCCCTGAGGGGAGATAGGCTTGTCTCGCCCGCAGACCTGCAGCCTCAGACCCCTATCTCACCCCTCCTCCCCCTCCTCCCCCTCCTCCCCCTCCTGCCCTTCCTCTTAATTGTCTGGTCATAGCCCCCAGGCAGACTCCCCTAACATTCTCATTTTTCCACTGTTCCCTCCTTCCCTCACAGCATGCCTCAATGCCAAAATCTTCCTCTTCCTCCTCGTCACCTTTCTGTCCACACTCCCTCTCTTAGCCACCATAGTTTACCAATAATAGCCCTGCCTCCATCCTGTCTGGTCCTTTCACCCCTTCGGCTGTTGGCCCTATTTCTCTTGCTACACGATCTAGTTTATCTAGCTATCCCCTAGTTTTCCTCAGTTTTATCCCTTATGTCCAGCCAAAGCTATGGGGGCAATAAATTAACTGTTCGGGCACTTGGTAGTGAAAACAAAATAATTTGTGTAATTGATTTCTGAACGTTTTTTCTCAACAATATTTAATTTTATAAGGACACTTTCATTCAAAACTACATCCTATATCCTATACAGATAGAAAATACCATCTGTATTTGTAACATAACTAATAACTTAATAGCTTTAAGTGTGGGATTCTAGCTAGCATTAAGAAGGCATTTGGCCAAACCAATAAGTTACATTCAGTACACTAGAGCCTTTAAAAACCTCACAGTCAGCTTTACCTTATATATCTGTAGAGTCCTTTGCCCTTTTTTCAGGAAGCTGTACTCTCTCCATGGCTGCTTGTTACCACCCCCCCCCCCCAAACCCCCAGCCCCATACACTTACACACAAGCACGCATTAATCCTCAACATTACAGTCATCTCTGTATTTACCTATTAACCCAAATTCTCGTATTCCTTTCCTCCCTGTGTCCATCCATTAATCAATGGTTTTTGTCTTTACTGTGTTTTGTTCAGAAATATCAGTTTTTCTCTTCTCTCAATCTATTGCGACATTGTAACATAACACTGTTGATGATCAGGTTTATTTTAAATTAGGTCAAGGCAAACATAAAACTACTGTTGGATGGGATATATTTGCACAATAGGAAAGTCCTGCCTACGCTAATGCAGTTACCACTTCAGTGGTCTTAAACAACCACAAGCCACATCTGTAATACTTTCTCAATCTTTGTTTCCTCCCCTCCTGAATAACATCTTTCTTCTGACCAGAGCTCCTCTGCTCCCAACTCTTCGTCATCATCCACTTCATCCCCAATTTCGAACTATTTTCTTTTCCTAATCTGAAGTAAAAGTTCTATCCAGTCCTCCCTGAAAAAGCTTTTCATTCCCCTTTCTCCTCCACCGTGCCCTTCACCATGTGATAACAATTACAACAATTTGATAACAGGATCTATTCTCCTCCTCACTGTTAGTGTGCTGGTCTTCTATCCCCTTTCTCCCTTTCTTCTCTTGAGTGGTCCACACCTGGTGCCATAACCTTTAACATACTCTTTCTTGTCCAATTTAATCTTTTTTCTCTCCCACTTTTTTTGGGGCGCATTCCTCCTCTGGACAGCAGCGCCCCTTCTCCCTCCTCTCCCCGTCGAGCATTCTCCTCTGCTTCTCCTGATAAACTGGGCTTCCATTCAAGTTTTGTCACACAAGCAATGATGGATTAGAAGGGCTGAATAGAAGTGTCAAAACATGATTAATTTTTCTTCAGTATCACATAACATGTTTGCATACATACTTAAAACAGAAAGTGTTTTTGTTGATGAAGTAATTCAGCAGTAAATAATGGAAATGCATTTGTCAGATGGATCTGGCAGGGTATGGTGGCTCAGTCACACAGTCCTATCCTCAGTTCACACATGGACGGAAAATAATGCAACCTCATTGAATTTTTTAGTTTCTCACAATAATCCACTGAAGCCAATGCAAGAAAAGTTTGAGTTTGGAGTAAAGTTGCTTTTGATAACAAATGTTGCCAATGAAACATCAACTTCCCTGAAATATCACATCTGCTGTTCCTGAAATTAATCTCCAGCTATCATGGTTGTAGAGCCAGTAGTTGGAGTGTACGAGCGATACCATATGAATTATAATAAAAAAAACATTACTTTGGATAGCAAATAATCCACGTTGGTGTAATTTTAAGAGTTGAAGCCTCTCTCTTCTGTCTTTTTGTAAAAAACAAAAACATACATATGTTTGTTAATTGAGAAGACATTATGGCAGGCCACTGAATTAGCACAGAAAAAATGTGATAGATAAAAATCAGTCACTATACTGACAGCATGTGAAATGATTTCAACACATGAAAATATCTTATTTCTAATTCTTCTATACTTTAAAACAGAGTATTTAATTTATTTTTATAAAACCTAAACTTATTTTTGGATTTATTTGCATTCGAAGTGTCTCATATCCACTGCTTAGCCATCATTTTCTCCATTATACCCCTCCATGTGCTTCTTTTCATGATTTTCCAACATATCTTTCTTGAGAAGACATGATTGTCCACATCTTTCCTCCCAGCAGTTACCCAATTTGCCCTTAAACAATTAACCTTTTCAGACACCCTCCAAACATAAGCACTCCTTTCTGAGTTCTGAATTCTGTAGTAACAAGGATGGGCGCTGCCTTATGTCTGGGAAATGTAATCATACACATACAGACAAAAATAGATGACAAAATGCTTGGAAACACCCTGTCTCAAGTGTTACAATAATGATTTCAGCCACACAGGGTTGTCTGTCCCCAGCTCTAAAACCTCATTCCTCCAAAACAACCACAACAAGGAAAATAGCAGTCAACAGCAGAGAATCCTCCATGTGAATTGAAATTTTCACCAAAGGAGAATCTGAGTTGTTCTAGCTTGTATGAGACGCAGGAAGAATGGCTGTCTTCTTGACAGAGAAAACAGTAAACACGAGCCTGAAAGAATTGTTTAGTTTTGAGTTAATTATGGTCCAATGAGGCTTGACGCATAATTTCACACAACAAGTGGGATCTGCGTTGGGAGCCAGACACGTTGACAGTTAGTCTTATGAATGTAAATACATCGAGGCCTGAAAAACAACATCAAAGCAGTGGTGCCTCATGAGTCAGTCCCTGTGGCCTCACAGAACAGATGCCCTGTTGAAAACAACTGTAAGGGCGTTGAAAAACTTCACCTAACACCAGAGGTGGACAGAGTACACAACTTCACTACTTGAGTAAAAGTACAGATACTCCTTGTCAAATATTAGTCCAATACAGGTAAAAGTAGCTTCGACAAAATATTACTAAAATAAACGTACAAAAGTATTTGCTTAAAAAATTACTGAAGTAATAAAGAATCCCTCAAGAAATATTGTCATTATACAATACACCAATGCAATTCTGCTACAGACATGTTTATAGGTCAAAAATACCTTCAGTTAAAGGGGCCCTACAAGAACCAAGATCCATGTCTAGTTCCTCCTCTGTCTCCTTTTATGATACTACTTCTTTTCATAGATTCAGGATGACGGCAAAAAATGGAGGTGAGAATTAGTGAGTGAGAGTCGCGGCTCCACACTTTAGCTAGCTCAGCTTATGCTAGTGTAAACTTGTAATCTGTAAACCTGAGTGCAAACATGATGTTTCATCAGAATGTAGGTGATTTATTTCCTCCATGCTTTCTCTAACTGAGCACCATAAAATATTTAGCAAATGTTAAACCATGTGGAAGTCTCACAGACACACAGCTAGATGGTATTCATGGCTTTCTTTCTATAGGGGACCCGCAGACCATCAAGGTTTGATAGGATTTGTAGTGTTTCTGTGTGGCTGACCATGGCATAAACACAACTCTGATGGCATTCTTAACCTGATGTGTTAATCTACTGTATATGGATTTGTGGTTTTGACTGTGTCTGTGTGTTCTGCTGAAGTGATTCTACAAACAGATTTGTATGCACCCTTATCAGATTTGTAAAATGTGGCCACAGGCATACTGGCTTGAAATGTTTATGCTCATGACAAGTCAGAACCATCTTGTATACACATACAGCCTGAAGCTCGGGCACATGTGTTAAAGCTCAACTGTTGTGTGTATGTGTGTGTTTGCATTAATGTCTCTGAAAAAGATCCACTGGATAAAAAAAATATATTAAATTTGAGATAGCTGCATGCAACAATGTGGGGGCTAAGCAGCTGAGCAGGCTAGAGTTGCTATGGCAAAGGAGTGTTACAATGTCAGGTATATGACATACACTATCAGGAAGTGTTATGGTAAGCAACTAAATGTGCTGAGTTATCAGCCAATTTCTTGTTTGGCAGCTTCAGTGCCAATTATAGCACAACCTGGCAGTCAGAGTTGTCTTGGGCATCCTCAGAAAAGGGGTCCCAAGGCCATGTACCAAGTTCAGTTTTGAGAGATGAAAGCTTTGTTGAGCTATGAGCTCAGTTCGTGGTTTGCCACCAATGTCGATTTATGGGTTTTGGTCTGAATAACAATAACACGTTGAAGCTGTGATTTACAGAGGAGTGGCGCCATGGAAGCGTGCTGGGCCCATAACCTAGATGTTGATGGATTGAAACCACCCTCTACAAACAGCCTTTTAACAGCAGCTAGTTGTTCACTATCTACTGTTCATCAGATTCGAAGATGACTTCATTACAAGAATAACAATGCGACACTGAAGCTTTACTTGCTGCAGTGGAAGAAGGAATATTTTCAATCTGGAAGAAACGCTGTGGTGTCACAGTTGGCCTAATGGATAAGGCATTGGTCTGTTCCACCATGTGTTTATTGTGTTCCTGCTCATTTGATTTGTTGTCTCATAAGCCCCAGTGGCCTAATGGATAAGGCACTGGCCTCCTAAGCCAGGGATTGTGGGTTCGAGTCCCATCTGGGGTGATTTACAGCAGAGTGGCGCAGCGGAAGCGTGCTGGGCCCATAACCCAGAGGTCGATGGATTGAAACCATCCTCTGCTAACTGCCTTTTAGCAACAGCTAGCGGTTCAGTATGCACAGCCCTTCAAAACTGTGTCGCAATTGAAGAAGTCGCTTGAGCATTTAGACTGTGCTCAAGTGCCATCTGAGGGCAAACACAGCTAAGTCCAGTTCCTGCAGCAGAAAAGCTATGATGTGGTACAAAAACCCCACAGAACTATGTCAGTACAACAGGCACTAATTTTTGACGTTTCAGGAATGCTACATGGTTAGCATTAGCATTAAATACCATCTGAGGACAAACAGCTAAGTCCACAACACTCTTGCTTTAATCGCCTGTTCCAACATGTCTTCATTGGTGTTCATTGTCATGGCTAGTGCCTGGTATCCCTGTGTCCCAGTGGCCTAATGGATAAGGCACTGGCCTTCTAAGCCAGGGATTGTGGGTTCGAGTCCCATCTGGGATGATTTACAACACAGCACAACACAGCAGAGCAGTGCTGTGATTTCTGCAATGGAAAGCCAATTAACTAGTACAAAAAGTCTGTAGAAATGTGTTGATCAGACAGTATCAACATCCGACTGTACATCCGAAGTAATGCAGCCTCTTACTGTATGCTTGCCTTCTCTACTCCTAAAGTAAGAAGAGCCCTCATTTTTTTCCTGGGGGAATAGCAACCATTTAATTCAGTGAAAGACAATTTATACAAAAACAATTTGTGAACAGTTACAGGGCAACATGATATTCTGATTCTAAATACAAAATAGGAAATAAATAACCAAAGGCTTGTCGTCTCTGCCCCTCTCTTCTATCCACGCCCAGCACCACTTATTTTAAGTCCTCTGTCTGTTGTCAGGATGTCTTTCCCTGGATTCATAAACTTGACCTTCTATCACCTCCAACAGTGACTTTGATGAAACAGATGCCGGCTTGGATGCTGCGTTCACGAAAACTCTGAACCGAAAATTCCATGTAGCAACTTGTAAATTTCCGACTTCTGATATAGCGTTCATGCTACAGCTCAACCCGGAGGAGAAAAAATAAGTTTGGCATATTTTCACCATTTGCTGGATGCTAAAATATGTGCAGCAGCCATTTATATTTATTTTGGAAGCAGTAATTTCCAATTTGACAACACAGAGCTCATTTTTTTTTTAATGTTGATCTTTCTTTTTTCTTTTTTTTTTTTTTATAAATCACAACCCAATGTTGTGAGGATTAGATCTCTGTACCTAAAAACTCCAAAAACAGGGGACCTCACTGCATTCAAACTTTAAATTGTGCATCTCATTTGACATCTGTATAAATGACACCGTCAGCATCACTAAAGTGTCACAATCTGCCCGTGAAGCTAAAATGTTAACATGATAATACAACAATAAATTGTGTAATACAGTCCAGAAGTGTGATCAGAAACATACCATGAATTGTTTTCAAGAAGTGGGACAGTTAGAAATACTCCATATTTGAATGTTCTTGCTTGGCCAGAATCTTTAAACCTCCTCTTCTGAATAAAATTTTGGTAACTGTAGTCTGTACTCTTATTGAGAATTTCTAAAAGCTCTCATTTGCTTGGAACAAATTGTGTTTTCTTCAGACTATGTGATCATTTCATTAGTACTGGCGGCTTGGCGAAGGTAATTTCTGTGGTGTTGGTTGCTGCTGACACCCTTGAGAATTTAGGCCTTGAAATTCTACACGACATTCAGGACTGAATACTAAGACTAATAAACAGAGGCAGCAGACAGTTGGATAAATTGAGGCTGAAATCCTATTCCAAGGGTAACACCTACATTAACCAGCTCCTGAACAAACACACACACTCTCTCGCACACACACACACACACGCGCGCATCCAATCGAAGGATACTGGCGCAAATCCTCAATAATGAATAAACCCACAGCAACTGAATGTTGAGACCAGTTGCCTTGGTTACCAAGGCTGAGGCACGAAGACAACCCAAGGTGACCGACAGGGCTGTTGATCACCGTGGTAACAGAGGAACCATGCAGACAGACTTAGCTACACTGCGGATATGGTTGACACTTCAAAGTTTCTTCAGCCTGTGAGCTCTCCATCACATCATAATATTTGAGCATTCGCACTCATGAAAACAAATGCACGGATGAAGTCTCTGGAATCCGCTCCTCTTTTATGAAGCCTTCAGTTGCAGTGCTCCAGCTGTGGATCTGACCAGCGGTTGGGGTTCTTCGGATGTGATTTGTTTTGCTCTGTATGTATGATATTTTCCTTTTCATTTTTGTGTGTGTACTCACGGAGCTGGTCGAAGTGTGTCTGTAACCCATCAGGTCCTGGGACTGAACACACCATACGAGCCTTCTGGAAGGTACTCCATTTATTTACTAAGCTCCTCTGACCACCGATGTCATTCTGCACAAAAAATAAAACAACACCCATCATCACTTCAGAAATATGAAAAAATTAAATTTTTTTAAATATATTTTATGTGAAATCTTGGCAGGCTAGCCACCAAAGAATCGAAAGTTGAATGGTACCTCAAAAAGCACATACTGCCAGCAAGACAGTCCACTCCTTATATTATTTCACTAATTTCTCACATCTCTTTACACTGCAAGACATGATATTTTCCAACACATTCATGAGTGAACCTTATTATGCTTTTACATGATCACAAAGCAAATTTTTCTTTTAAAAAGAGTGTTTGTAGAATTGTTTGGAGTTCACTGAATGCTGTTAGTTTAATGTAATAAAATCTATGCTGAAATTAAGTGACAGCATAAACAACTGATATGATTTCAAAATACTTTCCAACTTCCAACAAGCTGGACGACATATTCATGCAAACACACAAGCACGTGTGTCATGTGTGTCTATACATAGTCACATAAAGAACCATAGAGTAAAAACATTTGTAAGTTATTGCAGTGGAACATAAGGTACAATGAAGACACAGTGATAGTGACAAACAAATAAATAGTCCCCTTAAAAAACATAGCCATTTTTTATGTAACACACCTCAGTGGGTGCAGGCGCACACACTGAGCAGCACGTAGTAATTCTACATGCTCAGGCAAAGATTTTTGTAAACTACATGGAGACAGTTTCAGATATGAGCATATATATGCATACAGGAAATAGGAGTCTATCTTTTTCTAACAAACATAAAGTGTACCTTGCACACACGGGCCACTCTGGAGTAGAGCACCTTCCCACCAGCTCCCTCTGCCTCCTGAGCACGCTCAGTGAAGAACACATAGACCTTATCGTCTTCTGGGTTATCAGTTTCAGACAGCGGCGCAACCCGCACAAACTGGGCATCTGGAGAGAGAGAGATGCATGCACACATACACACACACACACAAAGACAAAGACAGAAATTATAAATCAACTGTTACATAAACCTATGCTGCTGATAGGCACGTAACATGCATGTAGAGGGCACAAGAAACAACGATAGAGCAAAAGGACCATAGAGGCAGAATTGACTTTTCAACCTTTATCTTCTTGTTATCAGTACAAGACAACAACACACTGACCTGATAAAAACACCAACCGGGCGTGTGGGAGATGGTTTTAGGAATTTGTTTTTGGAACAAAATATATTCAGCTTAGTTCAGGATATTCAGTTTACAAAATAAGATGTCAAGAGAAAGAGGGTTGCTGTGGGATAATTGGTTTGATTGATTTTTACTTCAAATGAATCCCTGAAAACTGGGCTGTAAGCAGTGCGCCACATGTTTTAGTTTTCACACATCATGACTCACAGTTTAGTCAGGATGGGTAACCATGAACATGCACTGAAGTAAATAATCAAGACAAATGTTTACTAACATATACAGGTCATTTCATTTGCTGTTTTTCTGGAAGGAAAAATATCAAATTGAATTGTCAATATTTGCTGATTTCTAAAGGCAACCAGTCGGCTCGAAAATACTGCAGTGGTTTCCACTGTAACTCAAGGTTCAATGTTTCTTTTCTATTTGAACATTTTCTGAACTTACCTTGCAGCCAGGTGGACTCATACTGCTCAGTACGGATGACATGACGGCTGCCGAGACTACGGAAGAAGGCAGAGTCCCTGCTCATAAAGTCTGAAGTGATCCCAGCGTACAGCTCTCCATCTTCACAGAATAACATGAATGGCAGAATTTTTTGTTAAAGGACGAAGTTCTTGGCAAACATTGTGTAGGTATACAGACAAAACATGATTCATTGATAACAGAAACTGAATAAATACTTGTAATCAAGTATATAATGTTATATACAGAATAAACACACATTAATTCAATATTTTTACTAACGAAGTCCGGAATGGGCTGATATTTCAACAGAGGGCGTTTTATAGCATTGCAACCACAAACCCACATCTTATTTAGTTGTTTGTTTGTTTGATTGAATGACTGATTGCACATTCAGATGATTCTTTCCTGCCCACAGGCTGTCTTTTCTCAGGAGAAACTAGAGCATGTGATCACTCACACCTACATAAAACCTCACAAACTTGCGGTGGTTCCTGTTCTGTAGTAAGTTGATGGGGAATAGGCGGTCCACTCACCAACGACAGTGGAGGCTGTTTTCTGAAACGGATCATACGGACATTTCCCTTTCCCACACTCTGTCTGGCTGTAGGACAGAGTCTGATGCTCTGACTGGCCAAAAAAAAAAAAAAAAAACAGAAACAGAGGTCATTAGGACAGACTGAGAGAAAATCAGCTGGACATTAGGAGGCAGACAGACAGGCCGTGACCTCAAGTCAAGTCAGTGATTTAATTTAGAAATTCTTTTTTTACCCACTGTTTCTGTTAAATAAGCAAAAAGCACTTTTCATATATAAATACACACAACCACACACAGACACACGCACAAACTAAAGAGCATGCACACACACACACACACACACACACAAAGGGTAAGCAGCTAATATAGGGTAATTAGGCTAAGTGTTAGGATTTTGAAATGTGTGAAGTCCAGCCTTAAACTAGTCAGCACCACCAGCTACTCTAAGTACCACGTCTGAACTTCTGCTCTGATCTCACATGGCCTTTCATGGGATTAATCATTGGCTGACAAACACACACACACACACACACACACACACACACACACACACACACACACACACACACACACACACACACACACACACACACACACACACACACACACACACACACACACACACACACACACACACACACACACAGCTGAATAGCCATCCCCAAAATCCCACACAGATTTAAACCTCTCATCGATGAATGCAGACACACACCGACATATCTGAGGAAATTTAGGGTCATTACTTATTTCTAACAAAATGATAACCCACTGTGCATAAATTCTAAGTATTCAATGCTGTATGAAGGAGATACACTTGGGGTCTAGAATTACACTTAAATTGTATTTAACATAAAAATGTCAAATCGCCCCCAACCACAGCCTCAATGACAAAAGGTACATTGTGTATATTACAGGCAGATGGCACAGGGTAATGCCTGGTAGATATATGTGTATAGGGGCAGACACTACACATTTCAGCCGCTGATAGGCCTGTGTATGGGGGCTGTGGCGTCAAGTTGGAACACACACACACAGGACAGTGGGTGGTAGGAACAGCGGTCACCTTTAAACCTTTCATTGTTTTATTATTTCCATTTAGTTGATCGTATATCAAATTACTTGACAATGGCTTTCAAGCTAGTTAGCAGAAGAGCTTTTGGTGGTTTGGTGATGAGGTGGGCAGGAGAGGCGCTGTACTTGGAGGTGCTTGGAGATATCACACAGAACACTATATTTAATGTACTTGCACAAAGACATGTTTAGGCTTTGGTCTAATATCCATTTAACAGCAAATCTACCTTGCATATTACTTTATCTCTTGATTATTCTCTTTTCAATGAACTGGAATCATGTCCGCCATGGAGTGTTATGAGTGGACCTACATATGTTACTAAAAGTTATCGTAAATGTTGGTAGTATTAAGGAACATGAAGTTTTGGTTTGGTGACTCCCCTAGTTACTGTGATGGATGGAAAACTTTATACTAAATGTAATGAAATGTAATGAAATGAAATGATTATTTGTGTGTTTAAATGTGCTTGCAGTAATACCCGTTGGAAAACTCCAGTAGCTATGAAAGCACAGCGTGGATTGAATGCCCCAGTGCCACAAACGTACAGGTGAGTCTGATTAAAGGGCTGCAGAACTCGCAGGAAGTTAGCGCACTCCAGCTGGAACAAGAGAGAGACACATTCACAGAAAGACAAAGTGAGATATAATGAGGATGTCTACTTTTGGTATTGTGGTTTTATTGTTTGTATAAATTGGTTGAATTTCCATTCCATCTTTACAATATTAGTAGAGCAGTAAGTGGCATTGAATGATTGAAAACATGACCTGCATGTTTCTCAGTAGGTTCTGTTGCATAAGTAAAAGTATAACTTGGTGCCAGAGATTTCATGTGAGCAACCTGATGAGCATCACTTTTTTTTTTCCCCTCTCTTCTTGCTTGTAAAAGTTTGTCCATTTTGTCCATTTTGTCCTGACCACGTTGTTCTGTCAGTGTAGCTAACCTGAATCTTGATATTCATCTACTCTGTTTGTTTATTGTTTCAAAATGAATCAGATTCATTCAACTGTAGCTCCGCTATAGATTGTAATCTAACGTGAATCTGCCTTTCTTTATTGTTGCAGAACTCCTACTGTGTGGTAATCTGAAGCTGCAGCAGGCATTGAGGAAAGGATGAAATAAGATGATATGACCAGTCCTGTAAACCACTGATCAACGTCTATGTTCATACACTTCCTTATTAACCTTATAACTTCTTGTTATAGATGTTATGGCACACATTGTTCTGCTAATGTGGTCTGGTGTGTTTATGTTTGTGTGTGTCTTGAGTCACCTCTGGATCCTTCCCAGCCATGAGGCATTCTTGGACACGGTCCGGGCTGGCTGGCCAGTACAGCTGCAGACAGCAAGTGAAGGAGATAAAGAAAACAATGAAGAGGAGAAAATTTCAAAACAGTTTTTATTGTTCAGTCTTCATTTCTGCCAAAAGGCTTTTGGCCCTGGCAGTTGCTTTATGAGCAGCAGAGCAGCAACAGACAACAAAAAAATTGAAATCTGGAAAGAGAAGGGCAGGAAGAGAAGAACAACATTATAATGTTTTGTTAATGTCCCATGTAGGTTTGAAACTGTGAGGCAGCATCAGTGAGGAGAAAATGAAAACCAAATGCTAATGTAGAGTCGAGCTGTCAGAGCAGCAGTGATAGTGACTAAATGACGAAGTAATCCAACATTTGATTTTGATTTTATGTATGAAGCAATCTGGTGATTCATAAGATTTAGACTTCTACGTAACAAAAATAATTCCAGTTGTGCTATTAGTTTTGCCATCGCAGTCAACTATTTGATGTGACTGTAGGTGTACTAGGGTGTCCGTGGTTATATTCCTTTTTAATCCTGGTCACAAAGAACAGTGGGACGCATCGCATATATGGCTCCAGACTCAGCCGAAAAGGTTTCTGCTTCAGTCATGCCTCTCTAATTCATTTATTTGAGTTGCCAAAACCTAATAAGAATTGTATATTTTCCCCATTATTCTAAAAGAGCAGCACTCCAGCTGGGACACAAAAGTGTTGGATAATTTGTTTTGGTTAGACAGTTTGCCCACACAGTAGCCTCCATACATGACTCAAGTCTTTTTCTCTGACATCAGTCAACCCACAGGCCATTTTAATATACTTTATATGATCTTTCTTTAACATTCAACTTGAGCTCTTTTCACATTACTGCCAAAGAGTTACATTAATGACGCTTTTGAAATACAATACAATACTGTAATGCGCAAATGAGACAAGCAATGAAATGTGTCAAAAGTCACAAGTGAAGTAGAAGTTGCTTGAGCTCTTGCTCAGGGGCTGATATGAAAAAGAGAGTCAGTGCTTTGGAGAAGGCCTGAAACAGATTGGAGGCAGACTATCACCAAATCTCATGTGTCCACATTTTCAACATGTCTGGATTAAAGTGTATGAATATGGTCCACATTTTGTGTTTTGGAATCAGCTCCCACTTGTTTCAGGCCTGTTTAAATTTGACAGTGAAAATTGAGAATAAATGACAAAATAATACAAATCATAATCTAATCAGAAAATGTAGTGGAGTAAACTCCCCAAAAGTAACCTAATAGCCCATTAGAACTAATGCAATTAAAACAATGTGATTATCTTTAATCAGTCTATAATAGAAACCCTGCTTTCACAGGAGATGTAAGGGAGAAGGAAATGTGGGAAGACAAGAGAGGCGAAGAGAGGGGAAGAGGTGAGGCTGAGTATCAGATGGCAGATACGTGACTAATCAAAATATTTCCTGACTCAGTCATTCCATCAGAGACCACAATGGTGAATCAGAGATTGAATCGATATGGCATTCGATTGTCCTCAGTTATCTGTAAATACCACTGAATCTAAGTTTACTGAAGGAAATGCACACATTTTTAGTTTAGCTCACATGACTTTAAACTGAACAAACAAGGATCACTAATAGTGAAAGAACGACATGCGAACTGTGCATGGGTGTTGGTCTTAACAGAAATCCTGAAATTCTAGTCTTCAGTCTAAAAAATGTGACACCAGCTCTCCGAACGTGATTAATCATAACTGATGGCGCGTTCAGGAAACAATTTCTGGATGGCCAGTAATTGCTGCCTAACGCAGTCATTCCTGTAGAGCCAAGATGATCAGATTAGATAAAACAACTCATTCGCCCTTATCACCAAGCACCAACTGACAGGAACATGGACCACCAAAAGAGGATTCTCACCAGGTGAGGACACCAGGTTAATGGAAATACACCCCTCTGTGAAAAGCATGCTGGCTGCCAGTTTACACAACATAAAAAGAAAATGTGGGTTTCTGAAAAACGAATTACCAAAAAATCAAAGAAAGAAAGACATTTTTTTACAATCTTAACTCTAACGCTATGGCAGCAACAAAAAGGAACGAAAAGGAACTCAAACCCTTGGTGACCCTTTGTGTAATGTGGGTTGCCAGCTGCATCAGTTCGAAGGAATGTGCTGAGGGTTTAGGTCCGATCAAAATAAAATGTGACAGATGATAACAGGGTCTTCTTCAGCACACTGTCATGAGCCGGGCTGGCTTGCGGGAGCTGGTTGACTGTTCAGTTTTTCACCTCTGTGGTAGGTTTTAAAGTGATGATAGAGATGTTGAAATAATAAAATTCGGCATCACTTAGTTTCAAGAAGAACTGATAAGGAGCTCTGCATGTCAGTAGCAAAGAAAATAACAAGAAATGTGAAGAAATGGCTCAGTGAGAGGTTTTAACACCACAAGGGAAAAAACTGCACACAAGCTGGAACGGCATAAACAGACTATAAATACTGTAAGTACAAATATATAACTTTACTGCCCGCACAGAGCTGAGTTACGAGTTGACTATGACTATCAATCCTTTTGTTGGCTGACTGCCTGGCTGAGTGGGTGGCTGGCCAGCTTGACTGCTGTCTGTCTGTCTGTTGGTCTATTTCACTGGCTGTTTGTCCGTTTCTTTACCTGTTTAGCTCTCTAATAGCTTGCGTGTAAGTCTGACTGATGAGAGTATTGATTTGATCCAGCTAGTTATGAAAAGGCAGCACCGTCACTGCCCCTGTTCTGACCCTGAAATGAACTTGACCGGCTGACAAACCATCTTCATGTAAGTCTGACTGTGTCTGGCTGTCCGTTAAGGCTGCAGCAGGAAAGTGGATACAGTGGGAAAAATGTTTTAACCTTTATTTAACAGCCATGGGTTTTA
Source organism: Echeneis naucrates (assembly GCF_900963305.1). Classification (NCBI taxonomy): domain Eukaryota; kingdom Metazoa; phylum Chordata; class Actinopteri; order Carangiformes; family Echeneidae; genus Echeneis; species Echeneis naucrates. The sequence goes on along the minus strand of NC_042517.1, from coordinate 8,150,789 downwards.
TTTTAAGAGATTAAAATTTGTTAAATTTTGCGCACAGATTTTTATTCCCATGTATCTGCGTTTATGCCTGCTGCAAATCTTGGTTCAGGCTTTGATGACTATTGATACTGTTGACACTGATGATGATTAGATGAGTGACATGCACTCGCAAGAACTTCATCAGCTAAATTAAAAGAGGGCTGATCTGACAGTACGCCTCCTGCCTCAGTGTTTGAAGCAACATATAAATGAGCTTCACTTTATTGATGCCATGTAAAACTCCTGGTCATTAAAATGTCAATATAAAAACAACACAATTCACCCGAGAAATCAGAAAAACAAAATTGTGCAAAATAAATAAGGAAATAGGAACTCTATTCATAACTTTATCCAGATATCAGACGTTTCTCTCTAACAGAGCAGCAGCTGTCCAGCGTCAAATGCTATTCTGTTCGGCAGTGATAATGGACAGTAGTAATGGTAGGAATGCAAGTAATGTGCTGAAAATGATTTGTGGTCCGACTTAGTAAAATCCTGTGTTTCTGGAGATGAAAAGAGTTTATGATGGTAGGAAGCAGAGAAGGATGTGCATTTCTGGAATAAAGGTGAGGGACTCTGGAAAGATAGACGATCAGAGGGGATATTAGTCAGAGGGATGTGACTTTCCGCTTCCTCAAATCACTAGTCATGACTGACACATCAGTTTTCTGGCTTTACTGTCATGTGTATTTCATGGCTATCTCCATGCATATATCTGTTGTATGTCTATATTGTAGCTCGTCTCATGGAATGTGAATGTTTGTGTGTGCGTCCTTCACTTCCAACCTTGCGTGGGTTCTGTGTTATGTCATCCAGGCTCGTAGACAGCAGGTTATCTTTCATGGCCACGTACAGACGCCTCCCGTCTTCATCAGGCAGTAAGGAGTGCAGATCTCTGGCCTCCAGGGGCAGCGTCAGCAGGCGGCCATTCTGGATCAGCTCTGGTAAAGGAGGACAAAGACAGAGAGTTTGATGTTTGTTTACTCTGTGGTTTTCCCAAATTATGTTAACAAAGTACGAATAAGTAATACCCAACAACCCATTTCATCAATTTTTGAATGGGCTTTGTAAATTTTATCTGCATGTCCATTATGCTGAAAGTGGGAACTGTTGATTGTTGTAGCGTGATAAGAGCTTTAGCCATTGTTGTCTTTGTTATACAAGAAGTTATACACCTTCTGAGCAGTGTTATATTCCTAAGGCAGACTGAATGGCTGATGAGGTTAGTTGGTTACAATTCCAACTTCAGCAGAAGAAAAGTGTGTCACAAGAAAAAAATTAAAAAATAAAATATCACTAGAAAAAGTTTGTCTGGGCTCCTAATCGTCATCCTGTCACATGTACATCTAAAGATCATTTTAGGTTTATAATTTCATAATACAAAATATGAAATAATAAATTGTTGTTTAATGGGAAAGTATGACGCAGAGTAACTTTCCCACACCTGTGCCATCAACATATTACATACACACTTGTCAGTTGTTTGTCTTCCTTCCTCTTATCACACTGTATACTCAGGTAAAACTGCAATGTATCCTTTGCGGATAAACAAACACAGACACTCACACTTGAACACAGACAAGGCTTACGTGCACTACATCTCTAGACAGATTGTATGATATCGCATGATTCTGAAAGCACAGATAACGAAGTGCACAGATGTAATGTTTTTAAATAATTGCACTCTTTCACCATGTAAACTATGAAAACTATGGTGCGGGAGATGGGGCTGATTGCGGAGCAAGGATATCAATTGCACGTCTGTCTGTCTTGTGTTAACTTTCGTATTTTAACTGCAAAGTTCTCTTTAGCGAATTGGACTTGGCATCAGCCTGTAAAGCCAAGCACAGAAACATATAGACGTTAAAGACGCAGCAGGCATAATTTCACACATTGCCAGCCCCGAATAGCAGTGAGAGGCAGAAAGCACTTATAAAAACTGTGCCCATTATGTTATTAAACCACAAATGGTATGTTATTGATAAGCACCCTTTCCATTGTGCAATGCTGTGTACCATAAAGGGCAAGAGACAGAGAAATGCATTTTCCGTGTATGAAGTGTCTAAACCAGACCCCAAACCTCCATTCAGCTAATAATCGACATACATTGTAGCCCAGTGAAGCTGCAACACACAATTTTAGTTCACTCATGGGAAAGATTTAAAGACCAAACGAATAATTTATCACAAGGAACCAAACTCAGCCTTTAATAGACAGCATTTGTGTAGTTAGGGTTAATTCAAGTGGCACCCACTCATGTGGATGATGTGATGGATAACGCGTCTCACACGCACATCATGTTTCCTCATGCATTTAAATCAGAGATACTGATTTCCCTTGCAGAAGAAAATCTGACCTGCTGTTCATTACACTTACTTGTAGTACTACTGCAAAGCTGTGAATTTATGCGCAAATCCAGCTTTACATAACAGAGCTACATTGAAAGCAGTTCATGTCTCACTTTTGACGATTTTCAACCAATGCAATCCTGTGATAGAAAACTGACTAATTTGTTATTTTCTTTGTGCACGCAGCACTGCTGAGGAATCTGTCTCCATCAGATTTCAGTGCAATCTGATCAGATCTAAAGTTAAAACCTGTTGCACTTCTTCTTGAAAGATTTTCTGATTTTCTCATGCTCAACGTATATCAGCGTTCCAGATCTGTGATTAGTATACATTACCTTGCATAATGCACAAAGATAAAATATAACATTATATTATATATAAGCCTCTGCTTTATCCGTCACATTTACATCCCAACCAACTTGGAAAGCACATCAGGTTCTTTGTTCTGTCTAATGAAGCATCTCTGTCGCTTTTGCCCTGACAACCTTTCCCAAGGAACACATAGCAATCATCTAAATTGCAGCAGACTGGGATGTGGTGAGCCCTAAAAAAACACTGATGAATGACTGAAAACATTCAATACCCTGCAGTAGCTGTTCTTTATATGCTATACATCATTTTAGTTGGCTTTTAGAAAGATGAAAAAAAAGGGACATTTCACAAAAGCCCCAAAACAAGCAGCCTTAGAGATGAATGAAAGATGATGAGCAGTGACGATTAAGAAGGTACCAAAATAATAAAATACTGACTGAAGGAAATGAGCTGAGACCAGGGAGGAATAGAACACAATGATGAATGGTTAGATAAAGTGCTAAGAAATATAGGGGCAGACTCAGGTGAGGAAAAGGCCACAATTACTCTGAGTATACTTGTAGTTGTGTCAAATTAGTAGCTGTGAGGTAAGAACGACCAGAGGACCATTTAAACTACAAAATAACCACACAACTGACCTGCTGAAGAAAGACTTCCTGCTCCCATCTGCAATAACTCAGGTGACTACAGCAAAATTATTTTGTAAACAAATAACATTGAAACATTTCCGGAAGTGGCAATGGAGAGGTAATGGCCCTAATTGTCTAGCTTCAAGAAATCTCTTCATTGTATTGGACTAACAGAGAAATGATTCCCTTTTGTAGTTGAATCTGAGCATGGTGACTCCCAGAGTTTAAAGGACATGTCCATCCAAGAGGAAACCCAGGGCCAGTAGAAAGCATCTGGAATGTCTTCTGTTTAGGGCTGTCAGTCAATGTTTAAAATTCAAATAAATTTAATACGCAACTTCATAATGTCCTTTTCTTTGGTTTGTTGGTTTGGTACACAGATGACAACTATCTATGCATCCTATGTTTAGGTGTGTTGACTTCCTGCCCTCAGGTTCTCCAGTGTGCTGACAACAACAACCCTGACCTGATCATTTGCCCCTGTGCCTTATTGGCTTCCCCTCCCCTCAACTGGATAAGCTCTGCGTTCTGTGCCTGTCTTTGCCAGTTCTTCTTGTGCGTCCTGTCAAGTGTTCCAGCTTTTGTCTCGCCTAATGATTTTTGGATCTCTGCCTCTTGGACCTCGTCTCAGCCCAGCCCTTTAGTACTTTCACTTTTCTGCTTCCCTGGCTTTTGACCCTCGTCTGCCTTTTTGCCTCACACTAATAAACAGTATTCTTGTGAACTCGTACTTGTGAAGTTGTGCATTTGGGTTCTTGGATCCTTGGCCCTGATAGTACGGACTGGCTGAAATGGACTCGGCCGACTCTGATCTGATGCACTCTACCCTCTGAGACTTGTTCATCATGACAAAAAGCTCAACATCATTTCCCCAGGTCTCCGTCATCTTACTGCTGTGAAAGAGAGTTTGCAGTCATCAGTAGGGAATAACACTGCACTTCTCACAGAGCAGCTCCCCCGCTTTTCTCCTCATCTCATCTGGCACAACCTGATAGATTCTCAGGAGATCCAGCTAATTGTAGGGCATTTTTAGATCAGCATAAGCTGCACTTTGAATTTCAAGCACTACAATTTTCCCCTGAGTGGTCCAAGAATTCCTATATCCTTTCCCACCTGTCAGGTAGAGCTGACAGTGTTACTTGGGCTACTGCCAAGTGGCGTCCCAATTCCCCGGTATGCTCATTGCTGCAATTTTTCATACACAGCCTTTGTAAAATTTAAATAAAAAATGCCCCCCAGGCAGAGAAATTGCAAGAGCACTCTTTGCCCGATGTTAGGGCAAAGCCAGAGTCATGGACTCTGTGATTGAATTCCAAACACTTCCTGGCAGCTGATGGAAGACATCCTCCCTATTGAAGCACTTATTCCAAATCAAAGATCAGTTGACAACACTTGAGTTGCTGCTGAGCTGACATTGATTCCTTCATATTTTTCTTCACTAAGCTGGATAAACACCTGAGAGAGTGAGAGGAAAAAAAAAAAATAGGAGCAATTACTGTTCCAGGTCCTGTTTGTCTTGTACACCGTCTGACTCATTCCCTAATACCCATTTGACGGCGCCATCACCAGTCACAGACTCACTAGATTTCTCTGAGGTCCCAATGACTTTAAAGAAGTTTTCTGTCAGGCTAAGGCAACCACATTACCATCACGCCACCTTTACGACCTCCCTGTTGACCTCATGCCTGGGGCTATGCCCCCTATGGGCCGTCCCCAGTTCCTGTCTGAGCCGGAAAGACAAGCTGTGAAAGACGAAGTTGACTCATCCTTAAAAGCAGGCATCATCTGGCTGTCTTCCTCTCCTGCTACTGCATAATTTTTCTTTGTAGAGAAAGAGGACAAGTCCCTGCGTCCTTGGATCAAATACTGTGCGCTCAACAATATCACCGTAAGGAATAGGTACCCTCTCCCTTTAATCTGCTCTGCTCTTCAGCTTTAGTAGGGTGCCTATGTATTCAGTAAACAGAATTGCAGGAACGCGTACCACATCGTGAGAATACAGGAGGGGGGTGCGTGGAAGAGGGAACTCAGCACACCCACAGGACAATGTGAATACCTGGAAATTCCCTTTGCACTAACCAATGAACCTGCTTTTTTCCAAAATCTGGTGCTCAGACACATTATCAACCAAATGTTTTTTTTTGTTTATCTCTGACATTATGATTTTTTTTTTCTTGATCACAAGACTCATGTTCAGCAGGTGTGAGATGTTTTCCAGCGGCTGCTCCAGCATCAACTCTTTGTTAAGGTTTAAAAGCGTGAGTTCCAGTCTTCTGTATATTTTCTGAGATTCATCATTGAAACAAATTTGTTTCAGACAGACCAGGAGAAGGTGAAGACTGCAGTGCTTCGCTGGCTTTTGACCCTCGCCTGCATTTTTGCCTTAGACTAATGAGCAGTATTCTTGTGAAGTTGTGCCTTTGAGTCCTTGGTTCCTTGGCTCTGACAAACTCACAATCTCAGAAACTGCAGGTCTACGGACATACTGTACTGGCTCTGTTATCATTTCAACCACCACTCATCTCTATAAACGATCACAAAACCCAAGATTCCAACAGTCTACAAAAGTTTGTCACAATTATTGGCCTTAGGTCTATTAAGCTAATATACTATATACTGTATATACTGTATAATAGTATTGTACCTGAGTATTATATTTAGGGGCCAGCTGCTGCTTACTCACCATTTCAGCTCCACATAGTTGCACAAACTTGCATTTTCTTACTTGATTAACTTCAAGGACTAACGAGCAGTGAGTGCCGAGCTTGAGACATTTCTTCAGATGTCTAACTAATTTACAGAAATCAGAAGAACGTGTCGCAACATATCTAACACAGCAGGATGACAGGTTCCCACAACTGTGCCCAATTAGAAAGCTGCATGCTGTGCGCTCACGTGATTTTTGCTTACAGTTTCTAGTTGGTATGTAATTATGTGATCCCAGCATCAGTACATATTACATCGGCAGGGTCTACTTTCCTTTTTCGGACCAGAAATTTATGATTTCACCAAAAAAAAAAATTATTTTGTTTCATTTGAGCAATGCATTTCATCACTGCATGTTTTTCAACATATAAGATATTTATTTTTCAATGTGCACATATCCCATAAACTCAATAAGCGAGGCTGGGTAAAATAGCACTGACAGATCAAGTCAAAACTGGAGGAGAAGGAGATGGGGAACCGCAGTGGCAGGAAGAGAATATGACAAAAATGACATGGCAAAGTGACAACAAGATGAAAACAGTCTGATTGGTGAAGACTGGTATGAGATGAAAATGGGAAAAATGTCAAAACATGACATGATGATAGACAAGTGAGGAGGGGAGGAGGGAGGAGAGCAGATTGAAAAAAAATCCTGGTGGAAGGACTTAATAAATATTGATGGATGATGAGGATGAGTGGGAAGAAAAACGGACAAGATGGGTGGGGGGGTCAATAAGGGCAGAAGAGGCTCATGCCTGTAAAAATTGTGTTGCATTGACCGTGAGTTGGTTAATGGGAAAATGGGTGAATTGAACAGGAGGTGGAGCCAACTGAAAAAGGAGGATGAGTAGCCAAGATCATGAAGGACAATTGTAGTGTAATAACAGGGTAAGAAAAATTTGGTCAGGTGGGTGGATTGAAGATAAGTTGCAGGAAGAAGACGCGAGATGAAAAAAAAATTAGATGAGGCAAAGAAGAAAAATCATCTGTTGACAGGATAAAAGATGATGGATGGATGGGGCGTGAAGGAAAGAGCAGGGAAGACAGCGTGATGGAGGGAGGAAGGGAAAATTGAGTGGTACAGATTCACAGAAAAGGGGAAAAATAAAACTTTAAATTAGGTTGAAGAAGGGGAAGATGAGGAGGAGGAAGAAAGATGCTGGAGAAAGAAATTAGGGGAACGACGTCATGCTGAGAATCAGGTGAAAACACAAGAGATGGATGAGCAGACAGGAAATGAGGGGAGAAAGAGAGGAAAGGAAATGTGACTCAGTGGAAAGAGAGGTAATCTGAAACAGAAACACTCACAGTAGGAGAGTAAAGTTCTGCACACTAAAGGCAGATAGTAGAAATGAGTATTTAGCTCAGTGGGAGATTTCTGCTCATCACCCACTGGGTACTTTGTTAATATTCAACAAATGGTCAGAGAGGGAAATTGTTTTGCTTCACACTGATCCTTGGTTTCATTAATCTCAGCGGGTACATCAGCAGCACAATGAATTCAACCCGAATACTGAATTTCCTGATTATTTTGTTCAGGGTTTATGATTTAGTTGATCCCAGGTATAAATAATTCATGCAATATTCTGTCCTGCGTAATATACAGGGAAAAAGTTTTTGGTAAAAGCTGACAATTAGTTTTCATCTCTGACCAAATGGGTGCAATAAAATCACCTGTCATCTGAGGGCCAGCTGCTTGTGAGAGCCGCTCTCTTCACAGGGAATCTAAACCTGGTGTAGTTCATGCCTACTCAAGCATCTGGCACTTCATCTGAATTACTGAACGTTCGCCACAAGAGCAGTACGACCTTGCTTAATTCAACGCAAAGTGAAAAGCTCAGCTTAATTGTTTGTGAAACCACCTTTTCAATGGAAACACCAGCTACATTCAGCATCTGTTACCATCACAAGATCCTATTCAGTCAGACAGGCTGAACCTCAGCTCACATGATCACTTTAGACTGCATTATATCAACACTACTGCAAAGAGGATGACACCCAGGTCTGCTGGAGGGAACTGAAAGTGGCTTCGTCAACAAAGATATGCATCTCCAAAGATAGAAAATGGGTGCGATCAGTGAGTCAACAACACATGTTCATTACTGAAATGATAAATTGGTATTTAAGATTAACAAACAAACACGCTCAACAATCTCTGCATTTTATGACAACACATTTAGCGTTTTTGTCCAGCACACACACAAGCATTTTTGGGGAAATTATGCCAGTCAACAGTTGCTATCTTGACCTCCCAACGATGAATGGCTCTTATTCAGTATGAGAGAAAAAAAAAGCACATTCTTTTCTCCACCATATGTGCACAATCTCACACACACACACACACACACACACACACACACACCCCTTACTCAGTTGTGAAACACCAGCTGCACCCACTCCACCCTTACTCTCGGGACAGTTGCCTCAGCAACGGCAACCATGCCAACATAATTTGTGAGGGTGTGTGTGAGTGTGTATGGCGTGTTGAGGGGTGTCTCTTGGCCTTGCCTCTTTATTCCCCCAGCCTCACTCACTATGTCTCTCTCGCTCTCCCTCTCTCTCTCGTACACACACACACACACACACACACACACAGATGAATGATTTGGCTCAACATTTTGGCTAAAATATAGAGGGTAGTTTGGAATTATGCCCTGCTTTTCCAAGCTCAAAGCTCAAAGCCATTTAGTTAATGAAAGGGCACACAGACACACACAGATACACACACACACACACACATTCACACATACACAAACATGGATACCATCAATCACAAATATTTCCAGATATTTCAGGATGCAAGTGTTAGCTGCAGCCTGTCTATCTGTCCCTAACAACATTCAACAGGATGTTAACACAAACACCTGCCAAGACAAAATTAAATCTTCAGTCATTATCAACTCAACAAAGTCTCAGGAAGGTCATTAAATTCCCCTCATGCTCTGCAATAACTTCTGAATAGGTGCTTAAGAAGTCTTAGTGAAATCGCTAGTGAAAGTTTTAATATTCGTCTGAGGTGTTTTGTGATGCTTTTATCGACCCAGAGCCAATCTGCTCTCCAAGCCAGCAGCCTTTTTAGACACTCTGAATTAAAATTGATTTTTTAAAATAACTCTGAGCTCCCAAATGCTTTCAAATTGCACTGAAAGCTTTAAGCAATCTTAAACCAAAATAGCAAATTGTCATGCAGCAACGGAGAGGAGACACAAAGCAAAGAATAGAAAAAAATAGAAAAAAACTGAATAAAAACCAGTAAACATTTTGTATTGTGGGAAACTTGTTTAGGATTAAAGATGGGCTATAATTACATTCTCTAAGAAATCTGGGCAAAATACGGTAACTTCACTTTGAAAGATTCTTCAGAACTGATTGTTTTAATCCTCAAGCAATCCTGCAGTTTGTAATTTTGCTGGGTTTAACACAGGCCATTTAACTTCTCTAAAATCGTCAAACTTTCATCTTCCCACCAGTTATCCATGACACAAATGTCACTTACTTTACTTACATTATACTGGATACTAGTTACTTTGGTGTTAAATAGCTTTGCAATGGACAGTTTTGTTTTTAAAATGTAAAAACAATGCTACTATCATTCATATTATTAACTTAATGTTATACATAAAACTCAAAAAGCTAGATCATTGCTTTTCTCACTGAACACTAATCAAATTTAGACCAATTAACGCTTGTTCAGTATAAATATTAAACTTTTAATTATCATGAAAATGTTATACTGAAGTAGCAGGATGCCGGTGGTGGAAGGGTGCTGGTGGCATCGTGGATAAAGCTCACGCCCCATAAAAAAGAAGGTTGCGAGGTCCTCGTCAGTAAAACGACTCAGCAGGTTTCAGCCAGTGTCACTTGCCTCATGTTATTACCCACGCACTCTCTCTTCCCCATTTCCTATCACTCTTCAAGATGTCCTATTGAACAAACCCAGAAAGACTAAAAAAATAAATAAATCTTTGAAAGCAGCATGATCTGATCTTACTCTACACACATACCACTTACACAACAGTGCTGCTTGCTAAGTGCCACCATTCTTATCAGCATCAAGTTGACAGCAAGGTCAACAAGGGTCATGACCTCTGATCCAAGCCAATTGGCCTTTGACTCCTGTCACAAGGAATCAAAGACCAAGAAGGTGAAAACATAAAAGAACAGAGATGCTAAGATATAATCCTTGTGGTAATGCACACCCACACACTGAAAGTGTCTATGTCTGAATGGTTCCTTCTATCAGTGTCAACCTGCCCATATTGGACACACTGGACTGTTTTTTCTTTTTTTGAAGATACAGTTTGAGCGTTTATACAAGTGTTGTGTTAGTGGTTAGGTATTTTTACCCGTGGTTAACGTGGTCATGGGAGCGCTGATGGACCTCAATGTGATTAGAGAAAATGTGTGGCGTGTGATGCAGCTAAGAACATTCCTGCATTGTAGCGTACACACTTGCCTGCTCTCGCTTTCCCTCTCCCACTGGTGGTCACACAAATCCATCTATCCTGGTGGTTTCAAGAACAAACACGCATAAGACTTCAAGCAACAGCATCACATGAAGATGAAGCTTCTGTTTTGTGCTGATCCAGCGGAGACATTTTGAGGCATTTGTTTTTTTCTAATTATTTGTTATTATTTTATATGCAACTTTTTCCACAAATACTGTAAATAAAGATGATATTCACTCTCCCACACGGCAGGAAGAGGGTGGTTTAAAGTCAATGATAAGCTCTACGTCCATCTTATTTACAGCATGCAGTGTACACGTTAATCATATGATACAAAATAAAGACTTTCAAATGGATACATTACAGGCATAAATAGTTCAGTAGTTACAGACATTTGAGTCTTCAGATGGGGTTCATATAGGAAGGCCACTGAAAACCAAAGACCAGTTTTTTTGATTCGGATAAAAGATCATTTATATTTGTACATTTTGTGCTTCAAAAATATCTTTCAGGTGTGCGTTTGTCTTAACTGTCTGTGAGACATTACAAAACACAGAGAAAAAAAATTTAGCATGTTCCACGTACCACTTCGAATTAGTTACAGCTCATAAGGCTGGGTGGTCACAATTCCAGCAAAATGCTCTCCCCATATCTGATGTTAACACAACTGTCAGTGCCAAAGTTTTTGCACAGTTTTTGTTGCATTTATCAAAGTTTTTATCAACCTTGTGACAAAGTGTTGCTTGTTAATTGGTAGGAAAAATTAAACAATGTTGAATTCTTGATCAGTAAAGTGAAACAGCAGGTTTGTTGCACTGGTTGGCAAAGTTTCCTGTGTGTCCTTTTTCTGCGTGCCAACTAGTTGTTTTTGAAGCCTCTGTTCAGAGACCTTTGAGCCATAGCGGTTTTGAGATCAGCTGTGACTGAGTTAAACACATGTTAAATGTCAGAACTGATTTTCCATGCTGGCATCACAACAACGCATCAGGGATAAGATGACTGACCCGCACACTGCTGGACAGGTTGGATATTTTTTTAAATTTCACTAGCAATCAGGCAGTGCTGCCATATTCCATCAGGTTTTAGAGGAAACATTTCCAATTTAGTGCAAGGACTAAGCTGTAAGCCTCGTAGGAGTTTGCAGTGGCAGAGTGGAATCTGAGTCAAGACACAAAAAAAAAAAAAAAAAAAGGATCATGAAAGAACCAAGTCTCTCTCTAAATTGTTATCTGACTTACTGGAGCCCAACTTTGCTGTTTTCTGAGAGTTTTATAATGGCTTCCTCCAGATACACACAAGCTACACTTATTAATCTGTCCAATTATTTTCTCTTAGCCTCGAGAATTGTCCATTTGAGTTTGTTTGTCAACTATCCATGTGTACAGTTTTGTTTCTGTGTCTATGTGTGAGTCTTTCTTTATCCATCTGTTCGTCTACTTGCTGAGCCCCAGGGAACTCTAGCTGTCTGGTGCAACGTTCCCTGGGGGAGGACTTTGCTGGCTGCGCCATCAGAGAGGGGTGGTATTGGTGGAGGCAAGGAAACCGGGGCACATTTCCTGTGGAAATGGGGTTATCACTTCACCAATTACTGGTGCAATTACAACAGCAGGCCTGCGGAAGCTTGGGAACAAAGCCTATGGGCACTCAGACAAATCATGTCTAATACATGTCTGCATCCATACAGCAGTCCTAAAAGTTCTCACGCTGAAATCAGGCGGCACACCTATGCTTTCAATATGATACAGCTTCACATTTCACATTTCACTGACATTGAATATAGTGGTTGAATTCCTGATCTGCCTGTCATCTGGTTTGGGCCTCATTACGTTGCTGCTTGGGTGCATAGTCAGTCTACTACTATGACACATTAAAGTACACAGCGTAAAACAACTTGGTCATGTCCAGTGCTTTGTTTTGCTGCTAGCAACCCATATCTGTATATAAACTCATAATGCTGAAAGTTTTGTGTTGATCATCTTGCTGCTCCACTGATCCACTGTGATCCACAGGCATTCACGCTTACCTGCACCCCTATGGAGAGTTTAAGGGCACCAACTAACCTGATGTGCATTCATTTGGAGTACGGGAACATGCAAACGTCACACAGAAAAGAACTTGATTAGAAACCTCCTTGCTGTGAAGCAACAGTGCTTACCACTGACTGCACCGCCATGCTGCCTGTATGTGCTCTCACTGAATTGTGACTATTTGTGCATATAAATTCATTAAGACGTTACTCACATACACATAAGCTAAACGCTACTCATTGTGTCTTCCACATAGACTCAAACTTCCTCACATATTCAAATACATGCGCCCACACAAACATACCACAACAAAATTACAGCCAAACATTCAGACACGCCATGTCTGGATTGTGTCACTGAAAGACCAGACCCACGTGGACAGTTTGACCTTCAACCTTAGCGTGTATGATTATCCATCATAATCAGACTGTTGGCTTGGGCTGCTGCGCTGCTACATACCCACATTATAGTGCTTGTGGTGTTTACTGTTTAATTGAACTTATCTTTTTTCATTTTTATTTCCCTATGAGAAGGTTCACACAGATGGCTAACTGTTTTCTCTCAATCAGATTCACATAATTATACTTGTGTGAGAGCCAGCCTGTGCAGCGACAGTTTTTGATGAGTAGCCTCAGCTAGTCCCATTTCTCAGCCTGAGCTTTCAAATTGACTACTGCATTTAAACTGTTTGTTTGTTTTTGCACAATTTCAAATGAGGAGAAGACCCTTTTCTGTTCTGCCCACTGTCAATTTTAATCTCTCTATTTATTGGACTTAAAATTTCACTTGAAATTTTTCCTTTACCAAATAGAGCACCACTATGCTTGAATACCGTTCAAGTAAGACGAATTGTTGTATTGACAGCAAAAATCTCACAAAACCATAATTACAATAGCAACAAAAACACTGTATTACCTCACACCTCAAATATTCTTATTAATATTTTCCATGCAAGCATCCTCAGGGTTTGACAAAAGCATTGTACAGCTCGCTAAGCCAGAAAAATATATCTACCAAATTTTATTTATTGGTCTTTCATAAACAAATTTCAAGATCTAAGCTTATTGTTTTTTAATCCCACAATCAAATTTCTGAAGATAAATTTGACTTTAGAGTTACAGATGTAGTTGAGTCAGTTAGTCTGTCATGCTGATGAGGCTTGGGGCTTGTAACGCTAAAATGGAATTATCCAAAATTTGCAATAACTTCATCTTTAGAGCATAAAAATTGAACAGAAACTTTAAAAAGCTGGTCTATGAAGGTTATGGATAGTCATGTGTGAGAGTTCAGGTTTAGATTTACAATCAGCCAGAAGCTATAATTTATCACATTCTGCTTTAAAGTCCAGCCAGACGATAAAAAGCACTATCAGTCATTGCACATCCTCTCTATTTTCCCTGCTCTATTTAAACAGGAAAAGGAAGTCAGACTTCCAACCTTTTGTGGCACTTTGTCTCATCTTCCCATCACTGAGAAAACAAGAAGAATCAAATTCTTGTGGTTACTCTGTGTTTACGCAGCCCTGGGAATGTCAGATTGGTAAAACTGAGGGTTAAAGGTGAGCTGTTTGGTGTCATTGTACATGTAATGCTGATCTGAGACTTTGACTCCAGTCTACTGCAATTTTTTTATTGTAAAGGCAAAAGATATTTCATGCTTTTTAGTTGATATCCTGCTATTCAACATGAGAACTAAGGTTCAAGCCCAAGTCACAGCAAGAATAAACACATCTACGGTGCCTTTGAGGAAGATATTGGATTTCTTTCAGGATTGCTTCACTGAAGGGGATTAAAGCTTGGAAACTTCTAAACTTAGAATTCTAGATTTCTTCTTTTTCTGTCTTCTATGTCACCCACACAGAAATGCCATGAAAGTAGTCATGAATGTGCTTGCTGCAGCTTGCTGCTTTTTCATGCAGGATGTAAAAAAAAAATGTTCCTTTACATAAAATCTTATTAGCAAAAATGTCACTACCTTTCATTTGAAGATGAAAGTCATTGCATGAAAAATAAGTTCTGGTTATTTCTCAAATACATCCATCCATCCATCTTCATCCTCTTATCTAGGTTCGAGTCGCGGAGTCATTATGGAAGATTAGGAAACAATCTATATTTGAGAAATAAACTCCTTAGTATCTGGTACTTCCCCACATACCCTTATATTTTTTACCTCCAGCTGGCCCTAATCTACACTTCATACTGAGGTAAACTCTGGGTTACAGTTAGCACTGCTGAGTCCTACTTCTGGCTCCATGTGGCCAACAAGTCAAATGGACCTTTGTGGATTAAATCATGAACAACCTCAGACATAACAAAACTTTTCAGAGCCAATTTTATTTTGTCTTTGTTCCTTAAAAAAAAAAAAAAACTAAGCCATGCTTTCCAGGCATTTCTCTAGTTTCCATTGTATGTCTATATGTATTGTATTTTTTAAAATGGGGACAAGACAATAAATCTAAATCCTCATTTTGAATAACAGGAGGAAAACTTTCTTGAGTGACACTTATATAGAAACCAAATGCTGAAACACAGTGAGAGGCAGAGAGATGAGCAAGGGGGCACAACTCCTCTTCAGACTATTGACACGAGGGCAGATTGGAAAATAGAAGGAAGGAGACAGAAGATGTATAAAGCTTGTAGTGTTTCTTCCTTAATTATAGGCTTATGGCTAAAGATAGCCTCTGATATTAACGCTAGAAAACCTCTCAAGGGGAAATATGCAGCATGGCCACTGTTGTCAGGGGCTGTTGTTGCCAAAGCAAGGATGTAATAAGACTCCTTCCGCTATCTCTGTCCGGACAGAAGAGAAAACCCTGAAGCATAGATCCCCCAATCAGACTTTTTTTATTTTTGTCTTAAAAAAGACTCAAAGTTTGGATGCAAGGAAATTTAATCAGGGCCACCAAATACTCAGGAAAAGTGATCTTAAACATTAAACAGTCTTTCCAAGATCCTTGGTTAGAGATAAAATATATTTTGCCATATTTAAACACTCTGAAAAGTCTTGTCCAGAGAAAAATCACTGTCCTATTTGAGGTTTTTGTGCAGTGTGAAATGAGTAAACTGCTGCTGTTTGACGTCAGTAGTCATGGCACCGCCACTGTTGGGGACTGCTGCTGTTAAAATGAATAATGGAGATTCTGTACCAGATAACCATCCCAGCAAAATCCACATCTCAGCAACATCCCCAGCCCAGAGCCTGGAAAGCACTGGCCTAGATAGAAACAGATCTGAAAGAATAAATGAATAATGAAATATCTCTTGATTTTTAATATCGCTCTGAAGGCTTTTGTGCTTTATTAGTACACAGTAGGAAGAGAAAGGTGAGGTTACAGAAATAGACGAGAATACAAAACACGATTCCAGCCTATCAGGACAGACCTGGTAGGTCTTCCCTGATAGGCTGGAAAGATGGACATTTCTAACTGACGCTTTTAAAAATGTGAAGGAATGGCAGTGTACTACAGTAAACCTGTATAAAATATCAAATGCAAAATGAATCGTTGCATTTCTGAGATGACAAATTTTGAAACTCTAAACTTGTGTTTTCTGTTTCACAGAGCTGGCTCTTTAAAAATACATATCCCCCATTATTTAGTCACTACACACAAAATTATGAGGACGCATTGAGATCTTGGACACAAGTTCAACAAAATGTTGCCCATTCTCGATTATTAGCTAGTCAGCTCCATGTTACGTGTCGTACTATTTTCAACCTATTGTGTAATTTTGAGTTGTAACATATAATAAAATAAAAGAAGTATGTCAAAGAGATACAGATTTAAAAAGCTGGGACAGCGACAGATGCCATTGGTTGTGAATATTTATTACTTGGAAGCCCGGCACCCCTCCTGAGCCCAATATAGTCTAAAAGCACCCAGCTACACCACAGGGGTAGGCTGAACTAGGCAAAACCTAGGAAGAGCAATTATCTTGATTCTTGTGTAAACAGAAGGACATTGTTATCAACCATTACACTTTGCTACCTGAGGGAACTTTAAACTTTATTAACTTTTTGAATTGATGAAGGAAGACCTGATTGTCACAATCTCTTCCAAATTTACTATAACTGACATAAAGGAGAAAAAATACATGTAAAATCTAATCACACTGAAACTATTCAGCTGCAGGAGAGGATGTTAAATACACAGACAACACACCGCCAGATTCACGAGGGGCCAGATACTGCCAGGTACTTCTTATCTATTAAGTTAATGTTTTCTTTTTACACTATAATTAATTATGTTTACAATGAAGGGGATTCGAATTGGATTGCTATTTGTTTGAGTAAAGCATTTGCCAAGTCAGCTGATAACTGCGTTCATCTGAATTTTGAACAGAAGCTGCTGTTTATGGCCCCTTACATTTCCTCGACATATTTGGTGCTGCAGCTCACTGGACATTATCTTTATCTGTCATAAAATCACAGCTTTCTTTCATCTGAGCACATTTAACAAACAGAAACAGTAATATGTGCAATGCTTTCGTTTCCCTAAGGAAAGCTGAGTGACAAACAGTTCGACAAACATGCACATGACCAATCGTGCATCTGGACACTGATAAACTAATCTCTTGTGTAGTATAGTCAAGCTATTTCTATTCCAATAGCATGAAATTGAAAGGTACTCATTTACATTTACATTACAATTTGGGCGTTTGTCCAGAAGGACACAGAATGATACATCTCAACGCCTTTTATTCAATTCATTACAAGCAATCAGCAGTGTAAAGATCAAAGGTCAAAGCAATTGTTTTAACTTATATGAAACAAATTCATATTATTCATTTCAAATTATCTCCAGTGACTGATTTGTATGAAATCTCTATGTGGAAACCAATTCACCAAGCGAATGCTGTATGAATAAAACATGATCGAGCCTCCATGTGAGGATGTAGATTCCCACTGACTTAATAAACCATTCAAACCTCCACTGAGGCGTTTATGGAGTTTTATGCTGTGATTGTGACAATGAATCTTCATGTTCTCAAGTGACAACTGCATGTGTGCAAAACTTACACATTGCCAGTGTGTGTGTGTTTGGTTGTTGGGGGATTGCAGAGACAATATCTCCAACTACAATCTATCGTCAAGAAAATCACACCATCATACACTAAATGACTCCGATAATGGACTCATTGCACTGTGTGTGTGTGTGTGTGTGTGTGTGTGTGTGTGTGTGTGTGTGTGTGTGTGTGTTTCACAAAGTTTAGTGAATAACTGGGATAATTAAGTAAGTAAGTAGGAGAGAAATGGGGTTTAGGGAGTAATCAGGCATGTATTTAAGTATTTAAAGCTGTTTTTTTTTCCTGTGACATGGAGCTGTCTGGTCAGTCAGACTGACAACATTTCACTAATCGGAACAAATCTCTCAGACAGTGAAAGGGCCTTGCTGTCGTTGTGTCAGACAAACAGCATCTACAACGGTCTTCTACTCTGTGATCACTGGTTTTGCAGTTACTATACAAGAAATTACCTTTAATATTTTATGATTGAATTATGAATAATATAATAATTATGAATAAGTGAAATGGATAGTGATCAATCTTTGTTTTGTAAATGTTTTTAAGTTTAGCAAAATATATAATTTCGTATGATCCAAATCTATTTTTTTATATTAGTTAAAACGATCCTCAACGAAACGAAAACAATGTCCAGTAAGGTTTGCAGCATTGTGACGTGCTGCTAAGCAGGAAATCCTTAAATTCTTGATCAGTGGTTGATTTTCACAAATCATCTCAAGTACTCGAAGGGACCAAAATGAAACAAAATCATTGACAGAAAAAGAAATAACCACTTTGTTGCCTCAAATTCTTCAATTGTCTGTTCCACTATGTTTTTATTGTGTTCTTGCTCATTTGATTTGTTGTCTCATAAGCCCCAGTGGCCTAATGGATAAGGCACTGGCCTCCTAAGCCAGGGATTGTGGGTTCGAGTCCCATCTGGGGTGATTTAAAGCAGAGTGGCGCAGCGGAAGCGTGCTGGGCCCATAACCCAGAGGTCGATGGATCGAAACCATCCTCTGCTAGCAGCTTTTTAGCGACAGCTAGCTGTTCAGTGTACACAGCCCTACAAGGCTGTGCCACAGTTGAAGATTATATTAAGGCTTAAGACATCAGTACAGTAGTAGAAGTGCCAAATGAAAGCAGTGCTTTTGAAGTTTCAGGAATGCTACATGGTTAGCGTTAGCATTAACTACTTAAGTACCATCTGAGCACAAACAGCTCAGTCCACTGCATTTCTTGGTTTAATAGCCTGGCCATCACATGTGGCCTCATGGCTAAGGCACTGGCCTCCTAAGCCAGAAACTGTGGGGACTCAAGTCCCGTCTGGGATGACTTACAGCAGAGGGGCGCAGCTGAAATGTGCTGGGCCCATAACCCAGAGGTCGATGGGTAGAATTCATCCTAGCAGCATTTTAGCAACCAATCACTGTTCACCATCTACTGGTTCTCAAGGAAATACTGCAATTTCAGTATCAGCCTTACTTGTTTTGCTTTCTTTAGCCATAGGAAGCAAAGCAAAGCGAATGCTGAATCTTGCTTTAATGTCTAGGGTGCTCTGTTTGTATTTCACACAAGCAGATGTAACAGATGCACACAAGGTTATTACAGACACAGGTTTATGAAATCAGCTTGAGCACTGATAAGATGGAGCAAAGCCAAGAAACAACAGAAAAGAAGGAAAGAGAGAATGTCAAAGGTGTGGGACTAAATCAAGTAGGAAAAAACGCTGTGCAGAGCCTCCACTGTGAAATGGAATTTGTAAAACATAACAGCATGTCTTCATTGATGCAGCACTAAAACCGAAAAACTAGAGAATTAACACAAGGTAACACAAGGTCGCACAAGGTAACGCAGCATCTTTATTACATTTTTTGCCCCCGTTTCTCTTTTTTACCATTGGTCTTCAATGAGGCAAAAATAATTACTCAGTTACTTGATTAATCTATGAGATAAATAGTATACTACAAAAATATTGGATAGTTGCAGCCCTCGTATTTACTACACTTCCTTCATTCAGGCAATACACCTACCAAGTTTGATGTTGATGAAATGAGCATTATTCAGAAAAACTGAATACAAATAGAGTTTCCTTTCCTCCAACCATAATTAAACGCTGTATTAATAATTAGACAACATGAGACTTCTTTTTACAGCATATTAACAGATTACTTGAATCAATTATCTCAAACCACCTAAAAGCATGCTTCAGCAGAGATGAGATTCCCGCAGTATTGCATTAGCAGAAATCTTCTCCATTCGTCTGAGAGAAAAACCTCCATGGTGATGAGAAAGGAAATGACCACTGCTTGATGGTCCCACAGAGAGGGAGAGAAGAAAGACTGTACACACAAAGACACAAATGTTGATGGTGGATACAGTGCCCTACTACTTTTGTTCTATTTTCAAAGTCAAGAATACCAGCCACTGTAGATATAAAATACACAGACACACAAGCCTCTGTCCATTTACAGAGACAGAGATGCACCTCAGCAGAATACACAACAACAACTGAGGTGGATAGAGAGCCTGCAACTGCTCTATTCAAGTATGCACACATACATTCATGTCTTCAAAGTGACAACTACAGATATGCAGCTACACTCAAGGACATACAGAAATGTAGTTCACATCTCCTCAAAAGGACACAGACACATAGCTACTTTAGCAGCTGTTCACATTTTTATATTCAGATTTCATTAGAACTAAATTCCCACCTGGGACAATCTAACAAGGTTTTTTTTTCCCTCCTTCTCAATATACTTTCTAGGTCACGATTAGTCAACTACAGCCTTATCAAATCTACTTCACAGGTCCTTTGTGTTTCAGCTTATGTAAGAATGTGTAATCAGTTGGTTTCTTACTTGCTTACTTGCAGTGTCTCTTGTAAACATGATTAAAGGGAGGTGAGTTTATCTTGCCATAGCTAAAGAACTGGATTCCTCAAAAAAGCTTTTCATTTGAAGGGGATTCACCATAAATAGAGCTGAGAGAGCAAAAGATTGAATCTCAAATCCCATTTTAATTAGAAGATACAATTCTTTTCTTTTTCATTACTTTTGACCGTCTTGTTTGTCATCCACAAGCAAAAAAAGAAAGAAGAAAGAAAAGCCCTAACCATAGGTCACAGTGTTAATTCATGCCCCATTTGGAGGAGCAGAGTGCTTCAAGACATCTCAGACTATATTACATTCACTGCCCAACACACAATCATGTTCAAACCTTTTCTCTACATTCCACTGAAAAGCAAACCCCACCCAATTACTGCTACCACAGCTTTTAAACAAACACCAACAACTATTAGAAACTTGTGCAGCACCTCTGGACCTTTTAAGAGGACCCGCAGACTGCAATCAATCAACCATGAATCAACACACTGACAAAAGAGCCCATGTTCTTCCTAAGCACTGGCATGTTGATTCAACATGTATTAATGCAAGATGTAGGACAGTGGCTGGAGCGCATCAATAAAAAGGCAAAAGACTGTGTGAAATGCACTAGACTACCAATGCATTTTCCAATTTTCCCACCACAGCATAAATAATATGATAATTCAAAGGAGTTTTAACTTCCTTTCCCCATTTTAAGGAGGTCAGATGAAATGTCTGCAGCTTTTTGTGTGTGGTGGACAGATCAGTACAGAGCCAAGAAATAATTAAGTTGGTCGTGGTATGGATATGGGATTTTTGCCATCAGACAATTTCTTTGTCAGCCATAACAGGAACTGACAGACAGACACTTTATTTCGAAACCGTGGGTCAGTTTATACTGTCAGGAAATCTGTTTATGACAAGGAGGTGTTTACATTACAAATGAAAGCTTTGCACTTGCCTAAGGTTGGATTAGATTTGCTATTGATAATGATAATGCATTTGTGCCAATTAATTCCTGCCAAAACAGCTTTGAGCATAAGTTTGAAAAGATCTTTCTTTAGGTCTTAGATCCTACACTTACTCAAATTTTCTCCACTAATTTTAACATTCATGGGAATGTAGATGTCAATGGAGCTAAAAGTACAGCCAATAATAATAATAATAATAATAATAATAATACAACAACAACAATAAACCCTTGGATTGTCACATTTGTCAGGAAGAGGGACACATAGCTGAACACTAACATGTCACTGGTGATAAAACAATTAAACTTCAACCTTAGTGTATTTCTGCTATTGTTTTTGTAGCTTTCCTGTGAGAGTATTACATTTTGGGTGTCCTCACCTTTTGTATTAATTCCAAATAAATTGGTTTATTGTTTAGTTTAGTATCTGTCTTGGTCATCATTGCAGCTGAATTGAATACATTTTTAAATGCTGAATATATAATTTAGGAATACATTTCAAACATTACAATGCTGGTGAGTCAGTAGAGAGTTACAATATGAGGGGCTGTGGCTGAAACAAAGCTTTCTCACTCAAACTGGACATCTGGAGCAAGAATTGAAAGCAGGCAAGTACAGAGATGGAGGAAATGTGAGAAGGAATCTAAAAAGGTGAGCTATAGAGTCAGAGGCAAATATGCTATTTGTTTCCTATATATTGCACAACAGAGTGTGGTCATTTAAAGAATAGACAGAATGAGGCAGCGCGTGATTCCCATCCTCTGCATGTGGGTATGTATCTGACAGATATATCAGACATTAAGCGCAGACAGGGCTTGGAGTACTCAAAACGGAAAAAAAAAAAAAAAGACTAGAAATGATGCCTCTTACCGGAGTGTGTGAACTGAAGTCTTGGCTGAGATGCTCTCCATGCTCCTGTTAAGGTGGCCCCAAGGCGGACTAGCAGGACCACTGTCAGTGGCCAAAACATCCTTCTCTGCACACACACGTGTCAGCCTGCTCTTTCAAAATCAGGCAGCTAACAAGTGCCAAAACAGTTTCGCTCTAAATCTCAGCGTTACCCTCAATTCAACTGCTGAATCTCAACACCCATGCAGGTTTACACACTCTTGCTTTAAGTGGTGAACTGTTGAAAACACAGTTTGAATTCAATTTGAGGGCAAGTCCAAGCTACAAAGACTCTGAAACCCAATAGTCTGTGTGAGTCCAAATCCGTAAAATAATTCACCACTCCTTATATGACGCTAACAACAGCACTCATGTACACACTTCACCATCTGTGTGTTTGCGACTTTAAAGTTTTTTGTGTGTGTGTGGGCTTCAGAGATGGAGGAGAAAATGTCTTCCAAGAAAAAACTAAGTCGTCTCGTCGCTGCCTCCTCACAGCTTGACAGCTCTCTTCTGCTCTGTTTCTCGTCCCAGCTCCTCTCTGCATGTGACTGCTCTCCCTCTCTTCTCTCTCTCTCTCTCTCTCTCTCTCTCTCTCTCTCTCTCTCTCCCTCACACTCTAATTCTCTCCAGGAGGCGGAGGGAGCAAGATCCCCAATCATTGTGGCCACACACACACACACACACACACACACACACACACACACACACACACCTCTAAGAAAACCGAGCAAGGTGAAGAAATAAGAGACAAATGAGCTTTCATCTTTACTCCCATTTCTCACAATTGGTCTCTCCTTTTGAACCTCACTCTCACTTTTTCTTTCACCTACTGACCTTTTATAATTATAATGCATAACACTGTGGTGACATAAGCAATTAAACTGTGCTTTATAAAAGACTCATAAGCAATGAAACACAAGACAATGTATTGTATTACTTGTATTATCCTTTAAAATTAAGCTATTAAAAAACAGTCTTTCAATTGCAGTTGGCTTCTAAATGCTGTTGAAAATAGAGTATTGATTTTTCAAGGCTGAGTTTGTCAGGCAGATCTGAGCTGAGGTGCACAACAGCAAATGTTCAACAACCATTATTTTCAAATCTTACCATTGGCGAAAAGCCAATTTGCTAGAAGGGTATGTGGTGCATTATAAGTGGAGAATAACTCAGGAAATTTTATCTGGGGCCATGAAGTCCTTTAAAAATAGGATTTAAAGTGAAAGTAAGACCTTACAAACAAACTTTTACCTTCTCTTTCTGTCTGTACCAAACTCTCTTAAGTCTCATTCTTCCTTCTCATTATTTTCCCCACTCCTAACCCAAATGCAATCATTAAATCCTGTGTCTCAGTTACTTTCATTAGATAGCAGTTCACTGGGCTACAGCAGCAGAGGCAAAATTTTTCACCAGCTCAAGTTCAATCACAGGCTAGCAGGGACAATTTATTCATTCTCTGGGATAAATAATGAATTTAGGTTGAGTGCAAATGAACAAGTATATACTTCCCTCAAAGGTTGCTGATTTGTAAATGATTCATTTTCCACAGTTGTTTATTGTATAATTTGCTGATTTTTTAATATAACCCATGACTGATAGATTGATGTGCTGTAACGTGTTGTTTGCGCAACCTCATACAGCTTTACATTTTATCAGGCCAAATTTTGTGAAACCATAGTTAAATAATGATATCATTATTTATAACATAATTTAACGAGTATCATTTGTAGATGTTTTACTGCTACTAACAGTGGCAAAAGTTGCCATCTTTATTGCTTACCTTTAACAACTGGAGAGTCTTTGATTAGGCCACTACAGGATCACCTGTCCATCAAACAATGCTGGTCTTTTTTCATTAGAATTTTGTGTTTAAGCACTTTCTGCATGGAGAGCTCTTTTCTTTGTTCCTTCACTGCCAGTACAAGCAATCCAAGAAAGTTTGTGTTTTAGACAATCTGGTCTAAGGATATTTAGGATATTCCTCAGACTTTGCCCACCAAAGATGCATAAAATGAACAAAGGGTGTATTTAGTTCAGAGAATATAGAGACTCAGATGAACAGATTAGCTCAGATTAACATTTAAAATGCTTGTTTGTGTGAATAGTAAAAGTTAGATTTGATCATTTGAATTAATTCTATATTGCATTTGACTTATTCACAAAGAAATATGTTTTAGAGACAAAATGACAAAAAAAAGTTTTGTGCCATTTCAAAAATAATTACCCCAGATGCAGACTCTTCTTGGGGGGTACGGGCTCTGCAGCGTCACATCTCTGAGGAAAAAAAGACGGAGAACACAAGCAGATATTCATCAAGCACTTTATTGTCAGTTTAGAATTTCCAAATGTCAGTGGCATAAAAGAAACCCGCTGGGACCTTGTGAGCTCTCTTGTGATTAAGTCAGATAATTACAAGCTCATCACCAAACATACCTGATCAGTCAACTTGTTAATTACAACTAATGACCTCCCAGCTTGCTCTGACAAAAAGCCTTTGATTTCTCTTCGTCAAGTGATGTCAATTAGTTAAATAGTGTGTGAACTGTAGCTGCTGAGATCATTACTGGTCTCAGATTCTCCCACTGCTCCTATGCTCTATAAAGCACACACATAAAGACAAACACACATCCATTAGCTCATGCACATTTTCTGTGTTTCATGAGTTGAGGAGAAACACATCAGTTAATGAGCAGTTTGGTTTCGTAATGTTTATGGCCTCCTTTTGGGCTGATATCAAGCCTAATGTGACTCACTCACACTGTGTCTGCTGGTAATGGTTATCATGTTAGACACAATTTAATTAAATACGTGATATGGAGACGAATGTGTGCTAACTCAGCTGTTTCTTGACACATAACTGAGGTGATTAAAAAAAAAAATTCAGATGGCCTGGATTTAACCGGAGGCCAAAACAAGAGGCTCTTGTCTTGGTGGTTTTTTTCAGTCAGATTTCAAATTTAAGTTTCCAAAACAGTTGAAATATACCCAGTGTTTACTCAGGCTGGGAGTTATTTCAAACATTCCTTTAATATGGTAATGATTTGACACAGTAGGAGTTCACAGAATAAACTGCCCTTACAAACGACCATGTGAAATATTAGTTATCGATACAGAAATGTTTGTGTCATTTAAAAAAAAAAAAAAAACTTCACATTAATGTCATACTGTTAAAGAAGTTTACCAAAAGCTGACTATACACAGCTTATAAAGAAGGGACCTATAATATCTTACCAAACTGTAGCGTTGTCCCGAGGACATTTGTGTATTTGGTCGAAAATGAACGGCCTCCTTCTCACAGGTAAGACTGTGCTGCCATCTTACGGCTCCTCCCGCCACTTACCTGATTCGCCGAAATCCCGCGTGACTGTGGCGGGGTTCCATTTCTCGTGAGACTCGGTCCGCACCGGATATTAAGAAAGTACATCTGACCTTATGATTTCAAACTAAAATATTTTTCTGGACATTAAAATCTCTGGCATGTTCATGGTGGCTTCGGTAAAAAATAGCAGAGAGGTAGAGAAGCAATTGTCATAAAAGAAATACGCTACAAGTGTGTTTCTTTTACAGCAGTTGTTGTACTGATTTATTTAGACCACTAGAGGGCAGTGCTAGATATTGAAAAACCAAAATAGTACACACTGAGCTATGAAAAAGAAAAAAAAAGATTAGATAGCCCACACAGAATATGTGAGAAACCATTTTTAAAATTACAGTAAAATATAATCACTTAATCAATTTTCATGTAAGATATAACAACAATTTCTGGTGATGATGTACTCATATTTGTTCAATGGATATTTAAAGCACCCAATCAGCCTTAAATTCTTTGAATAACATCCAGGTCCTATTGGGAAAATACTATGCTATCTTCTCCGATATTTATTCCAAATCCTTCGTTACTCTCATGGCCTGCTTTATGCTACCAACCAGCTATGAATCATACAGGCCAATTCAAAGGTGTTTTCTGATGAAGTGGTGTGCACTCCAGTATAAGAATAAGATATGGGATAATTCACCTTAATCCTCACACTCATTAATGACTTCCTAATTTCCTACGGAAATGATAACACAGATCGTCTGTGTTATTCCGAAGAGTCAAACATAATCGGTACCTTTGCTCTTATAATGAACGTTGTATATAAACAAAACAAAAACAATTAGGGATAGAGTTTATATCATAATCTATTTCTTAGTTTTAATATTTGATGCCATTTGTATAATTTTCATTTCGGGATACATTTTCTCAAAGAGTCGTTTGAATTTAAATGTTTGGACAGATGTGTTAGTTTATGACAGGGTGGGGCCATTATATTGGAGGGAGGCGGTTTGACCGTCCTGCGCGCTCCCGCTGTGATGTGTTGGAACCTTTTGTGTGGGGGCGCGGCTGGCGGGAACGCGCTCTGTGTTGAATTGTAGGATTCGATGAAATGAAATAAGAAGAAACAACACCACTGTGGTGGAGGAAGATTGTGCCGATTTAACACGTCCAGTATTGTGGGATTTGGTTTGCTCCCAGGTCCCAAACTTAGCTTAGTTCAGGGTTCGGGGGTTTTTGTTTGTTTGTTAAAATGTGTCATGGAGATAAATTCTTGTCCCACCAGAATAACAGAGACACATGGGGCACTGGGCGTTGTGTTTCGGTGCAGCGGGGCTAAAAATAAAACTTTCGGAAACACCAGAAAAGGTGGGTGTACGGATGACTCATAGTCTTGGGGCAGTCCTTGTCATGGTCCTCATCTAAAGTCATAACAAAAAAACACAACAGACAGCAGCTAGTCCGACCAGTCCAAAGTCATCACCAAAGATCGTCTAATGGGAAGATGAACGGTGTGGTGGGTGTCTGGGGGGTAAACTGCGAACAGCTATTATCATGGCGGACTTGAGGACTAACAGTCTCCCAGTATCAGCACTCAGGCTTGTCACTTCAGCCTCGTTTTCTACATTTTACAACATTTCGGCACAACCTACCGTCGTTTGTTGTTATGAGCTCCAGTGGCTAACCTGTATAATGGATGCATGTGGGATCAGTTTGGGTGTAAGCAGCACACAAACTGTGGCCCCTTCAGGTGCAACACTCAGGCCACAATTAGCAAAGAAAATGACTGGAAGAGACTACATCTCCCTTCAGTCTTCACGGGAGCGGATTTACCACTGGCCCTTCTCAGTGTCTTAATTTAGCCTTGGGAGATTTCTGGGGAAATTACTGAGAAGGGTTACATGTGGAGGCGTGTATGAAAGCATTTGTGGGTGGGCGGCTGAGCTGTGCCATTATTGTTGGTTTGAAGGCTGTTTGTGTGCAGTCAAGGTTGGCGGTAGTTTGGAAAGAGAGACGGAGTGGGCGCTCTTCGCTGCTCGTTCCCGCTCACCGCCTGATTCCCTGTATAGCCCGCCCCCTTCCGTCCTCTCCCTCCGTCCCATTGGCCGGTTCGCCCCCTCTCCCTGTCGTCCCATTGGACGGGCCGTGCAGGCGATGAGCTCATATTGGTTAAAAATAGTTGGCCCTGCTGTGGGCTAAAAATAGCCCGGTATATAAAAGCGGCTGCTGCGCTGCGCGGTGCGTTACTGCTGCCCGGACAGCTGCCGGAGGAGCGGGCTGATGGAGGAGGAGGAGGAGGAGGAGGATCAGGATCAGGATCAGGATCAGGCTCTCCGGCCTCAGCTGCTTACTTCCTCATCATTCCTCCAAGAGTGCAGCAGCGTCCTCTGACATGATGACGGACTTCCTTCCTCTCCCCTCCGCTTCGGGCCTGAGCCCCGGCCCTTCCCCTCACACACATACCGACACTCTTTACTTCGTCTGCATCAATGCTGGTTTCACTGCAGGCCCAACAACACGCCTCCAGCGGTGTGTTTGCGTTGCACACACGGCCGCTTTCAGTCATATCTGTCTTAGTTTCGGTATCATTACCTGGATAAAGTGATGTACAATCAGTTTGTGGCACAATTACACAATTCTGCGGCAGACTGTAGCAATGTGGGTAACGATGAAGCGATGTGCAGCTCTTTCAGTGGGTGATCAACTCTGAAATTATGCAGCTATCAGCCCCCCCCCCAAAAAAAAAAAAAAAAAAAAAATTCAAATCAAATCAATTCAAAACCCTCAGCTTTCCCAGACTTGGTGATGGAAGAGTCATTTGAAATGGGAAAGGCCTAAAAGTGTTGGAGGGGCAGAACCATCACGGTCCACTTTTCAGCTTTGCTAAACGTGTACATATAGCCCACTGGAATTTACAACTTTATTAGACCTTATCTGCTATTAGGACTGCCAGCAGTCTAATGACATACAGTGTTGGTCTGTTTTAACAGCAGGCCTGGAAAAAAAAAGCACCACTGAAACGCAGAGAGATTGACAAGATGACTTGTTTCCTCTCACATCCACCCCCTAATCCTCTTATACACCATCTTTAGGGTAACTTTCGAGGGTTTGGGGTTTTTTTTTTTACGCCTGTTTTTTTTTACCCCAAGAAAAGGCAACAAAGAAGCCTGAAACATCTTACATCTTTTATCTGGACTGCTTTAGAGCTGTAGAGTTTTTGTGCCTTGTTGGAAACACTCCTTTGTCATACAGCTCGAGGTTCACAGTTTTTACATTACTTCTATAATAATAATCCGATTGGCTCTTTGGTTTTGACTTCCTCGCTGACAGAAGCACCAGGAGGATAACACATTCAGAATCATAGATTGCAGTGTTCAGTTAAAGTTACACAGACTCAAGACATGCAGACATTTTCACCACCATTTTGGTCCACAGCGGAGGTGCATAAATGTGATTCTATGTAGTGCCATGGCTTTGAAAGCTTTAAATGTGTGTCGCCTGCCAGGATAAACATGCACAGTCCTTGTGTGCACAATCCTGCTCATACATTCACCGAATGAGCAGGATTGTCTGTCTTTTCTCCTCTCTGCAAACACGCCTCTCACAGCTTTTCGATATAACTCCACCACATCCAGCATCATCCCACACAGGCTGAAATTGCCTCACCTCAGCATCCCACACGCTCGGCTCTTTCCGCAGCACAGGCCTCCTCGTGAGGCTGCCGGCACATCTCTGAGCGGTGGAGTGTTACCTTCCGCTCCGCAACCAGAGAAATCATCCATGACTGGTATTTTACATGGATTTTAACAAGGCAATGTCTGTGGTGATGGAGGGAAAGTGAATGCATGACGACACGAGCTGCAGCGATGACACATTGGATTTCAATGCATCTCTGATGAAATGTGTTGTGTTGACTTATTGCTTTGTCTTTGTAATAAAGCTGAACTGTACACAGCACCATCACTAAACAACAACCTGACTTCCTATTATCAATGAGACAGCACTATATAGCTACTGTTTGTTAACATTAGCTAAATCTTTAGAAGCAGCTCACAAAAAAATTGAATTATATCCGGCAGCTCCACATTCACTGAGATTCTTGTTTAAAGTGGCATCAGGGGATCTGGTTGACACTCAATGTGTCGCTGTGCTCGCTCCCCCTGGTTCACCATTAGATGAGGCTTCTCTTCCAATCAATAAGGTCTGCTGTGGGATTTTTTATTGTTGCATTGAGTCATAGCTCTGCACCAGACAGATTTAAAACCCATTATGCTCCATACTGCACTTCTGTAATGACTTTTATATATTCTGCTGTGTAGTGTTTATAGACGTGGAGCAGGGTTTTGGATTTGGTGCTGCAGGCTTAAGGTGCGATGAAACCGTTATCAACATACATCAATGACTTAAAAGTAGCAACACTAGATATATTTCCATTCTCTGCTCCCCAAATCTATTTTTTCCACACAAATGGGTAGCACAAAATGTGTCAGAGTTCAGATGGAACTGTTTCAAGCTGAATGCGTTTCATATTTTCAGAAAGGATGTGAATCGTCAGCGTATTCATCTTTTCACTTCCTCTCAGTTGTCTGTCTGTTATTTGCGTCATGGTCACAGGGAGCATTGTAAGCTGCTCATAAAGTCACTGATCCCTGACTCCAGCCGCCTTACACGTGTGTGTGGACTGAAGTTAAGAGATCTTCCCCTTCCACCCTCCAGAGCAAAATGAATAGAACCTAGGTGTTATAGAAAGTAATTTATTACACAAACCAGAGCTAGTTTACAAATACGGTTTCCAGTCCTGTGCGTGTGTATAGCCTAGTAAGAACAAACCCACATTTCATATTTACAGACTTTGCATACAGCTTGGTTTTCCTGTTCCTTTGTTTACATCACTGCTTCAGCATCCAAAATTTGGATTTAAAAATACAATAAAAATGAGAAATAAAAATGATTTGTACAATATAGGGAGGCTTAATTATATAGGGAGCACACTGTCCGAGTGATGCTTCAGACAGGCAGCCGAGGGGCCAGCCTTTCTCCTGACTGCCTAACAACAGCATTTGGCAGGGATGATTGACGGTGATCACCAGAAAAAAAAAAAAAAAGAAAGAAAAAAAAAAATCAGGTAAAGCACAAAAAGAAGAATCAACTAAAATCAACAACACAAGCAGTTCCCTCGTCTTCCACCTCCTATTTTTAAATACTGATAGACAACATATGACTTTTTTTAAAGCAGGAAGAAAGTATAAAAACAACAACACAAAACTAGGTTTCTGGAACAGGCTCCTCCCTGTAGGCCAGGAAGAAGAACAGGAGGACACAACACGATCAAGAGAGCCTCAATCTGGCTTTTTAAACACAGAAAAGTCAGGCAAGGTTGGTTCGTTATCATTCATCAAAATAAAGGTTTTTCAACACAGCAAGTGGTTAATTGTCACTCTGCTCGTTAGAGATGTGGATTACCTGCATGCTTTACTTCAAACCTATCCAACCTGACAATTCTGGCACTTCCATGCAGTTTTCTGGATAAAAAGGTCATGTTTGTCTCTTTAACTGTTGAACCAGGTGGCAGGTAGCAACAGCTAACCACTAAAAGGCAGACACAAATGATGGACATCATGGAACATCCCAGGCAACTTCTCCCCCTTCAAACATGAACTAGTTCTCGTTTTGGTACATTTGACTTTTATACATGCCTACACACAAGAGAATTTATAGTCGTTCATCCCAAATAAGGAGATCAGTGGTGTGCATGTAAACAAAACTCTCCTCTCCTTGTTCTTTGTCCTGGTCTAAAACCAGGGGAAGATGAGCACCAGCGGTCAGCAGTGTGGAACAGGAAGGGATGGGAGCCGAGCCACGGGCACAGTGTGCTCAGGTTGTATGATGCAGGGAAGGAAATTGCCTTTGTCATACAGTGGGACCACAAATCACCTGCCACTTCCACTGATTCAGTCTAGAGACTTTATTAAATGTCAAAGAACCTTCTGGCGAAAACTAATCACCTCCTGAATTAGAGAAATCAAATGTAGCAGGGAGTCACTGACATGTTGACAGTTTAATGTGCAGCCCAGACACCGGGTTACTGACAGGTGCAAGTGTACTTTGCATGACACCCCAAAGCACTGTGCTCCAAGAACGCCGAATATTTAAGTAGCAATTGAGTATAGGCCATGTTTAGAGCAACTCCAATGACCAAGTTTCCTTCCAAACCAGCAATGACAGTAATTTCCTTTCTAACCCGTCCACTAGTTTATCTGTAAATGACAGAATTCCCTACTGGCCGATTGTACCAGATAATCTCAGCCAGTCTGGCTCAATGCGTTTGTCACAGTGAGAAACTAAATGGCACTGAGTTGGACATGTGAGCATATAACTCCACACCTCTGATAATACAACACAAGACCTGAGCACCCGACAGCACATGATGATGTTTGATGTGGCTATAACAACCTGCTTGGGACAAACTTTTCTAAATGCCTAATTTTACAAGAGAAATATTTTTTTTCAGTTCTTAACAAACTGCAAACTAATGAAACCTAACTCTGTTGAGAGCAATATTTTCAGGAGCAAATAATTAACAGAGGTACTGGGGATTTTTCTACATTTGGAGGAAATAATTTCTCCAGGTGAGTGGAGCATTTAAGGAATAAACTGATGTACGAAACCATAAAATCCGCCAGTGTTGCTCTGGTTTGTTGCACGCGGTCTCAAGACGGGCACTCCCACATATACTGTGCTTCACTCATCCCTTCATCTGTCCAAATCCACAAAGCTCCGGGGCTAATTCCTGGTCCAATCATCTGGAAATAAATAATGGCTGTTTTAAGTGGTACCCATTAACTGTGCTCTCCATCTGGCTTTTTTGTTTTCCACACGTCCCATAACTTACAGGCATCTATCAGTTTTACCAGTCAGCTAGACATTTTAGAAGGACCAGGATCTCCTAATGTTCTTTATCAGTGTAAGTGGCTTGTGACACTTGACAAGGCTGGTACAAGTTTCCCAACTTGATGGTAAGCCTAAGGGGAAAGAGCCCAATGGTTTACAGCTGAAGTCATCTTCTGTGCTTCCTCGTCCCCCATCCATCCGTCCACCCACCCAGCCCTGTTAATCAAAGCTTCCCAAACTTAAGTCCCAGGGTAAATTCAGTCCAACAAACAGCCATTTTACAGCGGTAGTAGTTTACTGCTCTTCCACCCCTCCCTCCCTCTCCCAACAAGTATTCCCTCTGTCCCTCCCGAGACCTAGCCCTGTGTACAGTAGACCAGGGTGAAAACAGTCCAAATATGTCGGCCATTTTACAGCAGTACACATTTATTGCTCTTCTTTCCACGACGGGCCTGCAGTGCTGCCCTGGTGGCCATCTCGAACACCTCCCGCACACCATCCTTGGTCTTAGCAGAGCACTCCATGTAACCAAATGCTGCAATGCGCCCAGCCATGTCGCGGCCCTCCTCTGATTTCACTGGCTCCTGTTGGATAAAGAGAAGACCAACAACTGGTTTTAGGAACAAATATGAAATAGAAGCAAATAAAGTTAATCACTGCTGGGGCACTGGTGGCATAGTGGCTAGAGCACACGCCCAGTAAACTGGAGGCTATTAGGTCCTGGTCAGTGATAATGGTGGGAATTCAACCAGGTCCGGGGGGTTGGTGTGTAAATAAATAAAACACTTAGGCCACATATATGTGTGGGTGTTTTTTAAGGGCCATTATTTGGATTACACCAAGTTATAACAAAAAGTTCTACTAAATTCTGTGCCATACATAAAAAGAAATTTGAACCAAGTGAAAGAAGAAATTCAGGTACCTGCTTCATCTTGGCTAGCTCTCGGCGTGTGTGCTCATCATTACGCAGGTCTTTCTTGTTTCCGACCAAAATGATGGGAACATTGGGACAGAAGTGTTTGACCTCTGGGGTCCACTTCTCTGGAATGTTTTCTGTGGAGGTAAAACCAATCAATCACCGAACAGACAAGAATATTTTACTTTTTGTGTGTATGTATATGTCTTAGTGACCGGTTGTAAAACTGAAAATCAGGCTCATCACATGTGGACCGATGAACCATTGCCATTTTTACATTTTTCAGATACACTACTGAAGAAGAAATGATTGCAGCTGAATTAAGGATATTTTTGAGTGCTATCTACATTGCAATAGGCATAAATTTGCTTAATGACAGGCACCTTACAAGCAGAAAGAAACTGCTTTTAATCATGTAGATAATTGTAAGGTAATGTTGGTGAAAACCTCAAGGAAAAAAAAAAAACAAAACACATACAATGGCAATAGAAACTTTGTATGAAAGCTATTTGTGCAGTAGTAATGCTCAGCTTTAACATAATTAACAACTGTTTCAGAAGATCCCAGTAATTTGATTGGCTTAACATTTACAGAGTCATTTAATTGAAAACGAGTCACTGCAGAAAGAGATAATTCTGCTTCTAAAGAACAGAACAAGGCCACTAATACAAGTAAGCCTCCTTATCTTCACTTCACATCAGTGTGGAAAAAAAAAATCTTACTTGGTATGCAAAAATATTGCTTTCAACAGAAATGTAATGAACAAAAACTGACCATGTACAACAACTATACACAGACAATTTTAGAACAATAACCCTGTGTTTCATTTTAACTAAGGCTTTCTAATTTAATTCTGTTTAATTACTGTGTGGCACTTCACAATCATCTGCAGCGTTCATCACCTTTTTTTAATGAAAATCATTTCTATATGCTCAGGAAAGCACTGTTCATTTTCATTATGGCATAATTCTTGTTTTATAGCTTGGCTGTGTGACACTGCATAATTAATGAGTTATGATATATAAGCAAATGTAAGCAGTTACCCTACAAATAGTCACAACAGAATGAACACACCATTAACTGAAATAACTTCCTCTATATATAAACACGGTGGAGTACATAGGAAGGATGGAGCTGTAGTATTGTATTTTATTTTATGTGAGTGCATATCAGTGAGTGTTTGTACTTACCCAAGCTGTCAGGGCTGTCTATGGAGAAGCACATGAGGATGACGTCAGTGTCTGGATAGGAAAGAGGTCTCAGCCTGTCATAGTCCTCCTGACCTGCTGTGTCCCAGAGAGCCAACTCCACCTGACACACACAAAGCAAGAACAGGACAGATGCGATGAAGTGTGATGAGCCACGCGGAGGCCAGCAAACAATAAAGATATAAATAATAAACAATGGCCTACAGGAGACCTCATCACAAACGGGAAATAAATGTATATAGATTTATTTTCTTATTCCATAAAAAGAAGGCTTATAAGAAGCCTAACCCAAAGCACTTATCAAAATAATGCACACTTGCATTTGTAAGCAATTTGTCCGACTAGTGTGAAAAAGCCAACCGCTGCATTTTGCTAAAAGCCTATCCTATTTATTTTCAAACAAGTCACTCATATTAGCATTATTGGATGAAAGGATTAGTTTGTCAATTATAATCTGAAGTAAATAAATCTTATTGGTGGCATCCAAGAAAAATTTAGATTTAGAAGAAACATAAGACAGAAAATGTGGCTAAAGTGGGGACACAAACGAGATCATAGAAAAGTGTGGCATTTGACAATCAATCCGGCCCATGTGAGTAAAGACTCAATGTCCCAGAATCCCATTATCCAAAAATGAGGTCAGAATGTGGGGGTGTGTGACTTTTGAGTTATGCTAGATGCTTCAGTTATCCAGTGACACACATACAGCACATCAAACCTAGTCACAGAGAGATAAACTTGTGTTACTGGACATGTCATACAATCATGACGCGCCCATATTTTTTATTTTGAAGGTGTGTGTGACTTAGCTCAAGCAAAGTAAAAGGTGTGTGGGGGCAGTGCTGTGAAATGTGTTGTGATGGGTGGGAAACCACAATAGTTTCAGAAAAAGGTGCACATTTTCCGAGGCTTTTTCATTATTTACAAGTATAAAGTTGGATTAAAATGCACTTCATGACAAGCAAGAGAGCGTGTTCACAAGTACAACAGCTTTCAATTTGACTCAGGTTTAGATGACATTAGATGGGAAAGTCTATTAGTAATGACTCAGTCCAACTATCTCACCTGTTTTCCGTCCACCTCTATATCAGCAACATAGTTCTCAAAGACAGTGGGGACGTAGACCTCAGGGAACTGGTCCTTGCTGAACACGATCAGAAGGCAGGTCTTCCCACAAGCTCCATCCCCGACAATCACCAACTTCTTACGGATAGCCGCCATCCCTGAGGGGAAGGCAAATCGAAGGAGATAAGTTATAATCAAGGAGCGACAAGAAAAGAAGCAAATGAAGGGACAGCTGCGTAGATATAACAGCTTGTAAGTATGCCAAACCTCATATTTGTACAGACATAGTAAAAGAAATTAATCTTTTTCAGATCAGTGCCACACAGTCCTTTAAAGGCACAACCAAGCTAGAATTCACACACAAAAAATGAGAATGAAATGAAGAACACAAACACACCACTAGCCAGGGTTGGTGGAAAAGAGCTGCTATGTGTTGCAGGAAATCAGTGTGTGTAGCCATCACATTGCAGGTGCCACATGCAACACTACACTTAACCACGTAGCCCCTCAGGGGGTTGTGAGATGATTAATGGAACTTTCTAAGGTCAAACTGCTTTTCACAGAAATAAGTAAGACATGAGAACATTACGGCTTGTTGAAGGATTGTAACCCGAGAAGAGCAGAAAATACTTAGCAAAAAAAGTCCAATCTGAAACCACACAAAAATCCTGCAGGTTACCAGCACATTACGTAAACATGTAAAGGACAGCTGTATGAGATACTGCTAGCTTCCTGTCCTGTAGTTATACAGGACTCAGTATATACAAATTATTATAACAGCATAAGATGCAACCAACCAGGAAGTCAATTCAACCTTGGTTCCAGCAATTCATTAACTTTAATGACCAACAGACAGCATGCATGTGTGAGAACAAGTGTGAAAAATTGAGTTAAGGGAAGTTGTGGCAAACAAGTGAGATGCAGCGTCATTGGCTGAAAATTGTATGGATCCCATATTGGGAGATGATATTCACTAGAAGGTCAGAGACATTATTTAACATTTAGCCACACCAACAGCTATTTCCCTTTATACATGAACAGGAAGTAAGTTCAAAAAGCTTCCGTTGTTGGGAGAGGAAATGCAGGTGCAATCACTTTATTCACCCAGTGCACATCAAACAAACACTCATTTGTCATTATGGGACCACTGCAGAAACATAACTTTCACATAATGCTGTAGATGAACTATGTACTTACTATCTGGACGAAGACAACAGGACCTCACATCGAGGAAAGTAATAAATTATCCCCAAACGGTTATTTCCCCCCCTGATCCAACAAGGTGTGGCACTGTCAGTCACATTTCTCAGTGCTGCAATCTCCATCACACTGAGTCAGCTGAAGGTATGTTAGAGAGCTCAATCTCTCACATTCTGAATCCATTAGCTAAGCTGCATTTTCGAAGCTGCAACCACAGCCAAGGTTTGAGGTTCAATGTCCTGTGTCATTTTGCCTTAATCTGACATCTGAGTTGGGGTTGTTATGGGATCTGTTTCTACGAAACTGCTTTTTATTGCTGGCAAAGATTATTGTACAGATTTCACTCAGGTTTTGCATAAGGGGACTGTCTCTGGTCCAAACCAGCCACACTTCCTTCCCTTGCAGGCTATTTTTGTTGTTTGATTTTTATTTATTTATTTATTGATGGGGGGGTCCTATTTCTTTCAACGTCTGACTACAAATATGGCCAGTTTCAGATCAAAAGCCAGCTTTTTCTTAACCATAGCACATTTGGCCACACACTCCCAAGCAATGTCCAAAACAAGACACCTGCTGTGGTCCTCTGGGCACACTAGTTGCATTCACATGTTTAAGTGGGAAAACTCAATGAACTGAGTGAAATACAGACAAAAGTGCCTGACAATTATCGCCAGTCACTGTTCCCTCGTAAAATAGCCTTTTTATTGCTCTGGGTCCCCTTAGTTTGTGACCCTGAAATGCTCCACAGTGCTGTGCACTGCTAAAAGCACCCTATAAATATTAGGTGAACACTAAGTAGGACAACAGTGTCAAAAAAAAAAAATAGCAATTGGCTCCATTACTCAATGTAAAAAGCAAAGACAAAAATGGGGGCAGTTGTTGTCTTGAGGTAGGTGGGTGGTCAATGTTTGCAGTGTTCAACCAGCAGGTCTAATAGCAATAACAATTGCTGCAGATGTGCTTGTCAGTCATTACAGCTACTAATTACTCTTTTAGAGGTAATTTACAACCATTTCAATATTGAGACTGGTAGTAACACAAACCAGTGATTAGGTATTAATCAGTACCAGCCAGTAGCAGAGTACATTTCTATGTTAATTAACAAAGACGGATTCTAGAAAACACTGAACAGGAGCATTATCAAGAAAGCACAAACTGCAGAAAAGGGCAAAACAGGAAAATCCCAATTAGCAGTGTAGTGTGTTATGTCTAAACTTGAGTTTCAACAAAGTAGCAGGACAAACTGTAGTGAGATCACAATATGTGCTCTAATGTAAATGTTATCAGGGCATGATAAAATGTTGTTAAGTGGCCAACAGCTAAAAGATCTTTAATTTTTGACTGCGCAAACTGAGTTTGGCAATCAGCCAACTTGGATTTCACAGTTGTGCTAATATTGAAAGGGCCTATAAAATGTTTAAGTGTAATGTTTGAGGCAATGAAATTGAAGAAACTGCAACTACAGTCTGCAGACAACCACTTATTACAGCTGACTCCAAACTGAGTTATTTTGGGACACATTTAAAATGTTTACATACAGTAAGGAAAAAAGGGCTTGTTGTGCAAGCTGTGTTGGTGGCCAACCAAAAGCCAGACTGAGTACTATGTTCCCTTGATCAATTATAATCCTGCTAGATCCCAAGGACCAAGTTGCGTGCGCAAATCACTGCCTTTACCTGCATGTTAACCAATTAGAGACCATGAGATGAAATTTAAGACCGACAACGGATTAAGTGATGGGAATAACACAAATATGGTGAAATTAAAGGAACAGAAACAGACTAATGGACCTTCTTGTCTGACTGACAGAAACGCTTAATTTATACCAGATACACTAGAGATGATGTTCCTTTTGATGAATCTGATGCTCTAAATTGAACAAAGAAGAACTTCAACATTTCATACAATAAAAAGTATATTCTGGATTGTTTTTTTATTTCAACATTTTCTCCAACTTTGGGATGGAG
This sequence comes from Echeneis naucrates, assembly GCF_900963305.1. Classification (NCBI taxonomy): domain Eukaryota; kingdom Metazoa; phylum Chordata; class Actinopteri; order Carangiformes; family Echeneidae; genus Echeneis; species Echeneis naucrates. The sequence continues at coordinate 8,112,010 of NC_042517.1, read as the reverse complement.
TATTAACCATCACATATCATGTAAACTGTCTTCCAATCAAACTCAGACATCATCTTCTACAGCAGGCCTGCCAGTCAAATCTACTCATGTTCACACAGTCATGATCAACCAAGGATTTAAATAAAGGCTATTTGTTCTGCATCATCTTTGTATGACACATCCCTAATGGCATCATTAAAACAGATACTGTGTGCTTCCTGGTTCTTCAGCCTGTCCTTTAGGAGACCCCACATTTTACCATCTAAGGCCTGTGTGTTTCTGCACAGAAACACCCCACATGATCAGCAGACTCACTTTAATGATGGTTAACTGACAGTCAGCTGATGACTATTTCAGTTTCAGACAGAAACTTGGCAGGTGCCTTTTCTTCTGCCACGCAACACACATTTTTTGGCAGGTTTTCAAATGAACCCACGGTCAAAAGAATCTAACAGCATAATTGCTCTTCACTGCCATATGCAGCAGAGATATTTTGAAAAAGTACACTGCACAAAATATCTATTATAAACACTGGTTAGTGAACCATGCTCCACGTTAGAGATGGCATCTACAGCAAGCATGTGGTCAAAATACACAATCTTCTGACTTCAATACACATTTCCATTAAAACAAAATTTACCACAAAGCCTCATTAAACACCCTTTTTAGCAAACCATTAGTTGATAGTATTTGTTGAGAATGTAATGTGAATATAAAAAAAAAAAACTTCATTATGACTATGATGAGCACCTTACTAACAGGAAAATATTTCAAATATTTCAAATGACTGCTCTGAAGAAAGCACAAAAATTATTGCTGGAATGCACTAAAACAGCATTTTTATATGCATTTAAAAATGTTGACTTGCACAATTAAGAACTGAAGCCTATTTTTTGTACAAACACCAAAAAGAAATAACTAATTCAAAAGATTACTAGATTATTATTAGCAACCAGTCAAATTCTAGGCAACTATAAACTTCTCTTACTCAAAGAGACTGAAATAAAGATGTACTGGGAGTAACCACATAATCACCGGAAGATGTTACACTAAATATATGAACAGCACATGTAATGAAATGGATTTTTCAGACAGCCAGCCAATATTTCACCAGTTCAGTGCTGGGTATGATTTAGATCAAAGATGATTTACTGAACAGCATCACTGGAGGCAGGCTGAAAAACGTATAACCCATTCCGCACCTCTTATCCCATTTTAGTTGCTTTAAAGGAGATTTTAGTACAAAATGCTATTCCAAAGGCTTTTCTACTGGCAAACATCATGAGATGATTAATTTAAAAGATTTCACAAAATTACGACTGAGAATATAAAATGTTAAAAAAAACTTGCTTCTTTACACAAGTTTGCTCTCGAAATTCACATCCTTGAATTAGGGCTTAGAATAAATTATTATATAGACAGATTGACAGAGTAGTCATGCTGGAATGGTCTGTTCCCATTCATTTTCATTGGAGCTAAATGAACGTCAAAGTGTGCCTAAGACTGGATTCCATAAAATGTATGATGTAATTTAAACTGTCATGCTTGACAATCATGGACATCACTGCCATTTTCCCATGCATGCCAGATGCATCAGATTAAAAACAAACAAACAAACACAAAGAACTTTGACTTACCAATGTCTAACAAGACAAACTTCCATGTAATACCATTAATGACGGTGATCAATAAACATAAGATGATAATTTAGCAAGCCTTAGATAGTCAAATGTGCTACACTTGCCCCTTGCTGTATGGCGGCAGAAAATGAACTGAAGCTGAATATTGTCCAACACACAGAAGTTGTGTTACAGGAAAGAGCTCCCAGCGTTCAGTCAAACATTGTTTTTGACCAGTGTGCCACTGGGTGGGTCACCAGAAAGATGGCGTCATCACAGCGGCAACAGATGGCTAGTGTGTCCGCAGTGGAAGAATGGGTGGGTGGCCCCGATCCAGACCAAACGCCAGGCGAGACCCCCACATATGATGTGCATGACTTTTCAGTGCCGAAGACGATTCATGAGAAGAAAAATCTCTCTTCAGAAAACCACGAAACTTAAGATCGCCTGCCAAGTACAGCCCGCCTGCCCAATTGAGGCTGACCCATTTTTTTTTTAAAACCTACGAAATGGGGAAAAACGAGTTCGGTGTGAAGATACAAATATTTTAGGAATATACGTCCCCTGGTGGATTACTTGGTCTTTGTAACGCTGAGCAGGCTATTTAACATCTGCCACCAGCAGCCATTCGTGAAGTAACTCGTCTCATGCCGACAGGACTGGTCAGCCGAGTCAAGTCAGGAAAAGAGCCTCATTGTTTGGCTACGGCTGGCTCGCCGATTGAGGTTAGTCTTTCCCGTCCAGTTTACAGGCATTACTCAAGTTACCTCCGCTCACTAACAGCCCGACCGATGTGTTTCGGCCACAGCAGTTCCTGTAATTAGGACACAACAGTTTTTTCTCCTTAGCCCATCTATGAGAGCGGAAGCAGCAACAAGACTGAGGTCGGTTAGAGGAAAAGCTAACTTGGCTACCGTGGCTAACCCCGCTAGCTTTTAGCTTCGCTAACACGGCCTTCCAAAGCGCTGGATAACTTTTAAAAAAAATGGCCCGGTCCGCTTCTAAACTAACCACTTTACTTAAAATACCGCGTTACAGTCGCCTGGTATTCGGGGAAGTAGTTTACCTGCAGTTTATGTGCCAAACAGACGGATTTCTCGGTATTTCTCGGGGGAGAGCAGGTTTGCCGACCAGTCGAGTTGCTCGCTGCTTCCTCTCGTCTCAGTCTCATACAATGAATTAGTTCACGGGAGCGCGCAGCCTGGGTTTGTAGTTTGTAGCTGAGGGGGAGGGTTGACGGGCACGAGCCTGAGAGCCACACCTGCGCGGGCACGACGTGCACGAGCATGATGGGCGGGGCTCCTGTCTCATCAGCTGTATAGGGATCTGTGACCGGACCACAAGCGAGTGTGTTTTCAGACGTGAGCAGCATTCAAGGTTTTCTTACCCGCCGAGGCACAAACTTGCAATAACAATAATAACATAAAAACAGCAACAACAATATTCATAATAACAATAACATAAACAAAAAAACAATAATAACAATAATAGTAGTTGCAATTGCTCGAAATGCTTCTCTCTTAAAATAGAAACTGGGATTCGAAATCGAGTCAAGTTTATTTTTATCCCAAGTACCCATCCATTTTAGCTTACACAAACCAGCTAACATGTAATAGGCACTACACTGGTTCGGTATGAAATAAATGCTTTGGTTATGTTCTTGGGGCAAATACTATTATTCTTCCAATTTGAGTTAATTAAGGACATTACACTTGGGCCAACACTGAAGCTGTAACTTCGTTTCATGACGTTCAAAGTCTCTGCTTACTGCTCCACCTGGCGTTAAGTTTAGGTAAGTAAACATCAGAAGAACTTAGGGACAAACCATACAAAAAAAACCCCAACATATATTTATATTAATTACAATTTACTGAGCATTCACCGAAAATCTTTGCATGTGAAAGATTTCTATCACATACTGGCTTTAAATTGGGCTTGTAAGCTTATTGGAAAAAAAATCTCAACAGAGTCTGAGTGTGTCGCCATTCGGTATTGTTGTGAATATGTTCTATGATCAATGGGACAAATCCTGTCCTCAGTGTACTCAGTTATATTTGGATATGTAAAAATATAGCAGAATTAGAGAACCCATCTGAAGAATCAGCCTACAGTTATTTTCTCTTTCAGGAATAGGTGACCACCGGGGCAGTGCCATTAAACTGCAGAGGAACTGGCTGGTAGTCACTGTGCATTTATATGGTTAAGTCTATCCTTCCCTTCGAGGCCCAAATATCAAAACCTTAAAGCCACAAAGACTGAAACACTTTAATTTCATACAATTGTCTTTTATTTCATAGAGAGATAAAGAAATATATCTGAAAGCTAAAACACATAAAATTCTGTGGAACAACCACAGCACAGAGAAAGAAAGATCCTGTCAATAGTATGACATCTGTCGGTGCAAAAGTAGAGACACGAGGGCAATGAAATGAGAAAAACTATATACCCCCCCCCCAAAAAAAAAATAAAAAATAAAAATAAAAATTGAATGTCTGGTTTTGTCAACTGATAAAAGGGAGCAGAACCTGCTTTTCATTTTACGGGGTGAACAGCTTTCATTAACAAATCATGATCCCTTGTGTTTCCCTTTAACCAGTACCAATTAGACTAATAAAAAAAATGTCTCTGTGGTAAATCTGCAAAAATGACAAGATACTAGTCTACTGGGAAAGGAAAAAACAACCAAGCAAACACCTATATAAGCTACCAAATTACAATGATAGCGTTTTGGTACTTGTACATTGGCAACTGCAATGTGAACATTACTGACATCATTCGTTATATCTTTGCCTACAGTTTTTCTTCACTGTCTACACCAACAATCTTTTCCTTGTTTGATGTTTTGAGCCAGAGCAAATTCGGATAAAAACAGACCAAGAGGAGAACAGGAATGGAGAGTGAAGGATTGACTAAAAGTCACATTAGCTAAGTTATATCTAGAATCTCAGACATTCCTATTCTTTTTCAAAATTACACAGCTTGTCCATTTTACACAACTTCACAGTTAACTTCAGGCAATATGTTAGAATGTGTTTTGCTGCTGATATTCTTTTTATGATGTAAATTGAATTATGCCAGCAGCTAAGCACTAAAAAGACTATGCTTTTTCCATGGTAACTTAAGTGAAACAGTGATGGTGTTGTTGCTATCAATATAGCTTCAACTGTAAATATGTTTGATGGTAGAAATCAGTTTGGGTTCACATATTTTAACTGCAGCTCAGCCTTCTGCACACTGAAGCTGGATTTGAACCAGCTCTGGCTGTGAATGACGTCTCTCATCCCTGTGTCCATTCATCCGTGTAAATACTATCATTCATTCATATATAATTAAAGAATAGCCGCACTCATCCAATGTAAACAGCAACTTGGCAAAATAAGAGCACAGAGAAATGAACAGAAGGAACATGGAGAAACACAGGATAGAACCCACAGAATTTCATCACACTAATATGGCTTATCATTTCCTTTATGTAACACATTTCCATCATGTAAAAAGAAATTGTTTCTAATTGCTTGGACTTCATGAGTCAAAACTCAACCACTAGATATCTAATTTGATTTTGCAGCATTTGATCAAGTTTTAATCTGGAGCATGTTCCCAGAATAGACCATAAACAAGGCAAAGTTGAGCTGGCGAATAAATCCCCTCCAAGTTTCAACAACCCACTAATGATGTGATCTTTTATATTCCCATGGCAAGTGTAATGTTTTCTTAGGAGCACATTTTACAAAACAGGAGGTATGACAGATAGCTCGACAGCATTTCAGAGTCCTTCTATATATATATCTTGGAACACATCACAGCTTTACATGACTTATTTCTGCATTTTGCAGAATTCATATGCCCAATTTGGTGATGTTCCTCCTTGCTGATGACATATTAGTCAAGTTCAACTCCAGACACTGACCCTGTTGGCTGCGCTTTTCCACAGAACCTCTCAGGGAAAACCCCCACCCAATCTGGAATCTGTCTCACACAACACATTTTCCAGAAATATGAATACAATTTTTAAATGGAAATTTTATATGGTTTTCTCAGGAAAGGTTTCAAAGATTTTGTGACATCAAAAGGGTCAGGGATGGTGTTAATTTCATCTGTGTCATCATCAAATATTTGCAGCAGAGGTCCATCCTCTTTTCCATCAAAGACATTTTCAACATTGCTTTTTTGTTTTTTTTTGTAATCATTTACTGTCTGCAAGTGACTGATCAACGGGGACAGGTGGGAAAATGAGAACTTACTGATTTAATCATTACCATGATAGAATGTGACATCTGCTGTGATGATTGCAAAGATAATTAATGAATCACTAACCTTTTACTCTGCACAGCATTTACAAAATATGTTAGAATAAAGAATTTGGCTGGTTGTCAGTTTAGAAGTGATTTTGGGAAATTTGTGTTAACTGACTACTGATCAAAGTGGGCATTCTCTATGACGTCATTAATCTCATGAGTCAGTGTGTGACACATCATAGATACAACCCCTGAATCTGTAACTCATGAACCACTGTTATTCAAATCGTAAATATACCCGTACTCACACAGTCTGTATGTACACAGAAAGGCTATTCTATCCCCATCTCATGCACTTTCATCACTCCCTGTGTTTGTAATGGAGTCAAAATGACTAATAACTATGAAGGACATTGACCACATTTCTGTATCATGCCAAGTAAATAGCCAGTACTGATTTTGTATCAAATCCTATATAGTGGGAGTGTAAAAGGCTGCAGGATAGTGTCCCATTTCAAGCCTGAAATCAACCTAAAAGCATAATGAACTTAATACCTATAAATTATAGGAGCCACAGTCACTATCCACAGATATCCGACGCCAGTGCAACGGCATCAACCTTTCCTGTTAATTCATGGAAAAACGAGAGGTTGCTTCTTTTTTTAAAATTTAGTTTGATGAAAAAAAAAAACAATCAAAAAAACAAAACAAAACACCACACCACCTGGGGGGGGGGGGCACAGTCCATTTCTGCCTGCTGTTCCAGAGGGGCAACAGGTGGCAGATGAGCCTGGTCGGGAAAATTTATTTAACCTGGCACTTCTTCAAATGTTGCAGTTTTCTATCATTGTTCATAAGCAGGTAATTCCTGCAGCAGCTTCCTTTGTCTGGTCCAGCAGATGTTTCTCATACTTCCTCTGTTTAAACCTGGTTACATATTTGGAACCAGTGTACCAACAGCCTATGCAACCCACAGCCATTTTTTAATCACTTAACAAACCAGAGCACCAAGAGCCATCCTTTCATCAAGACCAAGAAGTCGGCTCAAGTCTCTATCGTCGATGCCTTTCCTGTAGCAGGCAATCAGAGAACAAATATGGCAGCTCTGAAAATGATTTGCAAAAAGAATATTGTACACCCATTTTGTAATTTATTTAGAAATCAGGAGAAAGACATACGAAGCAGTGGACAGAGCTCTGCAAATTGGGATTAGCTCCAGACAAGACAGAATTTCTGGCTGACTCTTGGTTTGCAGAAAGAAAAAGAAGAGTTAAGTTTCAAATTTGCCCAACTACACTGAGCATTTGCAACCAAAATGTCTGAAATTAAAACAATGCACAGTTGATGTCATTGACAGAGTGTTTGTGAGCGCACGGCTGTGTGTATGAACTGGTCAAAGGTGTATGTTCTGTTGTGTGTGAGTGTTTGCCTAATCAATGTCACTCAATATATTAGTATACTAGCCATAGACACTGAATGCTAGTACTCGCCAGTGAAACTGAAGGGACTGTGCGCATCCGCACAGGTGCATTCTGTGTGTTATGATCTCGAGGGTGCATCCTCAAAGCTGATGATGCTGGACTCCGGGTGCTGCACTCCACTTGCCGATGTTGCTCCACCGCTTTGTGACATTGAGGATGATGAGGTGGACGTGAGAGAGGAGCCAACAGGTCCCCCTGCTGGTCTCAATGTAGAAGAGGGGTCACGCCCACCTGACAGGAGAGGCTGTGTGTCAGTCCTGATCTCATCCTCATCCTCATCCTCCTCATCGTCCATGCTGGGCCAGGCAGACTGGTCTTCCACGCGCTTTAGACGCTCATTCAGAGCTTTAAGGGCCAATTGTCTGGAAGAAAGATTAAAAGAGGGATGTTATTCATCAATACCAGAGCTGTATAGCTTGGGAGGGAAGAGTGCTTTTTGGTTTGGTTCAAAATCTTGCTTAGATACTTAATTGATGGGCACAGCAGATTGAACCACAATGAATTTAATTTAACTTGAATCATATCTACAAACGTCCTGACTTGGATGTTATTGTAATGTTGCATATTACAACTCATGAACAATGGTGACTTTACTTGCACAGCTTTGGCAGGTACTGACACTGACAGTGTTGGTCTGTGATCATCTAATCTCCCAAACTACTATCTATTGAACCTTCTGTAACTCAGAGGTGACTTAGAAAATTAATCATGGGTTTCTTGCTCAAAGTACAAGAAACTGTGTATACAAGCACAGCCTTGTAACAGAGCCCCCTTTATTTTAAATGAACTAATCAGTTTCCTTCAAACTCAAACATTTTTCATTTGCTGCATTTGCTTAATTTCATTTGTAGGATGGCTTTCATTAAGCAGTTAGATTACCATACCTGTGGCTGAAGAAATAGAAATCATAGTTTGAATTGTACATTTCAAATGACAGATGATACTAAGAAAATTCTTGCATATTGGATTGAACCCATGAAGAAAAACAACAGCCGTTTTGTTAAGTGTCCCAAATTACTAAAACAGGCTATTAAATGTGTAAATTCACAACAAATGTTCCAAGTTTGTTAGTTGGTAGTAGTAAAAAAAAAAAAAAAAAAAAAAAAAAAAAAAAAAAAAAAAAAAAAATATATATATATATATATATATATATATATATATATATATATATATAAGACATAATTTGTTGATCAAATCTCCTACCCATCCTAGAGAGGAACCAATTATTTTTTAAAATCATCACCCTGAGATTAATTGCTCTCAAGGCAGACAGCAGACCTCTCAGGGTGCAGTTAATCATCAGTCTGGCATTTAGCAGCAGTCTTCACACTGCAGCCATATTTGATGTGTGTCAGACTGGAAGAAGCGAACGCTTAGTAGATGATGAACCATGATACAGGCTGAAATACGATGAAACCCAAACCACTTTTTTTTTTTTTTTTGGGGGGGGGACCTATATACTAGTTTGTTTGTATGTCACATTTTATAGCTGTTTTTAGTAACCAAGAAGTCGAGCTTATGCAACTGAGAATTTAATCAACATAGATAGAGTTGAAAGACAAAAAACTTCCATCTTTTTTTCTTTAATATATTTCAAATACATTCTGAAACGTCCCCCCACACACTAAACAAAAAATGGAAAATGACCTATTGACAATAACAAAGTCAGATGTCTGTGTGGGAGCAGCAGCATCTAGCTGTAAGTGAATCTGTGTGACAACTTGGAGGTGTGACTGAAAGTGGAACAGGAGGAAAAATTATCCCTGAGAGCTTGAAAGTGTTACTGTGACAAAGACTGTGTGCTGCAGAGCTAAGCCATGTGTGAACTGGAATATGGCTGAAAGAGGGAACAGAGGCCCGAGAAACCTTCCCAGAGTAAGCAAAAACTAAAAAACAAGACCATTCTTGTTTCTTCTCTCTGCTGCTTATTGACTATAAGGGTGTGCGTACATTTTACTTTGAACTTCAGATTCACACGTGTTTTCATACATTCTGGACAAACCGATTTGAGTTTTTAATGACAATTATTTAATATAACTGGACAGTATTTTGCAGACAGTTATTAGACACAGTCAATGGATTGCACTCATACAGTCACACATTTCATCATGGAAGCCACATTCCACATTCATTTATTCTACTGCTCATACAGTTTTTCTGCCATTAGACTAACAGTCATATACTAATGCAACAGTCTTCGGAGGCAGTTTGAAGTTCAGAATCTTGCCCAAATAAACAATGACTGAAAAAATTACGATAAAAATTATACGTTTACGTGCAAACAGTCCTAGTGAGTGGTTACTTGCAGACCCCTGCAAAAGTGTACTCTGAAAAGTAATCAGCAGGCTATCAACAGCTAAGTGTCTGTTTTTCTATACTACATTTACATGACTGAAAGTGGTGACGTGCAATGATGTCTCTCCAGTGTTTGTATGCCTAAGTGTTAACAACCAGTTAGCATCAGATCAGTGCGAGCATGCCAGTGTGCTGTTTAACTCACCTCCTCCTCTCTGCATCCTGTGGGTCCGTCCCTGGCAGGCTGATGGTGATGGAGGATGGCGCCCCCACATCATACCTCTTCACCATCTTCCTGCACACCTTCATCTTCACCAAAGCAGAATGGACCAGCCCTGCCAAGAGCCCCACAGCTGGCTGCAGTGCCTCGGGGAAGAAACTTGCAAAGGCAAAGTGGTCCGACATGTCCCCACGACCCCGGCTGTGCCTCTGATAGAAGCGCAGATAAACCCAGCCGGACAGGGTGCCGTAGCTGTAGGCTGCCAGTGGGGCCGAGCTATTGAGCAACCCAGAGAGGCGCAATAAGGCCAGGAGGAGGAGGACCAAGGCCGGCGCTGCTTTGAGCCTCACCTGAGATGGGAGCATAATTTATTTATTTTTTTTTTTTTAGCTTTTCTTTTTAGCTATTTTTTTTCAACCCTTTCTAACAAATCAGTCAAGTCAGCTAGATTGAAGAATGGGAACAACAAACAATGGATGATTACATGCCAGGGAGGCAAGCAGCAGTCACTGTGACCTTCTACAAACATTTTCATGTATATCTCCTGACATGCTCAGCTGAAATGAGACAAAGCATGACTGAAGTAACCAACCGTTATTCAAACTAACTAACGGCCAATAAATCAGGGGATCCTGGTAGTTTCAGAGACGTTAATACAGTGTGTCTAATACAGTATGTGCTGTAGCAAAAATACTTAACTGTTATCTCAGAGTACACTGAATGTACACTACACAAAATCTAAATTAACACATCAAACTATTGTCAATATTTGGAGGATAATCACCAGGCACGCAAACCAACGAAAGCAAGCCTTTAGCAAACATATGATGGCCAAACCACAGGCCTGTAAACTACAGCTTCAGCAAAATAGAATGGCCACTCTGTACAATTGTGGTTTACATACACATCACAGGCTTCAATGTCATTCATTTTGTGCTTCTATTTATTTATTTTTTTCATATATATATATACATATACACACACACACACACACACACACACAATTATATACATACAGCCCCCCTAATATTTGTTTAAATGTCCCTTAGCAAGTTTGACTGCGACCAAATCCTTTTTGTAGCCATCAACAAGCTTCTGGCATAACTGGCTGGATATTTGACCACTATTCTTGGCATAACTGGTAAAGTTCATTTAAAATTGCTTGGTTTCCTCGCACAGACACGGCTTGTAAGCCTTGTCCAGCAATATAGAACAGGGTTGAGGTCAATGTTGGCCTGTTTTATGTGTCCCAAAACCAGTTTTGATGTACGTTTTGGATAATTTTCCTGTTGTAACACCAAAGTGTGTCCAACTTTCATTCATCTAGCTGTTGAGGTGAACTTGAAGAATTTGGAGATAGTTCTCTTTAGTAGTACTGCCAGTACCAATAGCAACAAAACAGCCACAGAGCATGATGCTACGACCACCATGCTTGATAGTTGGTACAGTTTTTAAATTTGAAAGATTCACCTTGTCTACCATAAACATACTCATTGTCACTGTGGCTCCTTAGATCTTCACTGAATTCCTTGAACTTTCCCAATGTCCTGCGTATTTATCAATTCAAAAAAGTGTGGTCAAATACTGGCTGGCAAAGAGAAACTACCACTTTAGGTGAATACATGTATGATTTTGACCCTGCATGGATTATAGAAACTCCAAAATAAATTCAAACTTCTGCATCCAATTCTTTTAACAAAAAATTATCAAAGATGTATGTTGTATAATCATTCCACCCTGGAAAAAGAATTATTCAAATAAACAACTAAAAGCCCAAAATGAATATGATATTCATGCCCATGATGAGTGTATGTAAACTTCTGATCACAACTACAGTTACCTCCTTTGGCCAATATCACAGCTAGAAAACACTTTTTATGGCAGTTATGAGTCTACCTACTCTTGCTTTAGATTTCAGCCAATTTTGCTCCATATTACTTCAAAAATCTGAGCTATTAGGGTGTCTTGCAAATGTTTAAGATCCATCCACAGATTTATATTGACATTCAGGTCAGTGCACTGAGAGGGCTATACCAAGCTTCAGCCTGTGATTCTTGAAGCAGTGAATGGTGGATTCTACTTTAGAGCATTGTCCTGCTTTCTATGCCTCTTTTCAGTCTCACTCTCTTGGGTGTAGGATAACTCATCTACAGATCTGTGTTATTTAGTGGAATCCATTCTTCACTCTATGTATGCAGTATTTTAAGTGGTGCTGCTGGCTGCCACACACACCTGATGCACAGATGTGTGTGGCACATTGACTAACGCTGTATCGGTGGTAAAGTGAATTTCTTATTCAATACTGTTCCTATCTATCAAATACATCTTTGAGAGTTCCCTTAATAACAATTCAGATAGTGACTGTTTTAAGCTACAGGCACTTGAATATTTTTATGGTCTCCTCATATCACATCCAGTTCTATTTTCAAATTCTCAGTCAGTTGCTCATGGAAGCTTGTGGTTGAGTTTTACCACAACTTTTTCACTTCTGACCCTGTTGCAATGATTGCAACAACAACAGAGACAGAGGGTTTGTGGACATTTATAGCCAAACATAAGGTGTAGCAAAAGATATGTTGCTTAGACTTAAATCTGTTTTCTTCTTACCCAGTTTGGCATCCCCGATAACTACTCTTTGAGTCATTATGTACTGTGTCTTTCAAAAGAATTTTGAAAGAATTGAGGATTTTTAACAACACTGAGCTTTCTGCAAAAACTGGTCCATTTTGTTTTTATTTGACCCAACGTCTCGACCTACTGATAAAGAGTGGTCAATTTCTGTTTTAAACTCAACATGACCAGTACTTCAGTGTTTGGACCCAGTGCAGCAGCCATCCTTTTAGAGACTAATATGTAACGTGCGTCTCAAAGCAAACCAGCCAAGTGCATGTATGATATCTTCCCAAATAAACTGTTCACATTTGGACAAATACTTGTTTGTTTATGTACATGTCTATGTAGTTAGGTTTCCAGTCCTGCAAAAGTTGCAGTCAGGTCACAGCCTTAATTTGACGGTGCTGTCACACTCCTCATTGCTCTAACAGTCTGGAGTGACTTCCACACTTGTAAGTGGAGCATAACACAAAAATATTTATGCAGAGCAAAATAGGCTTTTGACAATTGTTAGCCTCACCTGTGGCACTCTGAGCACTGTAGTGTCCCCCATGGTTTGCTTCAGCGCCACCAGGACACCTCCAAGGAACCCAGCTGCTCCATGGACTCGTACAGCAAACAGGAAGTCCAGGTCAAAGGTGGCCACATAGGTGAGGAGGTAGGAGAGCCCCGCCAGGAGGCCCGCAGATACATTAACCACTGCAAAAAAGATCAGGAGCTCCAGAGCACCCCATAGTGGCTCAAGGAGACGCCCGCAAGCCATAACTGTCCCCACGTTGGCTGCCACCCCCCAGATATGTTGCTCCACCACCCCGTGGGTCACTAGAGTCCACACCCAGAAGTTGGGTGGAAAGAGGTAACCTGGTGTCACCCCCAGTGTGTATGGTGTGTTCACTGCCCATGACAACAGGTAAAGGAGTACTACCAGGGCACTGATCGTTTTTACCACCACACTGGTGCTGGCAAGAGCAGCCAGGAAGTGCTGTCGTGCAACTGGCAGGTAACGATTCATTGTTGCCTGTTATGAAGAGGATCCCACTCAAGGGAGCAAAACAGGTGATCGGTTACTTCTGGAACAGCAGATGTTGGATGCTGGTCTGAGATTAACAATGCCAAACAGAACAGGTGACACCTGCGAGTCCTGTCAGCATGACAAACCAGACTTCTCTGTGGGCCTTCATCCGGGATACTGTCCCTCAATGGCTTTGTATTCAACTCAATAAAAGGTTATTCCTCCTGGTCAAGTCCCTAGACAGCAAAAATATATCTAAAATGTAACGAGCTGAGGGTCGTACAGACAAAGCAACTCAGCTGATTGTCATGGGGTAAAACTTTGCACTGCAGTAGATCAGACTGGAGGTGTGATAACCTTAACTAGGAGACCTTTTGATTTCCCTGCTGAGCTGGCGACCTTCAGTCCACTTGGAGTACCACACAAATCGTAAGCAGCTAGCAGACAGGTGTCAGAAGCTAAATCCCAAGTGAAACGAATACACCTAAAGTAGCTACTTCAGAGGAGCTCGACAGGGCTAGCTTGTAAACACGGGAGAGCTAATGTTAGCTAGCTGTCAAACTGAGATCGCTTTACGGTGATTTAAAGGCGCCACCGAGGAGCAGAATAGATTACGTCTTCGTCAAAGGGAGAGGCAGGAAGCCCAGGTCGATCGCTCCTGTCCCGGTCCTCCCTCGGCCCCGTGCCCACCGGGCTAGCCCGAGGATTTCCCGGAGTTAGCAACAGGCCTCCAAAACAATGTTGAGACGTTTCTGGACAGACGTCAGCTGGAGAACAGCTCGCAGATTTTCCAAAGTAGCTCCGCTTCAGTCGATGCTTTTATTGTTCCTGTGCGTTTTCAGAGCAGGTCCTCGGAGAAAATCATATTATGTTAGCAGGCACTCCTCCTCCCGGTAACAGCTTTCAGCTACTGACCTGCGCTGTCTGCCACCGTCATCAACAATCGGTAATACGTCCAGTCACGTAACGTTCCAGCACCACTGCATGCTGGGAAGTTGAGTTTTCCGTGAAGGACGCGTCGAAGTGCCTTCTTGACCCTCCATTCTTTAAACGCCGGCGACAAAAATAAAATGAGGCAGGCCGAAGAAATTATCCAAAAGCAGACCTTATATATGTAGGTCCTCTATGTGTCTGTGTAGCTGCTGTAATTTCAGCTTCACAGTAGTCCAAATAGAAACACCTGTTCTCCATTACATTTATTTGGCACCTTAATTCTCATTTATATAATCAGTCTTGTTTGTATTACTGAGTATCAGACTACTACAGTAATGAGCTTTGACATCCTGAAAGGAGCCATGCTACATCAGCAACCCTGATCCTAACCCTAACCCTAACTGAGGAGGGGGTTTCTACGCCACAGGATACTCAAGAAATCTGAAAGAATGGCTAATGTAGTTCTTACACTACCATTAGCTGTCCAGGTTAATCATCCATGATGGTCAATCCAGCATAAGGCTGTGTGGAAATACTTCTCAGGGATATTAGGTCACATATCCCATATAATTTTGCTTTACTATTGTCATTAAATGGAGGATTACTTCCAAAAATTAATCCCAATGTGTTGTTGCTTATGTTATTGCTTTGAAAGTTTTTTTTTTTTTGGTTATCACCCTCTGAGGGCTTTAACATACAAAATCTATTATAACGTCATAAAGACTATTCCGTTTTTTATAGTATTTTTTTATTTCAAAATTGAAGTTGCATTAAAATTTTCGGCCATCCTTGAAGCGATGCAATTTGACTATGGCTGTACATGAAGCAGTGTAGCTCAGTCTGTTTGTGTCCTCATGAACTCATGAGGCCTTTGTGTGTGGAATTTGCATATTCTTTCTTTGCCAGTATGAATTTGCATCATTTGCTTTTATGTCAGCCGTGTCATAAACTGTCAACATGTCCAGGGTGTACCGTGCCCATTGCCAATTATCAGCCCCCTCCTAGATCTGCACCTCTTAATTTAACTGTTTCTTAACAGCAATGCCGTTTGTGCAGAAGCACAAAATAGTTTAAGTTTATTCAGAAATGAATAAACTTAACCTCCAGCCCCAGCCTTTGGGGATTACTGGCAAATCTCCTGTTTGTACAAAGCCTTTTGAAAAATCCCATGGAACCATGGAGCTGGTTTTCAGATGTACTGGACTGAAGAGCAAAGCAAAGCATCCTCCAAGTGCTCTGATTTGTGGAAATATCTGCAAATGTTGGGACAAACGTTCTCCATTATTACAGGTCTGTTCAGCTGCTGGATGAGCGGAAAATTTTGAATTCACAGAGACATTGAATTAAGTCCATTTAAATAGTAGCTACAAAAATTGTCTAAGTGTACTTAAAAAGAAATTTTGGACATTATTAGCACAAAAGGTCCTGCTCTAATAATGAATCCATAGTTCATCCAGCTCTTTTCAGACTGTATCATTACCATCAAACATAGATTTAGGTTCAGTTGCCGGCCCGGGTCCTTTCCGTGTGGAGTTTGCATGTTCTCCCCTTACCTGCGTGGGATTCCTCTGGGTACTCCAGTTTCCTCCCACCGTCCAAAGACATCATGTTTGGTTTACTTGGTGAGTCTAAATTGTCCATAGGTCTGATGTATGAGTGTGAGTGTATGTTTGTGTCTGTATGTTGGTCCTATGATGAGATTGGCTCCAGCACCACCCTCAACCCAGTCAGGGATAAGCAATAGAAGATGAATGAATGAATGAACATTCCTCAGGTAAGTAAAGTAATTCCTCAGTATCTACAAATATATAATTGAATTTGATTTGGAGGAGAGGTTTTGCCAAAATCCAAGTTCTCTGGTAATAATGGATGTGAATCATTGTGGATGGTTAATTAGAATAGTTGCTTTCAAAACAAAAGCAGTTTCTATGATTTACTAATGAAGGTTGGCTTGTGGATGTGCATTAACTCAATCAGAATCATCTTTGCAAAGCAATGGCTCTATGTCAAGGGGATGAATCAACTGAAATACTGAACATCTAATGTTGGAAAGTACAATGGAATAGATGGAATACAACCATCATGCACTCATTCACTGGTATGGAAAATAAATGAAGCCACCAACAAGCCAAAAACTCAAGTAGGACTGATGAAGTTTAGCATTTGTCTGGAAACTAATTTTGTAATGTCTCCCTGACTCCCTCACAGCTTTTATTTTTTACTTGGGTCTTCTGCACAGTCACCTCACCATAGTATGAACAGGGCGATCACGATACTGCCCAATGTCACGACATTTATCAAAGGAAAAATGTCAAATTACTAACTGGCCAGCTCCAATGCTAATGTCCATTAGCCTAGCTTGTATTGAAGACCGACACAAAATGTTATCTTTGTAAAAATAGCAACATTTCAATTGAAATGTTGTGAAAGTAAAGTAAAGGTATCCCCCAAAAATACTACTACAGTAAAGTACAGATACTCAAAAACTGTACTTAAGTACAGTACCCAAGTAAATGTACTTGTTACTGTCCACCCTTGCCGTGCAACCTGACACACAAAGTAAATGCAAAGCTCTACACCTTCCAGACAAAACCAATATGGTGTCAAGAAGAAATGAAAATTTGTCAGATGGTTGTGGTGGAGGAGATACAATATCACAAAAAAGTGGTTCATGTCTTTGAAGCAGCACATTTGTTCTCAAAAATGTGTAAAAATTAGGAAGTGCCATTTAGAACATGTTTCTTTTTATTTACAAACTTCCAAAAAGCAAAAAAAAAAAAAAAAAAATCTAAAAGTAATCCAAGGTCATACACATTATCCCATAAACTACACAACAGGCTTTGACTAGACCCAATCCTCATAGACAGCAGCTTTAATCTTCTCCTCGGCTAAACTGGAATTCAGAGACCTTGGCTCGTCTGACCGGATCGATTTGTATAAATAAATATGTAAATTCAAGTAGAAAGCTGTGAAATAATAGAGCAGTCAGTCGGAGCTGACGACCAAACAGTTCGACACTGAGGAAACCCGCTTGTTTGCCATCATGGTCATAACACAGATGTACAGATTTCTGATGATATGGTAATAAAAGACAAAAAAAAAGAAAACAAAGAAAAGCACTTGATATTATTTTTCTTTTCCGCTGATAAGTGGTTGGATTGCCTTTGTTTCTGACACATTACTTGTGAATGATCTTTACTTACATGTACACAATAGCTCATTCACTTAAAAACACAATGCCAAATGTGAATTCTGAGCGTGCAGTATTTCTGATGAAGGATTCTGAGCTCATTAAGGTGGATATCCTGATGTCCTCTTTTTAAAAATAATAAGCAAATTAAAAAAAAAAAAGAAAGAAAACAAGAGCTGATTGCGGCCATCATAGACAGGATATGGTATACCGAATCCTTCGTAAAGTTGCAATCCTGGGTAGTAATGAGCACAGTAAAACGCCAATTTGTTGGTCCACATGTAAGTTCTGCACAAGTTCACATGTTCTGGGTCAGACTGGCAGATCATAAAAAAAAAAAAAAAACAACCCATAAAAGACTAAAGTATTTCCAATGTAGCAACAACAATAGTTATGACCATAAAAAATTCCAAACAAAATAAAGAAAAAAAGAAGATCAAAAAACATTGTACAAAAATAAAAATGAATAAATACGCGCCATCATAAATAAATTAATTTGGTAAATTCAAACATTGTAATAAGAGGAGAACAAAAACTGAAACATGAGTAAACCAACAATTTCAGTATGAAGAAGAATTACATGGAAGAGGAGAGAGCAGGAAATGCTTCAGTCTTCAGTGACAATGTTTTGGGTTTGGTTTCGGACTACAGTGCTGGTGGCTTTTTAAAGCTCTTGCTGCAGCCATTTTGGAGGAAAAGATTTTCTTCATGAGGACAGTGTTGAATGTCATTGATCGGTTTGAGTGCTCAGAGAGGATCGATTGGAACAGCAGAATGATGGCTTGTAGTTTATTTGAGGGGAGCTTGGTCACATGATGAAGCTGTCCCAGCATTCACCAGCGCTGTGAATGCTGGGACAGAGTTTACAGATTTGTGTTTCTTTTACCGTGCAGTGCAGTGCACAGCTTTCCCTGCAGGGTCATACAGAGAGGTGGATATGTTGGTCTCATCTGTGGCTGTGAGGATGCTGCAGGGAGAGCATGTTGTTGCAGCCTGCTTTCACTCCTGCTCTAGACTGCTGACATTATTTGGTCTCTTAAGACACAATCCGCTTCTGTGGAGGTTGTTGATGTGCTTGTGCATTTCTAGTTTTTGGCAAAGCTACACCATCTCTCCCTAAAAATAAAAAGTCAGTTTGGTTTCACAATGACCTCTGTTCACAAAATATGAGACAGAGAAATAATAATAATAGTAAAAAAAAGCTGAGCAGAGGTGGAATCTGTGTTAGAACAAATTACCAAACTAAGTAACACTTTTTTTTTTTTTTTTTTTTTTTACACTTATCTTCTTTGAACAGTTCCTCTTGTAACACAATGCAGATACAAACAAAGGAACGACACAACCAAAACCAAAACTCAGGGTTACGAGTTCAATTCCTCCGGGGTTTGTACAAATACATATATAGGCTTGAGTGAGTGTTTTGCATCGTTTTTCTCGAGGCTACAGTAAGACTATGGGTGAGAAACAGAGAGCCTTGGTGACCGTCTGTCTCTCTTTACCTCTCCTCTCACGCATTTAACATTCAGAAAGATGGAGGCAAAAAGGCATTTTCTGTTGGTTCTTTCTCTGCTACAAGGAGGACACCTCACTAGAGCACAGTTTTTTTTTCTCATTTTCACCTGGCTGTTTTTAGGCAATCATTTTCCTTTAAAAGGTAAAAGAGTTACATAAATAGAAAACACGCACACGAGAAAAAAAAAAAAAAGAAAAAAGAAATTAGCTCTTCCCACGTCTGATGCCTAAATAGAAGCTTCTTTTTTTAAAAAGGCCTGGTTTTGAAGGCATTTGATGAAGCATACATTCTTTCATTAGAGTTTTAAGGTTTCAGTAATGGACTTGAACCTCATCCTCAGTAAGCCTCAAATGCTTCTTTGTTGATTTGAAATAATTCCCCTTTTTTGCCCTCTGTTCAACAAAAACGTACAATACCCCTGTCCTGGCAGTGAATTATTAACTTCAATAATCAAAATGCTTCCTAAAAGTTCTGTGTGATCTTTGAACCATTACCATTTTAAGATATATTCAGTAGCAATATTTGACAACTGACAACATTACCATTTGAGTTACTGATACTTAACAAGTGTATCTACCAGCTAACTTAATTATCAACCCTTTTTTGTTTTAAGCAATCCCATCCTAACGCCATCATTTGAATAGCTGAATAAAGCAAAGGAGTCTTGACATTTAGCAAAGCTGCAGAACTAGTCTCTAATGTCAGCAGTACAACTAGCGGCCTTCTGTGGTCATTGCAGGCCAACAATCAGCAGTACTACATCCAGTGATTTGTATCTCATTGCCAGTATTGAACAAAAACTTGGAAGCCCAAAGTCCTCTGATTTTCGTTGTCTTCATCTGGTCATTTTTTTTTTCTTCCTCATGTTACATCTTCTGATATTCAGCATCAATATTTGTTGCTCTGTGTCCAGTCTGTGTTCAATTTCAACTCTGACTGAATTTTCAAGGCAGAACAGACAAAACACTTTAGCAGGCGCTTAGTTTTCATCACTTCTAATGTCTTTCATTTGTTGTCCAATTCCCTCACGGCCACACACCCTTTAAAGCCGCAGGTTGTCTCCCTATTGTGACCAATATTAAATTGAACCAAGCTTTCTCAAGCAGCTGCAATCCATCTGTCACTGTCCCCTCACCTCGACTACATCATTGTCGTCGTCTGAGCCACTGGCACTGCTGATATTCCCTCCGTTCATCAGGACCGGACCCCGGTGGCCCTCAGAACATGCTGACGGGGAGAAAGAGGAAGGGGAAGATGAGGAGGAACTGGAGGCAGCAGTAGAAGGATACTGGGACAGGAAGCTTGCTCCTGCTGGGCCAGGAGTGGCAGCTGGCCCTGGCAACCCACCCGGGAGCATAGACCCTGTGTAAAGACTTGCCAGAGACTGACTATAAGAGAGAGGGAAGCCTGGTGGGAGCATTCCGGCCATGCCCGTCATGCTGGGGCTCAGCATGAATGGTGGCAGAGCACCTGGAACCAAACTGGCAGCTTTAACTGATGCTGAAAGTGAGGACGATGAGATGGCACTAGCGGTGGTTGCCGTGGATGAGGTGGGAGAAGAGGAGGTGGGGACTGAGCTGGCTACACCCAGGCCAAACAGATCTCCGTACATGTAACCGGGGTCTCCCAGCTGAGTGTGGGGGGGTTGGAAATAAGGCGAACCCGCCCCCGCAAAAAGTTGGTGGCCAAGCGACCCACCCAACATGGAGGGGTTGAGACCCAATGGAGGGAGGCTGTATCCCCCGGTGAAGGGGAAGCCTTGTGAGGCCAGAGGAGCTGAGGAGTGTTTGCCCCCAGAGGGCAGCTTGCTGGGACGCTCATCTAAAGATGGTGAGGACGCTTTACGCTTGGAGCCTGTTCTCAGGTCTTGGGCAACAGTGATTTCATCATTGGGCTGGATGGCATTGGTTACAGATACGTCAAGCTGGCTCACATTTGCACTGGGCAAACTGCCTCGACTGCTACCATTGGTCTGCAGGAGTTTGGGGGAGGGCAGGTTGTTAGCCTTGCTCTCTACCACCCTCTCGGATTGAGCTGTGGAGCCTGTGGTGGCCACAGCTCCTGTGCTCCCTGTGTAGCAGCCCAACTCATTGATGATCTCGGGGCAGTCAAGAGAAAGCGAGCGGGGCACACTCTTGGGGGGTAACTCTTGCTTACTGCCAAGAGACAGAGAAGTGTTGCTGCCATTGGTCGACACTTCCAGTGGTGGAGCCTGCAAGTCTGACAAGAACAAACAAGGGATAGTACTGATTAAATCCATTGCACAGGCTGGGTTTTATATCATCTTTAATGTGATACACAAAGTTCCTGTAATTTATCTATGTTGGACTTCAATTTTTTTTTATTAGATTTGGCTTTGTTTATCCCACAGTAGGGAAATTCACAGGATCATCCTACTGTACCTTTGGGTGGTGCTGTAGACTCTGCTGTCTTGGCCTTATTAGCTGCTCTGATGGCAAAAATTCGACCATCAGACGTCCTGATGTAAGTCCCTAAATGAGATTAAAGGAAAAAAAATCTGTTCACACATAATGCTTGTCAGAAGAATAACCATTAGCTAGCAAATATAAAGCTTTCTCTACAAACTGGTAAATTGTTCTGTCTGACCAAATTTTCCAAACCCCAAGATCAGTAGAAAAGCAGCCAGTTTGTAGGTCTGAGAAGTGGAACAATCACATGCTTCAACCCATAATGGGTGCTGGTGGGCCAAGAGTTTTCTGGAGTATAATAATGTGCAGTGAGTTGTTACCTTTGGTGCCCCTGATGACGTGGATGCTCTCTCCTGCTGTGATTCTGGCCTGGACATCGGTTGAACTGTTGGTGCCTGGAATCACGATGTCTGAAAGAGACAATTATGCCATTTAGCAATTGCGACTAACCATGACCATGATGGAAGGCTAAAACATGTAGAGATAAGTGGGATGAAAGAGAAATAAAATTAACGGGGTATAAAAAAGAGATAAGCAAATTGTATTGCAAATGCACTCTACCTACCAGTGGTGGTGACGATCTTCTGTACAAACACCCCAGCTTTTTGCAGGCAGTTCACTGGGAACCCTCCAAGACTGGATCCAGATGAATTGTGGCCTGGGGTAGAGCCCGTAGAAACCTGGCGGGGCATCATGGGAACTGGAGTTGATTGGACTGGCCGGAAATTGGCAACTGTCTTCTCCTCAGTACGAGGTGGAGGACGCCTGAGCAGAAAGTTATGTTTTCTATTAATTTATGACTAAGAGCTTAGTAGTTTAACATGCTTTCTTTTCATGTTACATGCTCATCAGATCCTTGTGAAAATCTTTGACAAACACAGATTTAACATTTCCTGCTCAGTCAAGAGTTCTGTGAAAAGTTAAACCATACTTGAACTAAACACTTTCACTGGTAACTCATTTGGTAGTTTTAATGTTGGCAGTCAGTGAGGTTATAATTCGCCTACCAGTTTCTCTGGCTGAAGGCAGGGATGTTGGTTAGACTCTGGTCGCTGGCAGGGTAGTAGTGTGCGTAGGAAGGCCGGGTGTACGGCACAGAGGCCCTCTTCTCCTCTTCATAACCCTTTTTAGCTGCTGTCTTCTCAGCACTGCTCAGCTTCAGCTCCCTGCGGTCCATCAGCAGGGACTCATGGGGGAATGGTTGCTGGAGGGGAGAAACGGTAAATGAGAAAAAAGATGAGCACAATTTCATCTTCTTTTGTAATCCTTGACATGATTTAATGCATTTAAACTTCACCCATCTAAATAAGTTAATAATTTGTAAGTCTACTACCTTACGCTAGTGAATCTACTTCAGAAAACACAGAGCCAAGTGCTATATGAAGCTGACGTCAGTTTTTATTAAAGCCCAATTTATACTGAGATCCTTATATATTGCAATTAAGAAGATCCTTTATTATGCTGGCTCTGCTTGTTTCCACTAAACCAAATAAGAAATGATGAGGCCAAAAAAAAGGTGTATAGATTTCAGTGTGGAAGCCATTTACAGAGTCCAGCAGGTAAATTTATGAGGTGATGAATAATAATAATAATAAAACAAGCTCTGCTACTTGCTTGATGCAGTTTTCACCTCCAAAAATGGATTTTATTAAGTAACAGAAGAATTTCGGTAAATCTCTCACATAGCCTGATTAACATAACACCAGTCTTGAGCATATATGTTGTCTGCCTGACAAGATCACAAAGAACAATGCAAACACTGTGAGCTGGGTGAAACACACTGTCAACTTCTAATAATTAGGGATTAGGGGTTTTCATCTACCTTGGTAACTAGGTGAGGATAGAGGTGCAGCGCCTTTCTGAGGATGCTCTCCATGCTGTCCTGGGGCAGTAGCTGAACATGGGAGGGGTCTGGTTCCTCCTCCACAAAGTGAAGAAGAGACTCCACCTCCCTCCGGGTGAAGGTCAGCACAGGGTTCAGATCATCCACCACCCGGTCTAATGGAGAAAGGGAGAAAGAGAAGTGAGCAGACTGTAAAAAGACTGATAGCTCTGGAAATTATTTGATTGTATTATTATTTAAAGAGTCTGTCATACTATTCAAAGCTTACAGGAAAGCCTTGAGACTGTTTTGTCTGTTGAACAAGAGGCTCTTGGCAGAAGAGCCCTGGTTTAAACTCAAAGCTGATTATTTAGTTTTAGGGGTGTCTGTCCACACAGAAGACCCTGGACTGGGGGTTTCACTGAGTCTGATTACTGACAGCTGTCAGTTGAAGGCTGTCCACTCTTGCTTTGTTCTGGTTAGAGGGTCACTGCATATGAGATATTTTCATTGTACGAAAAAAGTGAAGAACCTAGTTAATGCATTTGGGTAGGGCTGGACAAAAATTCTCTATATATTCTGATCAAAATGTTTCAGTAACAGTGATAAGGTTTTTAAACATCACTGATATTTTTATATACTGTATTTTGTTTTTCATAAGTGTGCAGGTACAGACATCTGTTCATATTGATATCAGGATTATATCCTTTCAACCAATTTAAGAAATATCTCATGATATAACTTTTCGCCATATAGTCAAGTCCCACTTTTGTGTATGATCAATTATACTACCAACAAAAACTTTAATGATACTCAGCAGTACTGTTCCTATGTATCACACCAACACACCTGACATGCCCTGTTTAGAAATCTGGCGGTCGTAGATCTTCTTCTCCAGAGTAAAGTCGCAAACCAGTCGGTAGATGTGACACGGTTTCCTCTGACCGTAGCGGTACACGCGGCACACAGCCTGTGCATCGTGGCACGGGTTCCAGGAGGCGTCAAACACCACCACGCGATTCGCTCCAATTAGATTCACACCCAGACAACCAGCCCTGAGGACACAAAGGTATGTGATTAGCTAGCTTGTTTAAAATAGTTACATATTCAAATCATATTTTTGCTTTTGCATCAAAGTTTTACCTGGTTGACAGCAAAAAGACCCAAGCTGAGGTATTGGACGGATCGTTAAATTGGTTTATTAGTCTCTCTCTCTCTGAGGGTGTTGTACTTCCATCCAGTCCTTCAAGACATAATAGCACAAGCAATGCAGTTTTAAATAAAGAAGTCCAAAGAATTTAAACACCCATTTATCCTATTCTGTGCCTTTAATCTCTCTAACTCTCTCAGTGTATACTTTTAATCCTCATCATTGTTTCTCTAGCATTAATTCCCTACTCACTTATTTCTATATACAAAGTCAAACATAATTTTATGAAATGTCAAAATAGTCTTACTAGTTGGGTCTACTATATTCTGCCAGCTTACCACCTTAATTTTAATGAATGGGTAAGATAATAATCAAGAAAAACTCCATTACTGACTGCAGCTGCAGTGAATTCATTTCTGAGACTGTGGAATAGCATAAACCTAAGTCTGAATGTTATCAAGAAACACCAGCAGGTGGCAGCACTGATTGTAAATCAATGAGAAAACAAACTGCTGTGGTCAGAAATGGACTCCAAGAGTGGAGCGTCATAGCCAAAAATGTTTAAATGTTTAAATCAACTAACTATCAACATATTCGGAGGTTTTTCCTCTTAACTGCATCTAATTTGCATGCTGTGTCACTTGTCTCTGAGCTAAAATAACTTCATCAAACTGTCCTGAGATATATTCAGTTTATTTATGAAAGGACCACGAAAAGACCACGTACTGTAGTAGTTGAGATTGCGGACCCAGTTGTGATTGGGTTGGTCTCTGTTGGACATGTTGGGCGAGGGAGGTACCGGCCTCTTGGCCAGGAAATCCTCAATCACGGTCAGGGTGGACAAACTCTGACTGTGTGAAGGGATCACATGGTGGTCAGATTACATGCTGTAATGCTTCAGCAACATATGAATAAATCAAAAATTAAAGCTTTGAAAATTATGATATTGTGAATTCGATAGAAGCTTTCATTATCCAGTTTTGTGTGATCTTTTACCTGAAGACGAGCAGTTTATCTCCCTTTCTGACACTCTCCTCCATCAGGTGGAAGAGCATCACCATCTTTGCTGAGTTCTCCAGGATGCCAGGTTTATAGTCACACATGATGTCCTTGGCCTGGTCACATGAAAATTCACTTTGTTATTAAACATTCAATTCATACTTGTGTTGATTAGTTCTAATGTAACACCTGAAGCTGTCTACTTCAGGCCTGTGATCTTGGTCACTTTGTTCCCCATTGGCATTGCACTCCACATTCATTTTGGAGGAAGTGCTAACAAATTTCAGTTTCAAATTTGGCACAATTCTTTAATGCTACTCTGTCAACCTACCCATTCATATGTGATGACCTGATTGGCTTTCTCCTGCAGCTGGTTGAGACTCAGTCCACCAATTGGGCTAGGATTCTCCAGGGGCTTGGGCTTTTGATTGGGTGCAGTTGGACATCGAGTAGGTCCTGTGGCAGTCATGTCATCGAGGTCCAAGTCCTGGTCACTTGCTAAGTTTTCCTTTTGCAAGGCCTCATACAGCACATCTGGATGATTCCAAATCTGATAAATAAGAGCTCAGTGATCAAAAAACACTCCCTCGAGGTGATTGATGGAACAGCCAAGTAAAATAAATATGCAGGAATTTATCTTCATGTCGACTTAGATGTTGCAGTTCTACAAGGAAGAAACTTATACAGAGAGACAACTTACACAAACATATACAACTTATACAAAGAGACAATAGTAGAAGTTATTTTGTTTATCCTATATCTGCAGACAGAAAGGTCTTAACTAATTGTAATCAGTCAGATAAACACTGCATTTGGGAACATCAACAGCGTTGCAAAAATGTCTTTGTGGCGATTTATAGCAGATGTCTGATTTTAAGGATTAACTTTTGTGCTTGAGTTTAGGAATTGACTAAATAAAGGCTTGTTTCAAGTCATAATACATTAAATCACATCTCTGTGGTCCCGGCGCTGTAGTGGGCAGAGCATGCAGCCCGTAAACAGAAGGCTACAAGGTCCTTGTCAGCGATGCCGGTTTGGTTCCAGCTGGTGTCATTTGCTGCATGCCATTCCCCACTTTCTCTGCCCAGCTGTCCTATCTAATACGGCCAGAAAAAAATATTTCAAAGAAAAAAAAAAAATGCGTTTGTATGGTAGATACCTTAATAATGTTCCATTTAACAGGTTAACAGATAACAGATTATGACCCCATGAGTGGAGATCCAAGAGAAACATTTGAATAATACATTACACTCAACTTAGTCCGTGATAGATTTTGTCTGACTAAATTCATAACGGTATTTGCCTAAAATGAGACAAAAATAGGCGTGAAATGAAAGAATTTCATATGACATTTTCATCAAAAAATAAAAATTGATGATGAAAGCCAAAGTTTAAGCCCCACCTCCCACACACACACTTTCCCTCACCTTGCAGCAGACACAAAAAGCTTTCAGTGGGTTGAGGCTGAGCCAGCCAGTGTTTCCGGCCTCTCTGAAGCGGTTCATGAACTCCGTGTAGAGCGCCCTCTGTAGGGGAGACAGCCGGACCAGGATCACATGCTCCTCTTTGGAGGGCAGCTGATCCCTTAGAACATCATGGCCCCGTCTGCACCAAAGATGAGTTACAGTCCAATTGTCTTAATCCAGAAGGAGGATGGAGTTTTGCTTTGACTATTGGTTTTATAAAGGCAAGTGGCTGACCTCTGTACGAAGCCCTCGAGCAGACTGTGCAGGACGTGGCTCCTGTATCTCATCAGCTGGATGTCCTGCGGTGTGCTGTCCACACACTGTCCGTTCAGAATGGGACGCTCAAACATGTTACTGAACTCCTGCCGTGTACCTGAAGTACATACAGGACATAAAAAGTGAAGTCAATCTTTTCATTGTCAGAAAAAAAAAAAAAGAAAGAAATATTTGTAGCTAATCTCAGAAAGTATCTGTGGAAACACGTGCTATCTTGCATCTTACCTAAAAAGTCAGGTCGGACAAAATCAACCATGCACCAGTACTCGATCAGGTTGTTCTGGAGCGGGTACCCAGTCAGGACCACCCGTCGTCGAGTTTGGATGTTCTTCAGAGCCTGGGATGTGCTAGCGTGACAGTTTTTGATGCGATGGCCTTCGTCGCAGATCACCACATCTGGACCAGGTCGGGCTAAGGCCCTCTCAATACCTGGGGAATATGACATTTAATTATATTCACACTTTTAAAATTGTGTCTGCCCCCATCCTCTCTGTCCCCTCATCCCTCACACCTTTGAGGAGCTCCTGCTGCCTGTCCTCTTCATCCAGGTCGATGACAACAGGTCCAGCTGGTTTCTTGCTCTTCTTCTTCCTCCCAGCCACAAAGCTCTTCTTCAGTGACAGGAGGCGGTACATCTCATAGCCCATCAGCAGCACCCCTCCATCCTGTGCCCAGTCCTCTACTACCTTGGCCCTGGTAGCTGTGTTCCTGAACAGCATTAGGTACAAAATGACTTAGCTTCTGTTTCTCAAAACAGAAACATTTCCTGAGAGAATTTGCATCAGTAGCACAGACAGAAAGATTAAAATGTGATTTGTAGAACCTTACAAGAATAATGAAAAGAGTCTGATTAAAGTCTGATTAAAACAGATGAGTGTCAAAGGAATGGAAGAGGCGAAGGATACTGAAGGAATTAAATCTGGATAATTTTTCAGTCACGCCAGTGAATAATTTTTTCAGTGAAATGTTAGATGGACAGAATCAGGTTACTGCGTCGCTTCATGTAATCGCAAACTCATCCTTCAACATTCCTTCAATCCTTAAAACCAAATACCACATACACAACACACACGCGCAAAAAGAGTCCAACAAAAGCAGCTTTGGAAAAAGAGATTATTGGCAAGGTGGTGCCAAATACCAAATGGGGATACAATGCATGTCAAAGGGTCAGTATTGTCATTTTCAAAAAGTCGAGAGAGGTGAAAAGTCTAAATTCATTGCTTTCCATGAAATGAAACATCCATTAAAATTCATCTGCTTGAAAAGGAGATAGGGTGTCGTCTCATGGAGACGGGTTAAAATCTACAGCTGGTCAGCTGAAAAAGTGCTAAAAAAGCTCTTGTTCTTGTTGCTCACTTGTGTTCGTCATTGAGGATGTGAACCTTGAAGGTGCGGGGTGTCACCAGTCCAGGGTTAGTATCTGGAGGTAATGCCTCTGGGGGTGGGACCCAGGAGTTGAACTCTGACAGCCAGTTCTGCAACGTGTTCACCTGACAGAGAGAGAGAGAGAGAGAGAGATCAATTCACCATTTTATTCTCAGAATATTTTACTGTTTTAAGTCTTTTTCATTGCAGGCTCAAAAAAATTCTTTGAAATCAATTACTTTCTCTGGCAAATGAGCCGTAGCTAATTTTAACATTTCCTTAATAAAAAATTCATAGTGATAAGTTGATTCACTTATTGATTCACCGTTGTTCACACATTCATTGTCATTAATTCAAGACTGGAAGGCAACATGGCCCTTGTTCTTATATTCATTCATTCCCTTTGCTGAGACACAAGTATTATCTGAGTTCCTCAGTCCAGCAGGGCACTGCAGCTGCTTACAGGTACAATGGCGAGCACGGTGTGAGCCTGGGTGTGTCTGAACAGGACATCGATGAAGGAGATGACTTGCAGGGTTTTGCCCAGGCCCATGCTGTGAGCGAGGATACAGCCGAAACCATTAGTGCTCCTGAAACGCTCCATCGACTCCACCAGGTTGTCGTACAGGAAGCGGATTCCACCAATCTGCAGAGGAGACGCCCAGAAAAGACGTGGAGGATGAAAGAATGAAATGAAGGCGAAAGAAAGGGTAATAGAGGGAGAAGTGGGAACCATTACAAGGAGAGAACAGAGCAATGTGGAAAAGAGCGGAGGGAAATAGATGGTGTGGGAGGAGGAGTGATGGATGAAAAGAGTGACAACATATTAGACCTGAATGAAGAGACATTCAACAGGTCCTTCACTGAAAAACGTTAAGAAACCCAACCAGGTCATTTGGAGGGAAGAATTTTGGCACAGCAAAGAGAAAAATTATTTTGCCTGTTTGGGTGTTGGTTGATCAAATTCAGCTACTCTGAGCCAGTGAGTTTTAATACCTGGTGAGATTTAACTGCTCGTGCCAGCTGAGGCAACAGGAAAATGTCAGTGTCTTCTGCAGGGTGGTTCAGGTTGACCAGCACCCGGCCATGGGCGTCTGGTCGGTTGAGGGCATCGTTGGCGTGTGCGCCACTTGGCTCGTTCTCTTCTTCTTCGTTGGTGGACTCGCTGCTGATGTGGACGATGGCGTCATCCTCGCCTGAGCTCAGGTCGATCACATCTGCACAGATTGTGACGGTCAATTTATTTACAATAATTACATTTAAGCTAGTGCAAACTGGTTTTCTACCTCTACATCCAGGAAACACTTTAACTCACTGCACACGAAGGGGGAATCTACATTTCTACATGTCTACACAGACAACAAGAGGTCTCTTTATAGTAGAAGTTGACTGTTTTGCGTCCGTTATACAACATATATAAACCAATTCAGCCTGATACAAAGACACCCTTCAGTATCTCCAGACTTTAACAACGGCAAACATTACAGGATTCCCTTCCAGATACAACAAATAATTCTGTGCCTGAAAAACTGACTTGTATTCCTTTTTTTAATTAAACAAGCAACTACATAATTTTTATTCCAGTTGACAGTACAAACTGGAAGTTGTTATTATAGTAGTAATTATTATTACCAAATGCTATCTATGTAGGCTATATAAATCTATACTCTTTATTCACTGTTTCATTTTTTACGGTTTCATTGTGATATGTTCAAAATAAATAATAAACAAAAACATATGAAGAAAAACAACTTATAATGTGAGCTGAGGTAATAGGTGGTGTCCAGCAGTTCTAGATCCAAGTACCTCTCACTAAGACTGTGATGACACATGGCTGCATCCTGAGCACAACTTGTGCAATGTCACTTCAGACATGGACGTCATTGAATGTTTGTTTGAAGCAAAAAACCAACTAACCATCCCAAAAAAAAAAAAAAAAAAAAAACTAAACTTAGACTTCAATGCCCAAAGTTACACAAGCTGGCAAACTGTAAGGGCATGATGAGTAGAGTGTGTGTCAGTGTGTTACTGTGTGTGAAAGAGAGCTTATGTAACTGCAGTGAATGGCTGGTTATACAAGTAGGATTAGAGTGGAGGGGGAGACTGGTTATGCAACCCCAACTAGAAATGTCACTGTGCCACTGTGGTGCGAGTGAGTGTGTGTGTGTGTGTGTGTGTGTGTGTGTGTGTGTTCTGGCTCATAACCAGGATTAGCCAGTTTTATTGCTCCAAAGACCTGCTCTGATCTGCCCCACAGACTCTCTCCTTTCATCTATCCACGCCTTTCTCTCCTTCGCTTTTCTCTTTATCAGCCCCCAAATCAGCAAATGAATGGTCTTGGTTCATTGCTTCATCCCATCAGTCTCTCTCTCTCTGACTCCTGTGTGTGTTGGTGTTGCAGGTGTGCGAGTGTGAATGAGGTTGCCTCAGTCCTCTTTTTTTGATACTGAAATAGTTGTGTTTATCCCTCACCAAGTGTGTGTTAAAGGGTGTGTTTATCCTTGACTGTGGCTTTGTGTTTGTGTGTGTGTGTGTGTGTGTGCACTCAGGCAATAAGAGAACAGTACATGATGTACCCTGTGAAGGTTTTAAATATTGTGATGCACATGGCAGCTAATCTGCAGAAAGATTAGCTGTACCCCCCAACCACCACCACACACATTGCTTAACTTTCTGTAATTGGGTTTGAATATTTTCAAAGAGTCCCCCACCTGAGAGAAGTTCAAGAAATCTGCTTTTATTAAACCTTTTATGTGTGAATATTTGGTGGAAAAAACTACCTTGTCCTTTATATTGCTTTTCTGAGACAATAGAAAGGACTTGGACGGCTGCATTGGTTGGCATTTTTATGACACTAAGCTGTATTTGAGGAGATAATAAATCACAAACATTTTTTCAAACTAAGCTCTGAGAACACAGTCTCACAATTGCACACGCTCATATACACACACAGACACTCATACATCTACTGAGCTGCGGCTGAGTTTCAATCCTCTAACTTTGCTTAGAAATTCAAGCTGATTTGGTCTTTTAATGTACCAACTTTTCAGACTGCTCAGAAAGCAATTTAAGGCAGAGAATGTAATTCAATAAATATATGGTTGTCATGAGGCTATTAAGGCTCCTGAGTTCCTCCAGACTTTGGCAAACTAATGCAACTGTTTAAGTGATGTTTTCCTCTGATATATCATTTTCTCGCTGACTGCCAAACATGGCCATGGGCAAAGTATCTGACCTGTAACTGCACCTGTGGTTTGGCTTTCTGGCCTGTGGTGGAACTGGGCAGCTGCAAGGCGTGAATGTCTGCAACTATGCTTAATGTCAAGTTAAATGAAAAACATTTGTGTTGTGGAAACAGTTCCAGAATAAAATGCAGTTTAAAAAGTAACCAGTAAAGACAACACATAAGGATCAGTTTAACTTCAGGAGTGTGTTCAGTAAAGGCAATATAAGGAGATGCACTTGAATTTTTTTGACCTGGCCTATAACAAAACGTTTTTATCATTTTGCACGGAGTTTAAAACTGGCTGATGGGACGATTCATAACAAATATTTCCCTTCACTCCATGAATGTGCTGAGAGCAATCTTTCTGGACATCTAAAGAATTAGCGTCTCGCTTACTTAGGCATCACTGCGCAGCTATGAGGACAGCTAGAATATACAACTTCACAGCTCTGTGTCCCTATCTGCTTTCATGACCTCCTACAGTCGTCTTACTAGCCACGAGAACTGCAAATTAAAGGGGAAGAATTCCTTGATTTGTCATTATTAAGGATGCTTTTTGCTTAAAAAGAGAAGGGACACTATGCATGTAGACTAAGCTTGAGCTCAGGCCTTTTCTCAAATCATCATAAAGTCATTCAGCGAATTACTAAAACCATTTCCATGTATGAAATATTCTTCTAAAGATGATTGCTGGCAGAAACTTACATCAGGGATTCACTTTAAAAACACATTCACATAAATAATATTTATAAATGATAAAAAAAAATAAAAATAAAAAAAAAAATCACTAAATCGACTATCTTTACTCTGGTTTGTCAGTGTTTTGGGGAAAAAAAAAAATCTGTATGGATCTCACCTGCTTTGTGTCCATGCTCTACGCCCACTGAGGTGGGTGTGTTAGTCTTGCTGGTGTCATCGATCAGACCCGTGCTGCTGGAGTTCAGACAGATCACCTCCTGTCTGTTCAAATTCACTTCTTGCTGTGTTGCTGATGATGCCAATGATGAAGACACATGCTTTGTCACATCGCCTGGAGAGAGGGAGAGTAACGATGAGGTGGAGGCGAAAAAAACGAGGAGGGATGACGGCAGAAGATTGAGAAGAAATGAAGGACAGAAAGGTTAATACAACAACAACACAAAGGAAATGGCAAACCCAATGAGGCTGTGATGATCTCAGGCTGTTTAGCAGCTAGGAAAAGGTATTCTACCTGGCACCCAGGTAGCGGAGTTAATGTCTGATGGGCCAGTGTTTACTATTAGCGGTGTTTTTGTTAAGTTGTGTTTACACTCTCACCAGTTGTGTATTCGGGAAGCATCGACACAGGGAAGTCCTGTTTTCTCTGCTGGTCCAGGCGTCGCCTCCTCTCCAGCTCCTCCTGCTGGACAGCTTTGGTCACTGCCTCCAATTGGTGTTCCCTCAGTAACTTCCTGAACAGACAAAATAAAATACCATCTGTCAGACGACTTCTTAAAGGCTGCGAGGTTAATTTCTCCACTTAAAACACGTTCGTATGACGAGGACTCAGTGGTGACCGTTTCATATCACACCATGCTTTCTCCAGTGTTAATTATTATTTAACTAATGAGGAATTAAATTAGCCTGTGCACTGTGAAATCACCTCACTCTGTTCCTCGAGGGCCTTTTCAGCTGATTATTTAACAAAAAATTTGCGTTTATTCTATTTAGGTATTTTTTCAACGTAATAGTCATGATTCTAGAGATTTTGGTGATCTTGTAACATTGAAATAAAACATGTTTTCATATTTTGTCGATCAGAATATGCATGGCACCTTTTCTGTGTCACCTGTTGCTGACAAGCTGGTGACTTGTTTTGAGCTCTTGCTCCCCAGTAAGCTAGCTATGGATACACCAAAAAAAAAAAAAAAAAAAATCTGAGGAAAACCAAACCTGCACACATAGCACAAGCGCAATGAAACTATCTTCATTATAGTGGCCAAATATGTTTTGTGGCTCTAGGAGGGTTTTATTTGGCGGGAATTGTTCCCAAAACGCTGTTTTAATGCCGAAGGTTGCCGACCCCTGGTCTAACGTTGGCATGAAAGAATGGCCGGGCTGAGCATTACATTTGGGTTGCGTTTGGCAACTTTTTAAGTTGTATATTCATCAATGATGGGAGCCAACGATTGTAGCACCGACATTCTTGATTGTATTCCAAAAACAGTTGTTATGTAAGAGCAGCGTATTTGAGGTTAAACTATATAAGTGTTTTGGCGGCCTGAGGAATGAGGCTGCAGGCTCATTTATCAGACTGACCGACTTTATGTGTCCTTAAATTCTTTATTCTAAATCCTTTAATCCAGGAAACAATTGGTGTTATTAGAAACAGAAAATGTTTTGAATGAGGTGAATGAGTGTTAAGTTTACTCTACATCTCCTGTGGTATACTCAGGATATTGTGTAATAATCCCTTAGATCTCAAGGTTGACTGCTCTTTATCAAGAGAAGGGTGAGCCTGAAAAAGCATTTGAAAGTCACGGCTTCTGTAGACCAATCCAAATGTAATTCGTAGCCTGCTAAAAGTACAAGTTAATGTCTAAGCAGGAAAGGTTTTTCAAAAGATGTCTTTTATTTAGGATAGGATGATGTCTGAACCTTATGACTGAGACCGCCTGTTAAAACTGAGTACCTGATGTTGCGTCTCATGTGTGCTGGTTTAGAGCTCCTCTTCTTGGTTCCCGTCAAAGTGGAAGGAGGGGAGGGGCTTTGGCTGTCTGGCCTGGAGCAGGGTCGAGACGCAGGCTGGGTGGAGGGAGGGTGGGCCGGCGTCTCCCCTGAAGGCGAGATAGATGGGGGAGGAGTGCACTGCCACACCGCGGGGTTGCCTCCCTGAGCCTCATTTTCAGAGCTGAAGGGGGCGCTGTGGGACTGGTCTGTGAGAAGACAGAGAAGTAATGAATGATTGATTAATATGGAATTAAAAAAAAAGTTACAATTGTTATTAGCTAAGAGAAAACCAGGACCAGATGTCTCTTTGATTATGTCTATAATTTAGATTTGGACTCTAATTTTCTGGAATAAACCAAAAAGTCCCTTATTATACAATAAAAGTCAGATGTTGTTGCAAAAAATTTTTCAGCTAGCCCAGTTTTCACTGAAAGCAAATGTTTGGAGTCAGGGCTAATAACCTCCTGGCTCTGAGCTAAGTCTAAAAAGATGTGCAATTGTTATAATGGTCTCTAATTGGGTCATACAGGGTAGTAAATTTTAAATGTAACACAAAATGCACAATGCACAAAAACTAATAATGCATCAAGATGACTATTGGTGACACTGACATATCTGAGCATCTCATCACTAACATGAATTATTACTTTTTAACTGTCTGTAATTGATTTGTCTGTGCTGTTTCACCTGCACTCATGACTCTCCTCGTCACAGACTTGCTTTGTAAAGTTCATTACTTTGTGCGAAAACTAGATGGGCTCGGATACAAAAGAAACATTTATTTGTTGAAATAGCCGTGAAACACCATCATGAAACACCGCCTGACACATCTGATGGAGGGGAGAAAATCTGTGAGACATTTAAAACACTCGCAGCTCTTTTCTTCCCCGTTGGCAGTTTTAGCAGCGACTTCTGGTGCTCTGTTACTGAAGTAGCCTTCCCCATCAGTGTAATGCTGCCACTACAGTGAAAATAACCCCCCGCTCGTGCAAAGGTTTTCAGAAATAACAGTGTTAATGACGTCAACACTTTTGAGAGCTAGGCCCGGCTTGTAGATTTGTATGTAAGGGGAAAAAAGAAAAAAAAAAATTCTTGTGTGGGTTTTTGCTCTTTGAACAGAGACGCCTGATGAGATTTGGATTTTAGTGCCCCTCCAGCACACTGAGCACAAAGGGTCACTCACCTACAAAGAAAAAAATCCTCAGATCGTTTTTTGTTATTGTTGGGATTTTTTATCTGTCCGCATTTGTCCTCATTGTGTAACACCACAGGGTGTCAACATGACATTGATGCAGTCAATGTAGTTCTTGCAGCTAAATATTTTATTATTTCAGTGCATATGTGTGACCATCACCAGCCCTCCCTGGAAGCTAGTTTGTGGATCTATCTTGAGTGGAATGACCTTTGTGTGGCAGGGAGGGCACTGCTCAGTAAATACAAGAGAGAATAACAGACAGAGCAGGTGTGGAAGGATGGACAGGGGAGGGGAAGCAGGTGGTGCTGCTAAGACCTGGTGGAGTGAAGGGTGCTGCGCTTATCCTGTCACCTCACTAAGGATTAAAAGAGTCCAGAGGGTTTCTGTGCAGATCTCTGGAGAGATGGAAGTCCAGGTAGGCGAAGTGTCCCAGACGTGGAGCTGAGTCAAAGATGTGGTACGCAGTGATGGAATGAAAGAACAGCTCATCATTCTAGGCAGGATTCATCAATTCGTCATGATGTGACCCAACACGAGCAGGCAAGTGACACCACACACGCATGTGGGCCTTCCCTAAATATGAGTGAGACCATCACCAGGGCCAGAGTCGGGTCAGGGGCCTCGGCTCCCCAGGGACATCACCCTGCATGCCCAGAGAGCCACCGCAGCCACGTGGCATGCTGCAGCCCCCCAGTGATCCAAGGGAGCAACGGCCAGCACCACTGAGCCGCCCAAGCCTGCACACCCAGGAGTGGGACAGGCCCCAATTCTGTCCCAGGACCCCCCATCCACTGAACGAGCCGAGGCCCCCACCCAGGGGCCTAAGCAATGCCACCGCAGGCGGGCACTGGCGAGTCCTCGGATCATGTTGGGATGTGAACTAAAAGTCAAACATATACGGATCTTTGCAACCAGCCAGCTCTACTGAATCAGGTGTTGATGAACACTTTACTCCGAGTTAAGATGTCCCTGCCAGGTATGTGGGGGGAAAAAGACTAACTCTGAATCTATCAGTTATCTATCAATGTGCCTGTTAGCAGCATTGCAGGTTGTAACTTCTTTATTAATAATCCTGTCTGACAACACAGACAAAGCATCAAAACACACAACAGATGTATCACCAGCAGCCAGGCGCAACAAAATATTTGGTGTTTATGAATCTTGGAGATGAAGCACCATCCTTCTTTCTATGGGGCAAAGAGACAGAATAAATAACTTTCTGACGATCGTTATCTGATCGCAGATTTTTTTGGCTCCTTCCCTCCTTAGGAAAGTCCAGTCCTAGGCAGCAGGGATGGATGAGTGGTTAGCACACATGCTGGGTCCGATTTTAACCGGTGACCTCTGCTGCAGCTCGTTCCTCTGAACTCAATTTGATTTGCAGAATGCCACACTCAGAGCATACTTCAACACAGAGTCATAAAAACTGCTGTGTAGCACCTTTAACGCTGCTTTGGTTTTCTTATTTTTACTCTCCAGTGTTTTTCATAAACTTGTCCTCATTTCTGATCCTCTCTTTTTTCTTTTCCTTCAATCTGCTTAGATTTCACTTTCACCTTTCTTCTTGTGTGTCCTCCTCCTCCTCGCTCTCTTAGTTGTTCTGCCAGAGACACACTGAACCAGATCTGACGCTTATGTAAGAGCTGGATGATAAATATGGACGACTTACGAAACACATGACAGGACACAAACACTGACACACAAAGACTGACACACACACACACACACACACACACACAGAGACACAGATTTCAAAGGAAATTGTTCCCATTAAAATATAAATGACGACATAAATAACCAACACAAAAACTCACACACCAATGTGTAGCCTGGTCAGCCTGGGATTACTGGACAAACAAGGACAAACTGCCAACACATGATTTTCAGTTCATGTACACACACACACACACACAAAGATTTTCACTGCATGGCTCCTGGCAAACCTGTACTTCAGTTTTCCACATTATAAGAACATTCCAAATCAATGTCAAAGTGACCATAAGAGGCGCAGACGTAGCCCGAGGAAGCGGCGGCTGTAAAGTGCGTTCCACATCTTTGACATACTGGAGCACTGAGGATGGCCAAGAGTTCACTGCCAGTTACAAAAAGTCTGGCTGCTCAGTTCTGGTCAGGACTTGTAGGCCTAGCAGTCTTATTTTGTGTGTGTGTGTGTGGCTCCACACCCCATAGATGTTTCACCTGATTAACTCAGAATTGTTTTCTAATCCTCTGTGCTAGATTTATAGCCACTTTTCCCACTTGTGCCATCAAATGGTTGAATGCTACCCTTTTCTGATATTTTTATTTGTAACAAAAATGTTAATCTCTCAGATTTGTCTTGAAATATTATCTGAAACAAACAGGAGAGGAAGCACAAACCTCCTTGTTAGATTGACGGAAGAAACTGTGAAGTTGTTGATTTAAAGCTCAGGATGTGTAAGAATCTCTGATGATGTGTGACATAAATGAAATAAAATCTGAGTTCTTGTCAGCTGTGAGTTGTCCACAATGCTATTTCCTATATTTAGCCTGTAGCTATTATTCTCATGTTAACTACCTAGTTCTTCTAAACAGGAAACATAAAACACACTTTCCTGTGTGGCATGCTGGGTTTTGTTTTTTTTCTTTTTTACCGGGAAGGAGACACCAGACTTTGTTTTTCTAGACTGTGAAAAGCTTTTATGCAGCTGGACCCCAACTTAATGATTCTTAAAGCCAGTGACCAGAGGGGGAAAGGAGCAGCAGGACGAGACAATGATAGTTGGATGTGACAGGTTTGAATTAAACATCTACACAATCACCGCGTCTTCCCTCTGACTCTGTTTGTCCCTCAGCTGACTCCAATTCTACCTTACAGAACAGTTACATAACAATTCCTGAAATTCGCAGCCTAATCATCACTTCATACAAACACACACACACACACACACACACACACACACACAGCAGGGACTCAAAAGTAGGAGGTGGGATGCAGACAGGAAGGGAAAGAGATAAAAGCAAGGTCATCATTCAAAGAGATGCCCTTCAGAGTGAGAGGGGGTGGACATATACAGAAAAACACACACACACACACATTAAAAAAAGAAACAGACACATGGGGGGGTGCTCATGAGCAAGCACACAGATATTCTGCAAAAGGTCGAGCAGGGGGAGGGGGAGAGACAGAGAAAGACAGGTAGAGCTTTTATACATTACAAAATATGAATTTATGAGTCGATAGACACGCCATCCGCCTGCATCCTCTTTCCCTCACACACTTATCTATTTATTTGCTCTAAAAATACAATACAAAATGTCTTCACCATTGCTGGTGTTTGTATCATAAACTAATGGGAATCATATTCATAACAAAGATGATAAACCAAAAAATAAGCGTTTGCGTACAGGACTTGTGTGGATAACTGGGCAGAGTTGAGTGAGATGCAGTGGAAGAGACCATTAGCAGGCTGGCCAGGCATTTAACAGCCACTTAAATGGTTTTAGCACAGAAATGTATCTGCAAGATAAGGACCTCCTTCAGGCTGTGAGAGAGCAGCACCAAACACGCCCAGAATCAGCTTCCCATGATGTTTGCTTCGTGCTGTATCTTTCTGCTTGATCATACATCATATGTATATTGATGCTAGAACTCGTTAAGTCATTGTCATTGATTTTATTTGGTTTTTGGCGTAAGACACTGACAGTGCCGTCAGTTTCACAGGCTTGCACATGCAATATTTGCCACTTTGACTACAAGCTAGGTTTCAGCTAATCACTACTTTTTGTTGCAGATCATGTAATACCAAATGCTCAAAAACCAGCAAAAGCAACCATCCAAGAAAACATCTTTCTAAAGCTCATACATGCACATATACCATAACCAATTATCCATTTTAGTCCCGTCTCTGCTCATCCTGAGATGTCAAGACGAAAGTGGAGCCGGGATTCAAGCACAGAGAGACATCAGTGCATTCATAACAGAGCAGCTGTGCCTGTGATTCATAGAGAGCATGGAGGCTGTCGAGATGAAATACCACACATATATACAAACACACACACACTCAATTTTGTTCATGAATCTTTTTAAACACAAACCTTGTGGAATATCCTGCGGCATCATGACGAGACAGAAGGAACGAGTTATACAACACACCCATGGGTGCACAGAAATGAACAAAATATGTTATATAATGAATAATAACTAAGTAATCAAGCTCATCCTCACTGAGGCTGCAGGAACACACACACATGCACACGCACACACACTGCTGTGTACTGAGACAGAAGAAAGGCCATGTGAGGTTAAATACACAAATTACCTAATGCCATATGCACCACAAATGCATCAAATTCTGCCCATGTCCCTCATCAACAGAAAAACAACCATCATCAGGGGCATCGGGATCAATCGAAAGATTCTACTGTATGATTCTGTAAAAACTGACTTTGGACGCCAGTCCAACAAACCCTGCTGTAAATGTGTCAGATGATGGTATTTGGTCATATTTTTGTAGAATTTGTTTCAATGACGCAAAGAAACTACTATGGACTGTTGTTGAGACATTTTTTTGGTTTATGTTTTCTTCTTTTCATAGCTCAGAAAAACCTAAGTCAGTAGACTAATCAGGTGAGATTGTGTTATCTCTGCAGTGCGACACAACAAATAGATTGGGGGATTCATTCCTTAGATTAATCAGAAATTCAAAACTCATGTCTGCATGCTCTAAATTTACTTCTGCATACCCAGCCCATTCACAAATATTCCCTGGTGTACAAATCCCATGGAAGCACCAACTTCAGGTGAAAATTAAGACTTGGACAGGTGATTGTTGCTAGGTGACCAAACCATTATCAAACATCGTGCTGCAAAAGACGAGGGAGAAGCAGGAAGAGACAACGAAGCAATTGTGAGATTACAAAATATGAACCGACAGTGAAATAGAAACAGCAGGTG
Source organism: Echeneis naucrates (assembly GCF_900963305.1). Classification (NCBI taxonomy): domain Eukaryota; kingdom Metazoa; phylum Chordata; class Actinopteri; order Carangiformes; family Echeneidae; genus Echeneis; species Echeneis naucrates. The sequence continues at coordinate 8,071,365 of NC_042517.1, read as the reverse complement.
AAATTTGGACACCTGAAAAGACAAAATCAAGTGTCTTTAAGAAATGCTGAATCATCAGCAGTCACTGACGCACAGTAAACAGCCCACACAGGTAATTTTCTAAACCATTAATTTGTTCTCTTACATACTCCCACTGCATCACAGATTTGTTGTTCTTCACATGAACAACACAACACAACTCCAAAGAATGTGAAACCACGGGAACAAAATCACGGTCGCTGTGTCTTATTGTGCGTTTGTGAGTGTGTATATGTGTTAGTGTGTCTCAAGCAGTGGGGGGGGGTGTTACAGTCGGGAAATGTCTTCTCTAACCGCAGGCTTATGTAACTACAACTTCTTGTATGTTAAGAGTTTATATAACTCCCCACATTGAACTGTTTACCACAACAGTCTCCATGAAACATCACTGGTGTGTGTTTGTGCGCATGTTTCAAATGATGGCACACACTGCGCAGTGTGTGCCATAATATAGAGGAAACAGTCTTCATATCCTCTGCTGTGAGATCTCACACTGGATACATTCAACCTGCTTTGGCTGATTTTCTGTTTTCATACTTCAGAAAAATAAAATCTGAGAAGTTGGTGATGGGAAATTTGATCCTGACAGTAATGGAAACAGCTTCAGAATAAGGTTTTCTTGTAAACTGTCAACGGTGGCTTTTCATAGAAGAACAAAATCTTCTCGAGAACAGATCGGTAAATGTTTGCCCTCGAGTTCAAAACACAGGTAAAATTAACCATAACCAAAAGAAATAAGATTAGATGGAAAATTTATGCAACGTTGGCCTGCTCAGCGGACGGATTAATGATTTTAGATGTGATTCGAGGATAATTTACAGCTACGTGTTAGTCAGAAAGTTCTTAATTTCCATTTTGTTAGCTCTTCTTATCAAACATTTGAATACTGAACATCCGACATGTTTAGCTTTTTAACAAGTTTGCATCACATATTAAGTATAAAAAGGAGGTATGCAACATTTTCATGAGGTGGTAGTAACAAGATTTTCTTTTTATAAAAATGAAATGCGATGTGTCTACACCAATTAGGGAGCTATAATAAGATAATATGTAAATCCATTAATCATAAATTCAGACGGCTCTGGCCGAGCTGGGGACACCCTCTTACAGGAAATTTGAGATCCTGACCTACATACAGGTTCTGTTTTATCACTTTAACAAAGACACAACATCACCCGGGAGGAACGAGACGTGCTACTAAATGAAGAATTCACTGGTTTTTAGGGGTGTGTGTGTGCGTGCGTGCACTTTATTCAGAAACTCTAGACGTCAATACCTTAGCTCCTTGCTACACCTGCTCCTCCTCCCTGTGAGCCCCATGGACAAATAAAACGACGGACCCCCTGCTGCCTACGTACACAGATTACAGATGATGACAAAACAGAGAATCCCTCACTCACACACACACACACACACACACACACACACAATTATCCAACACAGATGGGAACTTGTTGAAATGGAAGAATACAGAATTCATTGTTCAATGTATTCATTTATCATTTCCTCCCAAAATTGCCTTTGGATTCTTTTTTCAGAGAGAAATGAATCAATTTTCTGCACTTTCTGCTGACACCATAAATACACTCGTTCCCTTGCAGTTATTCAACATGCTTTAGAAAACTTAATGGGAAAGGTGTAACATCTGATGTTTGAAATGCCAGAGAGATGGTGCCTGACAGATTCTGAATGATTTTCTATGCTTTCCAAAACGTTGAGACAAAATAAAGCTATGGAGTTGGTCTGTTTATGCAAAGCTTCTCATCATATTACGCGAAAAGAGGAGGATGCTGTTGAGGCAAATCTGATGGATGTGTGGTAAGCTCGAGCAGCGTCTGTGTTTTTTAGCTGTTTGTGCAGTACATTTCTGTTTTCATCATCATGCTGAATCATTGTGCGTGTTGGTTCAGAAACTCCTGCCGATCAGGACATGGAGTCCATGTTTTTCCTGACTGGAAACGAGCCAGCTTTAGTGTCTGGGTTTGTTTAGTCCGTCCATCGCCTCCATCTGCAGCAGCTCCTGGTTGTTGTGCTGATGACAGAGTTCCTACTTATTCACTTTATTATTTACTGTGTGTTATTTTGTATGCATTCTATATACTGTGACTTTTTTCTTTGGCAACATGTTGGCTCTAAAACATCATGCCAATGAAGTTGATAAAATTGATAAAAACGTTTATCTGTTCCTTTCTCACGTTCTCTTGCTGTTCTGAGTGTAGTGCTGAAAAACCAAAACCAAATGATGGACATTTAGGATTTCTTCCAAACTTATCTGACCTCCTTTCTGTCTCTTCTGCTTCCTGTTCTCCCCCGAACATCTGCCTGTCCTCCCACCTCCCTCCTCTGGCTGTTTTAGGTGTCATTTTCAAAATTCTTCTTCCTCTCCCATCTCCACTTTTGGGCTTGTTTGCCTTTGCTATTGTACAGGTACGTGTTTGAGCACGCTCATTGGATTGTCATGTCCTTGTTGTTACATAATCCCCTCCTGCTGATTTACGGTTATAAAAACACAAAATAACACCTCACAAAAATATAGTGATAAGTAGTTAAATTATTTTATGTTAAGCTTCTTCATCACTCTATGTCAAAATATAGACTTATTTCCAGCTTTATGTTTTTATTTTTGGGTCCAGCTGCCTACCTATGATTTGATGACACAAGAGCACCACTGAAAAGTGTTTATTCATCTTTTTACTGACTCAGATCAGTTATTGTGTCCATAGAATATATGTTTTGCAGCTGCTGCTGGATAGGAAGCATATAAACAGAATTTCAAAGTCCAGCTTTCTGCCTCTTTCTCGATCCCCTAAAGTGGAGCTGTGTGGATATTAATCAGCTGTTTTAGAACAATATCTCATGTGTCACAAGTATCAACATACATTTCTATATAGTTCCCCATCGTTGAGCCTATTTTGTGTTTGTAATCCTTTCATCATCTAATCTCTACAAAAACGAGCTGTGTGTCTGTCATGTTGGGAAGTAATGCACACTGCAGTGTAAGAGGCAGCATGTCTGTGTGTGTCTGTTGTGTGGGTGATGCATGTAAGTGAATTTCTCTCGGGATAAATAAAGTAGATGTCTATCATACTTACAATATCAAAATAATATAATATGAATAACTGGAATGTAAATGAAAAATACAGATGGAGGCTGCTGATCTACCAGTTTCTGCCGTGTGCCTTGAGCAGCACGGTGGTGTAGTGGTGAGCACTGTCGCCCCACAATAAGACGGTCGCTGGTTCGGTTTTTCTGTCTGGGTTAATTAGTGACTCTAAACTGTCCGTAGTGTGAGCACAGCACGGAAAAGCAGTAGATGGATGGATTATGATGAATCCGATCTGGCCTCCAGAGTGTAGACTGATGTCTTCACTAAATGAATAATAACTGCACTTCACTCTACTGCTCCATAGTTGGCTATATCAGATGCGTTGTTGCTCTGCAGCTGTTGTTAATACTCCTTTGAAATCAAAAACAAACTGAACTGGTCTGGTGATGCTGAGCAAGATAATTACAACAGGATGAAAACCAAATTACAGGTAAAAGGTCTTCATTCTAATAAGTTAGAGTAATAACACACTCCAAATAAAAGCGTAAAAATTAGATTTTTATCAGATGTGCATCCCAATATTCTCCTTCATCAGTCAAACTGTACATTAGACTTTTAGGTTATTAAGAAATTCAACAGATAGTCAAACAAGGTAAGGGGGAAAGACATGAACACACACTGAGCTCATCTGACTGACCAGCAGTGTCTAATCTAACAAGTGTGAAAATGTCAAACACAGAAGGGATTCAAAGTGTCACCGAGACAAATATGGTCACAGGTCATAGATCAGTGTGAAGTGATCTGGGGGTTGTGCTCTGAGTTGAGGTCAAAACGTCTCATCTGTCTCTGATCTCCACCACCTCAAGAGGCTACTGTGCACAATAAAAAGACTTGCTTCAGTAAGAGTCTAATCAACGCGCACACACACACACACACACACACTCAGTCTCAGCTGAAAGAAAAAGTTGCTCTCGAACAGACAGACAGGCCACCGACGCTGAGGCTGATCGGACGAGAGGGGACGCTTATGTAACTGCTGCCTCTGGCTGTTATACAACCAGCATGCTCACAAGAACCTCACGTCCTGTACGTGCACACACACAGACGTACCATCTTCAGCCACACTGAAAATTTTGCGACACCACATACTCTCTCACACACGTAATGGCACGTATTGCATGCCAGGATATGTAAGCGCATGTGTACGTGGTGTGACGTGCGTGTGGCCAATGTGTGGCTATTTTGACTCGCTCCCTGCTGTTCAGCAAAGTCCACACTGTTCTTCTAATTTTCACAACAGCAGCAACTAGAGATTGACAGATCAGACAGGCCAGAGTGATGGAGACAGAACTAAACAGACAAAACTGACCAATTCATCGATCAACCTGACAGAGAAAAAGACATAGGAAGATCTTCATAACGTTCCCTTTTTCTATTTGTAGCTGACTGTTAACACACAATGACTCTGGTTCTCTGGATGTCTTGCATTCTTCACGTGTTGGTGGTTTAATAAAAAACTCCTCTGTTCTACACAGCATGTGTTTGTGAGTTTCAAAAAAACAAAACAAATAATTTTCTTGAACTCAAAAGTTTGGTTCTGAAATTGTTAATCCTGACAAAAAAACTGGTCCAAATGTCGTCCCCTCAAAAACATCGCAATAACTAAGCTGAGACCAAAGAGAGGAGAAAGAAACAACACAAAACCAAAAACATTTGTCTAAATTTTGTTATGGTTTTGGACCAATATATTATAGAGCTACACAACTTACATAACTGAGAAGCACAAAAAAATCATCTTAAGACTAGTAGAGGTCTCAACATGACACTTCTGACGCACAAACTGACACACACTCTTATATAACAACTGCCCTGAATTAGTTATTAAGGTTGCTCTATTAGAGCAAGGCAGGTGAGTTATGAAACCTTCCTGCAGGCTCTGCGCGCTCGTGTACTCTTGTGTGCGTCTTTGTGTGCATGTGTGTTAGTCAGGGACAAGCACGTCATTAATGGAAGGTGGGTAACGGGATAATAACTGTGGGGAGATTATAGAGCAGTGGAGAGGTGAGGGGTGGTAGAACAAGTTGTTTCTAGGCCAGTGTGTCACTGCTGCAGAGGAAGAGGAGGAGAAGGAGGAGGGCGACACACACACACACACATCTGAATGCTGTCACACATCATCACTCTGGTGGTCATGTTACATAAAAATGAAATAAAAAAAAGACGCTGTTGGCAGCACTGAGAACACTGTGTGTACTTTCAGACTCTGAACAACCTCTGAAAAGTCTCACCTACACTAAACGACAGCATGAATGGTCACTGGTGCTGCTTCTCTGCCACATTCACAGTTTGTTGTTGCCCTACCTTTGCCTGTTGTTGCTCTGACCTCACATATGTGTGATGTCAAACTGAGAGGTATCACTTCTTGGAATGATGATTTGGACATTAGCACATGTGTTGCTGCTGTAAATTATCATGGTGTTAAAAAAAAAAAAAAAAAAACACAGACATTGGTGTGATTAGATTATACTGCCAGTGACGTCCCCTATTTTAACCCAAGGAATAGTTTCAAATTCAGAAAACAATGTTTCAGCTCTAAAGTTTCAGCTCTATCGGCTACTTCTGAGCAATCACACGAATAAAGCCTGTTCTAACCAAAACGTATGTTATATGAGAAGTAGCATGCAAATCATGAAATGAGCAACAACACAGCAACATAAAGGTAAAGACTGGTTCACAAGCCCTTCAATAACTGGAAGAAGAAACGTTGAAGTTAATATGACTGTTTGTGAGAGAAACTCATGTCTTAGTAATAAACTGACAACATTACTATGGTTTTATGGACATATGAAGCAAGTGATCGTCGTGAACGCACTGTGTTTTTATGTTTACTTTATTTTATTATCTAAATATGTCTTTTTACTTTCCTGTCAGGTCTGCACAAGATATTGCTGAGATTTGGGTAATGTGTGTAATGGATCATCTGCAACCTATGATGTCCCATGATGCCGTTCTCTGACGTCAGCCTGGGCCTATGCAGTTGATCGGGGAAGATTTCATTCAGCTAATAATACACATTAGTATCCAGTTTTGAATACACATCTCAGCTTTGACTACACAGATAAAACCTCATCAGGTCACCACAGGAACATTAACCACTTAATCATATTATTCTAATTCTGGAAGATTTGGTTTCAATGTGAAATTATGTGACCTTTTCTGGCCTGACGTGGTCACTGTGCTCATGACATTCACTCTCTGATCACAAGACTGTTGTACCATGTCACTGCGGTCACTCAGCGACAGAGATATGGGAACATGGGCTGCTGAGATTTATTCATGTGAGCAAAGTGAGCACCAGCATTAAGACTGAAAGCTGCAAGAAAAATTAAACGTATTGTGAAGGAGAAAGAAGGAAAAAAGGCTGAGAGGGGAAGTGGGGTGAAAGTTACTGGCAGCGGTGTGGTGGGAAAAAAAAACAAAAACGACAAATAGAACTTAAAAGGAGGAAATTTACATTGATGGAGAACAAAGATCTGAAAGCAGGAAGGAGAGAGATCAAAAGAACTGATGTTGTACAAAGACGACATTAAGGGAGTGGGAATGAGAGCCATGTGGCCAGTCCAGCCAAGCCTACATCCTCTCTGCTGTGGCATTATGAAAGCAGCCAGACTGCACGAGCTCGCGGCGTTTGGCCCGGACGCTGGTCCTAGTCTGAATAGGACAGGTTGTTCCTGCCTGACACGCTGAGGCCAATTACAACTGAACACGGTGTTCGGTGATCAGTGAAACTAGCTGCTTCTTGCTGCCGACATGTGTGCTTTAACTGTAGGCAGCTTGTCTCTAATAAACAGATTGTACTCACAGGTAAGTACAATCACACACACACACACACAACGATCGCAAAGGATATAAGGGAGAACAAGGTGTTCTTCCAGCATGTGTCACTCCTTAACTTTCCATTTGCACAGCAACAAAAAAAGCATCTAATGTTTCTTTTGACAGTGGGCCAAATACTCAGAGCAATCCAAGCATGCCGACATTAGTTATTTCTTCATAAGAGTTCCCTCTGAATGCTTTTTGAAACAAAATACCAACATGTTTAGAGGCCAACGCAGTGAAACATGGTGAAGCTGAGTTAAACTAAAATTAAAGTTAATAGGACTGGTGGGATTTAAAATCAAAATCCCTCCATGGTCTGTTCAGAGATCCTGAATAATGAAGTGATGATATTTTCAGACATATTTTTCTTTGATCACAACTCGGCAGGCATTATTTTCATCTATGGGCCAAGGATAAATGAATTTTCACAACCTTTGTGACCTTTATGTGAAATTAAATGTTCACGTGAGAACGGTCTCTCTGTTTCTGAACTCTGACAAACAGTGAAGATTGTAAATATTGGTGACACTTGTGTTTTTCATTGTTTTCATTGTCAGTTGCACTCCTCAACATTGGACTTTAAATTGACTGTAAGTGACTCTCAGCTGTTCTGGTGAAACTGTGTGCATCCCTGTTGTTTGAACAGTGGAGAAAATCTCACAGCTGCCAGCAGACAACCAACTTCACCTCAGTCCAGCTGAGCGTCCGTTTCATCCGCTGTCCAGAACGGGAAGCTCAGGAGTTTTCAGCTTCTCTGACTGACTTCAACCCACACTCTGTTCTTCACATGCATACATTTACACACACACACACACACACACACACACACACACACACACACACACACACACATATATTACTTAAATGAAGCCAAAGGTTAGATACAGCTTATTACTAATCTCATACTTAATATATTTCACACCCAGAGTGCAGCGACAACAGACCCACTGCTCACAACAGTTTATGGTCCCTAAAACTGAGCAGATTTAATCATTCATTTAACTCAGGAAATGAACTTGTTGCATACAAGTTTTTTTCTTTTTCTTTTTTTTTTTTTAGTTTTTTTTAAAGGCTGGGACAAAACTTATCTGTTGATGAGATGTGAATCTTGTTAGTGATGTGAGTACCAGGAGGTACAAGTTTAGCAAAATGACACAGATTTTAACTGTTGAACATGTCAGTCCCTGAACAAAATGAAAAAGAAATAGACCTCTATATACGCATCCTGATTGTATCTGTGGTCTGTGTGCTGATTGTATCTCTATCCACCAGACAGACTGCAGTCTGCAGCAGCATACAGTCCCCGCCTGCCGCCTCATGCGTTTACCCCCCTAACCCACTGGTCTGATGAACCATATGTTTTCCTGCCTCCACATGCTCACACTTCAAGCATGGCCCAATCCTACCCTGAAGCACCAATCATGCAATGGCATTGGTTTAGGTAACCGTAGAAACATCCAATGGGAGCACAGGCCTAAGACCACAACACGAGCAAATGGTAGCTGGCACGCGTTGGGAGACCGCCTGAGAGATGAAGGGAGGACTGAATGAAGTGAGAGAAAATTGTATAAACTGAACAGAACGAGTAGAAAAGGGAGTCAGTAACTGAAAAGAACTAAAAAAAATAAGGAATAAAAGGGCAGAGAGAAAAAAAGAGGCGGAAAAGGAAGGAGATAGCCGGTGCATTCATAAGTAGGCATGGATCCAGTGTTACACAACCACATTAAGTAACTTAGCAAACCTCAAAGCAACTACTGCCACACATTTCTGCTCAATTCTGAGACAACTGTAACAAATATATGCTCCTCGGGTCTGCGCAAGTTCTCCTTTGCCAACCCATTCATCTCCTTTCTGGCTTCATTCATGCTGCTTTTCGTCTAACAGGCAGCAGCTGGGAGCACCTCTGCAGCACACATCATCACATGAACCTCTGAGTATCTGTGCAGCTTTTCTTCCTGTCCCTCAAAAGTATCACCCACACTACCAACCACATCTATGAGTACCCTGTGCAATTTCTTTTCTTTTCTACTACTTTCCTCCAGGTCTGAGACTGAACCCTTTGCTAGCCCAGTCCCATTGGCCAGGGTAACAAAGTCACCTACCTGTGAATGACTCTGATTCATCCAGGAGCAACATGGTTATCGAGCAAAGAGAAGAGCCAGTCTCCTCTGCCTTCCTTCGTCCTCTCCTCTCTTCTCCTGGTCTCTAACTCCCTATCAAACTCTCAGAACCGCCCCCTAATAAAAGGAAAAACCTTCAGCCGGAAGTATTTGGGAGGTGTATTTCTCCTGCTCTGAGCCTTGTTTACCCTCCCTTGGTCTTTAATCTAATGCCTCAGTGACTGACTGACTGACTGACTACTGGGTAACCGGGCTGTGTGCTCCTCTGGAGTCAATAACAATGTAAATGTGCAGCAGAGACAGGCAGGAGGGCTGGCAGCTGAAAAACTTACATAACCCTTATGCTGGAGCTGGGGCCCTCTTAAGGGGGATCTCAGACGGCTGATCCTACATTGCTCCCCAACCCCCTTCCTAAAAGAAAAAAAAAAAAAAAACCCTAACAAAAAACAAAAAAACAAAAAAAACACTCCTCCATAACACAAGCAGGAATACTGAGCATGTACGGAAGCAGTCGCTCTAACGCGCTATGTTTATGTGTTTGTCAGTGGAAAAAGCATTCTGCTTTAGCTCAAAGCTCCGCAACAACATCTGGTTGACTGAACATTTAAATTGCCACAAAAAATAGAAGTGAACAGACATCCACACAAGAAACACAAAGACTGTTCTCATTCTCAAAAGTCACTTCATTTCATTCATGTTAAGGTCTGGGAAAAAAGAAGTCTTCCACACATGAACAACATAGCTGGAGCCAAATGTGTGTGTGTGTGTGTGTGTGTGTGTGTGTGTGTGTGTGTGTGTGTGTGTGTGTGTATGTGTGTAGCAGAATAAAAGCGCAAAGAGCACTTTGGTTGCAGAAACCTGCATCTATGTCCCTAAAACAGCAACAAACTGAAAAAAACTCTCAAAAGTCACATGACATGATCTACAATAAATCCTTACATACGTAAGAAAGCTCGTCAGTCATTAAGTGTAACACACATAATCTCAAGACTATGACGTTATCAAGCACAGAATTTTAAAAGATAAAAGATGGCTTACATTAAACTCAGCTTTGTATTCACCATAACAAACTCTTTCAATGCTTCAACTGAAAAAGTCTTGAAAAAACTTCCACACAACTGCCACATCGGGAGTTACTTTAGCACCAGGCAACACAGGTAACGCAAACACAACGTGGGTAGTCTGACATCATAAAGGGATTTTTCACATCCCTTTGTCGGGAGACAAAAGTCCCACATAACAGGTCGTTTTATGTGCAGTTGTTAAAGTGAAAGCTGCAGGCCTAAAAAGTAAAATCTTAAAGGAACCACTTCACCAAAGCTGCAAAAATTTTTTTATTGATTTTGAATTAGAGGACAGAACAGCAACAGAATTCAGCAAAATCAATATCGACTGGGAATGCACACAAAAGTATAACATTCTTACCAAGTAAATTTACATTACAGTCAGATAATTAAGATTAGGATACTGATTTTGGGAACATGAATGACTCCTGTGTCTATTTCATAAGGCACCTTATGAAACCTCAGATTTGCCTGAGCGGCCCGGTCAAACATATAGGTCAGTATGATAAACCCCCCCACCCCCATGTCTGCACATATACACTGATACAAAAATATACAGCAGATGTGCTATCAGGACAGAAGAATAAACAAGACAAAACAAAACAAAACACAGCTGCCACTGACAGAGCTGACAGTCAAGAGAAATTCCTGCTACTCACCCATGTCATGCGGTTGAAAGTTTTTTCTGTCTTTATCCAAGTGAGAGATCCATACCACCTCCTTCTGATACCTTCACTCTTAGAAACTTACTCCAGCTACTGTCTGCTGTTCCTTCTTGTTGCTGACACACTTCCACGCTATCCCGTTTGAACACAACGTTGTCAAAGTGTCTGTGTCTGTGTGTGTGTGTGTGCGTGAGCGTGGCAGGCTCTCTAACATCTAGCTGTAGTCTCGTCTCGTAGCTTTACCGGCGCTCCTGTGAGGACAGAAGGCCATTGGGACAATTACAAAACAATGAGTCACTGAAAGCTGCCCTGCCCGCCATGTGTAGGAAACCTCCCCCTCGCCCCCACTTGTGCTGCTTTTCCTGTCTACATCCTCCTACTCTCCTTCTCCCCTCCCCCCGCCGGCCAACTGACACAGGAGCGAGTGTGATGTCAGCAAGCCCCGCCCAGCCCAAAGACGCTGCCTTAGGTAACAGGGGTAATGGGGTTCAGCCAGCAACAGACCGAACAGACAAGAAAGAATAAAGAGGGTTTCGTTATCGTTATCAACCTCGAAGCTTTTGGCAAATCATGACTTGAACAATGACTAGAGCTCAAAATTTAATTGAATCCACCACAACTGTCGCGACATGTAATGTAAGAGATAAGAAAAACTGCGAGAATGCAAAAATGAGGAGGAAGAAAAGAGAAACTGACTTAATGAGACGAAGAAGAAAGTGCAGCCAATATCATTACTTTTTTTTTTTTTAACCTTAATCACCTTCATTTATTTATGACTGGGAACTGAGAACTAAATAAACTTTTCTGCTTCTGATTCCATCATCAGTTTGGACTGAGGCGCTGAATAATATAACCACTCCAGGTCACTTCAATGCCAACTTACTTTAACACTCTTGGCCACTTGAAACTACAGAGTCTGTGGGGGAAAAAGGATCTCGTGTTAAATTCTGTTAAAGCTTCTTTTTCATGGTGTTAGATGCTCCTGTTATTTTATCCACACCTGCACATTTTGCCAACTTTGTTCAGAGTGCAGTCAATGTAAAAATTTAAAGAAATGAAAACTCTAATTTGTCATATTTTGGGATATAGCGGATATCATGGATATGTTGCAACAGTTACTTTGTAATGACAGATCTGACAAAGCAGAACATGATTACAAAATTCTCTTTTAGCTTTACTGGATGGTATCGCACATTGTAAAGACCAATAAACACGTTGTAAACAGTGCTATTGCCACAGAAAGTACAATTTCAGCAACACTTAATTCAAAAGCTATTGAAGGAGAAGATGACAGAAAAATTTAAGGAGCCTCGTAGAGTGTATTCCCAAAAGAAATTAAAACATTGCAGTTGACAGGAGAGAAGAATGGAAGAAAAATATTTATTAAATAGGGAAAAGAAGAAGTTAGAGATAGAAAGAGTGGGACAGATGCAACTGAATAAGTCAAAGAGAGAAAGTCAAGAATGACAAAGGAGGGGAAGGGGCTGTTTCAAAACAATCCTGTGAACCCAAGGACCCTGTAAAGCCATGTTGGTGGTGTGAGATTACACACACACACACACACACACACACAGAGGGGTGGAAGGTGAGGGCATAGTCTCACACAGCAACATACACTAACCCACATTCTACTCAGTCAGGGGGGAGGGGAGGAGTGTGAAATAATAAGTTGGGGGAGGAGTTGACGGCAGCAATGTGAAGGGGAGGACTTGCCTAGCAACATAAATGTGCTCTCTTTCGCTCACACAGACACACACACACACACACACACTCACCTTTGCCACACTACCACAGTTATGGCATCCAGCCACGCCTCCTGCAAGGGAGGAGAGCTTGCCCTTTACTGTTTACATAACCTACATTGACCAACGGGGCAGAGAAGGCAGGAGGGGGGAGACAGCTTTTTTGAGTGACAATTTTCTTTTGGTGTTAAAGGAAAATCCAGACCCTTTGGACAAACCTCAGCTAAATGCTGGAGGGCCTGGACTAAATGCATTTGTATATATCAAAAGCAAAAGTCCCAAGATTTGGCCCATTTCTGAGGGCTATATTTGAAATTCACATTACTGACTCATCCAGATATACAGAGCTTTTTTTGTTTTTGGACCAGCCACCTTACTTCTCTTTACTGTCATTGTATGGTGTCCAATTATCCACTAAAATATTGTCTTCTTAATATTGTTGTACCTTTAGTCTTTATCATATGAATGTAATCCTACAATCCTATAATGTTAGAGCTATTTTTATGTACCATTGAGTCTATTATGTGAACGCTATAACGCTATAAAGGAGGCAACATGACACGTTTATTCTGCCTCAAGAGTCTGTGTAAAACGGTACCAACAAGGAAAAGGGGGTGAGTGTGTGTGGGAGAGAGTGTGAGCTCAGCGGGGCAGAGGGTTAGATGCTGCTGGTGTGACTTCCAGAGTTCTGGCATAAAAAAAAAAAAAATGAGCAAAGTAGTGGGATCTCCAATTAAAGGGGGGCTTATTGCCTCACATTTGACTGTAGCAGTTCAATTCTACACCGAAAAACACATCAGAGCGAACCAGATTACATGTTATGAACCTCTACAGGTTCAGGACACTTCTCACATGTACAGGCAGGAAATATAACTATGACTGGAAACTGAAACTGAACAGTTTGGTATTCAGACACTAACATTTTTTCGAGTTTCAATTTTGAGTGGTTAAAAATCCTTATGTCTGCCCATTAAATTACAATTACCAATCCACATTTTTACATAATTCAGAGCCTTTGCTTTGGCGCAGATATGAAGAGCTGGACTCCAATCAAGTTCTTGGCACATCAGGGATAATTGCATCAAACATTATGCAGTTGAGCACAGGTTGGAGTGTCATGGGAAGTGTTTGATTTTTATTAAATTTGAGGATATATTATCAATTTGCCATTGTAGGATAGCGACTGCAGACTGATGGGAGACTGAGGAGGGATGTAATGACATACAGAGCACACACACACACACACGCACACACACACACAAGGAAGACTGATATGGAAATTGTTGCTCCAATAAAAGTGTGATAAACTTACTACACTTATTTCAGTGATTGTGCGTTTTTAAAAGTTCATGTCTGCATCCAACTCTTTTTGTCTTGTTTAACAGCTCCAAGTTGGACAAGTGAAAGGTGTGTAACTGTCCTTTCTGAACATTAGAACAGGAAAATGTGAAAATGAACATGTTCACTCAGGCACTGTATTCACATTCATCTACTCAGAGCCAGATCTGATGAATACCCAGGTCTACTCCAGACTCATAGGACCTGGACCTAAATGCTGATTGTGGCCTTTTCCATTTCAGATGTCAGCTGGTACTGGCTGATTTTTGACCAGTAGAAAAGGAGCAATGGAAAAAGCTCACATGACTGAGGCAGTCAACAAAAACTGTGAAGTGTTGAATAGGAAGCTCAAAGAACAATGAAGCAAAAGGTGAAAAGTTCACTTTTCATTTTCAACTAAGGTAGTTTAACCCAGAACTGAGGTCCGTCACAGACGTCTGGCTGGATGTGCTTGTTTTAGACCATTTAGACAACACAAACAGGCTTTAATTCACATTAACTAAAGATTTGATTAAAATTAAGATGACAGCCTTGTATGGTTTATTCATTTTGAGTTATCTAGTCCAAAAAAAACAAAAAAAAAAAAACAATCACGCTTTGAGGAGTGGAGCAGCCCATGTTTTTCTGAGCCTCTCAGAGACATCTTATCAATGTGAGCTTCAGAAAACGGCAGAGTTTATCTGCAGATTAAGATGTCTAATTTGATCAAAAGCTCCTGAGTACCCAATAAATGGACAAAATGTTTTCTTAACTTTGTTTTCATTGCCAAGACTGAAGAAATATTGAGCCTCAGGTTGAGCTACACAGTGTGACTGTGCTGTGTGATTACAGAATATATCAAATCAATTTCTTTGTTTTCCTTACCACAATATAATTGTGTTACTTTGTGACTGGTGACATATTTCAAATTCAATAGCTGATCTCATAAATTGAATGTTATTTATTTCACTAGTTCAACTCCTTAGAACTTTTCAGAAATATTCTATTAATCGCCAGAAGAAATTTGGTTCATTACAAGTGCTCGAGAAAAGAACTATTAATAATCAGTGTTTACTCTTTTCAATGTGTTTATCCACTGCTCTGTTTTAATTTTATCCTTTTAAGTTTTGCTTTTCATCCCTAAAGCTATTGTTTTTTTTCTGCTTATCACAGATCTGGAAAATCCTGTTCAGACTGCAGATTAAGGGGAAACCAAAATCAGCAATGCCCTTTTTTTATTTCACTTTAAAACAGCTTTACAAAATATTTCAACAATGCACCTAAATACATTTTTTATCTTGAGCCTGCCAATGGAGTCCAAGTGATGTTGAGGCTACACGGTCACTGATTAAAAGGATTCCACATCCAGTGTGTTGCATAATAACATCCTCATGAGCAGAACATACATTTTTAAACAACCAATGAACATCGGTTCATCAAATGAAATACTTCAAATGATATTCAAAAATGGACCACAGTTGCCAGACAATTTTCCTGTCTACAATAGATTTGTTGTATTGGAATAACTTCACTGCAAATTTAATCTGATCAAATTGTTTGTTACCTCACTTGTGGTTACAAGTTTTATGTTCTATTATCCATGTTTTACCTGTGTGCTGTGATCTGGGTAGAGCACTGATTTTATGTTAACTATCCCCGCTGGAGAACGACAATGAAGTCTGTTTGATAGGATGTGATGGGTCTGTGGTTGAATGGAGGACCTTCTAGTCCTGACCGTCGCTCACAACAACAGACAAGTAAGCCCACGTTTGTTACATCAGCGTGTCCGCAGCAGGAGAACAGAAACTGTGAAAGCAAAGAGTTTTGGATTATAATGGCTCAGCATTCACAACCAACACACGAACAGAACAAACAGAACAGAAGATCAGTCCGACAACAAGCCAGACTGTTACCTGATATGTAGTCTCTCACACACACACACACACACACACATACACACACACACCAGTATGTAAACCAGCTGGTGTTACTGTATCACCTCCTACACTACACTTTGTCTAACCTTTAATCAGGTCACAAACACACAAACACACACATGCGTGCACGCACATATCATGAGATGCGTTTTAATGTTTCTGTTGTTCTACAAAACTTAATGAAATGAATCGAAAGACACACTGAAGACATAACTTCTGTGACTCAGTTTATTCTAAAACGTATGTTCATAGACAGAGCTGCACGGTGGAATAGTGGTTAGTGCTGTCACCCCCACAATTAGAAGGTCGTGGGTTCCGTTCCCGGCCTGGGGCCTTTCTGTGCAGAGATAATGTTGCAGGTTTCCTCCCACCGTCCAAAGACATCATGTTTGGGTTACGTCTGTATGTCTCTGTCTGTCTCCATGTGTTGGCCCTGTGATGGACTGCCCACCTCGCCCAATGTGAGCTAGGATTGGCTCCAACACCCCCCGCGACCCAGAAATGGATAAGAGGTTGAAGATTAAATGAATGCTCATAGACCAACTCAGAAGTTTTTTTGTTTTCAGTTTCTGTGTTCTGGTCTTATAACTATCAGGCAGATGCAGTCGGGTCTCTGAGCTGGTCTGTGGGCCTTTCCCCATTCATTACAAGTTTAAAATTAAAGTGAAAGGGCCTATGAGTAAGTAATGTTTAGTGGAAATATTAAAATTTAAGTAGTGTGGTACATGCAGAAAAGCACTGAATTTGTAAGGTCTAGCATTGATGCAGAATGTACGTGTGTGTTTCAGCTCATTAAAAAAAAAAAAAAAAAAAATCCAAGTATTAGTATTAATTAGGGAGGTACATTTTTCTATGTATTTGATCAATCTAAGCTCAGTATTTACTGTCCTTGTAGCTCTCCCAGCTATAGCTGTTAACTTTGTCTGGTTTCCTGAAATAGCTGCCTGCTGCTGCTGGAAGCGATGGTGAGAGTGCTAATGTACTGCTGCAACGTTGGCTGATACTTCTACCAGTGACCTCTTTTCACTTTACATGCCCAACTTAAGGTTTTAATCAAAACTGTCTACAAATAAAATATTGTGGACTTGGGAAAAAAAAAACAGGTTGTACAGTAAGCACACAAAGATAATGCTGTTCTTTTCTTTTTGGAAGTTGGAAATGAAAAGCACAACATTAATAATCTCCCCTTCCAAACTAACTACCTGGTGTTTCATGGGTCCAATTTTGACTGAGGCTGGCAAAGCGAAGCATCTTGATTAAACCACCAGGTGTCTTAACATTTGTGGGAGGAAACATGTTTACTTGTTTTTCTTCAGAGTGTAGTCTGCTTGCCCGTGCCTACACACAGGCAGGGGAGCAACAGGCTAATTAACAGACTATTACTCTCCTGCTCTCTGGAGTCAGTGTGTCGATGATGTACATATGTGTGTGTGTGTGTGTGTGTGTGTGTGTGTGTGTGTCATATGAAAGATGTGACTAAACCTTATCCAGGGCCAATAACATGCGGCTCGCATTCCACCCATTCTGTTCACATACAGACTCACATACACCTACGCATGCACTAAAAACCCCGAGGCACAGAGTGGAAAAGTGGACACACACACAGACACACAAACCAGAAAAGGGATCCCAGTAGCACTGTGATACTGAAGAGGATCATCTTATTTCAGGAGACTGGTCCCACCTCCCCAAGTCCATTCCTCATCGTCACTCTTTTCTGTGCATCCGGACATCACACACCTTGGTGTTTCTAGTCAGAGTACACATTTTCCCTGTATTTTTCTGCATCAGTTCATGTTTTCCATTGAAGGTCTTTCCCACCAGAGAAAAACACTGATTACTGTTGTAAACGGGTTATAAATCTGTAAATGTTTCATAGTAATATATCATTTTATATAAAAAATGTAATAAAGAGTATGACAGTTATCCATATAGAGAGAGGGGCGGTACAGTCATGGCCAAAAACACTGGAACTTACACTTCTGTCAGATAACACAATGAACACAAAAAACAATGGAGAGATAGTTATGGGAACTGATTACTTTCAGTTCAAAAGGACCTGCTACCAAACATTATGGTGAGGGTGCCAATAACTTTGTCCAGTCCATTTGTGGAGTTTTGTGTGGAATACGATAAAACTTCGCTTTATTTTTTTCCTCTGGGCTTTTGTGTTACTCGCAATGCAAACAAAAGAAATAAATGTGTGAATACAAAAGGATACCAATTACTTTGGACATGACTGAATATCTTGCAGAGGTTTCTATATTAAGCATGCACCTGATTGTAGGGTTTTTAGCTTAATTCTATGTCCAGTAGACGTTTTATGTTGTCAAAACTTTTGCATGTCTTTATTTCCTCACTATTACAATAATCTGCTAGTAGATATAATGTACACTAAGAATATTCCTGTTTTTACTAAGAACAAAAGAAGGGAAAGTGGCCATGTCACTCTCCTTAACTGCACGAGACTGGTTACATGGTTGGTTTGTTTTTTTTTTTCTGGAAAATGTAAAAACATTTTAGTTGTCAGTTCATGATTGTATATTTGTTGTTAGGAAGCATAATCTTTACCTGTGCCTGTGTTTGTTTGTTATGCTTGAGAGTTTAATATATCCACATTGCCCATTTTTAGATATTTGAGCTGTTTGTCTGATCGCTTGCTCTCTCTCACCGCACACACACACACAGCCACATAAAGCTAATGCAACATGGACTAGACCGTGTCATTACCACCATGTATGTATGTATGTGTGTGGTAAGTGTTGAACATGGTGCCATTGGTCGCCATGACAACCCCAAACCCTTCCAGAGCAAAAACAGTGATGATGAAAGGCAACCTACAACTTATTACACCTTTCAGAAGTGACTTTCTACAACTGGAACAAATCAGAATTCTAATTTTCTGTGAAACAGACTTCAATAAAACTGCTGCTGCTGATAATAATCTTTTATTGTTATAAATTTTCATTAATTTCTTTGTTCTTCTATTATATCTCTTTCTTCTGAACTCCATTTACTTCTTCTCTCAACATTAAGGAGTATGTTTTCAAATCCAGGAGCAAAGAAGATAAATAAGACTAAAACTGAAAGATCAATGAAAAGAACCTTGTAGGAAACACTTAAATCAGTAATAGTAAAAGATGTTTTATTTATAAAAAATAAAACGTAGAGAGAAAAAATATTAAGAGAGCAATGAGGTCAATCAATGAAGTGATGAAAAAGGGGGGTGGGGTGGGGGGGTGTTTAACCTGGATGAAGACATGAACAACTGAGGGGGCTGGCGTCTTGGCAACGATGTGGTAGCTGCAACACACACTGAGGGGTGATGAAGTCTCAAGAGCAAAACAGACTGATAAAGTGAAGACGATAAATGTGTAAACGTGTGGGGGGTTTTTCACTCCTTCCATCATCACTCAAGACTACGCTGATTTCTAGTGCTCATCCTGAAGTGTGCTGCGAATCGACACAGAGCACAACCTGACTGACTGACGGCTGAAAAGTACAGGACTTTTCACTGATGTGCTATCAGTACCAGGACGCTTGGTGAAGACAAAGGTCAGGGACGTGGGCCGGTAATTCTCGTGGCGCTGATCAAATTATGTTGGTTCCACGTTTCGGTTTTATTTCTAGATTTAAATTGGTTTGTCTTTATTTAGTAAAGCGTCAAAATAACCATCTCTGCTTTGAACAGTCTTGTGTGATTCATGCGACTCTGCAGTCGAAGTGGTGATCGTGACTTAAACCCCATCTGATTCAAACTCACTTATTTTGGTTTCATCTGACCAAATAATTAGCCGCCAGCATTCATCAGGCCCCTCATCGTGTTATTTGAAGGAGTTTATTCATGGAGTTTTCAGCCGACATTTACACGACATTGTTAACTGGATATTGAGCACTGATGCAGTGAAGGATTTTTTTTTTTTACGTTTTTTACTTATACGTGAGAACAACACCATACAGGTCACCTTAAAAAAAAAAAACAACTATTTTAAGATGGCACAGTTTTAATATGCAGTGACCCAGCTGTACTGCTGGGTCAGTTACAAAAACATGTGCAACTGCAGCTGCAAACATGTTTTATAAGCCAGAGGAGTAAGCAGGATAGCTCCAGGAGCTGAACCCCTTGTCTGTCTGTCTGTCTGTCTGTCTGTCTGACTGACTGAATGACTGACTGAATGACTTACTGACTGACTGACTGACTGTCTGTCTGTCTGTCTGTCTGTCTGACTGACTGTCTGTCTGTCTGTCTGACTGACTGACTGACTGACTGACTGACTGAGTCCAGCACAGGTGCCCTCTTTGATGCCATGTAACTGTTAATGGTGGCTATTCTGGTTCTCAAAGTGTGTGAATGTGTGTGTATGTGTGGTGGGGGGGGTTCGAGTTCACATCTTGCTTTATCCATTTGTCCATGTGCGTAGAATTAATGTTTCAGATTGTACAACTCCACCAACCAGTTTCCCCTCATCTCCTGACTACAGTGTTGAATAAAGGTCAGCAGTACGAGGTGGTCATTCAGCTCATCCTTGACTTCATATGGGCTTTTGGCCCAAACTTCAAGGAATTTCTCCAGGTATTCCTGAAACAGGGTAGCATGGCGGCATATTGATTAGTGCCGTTGCCCCACAATAAGAAAGCCAGGGGTTCACTTCCCGGCCTGGGGCCTTTCTGTGCAGTTTGCATGTTCTCCCCGTGTCTGTGTGGGTTTCCTCCCACCATCCAAGACATCATGGGATTGGCTGCAGCAACCCCACAACCCAGAAACAGATAAGCAGTACAAGATGAATGAATGAATGAATTCCTGAAACATTGCATTTACAAAAATGGGGTGGACAATCCAAAGACATGGCACATTTGTTCCTCACAGTCACAGCGCAGAGGCAGAATTTAAACGCGACTTCAAATCTCACCAAGTCCTTGGTAGGCATTTCAATATCAGGAACATTGTGTCAAAGAATGAACCATTTGTTCAATTGCTAAATCATGTTGCTCTGTAAGCTGATTTCTTTTAACAAACTTAAAGTATTCATAATGCGTCAGGTTAGCAAGGGATTCAGTTTGAACAAAGTGATATTAGAGATCTATATTCGTGTGTTGGCGTTTCCATCACATTAGAAATGTCCTTTGTGGTATTTGTGCATAAACAAGCCATGGATGAAAGGCTAATTATTTAATAAAGGACTGGAGTTAATTCCACCATAGCCGAATGTTGTTACTTTACTGAAATCATAAAAAGAGGTGGGAGCAGTGTTTTTAACCCATGTAAAGATTTTATACAGGAAATCATTCAGTACTTCTGATAAAGCTGTCAAACTGTGTTACTGCTGACAAATAATCTAACTGAGTGAAACCATATCAGTCTATGTCCCGTGTGTTAACGCACATTTTTGAGAACTTTAATATGAAAGTGTTGCTTTGCTCCACAATAGTGATTTAGACAGTAACAGTATACAGGTGGCCGTTAAGTACACTAACGGGAAAACTGGAGAACACAACTTGGTACACTGAATATAGAAAATAAATGAATCGAATAAGCTTGAACCGGATGGTTTTGTTCAGCACAAGGATTAAAAAGAGGATGGAACAACTAGCTTTTCTTTGTCCAACAGTTACAAAATCTCCCCACCAGCACTTCTGCAGCTTTACAAATTGAACTTATTCATGTTTATCTTAAGTGTAAAAATGGCAATTCAATGGGGCTTGTCTTAACATTTCTTGGTACTGAGCAGTTGCCAGGCAACAAGTGGAGACTTGTGCTCCTGTGCCATTGTCATCCTGAAACACAATGAATTTTTACACTTCTGTATTTCTGTAGATTAAACAGACTTTAGCAACTAATGAGCTTTATCAGTGCAGGAAGATGGATTTGGTAACAGCTGGACAGTAATATATGAGCTGTTTCCACCTGTTTCAGTTTTTATGAGAAACTACGCGGAGCTAGCTGGCTGATTGTTGTGCTTCCATTTTACTAGACAAACATCGGAGTGGTGTTGGCCTTTTTACAAACAAGTAAGAAGACTTTTTCCCCCCGAAATGTTGAACCATTGCTTAGTACTTTTACACTAAAAAGATGTAATTATTTATTTTTATTTTTTTGCTTTTATTGGATGCTATGACATTTTTGCCAATTTGCCATTTTTTTAGCACAGCATGGGAAAAATTCAGCAGATGCCAGACAAGCTTTTTTATTTCCCAAAAAGTTGGATAACTAAGTTATGAAAAGACAAAGAAAAACACAGATGGGGTGTGATGGTCATATGCAGGGTGGGTAGGTGGAATACTTTTATAAGGTGCTTGTGTAACCTCTAACTGTGATAGACCAAAATATACACATCTGTAATCCTCCACTTGTGAATGAGTACCCTTCATTTCCCCGATTTTAACCCAAAAAAAAAAAAAAAGTTATATCTAGACAGATTGTCCTGCATCTCAAAGTCTAAGCACAAGTTGGCGCAAAATTAAACACCCAAGACAAACAGCTGTGAGTAAAACTATAAAAGCAGAGCTAAGTTTCATCCCTCGTTGTTTGACACTTCAATATTTCAGAGCTTGGAGTCTCCCAAAGCTCCCCAAGTATCTCTCATTTCAAATCCGGAAAACATTGAACATTACTCCCATTCACTCCCTGAATTAAGACCAAATGACTAATGGCATTTGAATTCTCCAACTGAAGTTTAAATCTTACCTCCTACACAAAAATAATATAGACCCCCGACCACACACACACACACACACACACACACACACACACACACACACACACACACACACACACACACACACACACACACACACACACACACACACACACACACACACACACACACACACAAACTCAGCATCTAATAGATCTAATGATGATTCATAGGGTTATATAACACATATTGGCAACAGAAGAAATGAGGAGAGGAGGACACAAGAGAGTGTAGAGGAGTTTTGTTTTCCTGAGGGAGGACACAAGGCCATAGGTGGCTGAGGAGAGCAAGTCTGGTCACATGAGGACAGTGCAGCTGCTGGTTCTGTTTGTTCAATGTGGGAATTCTTTTAAACTGTCCACAAATGCAATTTTTAGATGTTAGATTACTGTTTTTCCTCTGGAGCACTATTCAAAACACAGGTTACAAAGTGCTCTGAAAAAGTATGAGAGGTTAAAAAAAAAACAACAACATAAAAGCAATGTATAACAGGAGGCCCAGGACATGAAAAAGCTTAAAGAGTGTATGACTCAAGCACACCGACTCTTAGAGAACTGATAGATCTTTAGGTTTGACTTAAAACACCCGCAGCACTTTGCCAACCTGACTGTCAGGGAGACACAGTCGGGCAGATGAGGAAATGGAAAACCATAAAAGCAAAACAAAACAACCAAAAACAAACAAGTACAGTTCATATTTCCGAATGGTCTGCCAGCTATGTGTTCTGTGAGTGCGCTGACAAAAATCCAGTGTTGCTACACAGCCATGAACACGGGGGGAAAGGGGGGGGGGCATGGGAGGGAGAAAGACCACAGACCATATGGTCCAGTCGTCAAAAATATGGCAAGGTATCAGGATGAGTCTGGTACCTTTTATTTAAATTTAACAATTTAAATATTCAGTTTCCTATAATGTAATTGGCTTTCTTTTATAATTAAATACTAGAATTTTAAAAAATATGCTGTCCAAATACGTTTTCATAGGTGTAGCAAAATGCAATAACTGTTGGTGATGAGTTTTTGACTGAGCTAATTAATGATGGGTATATCATTTATCTAACCTTCCTATCAACGTTTGTTTTTGCATTGTGCCTTGGTTGGTGCCATTTTGCAGGTATGTGCCACTAAAATACTAAAAAAAAAAAAAGAAAAGAAAAGAAACAATTTTTAAGCCGATAACCGAGTACCCATGAATTTGACTCACTTGGCATGTTGAACTGTGCCTCTCTGGTCTAAAAGATTTTCTTTTGGTAAAACTGCTATGTGGGACGGACACATCCACCATTTTGACTCACCAGCTACCCCCTCAGCTTCATCATCTCCATCGTTGTCTTCATCTTCCACACCGACATAGCAGATTGCAGTCTCCCTCCTCCTCCCATTCAGCGGTTTCTCTTTTTCATCAGACATCCTAACCTGCAGGTTGCTGCTCCCTCAGCATGGCGTCACAGCACACACCTGAAGCAGAGTGCAGATCAGAATCAATCAATAAATGAACAAGTGGAGACACACTGGAAAAATAAATAAATCAAATGACTCCCCTGTTATGAACTTCACGGTTACTTGCAGAAGCTTAGAATTATTTTTGGGAACAAATTTGAATGCTTGGGCCTAATAACAGATGAGTCCCTGCAGTTTCCAATAGCATCATTAAAACAAGTCACACATACACACAATGCAACAGGATGTAACGTGACTGATTGATGATTGCCTAAATTCCATTTTGGTTGATTTGAAATTTGATAAAATTTTGTTACGGATTATTTAGCCAGTGCAAACACAAATGTATTGCAACTGCTCCTTTCTTTGGCTCCCTTCAGACCTGATAGCAGCATCCATAGGTGGACAGCTCTGATTATAGGTAACCCAAGAGCCATTGAGGATACATTTGAGATCCAACCAAGATTCAGATATGGAGATGTTTAGCAGTGCAAACTCAAATGTGTCAAAGTTAAATTAGTCCCACTGCCGTAACGAACTGAGAGCATTTTACTATCTCAGATGGATAAAACCTTAATGTGTTGCAGAGCTGCGCCCTCCTTAACCTCTCACTCTCTTTCAACCACAGAAGAACATTGGCAACAGGCCTGTTTGCTCAAAAATACACAGCATACATGTTTACCTGCAGAAACGTGGCACAATTACAAGTCATAACTGGGGATGAATTTAGAAGCTGGCTGTGAACAGACTTATCAAAATCTGACTGCTCTTGAGGGGATCACTGAAGGTGCATGTAACTGCTGATTCTGAAGAAGGAAACATAATATAACAACATGACAAACGTTATATTTTAGCCTCATGGTTCATACATGTACACACCTTGTAATTAAAATGAAAAAAAAAAAAAAATTCTACATGAAAACAATGAGGGAAGAATAATCCCTCCTTGACTGCTGACAGAGTACGCTGTTTTCATACAAAAGCTGCCAAAGGACCAAGGAGTTAGATTTGATTCGGTAAAAGGGATCAAAAATTATTACAGATGCACCAAAGGACAGAATAAACTGCCCTAAACACATACTGTCTATTTGCCACTATTATAAACCATGTAAAGAACTGCAGTTAAAGGTGAGCTATCTCCTGATTTTTAGAGATAAAACATCCTTTTATTCCTGCTGCACTGTAGGTAAGTTAAGGTAACCTCAAGGGTTTTGAATTTAGTTTTCAGTATTATTTTGAAAGCTATGTGTGAGAAAGAATGAGACATAACTAACATTATGACCTGAAGATGAAAGGCACAGCTGTAGAGCGGATGGACAGAGTGAAGTACAGTGTAGAGAGTCACAATGAAAGCGGTGAAGAGCTCTCAAGAGTTTCTCCGATGCTTTTAAAGCTCCGTCTCTCAGCAGCAGCCAAATTAAACTCGCATCACTTACATGCCTTCCTCATAAACTGAGAACACAAATTACCGTTGTGTCCTTCATTATCAACTGGGGTTTGATCAGGGCAAAGTTTGCTTCCTTGTTTTGTTCAATTGAGCCACAATCTTGGAATGAAACCAAAAATACACTTATGACAAAAGTCCTGAGGTCACAAAAGGAAGAAATTCTCTATGGCACATAAAATCACATAATTTTAATCAATGTCTGAGTTACAATGAAATGTTTGGCTTTCAACACAAGCCAAAGTTACGAAGAATTAAGGCTTAAAACAAAAGGTTAAATAATGTGCACAGAGGGCAAACATAGCAGTATCACATTAATATTTACTTTTATCGCCTGCCAGGTTGCATTGCATAACAATATATAGCAGATTACACAACAGGTAGCTCAGGCCAAATTGGTTTACTGGTCCAACAGGGAGGTTTTACAAGCCTCATAATAGATCATTCCAAGCTACACATGGACTGGTTGGCCAGAAAACCAGTGACCAAGGAACTGGTGAACTCTGATGTCCTGCTTTCCAAAAACAAAGATGAATGTATAAACACTGGACTTATTTAAATGGTTTTCAGGCTCAGTTTTTTCTGCATTCATTATCGCAGGAGAAATACCTGTTAGACATGGTGGTGTAAAGACCGGTAAACCTGCTGCAGGCTCACAGCTGGGATGGTGGCAGTGAGGTGGCAAGCAGAACAACAATCAAGCTCTCATTTTACTCAAGTGAGCGGCTCTGTGATTATGTAGGGTGACTCCTGACCACACACAGGGAATCAGTGCCACAGCACCGATCTTCATCAAGAAAAATTATGTCTACTGCAGGTTGAGGCAAGCTCAGGGAGTGGTTAAAGGATTTTCTGTGCTTTCAGTTGTTTTCCTTTATTGTTCTTGTGGCCCCAGAAGCATGTCACATGGTTTCTGGCCATGTCGCTGAACATACAAACACGCTGTCTGCTTGTTCAACAAATGGAGGGCAAACTGGGTGAGCCGTCATCAAGAACGCAACTCCAAAACATGTTCGAAAAAAATTAAAATAAAATTAGTTGATTTCATTTTTCCTTTTAAAGGCTCTCTCAAAGTTCCCTAATATAGTTGAACTTGAACTTTCTCATCAATACAATGACCAAATTTAATATAATGTACTACAAATCAATTAAGTTTATTATAATAATCATTCCAGCTCTGTAAATGCTAACATCTTTAATCTTACAGTGAAAATAAGAAAACATAGTTGCAGCTAATAATCACCATTTGTATTCCACTCACTAACTACTATCCTGGTGGGAATGCACATTTTTCACTTTGGCCATACACCGAAACACAGGACAAAATAAAATTTACTGTATGAGTCAAAGGTGATTTCACCTCACCTATAGATGAGGTGAAAGTGAGCACACAATTTCATGGAAGGCGATCCAATCATTGACCAAATAATTCATTCAGAACCAAATGTTCCTGTCACTAGATTCATCATCTGGGAATCATGATCGCCTTGAGAAAAACAGAGAGTCCATATAGAACACAACACACTGCTACTGGAGGCAGGTCTTCACCGTGTAAAATTGGTCCCAGCTGTATTTTTGGGTCAAGGATAATTTTTGAGTCGTTCCATTTGCCATGTTGAAGTTACTGCTTACGTGTTTTACAAACTCAGTGTGATTGTCTCAAATTTAAAGCTCACAAACTTCAGTCATCACACTGTCTCCTTTCATTATAATGATAAATATGATTTATTTTAGTTTTGCTAAATTAGCAAAACTAAAAGTTGTGAACACCCTTCTCAAAAAAAAAAAAAAAAAGGAAAGGAAAAAAAGGAAAAAAAGGAAGAAGTTATGAAAATAGCACAAGCATGAGTCAGTCGGTGATGGTCCCAGCTTAATCCAACGGGTTTGTTTCAACATATATATATATATATATTTATATATTCCAGGCTGCTGTGATCTAGGGGTGTACCGTGTAATAAAGGTACCGTTCATGTCATTTAAACTGGCTGCCATATAAAGGTAAATCCTCACAGATGAGCCATTTTTATTATTTAAGAGCAGATTTAACTGTTAAGTGCTGTGTTTATGTCATTATTGATACCAGTATTGACGTGTTACATGGCTGGGGTAGTCATGCAATCAGGTTACAGCTCAAAATCATACTTTAGTATAACTAGCTGAATCTATGAATGACTGAATCAATCAATATTGAATCGAATCGATTCAGGAAAAGGGCCACGATACCCAGCTCAACCCAGAGTCCCACAGGAATCAGAAACCGCTGCTGGGGAAAATGCCCTACAGTAAACTGGGAACACGCACACACAGTACTTGGATCAGTGACCTATTTATGTAACATGACATGCCAGGGAAGTGGTGACTGCAGATTAGGCTGGGAGTCCTTCGGTCTTTGTGCTTATTTTCAAAGCCACACGCAATAGTTATGTTTGCAAAGACATGGAAAACCCTGTTATCAAGAGGCGACACTACACAAATGATTATTAGGAGATACAAAACTGACACTAATTGATTATGAAATCTGTGACTGCACTATAACACATAGTTGTTCTTGGACCATTTTTTTAGAAGGTATAAAATTGGTGTAGAGGGAATCACATGATCTTATAAAATGTGACTGTAATGTAACATACAATATAGATCTGCTGCTCTTTTTTACTCCTTCAGGTGAACATGGTGTATGAACACCTGCACCAGATCATTCAATCCAGTGCAACCACCATGCAATATTTGTGTCAATATTACATCTTTTCTCAAGACCAACCTTCATTGTTATGAAGGATTTCCACTGGGTGTTCATCATTCTACAAAACTTAGAAATGGAATGAAAGCATTCACCTCAAATTATAGCCTCAAATCCCAGCAAGAGGTGAATATAAATCCTTCATGCATTTATATGAACGTCACAGAGGGAATATGTATTGCAATGCTGTTGCAATGCATTGCATTATTCTCTGCAGGTAGTATCACCATGCGTTACCACCTTCAGCTCTGCACTGATCTTACACTGTACCTGCTCCACAGAGAGTGGCACCTGTGAATCTTCTTGTAACTTCTCTACAAGGCAGTTTACATGTAGAGTCAAAAATAAAAATGTGATGAGGAATGTTCCTTCTGTTTTTGAATTAAAAAAAAAAGGATAATTTAGAAAGGAAAGGAGCTTGTTTGTTTAAACATAAAGCTGCTGAAACCTTTTAGCATGTGGTTCATCTGATTGCGCTTTTCCAGGCCCCAGAAACAGCAACCAACTTATTGGTCCCTACCTGTCTTGCATGATCATTTGATGAACTACGGTCTGGAGTGAACAGTGGTTCCTCTGATCAGCACAACCAACTTCTCTAAATACATCATGAACAGGGCAATGGGACCTGCAGTATTAAACAAACTTTCCATTACCAGAGTACCACATCACCTGCAAAATTTTAGGGTTATCATCTCAAACAGCACTGAATAAACACAAACAGCTGATTCGATAAATTCAACAGCAGCGTTTTTCTGGTTTGTTAATTTGTTGTTGAATTTCACGACCAGAAAGACAAGGAACTCCAAAAATGGATCATGGTCTCAAATTCAATGTACGCAGAAAGAGCTTACAGTTGTGTTAAAGCACCTGGAAGAAACTAAAAAAAGGAACAAAAAACACTAAAATGTCTTGAAAATAACCCCTTACAGAATCAAAAAAAAGAAAAAAGAAAAACATTAAAATAAAGACGACATAGCCATCCCCCTGTAGCCCCTGCACTACCTTAACTTACATAACCTCACATAGCAGGCCAAAGACTGTAAAATGTGGTTCAGCCAACAGTGGACTGTTTCACTTTTCACTGAGCCAGACTGAATGAGAGGCAATATAAATTTAGTGAATATGGAAACAGGAGACTGATGAGGGAAAAATATAAAAAGCAGAGCGGAGGGGTGGGGGTAAAAATAAAAAAAGGGGAGCATGAAGGATGATGGGAGAGAAGGACAAAGACAGAAGATCTTGGAGAGGTGAAGTTTGTAGAGAGGCAAGGGGGGAAAGGAGCAGGCTGGTCCGTCTGGTGTCCTACAAACATCCCCCTGAACAACAGTGGGAGGGAGCGAGATAACCTAAATTTCTCTGATTAAAAAAAAAAAAAAAATCTATCTGAAACCAACATGAGATCAGGGAACACGTGGCATCTCCTCCTGGACACAGCAACACCTGTTAAAAGCTGCTCTGAAGTCCCTCAAACTGAAAACGTCACTTCTGTGATGCCTCTTGGTTGTTGGAAACCCACTGTGTCTTTTATCGACCATATGGGCTTTAATTAATGCTACAGAAAGCGTTGAGTGTCATGAGTCCAGGATTTTCTTAGGTTCTCTCCCTGACATCTCCATCTTTACTGTCAAAGGAAAAAATGTGGCTCTCCCTCATCCGGCTTCTGGTTTTCTTCCACGCCTTTATCAAATAAAGCTGTAAACATGCTCACACGCCCTTTTCCCCACTTCAGCCCATCTTTTCACACTCCAACCTGCTTGTCTTCTGCTTCAGCCAGACTTTGCCTACCGCCACATTCGTCAGATTGTTTTGCCAAAATGCAAAAAGGCATACTTTAACACTAAATGAGGGTATAGACAGTCTAAGTGGCCTTCACTGTGAGCACGTGTACAATGGTGTTGGGCTTTGTTAGCCACTTTAAATTTCTTCGGGTATTTTACAAAAAGAAACATGTGATTACTGAATTAACTGCAAACCAGAGAAAGAGAAGACATCAGGGTAGATAAGGTCTATGACCATTGCACGGACTGGTTTGCTCTCCTTTTCCTATCACTGACAGACATAGCTGACTGAAGGGGATCAATCATAGTCAGTGCACATCAGGCTACAGCGTTCCTACACTGCAAGTCTATGCTAAAGTACAACTGGCCTCAACCTTCTCCTATGTACACTAACCAATACAAATTAGGGCCTATTGACTTCTTTCCACATAGAATTCAGTCTTGTGTTAATAAATAAATAAATAGACTAAAAATAAACAGAATAAAATCTGACTCATTTGATGTTTTTTAAATTGAGTTTTTCTTCTGCAGTGTTGTTTAAAGAACAATTGTTTTGCAAAACGCCATTCTTGTTTCACATGTACTTTGGTTGTTATTTTCGACTGCATGTGCTTGAAAAAAAATGGCGAACATCCAGGAACTATATTGTCTTTAATGATTCCGGTAAATCATAAAGGTATGTTCTTACAGAGAAATGTTCCATAATGAGGATCTAGTGGAAAAATACAGAAGACTTTCTGCTTCACATATGCACCCACAGACACCATGTAATTACCCCTTGAAAGCTCCTGAGAGCAAGACTGAGAGAGAGACAGAGAGATAGAGCGAGACAGAGAGAAAGAGAGAGAAAGAAATAAAAACGAAAGATAAAAGAGGAGGGCAGTGTGAAGACAGCTGCTTGCATAAGCTGCCTTACGCAAGATCTGCCTAATAACACCACTGTTGTGCTTACTACAGAAAATAAAGTTATACAAGATATATACCCAGAGGCAAGGACATTGTACACACACAACCCTCATGAACCCAAATGTATAAGGAGCCTTGCTGGTGTGATCCATTCCCTTGTTCCTTACGTGAAACTTGCCCTAAACATAACTCAGATTGTAACGCTCAAACAGCTGTCTGAATATGTGAGAATTTCTTGCGTTCCAAAAATATCCGCACTCTCAAGGTCTGAAACGTACACAATGGTGTCAAACCTCCAGTTCTGACGCCACCATTCGAACACTGTGTGGTCCTCATTATAAACCCAGCAGGAGCTCGAAGCAGATTTAAATTAAGGAGGAGACATACAGAAAGAAGGAGAGAGAGAGGGGATGGGAAAATTAAAGATAAGTGCACCAACTTTCCTAAAAAGTCTGATTTTGCCCTGCTCTGTTAAATTTATAGCAAACGTATATTTTTCTTTGAATGTGACTCAACAAATTTTATAATGAGCTCTGATTGAACAAAAAAGTAACACACAAACAGTATCATGCATTCAAAATGAGATTCATTTTACTTTGAAATAAAGAGAGCTGATGGCAGCTGAAAACTTGATTGGATGAAAATAAACAAACTAAAATGAGCGAGGAGAAGAAAAGCTATAGTGACAGCATAAATGAAAATGGGTTCATTTGCCACCAGTAACAATAGGAGAGTCTCCTCCTTTCACACATTCACAAACAGCCAAACTGATGATGCCTCGCGGTGATACGAATGGACAACATAGGTTGGAAAAATGTGTGTCGTATGCACAAAAAAAATGTATAATTATATCACAGACACTTTAAATTACAGACTGCACCTCATGCTGCTGAAAATGGATATTGTGTAAGACCTTCCGTTTATATTGGACTAGCTTGCAGACTTAGATGAGCTGCATCACATCCCCTCACTTGTGTAACAGAATTACACAATAGTGAAGCCTGGTGGGGATGGTGGTGGTGATGGGAAAGGGTGAAAGGGGTTAACCATCAATCAGGCCAGGTTGTTCTCGTTCAAATTCAAATTCTGCACATTTCTTCAGTTAGCCAATATGCTAATGAAAATGCTGAACACAGTTAAGAACGTTAAAGTTTTGAGCTCGTTGAAGGTTCATGACATTTTAAGATCCTGTTTTCTTAGGAGGTGTGACTTTGTGATATTAGGACAGAGACCTGTTTTCCAAAATTCACTACATTAATTACACTAGCAGTCAAGAGTTAGGGTACATTACCAATCACAATATCATTTTAATATATTAGTTCGTTATTGCCTGTTGTGTCACTTATTCATTGGCAAATGTTGGAATTAGGGCATTTGGGTTAATTTGTGGTCAATATGACTCAATTTTTTACATTAAAATGAGCATGTCTCATCATGATAGTTCATCTAAATTTGACCACAGCCAGGTTAAAGTGTCTGACCTGTAACACATTCCTCTATCCTGCTGACTCTAATTTAGACCTGAGATCGCTTCGACACACAACTGTTTCTCTATTCTTATCCTCAAACCTTTAAATACAGACAACACGTACAAGTGTATTCAGGATAAGCCTACTTTGGCTTAGAGGTCAAACTCTCACATTCACACAAGTAAAAACACACATACACAAACTGGTGACCTGGAACAGTGAGGTATGGGCCAGAGGCCGCAGGGGAGGGCTCAGAAGTCTGCAGGCCAAAATGATCTCCAATTGGGTACTGCTGTTTTGTCTTGAGCCAATCAGTGAGGGGTTAGCAGGTTCAATGGGTTTGTTAAGGGTTCATGTGGGGACACTGGAGGGGAAGGGTCTCCGCTACTGACCCTATGTGCTTCATAAAACCTAAACCAAATCAAATCAAATGTATTTATTGGGCACCTAATCACAACAAAATTACATCAAGACACTTTACATATAGAGCTCTAGACCAAACTCTTTATGGGGTTGTTAGACCCAACATATCTTTCCATGAGAAAACAGTTGTCGACAGTGGCAAGGAAAAACTTCCTTTAAGAGGCAGAAACCTCGGGCAGAACCGCGCTGAGGGGGGGCAGCCATCTGCCTCGACTGGTTGGGTTGAGAGATGCAGAGAGAGAGATAGTAGGGGACAAGAATGAGCTGTTTATTCTGTTAGCTGTGGATAAAAAACTACAGAGAAACGCTGTGTGACAGCTTCAGTGTGAAGAAAGGAAAACTTGCTGAAGAGTTAATTGGTACTTATTAAAAGCCAGTTACCATCAGTGTCTACAGAAATCACACTTTAAACCAAACCAGCAAATTAACAATATTCACTTTTAGTTTTCTAAATCTATTTCTGCCCACATGTATTGCTTCTTCAGAGATGTCAGAAATGAAACTCGAGGAAGGATACATAGGCTTAAAGGAAATATGAAGCACAAGGCAGATGGTATTGGATAGGAATGAATCATTTTCTGGTAACTAGTTTTTTCTATTGTTAAAAAAACAAAACAAAAACAAAAAAAAAAAACAACCAACTACTGAAACCCTACTCTGTGTATTCACATTGACCCTTTCTGACCTGACCCTAACCCCTGAAGTCAATCATCAACGAAACAAAAACAAGTCTTAAAGACTCATCAATCTGATGTTCAAAGGAAGCAAAAAGCTTTAGGGGCAGCATTTGGATGTTACATAGCCCCAGGTTACACAAAAACATTGTAAAATCTGGGACTAGAAATAAATTCCAACTTGATTCCTTTCTTTATTTTTCTGGACAGATTTCACATTGTTGCAAAGCAGGAATGCAAGGAGCTTTCATTTCTTAGAAATCACATAGAAGTGATAATTTCAAAGATCGTTAGTTGAGTATTTTGGCCCATTCTGCCAACATTTTCTTACCAAACCATTTTTCTTCAGTTTGAAGTTTATGTTACAGAAAAGCAGGCTCAGAGACTTTTTACCCCAATATTAAAAAAACACCATCAGCTGGGCTATATTAACACACCTACACACAGTGTTGTAATGTAAACGGGACACGATGAAGATTAACACCATGCCAGATGAGCACGAGGCGTACTCATAGATATCCATGGTCAACAAATCACGAACATCAACACGACCAGGTGCATCTACACAGGCAAACACACAAACAGAGACGCCCATGTCAGAGCAGAGACCCTGGTTTATCAGGGTTCACTGGTCAACAAATGAGACATCAACACAAACGACGACTAAACTACACACTCACTGTCTCACACACACACCTGCCCTATATTTCAGAGGCCCTTTACTGAGATAAGGCAATACTATTGACTCTCTAAAATGGAAAGAGGGAGGATGTTGCTTTAGTCTGGCCATATTCTCACCACACATTAATAACAATAATAAGAAGGCGACTGCATTATTATTAAGAAACTCTCAAATTTGTCATACAGTCATAGACTATTGCCTCTCTAGATGGATTAATGTCTCTCAACATCAATTTTGTTCAGTGTATAACTTGATCAAGCACTAAAATTCAGAAAGATCCAAACAGGTTCGAGCTTGTCCATAAAAGCCTCAAGTCCAGTCGTAAAACTCAGAAGCGAGCACTTTCTCAGAAAGGCAAAGTTCAGTCATTAAAAGTTGAAATACTCCCAGCAGGATGAGGCCCTGTAGGGAGCATACCGCCAATATGAGGGATCTTCCAGAATATCCATCATTTCTTTCCAGTCACAGTAAAGCAGCAAGTACTACCATACTATGTCATTTACCTTCGTACAGCCAGCAGCCCAAGCATGCAGCCTCATGTGTCTATACATGTGCGTGAAATGCTCTTTACCTTACTGCTAAATGCACAGTACACACAGTACACACAGTACAAGACGACACACACATGTAACACTTAAAATAAGGCTGACATAATAAGGCTAAACATGCTACTTTTCCCACATGACTTCATCTGTTCATGCAGAAAATAATTACTAGGTCAATTCAAGAGTCTATATAGATATGAAAATCCATAGTTTTGATGTTAACATTAAAACTAACAGAACAATGTTACTGAGTTTTACCCCCAGTTCAGTGCATCTAACAGGTATAACAGGGAGTAGCTTGTGTGATATTTTATAGCAGAAGTTGGTGCAGGCCATAAGATGAGCTACAGATTGATGGAAAAACACAAGGCTGAAAAAAAAAATTCATTCAGTTAACTTTCATCGATAAATGTATTACTATGAGCACACATTTGTGTGTCAATGTCAAACAGCCATGTCCTTTCACATAATTAATCATGGGCTGGGGCATTACTGGACCACCAAAATGCTCCAACTGTCATTCCATGTTATAATGCATTTTATCCAAAAAAAAAGAAAAAAACAAAACAACAACAACAACAACAACAACAACAAAAACAAAACAAAATCTTATACATACATTTTACAGTGACAATGGCTGGGCAATTTGTAGAAAATATCTGATTGAGAGATTTCGATTTGATTAGGGATTTAGTTTTGTGCTTTTCAAAGTTCTGGTGGAGGTTTGTTTCCTTTTGATGTGGCTCCCAGTTATTAGTCTGTCAAACTCAGGTCACTGAGTATTAAAGTTGATGAGATTGCATCACGACTCAGACATGAAGAGGATTTTCTAAAGTGCAACCTGATTTGCTTTACTGAGATATCAGCACAGATGTTGGGTTTGATGGCTATACAGTTATCAGAGCAGACAACTTGAATCCATCTGTGGAGGACTGTGCATCCCGTTAGTAAATTAGTAAATGAAAAGGTATGCACAATGGAGCTGCACTCTAATTCCAACATTTTGGTACTCCCCTCCTCATCATTAGTCCTCATTATGTGGGCAGAACAATGAACTGATGAGTTGGATTCACCAAGAAACAAAGACAACAAGTGATGCTAACAGCACAGCAGCTATACCTGGCACGGTTAGCTGGTCACTGAAAGCCACTGTGTAATTCAAACCTTGAATAACTCAACATTTCAGTGCCAGTGGTTGGGCGGTTGGAGCCTGTACAACATGAACACAATGTCCCAGGTTCAATTCCAGCTTGGGACCTCTGCTGCATCACATTCCCCCTATCTCTCACTTTCTACTGTTGGCCTCTCTACCAATTAGTATCTAAAAATAAAGGCAGAAAAGCCCCAAAATAATTAGAAAATCCTAACATCTCACAAATGAATCCATGGGGGACGGTTCTCAATAAAAGGCCGAATAATAAGGAATCTGTAGAAGTTATAACTGGCACCTTCAATGCTGCACTTTTTTTGATCGACAGATCAATCTGCCTTCATGCTAGGTGACATAAATGACAAGCAAGCTGTCGTCACCTCCCACCTGAGTGTATACACAGTTATCTGAGGCCGCTTCTGATTGGGGAGCACAGGGGAACACTCACTCCATCGCTCTGTTAGCCATGCCTTTTCTCTGGGTATCACATCCTTTTGTGATTTGGTAATAGTCACACCTGAAATCACAATTTCGCTTAAAATACAATTAATCAATCAGCCCTAAGTGACAAAAGCAGATTTCTCTTTACAGTTTTTATTTAGTTTTTTCCTAACACATCCTACTGCTGTCACTTATGTGACTTCATCCAACTTTACCCCTCTTTCTCACTATATCATGATCATTCAACCTAAAAGGAAAAATGTGAACAGACAGATGTTTGAGTTTTTGTACACCATATCTGGAATGCACAGAGGCCTCAATGCTGCGCGCCAGATAGTTCTCATTCATCCCTTTATCATTTTTGGTTGTAACAGTGACAAAAATTTGGCCTTTCCCCAAATTTCTCACCTCACTTACTGAACCTAAAATTAAAAAATGTATTAGTTATAGGAAGATAAACTGGCAACCTTGGTTAGTTAAGCACATTACAGCCCGTGTGTTCCCCCCAAATGTATTATACATGAAAAGTGACAGGTTTCAGAGTTTCAACCCTTCCTCTGCTTCTGCTCAGGTGATTTAAACTCTCTGGCCATAAGGTGAGGGGGTAAAACTGTAAATCTAAACTCCCTGCTGTGACATTTCATTTATCATTGAATATGGGCAATGGAGGTCAGTCAGACCAGCTCTGCTCAGCATCTATCAGGGCCCCCTTCGCTGTTTTACAAGGAGTTTAGGTCAATCAGCCAGAAACTCTTTCCATCTCTCATGTGCAGATAAGAAATGTGTATATATATATATATATATTTCTATATTTCTATATACACAGAAGCACAGACAGACTTGTAATAAACTTGTCCTTTAAGATGAAGACCAGTGGCTGGTCTCATGTGGCCAGAGTGTGTAAGCAGTTACTGGATCCTTTTTGGCTTGGATGCCTTTTCCCTGGGTCTTGGACCTGGGTTTGTGGGAACTGGTAATGTCATTTCTTAACTTGGTGCTGTTCCCAACATATTTAATTTTCGTTTGAAGCTTAAAACACAACATGCGACTTGTCTTGTTCTTGTTTCCCAGCCTACTTATAAAATCCAAAATACCTACAGATATCAGCTTTTAACATTTTTGGAGCGCGTATAATCTCTACCTCGCAGCCTCTCTATGCCATTTTGTGCTGCCATGTATGTGAGAATTAACACCAGTTAGATGAAACTACCATAAACACCACAGACAGACTTCCACAGTTGCTATCAGTTACTTCCAGGATGTTATTTTTAAGTGGAATTTTTATGCCAAGGCCGGAAAAATCAACAAGCAATGTCATTACATTATAATCAATCAAGGTCTGCCACTGCATCAATACAGAATCATCCACGTCTGCAACATGATGCATCGATTCTATGATTAATTTCAACACCACTACCACCAATGGGACATTGTGTATTGTATATTTGATACCCCCAAGCATAGTAAGTACGTACGACCAGGATGTGCACATTAAGCAGTATTACTTCAGTTGAGATCATTCTGCACAGACATCAGAAATGACATAATAAATAGCTGAAGAAACAGAAAATACAATTCCTGATTAAATATGACCATAACAGAATCTTCGGATGGGAAGTCGTGGGGTTTACCGAACCAGTTTATAACAAGCTTTATGTTTTCTAAGTTCAAATGTATAGCAGATAGCTGAAAGATCTCCTGGCTTTGTAAAACCTGTTTCCTGGTAAAGTTCTCAGGCAAGCTGTTAATACAGAACAAACAAAATTTTGCAGGTTTCTGCATAATTATATTTGATTGACAACATCCAGCAACAACTCCTGTGATCCTCTTCTGTTTCTTTTTACAGTTAAACTACAGATAAAAAAAATTCTAATGGAAACTTTTCAAACTGCAGTTGAAATTGCTATCGTTTGCATATTTCACATTAATAGTTCGAACAAAGCAGCAATATGCTTGCTTGACATCACCACCTGTGCTCTCTTCAGTTCCTCTTCTCACATTTACGGGCAGATGAAATATCATCTGATATTTCAAACACGATTAATGTGCATAAATGTCAACTACGCCAGCAGTAGCCACACTCCTCCCTCCTTCCGTCACTACTGTGCTGCTCTTGTACCCAGCCACCCGCTGAGCTTGTTAGAAGGAACAGACTGAAGGAGGGATGTAAGGATGAGGGGAGGAATTAAAAGGCAAGTGCCAAAGAAGTGCTGCGAGATCATCCTTTCAAAGCCTTG
Organism: Echeneis naucrates; assembly: GCF_900963305.1. Lineage (NCBI taxonomy): Eukaryota > Metazoa > Chordata > Actinopteri > Carangiformes > Echeneidae > Echeneis > Echeneis naucrates. Next base: position 8,032,954 of record NC_042517.1, on the reverse strand, counting down.
GTTGAGCACAACCAAAATCAAAGAAACCAACCTTGACAAATGTTTGAGGACAGATATGAGGCCAAGCAAGGCAGCTAATACCAGTTTTTTCAACAGCCTGGAGAGACTGAAGATCACAGAACATCTCTCGGGCATACCCACAAATGACAGCTTTGGCCTGGATTAAGTTTGTACACAAAGCATTATTAAAAATAGCAGCCTGCTTTTAAATCCTTGAATGAGCCACATATGTTGAAAACAGTGTTGTATAGGAATGTTCAATGAATCCTGTGAGACAAATGTCACTGCTAACTGTAACTTTGACTACACTGATTCATATCTCCACTACAACAGATCTGGGTCCCTTAAAAAAGCAAGCAAGTTGAAGATTTTCAAAGACAGACTGACCTTTTCTAAAGAAGACAAAGGCTAGAACAAGCACAAACCTTCACTTCGTGCAAGAGAACAAAAAAAAAAAAATAAGTGTGTGTGTGTGTGGGGTGGGGGGTGGGTGGGGGGGGGGGGGTAAAGACGGTTTCATCAGCTCAGGTTCCATCTGGCTGAAGTGGTTGGCTGGTTACCTGATCCAAGGTCAGAGGAAAAAGGTACAAAGTCTCTGAATCAACACTGACAGCAGACACAGACAGAGGAGCCTGAAATCAGACTATTAGAACATAATCCCCCTGTCATGGTTTGTTCAACCCAATACAGTATGTGACTTGTGAACTAAAATGCCTGTTCGGTGTCACCCCCTAGCAAAAACAGATGTCTGACTGCTACAAAATCTAAAGCAGCTTCGTCAAATGACTGCTATTAACTCAAGGAAATTACTCCAGGAGAGAACATCAATGAAAGCTACCTTGAATTTGTTCCATTAGCAAGGGTGACAGTCTAAATTTGCTATTTTAAACACATCAACAGTCACATAGACTGAAATATGAGAGACATGTTGCCTGCTGAATAAAGGGTACGACTTACACAAACAAAAGCATGCATCAAAAGTGCAAAAGTGCACACACCAAAAGCAGAAGACTATGTGAGCTCAAAATAGAGGCCAGTGATGTGCTGATAATACTTTATAGTTTTGACAGCAGATTTTGTGACTTGAAACTACATACCTATTGTTGCATCTTTTGATTATATCGCCAAAAATAGCATTTAAGCTGTAGTGTGTAGCTGCATTTAATTGTTACTGATGCTCAAGTGTAGCTGAAGAAATGTTTTTCCTTCAGCAACACATGTTTTTACTCCTGTCCTCCTTTTGTCTGACGTTCAACTTCCTTTGTTGAATCATAAGAGAAAACTGTTTGGATAAGATGCTACACAACCAGGGTGACACATGCAGAATGACCCTTTAATTACATTACATTCTGCAAAGTTCATAGATTACAAATGTGTTTCTAAAAAGGTAAGAGTTGGATTTTGAATTAAAGTCCATTTAAAGGATCTGGGAAGCATTAATACCGTTATGAAAATTTTACTTTTTTGCAATTCAAGTGGAAGTGACATGAAATGTGATAAAAATGTCACATGGCTCAATGCTACGTCAGAAGCTACAAGCATAACACAATCAGGTCTCTGATAGAACTGCTGGCAGCAGTTCAACTGCAGCGAAAGTATTTTAGACAACTGGGTTTAGCAAGTCACCAGATTATATGGAAACTTGATCAATGGGCATCGTTCTGCTGCATTGATGTGTTCATTTCAACTTAAAACATTCACTATGAGTGCAGTGCTAAATCACTACATTTTTAAAGACTTTTCCAGTTTTCTCCAGGTCCAAGTAAGATCTGACTTAAGCCCCAGCTAGCTCCTCAGTCCCAGCCACATCCCTGCAGAAAATATCATCAGCTGGGTGTCCGGGGAACTATGGGCCTGTTAAGAGGGCTCTTAAGGTCGTTACTCCCTGCTGTAACATCTCCCACCTCCTTGATTCTGGTTCCCACCACTGTGCTTATCGCAGTACAGGTAAATGCATCACCTGGTTGCTCTCATTGCGAAAAGTGCCACCTCGGCCAGCCAGAGGTTCAGTGTCTGCTTCTGACAGCAGCTTCAGGGATTCAGTTCCAAAACTACAAATCAAACACCAGGACTGTTGAAGTGTTCGTGGAAATGTACATTCATGAAATTTCAGTATCAAATCGGACTCTTTACATCAGCCACTTCTTTTATCTTTTATTCATTTATGTATTTCTTTTTAGCTGACCCTTCCAAGCTAACTGGCTCTTTGGTGTCACAGTTGGATTCCCCATTCACTCCAGTTTAAAGCCACACATGAGTCAACTTGTGCGTCCCGCTGCTTTCATTTCATTTCTTCTTCCGATGACAACATATATATAACATCTAATAAAATATAATATATGTGTGTGTGTAAGCGCCGTGCTGCCCGTTTCATAACAGGGAAGGAGGCAGCATCAGCACTGCAGCCGGCGTGCTGCTCTATTGTCTGCAGCCTAATTGACGCTCCGCTCCCCCCGCACACACCGGCTGCTAACTGCCGGGGAAAACGCTTCGGACCAAAAGAAAACAAAGAAACATTTGCAGGCGTGCACGAACCGCCAGCGGGTGTGCGTGTCTGCGCGCGTGTTTGTGCCTCACCTTCCGTCTCCGTTTGTACCGCAAAGTCCGTCCAAGTGGGAGTCTTTCTGTTTGGGAAGTGCAGGAAGATGCGGGGCAGCTCGGCCGCTCTCACTCATTCATCAGTTTGTCCGCTCAGAGAGGAGGGTCGCTCCTGTTGGTCCCTGCACGCGCTCCGCTCAAGAGAAAAAACAGCCATTACGAAAGTTCCGGAAGTGCACGAACATCCCAACACTTCTGATCACAAAGGCTGCGTTACAACACAACTTCAACACACAAAGTTAGCGCTGCATTTATTTGTGCTTTCATTATTTCCGTTATCATCGTTATTATTATTATTATTATTATTATTATTATTATTATTATTATGGGGGATTTGGCTCTTAAGCCATTGTGTTTGTTTTATGGGCAGAAAAGTAAAAGCTAATGATTTGACAAATTAAAAAGCAGTTGCATTTTTTTGAAAAGTTATAAATAAAATATTCATTTACCTTTGAAGCCATGTGTAAGTGCTATTTTAATGAAGACACAAGGTTAAGTCAGTGGCCTTTGATATTATCTAACATAATTTCTTCTTCTTGGAACATATTCAGTTATTCTACCTGACTGCGTTTTTATCCCAGTTTAAATCAGGCAGCGTTAAGATGGAAGGTACATGATGTCACCAATAAGAATGAAAAACAGTACACAAGTGAGACAACTGCCAATCAAACAGGACTCAAGCTGGATAAGAGATCTAATTTAGCTTCAATGAGTGTGTCCCTACATACAGTACATGCTGGGTCATGTACTATATGTGGGGACACGCCTAGAATGTATTCAGTTGCATATGTAATGCAGCTGATGTTGCCAAATTACATATTTGTGTTTCCTCAGGGCAACATTATTAAAATAAAATCTTGAAATAGGTCGTCGTTCCGATGTGGGACTCCCCATGACAGCCGTGCTGCACCTGTCATCTAACTGTTATAAATCTCTCTCATGGAGAAAACTTGTTTGTAATGAGAAATATTTACTTCATTCTACTCTTGTGTGCTGGTTCCAGGGTTTTGGTATGGTGGTTTTGTACAAGCTGGCTTACTGGCCACATTTAAATTGCCATGTTTTTTTATGCAACAACACACTGAATGAGTTAATAGTTGTTCTGTTTTCTCTGGTGAAAGTTCATTTAGGGTGAAAGTTTGAAGAAGTGAACTTTGGACAGCCACCTCCTTAATGAAACAAATTCAATCAACACAAAGGATGGCAGATGAAAAGGCACCTTTGGTGTTGTCAGCTTGTTGTTTTAAGGTTTGTCTGTTTTTTGGGTTTTTTTTTTTTTTAGAATTAGTGTAGTTATTGTAGTTGTTGACCAACAGCCTGGTAAAACTATCCACTCTTTCTAAACAAATACAAGGGAAAGTGAAGTGAAACATGTGTGTTGTGATTGCAACCTTTACTGTGGGGTTTGGAAAGGGTTTAAATTTGAAGGATTTAACCTTGAGCCTCTTATTCAATCCAGTTGATGCATTTGCTGCAGCCTGAGGATTCTTGCCAGCAATTTGTTTCTGTGTCTGTTTTTCAGATTGCTGGGAGTTCAGCAAAATGGTTTCCTATTGACAATATGTCTGATTGCCTCAGAGAAACTGAGAGTGAGGCTGGGATTCACATAAACATAATAACAGGCTGCCATCTGCACACAGCGTTGCAGCTCAACTCAACAGCCTCATTATTTAAGTGTATTTGAATGCGCGTTTTAAAATGTTGGGCTTCCTAAATTGTGCTATTTTCTTAGTTCTGACTGATCAGCTGCACGGTTCAAGGCTGGCTAAACTTGCAGTAGCATTTCTTAGCAAATCTTTTTAATCAAGCTTCTAAGTAGATCTTCTTTTCATACAGATAGTGCCCTCTATTGACCACTAGCGCACAGTGCTATAATGATCAGTAAGACGGGTCTAACAGTGGGGTGAAACACAGAAGACTGAGATAGCCACCTGTTTCAAACAGCACATCAACTTATTTTTCTATTAATTGATGTTTGTAGACAGTAACACACACAGATGCAATAGCTACTTAGATAGAAAATCTCCTCAACAGTGAATGTCAAACAGTCACTGTGTGGTTTATGCACAAAATCCAGTGACTTTTACATTTTATATATATGTATAGGTCTACTTTCCAGACATGCTAAATATCACATTGATCTTCTCTTCACTTCTCTTGGGTGTCAGTTTGAGGTTATCTTTCCTTTCCCATGATAGTGAAAAGACTTTACACAACTATTTCTGTGAAGTCGATGACGTACACACTGATTTACTTTAGAGTGATTATGATCAATTTCATAATAAATGGCATTCTTGGAACAGGACCCATGTGACTACACAGGATAGGAGATAGAATTGGCAGATGTAGTAGTAGCAAATCAATAGTCAATGTACCAAATTTCCCCTGTGGATTACAGTTTTGTTTTTTTTCTTTTTTACAATTACTAAAATAGAAAAACCCCATACTCTGAAACAAATTCTCAGTGGCTTAAACAAATTTTTTGGATCAAACACTCTTGGCCAAACGTTAAACCCTGTGCAGGTACTTAGACTCATTTCGCAAAACTCGTATGCTCCTTCTTCCTAAACCTTAAACACACTGTCAGTCACTAAACACATTTCACACCGTGACACACCTGTGTAGCAAAATTGTAAACACTGGCAGCAAAATGTGACTCTGACATAGCTGTCATCTTTTATACACAACAACTCAATATTGAACACATATGTTTCTAAGCATGTTATCAGACCAATTGGGCAGGATAAAAGTCAGTTCAGAGTGCAGCCAGCTACAATAGGTAGAACTATACAGAGAGGCAGAGGAGAAGAGTTTGTGTGAGAGGTGGTGGACAAGGAGGAAGAGGCTGAGGAAGCCCAAGAACAGCTATTACTGATTAAATTCAGGAAACATAACGTACACCATGTCCTTGTTCATGGGATGACAATGAGAGTCCAATCCATGCTCTGGCCAGTATCACCAGGAGACTCAGACGGTTATTGTTTCCTGTTGTTCTGACACAGAGAGCACTGTACTGTAAGTCATGTAATGGTCATTACAATACTGTTTTTATTGGCTGTATATGTTTGCAAGATTTTATTTATTTATTTATTTATTTATTTTTGGTAGAATTGAAAGATGGCCCGATGGGGCGGAAGGGCTGCTCTTTACTCCAAACAACAAGAAACACTCATTGTTGACATGGTGCATGGTGCAAATCTGGAGTGCATACAGCATACTGTAAATACAGAAAGAGCGTTTGAAGTGGATTCCATGGAAAGGCCCCATGAATACACTTTCATAGATGAAGCAGGGTTCAATCTGGAAAAAAGGAGGCGGACAGGCTGGAACACAATTGGTCAACGTGACATTGTGGTCCCCGGCTGGTGTGGTGACAATGTCACCCTTTGTGCAGCCACAAGTAACTGGGGGCCATGTAACACTGAACATCTCCTTACATTTCTGGGTGGTCTAGCCTGCACTAGCAGAGAAGGACCACTTGACAGGGCAGCACCATCAGGTTAGATCTATCCTGTGTGGAGCCAACACCAGGAAAGTGCAGGAACGGATGGGCTCTGTGAAACTTTTTTTTTTTTTTTTTTTTTGAAGTGTGTGCATTTTATTTTTTCGCTACTTCCTTTAACAGTCTGTTCCCACATGCCTTTAGGCAACCACTTTTATCCGTTTCCAAGAAAACTCCACTGAACTGCTTGAATGACTCTCTGCCAGTTGCTTTAACCCCCATAATCACAAAATGTTTAGAGAGACTAGCACTCTCCGACAAAAAAGTTGCCATTCCCATCCCTTGTGATCTCGGTCAACCACTTTGCTTATAAAACAGACAGACTGACAGAGGATGCAATCATGCAAAAGCTCTCTATGCAGCCCCCTACACACTTGAATCACAACACATGTAAGGATAATATTTTGTGATTTCTAGTCCTGCATTTAGTGCAGATTGGTCCAAAAAATTAAATAACTTCCTCAGTCCTTCCTCCGCACCCTTTTCACATAGGACTACTCACCTATTTACATCACTAACACCAATATTATAAGCCGATGGCACTGCTGTACTGGGACTAGTATGGAGAAGAAATGTAACATCTGGCACATTTATAAACAACAAAAATAAGACTAAAGAAGATGGAGGGTGGGGCACTCTGTATATGTGGAGAGGAAGTAAAGAGAGTAGGCAGCATAAAATAGTGGTCTGGTAGTCTTCATTTCGGCTGGCCGCACCTGGTCAGAAACATCTCCCCTCAGACGAGGAAGGCCCAGCAGAAGCTCTTCTTTCAGTGGAAGCTGAAACCGGCTCACCTCTGTCAACATGTGCTGATTAACTTTTACTGGGTCGTCACTGAGAGCCTCCTGACCTACTGCTGCACTGTGGTCTGCTAGCTGCATGGCAGAGGACGAAAAGAACCAGCAGCGGGTGGTGAGAATGGTGGGATCACACTGCCCCACTTCAGTGACATATATACTGGCTGGCCTCACAGGAAAGCCAGCTGTATATTAAAAAAAATTATAAAAAAAATACTACTCACTGAGGAAACTGGCTATCTATGCACAATGCACAAAAGATCAATTTGCCATATTATTTGAAAGCCCAAACCTAGCGGTATGTTTTGATGTACTAATTTATTTTGTAAATTGAAAATATATATTACTTCATCTTCTCTATTAAATGGCACAGGTTTACATACATGTCACCAAATAATGGACACACCGGGTAATCAAAATCTGCTTAAAAAATAATAAAGGAAAAGCTAAGCCAAGGTTTTTAAGGCATAACTGCGAAAAGTCTCAAGGATCCTTTTAAATATGCAGATGCGTACAGTGCAATGGCTGCCAGGTTGCATTTGCATCATGTGGGCTTAACCGAAGAGACAGGAGAGACTTGTTAATATGATTAGACAGCTCAAGATGGTGACTGCTACCAAAAGGTATTCAAAAGTCAGTTTGAGCCTTCACTGTGTTGATCACATACACACACTAGATGGAGCCACTCTCTGTGTAATACCACATAGCCGTATTTATACCCATTCTGAAACTTCTCCTGTGAAAGGAGTTTGTGTTGATAACTGACAGGCACTCATACTTTTAAACTATAAACCTGTCGGTATGAACACAGAATCTACCTGATTGGTCAATGTTCTTTGAACAAATGCTTTGCTCCTATTATGCAATTCATTAAAAACAAAGAGGTGCTGCTGCCAAGTGTGCATGGATAGCACGAATGCTCAGAGGCACTCTGGTAGTTTTTTTTAACTTTACACTTAAGAATACAATATATTTTAAAGAAGACATGAATCCCTCAATACTATTAGCACTTGTTTATCTTATAATAGATTTCCATGTAATTAATGTATCTAAAAATGTATAGATTATGCATGCTGACTCAGTAGCATGGCATGATGGGATACTAATTGAAACTGAGCAACTGCGCACATGGAGTGGAGTTGTGTGATGTTGGTGGCTTTCACACCCTCCAGCGCTTGGGGACATGTTGATGAAATGACTGACATCAGTCTAATCCTGGGAAAGTTCAGTTGCAGACACAGCCTACTGGTAGGTTTCTATTTTTGTAAAAACAGTTAAATACATCATCCTCTTCAATGTTGACTCCCTTATGAGCATGACAGTTAGTAGTCAGCGTGCATATGTGTGGTGCAGACAGTGATTACTGATTTTACAGTAAGTTTCTTATATGCAGCAAATGTTATTCATGTTGAAATTGTCAGTAGGTCTGAGTGTGAGTCGTTGCTTGTCTCTGTCTGTTGGTCCTGTTATGGACTGGTGACCTGTTCAGGGTGTACCCCACTCTCGCTCTGAGTGAGCTGCGATTGGCTCCTGCAACCCGGAAATGGATGTGGTATGGATGGATGTTATTCATGTCATGGAAACAGCATTTCGACTGTGCAGACTATTCTCACAGTCCACAGTAAAAGAGGTTTAAGTAAAAACATTGATGTAGGCTACATTTCATTTAAGTGTTCAGTGTTTTATCAGTAGTGTTGCTGTGACATTCAATGAAATTAGTTGAATTCATCTGCACCTCCTGCTAAAACAATGCAAAATGTCCACCACGTGAAAGCCCATGAACTCCACCTTGTACTGACATTGTGTGTATTTTATCTCATCATCCAGTCTTTCAAGGTGTGTGTGTGTCTATGTGTGTGCAGTGTGTGTGCAGTGCAGCAGAGAGGAAATCACGTGTCATCTCGACTGTTCACTTATCAGCTCTGCCATATGCTGCTTTATGCAAAAACAGAGTCTTGTTGAGAGACCTTCTGTCAAACCAAAGAGAGAAAATGTTCAGGCAAAACTATGGTTGATTATTGTCTGTGAAAGAGATTAAGTTTAACTTAATACGGACACCTGAAGTGCCATTTTATCCCTGCTGCAACAACAAGATATATCAAACAAGATGTAACCAAGCAAACCTGCAGTCGGACGATATTGTTCTCGTTTCTGCTAATACAGTGGGGTTCCAGTGTTATCCTCTCTTCTCCCTTGAGATTATTGTACTCCTGTGAAGTTTTTACTCTTATAATTTCGTCCTGTTCTGTTGTATTCTCTTGCTCTACTGCTTCTACCTTTCTATTCCTGTCTGAAGGCTTCATTCTTCCATTGCCAGCCATCTGGTCTGTTAGTTGTCTCAGTTTCTCTCTCTCTAAGTTAGGTGAGATTATAATGGGATAGGATTTTATTATTGACCCATCCTAAAACAAAAAGCTTGGCAGACACCTGTACATCCTTACACATGAATGCAGCCTGCAGATATTGTATGAAACACATGATTTTCTGCACAGAGGAGAGTTTGCTGAAATGTTACCCTTGGTAGATTTATATGGTAATATTATTATGGTTAGGTGTCTGTCAATTGATTTAAAAATTCTTCTGCTCCATTTAGTGACTATAAAATATGAAAATAGCTGGAATGGTAACTTGAATATCAATCTGTAAATATAATTTTATTCCCCATCATTATAACCTTGCCCCCAAATATTTCTTTAATGGTTCCTTCAGGAAGCTGGGCCACTGGGATGTGATTTTTAGGGGAGCCTACGTCTTTAGTGGTCAATCACACACACTGTAATGATTTCCTGCAGGGCTGTGGAGGGTAAAAGGAGCTTGTCTCAAATTTGTTCACTTCCACCAACTTAATGGAAAATAAATACACAACTAAACTGACCATGACCACAATTACGTACAGTACTCAGCTGTCCATTTCCCTTCCTTTTCTTCCACTCAGCAAAACGTCCACATGCAAAAAATATTTTGTATACAGGCCTATTATATTTCACCATAAATGAATAAATTAAGCATCAGAGAGCCTCAAAGACAAAGTGAGTTTGTTTGAAATGTAAAGTTTCTGGCACTCTTGCGATTGCTCAGCTAGTTGAGCCATACTAGTGTCAAACCAACATTTGCAAATCGGGTTACAACAACAATAATCCAATTAATCCCAGTCTTTTCTCCACTGTCGTCATCACGAATTTCATTTAGTCTACTCTGCGGCAGGATATGCTGGGGCAAAGCCCAAATAAAATGCTGACAAGGACCAAAGCGTTACCGTCATGCACATTACAGTAATTAACTCTGCATTCAGAGGATGAAAAAGGTGGTGTGACTTTGTGAGGTTTGATTATTTGAGGAAAATGAAGGCAAACCTTGCTGACCAGACTCTCATGTTGCACTGAGTTTTTTGAGCACCAGGTTTTAGAAATTCTATTGGAATCAAAGTATCATCAAATTTTAACAAAAACTCCAAGTTGAATGAAATATTAATTTCACATTCAAGTGCTCATTCAGATGGGTTAAAAGAGCTGCTTGTTACTTCCTGTCATGACTTCCAGAAGCCAGATAAGAAGGTCATAAGAAAGAGAATAAATGAAAAGAGGAGGAAGGCAAGCAACTTCTCTTTTCCCTTCCTGAGGTGTAGGATTTTTTTAATCGGTGGAGGAAATAATTAAGTTTACATTGGAGTGAAGTCAAAGCAAAAAAAAAAAAAAAAATGGGTTGGGATGAAATATTTATTTCCTTTTCATCCTAAATGAATGTGATTTGGATTAAGAGCTTTGGCCAGTTTGTCCATGGATGAGGGACAGATAGCATCATTTTTAAAACAGGCTGTGCAGCTATATGAATAAAAGTGCTTGTTCTCCATCAGGGTCATTAGATGGTTCTGGGGATTTGACTGCATCCAGAGTGTCTCCAGGGTTTCAGTGACATTTTGAAATACAAGACTTTTAATTTTGCTGCTACTAAGGCTTAACTTTTGATTTCCTCATGTGTATTAATTGAAATTCAAAACACTTTCCTCCAACGGGCCAATCAAGGCTACAGGTGTAAATGTCATCTGTCATGGCTGAACGTCAGATTGGTGACTGCTTCCTTTCAGCTCCTGCTCTGTGCACATGCGAGTCCCTGCTGTGAATTTCAGGTAGACTGACCATTAACCAACCTGAGAGTGACCCAATCAGTTTTGAGGACCTAAAAAGTTCAGAGCTGAATTGCTGTCCCGGTGTGTCAACCGATTTGGTTCCGCCCAAGTTCCTGTTCTCCTTTACGCTGATTTACTGCTGAGTCGTGCGTAGTTGCTAAGTTACCGTGCGTCCTTAAAGAAGAAACGCAAATAGAAACACAGCTGGGTGTACGGAAAGCGAAATGGAACAAACCAATGTGTAGGTTAGTGGTATGGTATTTATTATATAACAAAATAAATTGAGAATGCATTTGTTCGGCCATTCTTTGTGTAAATGGATGCCAGCTAGCATAGCTGTGTGAGGTTAGCCTACGTTAAGTAAACCTCCCTGCCGGATCACTTACACTAGTTAGTCGCTTCGAAATGGACTGCTAGCTAACTGGTTAGCTAACTGGTTAGCATGCTCGACTGACGTATTGATGACATTATTTTTGACTTATAACGTTACTATAGCTTACCATTCATTTGGAAACGGGCAGAGCGCCTGCGAATGACATATTTCTGCTCCTCGGAAACACACAGGATAGTGTCCATATTTTTCATTATTCACGAACTCGTTGAACACAAGTTTGTCCATTTTACCATAATGAACATACACTCACATGACAAACGCTCATCCTGGCCGCCCTTTGGGAAACTGGGTTGGGAATTAGTTTATGGCCTGGGTTGGTTCCAAGTAAGTGCATGATTTTTACGAAAGTCAATGATCCATTCAATGAACACTTAAAACATTTTCCCCCGAAACCCTACACATGATCTGCTATCGCTTGCACGACATGCCCATAAAATAGGCTATAGGTCTACATAATTATCATTGATCGATCAACGAGCTATACTGTAGCATATACACAAGAAAAATTCAGCAACAAAGCATGGTATTTATTTACTCATTACAATTATTAACAAGTCGACAGGCGTGGACTCGGAGCTAAGAAGAAGAGGTCACGTGGGGTGCTGGAGCCAATCCCAGCTCACTTTGGGTTTTACGTCATCACGGTTAGGTCAAGTGACGTAAATGTGAAATGGTGAAGTAGCGCAAATTTATGCTGCAATTCGACCTGCGCTGTGGCGCAGCGGCAACGCTGCCGCCCCGCACCTACGTGGGAGGGGTTCGATTCCCGGCTAGGGTAGGGTATGTGAATGTACGATGTAATATGTAATGTAATGTAACCCCGGGGTTAGTGATGTTAGTGATGTTAATATGTATACTTGATGTAAATGTAACAAGTGATGTGATTATATGATGTATGTAATGTGTATGTATGTAATGTAATGTAGGTCCATTCCCGGTGTGGGCACCTGAACGTGTCTACGGACTTAATTGGTTGCGAGTATTGGACTGGGCAAAGGCAGATACGGCGCCCCCCCAGGACCTAGGCCGAACCAGACCAGACGGGTGACGGCTCCCCTCCAGGAACGGACCAGACCGGAGACAGGACGTGTCCACAGACTAGACCAGTAAAAGAGCAGAGGAAAGGAATCTGTTTATGGAAGGAGGAAAAAGGGGACATGTAAAAAAAAAAACACAACCTTTTTAGTTAAGTTTCTAACTTGTTTTCTTCCTAATTGTAACCCCCCCAATAAATGTTTTGGCCACCGATCCTTCGCTAAGCCCCAACCCCCTTGGTTACTGTTGCTATGCTAGCCTGTTGTCTGTTGTCTGAAGTTCGGTAGGAAAATGTCCGGTCAGCGTCAGCTTCCGGTGATCAGAAAGGAAAAGAAAGAAGAATAAAAAAATAAAGGGTTGAGAAATTTTCTATGCAAATGTTTTTTAAAAAGGTGGTGACGGTGAATTTGGGACAAGATATTTTTAACTGGAACACGTACAGACATGGCCACGATGTATAATCCTCACCCTACCTGGATTTCTCCATAACATCGGGTCATTCTACATCATATATCTTGGCCGTATTATTATCTGGTGTGTATCACCACGTTTCTTCTTTAAGTACGCACGGTAACATAGCACCTACGCACGATTCAGCAGTAAATCAGTGTAAAGGTGAACAGGAACTTGGGGGGGGGGGGCCGAATCGGTTGACACACCGGTCCGGCTCTAGAGCCAAACCCGCTGTCTTCACCAACACGGGAACCAACTTAACTCTCATCTGGGCTTCTTCTCCTCCGTGTGTGAGTAACTTGATGCCACGTGAAGTTACACGTCTGGTTTCATTTGAGAATGACAATAACTTAAGCTAACTTGCTGTAAACAGTGTTTTGAATGTTGCTAGCTGGCTAACTGTCAGATTTGCTGTGCTGTGTAGTTTAGCTATGCTAGCGATAATGTTAGCGGCTAATGTATGTGGCTTGATTCAATTTAATTTAATTAAATTTTTGGCTTTGTTGGACACAGGGGGAAAGTTGTGTCCTTTGTGCACTTGTGGTAGACCCTTGTTGTGCTCTGAACATTTATCTGACTGACTGGGGGGGGTGGGGGCGGAACACCTCCCTCCCTCAGTTTAGCCGCATTAGCTGCTAACTTGAGCGCCTTCATCAGCAGCACGGTAGCTGATGTCGGCCATCACAGGGTTCATGTTTGGAAAACATCAAATATCAAACAGGAGACTACAAGCTCCTCCATACCGACTGGCTCAGTTAAAGTTACCTCATGCCACCCCCTTTATGTCGCCTTTCTATTGGACAAAGCCCCCCTAAATGAACTGGCCATTTATAATTATTTTCCATTTTAAAGCTAATCATTGTAATAATGATATAGTTTAATAAAAAGGTTCTCTGTACTCTGCCATTTTCAGACAATGAAGTCAGAAAAGCAACCGAAAACCTTTCGTGCTGACAGTTTTAATTCACTTTAGTATGAAAATGTCTAATGTATTTCTGACTGAGATGTAACATTCCACTGGAAAAGAGATTTCCCTATCTGAGTCCTTTGTTGCGACTAAGAGAAATATAAAAAAATGGATGAGATGAACTTTATTTTGGCTATCCCCATAATCTCGTATCTGAAATAAAAGATGAACGATGCTCCTGCTCTTATTTCTTTGCTGCTACAACAGAGATTCGATTTGACAAAGGTTGTCAACAAGATCATGATCTACACATTTGTGCTGCAAATGATATGCGCTGTTGAAAACACATCTATGGATGCTTGTTGTCACATTGAATTATAAATACAATGCTCAGTTTATTATCGGGTTATGTGTGAAGACAAGAGGAGGTCACAAACTGAGGAAGGGGATAAATAGTGGACGGTCTCCTCTGTTGGTACTTCTGAGTTTGGCCAGTGAAAGTGCTGATTGGGGACTACCCCACCTATTACTCATTCAGTTGGCCATTTGGGGCCGACCAATAGGATTTTCTTGCTTTGGCCTGTTGCTCAAAGTGAAGTGGAGTGCTGGCACATTGCTCATTTTAATCTCCTTAAGTATTCACCCCTACAGCAACATCAATGAGTCAGTCTGTCAAAGTGATCGATTCCGGAGCTGCAGGTTTCCTGAGCCATGACTCTTTGCTGGAGCAGGAAACTGGATGTTGGATTCCACAATTCATCAGCCACCTCATGATAGCAGATTGAAAAGAGACTGCCTGGACTCCTGCCATTATATTCTGGTACTGTAGAAATGTTGGCAGTTCTTTTAAAGCCTCCCAAAGCTCATTCTCAAGTTTGTTTTGCTTGTTATGGTCAGCCGAGTCTCAACAGGCATTTCCCTAGTTTAAAGTCAGTGGACCAAAATTATCTTGCAAATGGTGTGAACAATCAGAGCCAGGCGAACAACAAGTGGAGTCATATATTCACAGTTCTTCCCTGTTCTTCTGCACTGTTTTGAGGAGTTGTTTGGGCTTTTTTTTTTTTTTTTCAAATTAGCGGGTCAAATTATTTGTACAAAAGACAAAATTAACTTACCCCCACAATTATGCAATAAATAGTTTGTTTAAAATATCAGATGTCAAGATTTGAATTCCAAATGAATTAAAAATTAAGTAGAACAATCAGTGGCAACATCTTACAGAAACAATGTCCATGTGAAGAGAATATTTAAGTATTCAGAAAAAACTATAGCTGAAGGTTTGAAGGCGCCATTACCCCCATATTGATACAAACAGTGGCTCACTGTCTATGTGCAAAGTAATGCTACATCTAATTGTACCTCTTAGCTTCACAGTGTGCTGCTTCAGTGTTTAAGTGAACTATTTTAGTTCACTTTAAACACTCACACCAAGGCTTCTTTTGGCTATAAAGATAAATATCAGGCAAAACCAACAGTAAACACTGAAAAAGTTATCCTCTTGTGAACATATCGCTGCTTAGAGAAGCCAAAACTGAGCTAAAGATGAGTGAATATTAAATCTGTCAGAATATTCACCTTTGTT
Source organism: Echeneis naucrates (assembly GCF_900963305.1). Lineage (NCBI taxonomy): Eukaryota > Metazoa > Chordata > Actinopteri > Carangiformes > Echeneidae > Echeneis > Echeneis naucrates. The sequence goes on along the minus strand of NC_042517.1, from coordinate 8,017,560 downwards.
CTTGTCCTTTGGGAACAGGATACTATGAAAAGAATCTGAATACAAATACCCAGACTCATATGTCCAAGGGACTTGTCACAATGCTCAGAGCTCTGTCAAGCTGTAGCAGGCTGAACATGAAAAATGGCCCTGGGCTTACTCATAACACCCCTTTCCCAAAACAATCTGAATGGCTGCGCCTTTTTTTTATTTTTTTATTTATTTGTTTATTTTATGTATACATTTCTATATTGCACACCAGAAATGATAAAACACCTATTGTCTCATCAATTCTGATGTAGCAGGCTTGCGCTGTAAAAACATTATAACTTTACATTTATATTTACTCTTATTCAAACTGACTTGCAATTGTATAATCTTTCCCTACCTGATTAATGTAACTACAAATAATTTGCATCTGCTGGAATTTATATGGATATCATTGCCATTGTTTACTGAAATCTTTCTCAGTAGTTCTGCATGCTCTGGTTATTCAAAGTAAAGAGATTTCTTGGTGCTACAGTGCAAAGCCAAAATCAGACAGAGTTTAGTGCTAAACTGTTGTCCTTGTGGAGTGCTTGTTCTTTGAATGAATTCAACATTGCTACATGGAAGTCCCTTGGTTTAGGTGCTTAACTCACTAATGTCTCAAATAGAGCTTTGGAGTTTCTCTGCAACATCTTCACAAAAATGTTTTTGTCAATTTTCTGCTATTTTCCGGCATTTCAGTGTTTACAAGGATGATTTGCACACTAACTCTGAAAATGTCCCCATATTTTGTGTGCCTGACTTTTGGCTGCCATTTATGTGTGCAATTCCCGACGCTGCCAAAAACACACAATGATATTCATTGATGTGTGGGTGGAAACTTTCTGGGAGCTCAAAGATCACAAGTTTTGACTACACAAGTGGTTTAAAAAGCGCTGATTCTACTATTATATTTCACAGTTTTAAATATTGTAAATGTTTTTCACTTTTCTATTGTTCCTGGTATGACAGTGTTACTGAGAATACTGTCTTTTGACACTTTTCTGTTAGTGAACATGGACATATCTGTTTGTATCCATGTTTGCCATGGAGTAATAAAATAATGTTGAAAATTAAATTGTGAAATGTGAGAGCTGAGCAACACTTTTTCTCTTTACTGAGAGGTACTGCAAAGTGTACATGCAGTACTGAAGTTTCCTGGCAGGGTTTACTCATCTCTATAAAGTCTGGGCTCAGAGGGAGACACTTGGCATCAGAACAAAGAGTCGAAACTGTGAGATGCCACTTAGAAACTGTTATCTGACTGACTTTATTATTGTTGTTACAATAATAATTGATACAATGGATTTCATACCCTTCTCACACCTTGTTGTTCCTCAGACTGTGACTTTATCTTAAATATGTTTCTGCTGCTGTTAAATATTTACTACTTATGGGGTTTATGTGGGTTTGTCCTTGCTGCTCTTGTTGTTGCTGCTGCTCTAACCCTAACCCTGTACCAAACCTAATCACCTTTATGCCTCTCATATTTATGCCAAATAAAATATGACCAAGGAAAAATGTCGTTCAAAACAGAATTTCAGCTGCTGTGGCCAGCACAAATGAAGAAATCTAAAGTCATTATTTCTGTAAAAATGATGATGACTTTTCATCTTGTTTTTTCTTTGATCAGTCCTAACTGCTTCAACAGCCCACAAGAGTGGTGTGAGGTCCAAACCAGTGGGGAGCCTTGAGGCAAACTGAGTCAAAAACAAATGTATTTGGGAATAGCTACATTTTGACAAGACCAGTGAAGTAATTATGTCTACGAACATGTTATTTTATTAAATGAGTTTGATATTTTGAGAATTATAAATAATTTTTGTTCAACTGAATTACGATCCAGGATGTACTGTAACCTAGTGAAATGATTTTGACATAAACCTTTAAAGGAATAAATATAAATATAGTTTAAATGAAGAGCAGCTTTCTAATACCAGACTAGTTTAAGTAAAAAAGGAACCAACCCAGGACATAGGTAACAATTGAAGGACTGTTTTAGGATGTTGAGATCATTTGAGTGTTTTTTGCTTTCCAAAGCATTTTGCCACAGACACACAGTAATTGTTTAGGGTCATGTGGCTACATTTCCAAATCATAAAAGCTTCACGTAATTTTTATGATTTGGACTAAATGCAGGGATTTCTAAGAAAATTGAAAGAAGGTTTAAAAAAAAAAAAAAAAAAGACAATGGAATGGCATAATGGAATTTAACACTTCTATGCCTGGATTAAAATGATCTTAATTTTATCCCCTTTTCAGTTTGGTATTTATTAGAGCTTTCATTCCTCTTCTTAGCTGCTCTTAAGTTCAACCTGTCTAGATCTGCTGTACCACGTTCAACAAATAAATGGCTTCCTGTTGTGTCAGGCCTTTCTGATTAGCTGTAATTCATGCTGAATAAACTGAGAGCACTCAGCAGGTGTGTAACACCATGAAGTGCTTTTGGACACGTGATGCTCCGGTGCAGTCGGTCCTCGTGCCCCTCTTCAAGTGCGATAGAAAGTGTCGCGTGAACGCGCACGCAGTGTCGCTCCCCCTCCCGTCACTCTCCACTTCCCCTCTGCTCGCACCAGCAGCTGAGAGTCAGGAAGCGCGACCCCGAGCTCGTGGCTGCGCACCTCTTCCAAAATCTGTGATCGTGAGAATATCGCGCTGCTGTGGTGACTGTCTACACAGTGTAGTTTATTTTGACTTTCTCTCTCTTTGTCTGGCTTCATCGCTACATTCAAAGAATAATTGTAAAATCTGAAGAATGGCTTGAATCTGAGTGCATGTCCAGGTGTCAAACAGCCTTATTAAAACACACCCTGAGAAATGAGTTTTCAGTTTATACCGAGTCCGTTTTCCTGCCAGGGTGTCGTTTCTTTTTCGGCCATCACCTTGATGCTCGTGGTTTCCTGACCCCGCTGCTGGTGAGCCCTGACGGGACTCATTTAGCTTTGATCTGATCTAATCTCGCTTTCATGTTCTCTCTCTCCCTCACAGTGTCCGCGCGGCGCGCTCCCGTCACCACGTCAAGAGGAGGCAGCCTACTGGTGCTGAAGCTGACCAGGATGATGATGATGATGATGATGGCGGTGGTGGAGGAGCAACGCTGAGTTCGCTCTCTCCGTGTTGTCCCCCTCCCCCCCCCCCCTCAATTCATTCTGTTTGATTACCAACACATCGACATAAGAGCAGCACCGCCGGTACATCTTTCTCCACCTCCCTCCCGTCTCCTGAGCCGAGACCGAGATGGGGAACGAAGCAAGCATGGAGGGCGGCGGACAGCCCGGCGAGCCGGGAGCCGCCGGGATGATGGGGTCGGCGATGCCCGGAGGACCCGCAACAGGACCGGGGGCGGGACAGCACATGAAGCCGCTGAACGGAGCCGCAGCTGGCGGAGGGATGGGTGTCGGAGGCCCCGGTATGGGGATGACGAGGTAAGAGCAGCGGCGCCGGAGGGTTTTCAGTTGTAAGGGGGGCTGGGGGAAGTACACTACTACAGCCTAGTGTGTGTTTTTACACGGAGGTGGATGGTGGGAAGCAGAACTGGGTCGCCTGGGTCAGGTCTTGAAAAGATGGGATTAACTTGGTGTTCCTGAGTGTTTCCCCCCTCTGTGCATGATCTCAGGGAGGACATACGTCGGCGTGTTTTTCACGGAGGAGCGCTCACATGAAGCGCAGAGCTGTCCGCGGTGCTGAACCGCTCAGCCTGCCCAGCTGGAACATGCCTCGGTTTCACAGAATATCTTTGACATTGCCTCATAATGTGCTTTTCAGCCACCATGCCCTTGTTCTCTGTGATACGGCTGTCAGCACTGAACTGCCACGGCTGTTGTTCTGCCCTCAGATGGGATTTTATTCCGTGGTGTCATCTGAAATAGTATTTCCTCCTGGTCGGGCTGTGCTTTGGCGTAGTGGGATGAACAAGGCGCGATTGTCTAAAAGCTGCAGTGTGTAAGCCTGTCATTTTTGAAACGATACTCCTTGAAGCACCTTCACACTGCTGCTGCTTTCCGCATGGGTGAGGGGTGGATGCTCAATGTGTTTGTGGATGCGTGTGTGTCTGTGTACGTTAAGGGGCTTGCCTGGATATGTAGGCGTCTGTTTGATGATGTGTGTAGTACTGGTACTATCAGCAGCGCCACTGTTTACTGTTAGTGACGTAGAGATTTCTGACGGATGACCGTCCTCACCAACATTTAGTCCATCTCACCATATCGAACCAAACTCAACAAGATTAAAGCTTACTACCATTCCCATCATGTACCATCTCTTCACATTTCACATCATATTCAAATGGCAAATTTAGATTGAACTGGACAATAATAAAATAGGTTAAATAAGAATTATCGTGCTACCTTTTGATTGTGACAGTTGCTGCTTTTACACTATTTAAAAAAGGACCAATATGATTCATAGAACACAAAGTATTTATAATTTCTATGTTTCTGTCAGATTGATGTAATCAATAAGCCATATTGACAAACTGCAATGCAGCCGGAGGAAAAAGCCAACCTATCAAACTCCTTTTTAAACATACTACAACTCTTATATATATTTTATTATGTGTCTAAGCTCAATAAGATAATCACACCATACCAGCACATCAGATATATAACATGTTAGTAAATACACAGTTTAACCCGACATAATGTTCATTGTGTTTTACAGACACAGATGGTTTGATGCACTTTTCATAGGAATAGCCTGCACAGTGAGGATAACAGCAAGAAGCTGTGGTTCTCTTTCTTCCATATAGCGCCACATTTGTATTGGCAATCACTCGTTTGGCGTCGCTTAGCTAATGTGGAAGCCACTCGTTATAGTCCTGGCAATTTCAACTTGTTGTGCAAACCCTTCTCTGCAGCCATGGCTACTGTACAGAGACCAAATCAGGTTGAGGTTCATTGGGAAAAATAATGCACGAATAGGACTGCAGCTGGCCTACACACACCATTTTGTGGGTGTGTGTGTAAGTTATATTTAGGACACATCCTGGGCTTGATTCATGTCTCTGTAGGAAGGAAGAGCAGAGCAGCACAGGCCTATCCATCATTACATAACACATGGACTCAGAAAGCAGATGACAGCTTCATATTGCTTACAATAAACAACACATTCTGTAATCAGTTATTTATGCATTGTCCTGTTGAGGGGACCTATGGTGACTTAGTCTTCCTCCTTGTTATTTTCCAAATAATACTTGGTGTTTCCGGAGTTAGAGGATTTCAGCCCTCCAAAGCATCGTCCCTGTTTGAAATTCGCTTTGAATAAATGCTGAGGGTTTCTGCAGTCAGCAGTGCTTGATGTTAAGTACTTATAAAGGCGTAATACAAGGCCATGTGAACAGATTGAATCACGTGCAGAGCGTGTTTGCTCGCCCCCCGCCTCTCTCACTCTCATACACCCCCCCCCCCCTCTTCTGCTCTGCTCTGCCTGACTGCCCGCTCCCATCACTCTCTTCCTCTTGCTCTCCATCTACTCTGCATGCTTTGCTTTTCCATTTCTCTGCCTCTTCCTTTATTGCTACATTCTTTCCACTCTTGCATTCTTTATATAGAAGATGGGATGTCGTTCTCCTTCATGCTCCCTTTCTTCCTATCACTTTTATGCCATCACTCGCTCTTTTTCATTCAATCTCCGCACATTCCCAAATCCATATATTTTTCCCTCACCCTCTTTAAAAATAATCTCTAAATTAACCTACCATTCATTAATTACTTTATGCTCTTTACCCTGATCATACAAAGGGGTATGTCAACCATATATTTATTTTTCTATAGGCTGTGATTATTCAATGGTTATTGCCAGCAAATGAGAAAACATGTTCTCAGCAAACATTATCCAAACATGTTGTGGATTAATACCAGTTTGATACATTGAGTCTTTTTGTGTCTTGGTAATATGTTTATTTTATTTTATTTTACAACAGGAGGCCTACTGAACAGCAGAATAAATCATATCAGTCTTTGGAATCACAAGCAGTTCTTGGCAGAAGGATCAATATATTGCTGATTTAGTTCCTTGACAATAATTAAAAATATCTAATCCTCTTACACCCAGTTGGGGTCAACAGTTTTTTGATTTTGCTTGTTTTTACTCATTCCAATAATGATATGTAACACTCCATGTGGAACACCTATGCTTCCTTTTCTTCATATGCTGGTCTGTGATAGTACACCTGTAAATACACTGTACATTTAGTCTGGATGAAAATCCCTCCCTCTCTATCTCCTCCCTGGCCCCTTCTCAACCAATAACCAGTAGCCTATAATTGGCTCTGCTGCTACAATGATATACAGCTCTAGTGCCATAAAGGGTGTGGAAGCAGAGATAAGGAGAGAGAGATGCTTAAAAGTCAGGGGAAAAGAGGAAGATATAAAATGAGAGCGGGTGCTGAGGTGAAAGGGCAGAGAAAAGTGAGAGAGAAGAAGAAGGGAATGGAAGCTGGTGAAAATAAATCTGGTGGAGTAGACTTTCCAATCGTATAAAACCTACAGAGATTCTGGGAGAAGGCTGTTTGAGGCTTGATGGGCAGTAATAAATCAAAAGGTGTATACAACTGTTCCCAATAGTCTGGTATCATCTAAGTCCAACCTGCTGGATCAACAAAAATGCCATCAGGAGAGCAATTAAAATAAGATTCATAGAATCCTATTGAAATATAACCTTTATCAGCTTGAGCCCATTTATAGTGTTATGACAAAACAACAATTTGCATCAGGCTAACGGTAAACTAACTTCCAGTTCATTCATTTCTCATTTTTGTACCTCTTTACCATGAATCTCTAAACTGAGTTTAAGCAGCTTTACCGTAGTCCCTGGTAGCCTAGTATTCCCAAGAGTTACTCTCATGTTGAACCAAAATGGTTGTGTAATATGCCTGACCTTTACGAAGAAGGCAAGTGTTTCCCTTCTTTATTTGTTTTTACTTTACTTTGTTTTTGATTATTCCCTCTCCTTACATTGTTTTTATTGCCTCAACCTAATCATACCCCAAATCTAGTTTATTTGCCATAATTGGAAAATGTCTTGAACATTGTCCGTTGATGCTGGGTACAGTAAAAGAACAAGGAAAAATAACGTCATAACAAAGAGAAAAATCCACCTATATTTATGACAAATTGGGCCCCAAGATATTGTCTCCCAAAAAGACTAAGTGCTATCCAAAAATATTTTTTCTTTTAAAATAATGATAACTGTTTTGTTAATATTGTAAATCTAGATAAACATGCTGTGGTTATGATGTGGTTATGAGGCATTACTTGTTTACATTAAACACAACTCCCACTTATGTTTGCTGGCCTATTTGTCACAGCTGGGATTTGCATAAATTTTGTGTGTGTGTGTGTGTCTGGGTGTGGAAATGGGCATATATGAATGTTTGGGTCAGATTTTTGTCCATACTTTATCAACATGATCAGTAGAGCTTGCTGTAAAGAGTTTCTTAACTTGACACCATCTGTGATAATTCCCATTCACTCCCTCTGCTCATGCCCTTATAATGCTAATCATTGAGTTTGTGGTAGTCTTTTCTAGCTCTGACATGCTACACACTTGAGACAAACATTTGCTTACTAGAAAGACTTGTGTGTAGAAAGTGGATGTGTGTATGGTTGTATGTGTGTGTTTCAGTCTGTCAGCCCCTTGCAGACAGTACAGTACAACCATGTTTGAGGCTTTTCGCTGATATTACAGTTCAGTCGTGATTTAAATTTTTTTTTTCTTATATCAGCAGAAGAACAAACGCTGATACAATTCAGTTTCCTGAGCTGGTGGTTAACTCAGTGGTTAAAGTTGAAAATTATTGGGTTTGATGCTACACCTATGCAGGTCCATTTTTCAATTTTAATTCCCTTTCACAGTAGCTGGTAACAATACATTGTTGATAACATAAAGGATGTAGTACTGCTGTGGATGTACAATATCCCCAACTTCACCAAATGGATGCAATTGGAACATATTATTGCTCATGAAAGTAATCAGCAGTTTTTTTTTATGCAGAACAACCCCCCCACACAAGGTTGACTGGGACACAGTCCTAATAGAATTTCAGTCTATTGTGTAGGAAGACTGTTGTCTATTTCCATATCAAGCAAATATTCAGCAAATATCTCATGTTGATGCTGTTTTAGTCTCCACCAGCCCTTGAAAAAAAAATACCCAACTCTGAATCAATTAATGCTTTGTCACATTTTGTCAGCTAGCTGACAATTTGCCTGTCAAGTTTTTCCATTGAGCAATATCATAAGAAAGTTGCCTCTCCTATTTACTGACCTTCTGTTTTTCTATTTTCAAAAATCTTAATGGGACTTTCAGGAACATTTGAAATTTTCAGGTATCACTTTCAGCTGATTTAAGACATAACTATCCAGAGCATTGTTGTTGAAGGCTGATGTTCAGCCGCCTGGGAAAAGCTTCTAAACTGTGTCCTCAAATCAACTCACGCTCAATTATTGGGGACTTTGAACGCAACAAAAAGCTTAATTATGTGAAGGGACTCTAAAGAAATGGGACAAAGAAAAATTGATTTTAAAAAAGAATGTTCACTGGCACAGAAACTGAGACAACGCATTTTGTCTCACGCTCTCTCTAACATGACCTTGCCGCTGCACAATTCTTTTTCAATCCTCTGGCAGTGGATTTCAAACATAAAGCTAGAAAAACCTTTTCCACAGTTTAGATTCTTGGTCATCTTTCTAGCTACCTCCCAGAGTTGTTAGTCATCCTCTTTAATTACCCACAAGTTCTGTAGCCCGGGCCTCCCCTTAAATCATCCTCAGAGCCACCTCCGAAGTTAACACACAGATAGGTTAGTGAGTGTGAACAAAACTGAGTGTGTGGGTGTGTAAGCATGTGAGCTTGAAAATTTAGATTTTTACAAGTTGTGTGTGAATGTGTGAGAGACAGACAGAGGCTCTCTTACATGCCCTGTTATCGGGAGGAGCAGAAGCCTCCAAATACTAAATGTGTTTGGGTGGCTGTATCTGGAGATAAGATGGCAATAAGCACAATATCACAGCCACAGTATTAGTTTTCAGCAAATAGATGCTGTCGCTGGAGCTTATGAGTGAAACGCAGGACCAGATTGAACAGGGATGATACAGCCATTTGAGCAGGGCAAAAGGAGAAGTCTGTGGAATCACAGGGAAGACACTGGTGAGTCATGGATCATCTGTTGGATTCTTAAACCAGGAGACCAAAAAATAAACCCCAAAACAAAACAAAATGTTGTATTTGCAGAGTAAATGCATAGTAATTTGGTTGACAGTACAATAAGTCAATGCTACACATCCTAGAACGCAAGCAATGGACACAAATTATTTATACAATAAGAAATCATCATCACAAGAGACATAAATTAAATAATATATGTCGAACAAGTTAAAGCTTGCCTGTTTCACATTCTGGCTGGATCTGAAAAAGACCTCATGACGAAAGATTTGTTCAGCTTTTATTGTGCATTTTGATCATAATATTCCTCCTGTCATCCGTTGGAGGCAGGATTGAAGATATCACTGTCTACTTCCTGTACAGCTTGCTATATTCCTACCTGAATCTGTGAAAGACAGCAACCACAAAAATGGCTGCAAGCAATGATGAGACTAAGAAAGCTCGATATTTGGATGCAATTCAGTTTACGGAAGTAATAACAGCTTAAAATATCTTCTCATAATTTTCTTAGTGGAATTGTTCCAATTCTTCGTCTTGTTTTGGCTTAACTGGACAAGAGGTCATCAAGGAAGGAAGACAAAGTGGTACAGTCTTTTTGATCAATTTTTGCTGCATATATAATTATTACTTGAAAATGCAGAAAACATTTACATCTACAACATTTTAGCCAGTTTAGTTACTTATGTATTTATTTTATTTAAACATGGTTGCAGTGTACTATATTCCAAAATGAAATCACACTTTGTATCACAAATAGGCTCTTTAACTCTAAATTTAGATTTAAGGATCAAAAGTCCTTTTTTTTTTTTTAAAGACTCCCTGCTTTTGGCTGTGGTTCCTACAATGCTGTGTCCCATTCCAGGGCTCAACAGGGATTGTAAAAGACACAAATATAGTTGGCCCTGAGCTCATGTAGTGAGACGAGTGCAGTGCTGCCTGAATCACCTCAGACAGCACTGCATGTGTTCACAATAAGCCAGTATGGGATATTCTGGCCTTAAACACAAGTAGTCCAGTGCCCACCACAGGATCAGGCAAGGCTCCTAACACTTTCATACAGGTCATCAGCTAATCTGTTCTGTGTGAACTACTGGACACCTGAGCTTACCCAGGGGTGACATCAAGGACTTATATATGTAGGACCAGAGAGAGCTTAAGAAACATTGTTGTCGACTGACTACCTAGTGCTGATATAGCTGCCTTGTAACTCAGCAGAGGAAACCGCTGCTGTCCAGTCCTCCCTGTTGTGTCCCCAAAGAGCTATTCAGGCAACAGTTATTTTTTGGTCAAGGAAATGTTCAAGGCAATTCAGTTTTCTCTCATTTTAACAATCACATTATATAAATAATGAAGGAGTAAGTAGACATTTTAGAGGGATTCAAGTATATTTCACGAGATAGTAAAATAATTCTATTGGGACTTCAAAGTCAAAATACAGAATAAATTCACACAGGGACACAGTTACTGTAAAACAGGAGTTCAGAAAGGCAATTGAATTTATATTCATCATCCCCGCTGACCCATATAGCTCTGAAGACTATGTGACTTTATTTCTCTCATCAGTGACAGGCAGCATGGTGTGTTGGAAGGAGTTCAGAATGGCAGTTTTAGGTATTGTTTTACAGGAATATCCACAGCTACTGTTTTCACTCCAAGCATTACAATGCCATGTGATTTATCTCTGGATTTAGAGGTCCCCTTGCCTGGCAAGAAAGCCTTTCTGGTGTTAATAAATTGATTGGTGCTTTGGTGAGCTGTGACCTGACGCAGTCCAAAACATCTGCAGGGTCAACAACCAAACTGCAACACTCCTCCATCTCTGCCAGTAAACAATAAATAAGGGTTGGATGAGAATGAACTCCACAGACGTTAGGACAGACACTGATATCCAGCAGCCTGTTGTGACATTTACCTGGATCTGGATGCTTAGTCTCCATTTATCTTGTATTTACCGTGGGTCAGCTCAGCATTGCTTCAGTGCTTGCATGGATTCAGGTTTAATCCATGTAAACCTGGCATAAAAAGCAATTGATGAATAGAATACTTTGGATAATAATCACTGACGCTGATGGCTCATTTTGCAGAAACAATAGCTGAGACCTGAACAGAAATGGATGATAGTTAGTGTGTGTGTGTGTGTGTGTGTGCGTGCACGCACGCACGCACGCACGCACGCACGCGTTGGAGGTCAGCTAATATGTGTTGGAGTACTGCCAGATTAATACTGTCTGTCTGAACCAGGACCTCTGGCTTCCCATATATATTTATTGTTACTCACTCAAACTGTCTTATACACATACATATAAAATGTACCTCCTGACGCCATAGATGGGAACAATTTCTATAATACTATTATGAACAAGTCAAAAGTTTGTCATTATTGGACCTTCCTGATGTTGACTATTCATTCAGGGTTGTCCATGGTTGCTGAATAGATTCCTCTAAGTGGACCTTTAACACTTAAACCATTTCATCAGTCTTTCGCACTCAGTGTAAGTTTTGACAGACAAGTTTTCATTTATTTTTAGTCTTTTTTGATGAAAATTCTAGTTATTTTTGGTCATATTGTAGACATGTAAAATGCTATAAATTTGGTCTGGTTTAAGTCGACTAAAAACTGTAATGGTTTTGGTCAGAAAAAATCTGGTCAATTTGGTCAACTCAAATCTAAAAGGTTTAGTTTATTGGTTCTTGTTTTGTTTTTGTCATTTGTTCATGACTATTTAGATGAAAACATTTTTGGGACTAAAGTAAGACTTTACATATGTTGAGTGACTCGGTGTCATCTCTCCATGGTCCAGTGCAAATGTACACAAACACAATGCAAAAAACTGGAAAATGAACTATGTTCATAAATACTAGCATGACACATCAGCCAAGAAATTGATTAGTAAAACATTAACTGAGGCAATAAATCAAATGAGAAGCGCCATTGGCTCATACACTTCAGTAAAGTGTGGCTTATTTTTGGAACCAAGCACTTCCGCATAAGCGTTGACTAATATTATATACAGTCTGAGTTAAAATTATTTAATTTCAGCCATGTCACAAAATGTATACTGAGCTGATCTCCCCCTAGTGGTAGCAGACAGAAAAAAAGTATTAGTCATAAGTTTCTTTAAAAGCAAAAAGGGAACAAAAAACATATATTCTTTTCTCACACTTTTCAATGTTTTTTTTTCCCATGAGTCTTACAAATTCATTTTCAAAGCAACAAGAATACAAATATGGGGCTTTTTATATTTTACAGATGATTCTCTTTACTATAACCCGTTGGGTATATTTTCATGCCTACAGTCGATGCTGTTGAAGTGTATGTCTGTTTTTTCTGTACTTACTGTGATGATGCTCTTGGGTAAATGGCACCTACACTCAATTCTGTTTCTTTCAGCTGGGGATACATTTCCTCTGACTTTCATTTGTTTGTCAGAGAATATTATGCTGCGCTCTGCTGTTTTTCCCTACTGCACCAGTGAAGGTCACGTTGTGTTTTCTCATTATGTTGTCGCCATCTGACAGTAAATGTTACCCATATTGATGCTGTGGCTGAACATGGTGTTAGTGTGTGTGTGTGTGTGTGCGCGTGCCTGCATGCATGCATGTGTGCGTGCACACGCTTGCTTCTTAAGGCTGAGACACACACCAACTTTGAGCAATCTACAATAGTAGATGTTTGTGTATAAATGTTTTTTTGGGCATCTACTCACATTAGTCCTTTCTTGGTGTATTGTGAAGGCTATTGACAATTGGATGTTCTATTTCATCAAGTTTCAACCTTTTCTCTTTCCCCACAGTCTCCTCCAAAGTCTTCCAAAGTGATTCCAAATCGCTGATATTTTTCCAATAAAAGATGACAACATGCAGCGTTTAGGGAAGATTAAAAAAGATGTCCGCATTAAAACAGCTGTTTTTGTCCTTTGTGTTCACAGAGAGAGCCGAGCAAAGTGAGAGTTTAGACTGTATTGCAGCGTTTAATTCTCAGCCCAGTTCTGAGTCATTTGGACTCAGTTGGCACAGCGAGAAACACTCAAATGGGATGTTTTTGTTATCAGCATGAAATTAGGAAAAAAATGGGATTTTTGAATTTAGGTCACTATAGTTGATGTGCTCAAAGGTTTGTGAGCAGTTTTTCATCAGCCTCAAAAGGAGTTGCAGCTTCTTTTCCTGTTATCATACTCACTTGTCTGATTTAGCATATGAATTTTATACTGAGACAATCCTGTTCCACCATGGGAAAACAAACACAGTCGCACTCTCAAAGGCTGCAGTTTTAGAAACATTTTAAACATGTCCCCAAAAGATAATTATACAGCGAACGTTCAAAAGTTGATTACTGACATTATTTAAACTTGTTTGGTGAGAGTCATCGTCCACAGTACAGTGACTGAAATGAACTGAAAATATAGAGAGCTGGAGGAAGGAAGATGATAGAAAAGACGTGGGAATATGAAGATGGTCCCATTCGAAAACACACCAAAAAAGACATTGCTGTGTCTGAACTCAAGCGGTGCAGTACCTCCATATTTCGCCCCCTGACTGAAAGTTGTGTCGGTAACTTGCATTTTATGGCTTCCAGGAGGTGTGAAATAACTCTTTCAATGCTCTCCTCCAAAGACTGCTCACAGCTGCTAAGTTACTCACCACAACACACTGGTACTTAGATGTCTCAGAGCAGGCACTCTGCTTTAAGAGTATTACATAATTCATGAGTACATTATCATAATCAGAAATCAACAATGTTATGACAATATTATTAACAAATAAAACATGCAGCAGTGTTATTCAGTTCTTTTTGAGGTCCCGGCACAGTAAATGGTGTTTTGCGTCTTATTCCAAAGACTGAGAGTGATGGTTGCCATGGTGAAGACACCAAGCGCTGATTGGTACCATTGTGTTTCAGGCCAATCCTAATCATAAACTAGAAAATTCCAAGAAATTTTGAAGTGCCACGGGTCGGCGTCCCCTCGCCCGTCGTCCCCTCGCCCGTCGTCCCCAGCCCGGACGAGCAACCGGCGTACCGTCATGCTGTCGAAAGCCATTCTGGTGAAATTTCCGTTTGGAGAACCGATTGAGCTTGATTCTGTGAGTGTGTCTGTATATCTGTCTCTTTGTGTGTCTGTGTATATGTGTGAGTGCATCTGTATATCTGTCTCTGTGTATGTCTGTGTAAATGTGTGAGTACGTCTGTATATATGACTCTATTTGTGTCTGTGTATATGTGTGAGCGTGTGTCTATATCTCTCTATTTCTGTCTGTGTATATGTGCGATTGTGTCTCTGTATATGTGCGAGCGCGTGTCTCTGTGTGTGTCTGTGTATATGTGTGAGCGCGTGTCTATATCTGTCTCTGTGTGTATGTCTGTGTATATGTGTGAGCGTGTGTCTATATCTCTCTATTTCTGTCTGTGTATATGTGTGATTGTGTCTCTGTATATGTGCGAGTGCGTGTCTGTGTGTGTGTCTCTGTATATGTGTGAGCGCGTGTCTCTGTGTGTGTCTGTGTATATGTGTGAGCGTGTGTCTATATCTCTCTATTTCTGTCTGTGTATATGTGCGATTGTGTCTCTGTGTGTGTCTGTTTATATGTGTGAGTGCTCAAGGTCAGAGGTCAAGGTCTTGTGAGCCGTTTAAACTTTGAACGGCGTTTCTGTGACAAAGTATGACGAAGCAGTGAGGCTCCAAAGTGAGGTGGGTTTAATCAACAGCAACAGCTGCACACAGACCTGTGCTGAGGGACCTGCGGTTGCCACGGTGATTTGAGAATTCAGTCTGGTCAGAGCTCAGACTCCCTCCAAAACTCTCCCAAAATTGGCTTTTGACCACCTCCCGAACTACTTCGAATTGCGAGCAAACCGTTGCTCCGTTCCCAAAAGCGAAACCACCGTGAGAGGCAGAAGAGTCTGGGGATTCCAGCAGTCTTTGTTTGATTTGAAAAGTCCTTAAAATGAGCGTGTAGGGACAGTGCGAAGTCAGAGTGAAATAGTTTTTAGTGAAACCTTGATTTGCATTGCAGTCAATTGGAGCAAAAGCAGGTGTTGCTGGCGCTCTGAGCGTTCCTGTGTAAATTTGGTGAGGAGCAGAGCTGTCAAACTTAGATTTTCTGAATCCCAAGACCTGTGTCTACGTTTTCCCAAAAAATCATTTGTCTCCCTTTCACGGTTTGGCCGTGAGCTCGAGTTAAAAATGAAAATGTGGGTGAATTTTTCACAGTGCTCTCACTCTAGTTAACGAGCGTCTCCACTCTAACTTGGAGGAAAAAGTGAATCGGACTGCTCCTTTGAACGCTCGTAGTTCGAAAACCGTACAACTTAGGAGAAAAAGGTTTGATGTTCTGGAAAGAGCACAAGATTTCCTCCGTTTTGACGTTTGAATGACAATTCTAGGTGCACGTATGACTGAGCTACACGACTGAGAAAATAGGTGAAATTCGGAGGCGATTTTTCTCCAAATCCCATTCATTCCTATGGAAGATTTTTTGTGGTTTTTTGGGAATAACTTTGGGAAAAATGGGAATATCGACTACCCAGAACTTAGCACACCATTCCCGATCGAGCCGCACGTTTTGATATATATATTGTTGGGGTTCATCCAGCGGTATGACCCGCATTAAGTGCCGAAAATCAGGCGGAATAATAATAATATTATGAAGAAGAATAATAAGTATGGGCGAAGAATAAGTAGTGCCTCGTGCTATGCACAGAGGCCACTACTTCTACTGTGTAGAAGTAGTGCCCTCTGTGCTTATAGCCCGTGGCACTAAACTAAGATTCATGATTCATGCTCAAATGTGATTTAAATAAAAAAAAAAAAAGTTACAAAAATTTGTTATTTAAGTTCCACTTTTTTAGGAACATTTCAAAGCTGCAGGTATTGATTATTTTAGTATTCAAGTCATTAAATGTTTTCCCAAATACTCCATTGATTGATTAAAATAATTGCATAGGAGCAATATAGCTTATTAGACATAAAAAAGGAAACAAAACTTTGACATAAAAGAATGTAGAGTACAATTAGAGAATAAAAGATGTGACAATCTTAAAAAAAAAAAAAAAAATTCTAAAAATAATAAATGACTTCCTTTTATAAAGATCGGTATTTTAGTTTATTTTCTTAGATCACTATAGTAGGGGTGCTGTTAAACTAGAAATACCGATCTTGGGAATGATCGTGACCTTAAGCCCTTGTTAAAAATGCACACAGCTCACACTCTTCTGCGTCATGCAGTCAAAATCTCTCTCTTTTTTTTTTTTTTTTTTCCCCCTTCGCCTTCCACTATGTTTGAACTTAGACTAAACAAAGATGCACATGCTTCTTGGGGACTGTTGCTGGTTGATGCTACAGTAATTGATGTGAGTTAAATTGACCACTATTATAGTCATAATTAAAACTTACAAACAGCTAAAGTTTTCTCTGCGTCAGTGACTAATGAACCTTGGAGGAATTGTTTCAGCCCCACAACACTTTATATCAGTAAACCTGGCATGTTCAGTATTTGAAATAAACAAAAAAAAATTTTTTGTTTTCTTGTAGTAATGAATCCACAGGCACATCACCTGATTGTAGTTCCATTCAACGCCTGCAGAAATTATTATTAATAGTTGGTAGTCTGGGGGACATTTTTTCCACTCGCAGCATGCACCTCAAATTCAAATATCAGACAAAGTTAGCACCTCATGTGAACATAGTGGCTCATTTTGCAGCTCAAGAGTGTTTCCCTCCAGTTGATAGAAATTACATCTAAATAGGAAGCTAACAGGAGAGTAAATATTATAGATTTGCTTCATCAAGTGGTCACAATCATGACTCCAAAAAGATACAAGAAAGGTTTAACTGTGTTTCAACAGTGGAAACTCAAGCCTACCATTGTCCTCAACTTCTAACAACATTTAAAGGCACACTGTTACACTTTTTCCATTTTATAAAGATTTTACTAATAGATTTTATGAAAACACAATGTAGATTCTTCAGTCATGAATGTTTTAACTAAGGAAAGTATGCTGTTACAGCACTGTTATTCACCAAGTAAAGAGCATGAGTGCAAAATCAAAGAAAAAAAAATTGAAGTGACAAATGTTTCTACTGTAAAGTGAGCAGCTGCCTGCAAACCCTGCAGCTTTACTTCACTTTTAGTACAACACCTCCATGTTTCTGAGGCCTCTTCAAGCTGCTTGCCTCCTTTTCTCTGATTTTGTTTGACAGACCAGTTCGATGGTTAATGAGCAGAGAGCAAGGGAAGAGAGAGAGATAGAGAGAAGGAGGATGTGAGACAGGGAGGTAAATCCAACAGGACATATTGTTGCACAGCAGTTGTACTGAGTTGTGGCTCTGCCAAGGACAGCTTGCGTACCTTTGCTGTCACACAGCAACCTCATAACACCAGTCTACTCACCCTTATTGATTTTATTCTCATTTCGTTGAGAAGTGAGTGAGCCCTCTGTGGGCTCATTGAGTTTCATGACCTTCAGCCCAAATCAAACCCTAGATCTTGTTGCAGACATAGTCACCTGGCATTTTGGGATTTCATGCATGAATACAACACATGATCAGTGTTACGTCTCAGCCTTTAACTAATGACGGTGCTTACAAGTTAAATTATATTAATGCTAATTTGTGCTTGCCAAATGTGAGCCTCTTGGTTTGGAATGCAATAAAATCAAATCGGCAGTAAATTCTCCAGGACTGCAACCTAAAGCCTAATGGCTGCATTTTCAGCTGGCATCAGTTTTTCCCCATCTGTTTCTGTGGAGCAACTTTCTTTTTTTTCCCCACTTTTGTGTAAATGAATTTTATCTTTAATTTACAGCACCACTGCAAACATTCAGGCAACCATAGCTGACTGAGTTTTTGTTCATTACAATCATTCAGGAGGAAAAAAAAACAAAACAAAACAGTCCATGTCACCATTACCATTTTACAAAAAGCTACATCTAGATTTTTTTTTGTTGCAATGGTATATATGAGGATTGTCAAAAATGTAGTGGTAGTGGGGCTCCACTGCACTGCTCAAAACATCCACAGTGTATATTAAAAAAAAAAAAAAAAAGACATGGTCAATTGGAAAACTGAGCAAACTACACCTGCTGCTGAGGGTGAAGAAAAGCTTTACAAAGCATTTCATATAGAAACTGAGAAAATGACTATCATTTATTCTTTCACCTAAGTTAATGAGCCCCTTTAAATGAATAATAGCTTTCTCACTTTTCATGAGAAAAAGGTAAGTTTGGTTAGTCGAGAGTCAAAAGTTATGTTAAAAAATCGCCTTTTAACCAGCCTTCCTTGTTTCACACTGAGTCAGGATTTACTTATTTCAACATTCGTTCCTGATGCAGTCAGATTTCCCAGACAGCAACAGCAAGCATGAAGCAAGAAAAGCTCTCCAGCAGAATCATAGTAAAGATGCATGATTAAGAACAGCACAGTGGTGATGATGTTGGGGCTCATGATTGCGGGAAATATTTATTCTCATCTTTATTTTCCCCTTTTTGAGCAATCCAGGCAATAGAGAGTGCTGAGTGAGGTAGTCTCTATTTATATCTGTCTGTCCCGTTACTGCCCATTCTGAGTCTGAGCAGCACAAATTAATCCTTTTATTACACATGCAGCATGAAATAGCCTGCTGCTGCTGTTTGTGGAGTGAAAAGATGGCTGATTGAGGGAAATAGTTAAAAGTGAGGAGAAAAAAGTTAGAAATTAGAAATGTACTTTTGTCAGATGTAAAGAAAATTAATTTCGAAATATGTCACTCGAACCACCCAGTGTATAACAAAACAGTGAACATCGATACGAACAGGGAAAGGGTGAGGGAACGGTTGCTATAGAAACAGAACAAGATGCTAAGTCTCCAAGTGATTACATTATGCTACTTCTACTTCGAGTTAAATAAAATTTATAGTAATTGATTTATTGGATGGTTAATGGTCGAAATGATGACAAAAACTTGAATTTGCTTCCAAATGAAGGCTAGTTTGAAGATTTCGAACATCCTCACAAAGATGCAGCAAATCAGGTTAAAGTGCAGAGTAATGGACTTCATTTTTAGTCCCAAAGTGTGTGATAGGGGACAAATTCACTGACTGTAGGTGAAAAGAATATGTGCGGTCTGTGAGTAGAAAAACACAAGATTTCTGGTTTTGTGAATCAGAAAGGTTTCAAAAAATTTTAGATTGTGAAATCAAATTCTGTGTCAATAATGAAATATTAATGCCTCAGAAATTATATTCGTATGACTCAGTACAAGTGCAGTTGTAAGTGTTTTTCAGCAAATACGCACACACACACACACAGTCAGTGATCAGTGGCCAGTCCTTGCCTGGGGGTCAATTTAGTGGTCAATTTTAAATTGTGTTACTTCACTCCCTCTTTGTGTGTGTGTGTTTGTGTATATGTGGTAGTATACACTACACACCAGGCTTATGATCATATGGAAGGAGCGATTTCATCTTGTCTGAGCTTCTTTGTTTAGATGATATGTAGGTGCCTGCATTTCAGTTTGAAGGTCTTCCAAGTGAGAATTTGCGAACTGTGAATGTTTTAAATGCCCCACGATCCTCTTTGTATTTGTATCTTTATTTGAAACTGCAACCAAACTGCTGGAGTTGTGCCCCCCCAGCATTTTTTTCACCTGAAGCACTGCACTCTGCAGGGCATATGCACCTGAGTTCATTCAGTGTACAGTGAGACTTATCGGAGACACTATGCTCGCATCCTCGGTCCAGATATCAGTTATAAAGATCAAGGATTTCATATCTTTTAACCATGTAAATCATACCTTGGCTCCTAGTGTTCCAGTAGGCTATGAAATCTGATATTTTCCCACAACAGATAGTGATTAATCATCAAGTTTATTAAAATTAAGCAGTTTTTCTGTAATCCCTTTAGCCTTTGTGTTGTCTTTGAAAGTTCACCATGCATCTATAATAGCTTAGTGAATGTCATGTTAGCCAGCAAGAATTTGCCTGTTAGCTAGCATGAACTTCTGTTGTTCTTTTGAAGGGGCTTCAAATGCTTAATTAAAATTGTAATATTGTATGATGCAGCACATCCACCTCTTGGTATTACACACATTACAAGTTGCTGTCTTTCTTTTGTGTGTTTCGAGACCAAAATATCTCCAAACTAAGGTTTTCAAGTTCATAGACCTGTCAGCGTCAGCTCTCAATCATTTCCAGACTAATGTTGCAGTGCTCTATTATTCTATTACTCTAGTCTTTCTAATTAGTTTGGTGAGTCATGTTTCATTTCTTTTTTTGTCTGTGTTCAAAAACCAAAATTGTAGTTTTTGAAAAAATGCTTTTGACTTCGCTGAACTTTGCTTTCACCTAAGTCGCTTGGTATTTGCCAAGTTTTTGATAAATATCCAATAATATTCCCCGTGACCTTCGGTGGTTTTAAATGGCTGCAGAGACTGTAGGTGATGTTTAGCTGAAATTGTCATTTTAAATTACCCACCGATTTTAGTCTCTTGCTAATCATGTGCTCAGAAAAAGCAACAAATTTTAACATTCATCTATGAACTGTTTTCTCTGGTCTATTTTTTCTCCTCTGGGTCAGAATGTCTCTCTTTGTCCTATTTTAAATATTCATTCAGCTTTGAAGCTTTTCAGGGATATCTGTGAATATACTATATTTAGCCCATATTTTTTATCTTTGTACTAATGTTTTGTTAATAAAGCTAATATTGGGATTGTTGATGCCATGTTTAATTTCAATCAGGCATTTATTGTGTTGCTTCTGCCCTAATCCTACACAATAACACTAAACATCCTTCAAAATAGCTTTTTGATCAAACCTTTCTCCTCCAAGGTGTGTCTCTGACTCTGTGAGGTGGAAAAACACTAATTCTTCTTTTTGCTCACTTCAAAGCAAACACAAAGCTGCCTTCTATTTTATTGATCCTGTTGTGCGTGGGCCAGTCGTTTGACTATTAAACCCTTTATTGACAAAGCTTATTAAAGTAGAAGGTGCAGAGAGGGGAGAGACTGGGCCAATCAGAGCAAGATAGAGGGAGAGAAACGTGTACTGAATATGCATATAGATTTCATGTGCAAATATTGATCAGGTATGTTGATGTTCAGTCTTTTTTTTTTCTTTTTCTTTTTCCCCACTGATTAAAGACATCATGCAGAACTGAAAGGAGTTTGTTTGCGAGAGAAAGATTCAGCCAGTCAGTCGTTACTGTTGATGTGAAGCAAAGATGGAAAGATTCTGACTCATAGACTTGGCACAAATAGCCGCATGCAATTATTTTTTACAGCGTTGCAATCAAGACTTAAAATGGATGATAGATTTCATTATTTTTTTTTTTTTTACTTTTCTTTTGTTTACGTACCATTGTATAGAACTCGTGCAATATTTGACCAAATTCCTCCTGTAATTGTAATGGCCACAACTACAACACATCCAGTAAAAACTTACTGAGATGAAGAGAGAAAAATAACAATTTGAATTCAGTCTTACTGTTGTGTTGTTAGCTCTTGAAAACTGATTGATAAATACTTTGACTGGGAATGATGGGAATTCCTTTTGATGTTTCCTTTTTATTTTGGACAGATGCCTACAGATTAAGAACTTATACCATCCACAGGATGTGCAACAACAACACCTAAATGATTTCCATTTGTGTGTGGTTTCGTGCACGTGACTGTATAAATATGTGCAAATGCAAAGATGTATGAAGAGAGGAGGAGTGTGAGCGATAGGTTAGCATGCCAAGCAGGTCAAATGTTCTCTGAGACCCTTCCTCTTTCACATAAATCTTCATTTGTCAGAATTTGGTTGCTTTTTTTTTTTTTTCCAGGACCTGAGCTGACCAATGCGGTGCCTGTACTTAACCAGCTAGATACTTAGGTAGCTTGCGCTGTAGACAGGTAGGCATCCATTAATTTAGACAGCCAGACAATCACCATGATGGTAACTAATCATCCAGTCTGTTCTGGATTAATTTGGCTGCTGGTTAATCAGTCAGTGTCAGGATGAGCAGTTAGCAATTTATCTAGTTATTGAATAGTTAGTGAGCTAGTTTCTCTGATAGAGCCGATCTATCAGAGAAAGGAACAGCTGTAATATATGCAGCATACCGATTTGTCTTGTCTCACTAGTCCTTTTCTCCCACAATCTTCCTATATATATGCATTTATTCTGCCACTTATTATAAGAAACAAAACTTGATTGCTGCCGAGTTATATTTTTTCTTCTTTACTACAATAGTGCAGCATTGGAGACGTTGTATTGATTCATTTCTTGTAACTTGTAACTTCTTGCAAGAGAGGTTGTGATTATTCGCAGAGTGTATTTACTGAAGTGAACTGGATATATTCTGATGTGAGTTTCAGAGTTTCCTTTATGGCTTTTGGGACTCATCTGTTGTTTTATATATGTGTGAAACGATCAGATAGTTCCCCTGTCTGCCCTAATCTAATCCCAGATTTATTTCTCAATCAGTACTTTGTTTGAAATTTATTTATAATTTAATACCACTGTTCTCATTTGTCAGTTTTTTTTCCTTATGTGGCCAATTAATCCACTTTTCCGGCCAGTCAGTCATTTAGCAGGGCAGTTGTATTCAGTCACATCGTAGGAAAGTACATCATTATTAAGTACATCAGTTGTCTCCAATGTCAAGTAATCTGCGACCATGCTGATGAGTTAGCGTTAATCCTGTCAGTTGAAATGAAGGCCACTCAGTCTGCAAAACCTGGCAAGGCAGTTTTAGCTCTTCATTCAACCAGCTAATACTTTTTCACAACTGGGCCACAATCTATTTATCCACAATCAGTTAGCTCCTCTGCTAATCAATCAACCAGTCAATCAATGGGGAGGCATATCAGACAGCAACCGGCCAGTACCAGACCTGTCAGGACCAGACAACCAGAAGGTTAGTGACCCATGTTCCTAGTCAGTCACAGTCAGATATAGGAAACTAAGTTATTCGGAAAGAGAGACAGACGGATGGGAGGATGGGGACGGATCGAGAGAGAGATAGATAGAATTTTTAAAATCTAATTTCTGTTCAGGACTTCTGTCTCCTGGGGACTTATTTGACTTAGATGAAGGTTCTCATTCAGTGTATGCTCGTGTGTGTGTGTGTGAATAGCTTTTTCTCAGACAAAGGTAAATAACAGGCGTGTGTATGTATGCTACTGTCATTTTATTACTCTGTTCACAAGGAAGAGCACATCTGCTGGAGGCAGAAATGACACTAGTATATCAACAAAGCTGATACACAAATTGTGTCTGTGATTTGCATTTCAAACCCATAAATACATACACATCCGCACACCCAACATTTAGTGAGAAGTTAGGCAAACTGCATATGTGCATACTGTATCCCTGAGGTTCTCAGCCCTCTGCTGAGAATGCTTTAGGAGGTGATAAAGATATGTCCTGGATATAAATAGATGGAGAGGTGCATTAGACATCTGGCTGAAAGAGTATCACTGCTGCAAAATACAGTAAGTGTTTGTGTGTGTGTGTGTGTGTTTACAATACAAGACAATTGGGTATTGTAAAATATTGTTAGTGCTCTAACTCTTGGTCTCCAGCCTCTCTCCCTATAAATAAAAGAAAAACAACCACTATAAACCAGAAGTTCATTTCAGAGATGGTTCAACAAGGTCTGAGTTTAACACTGAGTTGTGAATTGACTTACTCTCAGTTGGGAAACTAAGTTTCTGCTTTCAGAACAGCTGATTTGAGTTAGTGATTCTGACCAGGTTAACTATGAGTTCACCACAATTACAACCAGCATTAATGGAGCCTAGTGGAGAAAGTACAGTTCGCAATGGGAACAGGTGCCAACAAGAGTCTTTTCCAGTCTGTGGGACTGTGGGAACAGGGGTAACCTCATTTTTGGTGAAATAAAAAAAATCCAAAACCATACTTAAGTTCTGGCAGCTAATTTTACATAAGTCAGTACATGTCATATAAATAAAACAGCCTTTCAGCCAAACTATTAGTGTGGGGGTTTTTTTTTTCCCCCCAGTGCTGACCTTCCAAATCCAACGTAGCCAACCAGGAGCGTAAGACAGTCAATCGACCTCCCAAGACTGTTTGTGTTATTGTTATTTAAAGTTCCAAATGATTACACACCAATCTGCACACAGCAATGTGCAAATGGGCGGGATTTGAATCACTGATCCACAACTCGGGGATATGCACCTATGCAATTTTCCTCACCTCTCACCTGTTGGTTACCCCCCACCCCCCGCTGCTATGAAGACAAAATGGCGAAGAATTTAGGTGAAAAATGTCCACCAAGTTTTTCACTTGGAGTGCACTGTATATATAATTAGTATAACTGGCAGAACTGGCACGTCATTGAGAAGGAAAAGGAGGGGGGTATATATTTGTATTAATTTGTTGAAAGTAAGTAGAAGTAGACAATTTTTTTGTATTGGCCTCATTTGACGTTGAACCTTTCATGAACAGGAACGTGAAGGAAAAAAAAAAAAAAACATGCAAGATTAATTGCGTAGTTTTATACCAAAACTCTACATGCATTACAACTGAGAGACAGGGAACAATGAAAGTGAAATGGAAAAAGAACAAGGGGAAGGAGAGGACATAATTTGAAAGGAGGTGAGGGGGAGAGAAAGGAGAGAAGTTCAGATTAAAATAAATGGGCTGTACAAAAGCAGTCCTGTCAACAGTCCTGAGTGGGTAGGAAGGAAGGAGCAGGAAAAACCGAGGAAGAGGATGTTTTGTTTGGGTCCACCAATAATAGATTTATTTTTCTGTTGGGTCTAGAGGCAAGATACCAATACAGGGAACGAGATCAGGTAAATCCCTGAGACCTCTCTTTGCTCTGTGCATCAAATCTAGGAGAAGGATATAGAAGGCTTTGATCAATAGGAAGGTCCAGCAATTTTCTGGGATTACAATTGGAAACTGCTGTGTATCAGCTCAACATCTGATGTAATCAAACACAAACTATGGCTTTTGCCGACTAACCAGGAAAATGGATTTGTTCTTTAAACCAATCAAACAATTTCAGGTGGTAGTCCTGGAGCAAATGCTGGAGGTAGAATGTAGAGTTGAGCCTTACAGAATGACTTTTCTGGACAAAACCCTTTCATAGAAAACTCCTGAGCAGCAGTGAAGTTTACAGTAGCTTTCTGTAACATCCTCAGCTCTTGCTGTCTCTCTTCTCTGTTCATCAGGCGCTGTCAGTGTCACTTATAGGAGAGTGGTACAGAAGCTTTATCCCTCTCTTCCACGGGCAGACAGTAAATTGAGGGTTATAAGGGGAGTGGGTGAAATCACTTTGACTGAACAAGCATGTGTGTTGGGTCACTGAAGGCTGGGTGTGACAGTGATGAATGTCCCCAGTGAGACGCAGAGGTGAAGTGTGTAAACACTCAGAGAGAGAAGGGCTGTTCCTATTATTGGGGTTGTCACCTACATCAGCTTCACATTTTCACAACAATTAGTGATGGTGTCTTCTGGAAAATGAAATAGAAAATTCCCAGCTCTCCTGTTGTCTTTCTTTTGTTGTCTGCAATTCCCTTTCTGTGTTCTTCTTGTTTTGTTTTGTTTTTTTTTTCCCTCTCAGTGCTTCCTGACTTGGAGAGCCGAACTTGAGTTCAACAAAGTGATCGAAGTGGTTTTTCAACATTTGTAACTACAATTAGACCAATATTAGCATTTGACAGCCCAAACTTCCTTCTTGTAAATCCTTTAACTACAAATCTAACTGCCAAAATTGTATTAAGGTTGAGCTTGGATGGGAAAGGTTTTATGTGCCTTTAAGTGGCTGTATATTGAGACAGCTTTTATTGCCATACAGATAAGTCAGCTTCAATATGAGAAAAAGAAATAACATTTAGCAAAATATAGAACTATTACAATCTTGTGAAGAGTTCAGTCAGCCATTTTCTCTGTTTTTCTGTCGCCATCCTTTCCCATCATCAGTTTCCCTGTCAGCTTTAAGTCTGTCATCTTATCCTGTCTTCCTTCCCTAACCCTTCCTTCCACGGCCATGCTGATGTTCAAATTGTAGATTATGGACGGTTATTTTTCCCCTAAGTTGCAGTGTGGGTGAGACAAGGAAGTTGGGGAAAACAGGGGATTAAATGCAGCAGAAAATGTAGTACTTGAATCCGGGCTGCAGTGGTTGGAATAAGCCTTCATGGTCTGGACTCTACCATGTGAGCCCCACCACCTGCCAAATGACAATATTATTTTAGACTATGGACGTCTGGTGGCTGATGCCATGTATAAATCTCAAGGTCTCAACAGCTGACAGGATGGATGATTTAAAACTCAGGACGATTGTATATAAATCACTTACGGGACATATTACTGTGATCATCTTGGTTAGCGTCACCTCCCGCCCATTTAGACTGATGTAGCAGTCACTCATTGTGGGTGTGATTAACCTTGTCAAACTTTTAGACTTGAAGACTTTGTTGCCTGTTACGATTGAAAGGGCGATAAGCGATCAAGACCAAGCAGCAATAAATAATCTTAGCTAACTTTGCTAAGTTGTAAGATCGAATTACACATTCAGCTGTAAAGTTCAATAAGCTTTTATTCATGCTTGTCACATTATTTAATTGCTTAATTACAAAGTTCTTGTGATCAATTTGCTATAATGCCTTCATTGATAAAGTGGCTGGTAGAATTAGTGTAAGAAAGACCAACAAGGGTGATTAAGGTTCACTTCCCTTCCTAGAGTGGAAATAAAAATGTCAAAAAAGAAGAGGCACAACAAAGAAAGAACAGGAAAAGAAAGGAGCAAACAAAAAAAAAAAAAAAAAAAGCTTCTGGAGAGCAAGGCTGTGGTGATGTCAGCTGAAAACACAATGGAAAGCACAGCAGAGGGACAATGAGGAGGAGAGACTGAACAAAAAGAAGCTGATCTGACGGAAGAAAAGTTTAGAGAGAGAATGATTGGAAAAAAGACAGACAAATAAATAGGCAACAAAAAGTCAGTGACAACAAGACAAGTGAGATTTTGTCACAGCCTGACTCAGTAAAATAAGAAACAGACCGGAACATTTTTCAGTCTCCATTTTGACATTGCAGCTCAGTAAATCAACATTTCCAATTTCTGTGTGCACTAACCATTTCAAGGTGTTAATAAACTGGGTCTAGATTCATTCAATCAGTGACAGCACGGATAATAGAATCGAACAGAAAAATTGTCTTTGCACAGACATCATGTCCTACTACATGTCCTGCATAAGTGTCCCTACTGTGGAGAATGTAAAATAAAAAAAATTGTGGGCTCAATTCATTAATAGATGAATATGAAATGTCGAATTAATTTTTTTTCCCTGGAAAGCTGAGTAGGTTTCGTTCCGAAAATCAGCTCCTCCTCTTCTGTCTCTGTTGTCTGATTACAGTCCAACAATGAATTGAAATATTTGGAATTGGATAAAGGTATAACTTTGCATGGATGTTTCTAATAGGCTATTTGTGGCTGGACCACAGTAGAGGGACCAGCCCTGCAAAGCAGTGAGCGATGAACTTATATCAGATAGTAAGTGAAGTAACTTTTTCAGACTTTTTCAGAGTCATTTGGAAAAACCATAGCTATTGTATCAGCCACAAATATTCCCTCACTCATAGCTGCACCCTGAAACTTTAGTTATAATTATTCTGCGCTAATTCTAACTGGTCCTCCTTTTTTTCTCAGCTTTGCTTTAGAAATGAAGTGGTAATTGTTCTGACAACATTGAAATAGAATAACCAATAGACTTTCCCTGTTTGCTTGGTCTAGGCAAGTTTAGAACTGGCGAACTCATTGGTTCGGATTTGCTGAGACATAAGGCCATTGCAGCGCCTGTTTATGTAGGAAGTTACTGGTGAATTAACCAATCAGTTTTGGATTTATTGTACAAACAAGACCCACTCCAGTGATGGAGTTAGCAGAAAAGGGGGAAATTCATTCGACAGTTAGAAACACTACACATGGGTGAGTGGCTGGGGAAAAAAAAGGCTGTATAGGTGGAGTTGCCAGCTTTTTCAGTGGGCTTTTACTAACCAAGTCAGCACATAGTCATCAAAATTCAGCGACACATCTGCAAGCTATAGTGATCTTAAAAACCTTTGGGAATATCAGCGTAGACCTCCTGCTGGGCGTTCAGTGCTCTAACCAAATTCTGCCCACAATGTTGAGTACCAGCCAAATTCCTTCTCTGCATTAAAACACATCTGAATGTGCACCAGAGGCACAATGGGACAGGATCAACTGTGAGCCTTGGCTCTCATGATGAAACTAGAAACTGAGACCATAAACTCATTAAAATAACATTTACTAACTTAAAAATGAGGTGAGAAGTAGGGTAGACAATCTGAGTTCTTGTTACAACCAATGAAGGCGCCCCCTGATGGTCATTGGACAGAATGCAGAACTAGATCGCTCCCTAATTGGCTGCACAACATCCACATTTTGGCCATAGCTGAAACCACCTGACTCTTGGCAGAATGCAAATACAATGCAATGATGTAATTTGCATGTTAATCAGTGTATTAAGGCATTTAACAACTTGAAGAGCCTCCTAGGGAGTTTACAGCCAAATACAGCTCAGCCGTATAGTAGGTTTTTACAGTCTTGTCTCGTCATCTGCTTAAATAGGGAAATAAAAAAGAAAAGAATTGCTCCTTACCTTCCACACCGTCTCACAGACAATGTGTGTTGCAAAATGAATATAGCCTTTTGCAGACCTTCTGTCAACAAGGAGAAAAATGAAAAATAGTTTTGAAGGTACTTCATTGTTGATGGCATCTTCTTGAAATTATTTATTTATATTTAAGTGTCCTCGGGCACAGATTTTTACCAATTTGCTTCCCCTCAGGTGTATGTTATTTTCAGCATAAGGTGTGTGTGTGTGTGTTTCCATTGACAGAGAGTAGAAATCGGTGTGCTCTCTGTGTGTGTACTATCTTGCTGTAGCCTGTTATGTTCCACTTTCATTTGTTGATCTGTTGGATGTTCAGAGGTCCTCCACAGCTCTCAGTGGCTCACAGTGAATAACTCGGCAATTATTCTGCTGTATTTTAAATGTTGTTTCAACCTCTGCTGCATCTCTGGCTGCGAAGAGGTATTTGAGTTTGTCTGAATACATTGACAATTATCAGAACTCGCCTTAGTAATGCTCATTTATTTAATAATGCATTAAATTAAATATATTTTTCTGAGCTGGCATTAACCAGCCCTGTTCAATAGATTTACTCTGCTCCAGCAGCAGATAGAAAATTACTTTTTAAATTGCATTTTGCGCAACATTGTTATATAGATTTCATTGAGCAGTTTTCCAGATTAGATGAGGGTATACAGTACAGTTTTGCAACATTTAAAAATAGCGAGTCAATCTCTTCTCTTTATCTGGTTGTGTGTGGTTTTTGGTTTTTTGGCTCCCCTTGGTTTTTGTTGCTTTGACTGTCAAGGCAGTTTGCAATGATACCTGGAGCACATACACATTTTGATATTCTTAGTTATTTTTTAAACTTTGGGTCCAGTTCTGTATATGAAAGCAAGTTTCTCATTCAAATTGGTGTCCAAAACTGTGACTAGCAGACCTCAGTCAGCTGAAGCTATATAATTCAACTGTTGATTGACTTGATTTTTCTAAAGCTGACTTTAAAGAATACGCTGTAAATAAATCTTAGACATATGTAATGGCTTGATACAGTGTTTGATACTGGATGAATGCTAAAACATGTCTGCCTCACCAGTTGGTGATCCATATAGAAGGCATGGGATTAAAGACACACTATTGAATAATATTGAAATAGTATGAAAACAAAACCAGCCACTGCAGGTGACTTTGTAACCCTGTAACTTTATTCTGACAGGTTTTGCAATGTAAAATCTTTTTTTACACTTTTGTTTATGTATTTTATATCTGAGGAAATATATATGTAAGGCCCACTGTGTCTCTTCACAAAATCTCACTGTAAACCGGTGTTCTGGTTGCTGTTGTTCTTTTTGGTTTTTTTGAGGATAATTTTTTGTTTAACGGTAATCCAAACGTTTTCTACAAGAGAATTAGGCAATAGTCAAACAGTTTTATCGTTGTTTCGCAACTATGTTAAATTAACCTAATTTCCTTTTGTTTTTGTGTAATGGCTGAAATTTGACTTCATTCTTCAATGTAATGTCATTGTATGTAATGGCAACTAGAAGTTTGGTTTGATGCTAATACCTTTTTTTTCCCATTTGTCCCTTTTGTTTTAGGGGTCCGATGGGTAGTCCCAAGCCTGGTATGCAACAAGGAGGCCACGGAGGAGGAGGCATGGGAGGAGTGGGAGGTATGAGAGCAGGAGGGATGGGAGGAGGAATAGGAGCAGGCATGGGTTCTGGCGGGGGGATTGGATCGAGAGCTGGTGAGCCCTACCGCCTGGCAACTCATGAAAGTCCGAGTTCCCCCCGACATATGCAGTCAAGTCAAGGGCCTGGCATGGGTCAGGGCCCGGGCTCTGGTCACAGCATGGGTCATGGTCCTGCTGTGTCTGGCATGGGAAGCCAAGGGGGTCAGAGTCCCGGTCAACATGCATCCCGTCGAAACCTCCAAGTTGACTTCAGCGGATCAGGTGGCTCCAGGACAGGCAGGTCACCGTCAGTATCTCCTGACCGCGGTGTGACACCAACTTCACCCTACTCAGTACCCCAGATCGCGCCCATGCCAAGCAGCAAACTCTGCCCAGTGTGCACCACCACGGAACTGTCAAACCCACCGGCTGTACCCAACTACAACACCTGCACCCAGTGTAAGGCCACCGTCTGCAACCAGTGTGGGTTCAACCCCAACCCACACCTCACAGAGGTAGGCCAGATCTGATAAAGAGCTGAGTGTGTTTATCTTTGTCCATGTGTGCGTTTACCCAACAACGGAGCATCTTTCCTCTTTTTTCTCATCTTTGTCCTTATTTTTCCACTGCCTGAAAGCAATCTGATAATGCTGATTTATGGTCAGAGACTAAATATTTGGATATGAGCATAATTTAATCCTGTGGGTGGACAGAAGACATTGTTGATTAATATTTCAGGTCAAGATGATAAACAACAAGAAAAAAGTGAGTATACACACCTAAAATTGCAGGCTGGAAACAGATCTTGGAGAGACAAATAGGGTGAAGGTTTTATCTGGCCTATTGTGAGAGAGAGGCTGCTGTTGCAGTAGGGATTTTTTATTTTTATGCCAATTTCATACATTAACTTGAATGAGATTTCAAGTGTGAATGAATAAGTGAGTGAATGAAGTGAATGAGTTGCACCAGAGATAGAAGTGAGCGGGATGGTTTTAAGCAACAAAAATAAATTAGGTCATAAAGAGAGAGCGAGCGAGAGAGAGAGAGCACAGAACCCTGGCAGTTTAGTTTTGAAGGAATCTCTTCTTACTTCCAAATATCTATAAATCCCAAAATGAAGAACTGAGGATAAATGTGTGTATATATATCTGTGTACAGGATGTATAGTCATTTTAAAAGTGATAAATCTAAGAAAGAGAAAATACATAATACATGAGAAACATCTTCTCTATATATGAATTGGCACTGTAGGTCTTTGTGTGTATTTGTGTTGGACAGCAAATTTAAAGGCTCAGCAAGTGGCAGCAATTCGCCACAGAGGCCATGACAGAATCTCCATTAATGCACTGAGGCAAGACACAGGGGTTTTGACAGAGCGTGCGTGTTTGAGTGGGAGAGTTCATTGTGCTGAGGTGTTTTGAAAAGACAGGAAGATAGAAGAAGGCAAAGAAAAAAAGGACAGATTAATGGTGCTATAATTTTATGCAGAGGCGGATGGAGGAAGAGAAGGTTGAGGGACTTTCTTTTATTGATGAGTTCAAACTGTCAGCGGAGAGTCAGAGTCTGGTGACAGACATCAAATATTATCCGGTGCAGATAGGAAAGACTACAGACAGAGGACACAACCACACAACACACTGAAGCACAGAGCACATATTCTGGCACTCAGCGATTTTCAGTGCTGTCTAGGAGCCTTTCATTGGCAGACAGCGCGATAAACACTGCTCGATTAAACAAACAACTCTGGTTGTGTTGTTGTGTCTACTTCTTCATTTGCTTTTGTGGGGGAAAACATTGGCAACAAAGTAATCCATGTGCGCCTTGTACACACACTCTGGCCATTCATCCTTATGCGCAATGCTGACAAATTAGCATTCACTGTTGAGTGCTGGTGGATGACTAATAGCATATATGTTAAGGACACTAATACAATTCACTGATAAATAAATTTAAATAAGATAACTGTTATTTATGAGATACTTTCAATTGAGAAAAATATTGCTCATTATCTCGCTTTCTATGTAAAAGAATAACTGACCTGCTTGCTGTAAATACATTAGTAGACTAAATACAACACAACACACTATTTAACACTCCACTACCACAGTTTAACTGCTACATTAGCTATGATACCAATACTCAAGAAGAAACTGAATATTATCAGTTGCTGACTAGTGTATTGGATTGCATTTGATGTAGTGAGGTGAATCTATAAACTGGTACCTCAGTTTATTATAAATCAGGCTCTGATTTCTTTGCTCTTTCTATTTCATCAACTTAGACGATGTATGCAGTGAAAGTATATCTGAGGGGTACCTGTGCTCTTGCTCTCAGGGCAAATATGTATCAAGGGATCACTGTTAGTTTCACTTCAACATTAAATAGGTCAATACTCAGTCACTCAGACTCATGAGCCATTCGTAGCACAGCGTGCCATAAAGGTTTTACAGACTCTGATTTTAAATTTGCCGACTGTATTTACAATACTGCAGCTT
Organism: Echeneis naucrates; assembly: GCF_900963305.1. Taxonomy (NCBI): domain Eukaryota; kingdom Metazoa; phylum Chordata; class Actinopteri; order Carangiformes; family Echeneidae; genus Echeneis; species Echeneis naucrates. The sequence goes on along the minus strand of NC_042517.1, from coordinate 7,984,643 downwards.
TTGTCTGGCTCAAGTAGGATCATCTTAAAGACTAAGCTTTGATATTTGCTCACATACATATACTTGCACATGTAGTGTGTGTGTGAGAGGGGGAGCGATAGAGAGACAGGTTAATAATGATGGATAATGCTAATGAGGGAGCGGGAAGGAGGGGTTGATAAGGCTCTGACTTAGGGATTTGGACTGCATTTGTGAAAGATTAACACACACAGTAACACATACACACGCGCATGCACTCAGACACAATCACATGTGCTGATATGTCGACACCCACACAAACACAGGCAGTCAACCCCACGTGGCTAAATGTAATACATGCAAGGCTTGTAATAAATTGTAATGTTAATTAATTGGAGGAAAACCATGGAAATGTCCTATATGGAAAACATAACAAGAAATCAGCACAGCAGCATAAGAGCCAAACATCATCTTCGCTCTGGATATGATTACCCAAATATTTCCTGTAGCACAAACTAGTTCTGGTTTGAGGTATATGAATGTGTATGTGTATAGATTTATGTCATGGCCCTGCCTTTTAATTTCTATTAATCATGTCTCTGTTTTCACCTATTCTAATCAATCTGGAAATCGAATGTAGTGGAAGCCTGCCTAAGTTGTTTCTCAAATGGAGTTTAAAAACATTTAAGGAAGACTAAGGCCAACAACTTCTTTCCTGTACTGACTATGAGGAAAGGAAAGCATAAAAGCGTGGGCTCTGTTTATATGTACCCAGATGTTTTCATGAAAGCATTGTTCAACCATTTAGAGTGATAGCTTATGTATTAAAATATTCTAATAAGTGGCATGTGGCAGAGCTCCAGCCATGTTGTGTCTGAGCATTATTCTTTATTATCACAGCTAATCAATGAGCTGTCCTGGTAATCCAATGAGTGGTGCCGGATTCCATATCTGTCGGGTACACAGCATTACGCAGACTTACCCAGGCACACTAAAGAGATTATTTTTATTCACAGGAGAGAAGTGTTTTATTATGACTGTTAAATGAGTGCAAAGCCACACATATTGTTAAATGATGATGACGTGATTGGAGGGACATTTATGATTCGAGCAGAAAAAAGACAAATAAACAAAAACAAAAGCAACACATTTGTTAACTTACAATTTCCCTTTGCTGATAACATTTCTCCTGATCCTGTCTTATGCATCAACCTTCTTCTTGCTTTTCGTAAACTTAAAGGTTAATACTTCAACTCTGTTTCCTCTGTCATTGTCATAGCTAATCAATGAACCCCCTGGCCTGGTAATCTAATACACACTGCCAGCATTCATATCTTGTAACGCTCTGATGCCTTTTTCATCCAATAACATTTAGCCAGCTAAATAAGGAGAGTGACACCAATTATTAGGTCAAAGAGGAGGTCAGAAAGAGATTATAGTCGTATTTGATTTGGGAAGTGTGGCTTTCTTGGCGTTGAGATTTGCGTCCTATGATGAGTGATTTGATTATGGGTGTAGGATGCATTCATCTTGTGGTTGGGACATTGTAATTGGGTAGCATTAGTGCTTTTTACGACTAGACGTGCTGAAATTATTATATTATTGTTATTATTAATTATTATAGTCATATTTAGTATACTGGAATTGTTGAGTGGTCATTTTTAGGACATTTTGAACAGTTTGGCCCTGAAGAATTACTTGGTAACTGTACATCAGCAACAAGTATCAGCTGATCGTGCCATGCTGATGTGCATGTGTGCAATATGACAGAACCTCCTGGTGGAAATGTGGAATGATGTTGATTTGGGTTTTCACTCCAACTAGTGGGTTGGATTTAATAATGAAGCACTGACATAGAGCTCTGAAAACAACACTGAGTGGGTTGACTGATGAAGATTTTCGGAATGGGAAAAGTGGGAAAGGGGGTCAAAACTATAATAATAAAAATTGCATGGGACTTATCCACCCTTGTATCATGGCAGCTATGCCCTGGAAGATTTTGTTGACCAAATTACTGGTAGTTAGTTTGTTGGTGCTTTTTATACTGAAGATGGAAGTTACAGCATAATAATTTATCTAAAACCGAGTTAATGATCATGCTTCGTGATTAGAAACAGAACACAAAATATATACTAATCATCCAATGCATGCAACGACAGGGATCAGTGTGAATGGTTATTTGTCTCTGTATGTCAGCCCTATAACAGGCTGGTGACCTCTCCAGGCCCAATGTCAAGCTATTAATGCTACCATTAACTGGAGTTACTGGGAGTCAGCAGTGGAAGGCAATGCTAGTGTTGACTCTTCTTTCATGTGGTTTCTTCCACTGAAGTTAGCATAGTAACCAGCCAGCTACTTTTTGATAGGATCTCACTGCAGTCGCTAATCTGTGTTGTGCACTAGTAGGAGCAATTTGGAGATTGGCTATTAATATCAATCCTTATGGAAATTGATCACTGTTTACTATAAGCAGTGGATTTTGGGGCAGCACCCTGTTACCAGGGACCAAAGTCAAAACTCAATATACAGTCTCAGAAAGTTAAGAGAAGGAGTGAAATCGAGCACTGACTGATGAACCCACCAATTGTCACTATTGTAGCCACAATAATCACAAACGACAGTTTAAATTACAACAGAATTTATTCACAGTAATAATTATTCAAAATAACATCACTCTGGATAAATGGCTGTTATAGTTTGATTATCCAATGACACACATCAGCTACTAATCTACAACAGGTAACACACATGTAATAAGAATGGATCAGCAATATCGATAGCCTTAGCCATGGTGATAGCTATAGTGGTAACAGTAGTCATATCATATGCAGCCACACTAATAAATAGTGATAGCAATCACAATAGCACAGCAACCGCAATCGCACCAGTTTATCTATGGTTCTTGAGTGTGTGTGTGTAAGTGAGTGAGTGAGTGAGTGAGTGTGAGAGAGAGCGAGAGAGAGAGCAGTCAAGATGGCGGGACAGTCACGTGAGATGGCGACGGTGTGACGTCGACGACACACCCATCAGAGCCAAGATGGTGACATTGCAGACGACATCACCACAGTTGATTATTAGAATATCATTACACAACAGCCGAGCCAGCGAATGGAGTTCACGGTCGGGTATTCATCCTTTAACTAGTGATATTGCTCATTCACTGATCACGGTGACGGCCGACATGAGATCTGTAGCACCAATCAATCCTTATGGGATTTAAGGGAAATAAAACAAAGCAACAAACAAAACTGAATCCCAAATAAACAAAAGACACGGTAAAACAAAATGCAATGCATGCTATTCTAATTGTCTCTGCCCAGACATAAGCCTCTTACTTTTGTTGCTCTGCTCCTCCGGAGTGAGGGAGAAAAAGGTGACATCACCAGGGACCCCTGCTGAGGACGCCTGAGTCCAGCCAATGTCTGCATTTAGTTCCTGTTCAAACTCGAATCCACACTTCACATCGTGGGGGTTGTGGCGCCGTTTTCAAACAGGCAGACTCTCTGGCCCAGGCCTCTGGAGAGACATGTAGGCCTCTCTATTTTTCTTTCAGAGCACATGTAAGGTGATCCCAACATCTGTTCAGAAGATGAAGCACCGCTCAGCAGGTGGATTGTAGCCTCTTGTATTGTAAAAGCAAAGCAACAATGGCAGAAGCCCTCACCACCACCTTCTCCTGGCACGTTCAGTGGTGGAGAAAATGTACAAATTTCTCTTACCTTTTTAATAATCCCCAATAAAATTTAGGCAGTCAATTTGCAGATATTCACTTAGTATCACCTGCCATCTTTTACCATGCTAGCTGGATGGCAAATAGAAGGGTAATGTTTGGTGTTCATCACTGGACATCACTACACTGAAAAGTCCATTGGATGTATTTTCATAAAAATGTGTGCATAGTTCCAATGTGCTGATCTGATGAATCTGACATTGTCCAGTACCTTGCTTTATGACCAAACATCCACCACTAAACTTTCTGTTCGAATAAACATTTGAAACGTTTCCTAGCATGTCAGAAAGTATTTCCCAAAAGAAAATGGTGTCACTGATAATAAGCAGATAGTTCCCACTGTTACTGCAAAGCACATGAGCAGCTAAAGTTATGAGTGATTTTTTTTTTTAACCCTCTTTTTGGACCTAGAATCATCTTTGTTTCAGAAACATCTACTGTAAAATTACAGGTTAAAGATGAAATGAAATTTTCCTTTCTGAAATGGATGAGCAGAATTTCAGAGTGAAAGAGATGAACCCGTTTTCATTTGATGTTTTTATGGATGATGTGTGCTGGTGTTGGTAGTGTAGCACCTTAAAAGGATCAGCCCTGAGTGTTGTAGGTCTTATAAATATGGATGAGGGATGCTGAAACTCCCACGCACCATGTATTTGCAACTCATTTAGAGAATTATTCAGTCCTGGAAAATGCAAAGTTGAAAGAACACCAGTTAAAAACCATCACTGTGGTGGTTCATACCACAGATACTGTGTTTGAAAATGACATTTAGATGGGTTGCATGTTGTCGTCATGTCCAGATGTTCAGGGATTGAGAAAAACATTTTCCCCAATTAACCATTAGGGTTGAGCTGGATACTCGGCTGAAACGAGTATCTGGCTTCAGTCGAAACAGGTCAAGGTAAAGAAACAAAAATAAAAAAGAATAAAAAAAACCCTCACACTCTTAGTAAATCAATTTATTGATATCTGTCTTTGAAATTTGACGGTCAACAGGCTTCTGAGCTAACTGGATCAAAGTGTTTCAGTTGATATTGCCGCAGTCCAGTTCTCATAATTAGCTTCCTCCTCTCTTATCTGTAACTGCGCTGGCAACATTAAAGCATACTATCAAATGAAACAGCTATAAAACAAGTGTTAAAGTTCCTAAGAATAGCTTATTTTAGGAGTAAAACCAACAGTTTATTGACATCATGAAGCAATTAAGCAATATTGAAAAATTATTTTGGTACCTGACACTTATTAGACTTGGTAATTTAGTTGGTATTAAAAAAATTCCCCGGTGATGTGCTGCTATCATGTTTATCGGGGGTTTGAGGACAGCAGCGCCAGACAAAGAGTTGGAGCATATATCAATTAAACATCCCCAAGCTAAGTGTCCCCTTATGGGGGCTCAAACAGCCTAAAATCCTTTTTAGCTGAGGAACAATGGAAAGGGATGCAAATTCCTTCTGGACATGAGTTATTGACTTTTCTTTAATTGTACTTCCACACTTGATGCTTTAACATTTGATGCATTTACAGTATGTTGATAAATGAGTCTTCATAGGCCATTAGCGAGGGGTATGTAATGCCTGCAGTTTTGTGGAAGCTTTTATCCAAAGTGCCTTGAGTGGGCAGCACAGTGGAAATGTCATTAAAACTCTTACACAACAACTTGTGGTTACAACAACCAGTTGAAAATGATCATCGTTCAAAGGTCCTGAATCTGGGCTAAGATCACGGTCATCTTTTCGGTTCATACCCGCTGAAATGGATGTACTCTTTACTTCCTCATTAATGACATTAATGACATTAATTAACAGCAATATTTTTTTGATGTTGTCACAAACATAAAACACATGAAATGAAAAAACTGTGTAGCCAGAGTTGAAACAGTTAATTGGATTCTCATTGTAATGTGACGGAGATGAAAAGATAACACTTGCTGAAATAGAAATACATAACGTAAATATATTATGTCATGATATGAATGTAAGCAAATATAAACACTTTCATGTCGTCTGTGTTGTCAATATACGTGTGTTGATAACAACTGTGCAGTAAACCTTTACAGCATGAATGAATAAATGAGAATATGTAGATGAGTGCTACTGCTGAGTATTACACTGAAAAGCTTTGCTGATATCTCTCGAAGCCACTGCTGTTCACACCAACTTGGTCTTGGCCGACTTGTCTCTCAGCCGTTTGTCATCTAAGCCCATTGGCAGCACGTCTTCCTCCCTGTAGCCTGTTTGTTGTTCAACAGACTGTGTACTAAATTTAGACTCAGTGTGCATGTAATGCTGCAAGTGGAAATGTGTGTGTGTGCATTTGTAAAATGTGTGTATGAGGTGGATTAATTAGTTTCTGGAGAAATCCGCAAATTGCTCTTCTCTGTTCCCTCCTCTCAAATCAAACACCTGCCTGTCACACACTCTATCTTTATGAGTGTTTGCCTCCATCATGTTCATTAATCAGTAAAACATGTACAGGCAGTTTTGTTGATTGAATTTTCCCATGACTGCAGATTAACAGTTTATGTGTCACTGCTAAAATACTGCGTATTTTTAAATTTCATTAGAACAATAACCATTAAAGTAATGTTTCAATTTAAACACATTAGGATTAACAACTGATTTTACACTCCATAACATAAATAGTTTGACAGTTTTAACCAAATAAGATATTTGGTTAAAACTGATTTGTTGGAGAAGTTGGAATAATTGGGTCTTAGGAGGTCTGAAGGATGGATCATCCTGATTGACCATCTGTCAATCATGTGATGCTCACGCCCTAATGCATACCCTAGTTCCTCTGAATAGGATCATCATTTATATATTGAGCTTGAAACTAGGGACTAGGACCATAAAATCATTTGCAAAATGTTTAGGGTAAGTGCGGTCGTTTTCTCCCATAGACACAATCTGATTTCTTTTTACAGCCGGTGCAATTACCCTGATGATTATCAGACAACAAGGAGCCACTTTTGCATTGGCTTCAGTTTGCAACAGTATTCATCCACTTTTATTAAGGCTATGCTTTTAACACAATTCCTTGGCTAAAGGAAAAATGTAATGAGACACTTGACTTCTAAATGTTTCCTGGGGAGCTGTTTGTCATTTCAACATTAGTTCATGCACTAAAGAGTGTTGACTGAGTGTTATGAGCTGACATTTAGCTTGTGAGGTGGCGTTGCCCTTCACTATGAAGAGTAAAGAGGTGACCTTTGTCCAAAATCTGTTGGTATGGTAAGAGATTTTGGAAAATTCCATGCTTTCAACTTTGTGGGAACATTTTGAGGATGGCCCCATACTGTTCCAACATGACTGTGAACCAGTGCACAAGGCAAAGCCCGTAAAGACATGGGTGAGAGAGTTTGGTGTGGATGAACTTGACTGGCCTGCACAGTCCTGACCTCAACCCAATCGAACACCTTTGGGATGAATTAGAGCAGAGGCTGAAAGCCAGGCCTTCTCGTCCAACATCAGTGTGTGACCTCACAAACGCACTTCTGCAAAAATGGTCAAAAATTCCAAACACACTCCTAAAGCTCGTTGAAAGCCTTCCCAGAAACATAGAGGATTCAACACAACACAACCCCTGATAAGTCTCAAAATAAAAATAAAAAGTCCAGGCTGTACTTCATTAAACATACACAAAGTAAAAGTTGTGAAGCAAATGAGACAAAACAACATTGATGGAAAGAGGAGACTCTGGGGGTTCTTTACCGGTCTGTATTACTGTCAGTGAAAGAGGCATGTGTTAAATGCCATTGTCACAGTTCTTTCGCATATCAAAGGTAGGATTTGGCACTTTAATGGAGTACCCGTAATTTTATTTTCAACTGAATGTGCTTAAGCTTAGTGCCTGAAGAACAAGCATCCAAAACTGTCCAAATTAGCACTAACCTGTTATTTGTGTTATAATGAAGCAGCTAAAATTTCAAGCAACAACCATAAGAAAGTCATGAGAGGGTTCTTTTCTTAGTTAGATTTTTTTTTTTTTCCCAAAAATCCAAAAAAACTGAAATACTTTGTTTTCTACCCGGCACACTGCTTGCAGGAACCAGGAGTTGACTGTAAGACTGTTGAGCTCTATATGGGAATAAGTTTGAATTACCTGCATGTGGTTGGGTTTACTGGCATTAAGTGTTTACAGATCCCTCATTCTCTGCTTTAATCTTTCCAACATTAAGCACAGAAACCACAACAAGGGGATTGTGGTGACTGAGAAAACAAACATCTATCAACTACTACTGTTCTTTCCTCTTCCTGTCATCATACGATCCATTTATCCTCAGCTATTTATTTGATCATCTGAAGAAATAAGGCAGTAACATTTACAGTAGAATTGGGTATTATTTGTAAGACGCCCAGCGCCTCATAACTTCTTCAGACATACCTGGATACTCTGTGATTGATCAGTAATGCGTTTAAATTTACTGACCTCTAGAATGAGTTTTGTTCCTGATTTCCTGAGCTGATTTGATTCCAATTAACAAAATCTAGATTTGACTTGCTTTAGATCCAGTAAAATTGTATTTCAGTTTCAGTACTACTTTTCATGAAATTCACCTCCCGTATATTTTTGTTTTAGTGCTGGAGGCCTAATCAGGGACAGGGCTGGCCTTGCATACAGGCTAGAAACCTGTATGCATGGCTTCTAATGTGTATATGTCTACGAAGCAATATTCTCATGTATTTGTCCCTGCCAAATAACTAAATAAATGAATGAGCCAATGTTAAACTGGCATTATAAACAGTTTATCGTTTAGAGTATATAGATATGAGCAAGTCAACATCAGACATTGTGTGACACAAAGTTAGGAATTAAGTAGGCTGTAATTATTGTGCAGGTGACTGAACACAATCAGTTTCTGTATTGAATGAGTTCATTTACTTCCTAGTAAATGAAGCCACATAAGAAACCATCCAATCTGATGGAAAGCTTGCAGGTTGACCTTGCTAACATGACATAAAAGTGCAGCTAAGCTAGTTGACATCCCCAGCAGCTCAGTGGAAGGAGCTAAAACCACCCAGGCGTGACACATTGACTCGGTCGTGTTTCTGTGTGAAGACTGTGAGAAGAGTGAATGATATTTTCCCTGGTGTAGAATCCATAAAGGACTATTTAAAGGTCACTCCTCTGATGCACTACAACACTAGGCCTCTGTTCGTGTGATCACATCTCTTCGTGCAAGTAAGGTGGTCATGCGATATTGGACCATTCTAATAAAGATTGATTTTAAACAGAGAATAAATCCAGCCTGATCTCCCTCATGTGAGAAGTTTGTGAACATCACACTACGTACACTTTTACTACTGAGAGACTACAGTCAATCTTAAAAAGAGGAGGCATTTGTCAGGAAATGTGCTAGGTGTTAAAACAAATGCTATCTTTAGTCTAGTGAGGGCAGGAGCTCCATGTGCCCTTGCAGATGGACCTTGCCTATATGCTTGATTGTACTATCTCTGGATTAATGATGTTCAATTATGAATTTCAACAGAGTTCAAATCTGAGCTACTGCGTCTGTTGTTGTCAATTCTGGAAACTCAATCAATGTTTGACTGACTCAGAGAGAGATAGGGGGTGCTAGTGTAAAGAGGAAAAAGGGTGAAGAAACTGACAGATTTACTGAGATAAGAAGTTAGAGAACAGATGAAGAGAAGATGATTGAAAGGACAGAAAAAAGGCAGATAACGGGTACACTGATAACACTGCTGATGTCCGTACATGTTGTCACCACCATTGATCTGATAAGGAAAACATTCCAGCCCATTTCACTCCTTATTCATGGCTGACCCCTCATTTGTAGCTCCCCTTCACACTTATCAACTGCAGAAGTCAACACCATCATTGTTGCCTCAACTCCACAGAGGTGGCCGATACTGCACATTCAACAACTTGCAATTGGAGAATGTGATCCATCCATCCATCGATTAGCTACACCAAGGGGCTGGGGTGCTGGAGCCAGTCCCTCGACATCACCTGAAGTATACAAAACCACTAAAATATGAAAATAACCATGTGTGATAACTTAAGATGACCTTAAAGAAAACAGTTTAGCTTCCTCACCAACCACATCTCATGGTCTCTATCTGTGCACTGAACTAGATCAAGTGCTGTCACATGACTTCTATATAGTATACAGTGTGACCAGCACGCATAATAAAAGTGATAATGTGATGAGAGCCGAGCCGGCTATGATATATGGCTGATAGCCCTGGAACAGCTAGACAGAAGCCCTGCTACGTTTTCTGTAATGTGATCAGTGTCTTAATGTTCGTCCATTAAAATGAAAAGAAAACTAATAAACACTGCTGCTTCACTGGACAGTTTCAGGGACACACATTTCTTTGCTTTCTACCTGGATGAATGTTGCAGCAATAATAATAATCTTTCAGTGGTTATTATCGGTAATTCCCTGATAACTTTCTGAACCTAGTGTAATACTATAGTCAAGGAAAAATAGATGTCAGCTCGGCCATGTTGAAACTCACAACATGATGAGCCCTTGCACTTGTCTCAGGAGCGTATATTGGCCTGAAATGCTGGCTGCCTTACTTCTGATCGTGGTGGTGCTGCCTGCTGCTGCTGATAGTAATAATAATAATGCCACTGACACGGGTTACAGGAATGACACTTTGGTAATTACCTCTTACATTTCTTGCTAATGACATAATATATTTTTCAGCCTAATGGCACTTTGCCTCCAGAGGAATGGAACAGGTCGCTCACAAGGACTAAAACAATGACTGCTTTCTCCGTAATGATGGACATGACCGTGGTGACCTAAATGTAGGGATATATTTTCATCACCGCAGACAGAGCATAATGATTGTAAATCAGGCAACACCTAAAGCTGAAATGAATAGAGTGGCTGGTGTGAGCTCATCATTGCTCATTTCCCTCCTGCTTTTATTCAGTTTTTTTGTGGACCAAGTGAGACTTCAAATAATATTTCAGAACAAACTTGACAAAGTGAGAGTAAAAAAATAAAAATAGTCCCACACGTGTTCACCTTTATTAAACAAGTTAAACTAGTGTTTACCCAATCTTAGCTTAAGCCTGACCTCAGCTAGATACATGTATAAAGGGTCTCAACTAGTTGACAGCAAAGAGCCATAAAACAGTTTTCTTGTGTTTATTGTGTTTATTCAAAACCCTGATCATCATGTTGTAAATTGGACTCTCCTGAGGAAGTAGCTCTACCAGCTGAACCTAGCCAAATATATCGCAGTCCAAAAGCAGGGTTGGTTTGTACCGCAGTAAATTATAATTGGCAAACTCTTTTTGAACTGTCTGAAAACTTCCTACAAATGGCAGTAATCCTAAATGGGTTGCAGAAAACAGGTGAAATCATATGGGAACCCAAACAGGAGATACAGATAATTTATATTTAGTCATTACTGAGCTGCCAGTGAGAATTTTAAGTGACTGCCTGAATCCTGACATGCAATTAAGTTACATATTAAGTGCTGCAAATAATCACACCTCAAACTTTACCTTTCAGTTTCACTGAAAAGTGGATGAAGACTTTTTGCAGGCAGTGCTGCGAATATCCTTTAACTCTTTTGATTTTTATTCTCGTTGCCTGATTCATGGTAACTCCGGTCCACCTTCCTTCCTTCTTTCTTACTATCCACTCTTCTAGTCTACTTTTGATCTACCTTTCTCTTACCGCCTATGTCTCATTTTTTCCCTCTGCACATCATCAGTGTGTCTCTTCCCCTCCTCTCTCTCTTTCTCTGCGGTAGAGGAAGCAGTCGGTCATGCATGGCCGTCTGTGAACGGGCGGTAAAGTAAAAGCCCCAGTGTCGGCATAAAACCAAGCACCGATCCACCGAGCAGCAGAAATCCTATTTGAAAGCTTCCAGTTGCACTGACAGCTCAGTGGAGATGCACTGAAACTCACACACAAAAATATAGAGACATGCAAATATGCTAACAAATCTAGTTGAGCACATGTATATGTTAAATTTTCACGTGTGTAGTGATGCCCCTTGCATTTGGTATCAGCACATGACAGAATAAATATACTGTGTTCTAAGTGTATAAACCATATACAATTTGCTGGATTTCATCTTATCCTATTGGATTCAAACCAGATTCTCCCTCAGGGATCTTCCTCGTTGCAATCTCAGCTTGTCACGGTTCTGCGCAAACAGAGAACAACTGTGTGAAAATATGAACTTGGTGGTGATTAATTTGGCTAATTGCTATCATAGAAGAAAAAAAAGCATTTCCCCAAATGAAATCCATCCTCTCTTCCATCCTTGTGAAAAAGGCACAATAATGTTGAATTATATATATATATTTTTTTTTTAGCAGTCCTCTTATTTTAAACTATATATTAAGTCCTGCACTGTACTTTACAAAGTACTGCTGTTGTTTTTAACAGTTACCCTGCGGATTTTATGGTTTCATCCAATAACAAATGCACATCACATTCAGGGGTAAAAACACATGACAGGAAAGATAATAGACTTCAGTTAACCATTCAATGAAATATAAATTTGTTTGCCAACAATAAAGATAATCTATGTGTGTCTGTGTTACAATCAGACACACACATTCATTTTCTGTGGCACTTTTATGTCTGTATTTGACAGCGTAGCAGTGAGAGACAGGGAATGAGAGTCAAAGACAGGGGCAGTGACATGCAACAAAGAGTCACACCGGCTTGGTTTGAACTTGGGAGGTCTTGTGTGCACGTGGTTTGCACCTTGACCATCTTATCAATAAGACATACCTTCCAAAAACTTAAACTCCTCAGTCCACAGGGCTGTCTGTAAAACAGACCTACTCCACACCTGAATTAACAGGCTTTCCTGCTGTAACAGTTAGCGACAGATCGTCCTCTGCTGCATGCATTAGTGATTCTGGCTTCATTCTTTACACGATTTTGTAGGTCATGTTCTTTTTCACTCCACGCTTTCTGACTACAAGTGGCCCCAGTGGGAATAACACCTCTAACCCTGTCTGTGTAACTGTCCTGCTACTGATTCTGCTCTTTCCAATTAGTCACACAGAGGCAGATTTTCTTTCTTTTTCAGAGTCTCCACTCCACAATTTTTTTTTTAATTTCAGTTTCATCCCCCTCGGCCTCACTCTGAGCTCTCATCCTCTTTTTACTCATGTTTTTCCTCTAACACCTGCTTGTCTCAGTACAGGTACTTAACAGTTTACACACCTTGACATGCAAACACAACTGTTGCCTTGGAAACTAGGCCAACCACAGTGACAGTCATCGTTTCTGGTGAGATGCCAGGTAATGCTGTATGTTTCCGTATGTGAGGCTCTGTGGGCATGTTGGAACATCAAGGCAGAGAAATCTGCTGGGACAGACTGTGATGGCAACAGCATTATCAGGGCCACCAGGGGACACGCACTGTACAGCCAAACACACAAACAAACAGCCATGTGCAGACATGCAAAATCACAAAGTAAGAAACACTCCAACACAATTAGTACACATAAACTAAACCAGGGCTTTTTTTCTGCTTTTGATCTTTTATTTCTGTTTTCACTGAACTTACTCAGATTGTTTATTCATTACTACTCACTGAATTTGTTCTTTCATGGTAATAGAAATGACAGTTTCTAAAAGACAGGTTATTTTCTGTTCTTATTTCTAGGGATTCCTCAGAAGCTGCAAGCCAAAAAAAGAAAAAAGAAATCAAACCTAAACAGCAGGCTGATTTAGCTCCCTTTGCTCTTTACTTTTAGTTCCTCTGTTACATTTCAATTTTAGATATCACATTTCATTTGCACATAAATAATAAAGGATATTGGTTGAAGTAATTGAGAGTTATAGGGCCAGATCATAAAATGGACCTAATGCACATTCTGCCGACAGATTGGGCTTCACTGGCTCACCAAACAGCTGGTTTCCTCAGTACTGCACAAGTTAACCTCCCTGTGGTTGTTGCCAACAGATCAATGATTTCCATTTATTATGTGAAGGAAATCTGTGTGGTAGACTAAGAGCTAGCACAGAACCAGGCCTTCCTCATAACGTTTTATGTGGTTAGCTTATAGCTAACAGCTGGAGAAATGTGATTTCATGCAGTATGGTCAACTGGTGAGGAAACTGTTACCCAGCAGGTGTGGCTTTTAATACACTGAGATGAAAAAAGGGAAAAAGCACGGCCAACAACTTTAAACACACAAAGTCTTTTGACATTGTTGATTTAAGTTGTTTCATCATGGCAGGTTTATTGTTTCCATGTACACCTTACCAGTACTGGGTTAGACCCCCTTTTTGCCTTCAGAACTGCCCTAATTCTTCATGGCATGAAATCAAAAGAAGCTGGAAACATTCCTCAGAAACGCTAGCCCATATTACCGTGAAGCCATTACATATTTGTAGGATGCACATCCATGATGTGAATCTGATCCACCATGTCAGTGAGTTGCAGTGGCTTGTGATCTAGTGACTGACTCTCACATAGGCTGTGGTGTTAAAACTATGCTCAGCTGGCTGCAAAGTGTGCCAGGAAAATAACTCCCACGCAGTGAAACCACCTCCACCAGCCTGAACCCTTGATACAAGGCAGGATGGATATCTGCTTTCATGTTAAAAAAACTCTCTCTCTACCATCCAAATGCTGCAGCAGAAGTCAAGGTTCATCAAACCAGGCAACATTTTTTTCAATCTTCTATTTCCAATTTTGAGTCCACGCAAACTGTAGTCTCGGTTTCCTGTTGTAAGCTGATAGCAGTGGCGATGTGTCTTCTGCTGATGTGGCCCATCTGTCAAGGTTTGCTGTGTGTTCAGAGATGTTCTTTTTCAAACCTCATTTGAAAAAAGCAACTATTTGAGTTGCAATTGCTTTTCAGCTGAAACCAGTCTCCTGACCTCTGGTTCAGACTCCCTTCATTGAATATTTTCTCCTTTTGGACCATTCTCTGTCAACCTTAGAGATGGTCATGAAAATCCCTGTAGATCAGCAGTTACTGAAAAACAGACCAGGCCCTCTGTTAACAACAACCATTCCACATTTACTCACTTTTTTCCCCTGTTCTCATGTTCAGTCTGAACTTCAGCAGATACTCTTCACCATGTTCATGTGCAACAGCACTGAGATGCTACCATGGGATTGGCAGGTCAGATATTTGCGTTTGCAAGCCACTGAATAGGTGTAAAGTGGCAGGTGTGTATGTGTATGTTTCTTTTGCTCTGACAGAGCTCGCCAGTTTTGAATCTTTTGAATCTGCTGCTGGCAGTGCCACCACTCAAAAGACCATGAAAGGGCAAGACCATTTTTCCGTTCCTCTGGTGTCAGATCTCAACCAATCCTGGATTGCGGTCGCCTCACTGTCCATCCTCAAGAGGGATCAAATTTAGCAGAATGATACGAGCGCAACATTTTTAGGTTGTCCTTTATTGTCTGTAAATTAATTTCATTTATTTTTTTCTTTTACAAACACTTCACTCAAACACGTTGTTGCTTTTCTGCAGGGGCATGTTCAGGCTAAACAGATGTTTGCTGTCTGCCAAATGGCATTTTCTGGATATTTAGTGCCAATGAGGGAAAGTGTGAAAAACCATGAAAATACAGCACCTGCTTAAAGTCTTCCCTCTGTTGGCATGGAAAGACATTCTGGGCATACGAAATACATATTTTTCAGGAATAAATGATTTTATTTTAAATGAATTGAAGTATTAGTAGCAAGTAAATTTATGAAAATATTATGTGGCAAGTTCAGTCTTTCATGGTTTTACTGTCTGACAGCATTAAATCCCTCAGTAGAACATGTCATTTTACAGGGTTGTTGGACTTCAGCATTAATGCCTGTTTTTTAACTTTAGAATGGCGTAACATAATGATGTTTTTCATGCAAGCTTGCCACAATACAACCATGATAGTGGTAGCCCCAGTGGAATCTTCCCCTTTGGAAGATATTTGGGGAATTACCATATTTTTTGCATTATAAGACGCACTTAAAATCCTTAAATTTTCTCAAAAATCGGCAGTGCACCTTATAACCTTGTTGTGCTTACTGACCTCGAACCAATTTTATGTGTTACACTGCTCTCAAAAATCTGTCAAAATGTTTTAGTGCGACTTTGGTAAGCGACGAAGCCGCTCCGCTAGATGGAGTGTCGGAGCATTCCCAGCTGACACGGGGACGTTGTGTTAACGTTGGTCCTTGGTTGGATATGGGCTGCAATGTCAGACAATGTTAGATAACTAATTATGTGGTGCTGGCAACTAACCATCATCCAACATTTAGTCAGTGTTGCCTTACTATAATTAGACATCAAGCCAACGTTAGGTTTTTAACATAAACCCAATTTTCAAATCCATATCATAATACAATTATAATCAAATGTTGGGATACAACGTTGTTCCAACGTCACACTAACTTTAGGTGTTTGCTATCGCTGGCAGCGATAAACCAATCAGAGAACAGTACGCAGCATGCTTACCTCCGCCACTTTTTGTAATACCGGTACATACTGTGCTTTGCTTTATGTTTTATCATGCGCCCTATGTATGAAAATAGACCCGTTCATTAATATTGTGCCTTATAATGCGGTGCACCTTATGGTCCACAAAATACAGTAGGTGAACAGTGAGTTCTGTTTTAGTGGTCCTTTGTGGACTGGGCTCTAACCAGTCACTGAGTAAAAACATCACAGACCAACATTACCAGTTGTGTTTATTGGAGCCCAACAGTTCTGAGCTCTGAGCTTTTACAATTGTTTTGTTTCCATTTCTCAGTAGTTGCTTGTATCCAAGTGAGTTCAGTGTTTGCTGTTGTAGTAGTTGTGGTGTCTTGATTATTGTAGGTTAGCTTGCCAACCTGATTGATCATTCACTGCATGTCTATTCCCCAATCTCTCTTAAATGTCCCAAAGTCAAAAGAGGGCCCAAATGATAATTTAAAAAAAAAAAAAAAAAAGTTAGTGGCTGATTGTTGTTAAAGTCAAAAGAAAAGGCGTTATTTATAGTTGGTAGAAAAGGAGAACCAAACTGTCATGTCCCTGGGGCATTTGCTGGAACTGGTGATGTCGGTGTCAGCTGAGGACACAGTTCCAGTTTTCAGAAGGTTTCATTCTGTTCAGTGTCACTTATCAGATTTCCCCCCCTCTGCACCGGTTTGCACTTGTCCACACACTTTTGATCATCCTTCCTGACAGGGACTCAAACACATGCAGAACGGTACTGATGCTGACTCTTATCACACCTGCACACGCCAAAGGAGAGGAATATGTGGGAGATAAAAAGACAAGAGGGGAGAGGGAGGGAGTGAGAGAGAGCACTGGTTGATGAGGAGGAAGAGACTGGCCATAGGCTCTTTTTGAAAGGCTGACTGGGTGCTGTCCCTGGATGATAAGACTGTGGAGGTGATATGAATCATCCACACTCTCATACCTCTGCAAACAGGTCTGTGCTGTCCGCCTGTCCAGCTGGCTTCATGGGTTTCCTTTGGTTTCTTATCAGTTTCTTTCTCTAGAAGATCATACCCATTGGTGCAATGTCCTCAATATCATACTGCCTCATGAGGTTTTTCGAGTCATCAAAGAAATCAATGATAAATAAACAAAACAAATCATACCAGATTTGTCTTATTTTCTACACTTCCCCCCCCCCCCCACTTTTTTCTACCTCCAACTAAACCAAAAACATACCGGCTGGCAGTTGGTGAGATATGCTAGGCCACAGTGGTGTCTGGCTCATGTACAGTTCAAATGAAAGAGACGGCAGACTAAATTCTGATTCACAGTGATACAGTACGCATCCTTCAACCTGTAAGATTCTGGTGGGCTGGTGGAGCCCTGTCCTGTCACAGAGGATAAGACACAGGCTGAAGCAGTGCAGTTTCATCTATCAAAGTTCAGAGAGCCACTGAGAGACAGCCGCTGGTACAGTCGTGGGTGTTTCATTTGTTTCACCATCTGCCACTCTTGGCAGCTTCTGTGAACATCCAAAAATACAGTGCTCTTCATGCTGTGGCTGAGGCGCACCTCTTGAATGTGATGTTCATCAGATCATTCATCAACATCTTTGAAATACATTCAAAAATAATGTGTGATAAAGGTCAGAATCCAACCCCAGCGTTGATTTATTCCTCCTTTAAAGAGATTTCCTTATTACCGAGGAGCTGTTAAACGTTCCCTGACAAAATAAAAACGGTAAAATAATTATTTTAAGACATAAATATGTGTATTGAGAAAAAAATACCTGAGCATGAACGTTAAATTTGGACCCCAAAACAATAACTTGACATCAAGTGCTATTGGAAAGTGCTTGGAACTTTCAGAAATATACGGTGTTGTCACATCTATCTGGTTTTATATCAAGTTATCAGTTATGAACTATTGGTGTAGTTCAGTCGACCCTGCTCAGTAAAGCTAAAGCGAGCTGTGGGTGTGGAATTATAAACTCTCTCAGTACCTTTTCTCACTTCAGCTGTCCCTTGTGTGCCCCCCTTTCCTTGTTGATTTTTCCACTTTAGTCCTCCTCCCTTCTTGCCCTCCTCTTCTTTCTTCCTTTGTTCACTCTCTTTTCCAACTGCCAACCTTTATGAGTCTATCCATTGCAATACCCCACGGTGTTGTTTTTCAATCCAAGATCTGCTATTGATCTAACAGCACAGACTTAGACACATACACACAGTAAGTCTGCCTGTCTTCTGTCTGTCTGTCTATCTATACAGACATGCTTCCTTTGACAGTTCAGGCTGTGTCATTGGATCCCATCATTGGATGAGACTTAAAGTGCTGAGCCAGATTTTAATTGAGAGACGTGCATTATAGTGTGATAGTGGTCAATGCCATAATCACCAGCCAGTGATTAGAGGGTAGTCGGAGTGTTGTGTTTGTCAGGGTGTGTGTAAATAACAGTGAAAATAGCCTGAGGGTTGTGCGTCTATGTGGCAACATCGGCTGAGATGACAGGATGAGATTGATAAAACTGGAAGGCGAATTGAAGCGTGTGTGATAAGTGCACCTGCAGCCTTCAAAGTGAGAGGAGCGTGTCTATTATGGCCTTATGGATCTCTCTCTCTCTCCCTTGCTGAAAGGCCCTTTAGTTATCTTCTTTTTGACTATTAATAATGAGTTTTCAGCCTTTTTCCTGGGTTGGGCTGTTGTGTACAGTGTAATAAAAACTGGAAAATGAAGGAGCTTGAAAAAGGTCTGAATCAACTTTCTGCTGCTGACCCTGTCTAAATGTGCTGAAAGCTGGAGAGAGCATGAACTTGACAAAATTAACATGGTGCCATCTGTACGACTGAAAAAGAAAAATGAAACGATTGATGGTAAAAAAGAAGAAATGAACTGATTTTAAACTTGTAGTGATGGTGTTTATTATTATTATTATTATTATTATTATTATTATTATTACCAGCATACAAAACTAAAGAAATCATTGTATAATTTTTATCGAGTAAAAGTGTAATGACACTGTTATTCTATGCATTCATTTATCAATTTCATTTCATAGACAGTATAATTAAAATCCTGAGCATCCAATCTGTCCAAGTGTTCTCATTCTGTCAGAAACTCAGAAACTCTTTTCATCCTGATGCCATTAGTCTTTTTGTTGGTTCACATGGTTACAGCTAATGTCACTTTAAATGTTAGAAGATAAAGCAGAATGATCTAAGAAAGTGAGGGCCAAGCGTCGAAGCCAATATGCATTTTCAGAGTGAACATTTCCTTTTCGTTGCAATAATCTATAAATATATGTGACAACTGATCTTGAGGAAAAGCATAGGTCTGATAAATGCCATTCATTAGTAAAGGCTCTGCTCTGTTCTCCTGTTCCAGTGAGCCACAACAGTGTGTGGATGAAAATGCACAATAGCAACACCCTGATACTACTAGAAGAAGTTCAGCAATTACTGGCTTCATTATTTAGACTTGCTTTCCTAATAAGACTAATGAAATGTGTATTACAGGTTCAGCAGAGGAAAAAAAGCAGACTCTGCTTGGTTGTTAATATAATAAAAATACACATGGATAGTTAGCAGCGTAAGAGTTTTTCTTTTAATAAATAATCCAGTAGTTTTGGGCAGCAGATAGCAGATTTATTTGTCCTCTAGTGTAGTTCTCATTTGTAATGGCACTTAAGACACAATCAATCAGTGAGCACTCCTTTTCCAGTTTCCCTCTGTTGTTTCTGACATTCAGTAAGACGGTGTAATTGGGTTAAGTTTGTGTAAAATTAATTTGATGCTTGAGTGAACGCTGTTCGATGTGTGTGTTGTGTTGCCAGTGCTCCTGTGCAGGAGGCCAGTTTAAGACCTTGAGAATGAGTACATACTTAAAAGGAGAGAGCATTTTGGCCGGTTTATGTCTCTAGAGGTTTTTGGGGTTGATTTTTATTTTTATTTTTAATTTGTTTGTCAGATTTAAGATTAAATGAAGATTGGCATAGGCTTGTAGTTGGATGGTCAAGGTTATGGTTAGAGACCAGAGAATGCATTATGTCAGTGGCTGTCGTCAAAAGATATGTTGAAGAAGTGTGCGTTTCCATAATTAGCTGCAGATTCTGAGGGCTTCATCATGGGAATACTTCCTGGAACATCCTCTCTCTGTGTGGAATATTGATCAGTACATTAGTAAGCTGCTGTGACTGCGAGCGGCCAGACAAACTGTTCACTCACTCTGTAAGAGTTTGCACTCTGTGACGAGAAGTCAAGACAAGAAAGAGCCAGGTCTGCTAAATGTTGGCCTTTTTCCATACAACTATAGAGCTATTATTTGTTGCCATATTGATTCATTGTGCAAATGTATCATGCTGTTTTATTTACATTCCGACGCCTCTGCTATTTTGCACAGCTGCCTTTTTTTTGTCTTCATTTATTCATTTTCATTTGATTAAATGTGCGACCACAGCTTGCACAATGTCTTAAAATGGCATCAATATTGTGAATATGTGTCTTGCTAAAGATTAGTCTAGCTTAAGGAGCATATAATATCCTGACCTTCCAGAGAAAAATCTGGGTGACATTGTCTGAGTGTCAGGCTGATAGGAGGAAGTTAAACCAAAAACAAAAATTATTTACACTTTAGTGTCATTTATAAGAAATAATTTTATGGGCACTCCCTTTTTCATAGTACTGACTGGCTCCAAGCTTAAATAGAATCTTGAAAAATTATATAAATTGTCAATTAGTGTCGAAGCAGACATAATGTGGATGATGCCTGGGTGTCAAGGGACTTCAAGATAGGCTACATTATTTAGCATTCAGCAGTTCTCCTTATCTTTCCTCGAGCATTTTATAACAATAAAAAATTTATACCTAAATAAATATGCCTTCACCTAAGAAACAGCTGTTTCTCTTTGCCCATTCTCCCGGACGCCATCACTCTGCATTAATCTTGGCACTGTCCTTGCCCTGGATTGCTACAAACACACCTACCATTGTGCGCTCACCCTCCCTCCCCACTTCCCCCACCTCAGGCCTGAAATGCTGCACACAGTGTTTAAAGACAGGTCTATTATTATGTACACGTCCACACATGGAGGTCCATATGGATTCTGCAGGAAGGAGCATGATGTGAGGTTGTGTAATGAACCCAATGTGGGCATTAGTATGTATGTATATGTATAGGGTGTATGAATTTATGTTTGTATTATCAATTCTCATGACAGGGAAAGTGAGCAACTCAGCTCAGACCACAAACGGCTTCTGCTGCTCACGGTGGGCTTCATTTGCTCCACATTACATGTGACATTTCCAGCCACTTTCTGCCAATTATAGCTCATGCTCACTTCCATGTACTTATGGAAGCTGTTACTACACTGGCCTTGTTTTTCTACGCCAGATCTACCTGTGATTCTCAATATTTTGTGAAATTGTGCAGTATATAATCCCAGCCATTATAACGTTTAAGCAGCAGCTGCGATACGCCACCTGTACTCCACCCCCCCCTGTTTTCTGCAGTCAGTGTAGATGGACTCAGGTGTGCTGATGCTCTGACAAGAAATCTGCTTGAATATTATGATTAGCAAATAGTTCATATTTAATATTTCTGTCATGATTGATGGTTTAGTTTCATAAAAGATAAAATGATTTTGCGGATTTGCGGAAGTTGATGTGAATTTCTTGCATTGTCTTTCTGAATCAGATTAACCTTCAGTTGAAGACACAAAGCAACGTCAGAAACACTGATCATCAGCACAAACCCAAGAACGACAATGATATCTTGAGACACCACGGCTCTTTGTCCTCACATCTAATGTGTCTTTTATCTTGATGTTTCCCCACAATAGTCAATTGTGTGTTGTGACCCACAAAGATTATATGGACATTTCCATAAGAAACAAAACAAATATGTATTGTCACATATGATTAAAGATAAAATAATAATTTTGATTTTCTAAAGACTGTGCACCATTCAATATATGCTGGGTGCACTGATCACTCGCGTCTTAAAATATGCCACAAAAACTTGATTTTGTGCTCGAAAGGAGCCTTAAATGAAAGGAAACACCACTGAAGGTGTTCTGCAGGTGTTGGGCTCCTTTAAATCGACCGAGGTGCCCTTGACTGAGGCATACATCATCTCAACGCTCCAGTGGAGCCACCAGCAGGACACAGCTCTGCTTTGGTGCACTGGACACTAGCTAGGCCATATGTGACTGTGCAGCTGTGTGATGAAGAAACACTGCATGCATGTTCACCAGCTGTTTCCCCCATCTACAGCTCAGCACAAAGACAACGTACGAATGTTATTGAGCTGTAGTTTGCTGTGTTTTTTCTGTGGGGGGTTAAATGTGAAGGTGAAATGTCTGCCGATGTGACTGCAGGTGATGTTGTAAATCACACCCTGAGTTTTCTCCCTGAAACGGCGTTAACACCTGTTCAAGTGCTCACAGTGTTTGGAGATGTGTGGTGTGACTATTTCATGTTGATAGCTGGATGTTGTGTGTGCATTTGTGCATTTGTGTCCGTGTTTGAGTGTAACTGGGTTTATATCCATGTCATCCTTTGCATGCAACATCCAAATTCTGTTGTCAAAGCCCAAAATGTCAGACTTTCTTTTTTTTTATTTTCCTCATAAAAGAACCACCACTTATCTGTTGCGGGGGTGCAAGAGCCAATCACAGCTTACACTGGGTACACCCTGGACAGGTCACCAGTCCATCAGAGGGCCAACACACACAGACCAACAACCACTCACACTCACACTGAGACCTATAAACGGGTTAGAGTCACCAGTTAACCCAAACATGATGTCTTTGGACGGTGGGAGGAAACCCACGCAGGCATGGGGAGAACATACAAACTCCACACAGAAAGGCCTTCTTATTGTGCAACGTCTAACCACTACGCTGCCCATCTTGGAATATGTTGTTTGTTTGTTTAGTGTAATTTTTCTTGCTATATGTTTTGACTTGTCTTGCTAGAAGACACTTCCAGATGGGTTTCATATAAAAGTAATTAAAGTAGAAGTTGCAGTTATTACCAGCTGTAATTTCTAAATTTCCTTACCCACGTTTCAACATTTGTTCAGCTCTTTAACAACTGTGAACCTACTGAAATGAATCCATGTGATTGTTGCTCTTAACACTCCACTGACACAGTTTGGCCCCTTGAATAGACAGAGATGACCCCAGGTTAATAATAGTTAGAAGAAAAGCTCAGGTCTCTGTGTGTATTAGTTTGTGTGTGTCTGTGTGAATGTTTAAGTGGGTGAACCAGTACAGTAAAGGTAGACAAACAGAGATATAAGAGAGACAAACAGCAGAAGGCACAAATGACAGTAATCCTGGTTCTAGGGTTTCTTTAAAAGTGAAACCAGTAATGCTCATTTCTGTTTCTACTTCTGTGGCGGTGATGGTGGTGGCTCTGCCTCATAAACTTATCACAAATGAATTATGAAATCCAAAACAACCAAGCAGTTTAACCTTTCAAGACGAAAACAAATATTGTTGTAGTGTAATTGGACACTTTTGGGAAAACAGTGAACACAAAATTATCAGGCACATATTTTGACATCACATATTTTACTTCATTTTGTAAGCATTAACAAAATACATTTCCCTGAAAAAATGCAGCAATTGCTCTGTGACTTTATTATTCAATTAAACATCATCATCATCAATGAATGATTTAGGTAATCTGATATTGATATTTTTGGATGTATTGGTGTTCCTCCCCATGCAACATGATTTGTTTGCATTCTTTGTGTTTAGAAAGAAGGGGTCAATGGTTTCCAGAGCACAAAATGACGATTGACTGCAATTCCCACAAAAACAGTATTATGCTGCAAACACCCACATAACACAATTATAACAGAGCTTATAAAGTGTGGAAATATTATCATAGATAAAGTATTTCTCTATCGGTAAAGTCAAAAAAGTAAACCATGACTTGTTGCTAAATATTACTAATAATGCAGGAGTCCGCTTTAGTGTCCACATGATGAATTTGTGGGAGTACAAAATCAACATTTGAGAAATTTGACATTGTTTCTAGATGCAACATGTCATCAACACATTTAGAGATGAATTGAGGTAGGATTTTTTTGATGACTTGCCACTGTGTAGCTGTCTTCCATAATTTCACACCGTCCACCGGTCTGCAGCTTCACCTTCCCAAACCCAGACTTATAAGAAACCGGCTTTTGAATTGCTGTCCACTATGCATGAACGGGCAAGTTGTTGTGTCAGATTTTGTAACAACTGTCTTGAACCAACAGTTTGTGTTGGTTTCAGAAAGCACTGACAAAAATTCCAGTTGGTATTTTACCTCAATACTTAGCTTGATAGATTTAACAGATTTTAGCTTAATAGATTCTTTGATACATTAGCACAGTGGTTCCCAAATGTTTTCAGCTGGGCCTCCTTTGGTTGATGAGAAAGCTTTCGCACCCCACCCCCGATACACAGACAAATATTTAGTTTTTCAAATCCTTTGCAGTTTATTTTACACATTGTAATTAATACAAACTGCAAATATAAAAAAAACCAAACAAATAAATGTAATTTGCACTTGAACTACAACCTCTTTTGGAATAAAAAATAAACAATAAGATGACACATCAATCATTATTTTCAGTTCAATCATTATATTCAAATTTGTTTTTTTTTTTGTTTTTTTTTACTATGTAACAGTATTCATTATTGCTGTGCATGTGTGTTATTGCCATGCATCAGCAAATTCACCTCATTGAGTTTCAGAAATACGTCACTGAGGTATGCAAGCTTTAAGGAAAGGAGATGACAAAGTGGGAGAGACACAGCGCAAAGCCAATAGAAAAATATGGTTATTTGAATAAAGCTAACTAAACTAAAGAAACGCAGGTATGAGGTGTGTAAGTCAGTGGCATCAGTCATGTACATGTAGGTGCACTGACCATGTAAGGTGTGGTGTTGTGGAGTGAAAATAAATGAAAAGCCAAAGAAATCAAAGGTGCGGGCGCTGGCAAGGAGGAAGAGAGCCCTTTGGCATCCGGTGGGCCAGGTGCTCCGGATCAGGTTGATGGGCTCAGCTGATCACCTCGGAAAAAACACACAGTTGCGTCACTATCAAGCAAAGGGAAAACCCATAGCACCCTAAGCAGTCTGGGCAGGGCCGTCACTCACACGAGAGCCAGAGTAATGGGGATGGATGGCAGTGGAGGGGCGAGTCAGTTTTTTCCATAGTAATGTGACTACGATTTGTCAAAGTCTCAACTAGCTTGCTGGGAAACACTAAAGTGATGAAGTCAACCTTCAGTGACCACACAGCTGTTAGTAGCAGAGTCCAGGTGAAGGGACCCTGATTTTAGCCACAGTGAAGCAGAAGTGGATTTTACGTGCTGCTGTTGACTAAGCTTGATGGGATGAGAGCTGAAGAGCAGTCTGGATTAAAAAACTGCTGACTCCTTTCCCCCCACTATTCGCTTGCGTTCCATCCTCTCCTCTCTATGCTCACTTTCATCAAGTTTCTGATGCCTGTTATAAAAACAATATAAGAGAGATAGACAGGGACTCATTAAAATCATATCTCTTCTCTTACCCTCAGTCTACCTGCCCTCCTCTCCCTCTTGTCATCTTCATCAGACGTAATTATGACAGCACAACATGGGAGGAGCCTGCACAGTGAAAATTATACTTTCAAATCTTGTTCCAATTCAGCCATTCAGGGAACGTGACCTACATTTTAAACTTGATCAGAGGAAGTACAGGAAAAATTAGGTAAAGATGGAAAACATGAAAGATAGAAAGAAGAGAAGTAGAAAAAGAGGGAGATGATAAGCGAGGAGAAGACGGAGAGCTACAAAGAGAATATGTTAAAGAGGAAAGCCGGATGTCAGGCTGTACAAGTGACTGTAGCAGCTGAGTTAACAGAACATGGGATCAGTAATGCTGTCAAGCTAGAAAATGCCAGACAGCAAGGCAGTCTGGAAAAGCACAGTGGGAGGAACTGCTTAGTTAGGGTACGTGACTGATGTATGCGTTTATCCCCCCGTGCTTTCCACATCTTCACCAACCAACCCCATCCTGTAGCACCTTGCAAAAAAAAAAAAAAAAAAAAGGAGAGGGAGGAGGGTTTAGTGCCAAGCGGGCGGGGTGATACAGTTCATTTGCGCCATGCATTGTGGGAAGGAAAGAGGATGGGAGGAAACGGTTGAAACGTGCAGAGATTTACTAGCTTAGCTCTGGCTGCAGAGGAGCTAAAATAGCACTATTTATGGCAGCTGGGTGGCAGGGGAGGATGCACGGCTGCAGGAGGACAGGCAGGACGAGAGCTGGTTAACACGGCTCAGAGGGAAGCTGTGCGTGGTTTGCAGTCGGCAGAAATTAGAGAGCCAAGCAAGGTCCGGACACAAGGGAGTATCAGCTCACATCTGTACGAAGAAGAGGAGGAAAGAGGAAGACAGGAGTGGCAGAGGAGGGGTGATGCTTTAGTTTTATTTTTAGATGCTGAAGGGTGGTCTGCAATCCATTTCATTTCACTCGTCTCGTCTCTCGTGATATCTGTTTGTGTCTTAGCTTGTGCCTGCGCTTGAATACTGTGTGCGCTTGTATGGAAATATATATAAATACATACATATGGGTGCGTGTCTGTGAGCAGTATAATGCTTTTCACTCAGGGCATGGTTTTGGCTCTGCAATCATTCAGTGCTGCAGTCAATTTGTGGTTCATTTTACCCTCTCTATATTTCTGGGTGATTGCAACTATTCTCTCTGCACTTCTGTTTTCCCCGACAAGAGAGATGGACCATACTCTGTGCGTATCCATCCAAATGCACTGTCAGTAAGCTGCAGCTTTCGAGTTGGATTAATAAATGCAGAGTTCATGTGGTTTGCATGATAAAAGGCGCTGGTGCATGCTCTGAGTCAGCAGGGATGTTTAAACTAATCAATAGCATTTAGCTTCAAAAAAGGGAAATTGAATGACTTATGTTTTATATCAGTACTGCCCTCTGAACAGAAATCTTTCTTTTCTTCCTTTGCTTCATTTCAGACCTTGCTTCTGATGCTCATTTTACCTCATGACTTTCATCACTAAAGAAATTTAAAATGATAATAAGTCCTTCAGCCTCGTTTACACATGTTGTGGTGGCCATCACTGTTCAAACCAGCCCAGCCTGATTTAAACTCCAGTGGAGACAGCTTATATGTGTTTGGATGCGGTTTGGGAAATTAAAAGTGGGAAACGCTTGTGGCTTTTTAGAGGTTAGAATAACATCAAACCTGTCTTTTTTCCATCTGCAGGTCCAGGAGTGGTTGTGTCTGAATTGTCAGATGCAGAGGGCTCTTGGCATTGATATGACCACACCTCGCTCTAAGAGCCAACAGCAGATTCACTCTCCGTCCCACCAAGCCAAACCCATCGTCCAGCCTCAGCAGCCCGCACCTCAGCCAAAACAGCCGGCAGCAGCAGTGCAACCCAAACCTTTGGCACAGAGTCAGTCCACCCAGAGACAGCAGCAGCAGCAGCAGCCCCAGTCTCAGCCCTATGGCCAGACGCAGCCCTATTCCCAGTCCCAGCCGTACTCCCAGTCCCAGCAGTATCCCCACTCTCAGTCCCACACCTACCCTCCGTCCCAGCCAGGGCCGCAGACTCAACCTCACGCCTCCCCAGGAATACAGAGACATCCAGGTCCTGGTGGTCCCCAGACTCAGTCAGGGCCAACTCAGCAGGGCATGAGGTCCGACCCGTACTCTCAGAGAGGTCCTGGAGCTCCAGGAGCTGTTGGAGGTCCTGCAGGAGGCCCCGGCCAGCCTACTGGTCCACGGATTCCCCCTGGTGCCGTGCCCCTCCCTGGCTTGACAAAAGCGCCATCCCAGCCCGATTTAGGTCGTGGCTCTCCAATGCACCAGTCAATGGCTCGACACCATGACCAGACCAGAAGCGCTGGCTCTTCTCCTGCCCACAGACCTCCGAGTCAGGCCCCTCCTCCTGCCCAGGATGGTCTGACTAAACTGTTTGGCTTTGGAGCATCGCTGCTCAATCAGGCTAGCACCTTGATCAGTGTTGACCCTTTGCCTACTGCCTCCACCCAGCCAAGCCCTGCTCGAGGGAAGGTGGTGTTCAGCAATGCAACTACTGAAAACAGGCAACAACAACAACAACAACAGGGGGCTGCTGGCGGAAAATCATTTGGGATGGGGGGCCCACATGTTCCAACTCAAATGGGTGGCCCTCATGCACCGAGCCAAATGGGAGGCCCTTATCCACCGAGCCAAATGGGTGGGCCTCATGCACCAACCCAGAAGCAGCAGCAGCAGTCCATGCCCCATCAACAAGGCATGCCGCAACAGCAGTCACCTGCGCATCATCAAAAAGGGCAGCAAGGACAACAACAAACACCTGCTCATCTGCAGAAAGCGCCGCAGAAGCAGGAGCCTGTGGCCCCTGTACCACCTCCAGAGCCTGTGAAGCCGAAAGTGAAATGTCCTCTTTGCAAAACGGAGCTGAACATCGGCAGCGCTGATGCTCCCAACTATAACACATGTACGCAGTGTCACAGCCAAGTGTGTAACCTGTGCGGCTTCAACCCCACGCCACATCTGGTTGAGGTAAGGGCAATGTTACACATGTATACAGCCTGAACAGACATGTTTTCCTCTGGTAATTTATTTCAGAAAGACAGTACTAAAGCACACAGGCTCACATAGATACTTATGATCAGCTCCACCCAGACAGTTGATACCATTCCAGCGCAAATTGAAAATACTATTCATTCCACCGTCAGACCTCTTCCTCTACACTGTGTTGATGCAGTTTTTTCATTTCAGAGTTTCTTTTAGAGTCTCAGTTTTTATTTCTGCAAAAACTCTAATTCCTTTTGTGTTCTGTTCATTCTCTCTATTTGCTTTTTTCTCCACACTTTCTTGACACTGAATCCAGCAGCCCTTCTTTCACTCTTTGCTGCACCACTCCCCACTTTCTTGGTTTATGTAATACAATGTTTAGTCACCAACTGTTGGTGCTAGTCTCAGTTCACGAGACCACAATCTTCTCCTGTAGTTCCACGATGAACCACAGTTTTAGTTGCTTTAAACTGTCAAGACCTCGACCATTGAGGTTAAACAGAAAAACGCTCACATGTCATATGGATTGCTTTGGAAAGCAGTGCACCTGCATTTGTGTTTTACATTATACATAATCTTTAGCCTCCTTCCATTCATTTAATTACATTTTACAGTGCATTAATGCATTCAATATAATATTCGTCTAATTGAATAATACTGATCTTACTTGAACTTTTACTGATCACAATCTTTAAATTCCTCGTCTTTTATTTATCTTATCCTCGTTTATCCACTGATTTTTTTTTTTTTTTTAAATAAGGTAAAATAGCACATTTGAGACATTACATTTGAGTAAGTTTCTGACAAACAGCAGCCAGTATTTTGTCAAGTTTTCTTCTGTTTATGGGGAAAAGCTATACCACTGACTCACCTTTCTTCTGCCATCCCCACATGGTCTGTATTTTAGACCCAATTTCACAAAAGATTATGAATCCAGTTATTTGAGCACAGTTTCAAAAGAAACATAGACACTTGGTAGTGCCCAACTCTTTTAAGTCCTGTTCCATTCAGAAATAGGCTGCGAAGATGCAAAGAATCTCCTCAGTACATACCAATTTGTGGCAAGACTGCACCCATCCACAAGTCACTCAAAACGACATACTCTCAGTTATCTGAGTTTACCAGTTTACCACCTGTGCAAATATGAATTGTCCTGTACCAGGCTTTAAACATCTGCTGCTGCAGTTCATTTTGGCACAAAGACTAACAGGATTTACTGCCTCAGTAGGTCGCACCCAATGAGTTGCATCCAATAATTCCGAAAAAGATCCCAGTCCCACTACGAAAGTCTGAATACTGCCTGATGGCGCTGCATCTTCTGATCTTCTCAGTGGTCCATAGATCCACAGGGAATGAGTCTCATTAGCATTCTCATTAGCTCCCAACTTGTCTTCTACAGCTAAAAATGAGGTTGATGTTATTGGGTTTCAGTAGTAAGTCTCTACAACTGTGTTGATTTCTCTGTGGCATTTGGGGCGAACTTTCATGGTGTAGGCGGGAGCTTGATGATTTGGAGATTTTAATTCAGTGCCAAAGTAACTGAATAGTCGTTTGTTTTGTTTTATTTTGTTTTATAATATTTGCAGTAGTTTTTAGTTGTCCTGTTTTGGCTTCATTTTTTAGCTCTGGAGGTGGTAGTAACTTTGTACTTACCCATTAGTGGTATTGACACAAGGAGTTTAGCTGTTTTCACTGCAGCCTAGTTTATATTTCTTGAAGCAAATGTTAATATACAAACGGTCCATTTAATCTGGGCCTAAGTGGGATGGCGGTTTTTAGGGAAGAGGCAAAAAACAAAGACATCTCTCTCTCTTTCTTCCCTCCAAAGTGATCCAACTTAATCTGTCACCTCCCCTTTATCGATCCAGACCCAGGATTAGAGTTGAAGAAGGAACAAGAGAGACGGCAGTGGAAAGGGGAAGGAGGGAATTTGAAAATATGTTGGTGTATGTAGGAAAAAAATTAGGGACACATTTAAGGAAGAAAGAAAGGATATTTGAGGAGTAAGAGAGGGGAGGATGTCACGAAAGATATATAGAAATGTACAAGGAAAGGAAGCAGTCATTAGGAAATTAAAAAGCAGGGAAGTACGGAAAAGAAGAGCAGGGGAGGGAATAAAGTGATGAAAGAAGGGACTGAAAGAGGCAAGGATGCGTGTAAGTCAGTCAGTCAGTGAAGCAGATTGAGAATGGCTCATGTTGTATTTACTTTGAGGCAGCATGATGCCTTCAGGGTCTCTGGGGAGTGTGGTTGTTCATAGAACTGCACTGTAGTGTAGTGTCACTACCACAAGACCTAGAGATAATATACAGGGTTATATATAACTACTGCTGCTGTGTAAAGGCCAGTGATGAACACTTTGTACACACACGCACACACAAAATGTTATTTAGACCGTGACAAATCAAAAACATAAAAACTGTCACACACATGTGCATCAAAAGATGACATATTGTGTAGAATGAAATGTTTGTGTGTGAAGTGGGTTAAAGCCTCCAGTTTCTAGAGGTGAATGAAAATGAAAGAGGACATAAACAAAGAGGAGAGGAGTGAAAAACAATGTCAGGAGAATCAATATAATAAATTATATGACCACCTTTCTGATGTGGCATTTTTAATGCAACTAACTTGAGACTTTGTCAGACCAGAGAAAAAAAATTATTAGAAATGAAAAACATGGAGGCCAGTGATGATGATAGACAATGACAAAGAATGAATCAGTAAAGGCTTCTTGAAAAAGAAAGAGGGAATGCAGAGAGAGAAAAGGTTTTAGAAGTGATAAAAAGCAGCTCAATTAAATTAAGACGAACGGCAAGATGTGGACAGAAAGACCGAGATGATAAAAAAGACAAATTTACACATAGATGCAGTGGCCAAGGAACAGATGGAGAGGGAGCTGGAGAGAGGCTGAGGAGAAACCAGACATGTAGAGCTGAATCACGTGCAGCCTCGAGTCCAGAGGGAAGACAGGGTAACACACACACACACACACAAAAGACAGTAAGTAGAACAGTAGGGAAAAGTAGGGAAAAATTGAGTGAAGCAAAGAGGGAAAAGAAACAATGAGATCACTTTGGTTTTTGCAGACTTGAATGTTATGAGCCCTAGTGCTAGACGTATTTATTTGAATTTTAAAGGCTTTGAGACCAGTTCCAGTAAAAATATTTGTATAATCAGGCCTCATTCCTCATTTCCTACATTTTTAGCCAATATGGCGAATGGCAAAGTTTCAGTCGGCTCTACTGAAACGTGATGCTGATTATGAAGAGAACATCAGGTATGTGGTGACCTTCCTTGATTTCTTCTTCATGTTGCAAATCAGGATGAGAAGATTTTTTATTACACCACAGACCAGATTCCTAAAAAAACACACAAAAGCAGAAATATCCACAGGCATTCTTTTCATCAGAATCAAGTACGAAAGGTATGATTCTCAATCATTGACAGTTTGCCCAATCTTTACTTCCACTCCAATAATTCGCCATAACTGGATGAAGATACTCCCTAATCCTTCATTTAGCATTGAAAATCACTGCCTATGTCACAGTGTGTTATCACACACAGCTGAGAAAAGAACAAGAAACGGCCGCAACTCTCCTCCTTCACTCTGAATGTCTTCATTAGCTACAGAGAGATTGAAACTGCGATCAGACACAAAACAGTTACTGTCATGTATCATCTATACAACTCGGTTTAGTCCTCTTGTCCTCTTGTCAGTGGATGAACGTGACCACTCTGAGTACTTCTCTTCACTGTGCATCATGATAGACACTGTCGATACAATCTATTGTATTCACTGAAAAATGCATGTGTCTGATGAGGCAGGGCACAGGGGGTTTAGTTCAGGAAAGACAGGACACACTGTGATAAAGAGGCAAGGAGGATAAGACCTGCTTGATGTATCAATAATTCAGCAAAGTTGTTTTTAAAATATAAATAGCGGGAGAGATTAAATATGTAAACGGGGAGACAGTGTCTGCTGGAGCGGAGTCACGTGGCATCGGACTAACTTGTTTCCTATGTCTTTCAGTTAGCTTCTTCTTTTTATCAACTTCTTTATTCCGCCTTTTCTTCCTTCCTTCTGCCCGACAAACTCAGATTGTGTTTAAATAAGTCAATGGAGCTATTGACGCAGCGTGAGAAGCTGAAGTGTGCGTTTTTGAAAAAAAATTGTCCATATGTATACATTTCATGTAAATGTCTGAGCAGAGAATTCAACATGAAGCCATTAAAGAGAATAATTCAGTGTGTGGTGATGAAAACAACCTCCAGATGAAGCTCTGAATGATGACACACCATGACACATGCACACGCGCACACACACTCAGACACATACAGCAAACGCACAGTCACATGCAGAAGCAGGTGTTGGTGAATGAGTGAATGAGGCCATTTCTCTGTCCAGTTTGTCATTCAGACTTTCACAGCTGTCATCACTTCTGTCGCAACCATTACGCAGATTACTGTGGCCACCAGTCCACCTGGATATTTGTGCACGTTTGAGTGGCTTGTTTGTATTCGTCTGCTCATCTCAAGGCAACTAATTTGGAATTGTGACATTTCATCTGTGTAGGTTTGTTTACGCACATGTGTGTTTGTGTGTACAGGGAAATGATTGAAATAGAAAGTATCTAGTGTGTCCAGCTTTGTTTGTGCAGGAAGCCTGTTGGTGTGTGACGGTTGTGTGAAAGTACACAAGAAGGGCAACCACATGATTTGGTTCAGCAGTTAACATTGCAGTCTTACTATTGTTATTATTACTCTAATTAAAGTTACTCTATATTTTTATGAACCTCGCTGACTGCTGCTGTAGCAACCATTTTATTGAAATATCTATCTCGGGCTCACAGCACTTGGCCTCAGGCAAACAGCACAATGGCCAAATAGTTAACACATGATTTAATGAGCTTTTCTCTATGCTTTTAATTATGTGTGTACATGTTTGAGGAATTTCTATTGAGCTTACTGGTGGTCATAAAGGTTGCCGTCAGCACCGTGGGGGTCGTTAGGGCTAATGGGGCTGAGCTCGTTTTTGTTTATTTTATATAACACGTCCGTCATCAGCTTCGTCTTTTCTTCCCCTGCTCCTTTTACCTTTGTCCGTTCTCTAATTTTGCCCACTCAACTTCACTCATTTGTCCCGCTTTCTGTTCCACGGGGAAAATTAAATCAGAAAATAACAATGTGTAAATTGAGGCGCAGCAGGCAGACACTAAGATCAGCAGAGGTAATGGAGTGAGGAGACAGCCACAGCAAGACTTTCATTTAAAAAAAAAAAACTGAAGCTACACAATGTCCCATAAAGTGTGTGTCAATGCCAGATAAACAAACACCACAAGGTAACATCTACAGCTGTGATGACAATTTGTGATTGAGAGATAGATGGTCAGAGAACAAATCCTCTCACTCTGATGCACTACTTATACATGGCTGGATATAACACACACACACACACACACCCAAATCGCTTGCATTGTGTACACACACAATGTAAGTGATATAGGAGGTGGCCCACATATGAACACAGCCACACTAGCCCGATTATATACATTATGTTCACACATGTAAAGTACAATGCTTGCTAGAAGACGGTAATTAATGGTTATAATTACACACCCCTGCACACATGTATGTAAAAGCTCATAAACGCACAACTGTGGGTTGGTAGTCGACTGGACTATTGTGGCTGTTTAGAAAAGCTCTTCTATTCTCCATCTTTGTCATGCCGTATAACTGTGTTAACAGCTGTCTTCAATATGATTTGCAGGTGCATATTTGTCAATCTTCCCAGAGGTGTGAGGGTGAGTGTGTTTGGCCTCATCTGCAGAAGTGACCAAACCACCCATCAATGGGATGGCTCCCTTTTACTAAACTTTTTTGCCTGGAAAAGGGTCCAAGTGTCTGAGAAGAAAGCCTGGCCTTGAAGAACCCACATTAGTCCAAATCTGACAAAAAGCATTAAAAGCACTAAACAAGACTTTGAGCAGTGTATCAGGAGAGAGGAGTTAACAGAAGGTGATAAGGACTGGGTGAGTCATATGCCTGTATTTAGAAAGAAGTCAGAACAAAAATAGAGGATGAGAACAGCAGCCAGTACGACAGGGCCCCTAATGGACGGACGTTTCAGTGCTGCACTTCACGACATCTCCCTCCAATTAATAATACAACGTCTCGCCGTCTTCTCCTCTCATGTCCTCCCTCTCTCTCCATCCTCTTCTCCTCACTGCTTGTCCACCTGCTACTTCTTCAACAGCTCCTTTCATTTCATCATCTTTCTCATCCTCTCTCTCCTACCCAGATTTTTCCCACTGGGATTCAGATTTCTGATCACGGTCCTGCTCTGAGTGTAAATATATCCTCCATATAGTCTTCCTTATTACATCCGTACTTCTGTATAGTATTTCTATGTCTCTTTCTCATGAATCATCCTCCTTGATCTCTAAGCTAAGACACTAAACCTTCAGCCTGTCCTCCATTTACTCCTTGCCTTGCTCTTTCTCTCTGAGCTCTTGACTTATTCAGCAACTCCACTAACTTTTTTTTTTTTTAAGAATTCATACAATATGCATTTAGAAACCTGCAAGGCAAGGAACTTCTGCTTGTGTTGGTTTTTTTCTCCGCCAGTTGCTTATCACATGAGTCACTGAAGTAATGACACAGTCAGGAAAAAGTAGCCATCTGCTTGTTTGGATTTAGCTGTAATCCCTCCAAACTTAAGTGGATAGTTGGTTTCTGAAGTGCTCTGAACTTGTAAAGGTGGTAATTTAGAATATTCATATTCAGTGTTTTCTCCTTCCTTTGTTTCGAAGATGGAATTCATTTTCACAAACAGAGATGATTGTTTTGTCTCAGGAAACAGAGCTAGACCTTAGCCCTCTATGACACATTAACGCTGTCTACTCTCTTTATGCAGTGTATAATCACGACCCCCTCAGTCATTGGAAAAGCAGTCCCATACAGAATAAGATTTATAAGTTATGTTGTGTTATGCTGTGTTAAAAAACTGAAGTAAATTGAGGGCAAATGTTGAGCCCCTCTTAAGGTTTGAATATGTGTAAGCATGCATATTTTTGTGCAGTAGGCTTGAGAGCATCATTGCTTATTCCTGAAAAGTAAAACTCCAACACCAGAGAACAAAAACAAAATAATAAGAGCTCTTACTAGTTTAGCAAGTTTAGCAAGAAGGTTCACTGTTAGATTTTTGAGTTTTAAAACACACTTCTGTGCTTATTTGTTCTTCTGTGAAATCATTTCTTTCAAGTAAAGTTTCATTACCCTTGAATGGCTAATTTCTTGTGTTGATTTAGACTTTTTAGTAAGCTAACAGATTTCCAACTGAAACCCTGACACGACGCCAATCTATCCGGCCCCTGAGAGAGATTCAGCTGATTCAGCATGATGCCCAGATCAGGAGCAACTTTAATATTTGAATGTATCTGACTTTTTGTCTGGTATTTTATTAATGAAGACTTTCTTGCTCATGTATCTCTGTCCTGAATATATCAAGTTCATTAAGTATCACAAATTCACTTTGACTTTCACTTTTTTGACTCCCTTCTTTAAAACCGTGTGTCAGCTACAGCCCGTTATTGGCTTTAATGTGGTGGCTGATGTCTGAGGTGTACATCCTTTTCTGCCCTCCCATATATCCCATGCTCATGTCAAACTATTTTAATCATCAGTGCTTTTTGGCTTCTTCTTTTTTTTCTTCATCTTCTTCAAGAGTGACGTCTGAGCCCAGTCTCGTGTGCTAACTTGACTTCACAGTTGGTTCTTTAAATACCCACAAATGTCGTGTACTTGGGCCACAAGCTTGGTTTTTTCACATGGTTCAGTCAAGTGTAGTGTAATTTTAAGATGTCTATCTGAATGTGACACCTTTCTCGTCCCTGTCTTCCTCTTTTGACTTCTCATCTCTTTTAATTCATGCATTTTTTCTCTTCACCTTGTCCATCCCCAATGTTTTTTGTGTCATCCCTCTTCCTTTCTCTCGTGCGGTTTATACTCCCTTTAAATCCTTATTTATCACCTCAATCCCTTCGCTGCTCCACTGGTCCCACTCGTGCCTTCCTGTTCTTCTCCCCTATCCACTTGATCTACCTCCACTCCACTCTCTTTTACAAGAGTTAAAGCTAAAGGTAAACAAATATAACCTTTTGGAATAATTCTACTGAAACTAGAACAGTTTCATTTTGGCGCCAACAGAGTACGGTCTCAAGATTTGAAATATTTTTTTGTATTATGGTAAACGTTTGGTAAAACCTGGTTTTTCTGACAAGATAAAGGCTTCAATCTTTTCCGAATTTCTTTACTTCAAATTGCTTTGTTAAACACTCAGATCACGACTTTCCTGGAAATCAATGACCTAAATAACAGAACAGTTTGAAAAGTAAATTCACCAACATCTGTGTGTAGAGGAAAATGAAAAAGAATTGGAAATGAAAATAAAAACTTAAAAGGGTTGGTGAAGAGTGTTGTTACCTTGGTGTCGCAGCAGAATCTGAGACAGACTTTGTCAGACTTACATATACATGCTCCTGTCCATAGAAACACAGCAGTGCAGGCGTGGAGGATGTGAAGGAGGACACTCAGTTCACTCCCTCTTCATAGCCACAGTGGAGCAGCTGGGGGGCGTTTGCAAGGAAACATCCTGTTCCAAAATGTTTCTTGCTAAATTTTTCAGGAGTGCAGGTGAGGACGTCCTCTGTAAATGGTGCCTGGTAGGCACTAAAAGTCTGAGACCAGTTTCCCATGCACTTAAATGGAAAAGGGTTTTTGGACTTTTCAATGTATTTACCAAGTAGAAAATTTCAGCATCAGGTTGTGTTTCTATTTCTGGTTGGAGGTGTGAAAATTTCATCATGGCTTCACCATCTAAACTGCAGCTCAGTCAACCAGCAGCTTATGTTCACTCAAAAAAAAAAAAAAAAGTAATAGTAATTATAAACACACACATGCATTTCCACGCGCATGCATGTTTTACCCCCGGTGTTATTTTCAAGTAAAAGCTGCCGAAGCAGAAGGGCCCACCTGGGGGCCATCAACTGGCGCCTCCCTCAAAGAGCATCAAAAATCACAAACGGGCACGCTAAAGCACTGTTTACAGAGGTGGCATTTGGGAGCAAAAAAAAGGCCTCAAATACAAGTAGTTTAAGATCTCTTAAGGGCAGCAGTGTGTGTATGTGATAAATGTTTGACATAAAGGCCCGATGTGAAGAGGAGCAGACGGAGACAGTTCAATTTGCTCATCTGTACTATGGAAACTGCAGCTCTCGAGGGAGGAAAGAAGATAGGTGTGTGCTGGGCTGTGAGTTTTTCTGTGCAGTGCCTTTAAGTTTTGTATTTTCTCTGCCCTACTTTCTCTGCTCTCTCCACCATGCTGCCTCTAAATGGGTCAGCAAGGAGAGCTGTTCCCTCCCCTGGGCTACTCACTGATTAACAGCACCCGTGTACGTAAGAGACTTCCACAGAATCACAGCGTGTGATTTTTGAACAAGTTACAAGCCAAAGGTGGGATAAGGTAGGAGATGATGGAGCTGAGAAACTGGGAATTC
Organism: Echeneis naucrates; assembly: GCF_900963305.1. Taxonomy (NCBI): domain Eukaryota; kingdom Metazoa; phylum Chordata; class Actinopteri; order Carangiformes; family Echeneidae; genus Echeneis; species Echeneis naucrates. The sequence continues at coordinate 7,946,424 of NC_042517.1, read as the reverse complement.
CCCCACCAGGCCCAAATGAGTGAAAGAACATAAAGCTGAAGCAACGAAAACCTCCAGGTGTCCAGCCTAGATGGGTACTTAGAGAAGGATTGCATTTACTCCTGTGAGCGACAGAACTGGTGGGAGAAAAGGCCTGACAATGTACACGTTCCTCACACCTTGCTTGGCACATGGGAGCTCAGACATGTTGAAGACACAGCCTTCCAACCTAACCCTCTTTCCCCAAAACTTCAAATTCACTCTCTCTCACTCATTTTCTCCCGCCGGGAACCAAACGCACAACCTTCTTGCTGTGAGGCAACAATGCTAATCACTAAGCCACCATGCTACCCGACTTCAAATTAACTGTCATTGAAAATATCACTGAAAGCTGTCACTCTTGTTAGCAATGCAGTATCCCTGAACTGAAAAGTTAATGGACATTTGGTGGTTCAGATCTATTGTGCTGGATTCAGGTTTGCACTTATTTATCTTTAAGTTCCGTTAGTAGATTTGTCTAATAATAGATAATATATAGACGAACTAAAATAAATACAGGCAGGATGATTTAATACATCTGGGGATGAGTTGACAAATTAATTTTGAGATTCAAAATATGCAATGCTGGCCATGTTACTTTAAAAAAGTAATCAGTTATTATGATTCAAAGGTGGTGACAACAGTTTAAAGCTTTATTAAAGTTATCACCTGTAATGGTAACAGCGTAAAGATGGAAACGGAAAGAAGTAACGCCGTCAGTAACACTGTTTGTTTTAATCCCATTATTCCCATCACTGATAATATATGCTGAAATGACTAGAAAGGTAGAAACTTTTCACCAAGAAATTAGTCAGTTTAGTCAATTAGCATTGTTTCGTTTCTTCCTAAAACCTAACCTGTAGACTTTGTAAAAGCTTGTGCATTCTGAGCCACAGTGGCAGAAGAAACATCCTCCTCCAGGGTGACACCTGCACAACATTACTGCTCACATGGCAAAAAAAAAAGTGGACTTCAGTACAAAATGATGTTGATCTTTGCTGGGATCAGAGCGAGGCGGCTGGTGAGCTGAAATCAGCCTTGGCACACATCAGAACCACTGAGGGTGTGTAATGTTGAGATTCAACAGCTGCGCCAATTGCCAGTGATGGAAAACAAGATGAGCACTGTTACCAAGACGAAGCATAAGGGCACACATGAGATGAAGAAAAAATACTATTACTGGAACGGAATCCATTTCTGAGCCTTAATGAAGGATTCTCTTTGAGCATTACGACGAGCAGAGGCCTGATCTTCTGAATCATCATAGCTGACTGGAGTAATAGTGTCTTAAACTATAATCTTCCCAAAGTGGGGGGTGCAGAGCCATTGCAGGGGGGTGGGGCTAAATGAATGAGGCATGGTTGGACAGTCAGTGCGTTTACATGCAGCTTGAGAAAATCGAATTATTGGCTTTTAGTGACTAAGCATATAAACACACTCACTGCCAGCAAAACATGAAAAGCTTTTGACAGGACTCTCATGGAAACCTAAAGCAGAGGATCAACCGTCACCAGATGTGCTCCCAAAGAGTGGAAAATACCTCGAGACCACAGGCTCAAAATGATCGTACACCCGTCAAAACCAAAATAATAAATCTACTGCTAAGCTTACATAGTCAAGTCTAGTTGATTACATCTTACAGGCACTTGCTGCTTTGTGGATTCACTGCACCACAACACTGATGTGTCCACCACAAACAAATTAAAAGAGGGAACTAATATGTCAACTCAACAGCCATGTTAGTCTAGGCTTACTATCCAGACGAAACCAGCAATTCATCAACTGATTTCTCATGAATTTAAAGTAAATACCTCAGAGCACTTTATTGCCTCCTGATGGTGTTCATTGACTCTCCGAACAAGCTGGTTTAGCAGAAAGAAGTTGGTGCTCCAGACCTGCCAAATGTCCCGGTCCTTGTGTGTGTGGTTGTGTCTGAAGCGGTGGGCTGCTTCCTCTAAACTTGCTGTCATTATCTTGGTTGGAAAGTGCGGCAATAACGCCAACAACTTCAATAAATTCCTCTGCTTTACACGCTGCGTGCTCTGGGTCAGCAGGTCCTGCTGCCAGATACTCTGCATGGCCTAAAATGTCTTTCACCAACTCCAGAGAAAGTTGAAGCACATCCTCTGTAGCCACAATGTTTTCAAAGCCTTCCAGGCTTCTTACCACAGCAGTCGATTAGACTCGATTCGCATTAGCCCCGCCCACTGACTTTGATGGGTGAGATTGACAGATAAAATAAATTCATGAAGCGCTGCAACAGGACCATGAAATAATTAAATACATAGTGAAATAATTATATATATCTTTACATTAAATGAACTGGTATTTTAATGAATTAATGAAACAATTTAAGTAATTATTTAAAGATTTAGTTATATTTCATTCTGTCCCTTTTGGTCCTTCGTAGAAATTTCAACTATGCTTGATGACACAGCAGCCAGCAAGTTCAACTATTCCACCATCTGTTCCTCTGTGCAATAATACCATCGCCAGGCGCATTTATGAAGTGTCAAAGGACAGAGAGGAACAGCTTAACGACAGCCGCTTTGCTCTGCATATGGATGAAACAACTGACAGTAACTAAGACTGTTTACTGATAAGGCATGTCAGATTTATTGATGAGGATGTTTTGAGGGAGGAATTGCAAAAGTTTCTCATCAACCAAAGGGAGCCCAGCAGAAAAGGTTTGGGAACCACTGTCTTAAAGTGACATGGAGCTTGTTGTCACCAAAGATTGAACTGAGCTGTCATGGCCGTCTAGAGAAGTTAATGCAGAAAGTCAGAAATTCACAGCTGGCAGGCGATCAGTACAACCTGAAACTCCTGGCATAGAAAAAACTGCCTTGCGGAAGTTATCTGTTCAGGAGACAAAACAAAAAGCAAATGAAGCAAGTAATTATGAGCCGTAGTTGTATTTTGTACATTGTTCAACCCACCCTAACCCTGACATCTGGTAGCTGAAGTATTTATGACAGCAGCAAAGTGTTTACAGAGAAAAGGTCGGTGACAGGATGAGGTTGCAGTCAATAAAAAGGGCAGTGGTTTATTCCCATTTCAATCAACTGATCAGCTGTTATTGTTGTAACCATGACAACAAAGACTGCCTCATGTTGAGGATGTACTTATTTTAACCCATTTCACTATGTGTCCATAAACTTAACCGAGTAACTTTTCCGGCTAAGCTTAGCCAAGTGATGGTGTAGTGTTATACCAAGAAATTAAACCAAAAACCTAAAACTGAAGCAATGTGAAAGCTCTGTCAGCAGGAAACTTGGCAGCTGCTTTAATGTCGTGAGCCTTCTCTGACTGTGTGGGTATGTGGACCAAAGTAAAAGCAGGCTCCTTTTCCTCAGTCTGTCACTGTGGATCCTACGGTTTCTCATATCAAAGACAAACACGTTGATTTGCCTTTCTTTTACGTTATCTCACTCTCACACGCCAGTTTGAATACACTGCAAAATAAGTGTGTGTCTTTGTTCATGTGTAGGACTGTGTTTTGCAATAAGACAGAACGGTCTACGTCAAAAAGGAATATGCTATTTCCAAAAAAATCCAACGCGCATGTGTGGACACGCACGCACGCGCACACACACACACTGAGAGAGAGAGTCATGACTCAGACACACTCACTCATCTTACTTTTCTTTTACTCTCATTCAGTCACTCTGCACCTTTTATACTCCTACACTGAGTGTCTGTAAGGGAGAGAGAGGGAGACTGTGGAGAGACGGCGGCAGAGGTTGTGACCATCGATTCACGCCTCTATTTCAGGAGGGAAGCAGAGCAGGTGAATGGCGCCTCTCTTTGCTCTCTGCCAGTTTCTATTCACAGTCTTGTTTTTACTGAATGGGGAATTGAACTTGAAAAAGGAAAATCTATTCTTGTAAATGTTGAAGCCAAACCTTCACTATAAGATCTGCTGATTCTGCAGGAGGCTTTTCAAAAATCCTGTACTGTACTGTAGATGTAGTTGGTGCTGAGCACTCTGAACACACTCACTGCAAAACTGACTTTTCACAGACTGCAGTTCACCTTCAGCATGCTGCTACCTCTGTGGCTTAGATCAGGTGTGACATGCTGACATTATTAATCTACTTAAAAATGTCGATATATGGGTGTATACATAGCTTTCACTCACCTTGAGTCACACTGTATAGATAAGAATTTTTTTTTTTTTTTTAGATCACCCACTGTCAAAAATTAAGAAGGATCAGGGTAGAAAAAATTTCAGTCCCATAATCACCACCGGAAACCAGAGGTGTCCATGAATTCCAATGAATCTTAATATCATTCTTTTGAAAGAAGCCCTGTTTAATTATTTCCTTTCTTCCTCCCTTATCCTATCTTTTGCAGCCCGTCTTCCTTTCCAGGTCTGTGTCCTTTACTATGAAATAAATAAATAAATCAACACAGCATCTGACAGCCCCTGTAGAAACAAGTAATCATTTTACAATTTTAGATTCACATAAAGAGATAATATGCAGTTGATATGACCATATGAGAACAGTTTCAAGGCTGCCACAGAGGATTAAGTACCTTTTGAACGGGTATTAAACAACTTTAAAACGCTATGAAATCCTCTAACCACCAGCTATGGAGCGATTTGTCACAGAATGGGTAGAGATCCAAAAGCAGGAAGGGGTAAATGATTCAGTTGTTCCTATGTAGGTTACTGTGAGGGAAATGGCTCATTTCGTGCTGTCACTATGCAGAAATCATGTTTCCATTCTGCTGTGGCACTGCATTAGGCAAGACTTAATCTGTGAAAGATACGTTAAAAAATAAATGGATGTTTGGTAGCACTCGTGGTGGGTAGCTGTTAGGGACTGAATGTGTTACTTAATGACACTTTTACAGGACAAATGTTTGATACAAGCGAGAGTCCTTGGGATGCAAATCAAAATACAGAACTCATGTTCAGAATCATTTGCTCCCAGATTATTGCAGCAATGTCTAAGAACATGAAAATTCATTCAAATTAGTAGTAGTATTAGTAGTAGTAGTAGTACAATCTTACTGGTTAGTAGATTTATGTTTTGTTTCTTTTCAAAAGTAATCTACCTAATTCATATTTGCATAAAAATTACACACATCCATCCACATGCAGTTTAAAATGAATAAATCCAATATTAAAATGAAGCAAACCCTAATAAGTACCAGTATTCAGTATAAAGCCTCTCTGACAGCGCGGCAGTGTCCTTTATGGTTTCCATGACGAATGCTGGTGGTCCGTCTGTCAATCAGCTGTCAAATTCCGTATGTGTGGCTGCCTGTCGCTGACACTGACAGACACTATGATGCAGTGACGTGTGTGGTGACTTTAACGGGGAAAAAAAGCAAAAACTGCCTATCCCCAAAATCATTCATCGGCACAAACACAAACACAGATAAAATTATGTTTAATATTACATCATTTGTACGTAGCTACAGATAGATATGTGTACACTCAACTTAAACTCTGCAAACATAGACACATTCACATGTGCAAGCAAAAACGCACAAATACATCCAATCTTCACATTTTGACAAAGTTTTACATTGTGTTAAATATAATTTTATTAATTATATTCAATTGACCTGGGAGTGAGCGGAAAGGAGAAAACAAGACCTAATGGACGAGGAAAGAAAAAAAAATCAAAGACCGAGGATGGAAAAGAAAATGAAAAATGTCAGATAGCCATGAAGGGCAATGAGAGGGAGGAGATGGGAGAGTGAAAGTGAAGGATTGGGAGAAGAGAGAGATCAGGACAATGACATAGATGATGACTCATGAAACAAAGTGAATTTGACAGAAGGTCAGAGGTCGCAATGCTGAGCGAGAGAGAAAGAGCTAAACTACAGTATTTACATTATGTGTGTCTATATGTTTATGAAGAGCCATTTTCATTGGCTCTTTGGTAGAAACTTGGTGAAAGTAGCCAAAACTCCACCACCCCTTGTGATCACACATAAACTTCATTTTCCCCACAGTCTAAAAAAAAAAGAAGAGGAAAGTAAATAAACCTAGACACAGACACTAACGCTAAGCTAACGCTAACGCTGTAACTTCACCTGTGGGTCATTCAGTCAGTCAGAGCCTTCATAGAGCCGACTTCACTGTTGTGTTCCAGCCAAAAAGACAAGAGAAACATTCCCATAAGATAAAGGATTATCATTTCCATCACACATTAAAGGGAATACCCAGCGTTCCTACAGCTCCCCTGTGCTGCAGATTGAATGGATGATCCTCATGTGGACCGTGCCATTCTGTTCGTGTTTGTGGGGGTGTTTTTATTTCTTCCTCTGCTGGTTGTCCTGCCCCCAAGACTGGAGCTTGATGTGTTTCTGCTCCATTACCTCCCAGATTCGTCCCTCCCGCCTTCCCTCCTTCCTTCCAGCTGTTCTTCTCTATCCACTCAGATTTTCACTTCTTGTCTCCTCTTTTCCTTCCCTTGCTTCCTCTCTGTTGCTCTTTTGGCGCATGTTTCCTCATGATGAGGAGACTTTTGGGGTGAAAGTGTTGTTTATTTTAAGCAAATTAGCATCAAACTTGTATGATTTCCAAATGAGAATGTTACTAAGTGGGAATGTTTACACATAAATAACAACTTTCATGGTTTGGATAACACCTTAATTCGTTTTTATGTCTGTAAGCAGGCCACGCGAGCCAACTAGTTAGATACATTGAAGGAAAAGCTGCCAATGGCATTCGGTTTTACTAAATATTACTATATTCCACTGGCGAGCTAGAGAAATGCGCATTATGCAAAGTTTGTCCAGTCCACAGTTGAAGGAGGAAGGCTCTAATTATATTAACAGCAGATAGTATCACCAGAAGATGTGTTCAAATATGAAAATGTGATTAATTCAAACTAGATGATTTTACTTTGAATCACAATTCTATCGAAATTACACAGAACCAAAAGGAAAATCTTTAAATGATTAATGAGACACTAAAGCAGCCAGACTCTCAGGAAGGTTAGCAGGTTTTAATAAGGCGGTGTGAGCCAGATTTCATTACAGGCCGGCACCCCTGAAGCTGTTGTGAGTAAAATCCTCCCACACAACACTGTGAAGCTTTTTGTCTGGTCAGTTATTTAATATTCAAATAAGAATGAAAAGTCATGTAGCAGCTTTGGTCGGGGAACTTCCAGTGTGTTGGAGATGCTTCTGTCCCAGTGTCAAACTGAATTCTGAGGATTCCTGTCCTTAACCCGCCATCACTGCTGGCACATTATAATGCCTAATGCCAGCTAACCAGATGGTTAGAATGAATATTGGGACACGTGTTGTATTTTGATTCTGAGGTCCCAGAAGAGAATTCACACAGCGAGTGTGGGTTCAGAAGGAAAAGTAAACGAACATCAAGCAGTTTAGCACAGTTTCTAGGCCAAGATGTCTTTCAGTGTCGTCTCCCGGTGGCTGACTGAATAGGAGCATGCAGGCCAGATAGTGAGACAACAGGGTGTGTGGACTAGATACTGTAGGAACAAGCAGCATACAGAAAAATCTCATGGTCAGAGTTTTGGATGACTGAAGTCCAATACAACATCATGCCCAGCCCAACCTTTTCTGTTTGGGCGCGACTGAGATACTAGCATGCACCTTGTGCATGGAAAAGGAGCACTGGAGTTTGTCCTCAGAAGTTGCCCCAAAGGTGAAGGCCACTATTGCTGGAACCACAACTGGGTGCTGAAGGTGGTTATTGAGGCCATCTGCAGTGCCGTTGAACAGAGCAAGCACCTGCAACCGTCAAGATGCCAGATTACATTCATTTGAGTGGAACAGCATCCCGATTCTTAACCAAAAGCTCAAGAGGGCCTCCTGGGAACAGCAACATGCCAGCATGACTGGCACATGACGGTGGACCTGGGGAAACACCTAAAATTCCCAGAGGCTATCACAGAGACAAGCCTCAGACCAGACATTGAGCTATTCTCTGAAACATCCAAACAAATAGTCATGCTCGAGCTCACAGTGCCCTGGGAAGAGAGGATGGAGGATGCCAGTGAAAGGAAGACAGGGGACTACACCGAGCTGCTGGAGGGTTGCCACAGACAGGGGCAGCATGCACAGCGCAGGCAAGTCGATGTGGGGAGCAGCGGCTTTTCGAGAAGATTGCCAGGCCTGCAGTCCGCTGGGAATCACTGGAGCATGTAAAAGAAAAGCCATCACCAAAGTCTCAGAAGCTCAGACGGCTTCAAGATGGCTGTGGAGTACCATAATTTCCAGATTATAAACCGCTACTTTCTTCACAGGCTTTGAACCCTGCGGCTTAAACAAATATGCAGCTAATTTATGGATTTTTGCAGGTAAGCTTCATGCCACCAATACATTTAAGGTCACATCAGACCAATGAAATGAAACCCACCCACACTAAATTCTTCAGATCAGTCATTTATTTTGCGCTTCAAGCACACACCCTAACATGGAAAACACTATATGATATGAATTAAAGTGACACAGAAATAGTTTAGACAATTCACATGAGGGGGACTCTGACCTCAGATGAAACAAACCACGTCACAACAGCTTCTTTTCTTTGCAGTGAATAGAGCCATTGGACCTCATTTTGTCCATTATCTGTTAGAAATTAAATATAAAATCTGTTTAACTAGAATGAGAGTCGCATATCAACTTGTTCAAAGTTATAGATCAACACTACAGATACTGATGTTCTCCAAAACAGGCCTACATACATTTTTTTTATCTTCAATGCCTCGTCACACAGAATAACTAAGTGTGTTCAACAATCCTGGCCCTGATTTCCATGAGTTTTGGCCCTGTCCGTGCTCCATTCCTTCACTGAGTTTGGTAGAGAGTGATAACGCAGAGTGATATCAGTCCTGTTTGGCTATCACTGCAACTTATTTCAAGCACCACTGAGGAAAAGAACAGAGTTGCATATGCACATTTTCAGATAAATTCAGTTCCTGTGTAATTCAGGCGTGGGCTGTTGGATTAGCTCTGTTACTCACATGTTGTTTATCAGCTCAGCTTAGTGAGAGACATGATGACTAACTGTGTGCAAAACCTGCATGTGTGTATGAGGGGGTTTCTTTATGTGTACCTATGTGTGTATGCAGTGTCTCATGATATCTTGGAGCAGCCAATCAGCACGCAGATATACAGGAAATACACCAAACTCTCTCTCGCTTTGTACACGGTGATAAATCTCAGCAGTAATGACTGAGCAAGCGAAGTAGGAACATGAGAGATGAGTCACTTAGCACACATGCATTAGTAAATACACATTCACATAATAACATGCACAAACACACATGCCTACACTGTTATTGCAGTCATGTTGACAAATCTGAGCAATAATGGTCCTTGTGCACAGCATGAGAAAATGAGCTAAGAACACATTGAGGGAGGAAGGGGAGAAAGTGATGGATGGCCAATGGAGAGTGAGATGAAAAGGTGAGGATTGGACTGTACCATGAGGCAGATGGGGGGAGAAGGAGAAAGTAAGTGTGCAGACAGTCCAAGAAAAATGGAATGGGAATACACAATGAAGAGACTCGAATTGCATTTTGGCCCTGTGATGGACAAGTCACCAATCCATCACAGGGCCAACACACAGAGACAGACAGAGACCAACAACCACTCACACTCACTCAGACCGACAGACAATTTAGAGTCAGCAGTTAACGCAAACATGATGTCTTTGGATGGATGCACCTGGAGGAAAAACCCACACAGGCGCCAGAAGAACATGTAATCTCTGCCCAGAAAAGACCCAGGCCAGTAACCAAACCCACTATGTGCTGCCCTCAGCTTATTCTAATTGAGATGAAATGGAAATTCCTTTTTGTGAAATCTGTTAGAGGGTACTGATGGGAACGCTGCTTGGAATATAATATCCAGTGATGAGATACACCACCACATACAGTATGTGAAAACTCTGGCGAAAAACCGGAGCAGTGCATTGGTTTCCTGTGATTGGTGCTTTTTAGCCGTGGACCTCCATAGTCTGTGTGTGTGTGTGTGTGTGTGTGTGTGTGTGTGTGTGTGTGTGTGTGTGTGTGTGTGTGTGTGTGTGTGTGTGTGTAACTAGAAAAATCCAGCTGCAACCAGCAGCTCAGTGGTTTATATTCTACAGCTGCTCTCTCCCCTCCTACAGTATCCATCTCTCCCTCTCATCCTCCTTCACTTTCTCCTTTTAAATCTCGCTCTCCCCTGAACCCTTCCTCTTTCACTCACTTTCTTTGCGATTTTGAATTGCTAATATACACCCCCCCCCCCTCCCTCTCTGATGGAGGAACCAGCAGCACATTGCTCCTTGTAGGACGTTGCATTTTTCCAGTAAATGAGAAGTGCAGCGGTAGCCGCTGTGTCCCCCCCTGCTGCTGATGTCTGGTTACTGCATGTCTCTGTCCATGGTGCTCACCTCCACTGTTTTCATGCTGCTGCTGCCACGATGAACATCTTGTCACTTATTTCCAATGAGGCAGCACGGCGGCATAGTGGTCAGTGCTGTTGCCCCACAGTAAGAAGGTGTGGAGTTTGCATGTTCTCTCCAGGTGCTCCGGTTTCCTCCCACCATCCAAAGACATCATGTTTAGGTTAACTGCTGACTCTGAACTGTCCGTAGGTCTGAGTGTGTGTGTGAGTGGTTGTTGGTCTCTGTCTGTCTCTGTGTGTTGGCCCTGTGATGGACTGATGACCTGTCCAGGGTGACCCCGCCCTCACCCAGTGTGAGCTGGGATTGGCTCCAGTTCCCCTCGCGACCCAGAATATTTCAAATGAAATTTAATTTTAAGTGATAGAGCAATCTGTCCCTTCATATCCCTTCTCTTCAGTTAAAGTTGTCTCATGTTTTAATTACATCATTTGGAAGGTAACAGATAATTTCACAGCAAATCTGGCATTGCCAATTCTCAGTGGACGCCTTATAAACAGTATTTGGACTTGGAGCATTTCTTCTTTGAAGCAATTATGCAACTTCAATGTCCACAGTCATTTCAGTAGTCGGGTTAGTGTTACTTTTCTGTGTCTGCTCAGTGATTTTGAGGAAATCAGTTACTGAGTTATGTCACTGATACAAATCCAGGGATTAGTCCCAAATTGAGGACTCAGTCTCTTTAATTGTAAGAGAAGTTTCTGGTCCAGTAACAATTCCATTGAAGAATGGTCTTGAACAGTCACAGATTTCTGATCTTGTGTCATCTTTGTATGAATAACAATTAACACAGGTCTGAGAGGATGCTGGATGTTTAGACCTGAGACTCAGATCCCTAAATAACAATTTGCTTTCAAGGATTTTAAAGCTCACTTTCCCTTACACACCGACCACCAGGCCTGGTCTGTAGGTTATTAAGAGTGAAGGAAGGAGATAAAAGAAAAATCTGAGAAAGTGAAAAACTGGATCCCAGCAGGTTCTCCTGTGCAGCTCTCAAACTCAAGCTGTTAGAATTCATGTTTCTCATTAATGGCTGTATTTAGTGATGCATCTCGTCAACAGACTGTCAGCTACATTTCTTTCCTTGTTCACACCTCAAATTGCCATTTTTAAAAATAAATGCTGCACTTTTCTCCACAGTAGCGAGGGGATGTTTTTGATGATGGTTAATGTAACATGATGGAGAATATCTTTCCTCATTCTTTTTTTTTTTTTTTTTTTTTTGAAAAGCCTGCAGTTTCCATCAGACACCGAGAGTGGTAGAAAAACACCTATTTACACAGGTAGACTCATTATGTCAGAATCAGTTTGTATATGCAGGGATGTGTAGTGTTATCAGCCATTTTAGGCTAATTTAACTCAGTGCATCCATTCTTTTACTCTCTGTCCATGTCTACTTGTCCTAAGCATTGTATAGTTTTGATGAAAAATGCATAAAAATGTGGAAAAATAGACTCACCAAAGGACTTGGGGATTTTTCTCCCGTTAGTTAACACACATATTTTACTGCCGTAAACGGGAAATAATAGCAAATGTTTATGTGCGCCCAGGCTATTAAGTTTAAGCGGCCTGTCATAAAAAGAGTATGAAGTCAAAGCAGAATGGCAGAGAGATTTTTATAACAAACAGAAAATGAGGGAAAGAGAGGAGCAGGTGTACTATCTCTGAAATGCCCAGAGAGGGGAGGCTAAATTGATCCTGCCTCCCTAGCAAACGCACAATCACACACACTCACACTTGTTTGTGCACACAAGCATAAAACAATTAGAAAAAAAAAAATCCCTGGAGCACTTTGGGGAATCAAATTACAGTCCAGGGCCTTGGTCCAATCAAAAGAGCTCTGCCCAGTAACTGACCAATCAGCTTATTTCTGTACTAATCAATAAAACTTCTTGTACTGAAGTGTGTGTGTGTTGTGGGTTGCGCATGTGTGTGAGCTTGAGTGTTGAAAGGCAGTAAATTTCCCGTAGGGTTGAAGGCAGCTTTAACACTAAGTTGTCTCAGGGGACCTAGAGAAATAACTGCGTGGTGTAATGCAGTGTGTGTCTGTGTGTACATGTGGTGTTTGTATGTGTGCTGTCATGTGACTGCATGTCCTCAATAACAGTAAAACACAGGAACTGGGATCTAACTGCAATATTTTACACCACTAGTCCATTGTATGGCTGACAGAAGAAGCTTGGTTTAAAAATGAACCGGCTGAAGTGGAAACTTCTGTCTGGGCTTGCCACAGTTTTTCACACCAAAGTGTATTAAAAATTAAAAACTAGGAATGCACCTCTGACAAATATAATATTAAAGCCAGCATGAAGCATCGGGTGCATGTACGCTGTAAATAGTCTTTTTAGTGAAGTAGGAGAAATTTAGGGCTGCAGCGCATCACGAGTGCCAGCTAATAGTCAACGCAGTTGCTCTTTTCCTGTCCAGGGTCTACGTCTTGAAATGAGGTGCAGTCAGGTGCACTGGATTCTAACTCTACCTTGAGAGATTTGAAAGTCCTTCAGCTACAGACCAGTGCAACCTTCTATAGGCAAGGCAGCTTCATTTATATAGCACATTTCATACACAAGGCAACACGATGTGCTTTACATGATTAAAAGTTCAACATTTAAAAGCATTTAAAAAGATGGGGGGGGGGGTTGGGTGTCCGTTGCCATTAGGCAACATAAGAGGCACTATAAACAAGCAAACCTGATATGCAATGCCTGTCTGTGTGCTTCCACCTTCACTATCCTCAGCTGGAAGTGTGATTTCTAGCCTATTCTTTCTTAAATGGTCACAGAATAGGTCGAATTCATCCTTTAAATGGAGGAAAATGTGTGTAAATTCTAACCAAATAAGACAAAGTTCACTGTAATAGCAGACTCTGGCCTACATAGTACAGTAACAGCCTGAACTGTACCACAGCCAACATCAATTTTATCTTTATTAAATTGTAAAGCTCAACACTCGTGATGAATGGTATGCTTTTGAAAACTGCATACACCTAACCCCGCTGCCAAAGTTTATGCTGCCACGGTGGTTCTCTATTGGTCCATCAAGGAAACTCTGCAATTTAGCACAATGGTACGTTGTTGCATTTTAATTCAGAAAGTGTTGTGAATATTATCTGTCCTCTCCCTTTCCCTTGTTCGCCTGTCTGCCCTCCCCTCCCCCTGTGCTACCTCCCAACCTGCTGACACCTGCCGTGCCACTCATGAATTATTATGCTCTACAAAACAAACCACAGGAAGTTCAAGATGGCTCATTTTGATCTTGTGAAGAGCACATTTCTTGAATAATGAGAAAATTGCATTCAATATTGTGTCTTTGCCAAATGATGTTGCTGAATTTAGCACAGCCAGACTCTATTTAGCAGTTAATGGCAATAAAAACTAGCAAGCTCTTGTAAGTGTTCTACAATTACTGTCTTGTATTGCAAAATTGAGGGCGATTGTTACAAAACCATCATAGCAGGGTTTGTTTTGGGCCCCAAATGAAACCGATTCTGATTGTTGCTGGTGCTGATGATGGGAAAAAACGACAGTTGCAATCAATGTCCTAATAGTAAATTCTTTACAGCAGCTGAAGGAAATCAGGAAACATCGTGGTCAGTCTACATGCTTCTCCTCGGCGTCTCACTGCAGATCACTGGATGGTGCTCTCTGTTACTCTCCCACGCGCCCCTTCCCATTTTCTCTCCATTGATCGCCCTGTCAGGGGTATTTCTGGCCATGTGTGAATTAATGGTCGTTGGTTATTGATCTGTCAACAACCACTTTCCTGCACTTCAGGTCTTTAGATCAAAGTAAAACACGAGCTAAATAAAGAGAAAACGCACCTTTACACAATCTGAGGAGCGAGGTAATAAAATCTTCATTTAAACCGTCATTTTCTCAGTTCAGATAATTTGAACTGATGTTGTCTGATTGTTTGTACCAATGTCAAGGCGTGACTAACAAAGAACTATAAAACATGTCCAAACTCTCTTTTTTTTTTCTTTTAAACTTCCTTTCCAGCTCCGTACTCCGACACTGACACCTAATCAATGCCAATCTCAGCTGCAGCGACAGGCGTCATGTCAACGCTGCCTACAGATGTCAAATAATCACCATGCGGCAATCGCAGATCCTCAAACCAGACATTTCATACACACTCTCATGCAAACCAACACAAAGGCCCTGACACTCTTGGTAGATATTCCTGTAAGAAATCCCATAACAGTGAATTAAAGTGCAGGAAAAAACAGAAACAGCTGTATTCTAAGTATTCTAAGCATTAGCATTCCTCTCCTCACTCCTAGATTTTGGCATATTCTGGATTTCTCTTTTCAATCCACTCTCATACACTGACACATGTACAATTTGCATGCATTAGCACATGAACACCCACGATATCCACTTATCTCTGCACTGAAGCTTAGACAGCACCAGCACTTATATATTTCAGTATCGTAGCAGCTCATTTGATAAGAATAACCTTTTCTGATCTCAAGGTGACTGCTTTATTCACTTCCACTAAACATTATGACACCCACGTTTAATGTGGAAAAATATATACTGAAAGAAGGTCAGACTTTACACTTGAATTACTGTTTACTGGAATACTGTTAGCGACAGGATGAAAAGAGTAAATAACAGAAACATGGAAAAGGACCCACACTGAATAAAGGAGGATATTACTCAAATATTACTCCAATACAAGTGAAAGTAGCTTAGTCAAAGACTTTCCTGATCGGACCCGTCGCCGGTTAATCTCACTCTCCAACCGGGCCGAAGTGGCAGACCCAGAGTCACCGGAGACCACGACTGGTGCAGGGCAGGTCTGACGCAGGTGTAGATGCCCTCCAGCAGGTGGAGCAATGTTTGTCCTTCAAATGTAGCAGGGTGAAAGTAAAAGTGTCCCCCAAAAATAATACTCAAAAACTGTACTTAAGTACAGTAATCAAGTAAATTTACTTCGTAGCTGTCCACCCCTGGTTGTTGGTGGGGAGACGGTACATTTATTTATTGGCATCTGAGTAGGTTCATGCATTTATGTCAATCTTTTTCCGGTTTCGTGTACATGCTGGCTGGTGATGGAGGTGTAATCTTCGGTGGGGTTTATTATTGGTGTTGGGGGAGTCGTGTAAAATGCTTCACTCTGTGGCGGCAGTACAGACACACACACACGTGCTGTCGCTGTCAGACTTGGATTTCTGACAGCTTCACACTGACTAAGGTCAGAAGAGAGAACATCCTAAAGTCTGTGAGTGTTTGGGCAAAGAGTCACACATTATTAAAATTGGATTTCTATTCATTTGAAAATGCAATTTTCTGAAAAATGTTCCACCGCTCCACCGTTGTGTGTTTCTTGTCAGTGCAAGTTGGTTACAAACCAAAGAAGAGTTGCCGCTGTATAATTGAGACCTGACCTGTTGAAGCACCCTTGAGCAAAAGACCAAATCCTAAAGAGTGCAGGCTGACCCAGACATCGGTTGCACTGTATGCATAAAAACTGTGATTTAATAGAGACTGACTCAGCAAACTCAAAACAAACAAACAAAACACACACACACACACAGCAAGGGAAATTGAAAGAGTTGAGTCAGACATTGAAGGACAGACGACACTGACCTTAACACACTGTGTAACAGCTGGGAGCCACTGCAGCAGTCAACCTTTAGGTCATGTGAAGACATTTTACATTTAAAACAGTTTTTGTTGTTATTATAACGCAACAATGAATTTGTCGACACTGATTCTTTTGCTGCCGAGATGTTACACTTAAAATAAATGACATTTACCAAAAGCAGCAGCAGCAGAGATGGACCTGTCGATATCTTTATATGTGACAAAAGCGATAAGCTTCTCATCAGACTGCAGCAGGGTGCAGCAGGGTGCAGCAGGGTGCAGCAGGGTGCAGCAGGGTGCAGCAGGGTGCCGTGAATCCAGGACGTGAGCCCACCTGAAGTCCCGATTTTCAGGACTAATGTCCATTTACATACACGCTTGACCGCTGTACACAGAGATTTGGACCTGAGTACTATCAGAGTCAGCCACATTGAGCTAAATGGGATTAGACTCTAACTCTTCGGACCTGTTTTCTGATCCCCGGAAATCGAGCAAGCCTACGAAAAGCTTGAATTAGCAGGATGTCAGGTACGATTGCATCAGTTAAACATTCTTCTCTGTTCTGAGAGTCAGTGGTGCTGATGGTAGGAACATATTTTAATTGTTTCAGTTTATTGGTTGAGCTGTAATATTTTATGCCAGAGGTAGACCACAATTTCTTTTTTTTTGTTTGTTTGTTTGTTTTGTTTTGTTTTGTTTTTGTCTTGATGAGATGGGTGCACTTAAAGTCTAAAGTAAGTAGTCTATAGCAAACCACAATTTCAGATCTGAGGCCAGTAAGATGTTCTTGCAGTGGTGCCGGAGGAGCTTTAGAGTGGAGGAGTTGAAGATGAAATGACATGACAGGTACAGTTAAAGTTTTTTGTCTGTCTAGTTCTTGGCAGCAGCAGGAAGAGTCACGTCTGACCCTGCCACCTCTCTTCCAGATTCACTCTCGGAGATGCTCTTTTAAAAGACAGCGCTTGTGTTTTTGTCTAAATGTCAACACGGCATCAGCTCTGTTCTTGGGAGGCAGTGATGCTCTTTTCCCACAAATACAAACACAAACAAAAGCAGGAAGGATAGAAAAATGTGAGCACGCAGCTACACACTCCATGCATGTACACAAACATGGCAGAGGACTACATAAACACCTGCATGTTGACACACATGCATGCACACATGGAAATCCAAGCCGCAAAGCTTTTGTCAGCCTGAACTGCCAGTTTCATGATGCAGAACTAATTCAATGTACATTTTTGGAATCCGCCTCCCTTTTCTCTCCTCCTCCTCTCTCCTCTCTTCCTCTCTCCCCGCATTCTCCTCTCATCTCTCTTTCTAATTCGTTAATATCCTTATCCTCTGCCTCTGCCTCCTTCTTTCACTCTGACATTTTGCCTGTGTCTTTGCTTACTCTCTGATCCCCCCCCCCCCCCATTCTCCTCTCCCTCCTCTTTTCCTTTCTCCTTTCTTCCTGCCTCCTCAAACCTCTTCATCCTTGTGATTTCCTCACCTTTTCTTTCAATCCTGTTTTGTGGTTTAAATCCTCTGCCCTCCTTCTGCTACCTAATTTCTTTTCCTCAACACGAACAAGTTGTCACAAAAACTCAGTATAGCACGTGTAAAAATAAATAAATAAAACACTTTCTGAAACTTTTAAACTTCTGTTTTCAAAGGATATTTAGATGTGGGAAATCTTTTCTATTCAAATATCTATTAACAGATTAGACCATCTCATTGCCTTTTTCCTAAAATGACCAAATGGCCATTATGGACACAGATCCACAGCAACAGACACCATGATATGGTGCTTGATATGTCACTGTTCCCATTCACTTACTCTGCATTGGAAGTCTCTCTCTCTCCAGCTCCTTCTCCAAGCCATTGGCTAGCCCTTCCCCGACATTTCTTCCTCTTACCTCCTCGCTAGCATCTGTCTGATCATGTCCTTGCCCTATGGGATGAGCCAGCAATCTCCCCTACCCAAAATGCTCCTGTCCAAGTGAGGACTGTCTCCTGTACTTCAAAGTACACACTTCGGCACTTCAAAGGCTGCAGTCTCTCTCGCTCTAAAACCAAGGCCAGCTCAATTAAATTCTAATAATACCCAGCATCCCCCGTCCCTGTTGATGAAGTTCAAATCTGGGTACCCGCAGCGAAGCAAGAACTTCAACTCGGGAAACTTTTGTGTCCCTAAAGAGGTAATTTACGTTCCAGCTCCGCGGATGATAAAAAAGTAGCATAGGAGCTGTATCTTTAGATGTCTAAGAAAAGTAAGTGTAGTTTTAGAAATCTTGGTGAAGACATATTTTGAGGGAAGAACACAGAAACAAGAAAGGTTACAACATTTAGCTTATGTACAGTTTTCAAATAGCAAAGCATCTATTTTTATGTTATCCAACAACAAAGAATGATAGTAGCTGTTGTGTTCTTAATGTATTCCAGGGGAAGGGGGCTAGTCAAAAAAAAGAAAAAGGAGGAACTGACATGTTGGCCATGCCAAGCCCGGTATTAATTTATTGGGCCATAAACATGGCAATGACAACCAAAACACAGCTAAAAACTATTACAAAAGTAAAACGGGGTCATCAGCTCATTCCCTCCATCAGGAGAGTGAAAGATCGCTTGAATTGTCTGCAAGCGGCACGTTTCCTGTGAGATCAGTGAGAGAGCGAGACCTGCCCTTCCACCTCGGCCTTTATAGCCGACTGAGTGAGTGCAGATGTGCACCACTGCAGGAGAGGTGGGAGGGACACCAGGCAGCACACACACTCACGCTCTACAGCCGGAACAGTAACTAATGAATGAACCAGACTTCCAAACTCTGTTTTATGATTTATCTCCAGACATGGCCGTTTATGAGGCTCATATGCTCACATCCATCAGATGTGCCAGTCAGTTACTAATGTTTACACTGTGTTGGACAGATAGTATACAGCGGATTTAACAGCTGCTACTTGAAACATGGTTGATGATGCAAGTGACCGGACAATACAGTAAACATGCTGCACGACCAAAACAAGCTGACAGAGGAAAAGATCCAGAGATGCGTGTAATTTGCGTGCAGTTCAATTTTCTGTTGAATTCAATTGTAATTTGATTAAACCGTTTTGAGAGGTTTATTGGTTTCCATGTCACAAACATTTTGTACCATAAAGTGTTTGCAGAAGCTAGCTGACTCCGTGGTCTCTGTTGTCCGAGCACTGAGATAGCCAGACCCTCCGTCGCTCTGCTGTGTTTTTGCTTCTGGCGAGCGTCCATCCTATTACTGCAGGAGTCAAAATCCTCTGATGGCTGCGCTCCCTACACACTCATAAGCTCTTTTAGGGATACGCACGAAGAGTGTGCTGTTGGCCCTTGTGGTTGATTGGTATTTTCCTGAGTACATGTGTTTGTGGGGGCACATCAGTTCCAATGTGACAGAAAGCCTGTGAAAAGATTTGTGGGTCCTGTTAAGGAGGTTTATTCGCTGCTGCTCAGAGGGCAACAGCACAGGACGTCATGTGTTCCTCTGTTCCTGGCAGACAAGAGTCATAATTCATATGGCTACCACAGTTCATTGTCAGGGAAATGTCAACACAGTTCATTTCAGGCCTTTCAGCAAATGACAAATGTCATCATCCCCTGTGAGGGCAGTGTTTTTAATCTTAAGTTCTTCAGACAGGCGTCATTTAAAGCCAGAATAAGGCCAAGCATCTCTAAAGGAACCAATGTATAATGGTTCACTGTAAGAATCCCAGTTTCAGCTAAGAAGAAATTCCATAGTGCCGTGACAAAGAAAGAATCAAACACTCGGTTTTATTAATAAGTCGTTTGGTTTGTTTGTTCGTGTGCTTTTTTTAACCAAGAGATCTAACAGGAAGAAGGCTACCTGAATATTTGCTCGGAAAGTGCTCTTTAGTTGCACAGGTTTTTGAGACAATCTGAACTAATCCCAGGCTTTTGGGCAAACGAAAAATTACTGCAGTAGGTCTCATTGGCCGAATTTCTGTCCCAGTCCAACCGTGGCTGTCTCTATTTTCATCACTCAATCTTATTTGCTTCTTTGATTTATATTCCTCAACAGTTAACTCTGCAACTTTTAGGCTGCTCATCTGTTTATCTTTATATTTTACGACCATGAAAAATTGACCTTTAGTGTTATGCCTCCTAAACATCTTCATAACATCAGGATGCAAGACTAACTTTTCCGAAACTAAGCCAGCTAGTTCCAGTCCATCTTGTCACCTCAGCAACACGCAGTCTAAACTATGTTATCTATATATTAAGTCTCTCTCTTTATATATTTGTATAAAGTACGAGTCAAAGCTTTTGACACGCTTTCCTATTAATTTGAATGGGAAAGTGTGTCCAAACTTTTGACTGGTACTGCTGGTACTGTATATTTAGTGATTTAACTGTCTGTTTGTCTGAAAAGTTCATCCGAGCGTAGCCATCATGGTCGTAGTTTTAGCTAACGTCAGAATTCATCATCCCGGTAGCTGTGAGTTTACTACATATGCTAATGACTTCCTCCCACTCGGAGCATCTACAAAGGAAAGAGGTGGGAAGATAAACCGTGTCTGGCTTTTATATCAGCTGTGTGAAGAATGGCTGGTCAGCCGGCTGGAGACAGAAAATAGGTAGGAAGTGAAAGCGGTGACAATGTAATGTGGGCAATAAAACAGAATGTGTACACATCGGCACAAACGCACATATGTAGCCCACTCCTCTGCCTCTCACCACGTTGTTACATAATTAAGGAGGCTCCATTGTGATGACAAATGAGAAGAAATGTTTCATTTAATAATTCAATACTTCTGATATCTTTGAAATGGAAATAACACCTGCTTCCACTGCTTTCTATTTCTTTTCGCCTTGTTTTTCTCTCTCCTTTCTTCCATCTCCTCATTTCTCTCCTGCTCAAACGTCAAATCTTTGTGTGCCCTCCCCTGCTCGTTCTCCTTTCGTCTTTTCTGTTTTCATGGCTTCTTCTTAGCCTCCTCTTTTTCTCTGTATCCCTGCTTTTCTTCAATCTCACTGACAACAGTGTTGGTTTGAAACGCCATCCTGGTTATCCTGCAAGATGGGAAACTGCATCCATTACATGCACTCGAAATTCAAAAGCCCCACCCATAACATATGACTATGGCATACAACTTACAAATCCAAAAAACACAGTTCAACACAATATACAACACAGTAACTTAACTATCTACATACAGTTAGGTTAACACAGCTTCATGCTTATTTTGTCACTGTGGTTCCTTTCAAATCAGACTTCTTATGAGTCTGCCATCTTCCAAAACACAATTAAGCAACAATCAGTAGCTCACTTTGCTGTTTCCTTTATTTCAGCATTAACACAGCGATGAACAGTGTATTTTGCATACATCAATTTTAAAAAATGAGACCAAATAAAACTTTTTTTTTTAAACATAGTGCCCCCCCGATGCTCATTAGGCAGTGTTCTCTTACATCTGTCTTGTGTGCGGTATTAACAACACACAAACCATTCCTGATGGATGACAGACAGGGACAGGAAGGTGACAGAAGGAAAAGCTGGATAGGAGAAGAGGAGAGAGGACGGAGAAACTCCATCTAAAGACATGAAAGCAGAGAGAGGAAATAAAATAATCAGGAGACATTGCGGGGTTTAAGACGGAGGCGTAAAACAAGAATAAAGAGTTCTGAAAATAGCCGGAGGACAGTGCATTCATGTGGGAGGGCCCCACTGAAATGTGGACTTTGCTGTCATATAAATGTGAGACTAAAGTGGGCAGATGCAAGATGTTCACAGTAAGTGATGAACCTTGCCCGAAAACTCAGAGACTGGAGTTTGGGTGAAAACTGGACGTGAATAATTAGCAAGGATGCAAGAAAGTCAGAAGTTCTGCCATGCTCAAAGGAAGGATCATACATTTTATGGCCATTTTTATTTGACTTTCAAATAATGCATACATTTCAGATAATGAAGACTGAAAGAGTTTCAGCCGTACGTGATGATAATGAGACAGTGTTGCTGCACATACAGGTTCACTACACCCCCTCCTGTATTTTCACTCTGCGATATTTCTGCGAGAGTGTGCAGGTCAGCAGATTCTGTAGCTCCATTTCAAGTCAACTGATGGCTCAAGTCAGCTATCCATCAAAAGCCAGCTGCACCCTGACTGGCTCATCAGAGTGTTTGGCCCAGGGGTCGACATGTATCGCTGCAGGAAACTTTCTTAATAAGGTGATTTATTGTGAGGCTGTCATGGCGGTGGTGATGATGATGATGATGATGATGATGCATGGCTTCGTGTCATTTTGTGAAGGACTGTGCTGTTAAGCTGGGGCTTTTGTTGGCGAACACGATTCGTGTATCGTGGTGAGTTTTGGAACAGGGTCAACTTTTCTGCATTGTATTTCGATGCGTGTCATTAGAATGACTGTGTCTATCCATGCTCAGATTTATGGTTTTTGAATAATACGCACCCTGAAAACAGAGAAATTAAAGGTCGCTGATTGATTTGTTAAGTGTTTCACTGTTAACTCAATAAGTGCTTCAACTCACTCCAGCCCCGTCTTTTTCTGATAGACATTAATAGAAAGAAACACAGTTTTAGAAAAACACTTATGCTGCGTTTTGTTTTTTAATGACAATATCTTCAAAAGAAATTTAAATGACAGCACCACAATATTTGCCACCATTGTCGTCATCAGCACCGCTCAGTTGTCCACCTCAGCCGGTTCCCACCACTTCCCACAGTTCTTCCTCTATCTATCTGCTTCTCCTCCCTCCCTCACACACACGCACACGCACACACACACACACATACATTAACAGAGGCTGGGCTGAATTACTGTGTGTGCATGTGTGGTGTCATTCACTTCCTCTGCCCCAGAGGCTTCTCTTGTCCCCCTCCCTGCTCCTCCTCTTTCTCCTTTTGCTCGTCATCGCTCTCCTTCTGGTCAGCCTTCAGCTACACCGGCCTCCTCCATTTTGCATTGATGTGAACCGTGTGTCTAGATGTGTGTGTCTGTGTGTGCTTGTGTTAGTATGAGTCTATGTGCGCTACAGTAGAGTGCAGCCTAAAGCAGGAGTCAGTGCGAGGGAAGGGTGCGCTTGGGCAGAACAATGGCACTCTGGGTAAAAATAGCCCTCTCTCTGTTGGAGGGAGAGAAGAGGAGACGGAGGGTGACAGAGAGAGAAGAGAACTGAGAGGAAAGAGCAGACATGTAGCGATCATGAAGATGTGAGAAAAAAGAGAGGGGGAACTGCAGGAACTAATGTGTGAACAGTAAAGAAGGAGGATGAGAATGACTCACAATAAAAATGAGCTGCGACAGAGAAAAATAAAAAGGAGCATTTTACTGGAGTAGACAGGATTTCTGAAACAGTCAGATGATGTTTACCGATCCAAAAACACACATATCAAGTAGTAGTAGTGGTTAGAAGTAGTAGAATTCAAAAAGAAGAAAAAGCACAACCCAGAACTCTCTACAGATGATGCAGACTTCCTCAGGTCCAGTTTGACACAAACACAAATACAGATGATATAGCCCAACCTGCGGTGGCCTCAGTTTCTGATCAGTCAATGCAGTGGGGGAAGAGATATGGTCTACAATAGATCCATCTACACAACACACATTTGTTACCTTTTCTTTGATGAATTAAAAAGAGAGAAAAGATTGAGAATAGTTAAAAGGTTAAGGAGAACTGCAGTGAAAAATGTAAAATAAAACACAGGAAAGCACAAAGAAAATACAATCCCACAGCAGTCAACCAAGATCATTTGATCCTGACAAAAGATCAGACATTTGGAAAGAAAGAGGCAGTCTGGATCCATAACGTGCTTCGGAATGAAAAGAAAACCGCAGTGCTCTTCGTAGAAAATTAGGACTGATGAAACATTTTACTGAACATTATTGACAGGAGGGTAAAGGGCCAGATTGTTTGTGCTATGTAGGTTGAGTGGTGCAGCTGGACAAAGCACACACACCGTCACCACAACATGGCTGTAGAGGACGTCACATCGACTCATTCGCTTCCTGGAGACTTCCTCTAACCTTCATCATAAACAAGCTGCGGGCTGAACCTAAGAACACACATTCACCTGAAAATGTTATGGCTCATGTTTTGTCCCCATAAGGAAGTCCATTAATGTGCATGTACAGATTTATGTCCCCAATACCTCAGGAAAATCTCACACACACACACACACACACACACACCCATATACGTACATACATTAGCACATCCACACACACGACGGGATCTTTAGGACTGGATGTACTTGCTCTCGAAAAAGGAGGGAATGAGTTCACCTTAGCTTTTAAAAATGACGATATGTCAGAATCTACTGAACAGTTTGCTGCTTCAGGAGACACGTACACACGCACACACGCACACACACACACACACACACAGTGCAGTAAATATTGAGCCTCTTCTTTGAAGGTAACTATGATGGTGGAACACTTTACCTCTTGACTTGAGAGCAGCAGCCTCTGTTGATATCTTTTATAGGCAGCTAAAGACACACAGTACCTCTATAGAGAGATTTCAATTCGCCTTGGTGTTGATCCAATTTCTGTGTATTTTATCTTTCTTCTCTATGCCATTTATTTACTGTGTTATTGGTTCTAGATCATTTTAACATGTGAAGCATTTTGTGCCTATTTCTGTGATAACAGAAGCAAACTTTACTTTATTTTACTTTACTTAGTACTCAAAAGATAATGGAATATTTTGATTGAGCTGTAAGATCTAAAAGTTGCAATACTGTAGTTATTTTTCAGAGTGAAAATAAGAGGTAATTAGTTCTTTAGTTGATCGACAGTTTTTTTTTCATCTATACAATTTATCAAGGAAACAAAACACCTACTGTTTTCAGCTTCTGAAATATTACTTTGTTCAGTCAGGCTTTAATCCATCATACTCAGAAACTCGAGCAGAGTCTAATGAATTCTGGTCTGGTGCTCAAATGCTTTGACACTTCAGCAAGTCATTTGTTCCACTCTTAAAAACTGTGCTCCCTGTTTTCCATGCTAAAATCACTTTGGTCTTAGAAATACAGTGTAAAGAGTGTTTGGGTTTAAGAACTGTGTGAAGCAATGGCCTTTTGATGGGCAGCTTTTAACTATACATCCACGTCTTAAGTAATCACGGCTGAATAAATAGGAAAAAAATTTATTTTCTCTATTTGTGAAGTTTGTTTTATTTCAGGCCTTTTCTGAATGCCTGCTCCAACGTGGACAACAAAGAATGGGAACGTGAATGTGGACATCTTGCTGTTGATTTCAACATTTACAGAGTGACTTTGAATGACTAAGCTGTATTCCTGAGGGAGAGTTGGGCCTCAGCCAGATAGAGCCATTGTCACTGCTCAGCTACTTTTGGCTTTGTGTTTCAACAGGAAAGAAATGCTTTGAGAAGCTGAACTGGTGGAGACATGTTGAAGGCTTTGCAGGACAAACAGATGAACAGCATCCTGACCATTGAACTAAAAAAAGGCAGAACATCTGTGGGTTTTTTAACAAATCCTTGATATACAGTTTCTTATTGCTCTGTTTCCAGTTTAAGAAAAATGTATTTATTGGGAATTTGCTAGTTTATAATTAGCACAGAAAGGACCCAGGCCCAGGGACCGAGCCCAGGACCTTCTTGTTGTGGGGCAAAAGAGCTCACCATAGTCGCCACGCTGCCCGAGCATCTACCTCTCCGCCCTAAACAGCGTGATTCACTGCGGACACTGTGGAAAGAAGCAGATGGAGTCCTTAGTATGGCACCTAATCTCCGATAAACTCTCAAAAGGGATGCAGATAAAACGAGATCAGGAGTGAGATAAAGGGGCCTTGAGACAGAAGAGACAGAAAAGACTGGATAAGGAGAAGAGAAGTGTTTGGAAGAGGTTTGTTGGTAAGAGAGAGGATTTGATGAGTGGGAGGAAAAGAGCAGAGATGGAAGATAAGTGTTCAGGAGGGAGGGCTACATCTGTCAATTAGTCATTACATGAGAAATACAGCTGCTCATCAGCCCAAAACAGCATTAGCTCCAGTTGTGGAGAGAGACAAACAACAGACAGGGTGTATACACAGAGATAAGGGATGAAGACAAAGAGTAACTGGCATTATATAAAGAGGACGAATTCAATAACAAATAAGCCTCAATTAATGAGTGAAGTAAACTAATTACCCTCATTGTATGCCTGTATTAGGCATCAAACTGCAGATAGACAGGCAACCAAGTGGCAGTTTGTTTGAGTTTGTCGCTGGGGGTTGCCATCTTGGCATTTTGAAACCAGAAGAAACCATATTTGGAAGATAAAGTGGAGCAAAAGAGGAGTGATGGATGGATGGATGCGTCCTGCTCTGTCCTGATTGTCTGCCAATCACAACGCAATGCTTTATTGTGTATTCTCCTGTAGACGGGACAGTGATTTCAAAAAATGGAGCGCCGTTGTGTATGGAAGAAGGCTTGAAAAGAGTGATTGAGGCCATGATCTCATTAGGAAAACTTTTACTGAGCTAATAAATGAGAAGGAGGGCTATTTCCTCATAGACTTCCATGCAAACTGTTGTTTTTACAGTCAGTGGAGTCGCTCCCTGATGGTCAGTAGGTAGAACGCCTTTTCTTTTCTGTCCCAGAGTCCATGTCCAACTTCATATACAGTCTATGTTGGCAACCAGCTGGTGAACATGGCAAAGCATTGTGCAGCTAAAGACCACAATATTTTCCTCAGAGGTTAGTGGAGACCAATAATAGAGCAAAATGTGATCATACTTTGATGCCAAGTGTGCCAGAAATCAGCAGTTTGCTAAGTTGTTGGACCTAAAAACACTTGATAAATGATTAGAGATGATGAGTGAATATTATGCGTGCCTCCAATGCTGCCTCATGGCCATAAAAGTTTTTTCTTAACACAGCTGGGAAGTTTCTCCATATGACATTCTTTTCTGTCTGTTACCCTGTTGTTTGTGTGCTTTTGTGAACTTCCCAGTTTCCTAGTTTTTGTTAGTTAGCCCGACAGTGCGTGTGAAATTGTGTGAGTGGAGCTGATGTGATGACAATAGGGTGCAGCTATCAGAGTGACTTTGCCTTTTCCAAGTATGCATAAAGTCGGCTTAAACTGCTAAAGCTCTGTCTGGAATGAAGATTTACAGAGTGTGTACAGTTTGTGTGTTTTTGTGCATGCAGTTGTTCTGCAATCTACTCTTCAACTGAAATGGACACATTGAACGTTTTAGAATATTAATCAGTGTTTTAAACTGTCAGTCTTATTTAACTGGAGATTTTAAAGAAGACGACAGCGCCTCCTGGAGGAGACACTACAGAGGGAAAGAACATTAGATGGAATTTGTTTTACTCAAACACATGCAGGCACACAAAGAAACACATACTTACCTGGAAGCAGCTACTGAACAGTAATAATGTTCATGTGTACTATTTGAAAGTCAACATTGTGTCTATTCAAGACAGCAACATTTCATTCAAATGACAACCATATTATATTATTTCATATCAAAACATTGTTATTATTAACCATTCTTGGTTTTTCGTCCTTCCTCTTTTTCAGAAAAAAGAGTGGTTATGTCTCAACTGCCAGACGCAGCGGCTGATGTCTGGGGGCGGTCTTGACGATCCTCCGCTTCCTGTTCCCCATCCATCTCCCAAACACCAACCAACAATGGGCTCGCCCCGTCACCAGGCGCCGACCAGCCAGCAAAGCCCTCTACATAAACCCACCAATCAGCAAGGGTCCAGGCCAGTCCAGTCCCAGAAACCGCAGACAGGAACAGCAGGTAGTGGGCCTTTTGCACCCACTGCTGCGAAACAACCGAGTGACACCAAGACCACGACACCAGCTATGGCGCCAGTGCCAACCACAGACATCCAGAAACATCCGAAACCCACAGAGGAGAAGCCTAAAACCGAGTCTCCGAGCCAAACTGCCAAAGACACCAAACTGTCCCACAAGAAAGGAGAGCAGATAACACCTATCAAGGAAATGAAGAAGTCCAGGCACTATGATGTAAGTCACATATTTTTAACATTGCTTTAGTCCATTGTACTGTGTGTTAGACTGTGCCGAAAGAACAAAGGTTGATACTGAGAGTGACAGATCGATTGTTCTTTAACATAGACCAATAGATGTGCAGTGAAAATTACAAAAAAAAAAAAAAAAAAAAAAAGGCAAAATTTTGATGCCACTATATTGGTACAGTAGTGTTTAGTCTAACCTACAGGCCTATGGACACAGAACTGGCATCTTTACATTATATATACAGGTTAAGTGACTGAGTATGTATGACTGTCTCAGCGTGGCCCTGCTTCACATTCATACAGTTTTACTGCCAGTTTCATGTTATTAATCCAGAACAGTCACCCAGATGACTCATCTGTTCATTATATGGATAAGGATGAGCACATTTCCACACCTATATTATAGATGGTGCTTGTTTTGTATGACAAATGGTCTGATTTTTATTGTAATTCACTATAAATCTGGCCTGATGTTGTGCCAAAGTCACGATCGAAATAAACGGCTTCTTTGAAATTGCAAAGAGCCAAAGTTCAGTGCTGTTTTTCACTAGCTTCTCTAACTGGATAGGTTTTCTCATACAATATATTTTCACATTATTTTGGATGAGCTGAAACGTCATTTCGGGATCGTCGGTAAACATTCATTAATTAATGTCTTTTTGTGTGCTGGACTGTCTATAAAATGTATCTTGCTTATGCTACTATAATGCTAAGATATAACAACACTAAATAATCCTTTTATGAGTAATATTGTTTGAATTCAAATGAAGCAACTTTTGTTTGGTCGGGTTTAATAATAGATTTATGTCGACGAACACCTTTTAGCTTTTAGTTGAGTTTCTGAAGCTAGTTCTAAGTGTGTGCAACGTAAGTTCACTGATTAGCCTCTTTGTTTCGCTGCATTTATTCTACCTCACACTGCCTTTTATTTTTACTTTCATAAAGTGAGAAAAGAAAAATATGTTGAGTTTTTATTTCTGCTTGTCAACTTTCAAAGGCTTGTACAGCTGTATCAATCCCACCCAAGCTTGCTGCTCTTTCTTCCTGCTGCATTTCCTTAATATAGCTAAGTGCCTTGCTAGCTTTGCATGAAACTGGATTTCCCATCCCATCTAATCTGACTGTGCCAAAGGACCTCACATGGGTAAAGCCTTTCAGATGGCCCGGGACACATTGGAGGTCAGATCACAAATGTGTCCTCATTGTGTCTTGGGAGTGTTCACACGTGTTTAGGGCTGTGCGCTTGCAATCAGGTCACCTGAGATACATGTTAGTATCAGGACTGAGTCAGCTGCTCCAAACTAGAAAACTAAACTATATCTAACTATTTGTTCACTTTAGCGTTAGGAAAGGAAAATATAGATGTCACCAGCACTATCAGGCATCAAGAAGACAAATTACACAGGCAGTACAAAGACCACTGGAGCATGTAAGTCGGGGTGTTTGTGTTGTCTGACAACTTCTATATCAACAGATCCTGCTCTCCAACTGCCTGTTGTCACACAAGAGTTCCTCCAGTGTTTCCTTTAAGATTTTAAACGTGGTCAGAGGTCATCCTTGCCTCTGTGGAGATGGCTTATGCTATATATTTGTGATTATTTTTGCTCACTGATAACCACTTTGTTCCTTTGAACAGATTAGTGGCAATCCAGTGTCATGGCATGAGGTTGACCACTTATCACTGCATCACATAAAGAGCACACAAAGAGCAAAAACAACACCAACCCAAACCTCCATTTTGTATGTGTTGGATACAAACCTCCCATTATTTTGTTACGACTATTTCAGCTCTTTTCCACTATGTTTTTTGCCATTATGTTCAAAAATAAGCTACTTTGTAAATTGCCACTGACGTGCAATATTTGAAAGTTGTCTTCTACCTCAGTCAAAATTATAGTCAAAACACGTGACAATAAAACACACTGTTGCCCACATGTTACAGTGAAGAAGTGAATCATGGTTGAGAGTGGCACCGGCAGCTTTAATTTCTTTACAATGACAATTACGATGATTTGGGTTCAATAACATACATTTAAGAAACAATTTCCAGAAGTACTCTATTTGCTCTGCTTGGTTTAATTACCTCTTTAGCCTTTTAGAATAGTTCGTTCTTGTATATTTGGTTTAACCCCAGGTTTGTCCTTGCTCCACGGCTTAAATAATAATCACCGCATACAGAAACACAACATCACACAGTGACAGTCACAAAGAGTTGTGAGATGAAATTATGATTATTTTGAATTGAGCCAATGATTTTCTCCTTCAGTGCTGGACGTCCATGGATGTTTGAAATGTATGCTATTGATTCGCCCCTTCCAAAGTGCTGATACTGCAAGTGGCAGCAAGGCATTCATGGATTACCTTGGAGAGGGAGCACGAGTGAGCAATAAACACAGAGGGAGAATTAACGAAACAGTGCCTCTTCTTACTCAGCAGCAGCCATCGTTCCCACTGAAATATGTATAAAGATTGGCATGCCATGAATATGCTAAACCGCCAAGGCCCTTAGCTGAAGTAATGCTGCTTTAGGGCTTTTCAAAGGCAAAAAAGACCTTCCTCATTTGGGGAGCAACTAGAAATTTTAAGTACAGAGAGCTCAAAGTAAAATGTCCGCTGAAGTTACCATCTTCACAGTTTTTGTAGAAAAGATTTCCATAATTTCTCTATGTATATTTTGTGTTCTTTCCTCCATCCCCTTTCCTTTACCAGGTCAGTCCCTTTGAGATTATGATTTGGCATGTTATTAAAAACACCTGAGACAGAGCCATTGATGAATGAGTTTTAATGCTCCAGTCATGTTAACCCTACAATCTTAAAAAAAAAAAGAAAAAAGGAAAAGAAAAGAAAAATGAAAAGAATAAATTCACTGCTGAGTATCTCAGTTTGACTGACCTCTTTCCATCAATGGCTCAAACATTGCTTGTTCAAACCTAAAAACTTTAAGTCGCTATTTAATAACTGTCTAATAAAGTCATTTGTCTTACTGTTGTCATTTATTCCATTTGATATTTATTTGTTGATGAAAAAAAGAACATAAGCTGAATGTTAGACTTAAATTTTTATTACTAAACGGTAACTAAATAAGATTATATTTTTTATTTTGGATTTTGCACTAAGGGCAGACATAGCTATTGTTCAATTTGATAAATAACATAGTTTATTCAGTTTTGGAAATAGGAAGGGCAAATCTCAGCAGTTTTTATGTAGACGACCTGTAAATTTTCATTGTTTTCTGTGTAATTCTATATTTATAATGTGCTTGACGACTTTAGTCTTGCTGCTTTTTCATTGCTCACTCTGATAAGTTACTTATAAGACAAATTGTAATCATTCAGTTTTGGCCCACATAGAAAACAGCTCATTTACAAGTCAGATTTACAAAAGTCTTATTAGACAAAGTATAATTTGTTTTATGTGATTTTAAGGCTCATATGAACCAAAGCCTTTTGGTCACTGAATGTGGTTTTGTGCTACCTGGTCAGTATTTTTTGGCTAAGACTTTGTTACGCAGTGAAAGATAATTTTATAGAAAAATCGCAAGAACTGTCTCCACAGGTTGAAACCTGATGAAGAGAGCCCTACTTTTACCCCTCAAAAAATATGTGCCACTTCATTACTCGCAGACTAATCTTTCAAAATGAATGGATAATTTACATTAATCATATGCCATTAAAACCCCATTCAATCACAAATGTAGGCAAACCTCTTGAAAAGCTCTTTGAATGAGCTAAGGATTTTGTACAGATGTGCAGTTCATGAGGGTCTTCTTTGTCATTACTATATCTCTTTTTGAAGTACCAGAGTAAAGTGCAGTGATATATTTTCTCACTGCTGCTTGTATTAAAAGCACAGGACTGCCGTTTCAGCACGCCTGTTCAACCTGAATAATGGCATATTTTTAAAATGGAACAACTTGGAAATATCTTGTTTTCAGTTGGCACAGGCAAGGATGACAACTATCACCTCAATCATTTCCAAAAATTAGAACCTAGATTTATGTGGGCTAAAGTTGTATGCATACTCATGCACTTATTCAGCATCAGCACATTCATATACTTTATATAAACTGACTGCAATCTGAAGACCTTAGCTTCCCCAAACCTAATCCATTTTTTTGTCTTTCCTCCTCTCTCTTCAGGATACAAAAAGCAACAGCACCCATGACTTGTCACGCAGTCCTCAGAGCCTCAGTGATACCGGGTATTCCTCTGATGGAATCTCCAGCTCCCACAGTGAAATTACAGGGCTAATCCAAGAAGAGGAGATGAAACTGAGTGAGAGAGGAATCAGTGGACGGGGCTCCCCACCAAGCCCTTCCGAAATCACCAAGCTAGAAAGCTCCATGAGGCCTTTGCTGGAGAAGAGCCTGTCTGAAGAGAAGCCTGACAGAAGAGGAAGGAAGCACAGAGACCGAGATTTGGATGACAGAGGGAAGCAGCGTCCACGCTCCCTGTCAATCCCACCAGATGCATATGACTCTGACGAGGAACTGGAGGATATAATGGAGGAAGAAGAGGACACCGGAGACTGGGAGGGCAAACGAAAGGAGACAAAGGAGGAGAAGAGGGAGAAGAAAAAGAAGGAGAAAGAAGCTGAGCCCACAGAGATGACAGATGAAGAGTTCATGAGGAGACAAATAATGGAGATGAGTGCTGATGAAGAAAATGAGGAAGAGGAGGAAGAGATGGAGGAAGAGGAAGATGAGGAAGACGAAGGATATGGTTACCAGAAACCTAAGAAAAGCCACCATAAGCACATCATCTCTGACTCAGGGAAAGAGAAGAGACGCCTTCAGCACCACTCCAGCAGTTTTGAGGAGGAAACTAAAAGCTCTACTGATGTCTATAAAGGCTCAGTGGAAGAAGGTGAGGAAGACGTTATGGCATCACAAGGAGGCCTGAGACGCTTCAAAACCATTGAACTTAATAATACTAATAGCTACAGCCGAGACATAGAGCTAAGCAATGAAAATGACCTGAGCCTTGATCGGGAGCCAGAGTTGGAAATGGAGAGCCTGACAGGATCTCCTGAGGAGCGTTCTCGAGGTGACTATTCATCTACTCTGCCACCCACTTCATCTTCATATGGCTCTGGTCAGTCTCCTACTTCCATATCATCAATGGAAGAGGACAGTGATAGTAGCCCTAGTCGAAGGCAGAGACTGGAAGAGGCAAAGCAACAAAGGAAAGCACGGCACCGCTCTCATGGGCCACTCCTTCCAACCATTGAAGACTCCTCGGAAGAGGATGAACTGAGAGAAGAAGAAGAACTTCTCAGAGAGCAGGAGAAGATGAGGGAGGTAGAACAGCAGAGAATAAGGAGCACAGCACGAAAGACCAAGAGGGATAAGGAAGAGTTGAGGGCTCAGAGGCGCAGGGAGAGGTCAAAGACCCCACCTAGCAACCTCTCACCCATTGAAGATGCTTCTCCGACAGAAGAGCTGAGACAAGCTGCAGAAATGGAAGAGCTACATCGTTCCTCTGCTTCTGAATATTCCCCTCAGAGTCTTGACTCAGAGGCAGAAGGATATGAGTCCAAACTTTACAAGTCAGGCAGTGAGTACAATCTGCCCACCTTTATGTCTCTCTATTCACCAGTAGAGAAATCATCAACCACAACAACCACCACTGCACCATCTTCCACTTCAAAACCCCTGAAGAGTGCTGAGGAAGTGTACGAGGAGATGATGAGGAAGGCAGAGATGCTTCAAAAGCAACAGAAACAACAGCAGCAACAGCAGCAGCAACATGGAAGGCATGGCCAGTACTACGACGAGGACATTAATGGACAAGGCTATGATGATGAGTATGAATATGAACAAGATCAAACAGGATATGACAATGAGGTGGCGGAGACAGAGACGGATATTTACGAGGAGATCCGACAGACATCTCAGAATATCACCAAAATGCAGCAGGCCACGAATGAGCAAGTTGAGATTGAGATTACCTACCCTGACAAGCAGCTCCTGGACACAGGTTCAGCCTTTGCGAAGCTTCTGGAGCAGAGCAACGCTCTCTTGACACCAGGCACCAGCCCCACCCAGATCTCAGCTCCCGTGTCCTTTGCTGAGACTGGTGGACGGATCCCTGACGTACGTGTAACACAGCACTTCTCTACAAAGGATGCACACAAAGACAGGATCAAAAGCCAAGCAGGAAAGAATGGGATAACGCCAACTGTCGCTGCCACCACCATTGCAGCTTATGGAGTTTACGCTAGAGATGCAGTTACTATTTCTCAGACTAGTTCAAGCCACACCATGACATCTAATCAGTCTGGAATATATGGCCGACATACAGGAAGTCCTGCCACATCCTCTGCTACAGTTTCAAGTGTATGCAGCAAGATTGCAGAGATTACTCAAGCCTACAGTCAAAGAGAGGTGATCACCAGAAGGGTAGGGGACACCAGGGGTGTCCAAGTGCGAGACAGTTCAACTTCTTCTACTGAGAGAGTTATTGAGCCACGTTCTCCCAAGTATACAACTTATTACAGGAGCACCAGTCCTCCTCTTTCTCCATCACCACCACCGCAGAGTCCAACTCGTTCTCCTTCCAGGAGGGCAACTGCTGAGTTTTCCACGCAGACTTTCAGTTCGGCCTTGCGAATGGAGTCCGATGGCTCTGGGCCTTCATCTCCGGTGATGGCTCAAGGAACCCAGACATCACATCGATCAGTTTCCCCACGACTTTATCGACAGCAGTCTTCGCAGGATGCCCCATACTCCCCACCTCCAAGCCCAGCTAGGCCGATGACGGTCAACACTGCTACTTCTCCTCTGTCTTCGCCTACCCGGTTTAGCCGCCAATCAACGTTTGATACTTACTCCCCATGTGGCAGCCCTCCCGACACACCGCCTTACCAACAGTCTCCTACGCGCAGCTTCTACCGAACACAACGAGTGGAGAAGGTGAATGTGGGAACAAGTATGGTCACCACAGCCAGCACCTACACTAGAGGGTCCATGTCAATGGATAACATCTCCCTCTGTAGGATATCTACAGTCCCAGGCACTTCAAGGGTAGAGCAGGGGCATATGATCCAAGGTGGAAGTGTTGTGGACCTTAGAACAGCCTGCAAACCTGCACCTATTATTATGACTGACCAAGGAATGGATCTCACCTCACTGGCCACTGAGAGTAGGAAATACCATGGTGGACTGGAAGGCAGCAGGCATTCAACAATTGTGCAGCCACTGATTATGAACCTGAACACCCAGGAGACCACCACACCAACCACTGTTAGCGTCACTGTGGCTGCTTCGATGTTCATGACTCAGCCCAAACAACCCACTATCTATGGTGACCCAAATCAGAACCGGGTGGATCTGGGACAGGGCATGGGTACAGCTGTATGTCTTTCTCAGAGCAAACCACAGATTTCACCTCCAACTGACCCATCAATACCGAAAATTGATGCCAAACTGGAAGACCTTAGTGTCCAACAGAGAGAGCTACAAAAGCAGCAAGAGAAGCTGCAGAAGCAGCAAGAGCTTCTTGAACAGCAGTTACAGCAGCACCATCAGCTGCAGCAGCAACAGCAACAATCATCTGCTTTGGCCAGGTACAACCTTACTGGTCAGATCTCACCATTACTTAAAAAAGACTTAATAGTCAGCCAGACAAGCACTGCCTCAGCTGTGGTCAGTGCTGTATCACCAGTCATTAACCC
This sequence comes from Echeneis naucrates, assembly GCF_900963305.1. Lineage (NCBI taxonomy): Eukaryota > Metazoa > Chordata > Actinopteri > Carangiformes > Echeneidae > Echeneis > Echeneis naucrates. The sequence continues at coordinate 7,910,768 of NC_042517.1, read as the reverse complement.
TGAACTGTATGGTACTGGTCCCGTTGAGCTGAGAGGGAAGCCCAGTCCTCCAGGTTTGATGCCAGGAGGAAAGTCTACACATAGCATGGTAGTACAAATGGATGGAGGACCAGACCAGACCCAGGCAGTTACTCAGCTGGTGAAGGTTGAAGAAGGACAGGATGCTGTAGATCAGGCAGGAGGCCAAATTAAACCTGACAGCCAACCAGCTTGCTGTGATGTTGTTTACCGTCTCCCATTTGGTGGAAGCTGTGTTGGGGCTTCTGAGAAAGAGGGCATAAGGCCTCCATCTGCCCCACCCCTCTCCTATGAGTCTGACCAAGAAAGACAACCTGGACGGTACCATGAGTACCCAATGGACGGCCGTAAGGCCTACACACTGCCTTTCCCTGGTAGACTACAGCCTTCGATGTCTGATACAAACCTAGCCGAAGCTGGGCTGCAGTCCTACCAGTCTAAACTAGAACCACACCTCCAAGCCTCAGGAGAACTTGCCATGGATCTAACTGCTATGAAGCAGGGTTACGGAGGGTATATGGGGATGCAGTATGGCTCCTATACAGATTTACGGCATGGCGGCGACATTACAGCCCAAACACTGCCTATAAGGAGATATAATTCCTTGTCTAACATCAGCTCAGACTATGGCTATTCTGCTCGTGACATTGCTAGCTTCCAAGAAGCTAACTTGGCTCAGTACAGCGCTACAACCGCAAGGGAGATCAGCCGGATGTGTGCAGCACTAAATTCCATGGATCGGTATGGGAGCAACCCAGACTTAATGCAGTTTGCCACTTTGGGGAGAGGAACTGGGCCTGGGACGTCCAGACTTGTGGCAGGTCTCGGAATGAGACAAAACCTCCTCTTTGGATTAGACGGGAAGCCAATCTCCCACAGTCAAGCGCTAACCAACCTTATCAATGCCAGACAGGCCAGCCTCAGAGCCATGTACCCTGCTGCTATTAGATCCTCTGATGGGATGATCTATTCCACTATCCAGACTCCTATTGCTTCTACACTTCCCATCACAACCCAGCCTGCCTCTGTTCTTCGCCCACTGCTGAGGGGTGTCTACAGGCCATATCCCTCTGTAAACATGACACCCGTGCCCCTATCCAGTCTTAGCCGACTGCCAATGAGCCCCAGAGTGCCCTTAGCAGGACAAGCTCCAGTGCGTTACCCAGCACCAGGTCTTCTCCAAACAACATCAACCGCTGCCACTACTGCTGCTGTTGCAACATCTTCAGCACCAGTCGGTGCCCCAGTGTCTGTTTCTATGATAACAAGTTCTACAGTCCAGGATGAACCAGTTTACCTTGGTAAAGGTGCCACACTGACCTCCTCATCAACAGATGTCACCTCAGTTGGAGGAATAGTTGCCATACCTACCGAGCCACAGCAACAGCCAATAAACCTGTCCCAGGCACACCTGAACAGTCAACAACAACAACAACAACAACAACAACAACAGCCTCCTCCAGCAGCCCATGCATATCCACCCACAGGTCCTTCACATACCCAAGGCTTCAGTCAACCTCCAGTAGGCCCATCTGCCCCTTCCAGTGGCTTACCCATTTCAGGGGGTCTCCCTCCCTTCCCTCCACCAGGAGCCATACACAAGGAGGGTGAAACTGAGGCAGAAAGGCTGCATCGACAGCAGGAGCAGCTTCTGCAGATGGAACGGGAGCGCGTGGAGCTAGAGAAACTCCGGCAACTGCGCCTGCAGGAGGAGCTGGAACGGGAAAGGATAGAGCTGAAGCTGCACAGAGAGAAGGAGCAGATGTTGGTGCAGAGAGAGTTACAGGAGCTGCAGAACATCAAGGAACAGGTAGAGGGAGAAACAGGAGCCCGATTGAGAGCCTTACAGCTGTTGTTTTGTGTGATGTTTCGTGGTTGTTTTATTTTGCGTTGATATTGATCTGTGGTCAACTGTTGTACTGTTTTTGTGGGACTTGCACGCCTTTCAATGCATGTCTGCTGTCAAGAAAGTACCTGTAACAAACTATAACAGTTTGTTTGACATTTTTTAACCAGTGAAACCACCAAATATCCTTTTAGAAGATGGTGTTAAATTCTGTTATTAGAGAAAATGCTAATGCCATAGTAAGTACAGATGACTTTTTTCTGCATGCTATGTTGTGTATACTATTTGTTTCCTATATATTAAGTGTGCATGAATGTGCCTGTGGTATATACGTGTTTCAGAAACTCGTGAAACTCAGATTTACTTTGTGAAGTGTTTTCAATTTGCATTGTTGGTTTGAGTTACATGTCAAAGAAATTTTTATTATATTACATTGTATATATTTGATAATATGTAGAAAGTAAACATTTGAATTTATTGCGTTTCTCAGTTTCAGTAGCCTTGTGAAGATGTTTTACCAGTTAACAGAAAGGCTAACATGAAAATTTTCTTCTTTTTCGATAGAACAAGCAGTTGAAAATCTTTCAAGTTAACTCTGTTAAACAGGTGTGGAAGCCTCCCGTAATGAGAATGAACTAGAGATGGAATGCCTAATATGCATCTCATAACTGACAGTATAGGCAAACCTCCTAACTCCTTATTTGCACCAGCCTGTCATTTATGCAAACACAGAAAATGCATTAAATATTTTCTAATGAGCATTATATGACTGGCAATTACCAGCACTCGCTGCATTTCATTTATGTTGCGCTTCCATTCTTGGTTTTTGCAATATAATCAAGTTTTTCCTAACTTGGAACCATTTTCAAAACTAATCCATCAGCACAAGAGGAATTTCATGTCACATTCAGTTTTAGGAGTCTGATTGCATTTTGGAGATTTGCTCATCTTGTGTGCTACCCAATGTCCAAACATCAACCTTGTCCTCTTGTGTCTTTATCATCTCTCTCATTTTTTTTCTCATCTTGTTTTTTATTTTTTTCCTTCCTATATTTTTTGTTTTGTGATCATTTCTTCTCCTCTCACCATGCTTCTCCATGCTCTCCTGTCTTGTCCTTTCTCTCTCTGTTTTTGGCCATGTGTGCCTCTTCCTATTCCCCCTTTCTACTCAAACTCTTCAGGTTCTACAGCAGCAGCAACATGAACGGGAGAAACAGCTTGTTCTCCAGAGGGAGCAGCTGGCCCAGCAGAAGTCTCAGCTAGACCAGATCCAGTCTTTACAGCAGCAGCTCCAGCAGCAGCTTGAAGAGCAGAAGAGACAGAAAACAGCTGCAGTTCAGAACATACAGGTGAGAAGAGTAGACTCTAGCACATTTATCAATGTTCTGGCATTCTCTAGCATTGATGTCTGACCCCCCAGCTTTCAGCTTTTAGCTTAGAGATAAAATGGAAATGTAAAAATACGGACAAAGCATCGTACAAGAAGCTCTTAGTCACCCGCTTTTGCCCTGTCTGATACCTACCTACACATCTACCACGTTACCATTACAAAAAATCATAACTGCATGGAATGTGCCCACTTTGTCTGGCAGAATAGTTTTTTATTTTTTACATATCCTGACCACTCATGAATTAACTGAAATGCCAAAGACAATGTTGTGCCTCTTGTGTCTTGTTACATTAAATGAGTCTGTAGTCAGCTAGTTCTGTGTGGTTATGAGATGCCATTTCAGAGCTTTTGCAGTCAGTTATATCAGTGACCCAACAAATTGGGGGAAAACGTTCAACACCTGATCACCTGTGAAACAAAAACCTTTTTTCCAATAGCTGGATGTGCACGGCCAACCTTTGCACCCTTATGTGGACACTCAGATCGGCTCCCGTTCCCTCCCCAACTCCTCATCAGAGATGTGCCTGAGGAGCCAGGAGGAGCACATGGAGACCAGGAGTAACATGAGGAAGCACAGCTCCATGACCAGGCTGAGCAGGGACAGCTTGGACGGCGATGGAGTGGTGTTCTACGGTTCCCCCCGCAGGATCGTTGACAGTTGTGTGCAGACGGATGACGAGGATGGGGAGGAGAGGTATGTGTGTGTGTGTGTGTGTGTGTGTGCTCAGCGCATGCAGATGGATGGAGGTGTGAATGCATGCAAGCTTGAGGTTGTGTTTATTTTATAAGACAAATGTTATCCTCAGTGTTAAATGGTTTCAACATTTTCTGCAATTATAAAAGAAAATACAAGCTGGGGTTCATATACAGGCCTTATGAATAATGTATTAAGAATTTCACGCAAAATAAAGATATCACTCTTTGTTCAACCCAATAATATTACAGAAAGTGTTGGCAAATCTGTCTTTCTACATGGTTACACAACTTAATAGTTCAGGTAGAAAGTTGCGCTCTTGTTCATAACAGTCAAAAGTTTATTAAACAGCTCAGGGTTCTCCTTTATTGTCGAGCAACATTAATTTTGTGCCTTGCAAATACTCACTGATTTAAAAAAAATACTAGTGTCCAGTGTCTGCAAAAACAAAAGTACTTTGAATCTGTCTTTCCCGCTCCATTTTCAGGTACATGATGCGTCACCGCACCAGAAGACGTGGTCGCAGCGTTGACTGCTCCGTCCAGACAGACGATGATGAGGACAAGGCTGAGATAGAGCACCCAGTCCGCCGAAGACGTTCTCGTTTCTCCCGGCACTCTGAATCCGGTGCCGTTGCCAGCACCACTGCCACCACTGCCACTTCAGTTTCAGACGCAAAAACCGACACACCCAAGATGGTATCCTCCAGTATCGCTGTCCAGACCATCAGAGAAATGTCTTGCCAGACAGAGGTGGAGCACCTTGGAAGAGTCTCCCCAGCAATCCATGTGACGGTACCAGACCCGAATAAAGTAGAGATTGTGCACTACATCTCCGGACCTGAGCGGACCCAAAAAGGACAGTCCCTAGCATGCCAGACTGACCCAGAAGCCCAGTCACAGGGTGTTGTAGCTCCACAGCTCAGCGTACCCACCACAATCAGTCCATATTCTTCCTCTACCAGTACGGGAACACAACAATCCAGCTCTGCTGACCTCCTGACCCAGCAGCGCCAGCAGCAGCACATCTCCGCAAATGCAGCCAAGTTTGAGCGGCGTCGCCCTGACCCACTTGACATCAACTACCAACCCCACAACCACCTTCATAACGAGTCCATCTCCAACATCATCCGGCAGCAACAGACAGCTCCCAAATCCCCACAAGTCCTTTACTCTCCTGTCTCCCCGGTGTCCCCTCACCGTCTGCTGGAGACTTCTCTGTCCAGTGAGCGGCTGAACAAGGCCCACGTCACACCTCAGCAAAAGTCCTACACAGCTGAGTCCCCCCAGCGACATCCATCTGTACCCCGACCCATCAAGAGCACTCAGAGGTCAATGTCAGACCCTAAGCCCCTCAGCCCCACCACAGACGAGCACACCAAGGCCAGGCTGTCCCTTTACCAACAACAAGCACTCCAGAGCCAGGTAAAGATGGTATTAGCACACGCTGAAAGATGCAGTGAGAAATATAGTGAAACTATTAAAATAAATTAATAGTCCAAGCAATTTAAATCCTCTAGATAAGATAACAAAAAAGCACAGATGATGATTATTATATATATTGTGTTCACTATACCGATACTGACACTAATACTCTAATATGACCCACTTCGGGGGTATATCATCAATCTATCCAGACATCTTCAGTGTAAGACCAAGGTAAAAAGGTTATCTTATGTCAGGTCCAGCGCCAAAAAGGAACAATTACAACTCTGTTACAGCTAGGGCAGTGTGATTAATCTAATTTATTTTCCATTACAATTTTTGGCTTCCAACAATTATGAAAACAAGATGACTGAAATAAAGCAGTTATTGCACCGCATTCTGTTTTGTGACGAACTTTATCCCCATCTGAGTCCATTTTAGTTTAATCACAAAAGTCACTGACAGAAAAAGCACATAGGTACTGTGATGACTGTACAGCCACAGCCAAGGCTGCACAACATCACTTCCAAGGAGTGAGCACTGAACTGTGAGAGTGCACGCAGTATGTGTGTTAGGCTGATACAACTGAACCTAACTACACCTGATTAGATGGTGGAAAATGTGTTTGCCGGGATGTTATGTCAACATGTTAAACAGACTTAACTATAATTTCAAGCAGCATCCTTTACTGGTACTAGTAAATACCTAAATACATCGTCATTGTCAGTTTAGAAGCAACAGGCCTGCAATAAATCTGGTAAGTTTTTCTAATGTTTTACTGTTCAATGTATCCATTTATATACCTTAACCAAGCATACTTAGATAAGCTATAGCCGAAGCAGCAGCCAGATTCTTCCTGATTACTACTGAGCTTCACCGGCCAAACGACATCCTATGTCTGATTAAATTTGGTGGGCGTGGCCAGGATTAAAACCCATACCATCATCAAGTACCGCTCATTTCAACAAGTAAATGTTCAAGCTAACAAAAAAAAAAAAAAAAAACACCCTCTAAATGTTATTAACCAACCTCAAAAATACAGCACAGATTGGATGTTAAGCTTTCTCTTCACATCCCATATCTGTAGGCGTAATTCATCTTCAGGGCTCAAAATCAACACATACAACACAATGATTGGAAAGTGTGGCAGATTTCTTTATGACTGTTGGTCAGTGGATTGAAAACTTGCCAAAGGCATAAATACTGATAGGCTTTGATGTAACTTTAATTGAAACAATTTTTTTCATTCTACGTTGGCCCCGTTTTTATTTTGTGAGTGCTTTGAATGTTTTATGTGAATGCTATGATGACTGATTCCCTTTGTTATGGATATTCAGATGTTATTGTTGTTTTGTTTTTCCACGTTGTTTAAGGCATACATACTTTATGAAGTCGACCCAAACCCCAATTCGAAATAAGAGCATATGGCTCGGTGATAAAGTTTGAGTTTGTCCAACGTGATTCATGCAAGCGTAGTAACACAAACGTTAGCCTGGACCTGGACGACACATCGACTGTGCTGGCCAGCAGCTGCAATATGTCAATGCATCCACCATATTAGTGGGAGCAAGTCCTTCCTAATTCCATATGTAACTGGATTTTCTTCTTTTTAACATGTCCAATATCACCATGTTAAGTCCAGGCTTGGCATCCACAAACTCATCCATATTGGGGAAAGTAGATATTTCATAAATATACTCCGATCAAGAATTTCACATTGTTTGGAAACTGCTTCAACAAAAGTATTCATAACATCCACATTAGCTAAGCTCTCAACATAATGTGATACCACCAAATACAAACAGGAATTATTGTTTTGTCTCACCTGTGAAAGGTGATTCTGTAAAGCCCCAAACAGCTCAAGACTGAGGCATCTCTCCTGTAATGAGCTTTGTTCGAGGGACCTTACCAATTTACCGGCGACGTTGACATACAGTACAATCAATGTGGCACTTATGTATATGTCATATGCAGTGACAAAGAAGTATTTGCAGTGATGCCTAATCCATTTGCCATCTTGGACAGCAACTGCTCAGGGACAAAAATGGCACCAGACTCGATCACAATTCTGCTATTTACGGAGCATGAAATTAGAAATAAGATCTTTTTAGACCACCACATAACCCAAAGGGGAAATATTCAAATCAAAATCAATTACTGTAGAAACCTGTGGTGAAGGAAGGTGTTCAACAGTTTGACCACAAACTACTTAAATTTGATGACTAAACAAGGTGGATTATGATTATTCATGCCTGTTAATGTTATTCTGTGTAAATTTCGTCGTCTGACCTTAGAATCAACAAGATATTTTGGAGAAAAAGCTTAATTTTTCAGACTAGTTCATTATAAATGTAAAATAATAAGAAGAGGATTTGCAATTGTATAAATTATAACCAAATACAATAGACACTTCAAGTTAAATAAGTAAAATCGAGTTTTAATTAACTTTTCCAATTAGAGTAAATTTTCAGAATGTGGTTTATTCATAAACCTGACCCTGCATCTGGGTCTAACAACACAGCTTTTTTTTTTTTTGTAATTTCTAAAACTCTGTTTTAGCAACTTTGATGTTGTAAGATGTATTGGCGATGAATTGTGAAAAATGAGTTCTCCAACCAATAAGTCATCTCCAACTATTCAGAAGGATCATATCATTAGCTGCAACATTGTCAAGTCATCTCTGTGGTAGACAGCAGAAGCAATACAGCGTGTTTGAAACACATTTGAATCACTTTTCTTCAGATGGGCCCACCTTTCCTCATCAATATTGAGTTTATGCGGCTGCATGAATGATGTATAGCCCCTTTGTCTGTATAGATTTTTCACACTGTACAGTGTTTTCTCTTCTGATGCTGTGTGGTGTCAGCAGTACCTTTTCACAGCCCATGTGCTGGGATATGACTAATAAATTCCAATGGATTTATTTTATTTATTTATTTATTTTTTATGTCACAGCGCCCTCCCACAAACTGGCATTATAAACAAAACATGACACATTGTGTGATGTATTCACAAGTTCCAAATGCTTTTATAACATGTTTGCAGAGGGAATGGAAGATATAGTGTTTGCACATATTCCATAAAGGAAAGAAGAACTCTAATTTATTCTGATGTTTGTGCCATTCATAATATTGATTGGCCAAATGAAAACATTGGCTCGGCAGCTGAACAACACACAAACGCTTGGCATATTTTGACAGGAGAATATAAAGCCCACACATATCGAAGGTTTTTATGAGCTTCATATCGTCCGTCTTTTCTTCTCTATGTTCTCTATGTCAGGTTTGTGCACATTGTCAAATGATCCAGCCATTATTTGTTTTTGCCCATCAAAGTCGCGGGGGCGTTGGAGTCACTCCCAGCTGACACTGGGCTGGGATTGATCACAGGGTTGACTTAAAGAGGCAGACAGAGACAAACAGCCATTCATGCTCACACTCAGGTCAATGGGCAATTTAGAGCCACGCGTTACCCTCCCAGACAGGCGTCAAACAGGAATGCTCCAGATTTCAACTTTAAAAGCTGGACATTTTTCAAATTAATTCAGCATAAAGAAAATGCAGATAACAACCATAGTTTCCTGTTAGTTCAGTTAAAAATCAACACATTTTTTATATCATTGCTTATGTTCAGGTCCAAACCGATTCACCAGCATGTTTTATCGACCACAAGTTCTTGCAAAGACACTAAACCAAAACTGGAAGGAGATATATTGTTTGACTTTCCCCGAGGAAATCGTCTCCAAAAATTATTTTTGTTTTTTATTTTTGTTAATTATTTTTCTATGCCATACTGGTCATAGAAATGTCACACATTACAGCTCTTTTCTTCCATGACAGTACAGTAAATAACTGGAGTTCAGTCTGGAGAGGGCTTACACCTGACTGACAATGCTAGTTGTGCTTAAAATTGGAGTGTCTGATACTGATAATAGTATTGGAAACGCTTCTGATACTGCCTAAACGTGAATTTTCCAATATTGTGTTCTTCATTCTGAGACTTTAGTTTCCCACAAAAGCAGTTTTCACAGGAATCCATTCTTCTTCCTCTCTGCTCTGAAACAGAAGCTCAAACAGGAACTTGACATCTAGCATTGTTTAATTTTAGCCATTAGCAAAATGATGGCAATTTTACGCTAGAAAGTCTCACCAGGGGACAAACTGGCAATTTGTACATCTTGTATGCAAGGCTTTAAATTCAGAGGTTGGCACTTGTCTAAACACAACTAATGTAGGAAGAGTTACTTGTTCCAAGATATTTTTTTTTACTGTCAAAAAAATGAGATGAGGAAAGAAATATTCTAGTTTTTTAGTTAGGGGGTACCCTGAGGCATTCCATACCATAATGACAGAAATGCTATCCCTTCCATTCAGAGTATCAACTGATACAAATGTTCCAAATAATTTTGGTTTTTTCAATTACATTCACGCAATTGATTAACAAAAGTCTGCACCTCAACTCTCTGATAACTAATATTAATATTTTTGTATGTCTTCTAACACAAATTCCACCCTTGTTTCCTGTCGTCCTTGTCTCTGTGTCTATACGTGTCTCCTTGGTCACCCTTGTATATCCCTGTTGTTGCGTCATCTCCGTGTTTCCTCTATCCCCTGACTTTTTTTTTCCCCTCTCTTTGAGTTTTCTGCTCTCCTCTTTCTCCTGTTCTGTTCATCTCACACACCCCCACTGTTATCTGTCTCTATCCATATCCCATGACCACACTGCCTTTTCTTTTGTTCTTTTATCCTTTTCTCAATCTATTTCCTCTGTCACCTTTCGTCTTCCTGACATACTTCATCCCTTCTGCTCAATCCTCTCAACTCCCTTGCCCGTCCTTGTTCCTGTCTCTCTTCCCCATTTTATGTCCACATTTGCCCACTTCATCCATTCCATCGCTTCCTCTTCATATTTTTTGCTCACTCTCTCTACTCTGTTCTTCCATTTTACCCCCCAATCTTCTTCCTTCCATGTTTCTTTGTCGTCTCTACCATCCCTCCCTCCCTGTCTCTCTCTCTTCAGCTGGCAGCCCTACAGCAGAGTTCACTACTCCGCAAGGTCAAGAGAACCCTGCCCAGCCCTCCTCCAGAGGAGACCACTACGCCAGCTCATCTGCCCATGATGACACCTGCCCTTCAACAGGTCTACCTGCCCTCCGTGCCCAGCCTCAAGCCCAGCTCCAGGTCTGGCCTGGCCGCTAAAGCCAGCCTCCTGAAAGATCTCACGCACGAGCTGAAGGCAGTAGAGCAAGAGTCAACAAAGCTGAGAAAGCAGCAAGCTGAACTTGAGGAGGAAGAGAAAGAGATTGATGCTAAACTGCGATACCTAGAGCTGGGGATCCACCAGAGGAAAGAGACTCTGGTCAAGGAGCGGGAAAGGAGGGATATTGCCTACCTGAGGTGTATGGGGGACACACGGGACTATATGTCTGATAGTGAGTTGAATAATCTACGATTAGCAGCTGCAGCTGCATCTCACGAGACCAATGGGCTACTGACAACACGGCCAAGCACCGCCCCTCTCAGCCAATTCACCAGTGATCTCAACACAGCAGCCCAATACCCACCCACTTCATCCTTCCTCTCCTGTCAGTACCCCCAGAGCCAACCAGCAGCACCTACTCAACCATCAAGTGTGCCATACCAGTCTTCAACATTCAACCAGCCTCCCTATCCAACAGTGTCTCAGTCCCAGGCACTGCCACAGCCCACGCCCCTCCAGAGCCACATTCCCCCTCCTGGACCTTCTTATCAGTCTCAAACCTCCTACCCTTCCCACACCTACCCCCAAACTCAGCCCCCATACCCCCAGACAGATCTGGGGTTACCAGCTGCACCTCAGCCTCAGCCCCAACCGGGGCATACAGGTTTTGGGCCTGCCCCACCTGGTCAGCCCCCATACCCCACCCACAGCTCACCTTATCCCAGTGCTGTGTCCTCCTACCCCAGTCAGACCACCCCATACCCTGGGCAGCCCCAAGTCGATATTCTTACTGTCCACCCTGGAAGACCTAGACAAACGTCGCTAGCTGATCTGGAGCACAAGATGCCCACCAATTACGAGACGATCAGCAACCCCACGGTCGTGGTCACCACCACGGCCCAGGATGCTACCTATTCCAGTGGAGCGCCCTCTTATGGTCAGTACACTGGAACAACAACTATAGCTAGCTCGTATGGGCCTTATGGTTCAGCATCAGTGTCGAGCAGCTATGGTGGGTACTCCACCATGCCACCCAGCACTTATGGGCAGTATACGTCAACATCAGCTAGTTCATATGGTCAGTACACCACAACCACTGCTAATACTTATGGCTACACCACAACCACAGCCAGCTCTTATGGACAGTACACTTCTACAGTTTCTAATGCCTATGGGCACTCTGTAGACAGTCCCTCGACCTACAGCACAGCAGATGGCATGTATGGGGCTCCTGGTTTAGAGCAGAACATCCCGAGGAACTACATGATGATTGACGACGTAAGTGAGCTGACGGCAAAAGACGGGCTGGGCACGACGACAGTGGACATGATGCATCATGGTGGCAGTGGGCGTTACCCGGGCGACATCCACGGCCACAGCAGCACCATTGGCAGCACGACGCGGGGGGGAACTGGCAGCTCCTCGTACGGCAGGGCACCCGAGGAGGAAGCAGCGATGCAGGAAGAGCTGTACGACCACCACGGCAGGGGTAAGAGCAGCTACAGGCACGGACCTCTAGGGGGCAGCAGCAGCAGCGTGAGCGCTAGCATGGGTGGGGGATCCTCCTATTACTATGACTACGACTACAAACATGGCAGCATCCGCTCCGGAGTACAGAAACCTTTGCCATCATCCAGAAGCCTTCTGGCTCCTGCTGTCATGTCTTCCAAGCGCAGCAAGCACAGGAAACTGGGGACAATGGAGCAAAAAATCTCCAAGTTTTCCCCCATCGAGGAGGCTCGCGATGTGGAGGCAGACCTGGCCTCCTATTCCTCAGCAACAGCTGGGGCTTACCCCTCCTCCCACATCCGAGGGCGCCAACTGATCGAGGATTATGGCTTCAAGAGGAGCACCTACGATGGCGGCAGCGGCACCACTCACACTTCTCGACACTACGGTTCAATGGTGGAGGAGGATGACAGGATTTACTACACCTCCACCGGTCGCTCCCGTTCTACTGGCTACGGCATGGACAAGATCTCAGCCAGGGACTACCATGGGTATCGAAGCAGATCCTACGAGAGGGACGATCGCTCCTACCGGTCTGGCTACCGGCAGGGGCGCCACCCGACGCGGCAGTACTCTGAAGAGGAGAGTCCACTCAGTCCTCTGGGAAGGTTCATGGGTTCTGGCCGATCATCGAGCTTAGGTCCCGACCCGTATGACAGTCGCAGCAGTAGATATCATTACTATTATGGCCATTATGGTTCCAGCCACTCGCTGCCAGATGTACAAGACCACATACGGGACCTTCCCCGGACACATGTCTACAAATCGGATGATACATACATTATAGACGATTATCATTGTGCTGTGTCAGACAGCGAAGGTAATTGTGGGAGCTGAATGCCCACCACAGTCTCACTACCTACTACTGCCCCACCGTTTATCTAAGCGTCCCCCACCCACCCAAAGGCTAGCCTTAGCAAAGAGAGAGAGAGAGAAAGAGAAAAGAGACAGAGATACCCGTTGCATGCTGATGTTTTCTACCTCCTGAGTCACTCGGAGCTCTCTTATCAGTGGACTGCTGTCTATCTGTCTGCCTGCCTGTCCGTCCCTCCGCCTGTTCGTCCAGTCGTCTGTCTGTCAAATATTCGCATGGTTCTTCGGCGTGGTCGTTTTCTCCGTTCACTACACTCTGATTCACTTGAAAGGTCTTCTTTGCACGAGAGAGATGCATTGTGTTTTCTTTGCAGGGTTTCATCTTTAATTATGTCTATGGCATTGATGTTTTGTTTACATGTATTTTGATTTCCAATTTTTTTTTTCTCTACACTGCAAAACAGTTGCTCACAATTAATTCTATATTTAAGCTACTTTTCGTCATTTTGAACAGCATAATCATTTCGCTGCAGTAATTAAAGCAAACTCAAAGCATTGATTTCTTGCAGGGCAGTTGATGAAAGTTTGCGTAGATTTAGTATATATGTATAATTAAAATTGATAGATGTTCATAGGAAGATGTGTTGCAGCACAAACACAGCGGGCAGTTTTGCAGTGTTCGATTTATCCTGTTTACATTGTTTTGTAATGTCTGACAGTGATCTGAAGTGTATTCTGCATGGACGTAAAAACTTTTGTTTTTATTTTTCTGCCTTTCTTTCTGTGTCTTCTCCCTCTATTCTTTTCTTTTGCATGCGGTCGGTCTTCTTCCTGCCTCCTTCCTTCTCTCAGTCTGCATGCCGCTGTCACCAAACGACATGGAGATTGACTGTGATCTGCTCTCGGTTTCCAAAGCCTACCATCTGGGCCAGGAGGAAACTGACTGGTTTGAGAAGCCACGCTCCAGCTCTCGGCACTACAGCAGCCACTCTTCTGGGAGAAGCCGACATGGTGTCAAACACACCTACCACGATTATGATGAGCCTCCTGAGGAGGATTTGTGGCCTCAGGATGAGTATGGCCATGGAGGGCGACACTCTACGTCCCGTGACCACCGACATCATGGCAGTTCTAGTCGACACTCGTCCTCATCACGTCATTCAGATGAGCCGAGGTCGTCGAGGTCATCCAAGGGACATCCCAAAGACCCGTCAATGAGACACGACCCTTCAGGACGATCTTCATCCTCAGGCAGGCGGGGCGAGTCGAGGTCTGCAGCCTACCACTCTTCAGACTACTCGCGAGATCCTTCTGGGCACCACCACGGCCAAAGATCCTCCAGACAGGGCGACCCACACCGGTCCTCACGCAGCAAGTCCCAGCAGCCAGTGGACATGCAGGGCCAACCACCAGGTAAAGGCCCCTTTAGGTGTGGTACAGATGAGATATATGCCAGGGCTCATTTTGAGTTTGAGGACAGAAAGTGACCTCTAATCCATCATCTCAAGTAAATAGCAAAGCTTTCTACAGAAAAATGTGTGCATTGAGGGTGGTTAGCATTGTTGCCTCACAACAAGGAATTGTGGGTTCAATTCCCAGGTCTGGAGCCTCTCTGTGTGGAGTTTGCATGTTGTGAGTGGTTGTCGCCCTCCCCTAATGTGAGCTGGGATTGGCTCCAGCACCCCTGGAAATGGATAAGCAGTAAAATATTAATGAATGAATGAATGACTGAAAGTTGTTCATTGGTTCTTCCACTGACTGATGGCATTTTTTTTTTTTACTGATTGGATCAATTTAGAAATACATGCATAATATTATATGCTATTACATTAGCTATCAGTCTAATGTTTATTATATACCTCTTCTTTTATACACCCATATAATGTCAATTAAATATTGAGGAAGCACAACAATGAAGACGTACTAAAACATCATCCAAAAATGATGTGATTGCACCTTCAACCACAACATATCAGCTCTCTTTCAGATGCTGCCCAGTGTAGGCGGCCTGGCACCTCTCAAGAAGACGAATGGTGCCAAATTATGTCTGTGACCAGACAAGCAACAGACTTCTAATTTAGGTTTTTTTCCCCTTGATTCAGATCCTTATCATCTAATATTGATCATTTATAGATTACTTTCCTCAAAATATGAAAAAACAAAGGCTATATTGAATGAAAGAAGTTTCCTAAACTATGATCCAATAGATTTTTACTGGAACACTAATAAATCACGATCTTTGGATAAGATCCATGTGCATTTTTTATTTATGTCGAACGCAAAAATAGTTAATATCCCGTGCTGTTCAAATTGAGTTTAATGCTCTTTTACTGTCCCCTCAGGGATCAGCAGTTTTTAATTAACAAAATCAAGAGTAATTGTGAAATTTGAAGAAAATGTTTTCTCCCAGGGCACCGCTGTCGCTGTGAACTCATTAAATCACTGGTTTGATTTTTGCTCAACATCCTCTGTCTGTTATTCTGATGCAAAATGCTATTATATACAATAAATCTAATAAAATAACATTATAGAGAGAAATTACATTGATATATAAGAAAACCAGAGTTAAATTAGTTATGATTTACCAAAGGTCAGAGACAGATGTACACTGGTGTGAGGAATAATTTGATGGGAGAAATAAGACCTTACTGAGAGCATCTTCTGTATTAGTCGGGGTACTGCTGATATTTTGCCTTATTACAGAGTATCAGGGTGTCAGTGCTAAAGTTGTGTCCTTTCTTCTACCCTTTCTATTCTAAGATGAGACGCTTTTGGAATAATGAGTGGAAGTAATTCTACAAATAAAACAAAATTCTACCATCCTCTTCTTCTTTTCAGGTTCCTCCAGATCTGGTGGCAGCTCTGCCCGGGCTCAGGGTCCGACAGGAGTTCCTGCAGGATCCGGTCGGCAGGGGGGTCCAGGTTCCCAGACAGATGGGGGTCCAGGGCAGAGGGCCCAGCTCCAACAGCAGGCCCAGACCTCAGCGGCAAGGCCAGGCCAGCCCGGTGTCACTCCAGCCATGGGCCCTCAGCAGCAGACCCCAACCCAGGGTCAAGCTATGGGAATGGGGCAGGGCCAGACCAAGCCAGGACAAATGGGACCAGCAGGTGGACCCATGGGCCAGGCCAGGCAGACGGGTCCTGCAGGAACCACACCAGTCACCATGGTGAGAAAAGAAAAGAAAGATGGACTTCAGTGGTCCATCCTATCCATGTAATACTGTTAGTGATCAATGTGGTTAAACATTTAGCTTTTTGTCCTGAGAAGTATTTCATGACAATGACAGAACTGTATTTTGAAGTTACATCACCTGGATGTCTGGCAAACTGTCCCGCCACCCGACCCCGCCTTGCATGGAACGCTAGCTAGGACTGGCTCCAGCACCACCCATGACCCTGATGGATCATCAGGGTTAGCAGTTAAAAAACAAATGAGTGAATGAATCACCTGGCTGTAAAAAAAGACTTTGGCCAGTTTTAATTATCAGCACTTACTCTGTTGCCTCTGCATGGTCATAGATATAAGAGCCAGTCCTTCTCCTCCCAATTCATTAAGTTTGTTAAAACTGGGCTGTGCCTCGATTGGCAGCCCTTAGCGAACGCTGTGATTAGCACTCAGGCAGCTGATAACTCAATGGAGCTGATTCACTGTCTGCTAGATACTCCAAACATTAGAACTCACAGTGTCTCCCTCCAAAAATGTGTTCCAGCCTCCATAATCATAAATCAATATAAATCCATTGAGCTATTGAGGTAAAACCTGGTAATAAGATTGAACATAAAAATGAATACAGTTCAGCATAACATATGAATGTGTTCCAGATAAATCCACTGTCACCACGTCGATTATGAGTAACTCAAAATTATTCACAATGACATGCTTTCATTGCTAGGAGGCATTCATGATTTTCATTTTGCTGCATTGTTGACCTATCAGTGGGAAAGCAGAAATAATTCACATGGTTTAGTATCAAATTATGCAGGAATTTGCGATAGAAATTATTCTAAAAGGTCTGCTGTGGAATAGCTCTGACAGGAAGCTATAAACAATATATAGAGTTTGTCACATGAGTATTTTTCAGTCTGCAAACTCATTCACTTACACTGTTATGTTAGACCCATTGTGTAATTAAAAACATTGATTAAGTTGCTCTAAATAATGAAATGCTTCATGCTGCAGTTTGAATCACAATAAATCAACCCTGTTTTCTGCAGCTGAACTAGAGTTTGTGGGAAACAAACTCACAGAATTATATATGACATCAGTCCAGTGCCAGGCAAGTTAAGTTCATTTGCGATGGGAGTGACACAGAGAGCTCTAAGAAAGAGGAGACGAAGTAAGAACATACTATAGAGACCTCGGCTGTATTTCCTGCGTACAGATGGAACTAATTGTTAAATTGATGGATATCAGGAAAGGCCTGGTCTGCATCTTTCCCAGAGTGGTCCTCTGTTGGTGAGCAGGAGGTTTATGGCTGGGAAGAAACACAGCAGCACAACAACTTTCAAACAACTCACTGTGACTCAGCAGGCAAGATTTACAAAGCGGTGCGCTCTGGCAAAGAGATGCAGGAAGGCACGAATGTCAGAGAATGTGGGACATGAAAATGGTTAATGGGTGTTAAAGAAAGAAAGAAATCATCCTTAAAGTGAGCACTGGACAGCAACTTTAACTGACAAGATCAGATAATGAATAATACAGACCACTCTGCTTTTCTCTTGGGCTCTTACCTGCATCTGATGGTCTTCATCCGGGGATAGAGTTTGTTCAGCAGACATGAACAGCAGTTACATCGAGTGCATACAAATGAAGAAATGAATGCATATATTCACAAAGAATAATTGAGGTTAATAGGAATAATGAACCAACAGATTCCAGTGTCTGCATGTTTTGCAGCTACATTCAAATTTTCTTGTAAATGGATTCTATTTGTGTTGTCTCTGAGGCATCTGGGCGTGAATCACAGTTTTATTAGTGTCTCAATATCTCTGCATAAGTAATAGTTCTCACATCAAATGTTTGGTGCACATTATGACTAGCTGACTGAGGGCCGATCTGTGATGTTCTTCAAAATTTGAAATGGTAGCCGACTATTCTTTGCCTAGACAAAAAGCAAAGCCAATTTGATGGGCCATTTGGTTTTATTGTAAAATTCAGTGGGGCCACCTCCAGCAGCCGCTCTTCGAGGCTGGTCTTTTTTCAGCACGAATCCTCAGATTGACAGTGTTGACGATGCTGAAGCGCGTCATTCAGTCAGATGCCACTTGTATCATTCAATATGCTGCCATAACACAAAACAAGAGGCGGGTGGCGTTTGTCACCCTCTGTCTGTCTCTCCATCTTTAAATGAATGAGAGCCCTTTCTCCCCCAGTGTCTTTGGCTGCCAGCGTTTCACTGTGAAAAAAGGGTAAACACGGAGATGTTTGTGAGCTTTACATGACGCTTCATACTCCTGCTGTTTCATTCTCTCTTTCTCCGCAGGCCAAGATCGACACACCTCCAGCAACAGCTATTGGAGCAAAGGCAGCGCCTGTCATGGCTTCAAAAGCCGCCCAGCCCCCACTCACAGGCATAGGTACAGTATACTCATCGCACACAGCACACACATACACAAACGCGTAACAAAGACTCCCACGTCTTGCCAGCTGCAGCACATTGTGTCTTTATTATATAACCAACATGTGCCGTCTCATCTAATCTGAGATTAATGTTCAGATAATCCCACAAGGGAAAACACACAAGAGGTTTCTCTTAATGTTATGTGAGTGAGTGTGACAAGTCAGTATGTAGAGAGCTGGTCAGTTAATTCTGTGTTTAGTTTTCAAGTACATTTTTTATGTAGGCAGGTAGGCTTGTATCATTGAAATTATTTGATGTTGCAGCCCTTCATGTCTCTGTATCCTTTTTGTTGCCTTGCCTCGCTGTATTTGCATTTATGGATTGTGTTATTAGACTACAATAAGCCATAAGCACTGATGGTGTGCTGAATTTTAGTGTTGGTTTTTTTATTTTTTTATTTTTGGCATTTTGGCTGTTTTCGTTTTTGGCCAGTGCGAGAGACAGGGAGGGGAAAATCAGCCATTCTGTCCGTCAGTCAGCTGGTGAGGCTAGGTGTGCTTCACAGCTCCTGCTGAGGAGCCCATCTGACCCTTATCACTGAAGGTTTTAGCTGCACATCTGTGCAGACAATCTGGATGTTAACGGGGGAGACGGAGAAAATTGGAACGGGCAAAAGAGAAGTGGCTAAATCAGCAGATGCACAGGGATGGAAAAATCCAACTGTGACTGTGAATATTGCAACTGAAAAATGAAACCTCTACGTATTGCCCACATCACTGTGTTTATATGAAAAACCAAAACCTGCAGACACACCAATGGTGTCATCGCAAAAAAAGGAAAAACTATTGGAAGTGGCAGATGCCATTTACCGACTCCACACCTCCCCTGGATCTGAATATCTTCAGCTCTCTCTTGTCTTCCTCTTTTTGCTTCTCCTGTCCAGGCTCCAAGGCTGCTCCTAGGCCAGGGGGCATTGGCAGCGCAGCAGCAGGTCAGCCTGGCATGGAGGGCGACAGCATAATGTCCAAGATCCTGCCTGGAGGAGCTGCGGAGCAGGCCGGCAAACTGGGAGAGGGTGCAACAAATAAATCACTAACTTCACACTTGATATACAGCATAAGATAGATGCCAATTTTGTTGAGAAATCACCATCATACTGGTATAATCATTCTTGGAGGGAGGTACTAGTCAAAGATTTGTCAAAGAGTTCAATTATTTCATCACTTGCTCTAAATAATAACCCTCAGACAGATAACTGGACTGGCCTCAGGGCCCAAGGGCTCAGGGGACAGTGAACATTTAAAGTAAAAAAGTCACAAAATGTGAAACTAGTTATAATTAGAGTTTATGCATTATTTAGATTTTTTTATTTTATTATTTTTATTTTTCGTTTCTTGCCTTTGCATTGTCTTAATTCATTTCAATGCCAGTGTACTTGTACAGCTGAGCGTGACAATTAATTGATTAAATTAAAACAATTAAATGATTCTTGATTCAAGATATGATTCAAGATATAGAGCTTAGAGTAGATATAGAGACAGTAATTTAACACCCTCACTGTCAGGATTGCAAACACATCATTTTATCTTTATTACGCCTCATTTAAGTCTTCTCTGTGAACCTTTGACATTATTCTCTTTCTGTCTTCTTTCCCCAGCTATCTCCGGTTTTGGCAAGAAGTTCACCTCCTTCTTCTGAGGTGCTAATATTAAGGTAAACATTCTCCTTCCTTCGCTTTTTCCTGTCTACCTTATGTCATATTATCTGAAGGCAGACTTCCAGAAGACAGATCACTCGTGGAAGAGCCAGCATGGAGGAAGGAAAGGAGGTTTATTTCCCAGGAAACATTGTAGTTGCAGTTCTCACACTCAAAACCACTTTTCTCAGACAGTTTGTAATTTAACACTTTTTTTTTTTAAGTTATCATTATTTTGAAGGTTTTATTTTTTCATTCAGGAGCTCCACTTCAGTCTCTTATCTAAATTCTTATAAATTAAAGTCATACTATGATAACCAACAGTGTCACTATCATTTTCAAAAGGCGCAAAGCAAAGACAATAAAAACATATTTTAAAAAAGGCAGCCAGCAGTATTTTTGGTCAATGAAGTCTTGGTCTTGGTGGCCAGAAGCATCTCAAACATTAAGTATAAATATAAATTTGAGATGCTGCTAGTTCGGAGTCTATTGGGATGGTGACAGCGCTACAGTGTGTTGACTCTAGCAGAGAGCAAGTTTACTCAGAACAGCCAGTGTGTTCTTAAATCAATGTGTCTGTCTGAGTGCTTGTGTGTTTTCTTTTCTGTTTCTGGTTCTTTTTTTTGTGAGGGGGGGGGGATTTCTCTGGATGCTTTACATGTGCAGGGCAGAAATTCAACACTGGCAAAACCAACATACTCCTACTATGGTGCACAGTCGGCCTCACAAGGGCCGTGCTAATGCAGCTCAATACACATTACAAAAGTGTAGGAGTGTCTAGCTGGGGCAACATTCAGTGTAAAGTGCACACCATCACAGCGGAGGCCTTCAGACTGTTGTGGTCTGATTTGATTTACTTCTCTCTGAACTCCCTATAGACGTCCTATAGACTTGTAGCTTAAAGCCAAAATCATTCATGTCTTAAGATTTGACATTTTGAAGTTGGACTTAAATTCTGTGTGGTGTTTGGGAAATGATGACTGAAGCCACATTTTAAGGCCATCCTTTCAATAATTTCTCCTTGAGACCACAAATATTATCCTAAGGATGAGAAAAGGTCACCAACTCGGATTCAATCTACAGGCACAATGAATATCTGAAACATTTTTCACAGCGATGTGAAGTTATTTCACTAAAAGCCAACCTGTTGGTGGAGCTGGAGGACAAGTCAACGGGTTCAATGAAGGTCTGCAATGAATTCATGGCAGTCCATCGAAAAAATCTGTTGAGGTCTAAAGCAGTGAACCAACAGACAGAGAGACATCGCCATCCCCGGGGCGCCGCCGCGAGCATGGCTAAAAATAAACGTAGATGTCGACGGACAGTCTCTGCATATTCACACACCTTAAATATTTCATGGCTGGTTCTGTGCAATGACGGAACTTAGTTTCTGCTGAGTTAAAAATAGAAATTAACACCACTTAAAAAATGTAATGTTCATGTGCCACGCTGTTATATATGCCTGAAGACTCAATGTATTATGGGTTATAAATGCATGTGTTGTATTTAACTGTGACTGCACTGCAGTCTGTAGTAGGAGTGTGTCCTTTCTAATAGAGGCTGAATGTATCTGCACTTTTCAGGACCATGTAAATGTCAACTGATGAAGTCGTGAGGCTTCGTACCAGAAAAACCTGTGACGTTCCCCCTGCATTTGTTTTATTGAGAGAGAGAGAGAGAGAAAGGAGAGTGGGGGGACTGAGAGGAGAGCTGAGCATACTGGTGAGTTTTTGAATTGTCATTTGATGTGAAAAAGCGTTTTGCTTCTCCTTCAGTTTCTGTGTCGTTTGCCTGTCGTCTGTTTTCATTCAGCTGAATTGTCTCTGTCTTTAAAATGGTGAAACTATGAAACTGAATCCTTTGAACCCTTTCCTTAAACGGCACCAAGTTTACTAACACATTCACCTCATATGGTACTAGATTCAGTAAATGTAAGTAAGTCAGTAAAGCACCTTTCACAAATGTGGGTCTTATTAGCAGGACGGACAGAACTGACACAAAGCTTTTGTGTTTGCTCAGTTTTCAGGCGTTGCTGTATCATTAAGCATCAAGTCAGATGTATCAGAGCTTTCAGAAAAATCAATTTTTCCATTTCCTCAGTTGTGATTACTTGGAATCTTGGATCTTGACATTAGCCCAGCATAACTTCACAGTTGCACCGACACTCATAATCTTGTTGATGACAGAATTTTCCAAATTGTTTACAAAAATAATGTGAAATAAATGAAGAATATTTGCCCTATATTTTGTGTAACGCCTTGTGACAGAGAACATATCCTGTTCACTGGCACACAGTTGAGTCTGTTGAGTGGACGTTTTTGCTGTCTGTCACACTGCTGCTCCCTTTTGCAGCCAACAAGGACTGGGATCCTCCAGATACTTCATGTCTCAGGCCTGAGCACACACTGACAGAGAGGACATGCGGTTTTCTCTGACAGGCCAGACAGTAAGTTACCTTTAAATGTGTCTAATTGATCCCTATGGGATCTCTTTCAATTACTTAGAAAACTATGCTGTAAAGCTTTCCCATCCAGATCACATTGTACAAATCTGTTTTTTGGATTGCAGCACGATGTTGCCTACCATCTGTAGGCAACAATGTGAGAAACATCAACATTCATTAAAATTCGAACTTTCAAAGGATTAAACAGTTTCGTAGAACAAGTGAGGAAATAGTCGTGTTATGAGATAATTTTTATCATCAGAAGATGAGTGAGCAAAACTGAAAACTGAAAGCTCTATAGTTTTTATATCAATCTGAATAAAATAACCAGTTTTTTGGTTTTAAGGATTATTATTACCTTAAAGAAAATAGTTTTCAGTTTATTCTTAGACTGGGGACAGCCCATCTGTAATCCTCCATCTCTATATCTCCATTTTTGTCAGGCGGAAACAAGCTGCCTGTGCAGTCTGCTTCTTCAGCCCTGCCTGAAGCCAAAGTTGTTGCTGCTCTTGTGTTTTTGTAGTTGTGTATTGTGGCCTACTCCCTAAAATCACTGGCATCTGGGCTGTGTGGATTTGAAGGCCTACAGTCATCTTGCCCAGAAAGTAATGAGCGGAAGACAAGAGCACAACAGAGATTTAAAAACTGCAGCCTGATTTTACCTTGTTGGAGTAAATAGGCGGTGAAACATCAGACTCCAGATTGGATCAGAACCCGGCTTGTGGCTCATTTTGTCTCTTGAAAATAAAATGCTGCTCAGAAATAAAATGAAACGCTCATCAGCGGTTCTCTTTGATAGCAGTTCAGTTTGATATTGCACCTAACAAACTGAGACTTCCTCAGAGCGCCTGATTAGCTTCCTTTTATCTGCATATGACATGGTGACACTTCAATCTAAAAATGTTCAAAATGTTAATCTCTCTCACGCTGATAACATAACAGGAAGTCTGAGAATTATTTCTGAAATCTAACTCTAAAGTTAGGTTTCAGACTAAAGTCCTCAAAACAAATATAGACCTGTGAAAGGAAAATATAAAACGGGCTGTTATGTTGTTATGTAATATAAAGCTGAAAATACAGGAGCAGGAGAAGTGTGTTTTGTTGAAATTATTAACAAAAACATACATTTGCAAACCCCAGCACAGTGGTGTTTGCATCACATTTTACCTTTAGCATTCTGAAAACAGACGCTGGGATATGCTGGTGTATTCAGAGTCCATTATTCAAATCAACTGGGCAGATACATGTCATGTTTTTGCTTCAAATGACTCTTACTTTCATCATCTACAGTCAGTTGATGGAAGCTAGAGTTCACATCCTGCATCCCGCTTGCTGTCAGGTCCATGCACAAACTGCACGTGGCTCATCATGGTGCAAATCAAGAACATAAACTTTCCATTACCTCAAGAGAGTGCTGTGACTCCCGACAAATGAACCAGAAAACGTTTCATTTGTTGGGAGCGTTTGAAGTGAACTAAATAAAATATGTTGAGTCAATGCTTTGCAGATAAACTCAACACAAACCTTCATCAGCTTACTCAACAAAACACTGAAGAACCTCTGGCTGTAATTTTTAGGCTCATGTCTTGGCATGTGCCCCTGAAGAAGGTCGTAGACGGATATCGTGTTAGCTTATGGCATTATTTTTGAAAAGAGGCACGATTCCGCCGTATTAGCTGGGCCAGTGAAAACAGAAGCAGCAGCACGAGGAAAATCTATTACATGCCTTTTTCTTTCCGCAATTGAAGTAGAGTCATCTGTGTAGTGGCTTCTAAAGCCTTTGATGCACCATGTGGGGGGATGAACGGGCGAGGATGCTGCAGCTGTAATTTGTGTGTAGTGTTGCAAATGAGCCATAAAAGATAATGTAGTGAGTCTGAACTGTGTGTGTTTGTGTGTGCGGTGCAGTGATGTGCCTCATGTGACTGCCGCAGAGCGAGCGCTCTCTCTCGCTCTCCTCCCACACTCCACTCCTGCTGTCAGACATGACAGATTATTTTCTGTTCTTCTTTTGCTCTCACCTTCTCACGTTTGTGCTGTGTCCTCACTTTTTAGCATCTCGATGTCTCGTTCTCACGTCTGGTCTTTTTTTCCCTCTTTCCCTTCACCATCTCCATTTTTTTGCCCTCCTCCGCCATTTCCACTTTATTTCCTCCACTACTTAATGTCTTTCTCTCCGAACTTCAAACTGAACGCGCTCCTAAGTGATAGTCAATCAACTCATTCTAAAGCCACAGAAGTTAATATTTAGCTCGAACTGCCTTCAGTGGCTGGAGGGTTTCGCTCCCCGTTCAGGCAGTTCACTGACCTTAACCATCGGTTCTCTCACAACAGCAGGGAGGTTGCTTTATTCATATTGACCCCGGGAGAGAGCCCCCCCCCTTCCCCACCTTCCTCTGTCCAGCAAGTCAGTGTGTGTGTGTGCCTGAGGCCTGTGTTCACTGGGACAAATATTCAGTGTGTCGGTGGGTGACAAAAAAACCCCAACATGGTTAAAGCAGATAATCTGGGTGAGAAAAAGAAAAAACCGAAGGCAGAGATTGTAAAAAGATTCATATATCTATAAGGGAGAACAAGTGGATGAGAAAAAGAAAACGGACTCCCAAAGCTTCAAAAGCCTGATACCTTATCAGACAAAGAATAAATATCGAGTGTGTTTTTCTCGTAAGTGTTGCTAAGCAACAATTCATCATCAAATGACCAAATTAGTCTTTTATGTGTGTGGGGCACAGGTTTTACAGATGATTCACGCCAAGTCGCACTACTTTCTGCAATGGTATTGTAGCCACAATGATGTGAAGTGCAGCATCATACAGGAGACATATCTCCTTATTGTGCTGTTTTTTTGTCCTTCCTATTAAGTTGACAGATGCTTCGTCAGCACAGGATGACGTGGCGGTGATGTTAAAGATAAGTCTGGTCTCATTCTCCCGTTGGCTGGCTCCAGCTGGTTCATGCTGGAGGAAAAAAAATATTAAAAAGATGAAAAATAAAAAAACAGTCCTTCTGGTACGAAGTCCTTTTTATTTTCATACCCATTATGTTGCTGTCAGAGATGCTGTCGATGGAAAACAGCAGAATGCTTCTCTAAACAAAAACCAGTGGCACTGACAATTTTTATAAAAAAAAACTGAAAACACAAATCTCCAAAGTGTTTAGCTTCCTTTCAGTATGCCTACGCTGTGAATTCAGTGGCCACCGTAAATAAAAATGTTACTCAGTCATTTAAAAAAAGCCTTACATTAACTGGTACATATAAAATGTATTAAATGTATTAAAGCTGATAAGTGCAGATGTCTTATCATCCACATCATAAAATATCTTTTTAATCTATCATCTTTTTAATAACGGGGAATCCAATACTTGTAGGTACTTACAGTGAATTTGTTCTCCCTTTGTTGCAGGGAGCAGAAGTCTCTGACTTAGTCATGACTGAGACATTTCTTAGGTTTATCCACCATCTAGTGGCCAGCTTGATATGAAAAGGACTTCTATGTGAGCAGAGAGATGCCCCTTGTATGTTTCATTAAAAAATTCGAAATTATTTGGATGAGTTAAATAAATCCAAATAATTTAGAATCGAATTAATCTAATGCTCTAATCCTCTATAAACTACAAGTGACTTGACAACATAAGGCAGCTTTATTGTCGTTTGTGTTGACATTAATCAAACAGGCTTTGGGTCCATGAGTCATCAAATAATGGTTAGTGTACACCAAGTGTCATTCTCCTGTGTATGTGTCCTGTCATGTGGGACAGACGGTGTGTATTGTGTGCTGAACAGTCTTTGTCTATGGTTAGGGTTAGGGTTGTTCTTCGAACAGGTTATTACAAATAAGATGGCCACTCCGGCAGTGTGGCAAAAAATTTGGACTGCAAATACAGAGATCATATTAAATTAGGTTGTGTTGATTTATTTCTGATCAAGTTACCTTCTTGTGTGTGATTTTCACAGATCATTTCAAGCCAACATCTGTCTTCAGAAGGGCATTCCTTGTTCATCCATCATCACCAGCCAAAGACTCCAAACCAGACTGGATCCAGCCTGTAGCAGTTACATTCATCTGCTGTTTCATTACAAAAGAGCTACCTGTTGCCACAAATGGCTGCAAACGTCAGAGAAACTGTTTTTGTTTTTGTTTTTTATTTTTGCTGCTCTTTCTCCATGAAAGCAGATGGATCTATATTTCCATCACCGTAGACCTGCACAGAAGACCAGTAGGATCCATGGAGTCCGTGTGCCAACCTAGATTTCCATGTGGATTAACCATCGACGGCAGGAAATGGAGATGCTATTCTACCATACGCTGATGATACACCGCTCATTTGGGAAAAGCTTTTTCCCCCTCACAGTGTAGAGAAAAGGGTAACTTTACCACAGGCATGGTGGCATGCTAGGATCCTTGGGTTCACAGTCCGGTGCTTAGCCTGTCCAGCTTCTCTCCTCTTTTCTATCTCTTTTCAAAATAAATAGATAAATGTAAAAAAACAGTAGGGAAAATGGTGGGGGGGGGGCTAAAACTTGCTGAAGTCCTGCAGGTTTTTCTGGTACTAAAGACCTCTTGTTACATCACCTGTCAATAAGGAAACGGAGCAACGGAATACGTCACAATGAATAAATAGGATCACGACAACGATGCTCTGTTTCTAACTACATTCCAGATTGGAACTGCTGAAACTTTTTGCTCCTCCTTTTCGTCACCTCTCTGCGTTTCTTGAATGCTGATTCTTCTTTCTTTCTAAACCCCTCCCAACAAAATCCTCAACTTGCCATGTCTTTAAAGAAGTGTATAGTGGATGATTTAAAAAAAAAAAAGAAAAAGAAAAAAAAAAAAAGTAGGAATTCGGAATGCATGGATCTTTATATCCAAGACCTTACACTGTTCATCATTACTTAACAGAGGCCATAAAGACACTGGGAAACAAATCTAAGCTAGACGACGCGAATAGTAACAAAGACGAGAGATTACTGAAGCAACACACAGGAATATGGCCATTGGAATGAGAGGAGACTATTTTTGTTTTTTGTTTTTATTTCTTCAGGGGAAAAAAAAAAAGGATTGGAATTCGCAGTGAGGCCGTATGTGGTTGGGTCATTTTTTTCAGCCACTACAAAGCCATGAAAGTAACATTTACCTGCAGTGCTCATGGCAACGGGGTTTCTCCAACTGCATTTGGCTCTCAGATATTTACCGCTGTAGGTGAAAATCATCTGTTCTCTTTATTCTTTCAAATTCTGTTTTGTTATTTGCCTCATGTTTTTGTTGCGGGTTACCAATATCGCCTTAATCATTCTTAAATGTTTTATTTTGAAGTAAAAATGACATTTTTTTTTTTTATGACATCCTGCAAGCATATATTTTCATCACACCCTTTTTTATGTACTAATATTGGCTGGAACTCTGGCCACAGTGAGATTAATTTATATTTTTTGAATTTGAATTTAAAATAAGTTTTTGATAATTGTTTATTATATAATTTTTTCATTTATTTTTTTTGTTGAGTTTTGTTACTTCCATCAAGCCCCTGGTAATTTATTGACTCTTTATTTATTATCAATAATTATACAAGCAATAGAGTAAGAGAAGAAAGTAAAGAGCACAATCTTGTGTCATTTTAAAAGCTGGTGGAATAGAAACGTGTTGCCTCCGTCTGTCTAACTTACCACTGATGTACTGCTCAAGTCTGACTTC
This sequence comes from Echeneis naucrates, assembly GCF_900963305.1. Classification (NCBI taxonomy): domain Eukaryota; kingdom Metazoa; phylum Chordata; class Actinopteri; order Carangiformes; family Echeneidae; genus Echeneis; species Echeneis naucrates. Next base: position 7,882,482 of record NC_042517.1, on the reverse strand, counting down.
CACGTACCACAAAACGTACACCAATATTGTAAAATACTGCTGTACTAACACATCAGAGAGCAGGAGCTCACCTAGAAACCAAGATTTTGATTCCACCCAGATCTTCTCCACCAACCAACGATGAGACATTGGTGTCGCCAATCAGCCAGTCAGTGGATGGGAGTGATGAGCTGTTCGTATTAGCCAGCTGGAGCCTAATGTGAAAGCACTGCAGGGCAGCAGAGAGGCACTGAAAAGCAGACCAGTCACACATCGCGGCAGAACTGGAATTGACGTCGTCACCTGAAGGGGGTTTGGGTTTCAATGTGATTCTTCTGACCCTCCAAGATGGACAATTGAAGGGAGCCTGCAAAAAAAAATAAAAAATAAAAAGCGCCACCGAGCTCCTTACACATAAGTGTGTATCAGCATGTGTTCACTCTGTCAAATGTGCACAGCACACATGAAAGCACACTTGATAATGGGTCAAAAAAATCAAACAAACAAACAAAAAAAATACATAAATCAGCACTCACGTGACTGAGGAACCAAAAATAACACACTCGGTTGTGTCACAAAGTCTCTCGCCTTTTTTTTAACTTTTCTTTTTCTATTGTGGTGGCATCAAGACCTGTAACCCAACCCCTGAAAACCTCTCTCAGACTGTCAGTTGTCATGGAAACTTCTCAGGTCAGTGCTCTCCCTGCTGATGCTCCTGCAGTGAATTGTAGGATCTGCGGTTCAGTACTCAAAAAAATACTCCGTCGGGCCAAACATTGTGAGGCCTTCAGCGAAACCAACGAACCAACCAATTTCTGCTGTATATTGTCTGTGTGAACGCTCGCTGGGAACCTTCGCATGCCGCCCGGCGTAGACAAACCTCAAAGTCACCTCTATATTGTTCTGTTCCTAATGTTTGTATGTATGTGTGTGGGTTTTCTGTATGCGTGTATTTAATGACCATCATTCAGTGTAGAAAAGAAAAGGGGAAAAAAGAAGCTCAAACACAACAAATATGGTGGGCAGAAGAGGCGACCTCTCATCTCCAGTCGTTCTATGCAATCAATCATATTTGGAAAAACAGAAGCATGAGGATGAAAAAGGAAATACAAATGGGGGAAAAAAAGGCACACAATCATTGTTGTTTTTATGATCTGAGTCATTTGAATGTCAACAGTGCTTTGTTTTGGCATTCCTGTTAGATCAGCTAAAGGAGATTTTCTGAATTTGTGTATAATATAAGTCACATGTTAGTAAGGAAATAATAAGAGAGGTTAACTTGGCATGTTCAGTGTCCCACCTCCTTCTAAAGTCATATCGTCAGTCACATGATCCCTCACTGAACGTGTCTTCGTGAATTTGGGGCTTCAGAGCCAAAATGACAAAAGGAAAACAAAACAAAAACAAAAGTGAAACGAATCAGAAATTTCTCATTGTTTGCCATGAAACCAAAAATAAGTTGTTTTATTCTTTAGTTACAATAAAAACGCTACAAAATATAGTTCCCAATAAGATGTGATGTAATAAGATGGACACCTGCAGAGAAATCTCTCCGAACTCCTGACACATCAGTGTGTATCAGCATGTGTCCACTCAGTCTCAAAAATAGTTTTATAAGGTCGAACAAAAGATGTGATATATTATGCAACAGCCATATTTGAAAGTTGTGATGAACACATACAAACAGCTGTCAGCCATCTTGTTTTGTTTTTTTTTGTTCAAGCAGGAGTTTACAGCTTATACAAAGTGTTTAAATAATAAAAAATATATAGACATGTATATGTTAAAAACTAATGTGAAAATAACATATTGCTGGGTTGGGTGTCTGCTCAGGGTTGAAGAAGGAAAGCTCCCCATTTTTTTTTTCTTTGTTTTTGCTTTGTTCGTTTTTGAGTACCACAGCCCAAAATCCATGTAAAGTATGTGTACTCGTTCTTTGGAAAGAAGTTAATAAATGTACACGCATATAATATATATATCACAATATACAACTTGAACATTACATGTGACTAAACGTACTGCTGTGAAACACTGCATTCCTAAAATGCATTAACTGGTGTGGGAGTGAGTCTGTGATTAAAAGTGTTTGAAGCTGCACTGCCACGACACACCAAACCGTGAGATTTATAAGCTAAATACGCCGTAGAAATGATTTCTGAATTTCAGTGCCTCATAAAACAAAAATGCTTTTTGAAGTTACTTTGTCGCAGCGCACTATGACAAGGGAATTATAAAGAAAAAAAAATCTGATTTAAAAAGTGATTTATGCAGCATGAAATATCCAATAACTCAAGTCTTTTAAAACGCCTACGCTTTATTTTACCACAGCAAGCCACTGAAACTGTAAAAGAGGTCAGTATATATTTTTTGTGAACCGTGTCAGATGATTTATCTATGTTAGAATTTATTTTATCATATGAAGAGGGGAGAAAAGGCCTGGCTGGAATTTAAGAAAGAAAAAATTTAAATAGATTAATGTTTGATCATCAAAGATATAAAGTGAGGCATATACATATAAAGGGAGAAATTATGTTTATACAGATTTTATCTATTTGTGGATTAATACACAGCCACAATGATAGAGATTATTAAGAATCAGAAAGTGAATAAGTTATTAAATGTTACGTTTAAAAATTAAAAATGTAAATCTACGTCCATAATTTTCTCTCAACCTACTTTATATCCAAGACTGAAGGTGACGTTTGTTTTAAAGTTTTTGGTGTATTCCCTGTGGAGTTTAGGTTAAGTTAATCAGGTTCTGTTTGGCTCCGGTCATTCCTCGTGGCCCCTAACAAACATCACTGCCGCCAGATCGCTGACTTCACAGCCAGAGTTCAAATTCACATGTTGTCAAAGTAGAACAGATGATAAGCGAGAGTTTAAAGTAATCCAAATAAATGCCAACTTCCTGTAAAATAAGTTGTATGTTTTGGGGAGTTTGTATCAAATATTCCGTTTAATAAAATGTTCCTTAATCACTTTTTGCTCAGGAAAGCAAACACTAACTGCAGCAGGAAGGAGGGGATGTTTAAAAGACAGGAATCAATGGCTGGATTTATTCAGGCGCAATAAGAGATTTTCAACAGTTTATGGCACAGCTGTGCTTTTCCTATAGCTGCTCAGCCAGGAACACGTAAATGAAAAGGTCTGTGACAAAACATGTTAAAATGCCACATTGTTTTGCTCCAGTGTGAATTCAGCCACTGAAGGTGACTTAAATATGCATTGCAGCAAGGGCTTCTATTCTCCAATACTGGTCACCGAAGAAAGCCATCGTGTAACTGCCCTCAAGCCAGTCATGGTCTCTGTCTATACTCTGCATAGTGTCTGTCTATATCCAGGAACACAATGGACTTCAGGTCACACCACAGCAATCACCGGTGGGAAAAATCGCCAAGCCACAGTCTGGTTTTTCACAGGTGTTTAATGCACACCGAGCAGCGAACAAGATTAAAAAAAAAATAGCTTCAGTTCAGTTTCGCACAGGCCTCGCCTCCAATCCTCCCCCAACATTTCGATAAAGACCGGGAGCAGAAATTCACACGCATGCTCTTTCAGATTAATTTGATTTATTATCCACATGTTGATTTGCAATAAGGCTCAAAGGGCCAGATGTACGAACATGAAGCCAACAGAGCTGTTTATCATTAGGTATCTGTTTAAAAGTGTTTAATCACAGAATCAAAATTAGGTTGGATTATTCGACTTGTTTGCGTGAAGATCTGCCACAGCTGTGGAGACTGTAGTCTGACTGGACAATGAACAAATTTGTTTTCAGCTTCAGTTAAAGACAGCTTTTGGGAAACCCAGACTGTGTGTGTGTGTTATCTCAAACAAAGATAGCATCCAGTGCTTGTAAGGACTCACCACTGCTCTTACTGGTGGTTGCACAGACAGTCATGTGTAGCATGACTGGAGAAAGACTTTAAAACTGAACAAACACACACATACGTGTGTGAAGTAAGTGTTTCATAGATGAGAGGTTGTAAAAAGAGATCGAGAACGTTGATACAAGCATAATCATGAGAGAAAAACTAAGTCCATATTTGACTGTAAAACCATCAGGGAGCGCTTATTCATCTTTCACCTGTAATGAATCATCAAAGTAAAATCACAAGTGCATGACTTGGACACCTCCCCACCCTGCCCCCACCCATCCCTCACCCGTCTGAACCTCTTCGACCTCCCTCCTCACGGGCTGCAATCTTTTTTCCAGTGTAAATATCAGACGAGAACCGGAGAGTCTGCTATGAACAAACAACAACACGTAAACGCCATAAGGGGCATGTTCTGCTCTGTACAACATGAGAACTTGGAAACATGCTAGCACACCGTAACAAACACTCACACACATGAACATGGGCATGAGAGAGGCCTTTGCACCCTACACGCCGACACGAGCTGGAGCGTATGCAAGCCTGAACCTCCCTGCCCAAACTTGTGCTTTTTTTGTGTATAAAACCAAGAAAACCTACATAACAAACAAAAGCAGTTGTTGATTTGACTAATAAATTACAAAAATTGCATCGTGTATGTATGTGGCTGGCTCGTGCAGACTGTTTAAAGCTCATTTAAAAAAAAAGTGGTATTCGGATATTAAAAAAATAACAAAAAAATAATAAAAACATATTGGTCTGTGTAGAGTTTCTATACATGTTGTGTTTGTAAAATGAGATAACATCAAAAACCCAAAAAAAAAAAGGGGGAAAATATTCTGGCTTCCATGTAATTTCTCGGGTGGACGGATCATTTTACAGGGAGGGGGAGATGGAGAGAGTGTAAACTGGGCAATACAGATGTGTAAAAAAATAAATAAATATATAAAATAACCCAACTGAATGATGAAGAGGGTGAAAATATAATACAGAAAAAGATTGAGAGCCTAAAAATGACTCCAAAGTGTTCCATTCACTGTTGTAAGTGCAATGAGCTAAATTTCCTGTTTCCCCATTGTAAAACCTTGTGTATGTTTCCGTGTATTCCTCCTGTAAATGGGTGTAGTAGACCTGGTGCATCATGCCATGTAATGTGATGAATGACAAATTATGACCTTACAATACATTTCAATCAGGAAAATTAAATAAAAGACAAATACACAAAACAAAAGCTTGTTGTGTATGCTCTTATTGTGGCATTTCTGACTTTTTTTTTTTTTTTGGGGGGGGCTTCTCTGGACGTATTAGCTGTCTGTGACCCAGCAGAGTTAGTCACATGGATCTAAGCCAGTCTACATCCAAATCTCAACCTGGCTGGGTGAAGTCCAGGGTTTTTCTCCCTGCTCCAAACCCAGCCGTCCTCTTCCTGCTCAGGACCAGACAGCCCAGCTGGTGAGCAGCTGCTGAACCTGCTGGAGCTTTTAGCAGGTCCAGGCCAAACACACAAATAAAACACACCCAATATATACCAGTTATTTTAGATTATTTGTGATGTTTTTTCTTTTTTCTTAAACATTTTAACGTGTCTTAGGAAATAAAGTCTGTGTATAAATATTAACATTGGTTGTGTGAATTGTATGAATTTTGTTGTTTCAGGGGTCTGGTTTTGTGAATATTTGTCCTTACTGCTGACTTCTCAGAAAACATCCCTGTTCATCCAAAGATTCACACATTTTCTAAATCAGATTTTGGTTTAACTACGGTGTGAAGTCTTGAGCAACAGCTGAGATTAGGCCCAAACTGCCTCCTGTAAGGACACAGCACCAAAATCTAATCAGCCTGTCCTTGGGTCCACGTGGACATCCGTGCCAATCAAGAGGTGATGTCAAGACAAGTCCACAAGGCCCCAACACTTTGGCCCGGTCACCAAACTCTGATCACATCTTCACTGATTCCTGGTGAATGGTCCTGAGATATTGTGTCCAGGAGGATTGTCTGGCTTCAGGGTGTTGCTGACACAGAGGCATAAAGAAAGAGTGAAACTAGGTCACGAACTGGAATTAAAATTTTATTAGTAGACATTTCCCCAATTTGTTAATCTACCGAGAGGTCCACAATATGGATATGACCCCGTACAGACCCCACCTCAAAAGAAAACATCTGGTACAATGTTCTCACCAAAAACTGCTTAAATACTATAAAAATAAATCAATTGCACAAAATAATATGCCACTTTGCTTGTGATTACCTCTGTGCAACACTTGTACATATATATAACATCGAAAATCACATCATACGGTCCAACGAGGGTGGGTCAAATTGAACAGAGGACTTTTTAGAACGAACCAACACTCAAAGCAACATAAAGCCTAGATTTAGTTTAATGACAGAGCATGTGTCATGTAAAAGGTAGAGTCTGAATCTGCACACATAATTGTAACTGTTCCATATGTTTACTAGCCACTTGAAAGATAGATGAGATATTTCACAGGCAGACTATTTTTCAACAAAGACTCTTGTTCCTGTTTATCTTAATTGGTTAATTTCTAACTGTTGCATTTGACCAGTTGATTTCAATCATCGGTGAGGACTTGCTAAAAACGTGAATTTGAGCAACAAAGAGCTCTGAACAAGAAGGAATGATTTGAAAACAGTCTGCCTGCTGTCAAGCTGCACTGGCTAGTATATGGGACAGACGTAATGGCCACATTCAAACGTTCAGTGTTAAGCTGGTGAATGGTGTCCACTTCAATCCCTGACTGGACTCGCTGCTCCTCCGTGATACGCTTCAGATTCCTGTTTTCAGTGACAGTGAAGGAGAAAACTGAATTCTCCCAGAACAACTCAAATATCATAAATAAAACATGTTAGGGGGGCAAAAACAAACAAAAAAAAAAAACAGAATATAATGACATAACTAGGAAGGCATTTGAGCAGAGTGCGTGGAGCAGACATGTTCATGTCGCATAGAGCTGTCTTGTGAAATAGCTTATAGCTCCTAAATGCACTGATGGAAACAACATCTGGGTCTGAAGCTGCAGGGAACTAAAAGCATGAGGTTCAAAATAAATATGTGAACATCTCATAGGGCGTCTTGGTTGGTCCGCTAATACACAACAAGTAGTAAAACTTTTAATCCATGTCACTCAGTTTGTGAAATGGTCTATAACCATTATATGTTGAACAAAAAAAGTCCTACATGATCCTTTTTCATTCTTTCAACTAAAGAGCCACTTGTGTCCAAATGTTGTATTTTCACAAGTGAACGGGCCTGCAGGTTGTGTGATGATAAACTGGTTTATTGATGGTTGTAACCAGGTCACAAGGAGACACCAATGCGAGATGATGCAGGGATTTACATAAATTAGCCGATGTCCAATGAAATCCTTGTCTTGTCTTTTACCACAGCTGAATGAAAGTGACTTTGTGTCCAGCTGATACTTTAGATTGTAAGTCTGAATCTGGATTTTTACCCCAAAGCAGATTGAAAATGTGACTCCTTCTCTGTTGGAATGAAAAGATAAATACTGACAGCAGTCCAACTTAAGTATCAAGTGTTTGTAACATTAAGACAAAGCCAGCAAGCAGCCAAAGTCCAAATGTTGGTTGGGAGCAACAGAAAGCCGCAACTCATTTCTGGTGTGGAGTTTTCTGACTCGGACACATTGTGCACAGTTTGCTTCTTTAAATTACGTGTTTCTGTACATGTAGTTCCTACAGTAAATCCTAAACAACCAGTCTACCCAGCTGTCGACAGTCCTCTGCTGAGCCAACACTCACTGGAGTCCTTATCAAATCTTTTAGTTTCTTTTCTGATCCCAGTTCTAGTCTCATTCAAGCTGCACATTCCAATATGTTGTCGAGGAAACATCCATTTTCCGTTATGTGTCTTGATGTAGCTTGATAAATCAACCTTAGGAAGGAGGTTAATGGGATTGCAGTACTTTTGAAATAGTTTAAGGATACGACACATGGACAGTAATTTCATTTCCTCATGCTTGATTTAACCAACAATATTTCTTTATCATTTCCTCCTTAGAGCACTATATCAGCTATACTTATTTTATAAGGGTTTGAGTCTTTTGAAAGTTTTTTTGGGGGGGAGAAGGGAAAAAAAAAAAAAATCAGTGAGAATCCTCAAAATCCACTTTCAGTCAAAGGAGCATTCACATCCCTGATTTCCCCCGTTGACTGGGTGACCAATCCTCGTCCATAGAGCCACGACTGTGACAAGTGTCTGACAGCATGTTGGTTTTTTACTTATTAATGACACATGTGACCAGACAGTTTCTCAAAGCAGTGAGTATGATTGTGAAGACCTTGAACATTCAATTGGACTTGTGACTTTGTGGGTTTTTAGTTAATTCACACAAACTAACTCTCTGCCACTGAAGTGGTTGTTGTGCTCTTAATGTTTTTGGGCAGAGAGATGGAGACAAAAGGTGAAGAAAAAGGAGAAGAAAAAAGAGAATCACAACATGATGAGAAGAAGAGTGTGGTGAAGGTATTTAAAAAAAAAAAGCTGAAGACTCAAGTAGACATTATGCAGGCCACAGTTAAAGAGGTGACAACTTTTGGCTTCTTCGAAAGACTTTCCAATCTGTGCTGAATGTGTCGCTCAGTTGAAAGATGATGATGATGAAGGCAGGGAGATGTAGATGGGACATCATTGCAGGTTGAAGAGGAGGACGAGGAGGAAGGCTCAGTAGATGTCCGGCAGGTCTTGGTAGTGCCTATCAAAGTAACCACCAGTGTAGAGCCAGTCCTGCAGTCCGGTGTACGGATTGGTGCCATTCCCGAACCACCTGTAAAACAAACGCTGACTGAACATCTGCAGGGATTTACCAGGACCTGCTTACTTTTCACACTCTAACACTTTTTGTGTTACACTTTGTTATTAGGTTGGGAAAATGTTGTATTGTTTTTTTTTTGTTTTTTCTTTTCTCTCAACAGGTTATTGTTAATGGCTGATTTGTTCCGTTTACTCTTTCAAATCTGAAAATGCTTTATTCTGATATTTCTGTCTTTTTCATTCAAAGTTAATTGACCAATTATTCATTAGTGATTAGGACTCCACTCTAGCTTTTTTTTTTTTTTTTTAATTCTTCATTTATGTATATAAAAGTTTCCATTTATACTGAGCCAGTATGAGAGTCTCAGATCCATTAAATTATCATTACTAAGCCCACAACAGTTTTTTTTTTCTTGCCGATTAATACACTGTAAAATTAACAATCATCTGTTTTCAAATTTTTCAGAAACACATCATTAGTGATGCTGCTCTTGAAAGATGATGAGACCTCCCTTAATTGGAGGCCTTAATCCAAGAAATTGGATTAAAATATGAAACTATAATCCAATCCAGATGTAACAGGTCTTGTTAGCGATAGATGGTTTAGTGATGTTACGTTATGTGGGAGCTGTTTGTAAGTTTAAATGAATAATGTGTACGTGTGTGTGCATGTTTCGTACCTCGTAGACCACTCCTTGTCGCTCTTGGATCTGTCTTTCCTGGCTGCTCTCTGTTTCTCTTCCAGCCTCTCCTTCTCCCTACTGGCATCATCTGTGGAAAAAAACAAAAAACAAGTCACCACCTCTGTGAATTATAGTTGGTGGATCAAGTAAAAGGAGCTTGTGCTGCAATACATTTTTAATTTCAGGTTATTAATGCTTTAAAAATTTCGTCACAAGAGAGTGTTACAGACATCCAGCAGGTGGCAACGTTGTCTTAACATTTTTGGGACTCACTGTTTTCTGTAATAAAAATTTGGTATTACTGAGAAGTCTGTTTATTAAAAAGAGAAAGAGATATGATTGTCTGTGCACAGGGCCTTTCTGGCAAACAAACCGAAACAAGCTTCCACCATATGCTCTGGCAAAGAGATGCTTTGACACTGTTAAGATAGACATTTAAATCAAATTACCCATCCTTCCATTCTCCATGGCTCTGATGTCAGGCCTGAAGCGACAGTCAGTGGGAGCCAAGATGGCCTCCATGCCTGGCTCCAGTTCGTTGAGCGACATCGCAAAGTTGGTGAAGTTGTACATCTTGGGAGGGAAGGAAGAAAGAAAGTTGTGTGTTGTGTGTTTTTGTAATTGTTGATGTATTTCGTTACTTCATCCTCATTAATCTTGAGTGCATTAAATCTGCTACTTCACATCAAGTATCAACATCACACGTTTCAGCAAATCCATTGCTGAGTGACTGAATATTTGTTTGCTGAGCTGTTTGTATTTTTTATTTCTTCATTTGGCAGGTTTTTATCCAAAGTAAATTACAAATGAGGGTCACTGGTGCAGTTTCAAAATGCATTGTGTCAGTGTTAAGTATCATATCTATTGAATTTTTGCAGGAGTGTGTTTCAGTCAGCATACTGTAGCAGAGTGTGCTGGTCTGGAGTCAATCCGCCACAGAAGAGTGCTTCCTGGGACGACACACACCGTCTCCTGGACCTCAGGCATGTCGTCTGCATCGTCGTTTTGTCCTGCCTTCTGCTCCTCCTGGAAAAAATATACTTCTTCATGACTACTGACATATTAATAAAAGAAGATGCAAACGACATCTAAAACTATGTTACAGTCATTAATTATGCTGTATCTCTACACAGGTACCAAGTGCATCAGCATCTTTAAATCATCTGTCTCGCAGATGTTTGCGCACATTCAGCAGCTATTATTACTTCACCTAAAATAACTAAGCAGACTAAAGCTATATATCTGACAGAAATAGCACAACTCTACACAAGCCAACTGGATTACCTGGATAAGAGCTAACAGAACGCTGTGGACACCAACAAAAATATCAAGAGAATAAGAAAACAAATAAACAGGATCAACCCTAAAATCAAAAGACAGAAGAAAACTACCCAATAATGTTCTGGATGAAATAAAGGCAACACAGTACTGATTTGATTTCTTATATATGCTTAATCTAAGCTTTCCTGAAAAATTGCAGAGAACAAGTGAGGATACGTGTAAATCCACATGTTTCCTAACTCACTTGTTTTTGCTTCCTGTTTTCCCCTTTCTTCTCTGACTTCTTGTGTGCCTCGTAGGACTGAGGATCGACACTCCACATGCACTCAGTCCACTTCCCATAGATGATACAGCACTTCTTTTTACTGGACAGAGAAAAGACAGCGAAAAAGTAGGGTGTGCGAGGAGGAGTGGGAGGAAAATGGAAAGGACGAGGGAAAAAAAGAGGTGAAAAGCAAGAAGATGGCAAAAAATGGAGAAGAGAGAGGAAACAGTATGGGAAGAAAAATTATAGAAAATTGGAGAGTAAGGAGGACAGAAAACAGAGAGAAGGAGGATCAGTTGGTGAGGAGAAAATGTGCGTGTAAGCAAATGAAAAGTAAAGAGAGAAAGTACTCAAGTTCATACAACATTTTGAAACTTCATATTCACAAGTAAATAATACAATATATTCAAATTGCAGTTGATGTAGCAATAGTCTCCAACCTTTTGTCCTGGATGTATCCCTCCACTTTGTGCAACTCTTTGCCAAACATCCCACAGGGCTTGAAATTCAACACACACTTGTCTCCAGTGCTGCGGAGGAAAATAAGAGAGAAGACAACACAGTTCAGAGGTTTGTTCTCCCTTAGTGTGAAGTTTATTCCAAAAGATATAATAATCATATGATGACAACTACCAACATGAATGACTGAGACTGAAGTCCCTAAAGCAGGACTGTGTGGTTTTCATTAGAAGGGTACTATTGCTAATACAAACTAATCTTAATTTTATATAAATGTTCCCCACAAGTGTACTGTGACAACAGCCTGCCACTCTGAAGCTTTTTGGGTTCTTTATGTGGGTTCAATAGTACGAGCACCCGTGCACCACACAGCTTGGTGTGACCGCTTCACATCTCAGAGACTGAAACCGCTAAAGTGTGAATATGTCAGGGATTGAAACGTCACCTTGGGATTGTTTTCCCACAAAGACACAGAGTAAACAAGCAACAGCATAAAGCATCAGCGTCAACACTGTGGATCTTGATCTGCTCTGTGAGCAAGAGGCATCACAGAGTCACTTTCAATCTCATTTATTTGAACTCGACTGTGGTCCAGTGTCTTCTGCTAGGACCGAGTTATAAATCAGTCTATGTGCTTGTTACTAGAACTACAGCTTCCCACCAAACACCATGCATGTGCTGCTTAAGTACCTGTGGTTGACTATTTCCACCGTGCCATATTGCTCTATCCATAATTTGCCTAAGATGATGTTGTGTACACAGCAGTAAGGGTTACTCCACGTGTATGCTTCATTGTGCCTGGAGAGAAATGGAGAGCAGAGGAAATTAACAGGACAGTATGACAAAATATGAAAATTATAACAGGAGGAAAAGAGACTAACCAAACAAAAGTGAGGCAAGGAGAGAGCAGAGCAGAATATGAAGGACTGAGTTCGGACCACATGATTATGTGAAAAACACATTTTCATCAGTCTCCCCTTCGAGACTCACTTGAGCAGCTCTAGCGTAATGGTGCCTTTAGGCTCGGCCTCAACACTCTTGCCCCAGAACTTCAGTTTGGGGTAGATGGAGCCATGGAAGACAAAGTCACCGACCAGGCTCTCTGCATGGAAGGCACTGATTGGGGGATGATGGGATACCTGTTCAGATACCAGCCGGAAACCATGCTCCTCTCTGTAGGAGACGGGACAGAAAAAAGAAGATGAATGCACAGTTTAAAGAGTGTTTAAGCGTGTGTGTGTGTGTGTGTGTGTGTGTGTGTGTGTGTGTGTGTATATGTTTACCTGGTGAGCTCATAGGTTTCTCCCAGAAGTGGGTTGAAGGGTTTTCCAGTTCTGTCCCACTGAGATGCAACTGCTGACACAGCAAAAGCAGCTACAGCCTGGAAACAAAAAATCACAGACCATGTCAATGTGTTTGTATTTCCATGTTGCATCCTCAGGAGTTTTTCTGATTGAGTGAGAGTGTGTCAGTGTGTGTCAGCCAGGTTACATTTGAGCCATTTTATATATTATATTTATTTAATATTCTATATTGTGCGGTTCTTGTATGTATTCAGTTGCCCCTCTTTACAGTCACTCAATTTTTTGGGTTGGTTGGCTGGTTGAGGAACGTCCCTCATCAACACTTTCAGGATTTATCTGTTAGGCGCCATTTGTTAATATTACTTCATGCAAATTATGGTGAGCATGAGTTTTACATTTTTGGTGAATAAAATTTTCTAAATGCTACTTCACATCCCGTCACTATATTATTTTTGTCCAAAATAGAAACGTGCAAGGGGCTGAAAAATTATTTTCCATACGGTCACTCTTAAAAGATTTTTCAGAAAACATTTAAAATTACCTTTCACACTGATACAACAATGAGTTACACAAGTGTCTTACCTTCATGCGCTCTATAGAGTCAGGCAGAGAGCAGGCTCTGTTGATGAGGTAAATGTGTTCCATGTATTCTGTGATTCTCTGGAGGAAGCTCAGGGGCTCGTTGAAGACAATGGGCATTGTGATCTTGGACAGTTCCTGTGAAAAGTAAACAACATCAAGTCTGTGCTGTGGATTTTTGACCATAATGATCATAATATTATGAAATTTATATGTGTAAAAAAAAAAAACAACAACACTGAAATGCCATCTGTCCTAGTTTGACTGAATTTACCTTTTCTCTTGTTATATAGTTCATAGCATGACTGTACATGTCAGAAATCCATGTTTTTGTTTCAGTAGTAAAGTCCTGAAACACAACTCTAGATGTGCTAGAAATAATGATTAGCCTGTTCATGTTCTATTATATTGTGTCTGCACACAAAAAATATTGCCACCAGGATGTTAACGTGTGAAAAATGTGATGTGCAGGTCATTACCAGTCCAATGCATTTTTTGAGGATACTCCAGACACTGATAGTGTTTCTGGAAAACATGGGCACAGGTAACGACGTCCTGAAATGAAAAAAATGTAAGAATGACAGTGCTTTCATGAAAAATTACAGCACAGTTACCCGCACAGCTTCCTCAAACCTCCCACTTGAATGATCTGATGACCGGGGGGAAAAAAAAAATTAAAAATTAAAACCTAAAACACATAACATTGTTTTCTCTCTAATGCTTCAATGAGTTCTATAGGCTTTAGGCACCACCATAGTTTATAAGCCTTGGTATCGAGAGGGGGAAAAAAAAAAAAACAAAAAAACAAAACAAAGACATATTTCCAGAGATGAAGTTGATAGAGAAGCACAAAAGCAGAAAGACAAACATTCATCTCTCTAATGTCTGCAGTAAGTATCCGATCTACCATACTGGTGAGAATGAAAATTCAGGTTGTAGATAAACTGGGCATGTGGTCTGTCTGGTCTGTTAGCAGGGCAAAAGATACACCAAAGGTACATGTGGATGTAGCAAGAAAAAGCAAATGTTAAAAAACAGACCAGAACAGACTTGATCACATTAAATAATGCCAAAGGAGAGGGTGAGGTCTTTCTTTCCCAGAGTGGATTTTCCACTGGCTTTGTCAACACTGCAATAAAAATGAAGTGGGCAGCAAAAGCCAAATGCTTTTATGTACAAGTCAACAAGTCAGTGGCAGCCTTAAAGGAAACCTATCTATTTCTCTTTCTTGGCAACATTTGAAGAGACGCTATTTCACATGTTGAACAGAAAGTGTGGCAAATATGTATCTTGAGATTTCTGACTGAAATTCACTCACTGAGAGCCCAGAAACTTTTGCAGACGGTGACCTTTTTTCATTTTCCAGCATTAATCATATTTTCTACAAAACACCTGAGCTTAAAAAATAAACCATACTTTCAGTGGATTCATTTGTCATGAAGTTTAAATGGGCTCCATTTTGCAGTTCAATCTATATCCTATACTTATTTTTCACAAAAAAGATGTCAGCATGCAGTGCAGTTCTGTGTTGAAATGTCAACAAAATAAACGAAAGATCAAATACAAAGCTGTAAATGGAGCCATATTCAACCATTATTTGTCAGGGCTGTGACCCTGCCCAGCACACTGAAAAGCTTCCCTGCCACTGGATTCAAATTAAATGAACACCAAATTAAATCTAACTTTGCAGTGCATTAAAACTGTGACGCAAGCAGAATGAGATTGTATTTCTCTTCGTGAGACTTTAAAAACCATACAGACTTAGAAAATGTAAACTGTATATACATCTAGAAGAGCACACAAAGATTAGATTCAGTAGGAGGCTTTAAATTGTGTCTGGATCATGAACATGGAAATACACAGCCTGCAAATGGAATGTGGCACAGGAATGCAGCAGTACCTGTGTTTCTTGATGCCGTTCTCCTGATGCACTGATCCGTTGTCCCGCTGACTGCTATCAAACACCAGCGCATCTTTGAAACTGGCCTCCGACACCCCTTCATAAGACTCGTCTGAATCCAGGCCTTGGTAAGAAAACGTGTACAGTTACAATAAATCTCAAAAAGCCGCTGATCCGCACAGATATGTGATAATAAAACTTATCCTCCAAATTAGATAAAGATATGATACTATGATTTGATGGTGTTTGATTTGGGGTCTGTATTAGCAACCAAAAATCATGAACATCTTGTCTTGGTTTGTCTGAGATATTTTGTTGAGTAATCTATGCGTTGACACAGCTTTGACTGCCTTAAAAACTGCCTTTAAATTTTGAGACACAATACAAGAATGGTAAAATACATGGGAATTGTAACATTGCAGATGTGACACCCTGTCTGATTATTTGCTAAAACTAAAATGACATGCTGTAAATTAAATACACAGTATACCCAATACTATCATGCTGTGTGAAAAAACATCTCCAAATTCAAAATAATATTGATGATAAGACAAAGAAAGAAATTACAAATCAACAAGAGTTTAAAGTCAAAACAATATAACAACAAAGAGCCAAGGGTCACTGTCAGATTAAGAAAGATTTCCTCCCAGTGGGAGGACTTTTTTCTAAGGAAACTGGACTTTGTTGTAGATTTTCGAACACGTTTCACCACATCCAAGAGGCTTCAGTTCTGACTGGTGGATGGGGAACCTTGATCTTCAGCCTTGGTGTGACCATGAACAGCACTTGCTTTGTTAATGTTACTTGATACTGTAACAACATGTCACTGAAAAGCTGCAATCTTTACATTTTAAAGAGGGAAGACAGGTGGTTTGAGAGAGAAGTTCTGAAGGCTTTAGATTTTACTTTCTCTGAGAACTATGACCTGACAGACCTGACTGACTATGACATACTGACAGATTTATTCAGTGCCACGGTATGTGATTAAACATGGAGCTGCGTTACTGGTCCTGGGTGGAGGTCAGAATGTCAGCAATTCATGCTGCAGGGTGGAGTTTCGGTGAATTCAAAGTGGAGCCATAACAACAGCTTAAAATAGACTAAAAAAAACAGACAGAATGGTTATTGTCACTCAGCAAACACACCTTCATAGGTGTGTATTCTTACAGATATGAAGTGAGTCACATTATATGTTAATATTAAGTTGGTCTCTTACTATCCAGTCATAAAATTGTATTGGGTTCTTACACCAAATACCAAACACAAAGCCGATCACAAATCTATATCTGCTGAGCAAAATCGGTTTTAATGATCAATACTAATCTAAAAAGGTAAAACCATCCCCATGGTACTGTAATAATCAGCACCTGGTGCCTAAAACTGTTGTCAGGAGAAAAAGCCATGGTGCCGTGGTCTGGTGAGCTGGATGCCACCTGATGCTTATTGTAGCTACCCCCTTCTAATGAATAATACACCTGCCCCAAACTTCATTTGACCTTGACAAGTAAGATGATCATAACTAGCACAATTATAAGCAGACACACGCAATGCAATGACACAACATATATATCACACAAGGGCACAGCTAGCAGTTAAGGTGCAGGGTGGCGCTCCTTGTTCACAGAAAACATCTCTTTGTTCTTTGTTCTTTGTTATCTCTGCCCTTCAACTCAGCACCAAACAGGAATACAAAAATGATTACACATACAAGGTTTGTGATGAGTTTTTGCTAAAAGCAAAAAATGGTAAAATATTCACCACCACTCAAAGCCACTTTCTCTAGCCCTAGCGCTTCTCTTCTCTTCAGCTCTTGCTTTTCAGAATGTATGAAGCCCCATTAACTTAAGGCTGTCTGGAGCCTCAAGAGTCTCAAGAGCCACAGATGGAGGTAAAATTCAAATAACCTGAAAATCTGGTACAAAGTTCCTCTGTACAGTTTCCCAGTCAAATCCATGAACAGTAGCTAAGCTCCATCTCTCATAATAAATATTCATGAGGACCTTTCTTCCTTCCTAAGTGTTCTTGGCTGATGAATAATATCTCACCATAACAACAGTATTGCCTGACATCCCATCGGCGTTAACTTGGAGGGGTACCATTGGGGGGTACCGAGATGGGGCACTGACCAACACACTTATGATATCCTTTCTGTCCCTGATAGATAAAAGACTAAATTTAATTAAACAGAAAGGCAAATTCTTTTTAATATTTCTTGACTTATCCATTTCCGGGTCACAGGGGGTGCTGGAGCCAATCCCAGCTCACATTAGGTAAGGGGGGCTACACCCTGGACAGGTCGCCACAGACGGACAAACAACAACTCACACTCAGACCTACAGGCAATTTAGAGTCACCAATCAACCTAAACATGACGTCTTTGGAAATCCACACAGGCACAGGGAGAAACTCCTCACCATTAACCAATATGTCACCGTGCTGCCAACTGACCTCTGAATTATTGAACTAATCATCAGACTAAGGAGGCTTAGGTTTCATTACACAGCTGTTATGCTTCTGCAATATACTAGATGTAAAACAGCCATTTAATTAGGATTGGCAGCCACTTACAGAAGAAATTTGTGCTGTAACCCCTGATAAGAAAATAAGCCTCTTAATAAGTATATTATTAAGAAAGTGTGGCATTGTAAAATTCAGGAATCCTCCTTATGGACAGAAAGTACAAACTGATGTAAAGAATTATGTTAAAATCCATTTGTAAAGTTTGGTCCTCAGACAACTTTTCTGAAAACTGTTCTAATAGTAATTCCACTCATAATTAAACAAAATAAAAACACTTTCTTATATCAGCTTGTAGTGGCAGCATGGTGGCGTGGTGGTTAGTGCTGTCGCCCCACCCAAAGGAGGTTGTGGGTTCGGTTCCTGGCCTGGGTCCTTTCTGTGAGGAGTTTGCATGTTCTCCCTGTGTCTGCGTGGGTTTCCTCCCACCAAAGACATGCATGTCTAGGTTTAAATTGACTGTAAGTGTGAATGCGAGCGTGAGTGGTTGCTTGTCTCTGTGTGTTGGCCCTGTGATGGACTGGCGACCTGTCCAGGGTGTACCCCGCCCCTCGCCTGGAACATTGGCTGGGATCGGCTCCAGCAGCCCGTGACCAGGAAACGGAAACGCAGTAGAAGATGGATGGATATCAGCTTGTAATTTGGAAATTTCTGCTTCTTTTTTGGGACAGTAAATTCTGAATTTGATGACACTACCTTAGGTATAAGAAAGTTTCAATAATAAGCTTAATGGATAGTGAAATTAATAATTAATAATGTGTCTCTCTGACAATGATTTATCTATTTTTCAGCTACTACATCCCTGAATAATTAGTACTAAAAACATAAATAAGCTGGTAAAGCAACAAATGAAAATGCTAAGTGATAAAATGGATTTATATTTATATTATATCGCAAACACATTGTCCTCCACCCACCTGTGACGGCATCGTAGAACTCATCTTCATTGTTCATCTTCTAGCACCAAAGCTGACCAGTCGCTCGGGAAAGATGTTCAACTTTTAGCACATGTTCCTTTTGGTGACAGCCCCTCACGGGTCCTCTGGAGGGTTACTTCTCAATAACGGTCTCTCTGCAGTGTTGCCAAGGTGGCAGCACAGTATTCGTACAAAAGCCAGGTAACGTCCCAAATAATGTGACACTGATGATGTTGGGATAGTTTGCAGACGGAAGAACAACAACAGGAGATGTCAGTCAGTGGAAATCAGCCACTTTACTCAACACAGGGCAGGTGAACAGGTGACGCAGCTTCGGAGTTTAGTTTAGGTTTGTGGCTTTGATGAATGAAGCAACCTGAGAGGATCTATTAACCTGCAGAAGAGAGAAAAGAACGTCTTCAGATGGCTGAAGGCATAGTGGGTTAAGGCACACTCCACATAACAGGAGGCTACAAGGTTCTCGTCCGCAGTACTGGTTCGGTTTCAACCAGTGTCGTTTGCTGCATATTTTTCCCCACTCTCTCTCCCCTACTCCCTGTCTTGTTCAAGCTGTCCTTTTTCATAAAGCCAGAAAGGCCATAAAAAAATTTTTTAAGTCTTCAATTCTGTATGAATCTTTATTAAAGAATGTTAATGAAGGGTCAAACAAAGTCTGACAAAATGTTTCTTTCAGTTGTTAGTCCGCCATGTGAGTAATCAAGAGAGTAAGAACTTGGCCTCGCAGCTAAAACTCCTCAACATAAACCCGGGTCTTTATTCTGGGTGGATATTGTGAACACAAATCTTTAACAAAATGCTGACAAAAAAAAAGGATGTAATTTATGCAGCCAGACTGAATTCGAAACTCTTTACAGAACACATTGTGTTGAGAGGACTATGTGTGCCTTCACTGCAGACACCTATAATGAGCAGTGTTCTTAATTTTTGTCCTGCACCAGCAGCAGCTGCAATTTTCAGATGATATAAAATGTGGAGGTTCATTCCAAGCCATCTAGGCTACTCGCTGAAAATCTGCTTAGTCCGTCTAAGCAACAACCTTGTCTATCATGCCCCAATGAGTGCAAACAGAGAGCTTTCTACTCCAGTAGTTACATAATCAGCACACCACTGTCCCAGGCATTTTGGGTCTTTGTTACCTTCTGTTTGGTACATTGGCTCTTCAAAGTTTTCAACTAGTGACCCAGAATCACCCCTGATTCACAAATCCCAGTGTAACAAGTGAAATTTCAGCATGGTCATATTTGCTATGGTTTGGCTTTTGTTTGTTTTTGTTTTTTGTTGTTTCTCCACAATAATAGCACAATCAATGAACCAAATTTCTACCGGGCAACAAATGTATTTTGCCAATAATAAGCAACTCCGCAAGAGATGTAGCCACTATCACATTTGGCTAAATTTGCTTTAGAAATGTAAAATTTACCCTTGGATTGAACTGGCCTCAACAATCTATGTCATAATGTTTGTGTAGCTGGCCTATTCTCCCGCCTCTGAATGACAGAAGAGACGGTGATCACTGAAACTGAAACCAGGCTGTATTGCTATAAACCACATGCGTCAGGCCTGAGTTGCATATTTTTTTTTTTCTCAATATTTTGCCTATATAGATTTCAGATTCAGATTTAAAATTTAATTGAGGGAAAATCGTACTTCTTCCCCTGACATATTGTATTTTTACAGTGAGCAAGCATTTGTCCTCACTACTTTAAGTCAAAATAGAAATATAATTTTCTATACGCTCCCTTCTGATAACAGTTTCTGTTTACATTTTAGGCAGTAACATTCTTTACATACTTTGCATGCCAATTTCATGCCCTTATCGACACTTGTCCAATGGCACAGTCAGTACTTAAACCAATCATTAAGAGCTCACAGGTCCTGTTTCTGACTGTCAGGACATTTTCAAAAGTCACTCATTTAAAAACAATTTGTTTTTCATTAAACAGCATCATTTATTTTTCTGTTTATTAATAAGCAACACACAAAGGTAGTTTTCGACAATATAGGGATGCAGAGTTGGGGGAAAAATATTACACGTAATTCTACTAACCTATCTAATCTACTAATTTGTTATCAGCTCTTTACATACCTGCGGTTGGATTAATCCAAAAAGATATGACTAATTTCATACAGGTGCTCAAAGAGAAATGCTAAAGCTGATGAAAAACAATACTCTCCTTCCCTTCCTGACTCTGGTGTTTCTACCCAGTGGTAGGTTTTACCTTTGCCAAAGATAGGTAACGCCTTCAGCACACAGCTGAACTTTGTCCTCAGCATGCATGATCGATAGGGTGAGCTGGCTGGATTACAAGCTGGCATACATTTGTTGGATAAAATTATTCAACATCTAGACATTAAATATTTTTGTTGTGGTTGGTGCCTATGAAATCTATGAAGTTGTAGACTAATAAAATAATGCATTAAAAACAATTTCTATGTGACATGCTCTTAAACAGACCAAACAACCATTTAAACAACATTCAAACAGAACAAAGATTATCCTACTCAGAATTGGAGCGAACTGCTTATCAGCGAGAGCATATCCAGCTAACAGATCTACACGATAAAACCTTATATTTCCTGTGGTCTCATAATCACATAAACGAGGGCACTCCCAAAGTCTTGAAACATCCAGAAGTTAGAGGAAACGACAATCCAACTGTTCGTGTTAAAAAATGTGTCTCATCAATCCAAGAATCAGCTGCTTTCCCAAATTACTGTTTTTTTTTTCCTAAAAGGGTATCAAATGCTTTTGTACTAAAAGCATCTGACCCAACCTATGACTGTGATAACCCTTATCATGCATATTTCTGTGCTCAGTGTTTTAGTACTCTATGTTCTGTGAACAACATACGAATCTCAATAAAGCCAGAGGTCACTGTGCCAGAAATTCACATTAACATTAAACAAACACTCGATTTCTCTTACCATATAAGTTTGGATGATATTCTCAGATTCAATCTACCTTTAGCAAACAGGATTGAAAATCTAATTTGCTTAGGTTATTACAGGCTTACAATTTTGCTCATCACTTATGCCAAATTTTACAACCCTATTACTGTAGAACTGTAGAAGCCATTCATAACCGAGAATAATTATCCTTTTTTAAACATTCCTTATCACGTTTAAAAGATGTGACACAGGAGGTGCAAACACCTGCTTTCCTACTTGTATAGGTCCCCACTGAGCAGGGAAAAGAGTAGGACTCTCATTAAAAGTATTATACATAATGATATAAGTTAAATAAAATCAGTCCTTGCACTGATCATGTTAACTTCAAGAAAATGTTGGTCCTGCACTGCAGTTCCTATACAACCAGAAAACATACTGATTTACTATAAACAATTCAGTACACCAGGTCAAAAGCTTTGCTTCAAATGAAATTGATCAATAGAGTAAATTGTTAATCTTTTACAAATTACTCTAACCTCTCCTGGTATGACAGTCTGCCTTGATAATAAAAGCAAAATTGACTGGCTACCATTGACCATTTCTCTACGTGGGAAACCTGCAACTTATTTGATTCTGTCAAAGCAATCTAAGTTCATACCACTTTCAGCTATAAGAAAAACTGGTCTGGGAGTAACCAGACAATTTTGTATTAGGCAACATAAATGCATCATGCCACAACCACAAAGTCCCTGCAGTGAGAATAACACTGACTTAAAATCTGCATTCCTGTCTTACACTGCTCACTTTAAAAGTACATCCACTGTTAAAACTGAAGTGTAAAAGAGTGCAGATTCTGTGGTGTTCCTTTTGACTGTGTGGTGACACGCGACACACGAGTACAACCAGTGGTTAAACTACAGCCTTCAGGCTGTACTTGGCCTTTCTGAGATGATTTCTGCTCAATTTTTTCAGAAACACAGCTGAAGAGACACACTGCCCATAAGGACTTCAATAATTTGGTTTGCATATTTGAAAAGAGACAGGAACTAACAATCAGTGCAGTATCTGAGAATGGTCCTCAACCTCAATTACCCTGGTGAATCTGGCAATTACCCCAATTCATATTTTATGATTTATAGAAGAAATGTTTCTTTACATCTGACTGAAAGTGAATTTATTTTTTGTAATCATTATATTGTACTATATTCGTTAAGCTAAGACTGAACTGAACTGCAATGGCTTTTCATTTTCAACTTGTGCTTTTATTTTAGTTTGGTAATTTGTGTTTGAAATAACTCTTGTTTCTGTTCCATAACTGCACAGTAAGAAACAGGCAAGCCTGAGATCAGCTTCTGATTGGCTGCAACAGACTCTCAGATCATATCAGCCTCCCTTTCCCACATGCCTGTCAGTTGTTACGTAACTGTGACAGACATGGTACCATGAAGACACAACAGAGACACACCTCCATACTTGGAAAGCAGCTTAACTCAAATTACCCCAACCTGAAATTCTCATGTTCTATTAGAACTATTAGGAAAGGAACACATTGCATGGCAAATGCTCAGATAAATATGAGAAACATAAAGGGGAAGTTTAATGTAGCCCCAGCTTGATGAGGCCAACTATTCTTTTACATTGTGACTTTTTACACACAATTTACTCAACACAAAACTGCCGACTATGATCTGACCATGTTAATTGAGTTAACAAAGCATGGCTGTTGACCTACACTCAATTCACAAATTTTTTATAGCTTTAGAATGGTATAATCTGATGTTATAACATCAGTGTAAGCCATGTTTCTTCCAGACTAATGTTAATAAATATTAGAATACAGATCAAAGATCTGCTTCCAATTGGCAAAATAAGGATATTAGACTAATCATTGTAGATCTTTTTTTTATGTTGCAAACAAGTGAGAGGCAGAGGGAGAGAGAGTTTTGTGTTCTTTCCTAATTTTTGATGGCTAAATCTAGTATAAAAGGTATTAATATAGCATTTCAAATGACTAAGGCCTCTGATGTACCAACTTCATATGCCTCGCCTGTTTATATGGCCTTTCAAAAAGATAAAGATCATACCAAACCAAAGCATCGAAACAATCCCTGCTTTCAGTGGTTAATAATATGATAACATGATTGCTGATAAGATTAATCAGATAATCTCAAACAAAAACCTACCGATGTGACTGTCCATTCATTGGTCTGGTGTACAGCTATTAGCGAGTCAACGTCTGTATGTGTAGTCCTCCCACAGCTGACCAAAACATCCAAAGCCGTAGGCACACAGAGTGAGGAGACCAGAGACAGAAGGAGAGAGACACGAAGAGGAAGAAATTCAGAGACGAGAGCTGTTGCCATGCGAGACGGAGCTCAGTATTGAGCAGTGATACACCGTACACACACCCCCCTCTTTCTGCTCAACACACACACACACACCTATCAAACTAGGTGACACACCTATGACCACAGACTATGGAACACATACCACAAGTTGACCTTACACATACAGAATGAAGCTGTGGACCAGATCATACCAATTTATAATGCCTATGACAACAAAACAGCTATTTTTGAGTAAAAAAAGATGATAATGTTTTTCCACTGCAGTAAATATTCCTGAGCACCCTAAACATTTAGATTCAATTGTTCTTGACATCCAGTTGTGCTCCTAATGCTTGAGTTTTTGATGGGCCTAGAACCATCACGGAAGGGTCTGCGGTCCTGAATATCACTGACTGGACAAACACCCGACTAGGCGCCAACAAGTAAGATTTGACTTGCAACAACAACTGGCCATAACTAATATGAATACGCCCTCCCTACTGTCCAAAAAGGTGAGTTTTTGCAAAGCTTTATTCATGAATAACTGACAAATTGCACTCCTCTTTGTTGACCAAATAACCCTTATCTCACAAAAATTTTAGTGAGCAAACTAAGATGAGATGAAAAAAATATTCAATAATTTAACTTTTCTGTCATATTTTTCATTAAATTATCTTTCTGTGGCACATATTATGCAGAGACTGTGCTTCATTTGATTTACTTCTACCAAGCAAGTGCTTTAGGGTACAGCTGGAGGATATACTTGGGATAGAGGGAAATGGTTTGATCTGCCAGTTCAACAGAACTAGGCTGGATGTGAATTAGGCAATGAAGCACAGACAGGCCACTGTGTCAGAGGGACTCCAAGAAAGAGCGGCATTTTGCTGAGTGCTGTCTGCACTCATTTGTGCAGAGGAGAAAATGAGGACAGGAGAGAGCTCTAGGTGAAATGAAGGAGCTCTGAGGTTGTGTGCACTGCAAAGGCAGATAAAAAGTAAACTAAAGAAATATATTTTCATGGGCTGCTTATTTAAAACCTTTTCTCCAGTGTATCATCTGACTGAGGGTAGAAGTGGAAGAACAGCATATATCACAAGATGATTTCCAAGCACGAGTTAAAATGCTAATAGCCCACAAAAGAAAATTGTACAACCTTGAGTATGAAATCAAATTTACATGACCTCAGTCACAAGACTAACCTTGTAAAAGTACATATGTTGGCTCTAGTCTGGAGAAAATAAGTCCAGGTAGACAACATATGTCATCATTACAAGAGAATGGCCAGCATAAGTGGCTAAATGAACAAATTCTCAGTAAAGAAACTCAAAAAAAAAAAAAAAAAGTGCACCAGCAATATCAGCTGATCAGCTTATATTTAGACATTGCTGTAGCCAAAAAAAAACAAACAAAACAAAACAGACAAACAAGAATGTCACTCTTTGCAAAATGTAAATAAAATAAAGCTAGTACAAACATTTTTATCAGAAACAAATCAACCAGACAGTCAGAGAGACTTTTTACAACCTCTCCCTTTGCTCTAGACATTCAGCCTTGGATGAAGACATCAGTTCAGGAAGAAATATCACGAAGAGAGTAAACACTGTTCCCCCCAAACACACACGCATGTGCACGCCCGAACGCACAACTCCTTATCTTACATTCTATGTACAAGGTTATCAATAGTAGCTATGGACTTCACCATCTACGCCTTGACAACTGACACTGCAGCAATACTTTAAAATGCCAATCAAGTCATTTGTCACCAAATGAAAACAAAAGCGCAAGACATCAAGGTCACAGATTAAGCTTTTCTGCAGTAGATAACTCCCATTTCTAACCCTAATCCTGATGCAGTGGGCAGTCTTCAATGCTTCATCTGACTGTTATCTGTCTCTGTTTATGACTGAAGTAATTAGTCTGCACTTTTTCTATTTCTGCTAGAAGACAGCATAAACCATCTGGGAACAAAGAAGGCAGGTCTCATTCTGTGCAGGACTGCTGAGGACAGTCTCACATGTTCACAAACTGCCTTTCAGCAGATGAGTCAGCACATTGCAGCAACACCTGCTCGAATGCAAAACTGCTGGAATGATTCTTCCTTTCCCTGGGGTTCATACATAGTGACGCTGCAAAGAACATTACGTCAAAACTTCTACAGTATAATGCACCCAGCCTCATACAAAAACACTGAGTAAGTGCGTACTGTATAAAACATGTGCACCAAGGTACGGTATGTGGTTGGCATTGTTCATGACTGGTTCAGTTGGATTTTTGCTTCTATGCTGGGATGTTCTGGTCAGCCTGCTGAAGATTATGATTGCCAGCTGTGACAGCAGGGCTGGAATTGTTTTTCTGCATGAAATCTGTGTTTCTGCCATCGTGGCTGAATGTGGTCCTGTAGACATCTACCATGCATCTGCTCTGTTTGTCTCACTGTGGACTTGGTAAGTTACATCAAAGTTGTGTCATAAAATACAATAAAAAAAATTCTGTGTGCGCTTTTGATGTCGCATTCTTTCATTCAGTTTTCCAGATGATCAAATAATTTATTATTTTATGTTACTGAATAGGGTAACAATACGCCCATGTTCAGCCTACTGAATGACTTGTGTTATGTGATTTTGTCTTCATTACCGATAAACACTAAAAGCCTAACAAACACAGAGGAGGAAACATCAAACACAGCAAGCTGACAAATCACAAATGAAATCCTCATAACCTTTAAACCTGGCTACAGTTATTGTTGCATTGTAGCACATCAGTTGCAAATAGAAAGCCTCTGTCACTCTCACTGCTGAACAAGGTTGTGGATGATGATCTCTGACTGACAATTATCCGGGGCATTGCCAAACTTATGCCTTTGCTGATATTTGGATTTTCTTTTTGTTAATGTAATAACCTTTTATCAATATTTGCATTGTTAAAATGTAATATAAAGTAACATATCAATATGTTAAATTTTTCCAAGCACCGTTTACATGTTTATCATCCATCCAACCATCTTCTACCGCTTTTCCCGTTTCCGGGTCGCAGGGGTGCTGGAGCCAGTCCCAGCTCACACTGGGAGAGGGCGGGGTACACCTTGGACAGGTCATGGGGCCAACATAGACGAAAAAGTGCTCACACTCACATTCAGAGCTACAGACAATTTAGACTCACCAGTTAATCTAGACATCTTTGGACGGTGGGAGGAAACCAGTGTATCTGGAGAAAACCATACAGGCAAACTCTGCACAGAAAGGCCCCAGGCCAGGAACCAAGCCTGCAACCTTCTTATTGTGGCACTAACCACTACGCCACCATGCTGCCACTCCGCATAACCAATGCTTGCAATACTGACATGCCAATATGCAATACACAGGACACAGAGAGAGGGAGAGAGAACTGAAAGCTACATACTGGCCAACAACCATTTCTACAACCACTGTTTAATGTACGAAGCAAGCATCCTTATTAGACTATGATATACAATAGTATAATAGGCAAAACATGAAAGAGAAAATTGTAACTGATCAATAAATGTATTACTTATTCATTATGAACCTGCACTCTGCCGCTATTGCGGTGCAACTGCAGTCAGCTTGTTCTGGTCCTTGCTGACCAAATTGCACTCCCTACAACCGTGAAGAACTCAAAGCAGAGCAAAACAATACAGGGGCTGTGCACCAGACAAGTCTCTGATTGGCTGCCAATTCTCTGTTTTAAATTATATACACAGTATTGTTTCTCTGTTTCCCTGGATGGTTGCCTGGACTAGTGTTAGTCTGATGTGGCCTTATCCCCATGTGACAACCAACACACAGCAAATATAGGACGCACAGAAACCTATTAGCATCTAAACTTTAAATGTCACACACGATATCTGATTGTACAGTATAGACAAGATAGGATAGAAAGGGTAGCGAGACGAGTTAATGAGAGAGAGGCACCTTCAAAATCTCCATACCTAATGTGTCTTACAGCCCACAATATTATTTTATGTTCATTAACCCATGACACACAAACCATGACATACATTTAATGCTACCCCAAAAAAAAAAAAACAGTAACAAAAGACACACTAAAACTTATGATGTTTCACAAATATATGCCTTGACTCATGTTACACCGTAAGTGTGCATTGTTCTTGTCCCTACTGCAACATTCCTCTCAGTTGTGTGGAAACCTGGCTTTTAGGACATCCCTTGCAAAATCTATTTCCTGTTACCTTAAACGTAACCACAGCACACAAAAATATATTGCAGAATTGAAGAATATTCCCCACTACATCAACAATCTTATCTATGCATAACTGTCACAGTGTGCTTTTCTACTGGAAGGAAGGTGGTATGACAATACAATGCAAGGTTTCCCTTTCAAATGGAGACCGTAAGCATAGAAACTAAGGGGGTAATTAGAGCACCTTAGGGAGGAAGACAGTTTTCTCTGAAGCTGTAATACCAGAGAAGATCTACATGTCTCACACAATGCAGGAATAAAATCAGGAAGAATCCACCTTCTTTCTTAGAAATTATAAAGGCCTTTTAACTACAACTTTAAGTTGAAGGGAAAAAAAGATCCAAGTCCAACACTCAATTTTGAAAATTGCACTATTGCACAGAATTGATGCTGTCACTGTAGTGTGAGTCTGACCAACAGGCTGTCCTTGTTATCCCCTTAATTTTAAGGGGAGAACATCCTTCTATCAGCAGTATCCTTGGATACACAAAGAGTCTGTCTGCATGATTGACTAGTCGGGTAATGCAACACTGCAAGAGTTAGTCAAAACATTTTCAAATTGCCAAACAAGATAATGGCATGTGTCTACACAAACTCCAAATCTTAGTGTAAGCACTTTTTTTCCGGCATCATCAGAGCTGGAGGCCAGTTGATGCAGCAGTGCCTCTGAGGGATAGGTCTGCCAGGAAGGGCAGATAAACAGCCTGCTGTGTCAGTGCAAACCTAAGGTCAATGACCTCCAGCGCAGGAAACCTCCACCATCACTCACTTTCGTCTCTCCTGTGAGTCCAACGTGATTTGGGATGGAGGAAGCAAGAGGACAAACAAGCAGAACACTCCCACTGTTTGCTCAGTTATAAATCTGAGTACTTATGCGTTCATCTACTTCCAATCTACATGTTTTTTTCTTAGCAATAACGTGTCTCTCTTACATTTCAGAGAAATCTGAACAAACAGTCCCTGCGCTCTTATGTCAGCTGACTTACTATTAAAGCTCGACAGTACAAAGAGCCCGACGATTAGGCGATTAGGCGCAGAAAACACACGTTAGAGGTAAAAGTTAGAGGTCGAAGTGTCCATCAAACTTCCTCTCACAACTTCACATCGCGCCACATAACCGCTAGCTTAGTCCCAATGGGAACCGATCCCAAACAAGCTACCGTCCACTGTTCGCTTGCTAACATTAGCGCACCCAGTCGGACAGCGGATCCATCCAGACGGACCGAAACTTCGCTGACCTCAGCGACCGTTTTACATGAGACCGAGGTATGTGAACAAAAACACGGGGTACTTTTGTTTATCCTTAACAACAACGCGCTGACAGCTGCCAGTCCAAACTCTGACAGGATGCCCGGGAGCTTTTTGACAGCTAGCATTAACGTTAGCGGGCGGGCTAAAACAAAAAAGAAAAAAAGAAGAAGGTGGCTAACTAGCACAGCTAACAAACCTTCCTTCTGAACACAAGGGCAAAAAAAAAAAAACACGCAGCCGTGAAAGTTGAGCAAGTTGTTGTAGACAGAGCAGTGAATAAGCCTTCCGTTTTACCTCGGATGTGTGTGCTCGGCCAATGTTTCGTCCAGTCCAGGAAGATGGGCAGCAACTCACTGACCGACGAGCTCTGGATTGACACAGAGGCGGAAGTCAGCGGCTGAGGGGGCGTGATTACACCAGTGATGGACATGGCCCGCAGCCAATCAGGTGTTACACACGGAGTGCTTAGCCAATAACAAAATAGATGATCGATGAAAAAAAAAAAGAGGGAACGCCATTCTTGTGGTTTGACAGGTTTGTTTTCTTTAATGTTGTAATTTGCTCTTCTTTGCTGGGACCTTAATACAAAATTATAAATTGATATTAATGTGTACGGTAAATATTCTCTTGGATTTGTGGCATGTAGCCACTTATCTGTGTTACAATGATTTTTCCTGAAGCTTGAACCTTTTTTTTTTTTTGGTTTGTTTGTTTTAGTGACGATACTGCACGTTTGTGGGGCCAACATATTGTCAGGTGGCTTGTGTAACGAAGGCAAATGAACACCACACCCTGATGGTTTCATATTCCATAAGTCTCCTCATTATCTATTGGAGTAGGTTAACCATGTATATGAGAGTGACAGGAATTATGTTCACACTGGATGTAGAGGTTCATGCCAACAGTTGACAATGAGGCTAATGACACTAAAGCAGATAAATATGACGGGGAGATAGCTCAGTAGATAAGTTTTTAATGCTAGCATTTGTATTAAATATTCATATCCTAATCAGATCCTTTACTGGGTGTTCAACAGCATCAAGAGGGTTTTTTTTTTTTTTAATTCTGTTCTAATCATTTTGAAAAGAAAATCTAAGATTGATCCCAAATCATCATCCTCATTGTAATCATTAATAGTAATTAATTAATCAGCCCTTAATGGCCTTTGGATAGATGGCATTCATTTCAGGACCAGCTTATGAGACATTAACCTGGCTGGAATATATTATCCCTCTCATGAATTATGTAGCCTGTCAGTTATGTTTGGTGCTGCCAACTGCCTGCTTAGAGAGTAACACAGGCATGACAAAGAATGGAGCATATGGTCAATGGTCTACATGGACAATAAGTCCAAAACATATTTAGTCTATCTGGATACATGGACCCATGGATAATGGATACATCTTTATCATCTTTTGATAAAGTCATTGAGACTACTAAAAGGAGCAAGAAATTATACAGACATGTCTTCTTGTTGTATGAACACTCCACTGAGCAGAGAAAAGTATAATGTCCAATAATGATGTGCTGTTTTTGTAGGCTGAAGCAGACAAACAAGCAGTGTATTTCCTTTCCCACAATTACATCACAACCATGATGGTGTGATGAGAGGAAAATAAAAGAGAACAGGGGATAGGATGAGAAAAAACTGGAGAGGAGGAGGGAACAGACTGAACAGAAGAGAAAATTGTCTCTATTCAGGCTCACAGTGAGACACATATTCCTGCTTATACACAACCATAAACCCCACTCACACAAAGACATAGTCATGTACTGTACATACAGATGCTCAAACCAGTGTCCACAATAGACAAACATTCAAAGTAGTAATGCGTTCATAGTTCATAATGTGCTGGCCATTTATTAAATATTCCATCATGCGCGCTAGAAGGTGGATCAACAGTGCTGCCATTGTCTCCAAACACACTCTATTGTGAGTGAGAGAAAGCTGTAAATGCTGTTGTTCTCGTCTTTGAATATCTAAGAGACATCTGATAGGAAAAAATAAACACAAACACAAAACAAAAACAAATACAATATAACCACCCAGAAAACCTTGTTTTACATTCAGTTTTAAGATGTTGAAATTGCCTGAACATATGCAACAGTGGTTAAACACATTTCAAATCAAATCAAATGTAATTATTATAGCGCCAACTCATAACAAAGTTTCATCAAGGAACTTTATGCGTAGAGCAGGTCTAAAACCAAACTCTTTTCCTGCCAGATTGCCTTTCAACATGAAATCCCTCTTCCAAACATTTTCATCTTTACCATACAAATACGTCAGCAAACAGACCTCCCTTTGTGTTTGTGTGCCTTTCCCCTGCATCCCACTTTTACTGTCTCAACATACTTTTCTCTTCCTACAGGCATCATTGCTGGCCACTAGATGGAGGCAGAAGATAGATTAATTTTGTTACCAGTCGGCAACTTTCCTTACATGAGGAACCGAATAAGCAAAGCTTATATTTTATTTGTTCATGTCAACTTCGTCCTCCCTAATATAAACTAGTTGTAATACAATTACAAGGTGTAGGCATTTAATCACACACAACTTGGAAGTATAATTAACAGTATACAACAAACATAAATGATAAGGGAAAATGGCTAAAACAGCTGAATAAATCTGTGAAGGTGTACAACATATTCAGAACTATTTAGATGCCTACAGCCTACAAATGAATTGTTACAGAAAAAATAAATAAGTCAACATTTGAAAAAAAAAAAATCAAGCATAATTTGGAATGAGGCATATTCATGTTTTCATACAGGGCAGGTGTGTTGGTTTCTCATTTGAAAAATATACTACACACCCTGCCTCTTTTGGGAGCATATTTCTTAGAGACTTTCCTGTAATGTTCTTCCGCAGCAAGAACATCGCATCTAAAATAGTGATTTTCATGTCCTGCTCAAAGTCACTTCAGCATGGTGGAGGCTTTGATGCTCCTAAGAATAAAAGTTTCAAATAACGAGAATGAGGTCCTGAACCAGAAAAGGGAACCGCTGCATGTTGATCGACAAGAATGCGATATATTGAACCACTCATAAACATTCATTACACAAACACAAACTACACACTTGTGAAGCCCCAAATGAGTTCCAGCAGAATCAGCAGGATGTGCACAATTATATATCATTATATATAGGCCAACTATTGCACCCAGCAGGGAACGAGAGCTCAGGAGGAACCTGTTATTCCAGATAAAACAGGCTGCATAAGACATATTTTCCTTGCAGGAGAAAAATCACACAAGGTCGACAACACTGGCGCAGAACCACCACTTTTTTGTGTCTGAGGGGAAACCTATACAGAGCCCTGCAATAGTACTATGATAAAAAAAAAATAAATATGCAGAAGTGATTCAAAATCTGTGTTGATAATAAATACAGCCGAGAATATAATTACCATTAGAATATTTTGCTTTTTGGTGCTGCAGTAGTGCTTCAATGTCGAAGAACATTAAAGATATGTTTAAAGGGAAAAAAGTTTAGTTATTAAGTGTAAAAGATCCCGCCATGCCACTCTCCCTCCCAACAAGTCACCTGAACATCACAAAAAAGCCTAAAAACATTTCCAATTGTGAGCTGGCAGCGGTAGCAGGGGCACTGCTGATCCAGCTCATCTTCATGACACCAAACATACACTGTTTGCTTGGTGATAACTTGCGAGGGTTACAATTTCATCGTCTTTCCTCTCACTGAAGCAGACTGAGAATCAAACAATTTATTACCTAGAATGGACAGCAATGGAAGTGACAACAGGGTGTTTTCTTACAGATTATTGTACACTCATGTTAACTATTATTTGCTGTTTGATCTGCTGAGTTTCCTCTCTACTGTCATCCATCACCTAATTTTCGCTAGCATTTCTGATGAGAGGTTGGTGTTGTTTTCATGGATGGTATGAAGGAGGAAGGTGGGTTAAGTGATGCAATTTGTGCATAAGAAAGTATCACAAGTATGAGTGGCTCAGTGATTCAACAAACGTAGATTCACCTGTTGTAGCAAAGCAAAAATAAAAAGTACTAACTATCCATCTGGAAATACTGAGCTGAAGTGGCCCTGCCCACCTCCAGCTAACGCCAGCTCTGATTGGCTACATCCCCAAGTCTGCAAACCCGACAGATAAGCCCAACAGAGTACAGAAGTATGGGTGGATGGAGGTACAACAATGAATGCTGCCTGTCTAGCACTTTGTTTCTTTTTTGTTGTTCACTTAACCACTTTCCACCTTGTTATGTGGAACAGTAATTAGCCAGGCCATTAATAATTAAATAGTCATTCTAGTACTCAAAATTGTGATTAACATGTTCAATAGGTTCCTTTAGAGGTGTGTGGCGTGGAAACAAAGTTAAAAATAACAAACGAGCATGGTGGCTGCTCGAGGCAATATCAGACCAGGAGGACTTTTGCCATAGAAGACATTTTTTAAGGTAAAACATGTCTACCTGTCACAGTGAAAAAAATTCAGACGTGTTAATGATAAAATTTGTGCTGGCTGAATTCCAATTTGCTGCTTCAGTTTCCCATCCTGCCTGGAATCACACTCAGAATAGGGCTCTCATTCATATGTTTTCCTACTTCAGCGTAACAAAATATCTGCTGAGAAAATGATTTATTATTGTGGACATTTCTAATATGGGGATGAAGAGGTGCTCCTGTGAGACCTTGTGCAGTCTTTTTTGTTGCTTAAAAATAATTGACTTCAAACAGTGTAGACAGCTGCTGACTTGTCTTCCTCTTTGAACTTTATTGTTCTCTTCTGTCTTTTTCTGTCAGTTTGTTTCTGGCACCACTGAACCAATGTTTACTACACAAAGCCTTAAATTTTTTTTGTTTTTTTAAGACAAACCATAAATGTAAAAAACATCTGAAAAGATTTAAGACTCTGAGCTTTTAGACATTGGGGATATTTAACACACCATATGTAAAACAGAAAAAATATCACCTCATTATTTGCTAATTTAGAACAGCAAATGAAAGGTCAAGACAAAGGGCTGGTGAGAATATGAACTGAATACGTACTTACATGAAAACATATTGTGAGAACATTAATGCAGGCAATAAACGTTGTTGAAGTGGTCTATTGGAGGTAATTCTGTGGCTAACACTGCCAGATCATTGGCCATGAATGATTTACAGGCTGCATGAGTTCAAATGCACCCCTGCTGTATAGAAGTATGTTTTCTAGAAATGTAAAGGCACTGCCACATGATTTCTAGAATTGTCTCAGAGCTAAAGAAGGATGGAATGCAACATTTGGTGTAAAACATAATATATCTATATCTATATCTTTTTTTTTTGCATGTAATAAAACTTGTTAGCTTTGTTCATGTAACTTTGAGTATATAAAGCTTGGTTTGAATCTTTTAGAAAAATGATTTAAAAACATCTTAGTACATATAAATATAAACTCTCCATATAGTAATCCCTAAAATTCAAATGAGCATTGAAACTTTGCAGTGACATGTGACATTTTTAGTGTCTTTACAGTTTGAAACGATCCCTCTATGAATGACAAATGACCAATATCGATCGATGAGGGGTAAAAATCATTTCTGACATATTCTGTGTTTGGTCCTCTGGACTTTTTGCTAATACATAATACGCAAACATGATTCTGCCACCGCTAACTGAAACAACAAATTGCGGTGGTTCTGTGGTGACACTTTAATCTGATGAGGCTCACGGATTTACAAATTGTCATAACAGTTGTAAGGGATCAAGATCAGACAGAAAGCACGAGTGGAAATAACTGGAAGTTATAAGGGAACATTACTGTTGAAGAAACACATCATGTGGGGAGGGACTCATGAATATGGTTATTATTAGACATAGGAACTACATGGAAGCAGAAGAGGAACTCCCACTCCGTGTTTTAGCTTCAGTAATGAAGAAGATATTTGGATGACATAGTCTCCTACTCACCAATGGAAAATCACATCTTACTCTGTATAAACACTGATCGGCCATAACATGAACATTGGTAACTGGTTTTGGCTCGTTGATTAGTGTATGTGCTAAGAAACATTCAGTTTATTCCACATCATTTTATGGAAAGTCTCGACAACTACTGAATACATCACCATTCGGTTTTACACTAGTAATTGCTGGACTGTGCAGATAGTGTCATTGTGATGTTGATGATGACATTGTTTTAGAGAAGATCACCACTTTACATTGAACTATGACCCCTTAAATTTTCATCTAGTTCAATCTCCTCACTGGCCTTAATCTCAGTTTGTCCAATATGTGTTCCTTGATTTATGACACTGACGTTATGACACCTGCAAGAGCGTCTGCTGCTGTTTATCCCTAATAAGTGACCATAGTAAATATCCAGTTGTTTGACATTGGCATGTTAACGTTGTCATTTTGTGCATGTTAGAATACTGATGTTAGTAGTTAGCTCCGAGCACTGGTGTGCCAAAGTGCTGGAGACTCTGGCTTCTTGTCAAAGAAGCATGAAACCCAACATTACTGTCTTCATACAGAACATGTACAGTTACTTTTGACATCAATGGGATATTAGATGTTAGATATCACAGCAGAAGAATAAAAATGCTTCAGCTCATTCTTTACATGACACGAAAAAAATTGATGCAAAAGATAATAAAATGCTACTTACTTACGGTTTAATGGTTACCTTAGCAGCTACTGACTGTATGTAAGGTGACAGAATAATAGCATAGTGGGCGAAGGCTGTGCAGGTCAAAAATTTGAATGCACATAAGAAAAAAGACAACCGGAGGTAAAGGAGAGAACAAAAATATTTCTGACTAATTTTATATTTTTGAACATGTGTTATCATAACAAACAGGCGGTTGTTGTGGGTGGAAGGCATTCATGGTGTTGCTGTCTGGGGTTTTCTTCTTGCTTTTTTTTTATCCTGTTGTTGTCTCACTTTGAGAAAGAGGAAAAGGGAGAAAGGTAGAGAGGGACTGGTGAAACATGAGACCTACAGCAAGCATGTGCACATTGAGGTGAATTAATTATGATAGGAAGGGCTGCTGTGTATGCATACAATTGTACTGCATCAGATTGCTGTTTGTATCTAAGATTAAGTTGGTTCAGTCGAATATCTGCCACAAAAAAATACTAGAATGCAAGCAAATAGCTTTGATACTCACTTTTCCATAGATTTGCATTTAGATGTTGTCTTGTGTTTTAGTCTGTAGTCAAACCCATCATACATCAGCCAATGATAGTACAATACTTTGCTTGCAATTTATTTCCATAGTGGTTGAGATGAAATGTTTTCTTTTTGGGAAATAATTTATCCTTTTCTTGTGAGTGCTTCACAAAATAAAATATAACAATGACAGAGGGACACAGAAATTCACTCTCTGGAGATTCTGTTATTGTTTTCCTCCTTCCCTCTTCCCTTATTTTTTATCACTTCTTTTCCTGATAGGCCATCACTAATTTCACTTCCAGTTTTATGCCTTTGATTATTTTTAGCTTTGCTATTAACGTTTTTCTCTTCTTTCTGGTCCTTTTTGTTGTGAGTGCAGCTGGGTGCTAAACTGCTGCAAGCAACTGTCCGTATGAGAATAAGTGAATTTGCATTATTATTAGAGCAATATATATATATATATATATATATATATATATATATATATATATATATATATATATATATATATATATATATATATATATATAAAACAAATCCTAACTTTTCGAAAACCCCTTCTAATTATGTCTGTTGAAAAAAATGGCTGAAGCGACAGATAGTGTGCTATAAACATCTCAAAGAATAAAGGGGTCCATTAGCATGCTATCGGTAAATTGAGTGCAGTGTCATTTGGTCGGGTGGGGGGGGGGGGCGGATTTTATCTTGACCTAAAATGATTGGCTTTCATACCCTGACCTGTAGGCTATAAAAATACCTTCAGTGGCATTTTAAATCCAACTTCCCCCTTTCATTCATCTTTATATACAGCCATGGTGAAATATGGCTTTCATGCACGTTATTTTGTTTTTGCCTTCTTTTGCTGTCCTTCTTACATCCTGAAGTGGCGGCGACAGAGAGCTGCAGAAATAAGAGTCTGCCTCTCTCTTCCGGAGCTGCATCCCGTTATTAGGGCGGAGAGAGAGAGAGAGAGAGAGAGAGAGAGAGAGAGAGAGAGAGAGAGAGAGAGAGAGAGAGACCATCCCCTCCACTGTGCCTCTCTGTTCTCACCCACAACTCTTCAGCTCAGGAACCGGCTTGTTAATGTCCCTCAGACAGAGATCCTGAGGAGAGGAGAGGAGGATTTATCAAAACACATCAAACAGGAGGACTATTGTAACCTGTTTTATTATTATTATTATTATTATTATTATTATTATTTGCATTATTCTGCGGTTTCTGGACTCGTCCTGTTGAACTCCAGGGGCTCTCATTGTGGCCGGACTGAGGATCACCTCCTTTTGTGTTGCTCTGCAGTTGTTTACTCTCACACACAACTCAACAACTTCTGGCTCCTCTTTCCCCGAAAACACCAGGTTTCGTTTCTGTTTTTTCTTGTTCCGGACCAAAAGGAATGAATGACAAAAACAAAGGAGGTTGATGTCCATAACCCTCCGGCTCACCTCTTCTTCGCCTCGCCCAAGGAACGGAGACTCCATCTCCGGCAGAAGATGGAAAGCGGAGGCGGGACGGAGGGCTCGGACAGCGGGCAGACGCAGCAAAATCCCCGGTCAGAAGCCGCGGAGCTCCCGGCCGTGCTCTCCGCTCAGCCCCCGGGAGAGAAGAAGAAGATAAACCGGGCTCCGTCCCCGGCCAGACCGAAGGACGTACCCGGATGGTCGCTCACAAAGATCCGCGGAGGGATCGGGACGCCGACGCTGAGCGTCAAGCCGGGAGCCATCCACCTGGGGAGCCGCATTTCCAGGCGCAGCCCCGTGGGAGGTCCGGCCGGGAAGGACGGCAAAGCGGAGAAGAGCGGTGGTGGCAAACCGGCCGGCAAGACCTCCTTCTCCGCTGCCGCCGTGGCCAAGACCTCGGCTGCTAAAGCGGCCAAAAGCGCCGGAGGGCGGCGGAAGGCGTCGGACGCCAGCACCGGATCCGAAGATTTGTCCAAGGACTCGGGCTGCGCCCCGGGGAAGCTGTCCCCGACCGACAGCAGCTCCGAGCTGTCGGACTGCGCCTCCGAGGAAAACAAGCTCTCCACGGACGCCGTGAGCAGCGACACCGAGTCCAGGAGCAGCCGAGGCGGCGGGCCGGACGGCGCCTCGACCGACAGAGCCGGCCAGCAAGCTGCCGCCAAAACCACCTGCTCTTCCGCAGAGAAGGACAAGGACCGTCTCTCCCTCGGCGTGGAGACCGGGGAAGGCAGCATATCCCCCGGGGAGGAGCGCTCGGTCACCTCCTTCGACAGCAGGGTGCCAGCGAGCACATCCCTGGCTTTCTCGGACCTCACGGAGGAGTTTATGGACGGCATGCACGAGGAGTTTGTCAGGGAAATAGAGGAGCTGAGATCCGAGAATGATTACCTCAAAGTAAGTGGAATATATTGCCCTCCGTGTCAGCGGTGAATGTGTGTTTACATTTCTTGGAGGTTGCTCTTCAGTGTTTACCAGGTGGCTTTAAACCGTTCATAACCAGACACGCGCTTTTGCAGCAGGCAGCGCAGGGAAAGGTTGTTTTGTTAATCAGGCAGCATAAACATATCTGCTTCGTGTAGATCATTACTGCCAACCCCATTAAAGGGTCAGGTAAGTTTATTCACCAGCCCTCCCTGACTTGTTTCCCAGTGCGAGATTCCTCTGGCTGTCACCCAAGGTTACTCACGACAAGGGGGATGTTATGAGTAGAGTCTGCACCCTCAGCAGCACAGGAGCTAAGCAAGAGGCCATGTAGCCACAGAATGAGCACCTTCATGGGGATTATCAGCAGGTGAAATGGAAGCAAGGTGTGAGATGGATGTACTGTGTTTTTGTCACATAATGGAGGGGAGGATGTAATTTTGCTCAGCAGCCTGAGGGGCTGTCCCTCTCTGAAGACTGCAGAGAAACCTGTCTTGTTCTGCCGTGCACCTGAAGTCTCCAGGTATTTGATCAGGAGCAGTTTCACGGGGAGATTTGTTGTAGTATCCTCGATGCTGCTTCACAGACATACCTCGACAAGACTATTACACTCAGGGAATGAACTGCATATGCTCTCTTATTTGTTTAGTGGGTTTCTTTCTGTTTCTTCTTCTTTCATTTTTACACAAAATGCTGAAAATAGCGTGTTGACAACATATGGTCACTGGGGATATCATGACCTAAACAACTAACTAACACTGCATCATCACATCACAAGTGCCTGAACTCACTGTTAGATCGAATGCCATCAGAGGGGAATGAATACATATCCCAGCGCCCTCAGGTCTGCAGGCAGTGAAATGTAAACACGGATCCACCAGTCAGGCCGCTCCATCCTTCCCTGAGAGTGATTGATTTGGCGAAGGATCAATTACATTTGCATGACTCTAAGCACTAATTGCCAGTGCCCAGACAAAGCGATAATTGTCAGAGATTGATTGTGGAAGGTGATTGATCAATAGCACTTGCCTGAACAGCAGGACCACCCAATTATTTCCCAGGGTGCTCTGCAACAGTGTTGTGGACTTATGACTTCTGATTTCCTGTAGGTCACTTCCCATTTCAAAGTTGGACCTAGACTTGGTAGATGTGACTACACAACTGATGAGTGGTTTGTTTTTTTTTTTCCTTTTTTGGTCAGTACAGTGGCACTGAAACACGCTTCATCATAGCTCACTTGCTGCTCTTGTAAACACAGATTATTAGCCTTAAATGTACCACATTGAATTGGCTTAGTTTGGGATTTTTACAACAATCAGGGTAATTATTTTACCTTGTCATGATTTGTTATTTGATGAACTGCTAAATAGAAAATGAACAAGCGTGGGCTCCTTTTTTGTTCATATTGATATAAGTTGAATAGCTTTGATTTTTGACTGAATATTAAATTAAATCTTCTGATGACATAAACTTTGGGCTATTTACAAATGAAACAAAAAGATTAGTTCATTAGCTAGTTGATTCAGAAAAATGAATCAGCAACTGGTTTAATGATTGACTTACTGTTTAAGAAATGTTTTTCTTCAGTATGTGTGTGGTGGTCTTGGCTTTTAAAAGGATCGAACAGAGCTACTTTTTTATTAGACCACCCCAAAGCCTGGTGTGGGTCCTGGCAGTGAAGTGAGTAGTTGTATCTGTTGTTGCAGCCATGAGGAACACCTGGCTAGTAAACAAAGATCAAAACAACATACCATGGAGGCGTCAGACTCGCTCTCAATCTCCCTCCCTTGCCTTTTTGATTTTTTTTCCCTAGCCGCACAGTGTAATTCTCTCTTTCCAATTCCATCTCACTGTTTGTACCCCCCTCTTTTTGCCCATCACTGCATACCTTATGCCTCTTGGCCCATCCGCCACTACAGGCTCATGCACTGCATATTATAATATGCTGACTCTTTGCCAGTGCAGCTACAGTTTCTACTAGCAGCTGGTGAAACTTCATTAATTATGACTTCAGATCTCAATGTGCATAATATTCCTGTCAAGGTCCATTGAAACAACGACAGAATACGTAGTAAATGAATATAATGCTCCACCTACTGTACCTGTAGTCCTAACGTCCCTCTCTCCATCTCCTCTTCCAAATGCTGCAAAGACACATATTTTTACATGACACACCGACAACATTTTGACCAATTGATGGCTAATTCAGACACATTTCAGTCGGGGCTTTCCTTCATGAAGTTCAGCAGTTTATTAGGTTGTCGTTCAAATCAATGTGTTCTATAAACACAATAAATAGCACATTGGCCTTTAGTACAGTTGAGCGTGACAGACTTACACAGATGGAGCTTTCTGGACTTGATTTTTAGGAATGTGTGTCCTGTGACTACAGTTAAAGATGACAGTTGAACATTTGTGCAGCTTGAATAGATGCATGTTTTTCCTGCTAACTGCTATACCTCATTATTCAGATTACAGCACAGTAAAATCAGACAGAACTCAAGGCTGTCTTTCCCTGACCTTAAGATTCATCAATATATAGTTCATGTCTCTTCTGTCATGCGCTTTTGACTCAATCTCAAAAGCTTTGCCTGGTTAAGACAACAAATTCAGATCCACACCCATTTCAAGAGTAATGGGTGAGAAAGGTGAAGAAATGTTGAGAAAGGTTCTCATTATGTTGGCAGTTTGATATTTTCAGAATGATTGAGTCATAATAGTCCCCTATTTGTAGAAGCTAGAATATGAAGCTACTGCCAGCAGCTAGTTAGTTTAGCTAAGCATAAATCCTGGCAGTGGCATTTTTACACTTGTAAAAATGTGTCATGCTTTTGCTAATGTAATGTAAATATTAGAGGTGCTGGTGGGTGAACATTATTATTTTTGGACAGAACTAGGCTGTATGTTTTCCCTTGTCTCCATTCTTCGTGCTAAGCAAAACTGACTGCCCCCAGAATAAAGTTTGCTTCTTATTTTGCTGAAATGAGAGTGGGGCTGAAAATAAATGTATGTATTTCTATTCCAAAACATGGATGATTGATTATTTTAATGCAATGAATAAAAACCTTATTGCCACACTATATTATGCAGGTTTTGGCTGACACCACTGCAACATCCCATAAAGCTAAATAGTAACCAAAAATTAAATGATCAAATCAAGTGCATCATGAGCCGAACACATATGTTAACACATCTATAAGATTCACGTATCGTTGATAACACCGAAGTATTAACAGCATGTTTCACAAAACCACAGCTTTGATGTCTTTGTAAGACACAGCCTTTTGATTTGGATTCATAGTTAAAAACACATGGCAGTTACAAAAACTGTTGATTAACACATCTACTGTGCTGAGAAATATTCTTACAGCAGATGCAAAAGCACTAATTTCAGAAATGAACTCATCTGCCTCAACAAATTCTGATGTCTGATTGGTAGATTCCATCTCCTGACTGGCTGGTGGCTCACATGATAGAAATCATCTTTGCTGTTCTTTAGTTAGCTGTGAAAAGCAGGTCAGTGGACCACCCCTCTCCCTCTCTCAGTCTCTCGCCATATTAATTTGTGATTCCCTCGTTTCGTGTCCTCACATTCTCACACTGTGATGTCGTTTTTTATCTTCAGCACTATCATTTCTTCCATGCTCTGTTTTCCATCTCTTTCACTCACTCTATTTCCTTCCCATAACTTGTGATCTTTCTTTTCCTTTTGTTGGGCCCTTCCCACTCTCTTCTCTTCATGGGCAAATCTTTCAGAGGATTCCTCGCACACATGCAAAATCTCTCTCTTTGCATATTAAACTCACACACTACTTCCTGTTTAAGATCAATACTGATACACAAATGATTTACTCCATAGGTGATGGAGATGTGGAAAACACACACACGCACAAACCCAGAGTGCTGTTGTTACTACAGAGCTCGGTAGAAGCTGACCCACATTTTCCAGTGTTGTGAATGATGACAACACTACTCCTACTACTACAACAGCTTGTATTCCTCCTGCTTACTCTCCTTACGCATCATATGGGCATGCACAGACATAGATTTTGGCAGGCTCTCACACACACACACACCCGTACATACACGCACACGAGGACCAGTGTTGTCTAATAGGCCTCATACTGTCCTATAACACCCAGTGACCCAGACTTCTTCTGGTGGGATGTTATTTTCATTCTTAGTATGAGAGCAGGTTTAAGAAGGATGATGCAATTCATGCCGTAAAGTGAAAATGAATGATTAATTTCTACACGTATTAAAGAGAGAGAGATAACAACTCTACTGCAAACAAACTAAATGACTGGGTGATTTTAAAGCCATGTTTGTTAAATAGGTTTAAGAAGGATGATGCAATTCATGCCGTAAAGTGAAAATTAATGATTAATTTCTGCACGTATTAAAGAGAGAGAGATAACAACTCTACTGCAAACAAACTAAAAAGCCATATTTGTTAGATTACTTTGTTATTTTTGGAGTGTAGGAATTTTTGGAGTCTAACCCTTTCCCCTTGATGTTTCTTGCCAAAATGATGTCATGTCCCTGCAGGGACTGTTGGTTTCCTCTAAGGTAATACAATATCTTGAGCCTGACATTTGACATTCTTTGTACTACCTCCTGAGCAGTAGAGAGAAAGGAGAATCAATATGGTATCATATTTTATTACTTTTAATTACTAATTATTCGACTGCTGTCAGCATGTACATTTCTATTTCTAATGACCCCCTTTTATTGGACTTGAGAGAATATCATGAAGCAGTTAATTTTATGAAGACACAATTTTTTGGTTATAATTAAGGTGATGATGACAAAGATTGTGGTGCTTAATTACTGGGAGAAATTACTGAGGGGATTGATTATGATCATAACAAATGCCAATGGATTTCTTCATGAAGACGTTGCCACAGGTTGATATTGAACGCGAACGTGACTCATGATATTTAATGTGAAACTGAAAGATGCACTTCTAAGCTCGCTTTTCTTCATGTGCGCAGGATGAGATGGAGGAGCTGAGGTCTGAGATGCTGGAGATGAGGGACATGTACATGGAGGAAGACGTTTACCAGCTGCAGGAGCTACGGCAACAGCTGGAGCAGGTACATGTGTACAGAAAGACTTCATTTTTTTACTGAATCTGTGCTCTCATTTTCCTTTATCTGAAGTTTAATTGTATTCAGAAGTGAAAATCTGTAAAGCAGATAATTATAGTGAGACAGTTGGTAATCACTAATCAGACTGTGATGTT
Source organism: Echeneis naucrates (assembly GCF_900963305.1). Taxonomy (NCBI): domain Eukaryota; kingdom Metazoa; phylum Chordata; class Actinopteri; order Carangiformes; family Echeneidae; genus Echeneis; species Echeneis naucrates. The sequence continues at coordinate 7,838,464 of NC_042517.1, read as the reverse complement.
TGAGCAACACGGAAACAGTTACGCTGTGACTCATCAAAATGAGGCTGCTCAGAATGAAAAGCAATAAAGCACTGCTGTTTATATGTCTGTCTCCTAGATGTCCTCTGTTATTTCTTAGTGGCTGCTGAAAGGCAAACTTTGCCTGAAGTCACATTAAAGTGAAGCAGGGTGACAAAGTAAGCTTAGACAGACAAGCAGTGTTAACAGAACCTGTGTTTTTCAGGCAAATAAGACGTGCCGCATCCTGCAGTATCGGCTCAGGAAGGCAGAGCGCCGATCTCTGCGCGTGGCCCAAACAGGGCAGGTGGACGGAGAACTGATCCGGACGCTGGAGCAAGATGTCAAAGTAAGTGCTCTCTGTGTGGACTGTGCGAATGTTCCAAAGTTTTGTTACTGGTGGAGATTAGCTGTGTCCATGTGAGTTTTTATTTATTTCAAAACAGAGGGTTAACTTCAGTAAACATATATATAAAAAAAAAATACCTGGTCTAGTCTTTGTCTGTACAAAACATATTTTATATGGACACACTAAACACAGTCCCACACTCCGTCCAGTCTGTGGAGGTCTGTGGGGGTCCGGTCTCTGCTGGTTGTGCTGTGTGTTACCTGGTGTCGCTGTCTCCTCTGTTCACCTTTATTAATAGACCTGTGTCCTGTGTGCTCCATGTCTGGTTCCTCCTCTGCCTCCATTTATGATCGTACTTCTTGCCATAGATTCAGGATGACGGCAAAAATGGAGCTGAGAATTAGTGAGTTAGAGAGCGGCTCAGCACTTTAGCTAGCTCAGCTTATGGTAGTGTAGCTAGCTATAAAGCTAAGTCTGTTTCACCTTAGCTTGGCTCGTTTGATGCTGGTAACCATGGTAACTAGCAGTCCGGGCTAAGAGGAGAGGCGGAGTAGTTGGACCGGATTTATTCAGCTCTTTACTTCCCTCAACATCACAACACAGAGGGAGAGACAAAAACAATTACAATTAAAAACAATGAATGAGTAAGACTAGCACAAAAGTAGCAAGTAACGAGAGCATCAATAGAAATGTAGTGGAGTAAAAAGTACAATATTTGTCCTTCAAATTTAGTGAAGGGAAAGTAAAATTATCCCCCTAAAATAATACTCATGCTCAAGTACAGTACTCAAGTAAATTTACTGTGTTACTGTCCACCCCTGGATTTTACAGGCCCAATTGTTACATTCATAGTTAGAAAGCTAGCAGGCGATAGAGCTTGTGGGAATTAGCTGAATAGTGGAATCATTGTCTTGGATGTTGGTGACATGACCACACTTCAGGCACAGTAGAGTTTGGTGTCACAAACGTGCTTGTGGACTCTTGTGGTTGGTGTTTAGTCTTGACAGTTTCTATGACACATGCTCCTCACAATGTTGAAGTCACGATGGCGAGGTCAGGCTCCTAATTCGCTCAAAGAATTTCCCTGTTTGAAGGATGTCAGCTGAAGCCATGTTAACACAGATCAGCTTTGGAATACGGCATACACTTAGCTACAATTCATGAACTTAGACACATAGTCTTATACACACACACACACACACACACACACACACACACTCTTTTACAAGGGTCCTTAAAAGTGTGCATACATATCAGTAATTCTAGTCACTTCAGGAATCCCAGATGAAGGCCAGTTAAACAGAAACACGTCGAGTTCAGGGTAAACCTTTTGTGTGTGTGTTTTTTTTTTTTTGGTCACACTGACCCTGGACTGTGAATACACTGTCAAATTCACAACGTTCCTCTGAAATTTTCCATGTGATGGAGAATACAATCAGTTCTTTATACCCACTAAGAGTGTGTCTGTGTGTGTGTGTGTGTGTGTGTGTGAGACAGAGTGTGATGTAACTTTCAAAGAGTTTTCCGCCTGCTGTTGCTGTCTGTCTCTCGGCTGCTGTCTCACCATCTGGTTGTTCTGGAAGGAAGGAAAGGAAGGATGGAAGGAGGGAGGACAAAAGTATGAGCGGGCATCCTGTGTGTGTTGTGACTGAAAGAAGGAGGGGATGGGGGTGTGGCCTCTGTTTGAAAATTCAAAAAAGCCAATCAGATTGGGAGGATGACGCGTGGAGGAAAAGTTCAGAAAATTACCTAAACAAAAAAATAGAAGAAAGGAGAAAAACTAACACAAATCAAGGAAAGGAACAAATACAGAAGTGGGGAACCAAGGACGTATTCAGAGGGGATTTGCTGACTCTAATAGAGTTCATTTGAATGAAGGTCTGACTTGCATTTAAATCTTTAGTATCAGCACTCGGATAAGAAGTGGGAGGTTCAGAGATGATAGAGAAAACAGAAAGACAATGTTTAAGGAAAAACAGGTCTGCATCTGCTGGCTGCATTAGCAAAGAAAAATCAAAACAGGAAAACTAAAAAAGTGCAAACTTGACCACTCTCTGTCTTCTTCAACACATGGCTCATTATGTCTTCTTTCCATCAGGGCCAAAGACTCAGATGCCAGGTCAGGTTACGCCATGCTGTGTGTGCATGTGTTTTAAGCTCACACTAAGCCTCTCTTTTGCCATTCTCTCACAGTCACTCCTCTGTTTATTCTGGTAGTTTTCTCATTAGCCTTATAAAAGGAGACACTCACTCCTGTCTCTGTGACTCAACACTGATTCAGCTCCACTGGAAAATCACAATAACAGCAGTTTAATAAAAACTTCTTATGAGTGTTTCAAGGGACAAAAGAAAAGCTAAATTTCAAGATTACATCTGGTATTTGGGAGACTTTCCAAGTTAGCTATTAAGTCATACAAAAAGAAAATGTTCATCTGTCTACCGCCATTTGTTGAAGTGATAAATGCAAAATGTGATCATCTAAAAGGCTTAAAAATGGGGACTTGAGTCCTTTTAAATCACAAGGTGATAGCATACTCCACAGTATTATGAAACATTTGTATCTAGTGAACAGTGCCACGTACAGTAATTTGGTGTTGATTAAATGTACAATAAGACAGCAAAAACTCACTCTTTGATTCAACAGCTGAAAGGTCATGGATTTATGTAACTTGTGATGAGAGGTTGAAAGTTGTTTTCCAACAGGCTGAAGCCTTGACCCTGTCTTGTGCCAGGAATTAAGTTGGACAAAGCACAACGCAAATGTCTAAGTTAGTTTCATATCGACACAGTTGTTATTTTCCTGCCCAGCAACCAAGTTGTTTAAATGGCAAGTAAATATGTGCCTGTGTCTTTCTAAAATGAGGTGTGGTCAGGTGGGTTAGCAGACAGCAGCGTACATCTGTTAGCGTACGGCAATTTTTGAGGGTGGGAAGTGAACACACAACTGAAGACTTTGCAGAATACCGCACTGTGCAGTAGAAAGTGCGGAGAGTTGGTGACTATGCTGGTTTCTGAGAGTAAGTGATAAGAAATGACTGAGTTTGTGGTATGAAACCAGTGTGAACGTTTTCTCTGAAAACAACACGCATCATCAGAGTCACATGTTTTGAAGGTGAAGTCTTGCTGCAGGTTCACCTGGTGTGTGTTACACTCTGCAGAAAGACTTGACCTTGACTTGCTGAGCTTCTCTGCACTGAGCAGCTTTAAAGTAACTGGCTTAACTACTGTTAATGCTATAAAGCACTGATTTGATGACTCACTCACGTGCAAAGGCACACAAATCTGCAAATTTATTCACACACACACACACACACACACACAAACACAAAGTGAACTCTGTAACATGCTCTTTCCTGTCCCTTTCTCGCCATCTCTCTGGCTTCTGATGTAGACAGAAAAATAAAACTTGATGAAAGAAAGATTGTGCAAGCATGCTTGTAACGTCAGTAACGTGACAAAAATGTAAAAACAACTCCTTATTTATGTCACATGCTCTTACTGCTTTTGTTTTAGAAATCTTGTTGGTCTCAGTTTACATGTGACTGTGTGTGTGACTGTGTGTGTGACTGTGTGTGTGACTGTGTGTGTGACTGTGTGTGTGACTGTGTGTGTGACTGTGGGTGTGTGTATATACGCAGGGGGTTTTCATCCATCAGAATCTCCATGAGAATTTCTACATCATTTCCTGTCCCACTCACACACTGCTCTCATTCCCACAGGCTACAGACATCTGGACTCACACACACAGAGGAAATATCTGTTAGGATTCTCATGATGTCAACTTCACCATAGTGTCAGTGATGCCGTCAGGCACTATAAACTCTGTCCTCTTAATTTCATCTTAAAATACATGGTTGGTTTTACATCCTATTACTAGTATGACACAAAAAGAATTATGTTAGAAGTTTTGAAAAATTTTATTCATTAATAGGTCATTTCATGTGTATTTTCTTGCTTTTAAGGGTTTAATGTGTAATTGTCATACTATCCAGTTATTGTCTCTGTTCACTACATTATCTAACAGGACAGATTTAAACTCTAAGGACATTACACCAAAGCAACTGAAATAATCTACTTTATTTGAGTGCACTGATCTTTTTAAAAGCTACTCAAACATTTTGGAGAATATGTTATTACACTGTTCATGACCATATAGTTTGATTGTGGCATCACTATACGGGGTGATTCATAATGGGTGGCACAGACTGGAAAACAGCATGGGACCTGGTCCTCATGCTGGTTACCCAAATAAGGACACAGCACTGCAACAATGTAAATCAGGACAGCTTGACACTACTATGTGTAATATTTATGCTATATATGCCACTAATGTACAGTCTATGTTATTGGTAATGTAAACATTACAGATACAGTAAATCCACAATCATCCTCCTTCTGTTGCTCCCTCACAGATAAAAGAAAAAAAAAAAAAAACAATCTACTGGATCCTAATTCAGACAATACCCTCGCCAGTGTCCAGCACAACCTGGAATAACGCACGCACACACACGCATGCACACACGCACACACACACACGCACACACACACACACCCACCCACACAGAACTGGGAAGCAGTAGAAAACAGGACTGCTTCCCTACATCATCTCCAAATGTTACCTACTATCTATGTGTGTGTGTGTGTGTATGTGAGAGCGAGGAGCATTTTCCAGGACTCCATACAGTTCAACTACCACAAACTGCCTCTCTGTCTCTACCATCCTTTTTTCTTTCTATTGCTTTCTCCTCTGCTGTGTCTGTGTGTGTGTGTGTGTGTGTGAATGGTACATTTGCTACATATAAAGATATAAGCCTATATTCTAAAATATAAGCAGGCTATTTGTTCTGCTAACTCGGCCTGTGCATCGTTTGAAGGTTTCGAACAGAAAAACATTGACAGGCAAAACTTTTTTAGATTTCAACACTATTTATACACTACTACTGCAACGAGTATTCTACAGTATTAGACACAAGCTTGGCTGGAGTTATTGGAGTATAAACCAGACCAAATAAAGTCAGGAGAGAGCTTCTGTTGTAAATCCAAACTCGAAAATAGTAGCATCTTGGCTCCGGCAGAGTGGAAGTTGGATTAAAACTAGTCATTCATTCATTCATATTCTACTTATCCATTTCCGGTTCACAGGGGTGCTGGAGCCAATCCCAGCTCACTCTGGGTGAGGGCGGGGTCACCCTGGACAGGTCACCAGTCCATCACAGGGCCAACACACAGAGACAGACAGAGACCAACAACCACTCACACTCAGTCCGACGGATAATTTAGAGCCACCAGTTAACCTCAACATGATGTCTTTGGACGGTGGGAGGAAACTGGTGTAAACCCACACAGGCACGAGGAGCACATGTAAACTCCACACAGAAAGGCCCCGAGCTGGGGAACCGAACCTGACCTCCTTATCGTGGGGCAACAGCACAACAATGCCAAAACACTGCCCCAGCCATTCAGTGATGCTAATAATTGCAATTTATATCAGAGCAGAGAGAAACAAACCTACTCTTACGCTTTTCCTGTTGTTTTGGTTTTAAAGCCACACATTAATCCCTTGATATATTGTGCATCACCCTTACTGGAGTACCATGCTCACTATTTTGGCTTATAGGGGACATTTAAACTTGACCTTGACTCAGCCAGACAGCCATTGATTCTTTGAAGCTGTAAGTCTACCAAAAAGGCTGAACATCCACTGGTTCTAGATTCTCAGATGTGATCTTGTTTTCATAACATATTTTGATTATAATTGAATATATTTTGGTTTAGGGCTGCTGGTTGACAAAGGTTATATGAAGCTGTGACAATGTCACCATTTTCTGACATTTTATCACTTGAAAAAATAATTGAAACAATGAAGAGATAAATTGATAGTGAAGATATCATAAGTTGCACGCACCACTACAGAAATACTGCAATATATTATTTGAAGGTATGTGTGAATGCGTGGTGACATTGGAGGTGAGATCACACTTTCCCAAATGCCAAACAACGTGCCAAAGATTGTGAGAATTCATGAAATTTTGTCACTCTGTCACTTAACTCAGTCCCTCATTCCACCTCTCTCCTCCTCTCCCTCCATCCCTCCAAAGATAGATGGATCACAGCCTGTACTGGAACAGCTGTCACGCCAGTGGCTCTCTCTCTTTCACACATAATGGTTTTATATATAGACATGAACCAGATTACGTGTGATGTAACGTTCTCTAAAAGGGTGTTGAGAGGGCAGGATGTTTAATGTCCTAAAGGTCGACAGCATCAACATTAAACATCAATAACAGGATGACCTCTGAGCTAAAATTCCAGGAGTGACATATGTTCTCTCATTTTGCACATTCGTATTACATTTGTGACAAGGACATTTTATGTTCCAAAAATTATGTTAAGTTTCAGTTGTTGTGTTTGGGTTCAGGGCTATAAAGTGTCGAGAGCACTCACACTGAAGGAGCAGTGATGAACTGTAACTGATGAGAAGTGCTGCTGAGAAACTAAATTGTGTTTGTCTTTTTCGGTGTCTTTCAGTATTTTAGATTAATATCCCTCTTTACCTGATGGTTTGCATGTCAACATAACAGAGCTAAAACGACTAACCGTAACCAGAGGCTGTGTATGGTTTTACATTAGTTTAAATGTAGTTAAGTGTTTTCTCTGTTTCTGTCAGTCATATGAATTCTTGTGTTGGGGCCTGAGACTGGGCAGACCAAAATTATGCAGAAGACCTGGCAATAGATTTGGAAAGTAATTTATTAATTTGTCTCACCAAACAAGGGTAGAACAGTTCAGACAAAAACTGAGCCTGGAGGGAGGCTGACATTTGCTACGCAGAGATGGGAGAGCTCCCAAACAGCAAGGCACGAAACTGCAAAAAGCTAACAATTACACAATTGTTTGAGAGCAAAGAAGTACGTAGGAAAGGGTACTGGAAGTGATCCTCTAGCATTAATTGGTACTAAGCCAAGGTTGTGGAGACGTGGGTGATTGCAGGACCAGGATAGGAATCGGGTGTGCCTAACTGCTGTCGTCAGGAAGGTTGGTCAGCCACACCCCCAAGCAACCGCCTGCACAGCTGTGTGGGACAAAGGCAACAAAACAAACATAACTACAGAACAAGAATAAAAAAAAAAAGCCAACAATGAAAGTAAATCTGCCGGAACAGAAGACAAGCACGATGAAACCTGATGATGAGAAAGCAGCAGTCTCTGTTGAGTCACAGAAGCTTCTTATCTCCCTCTGAAGCAACCAGCTGATTCTGCAATACTCTATGATGAACTGTAGGCTTCAGCTAAACTGCAGCCAGTCAATAACTCTACAGAAGGGCACACTTTGTGAGCACATTTTATAGCCCATTAAAAAAAAATAACTGCTATATAGTCACCTCCACGTTTGAGGCCCCTAAGACTTCTGACTTTTTTCAGTTTCAGTGAAATCATGGTAATCCAGAATGAATCCTTTGTGATTTGAGAAACAGCGGACTGAACCACTTTAGAGCTCTGAGGAAAATAAAACCATGGCAGGAGGGAGTGCTTTTGTCAGATTTTGCGTGAACATAAATGGTAATCTTTCCATTTTGCTTGACAACGAAATGGCTAAACCACTTCAGGAAAAAAGGAAAAAAATCTAAGTGAAAAAGCATCCGCAAATAAGACTCTGGTACCACCAATAAAAATGTTGATGCTCTTCCAGAATTTATATAAGAAAACAAAACAATGTAAAAGCCAGCTCAGCTGAAATGCTTTCAGCCACAAATTACATTTTAAAACAACAAAGACGGCTTGTTTTTGAAGTGGCTCAGTGTTTGTAGCTCTCACCTCACAGCAGAAGCCATGTTTCCTCACACACCAAATGACATCAATGTTTCAGTAGGCGACAGAAAAGCCTCTTTAATGACTTCAGAGCTAGATAGAAGTTTTCCTGCACTGGTACTGCGCTGCTCATCTGGAGGAGAGGCCTGTCTTCAAGAATGTGCAAATTATTGAAGGAGTGCTCAGCCATTTTGGAGAATCATCTTTTCTTTTAGCTGGTCAGGTTTTCGGTGAACTTGTCTGTCAGTTGACTCTTCCTCGAGAGTAGAGATGTTGTTCCGGGATGTGTTTGCTTCAGCTTGTCACACAAAGAAAAAGCTGCACGCTTCCATGACAAGAACAACACACCGTACAACATCTTCCTCTAGAGTTTGTGCCAAGCAGTGCCAACTCTCTCTGCGAGAGGCTGTTTATGAGATGTAGACTTTGGGGCTGAAAAGTGAAGCCAATGCCGAAGAGCCTTAAGCCTTCGATCTATCCACTGATCCACTAATCAGGCTGACTCCACTGGTTGTAAAAAGAGGAAAAGGGGAAATGAATCGACTTATTGCCTCAGTAAACAATTTCCTAATAAGTTTATGATCTCAACTTCTAGTTTCAGGTCTTCTTTGTACAATATATTAATATTTTTTAAAACGATATGTCAACTTCCTCATTATACATGCATTTGTACCTGTATTTGGATCTTCATTGATCCAGTGCTTTCACAAACAGTGTGGCTCAAAAAAAGTGGCTGGCATACTCTCTCTTTTCTTTCTCTCTCTCTCTCTCTCTCTTTTACACACACACACACACACACACAAAGCTGTTGTTTTGTGTTTCTATAACTGTCATCTCTCAAACAACTCTCCTGTCGATCTTATCAGAGAGTCTATGTGTGCCTTTTTTCAGCTGGATAACACGATGAACAAGACTGTGGTTGTTGTATAGAGTCAACACACTGTGTGTGTGTGTGTGTGTGTGTGTGTGTGTAAAAGATCCTATTTATGACTAACTGCCACTGTTCAATGATATTACTGTTTGCCTTGTGGCATGCGCGTGTATGTGTGCGCCCGTGTGTATCTATGTGTGTTTGTGTATGTTGTGCACTGAGTAAAGTCACAGTCAAGAAACCGTTGCTCTTTTTTATTTTCTGTAGTTTCTCCATCCTTCCTGAATACTCCCAGTGTCACACACACATACACACTGTCTTTATAGCACACATACACACACACTGTCACCCAACTCGCCAGCATCCCGGCCACATCCTGATTACATCCTATAGCTCTGTTGCTGGGTAGAACATCACAACTTCAATGGCATCAGATTCCCTCACGTTTCCCTTTAACATAGATGAACAATGCAGCATTTACTGCGAGTCAGAGGGTGACAAAGGACGGCTGAGGAGGAGGACATTATTGAGCTGAGGGAAGAGGAGGGGTAGAAGAGGGTGGGGGGTAGGGGTAAGGGAGAAAGGAGGAGGAGCAGTGGAAGCCCATAAAGTGGTGGGGGTGAAAACATCTCATGAATTAAAGCTGTTTTTCTTTTACTGTATTGATGCAACAATCAAAATTAAGTTCATAGTGTTAATCAATTGCTGTTTCTGGCCAAACCAATCCACATAAATCCCTGGGAGCTGCCATCCGACGCTGCTCTGTGCTTTAATACACAAAGGAAGTGTCCTGTCTGTAGTCTGCTCAATGCACATACAGAGGAAACAAGTTAAAGGGAATAAAAAATTAGATATCCCGTGGATGAAATCAAATTCTCATGTCCTGTTCACTGTAACACCAGGCTATGAGTTGAACAGTTGACAGAGTCCAGAAACCTGATGTCACATTTTATGTATGCTCACACATGGAGCCATTAAGTTCAGTGCCTCGTAGAGCTAGTATAAGAATGATTATTTGTCTTTTGCAGCATCTACATGTGCAGAGAGCCCTAAAATTGCTTAACCCTGCAGCATATGTGCTTGGGGAGCAACTTTCACAGGAGCAGACGTATAGATCAAGGTGGCTGTTTTGCAGTAACAACTCATTAGCAAGTGACATATCCATCCATTTTCGCTTTGCATGGAAGCTGCAGTGTTGTTTACCAAAAGCAGTTAATTTTTCAAAAAAATCCATTTAAAAAATTCTTTGTAAAGGTTTTTTTTTTTTTTTTTTTTTTTATGTGCAACAACCTGAACTTTCCCTTTGTTTTCTCACAACTTTAAATAAGAGAATTTATCAGTTTTTGTATAGTTCTTAGCAAAGAGCAGGTTAGATCGAGAAGGTTAAAAACCGCCTCGCCATTCAAACACTTCAGCGGCAGCTGGGAAAACAAACAAATAGATAAATAAATAAAATAAGTGAGTTTTATCCACACTGATTGGTACATCTTTTAGAATTTTCTGCGCACAGCGCATTTTGTCAGTGCACATGATGGTGCATACAACATGGCCACACTTTTGTGAGCTCTAAATAAAATATAGCAGTAATGACAGCAAGTAGCAAAATGATATTACAATCAGAAGATGTAAACTATGTGAGAAACACAATAATTAAAGTGTGAGCGGGAGGAAAATGAGAAAAAGAGGCCCACTGATATATAAAACTCCAAAGTGGCAGACACACGTACGCGCACACACACACACACACATATTAAAGCATGAATTGGAGCATGGTGGAGTTCAGTGAGCCATTGGATAAAGTGTGAGTGGGCAGTACAGAGGGGCATTGTAGCACTCAGCTGCAAGGTGGCACTGGTTCAAACACACACACACACACACACACACACACAGAAACATTCACGCACTGGCATACAGACAAACACACACAAAACTACAAATTGTGTTTGGATACATTTTGTAGCTTAACAGTGAGACAAATTGTTCAAATCAGTGACAGAAGTCTGCCACTGAACATGTTCCTCTGTTTTGAGGGTATGCTGTGTAGTGGGTGTCGGTCATTGTCCACGATGGTCAGCATTTTACTCAAAGTCCTTTTCTCTGCAGCCGTTGTCAGTGTCGACCACAGAGCAAGCTTTCCTAACCAGTCTGTGCAGACACGCTGCCAGCCCAACACACAGCAGCAGAAAAGAGGACACAGCCGTGACAGACTGATAGAACATGACGATGAGCTTGCTGCAGACATTTAAGGTTGTCAGTCTTCTCAGGAAGTAGAGTCGGCTCTGCCCCTTCCTGTAGAGGGCATCTGTGTTTGCTGAGCAGTCCAGTTTATTGTTCAGGTGTAATCCCAGGTATTTGTATGTGGTGACCACCTCCCCCTCGATTGAGACTGGCAGCAGGGGGAGCTTGGACCTCCTGAAGTCCACCAGGCTTCTGTGCTCCTCCTCCTGCCCATCTCTTATACATCCCACAATTGCAGTGTTGTCTGAGAACTTCTGCATGTGGCATGTCTCTAACAGACAATTTAATAAAATGAACATTGTAATAACATGGCCCATAAACGACAAAGTCCAAAGTAAACTTCATACCCTTGTGGTTGTGGACTCCTTTCAGTTGTGTTTGTTCAAATCCTATCAGCGATGCAGCAAAAGTCACACTGTGCTTTGAATGCACCCACCTTTCACCTTGTTTCCATACAGTCAAATGACAGCAGCCAAAAGACTACACAATCATGTGCGTGGATTTGGTAAATATTTTAGATTTCTGAGTACAGAATCCAAAGTTTATCTGTAGTCTATTTTGTAAAATGCTTGTGGTTAGTATATTAATGATCCTACAATCATTAATTGCTAATAGGAAAGTAAAATCAATCAACATAAAGCTCTTACATCACCAGATGTGAAAGAACCCTCTCATCCCAGCGCATTAAATCAGTAGAGGTTAATGGGGTCTAAGTACAGTTATGAGCTGTTGAGTGACTGATTCAGCACGAGCCTTTCTCTCAAGAACTGCTTTTATCCATTTGGAATGATTAAACTTTTATTGCATCATACGTAATAAAATACAAGCTTTTCGAAATTAAGAACCCTCATATTTACTTTCAATTGAGTCAAGGCAGTAAGTTAAAAGTTCAAATGGATACATATAAGAGCAAATGACCCCCTTTTATTGGCAGTTTTGTTTTTTGATTACCGCTGACTGACACGGAGGTTTTCTGACTAGATCCTGTTGTGGCATGCTAATGGTGTTATTTCTAAACTTGGGCAATCAAATCATATGGATCAATCATAATCATATGGATTTTTAAGGTATTTGTATTGTTTGAGGAGCTAAAATTCAGTCTTAGTGGATTAGTTGAAGCATAATTTGCCCCTATTTTGATTCTTATCATTTGAGTAATTTTTCAGGTAGAAATGTCAAAAAAAATTGTTCCAGCCTCCGATGTGAGAGGTTTTATTTATTTATTTATTTATTTATTTATTTATTTAGAGTTTTATGTAATTACATTTTTGTTGATTGGACATTTGAATACCACTGAATTGCAAATAATCAGTGCAGACCTAAAATTGTCTTACAAAGCAGACTTTGGATTAGGGTTAGGGTTGGAAATGTTTTGCAGCTGCCTGGCATGTTTACTACAAAAAAAACCAAACAAACATTATTTTGTGTAAGTAAATGTGAGGTTTACTGGAATTTTTATTGCCCCATTATATTCCAAAATGTTCACTACAGCAAGCAACAGACGTTGCAACAACATTAATATTGCCGTTCACTGTTCACTCTTAGTTTCCCCAATACAGTGTAAAATAGGTTTGACTCTATCTTTGATGATAGTTTTGCCTTTAAGTCCTAAAACCAGAATCTACTCCCACATTAACTGTTTCTGTAACATTTCAACCATTTGGGAAGTGAAACTTGATTATTATTATTTTTTTAAAAGTGTTCTTTTTGTGTAAATCTCTCACCACGAGTTGTAATCCCATCTGGTAACAATATATTAGATCAGATTTTCTTTTTTTTTTTCTTGTTGTTAGTTGGTTGACTTTAGTTTGACTCTTTGGCGTTAAAAACTTTTAATGAATGAATGTCCTCGGGGGGTAAATAATCAGTCGTTTATAAGATCACATTATGTATAAAAGATCAGCCAGATCTTTTATAATTATGTTTTTAGCTTCATTAGATAGAAAAGAATCGTCTCCTGTGCTGTCGGAGGTGTATATGAAGAAAGGTCCTACTGACAGAAGACACACTCCCCAGATTTAGCTTTGAACTGGTCCTCTTCATTCTGTCAGCCTTCCTGGAAATTTTCTGATGCCCCACAATGACATAAAACAGAGCCAGGATTTAATTTATAGCTGAACAGAGCTTAGCAATATAAAAAGTAATCTCCTGAGTAGTATCTCATGACAGTTTTAAGGCTGTTGTTGTCTATGCTGGCAAATTACTCATAGCAACTCTTGTATAATAATTTTGGGCCAAAAATGGGCCAAACATACATTATGTCAGATATAAAACATTCTCAATATATTCCCTTTGTTTGTTTCTGTGCCTGCTCACACAGTTGAAGATACTCTAAGGCTTTTATCAACTATACATGTCTGTTATTTGTGTTTGATGACAAAAGACACTCACCGCTCATTTCTCACCATTCTACATTATTATTAATGTATTTAATTTAAGATTTAGAGAAACCCTGATTCTTAATGAACTAAAAAAGTTGGATATGAAATTTACTAAACTGAATTAATCAGTGTTTTTCAGTTTAGGAAAGTCTTATCGCTTCACCCATCTGTTTTTATCCACTCAGGTGGCAAAGGATGTTTCCATCCGTCTCCACAGCCAACTGGACAGTGTGGAGAAGAAGAGGATGCGCCTGGAGAAGGAGAACGAGGAGCTTAGGGTCCGACTGCAGGACCTGGAGGTGGCCAAACAGGTCCTGCAGCAGGAGATCGACAAGGTAGGATCAAAGTCAATGTTTTCCTTTAAGTTTTTTTTTTTTTTTTTGGTTTAAGACTGATGACGAATTTCTTCATAACAGAAGAAAACTATTAAAGCCCTTCAGTTAGTGCAGTTTGTAGGTTTGTGAGTCTTCTGTGTGCGAGCATAACATGAGAAAAACTATATTGTGCTACTTTTCTTTTTGTTGTCTTACCCAAAGACGTCATCCACTGATGCGTTATCCAGCAAACCTTTTTGTAAAAGCAGATCACGACTACAAGTTGATGTGTAAGGCTTAACCAAAGTGAGCACTGACAGTAAGGCAGATCATTATTTAGCTCGTTGTCTTTGAGGAAAACAGCATTTACTGTGCTGACTTTGCCTGGAAACCTCAGGAGAGCCCATCTCTGTTTTTGTCTAAGCTTGACTTTGTTTGTTTCTGCCAGTCTGCTGCCACTCCGGGGAGTTTTTTTTTTGTTACATTGTAGTGAAGTTGGCAAAACACAGCAATGAGAAGGAAAATAAAATTTGATGTCAGGACCAGTTGAAGTGGAAAAAAACAAAGTAGAGCTGGTGTTGTAGATCTTGGAGAAAATTAAATAAAGAAAACCGAATTGATGTTTCACCCTTCACTCTCAACAAACCAAGTCAGACCTTTTCACTGTGTGCTCAAGAGTGGAAAGCAAAAAGAAAAAAGAAGCCCTGTCTGTCTCTTTTCCATAATGTCTGATGGTCTGATGGTCTGATGGTCACGGCCTTGGCCAAGGACCAGGCCCCTGATGTGGGTCAGGCTTCGATGGATGGCTGGGTAGCTGGCAGGGAATGTGGGTTTGTCTGCTCCTGTCTGGCCGAACCGTGTGTTCCCTTAATACAGCTGCCAGTTTGTGGTTGAAGTGGACAACTGGGACCCTCGATGTGTCACACTGCTGACTTTACAGCAGCACATAGGCAGATCTTTTCTCCGAGCTGAGGGATGAACTGAGAGGTGAGAGCAAACGACTTTGTTGCCTCTCTTGCTCATCAGTGGGTCTGAAATGGAGGGTGTGACAGATTGGCGCTGTAGTGATGTAGCTCTTGTACCTGTCTGCCTGTCTTGGTGATTTTTGCTTTTCAATTTTTTCAACATAGCCTCTGGACCGCTGCCAACAGTCACCAACTCCCTTTAGCCGTGTTTTGTCGATCCCAAACAAAAAAAGCAAAAACAAAACATGATTCATTCATTAACCTCAATTTTTTTTTACATTTTAGATAGTTAAATTCTACTTCTGCTATCATCCGGTTGACTGTATTATATGCTTTGCATAACATTGGAATTGCTGGGTGCGGAAGTGCTTTTCCCGACTGTCACTGCCCTGAATACCTCGCTGAAGAAGCAGCCAGTCAGAGGGCAGAGGCTCAGAGGCAACTTCAAAATGCATTCTTCTCGCAGTGGAGATTTAAGCAGCTGAATATCAGTTTTCTGTGTTCAGCTTTCATTAGCTGATGCAGCAGAAAGCTTAGTGATTAATGCTCTGAGGGAGTTTTAATCCCAAAGGTTTGAATTACACCAACTACCAATTACCTAAAATTCTCTCACCACAAAATTAACGGGACTCTAATTTTAACTTTTTAACACTTTGTTAACTCTCAGTGACTAGTCCATATAAACTGTAGCCTGCTTGTTTGAAATAAAGTGTTGAATTTTACTCAGAGATTTGTTGTGCCAATGCTCATACCTTATGTGAACAGTGTGAGATGTATTCAGCCTGTTCACTGACCAGATGACTGCCATGCTGAGAGCTTCTCTGTTTGGCGTCTGCCTGTGTAACATGGTTTCATAAGCTGTGTGTTGGGTCTGTTGTGTTGAGTTATGCCAACCCTGCAGAGAGGGGGATTCTCCACATAGCTGATATGATTCTGGGAACGGTGTGTGTATGTTTGTGTGTGTGTGCGCGCGTGTGTGTGTGTGTGCGCTCATGCACACAAGGATGTCTCACTCATGTGTATCTCGCCTTTGATTCTATAAGCAGGAGGATTCAACTCAGGGTGAGGAACAGAAAAGACAGAAAGTGAGATTAGATGAGCAGGCCTGCGGAGAGAGAGAGAGAGATTCAGCTACAAACAATATATAGTTATTTATAAAGCAGACTGGAAACAAAAGCATTTAAGCACATAGACAATGAAAGCGTTGGTGAGTCAAAAGCGTAAAGGAGGTTTTTGAATTATTGATTGTGTTGTTGCGGTGGCTGCAGCATCCTGTCTGTACTAATATTGATGTTCTTGAAAAAGCAGACGAGTACTGGCCAGACCTTCTCTTTGCTGCTGATTGCATTCAATATTTGACAGGGAAGAGAAGGCTCAGTCTCTGCAAACCAAACAAGTGTTCGTACTTAATACAAATACAGAAACCGCAACACAAACAAAGGAAACGAATCCTGCCTCTACAGAGCTAATTACAGAGCTAACTTTTTGTGATTGACTAAAAGAAGCATTATGGTGCACAAAGTATGGTTAACTCTGGAGGTTGGTCTGTCTGTTGTTGTTGTTGTTGTTGTTGTAAACCTGTGCATTGTCAGCTACCTGTATGCTAATACTGGTAACTATCTGTTATATTTAAACATTGTCTGAAGGTTTTGTTATGTTTAGCGCACACTGAGAACAACACACATTCTCTTGTTTACCACCCTGAGTAAGGAAATAATCAACACAATTAACGCAGAGGAGGAAAAAGGAGATGCCACCTATTGCCGTCTTAATTTTCTCTCCCCCTTTTCCTTTTTTCTCACCTCCCTGGCTGAGAGGCTGAGACCATTTCACTTGGTCTCAATCCCTCCCTCGCCTGCTCCATTGCTTTCTTTCTATTTATTATCACGTTCCACTCTTTATCCCTCCCTCCTGCTGCTCCCATAGAGACGCAGAGGAATGCTGATTGGGGGATTTTTTTGTTATACCGTGTCCCTCCTTTCCTTCAATATCTCTCCTCTGTCCATCTCCTCCTCCTTCTGTCCTCCCCCTCCCGACTCGCCCTCTCCCCCCTCCATGACAAAGCCTTCACTCCCTCTCTCACTCATCCCTCTCCGTTTTTGCCTCACCCTCCTCGTCTCATTGCTCATTCTTCCTTCCACACTCCCCTCCACAAAACCATTGATCCCTTCCAGCTGTGTGACCTTTGAATGAGGCAAGGTCAGATGTGATGAAGATAGGAGTGGGCCAGAGTCATAGAAGGACGTAGGTTAGGATTCATAGTCTGGAGGTTTGTGTGATAGAGGGAGAATGGATTAGATGGGTCTTTCCAGGTGTTCTGTCTTCTGAAAGTGAGGAGACTCGCCTGGAAGAAAGGATTGATTGAACAGCTACAGGGAGAAATGATGGTGGGGCAGATAATGGGTGAATTTCATCAGCCTGTTCGAAATGAAAACAGGAACATCTGCCTCATTTTCTCCCCTCTGCCTTTTCACATCTTTTCTTCTCAAAGGAGTAAACTTCAATGTGAATCTGTGTTTGTCACAATCACAATCTTTTCCCCAACCTGACCATGTAGTTTCAGTGATGAAGCTAACGCCTTTATTGTAGCCGCCATGGGTAGCAGCTCTCCATACAGTCGGCATGTAGTGATTGTAACCGTGACAACAAAGATGCAGTACATCTGCCGGCCTGGGTATGTTATTTCAGGAGATTCTCCTATGGGATTATATGGTTGAAAGAAAATCTATATGGCTCTGCTATCAAATGAAACAATACAAACTATCATTCAAATAATAATAATTTTTATTATTTTTGTTATTTTTGTCAGTAGACATTCATTCATTATTTTATATAATTGCTGATCAATAATATTGCATATGTTTTACACATGCAACGTGTACATCTGTACATTAACTCTCCTCACTTTCCCTTAAATCAATGTTTTCATCTTGCTGAAGAAAAAGCATTAAGCTGTCACTGTAAGGTGTTTACACTGGTGCAAGCAAGACAACTCATTGTATGTTGCCAGTGTGCTGCTCCTGGTGGTTCTATGTTCACAGAGCAGTAGAAGTTGACCAGAGAAGCGTTTATTCCAGCAGTGGCCACACTGCCTCAAGGTGACCATGCACAAAGGAGTAAAAGAGAGCTTGAGAGGTTAAAAGAAGGTGAGGTAGACCGATGGAGTGAGTTGAAACGGAGGGATTCTAAAGATGGTTGGCTGGTTGAACTAGAACAATGCAACTGAGAAAGAGAAAGCGATAAAGACACAGGAGGAAAACAAAGAAATTAAGCAAGGAGAACAAAGGGGGACACGAATGAAAGGAAAGAGGAGGAGTAAAGAGTGTAAGACTGAGAGAGGGAGGAAAAGAGGGAAAAGGATGATAGCGAAGAGGGGGACTGTACCATGTGGGCCTTGGTAGGAGGGCCGGCAGACGCAGAGATAACAGCCTTAATTGGAAAAAAAAAAAAAAATCCTCACTGACGGCAGGCTGAGGGGAAAAATGCAGAATGCCATTCACTGATGCATCTTTTCTCTCTCTCTTTTTTTTGTAGCCTCTTCATTTTTCTCTCTCACAGGTATATATCTTGCCTCCATGTTCTCCTCTCTGCATGTGTTCAAATCCCATATTTCCCTTGAAGGTTGTTCAGAAGGTGTCTTTGTTCTCTCTTTCTCTGTGTGTGTCCAAACTAGGTTATTTAGAATTAGTCCATTCAGGATGAGAAGGTCAGTCTGTCAACTTTGGAACATATACATGCATAAAAGACACTTTTATGTTCTCTTCCTCTTTCTTTTTCTCTTTCAAACAACCTTCCCAATGCATCTGCTTGTGAAGAACACATGCACATCCAAAGAGAGCTGGTTAGCGTGGCCTCATGCCTGAAAATAGCATTAACATTGGACAAGACTCCAAAACCTGTGAATGTTCAGTGCCAGTGTTTTTATAAAATGTATAATCTGCATGCGGCAAAATGTTATGTTGTATGGTTTTTTTTTTTTTTTTATTCTATGGATGAAATAAGCTGACAATAACCAACAAAAGAGTCTGACTTAAAACATACATGACAGACAGTGCATTTTTGTGTGTTTGCGCGTGCATGCATGCATGTTTAAATAATAATGATAAATGATAATGAAGGTAAAACTGACAACAGCGATACTGCTGTATAAAGTGTATCATGAACTGTGTTGATGTCTCAAAAAACAGCAAAGATGGTGATGTATGTAACGTAGCCTTTCACCATTGTTGATCATGTACTTTCAGATTGGGTCATTTTGAATATACTTGGGACACTTATCTTTTACTATATTTTAAGGAAAATTCTTTTCCAACTTGTGCTAAATGAGCCATTTAAAAACTCACAAGGCAGCTGAAAGTTGTGCTGTCACCAAGCTGAGAAATGTGGCACGAGGTTTTCATAAGTTTCCAGCAGCAAGCGTAAGCTTTTGGGATGTATGTGCAAGGTGAGCAGCTTTAATAAGTGGGTGCCGTGTCAAGCATTCAGTTCAAATGTCTGAAATCACTCCCTGTTTGCTGCATATTCTAAATTTACTTTCCACGTTCGATGTTTTGCAGTGTATAGCACACGTTTTTATTTTTCTTGTCTCTCGATAGACGAGAGTGAAGCCTGCGTGTGATCAATAATCAGTGAATTTATAGCTCGCTGTAGAGGAACCTGCTGTGTGTCTAGGGAATTGGGAACACGCTCTCTCTCCCTTATTCTCCAGTTACAGCTGAAGGAAACTGTTCCCTGTTATTTCTGACTGTCAGGAAGTGCTGCCTATTGTTTGGACCAAGTTTAGGGATTCGTGGCGAGGGTAGTTGGCTGGAGATTGTAGTGTGTGTGTTAGGGTGATAAAAGTAAAGACAGGGCGTCAACCTACAATGTGTTCATTCCTTCATTGACCTTCTACGTCTAATTCTGCTGCATGTGTGCCAAGATTGTAGTCCGACTTCATATGATGCACAAGCAGTTTTTGTGTTTTAGAGTGGGGGGGTTGTTGCTGTAGGCTCGGGGATAGTGGAAGGACTGTTAGTGTGATAATTTGGTTTTAAAATCATGGGCTGCATGTTTGAGGCCTCAATTACTTCTCACTTTCTTTATTTACAAACTCATAGTCTTGCTCAAAGTCTTTGTTAATCATGCCACTTCATGAATATCATGATAAGTTGAGCTACACAACTTTCATCAGATTCAAACGTGAAGTCACAGTTTAGGAGGACTGAACCATACAGGAACAAGAGTCCTTTTGAATGAAGAAATTAGTCTGAGTGCTGCTCAGTGCTGCATATGATAAGATCTAAAATATGGCATTTTGGAGCTGGTCAGTTATTGTGGGACTGTTACAATATGTCTCAGGAACGTCCTGAATACTGCCGACTGCTGCTGCTCTGCAAAAAGCTCTACGTGGATAAACACACACCTTTACCTCATCCTACCTGGTTTATCACAGCGCTGTCATGCAGTCAAGCAACTGTATCAATCATTCATTGGCCAGTTGCTTTTTATATGTCTGTCCCTCGTGGTCCGTCTCAGGCCGACAGGGCACAAAGAAAGCTGTGAGCTGTCTGCGGGGACAGGGAGATGGTGTTAAATGGGTCAGAGCATCAAAGCAGCCCAAGTTTAAACTAAGCTTTATCTGGGTCAGAGTGATTGATTAGAGTGAAGATGGTCTTAGAAGAACACACAGCTCCCCAGGGGCAAAGTGATGAGTGTGTTCAGGAAGACACTCACATGGAAAAAAGTTATTTATGTATTGGGTCCTGAGAGGAAGAAGGATCAGTGAATACTGGTAGAAAGGAAGGAAAATACTTCCTTCATGTGGTCAATGTGTTTTCATCTGAGCAACAATTATCAGATGACTGGATGTTTTAAGCCCCTCCACCCGGAAAAGCGGTAGAAGATGAAAGAATGAATGGTGCATGCTGTAAAGTCAAAAGAGTGATGAGGCAGAAATGATAGAGCAACAAATATTGAGATACAAGACAAGCTACTGTAGAGTGTGGAGAGAGGCTGAGAAGGGAAGAGATGCATAGGGAAACAACAAATTCAGAAGAGGAATGTGAAGAAGAGATAGGATAATAAGAATGGAGAGGGATAAGAAAGAAAGAAAACATTAGTTTAAAGAACCAGATCAAGAACAGTATGACAAAGTAATGCATAAAAGAAAAAGAAAATAGGGTCGCACCGAAAGGAAAAGTGCATGAGGATGGAAAGAATGACAGAACACAGTAGAAAAAAGAACAAAAAAAACAGGAATGACAGGAGAGAGGAAGAGATGGAAAAAATTTGTCAGGAGAGAACACGAGAAAGTGTGAGACAAAAAATTTTACAGCATTTCTTGACAGGACTTTCACTGATACCAGTGGGACAAACAGATTACACACACACACACACACACACACACAGACACACACACACACACACACACACGCACACACACACGCACACAGACACACACACACACACGCGCACACGCACACACATTGTTAATTACCTGAAATATTATAGCACACATCCACATTAATATACGGAGAACAGGTCCTTTGGGGAATTCTGGGCCGTATATATATGCACACGCACGCACATGCACACACACACACACACACACACACACACACACACACACACACACACACACACACACTGCAGTGTAAGGGAAAAGTGAAGAATATATTATCACTATATACTATCGGATCATAAGGTGGTAGATTGATAAACCACTGTAATAAATGGAGAGAAAGCAGTGGACTCAAGTAGTTTTTCTGTCATACCCAATATGAAAGGTGATGACAGGTGTTATGGCACAGTTTGTAGGGACCCTTTAGGTAGCAATGGAGATGAGTAGCACGCAAACAGTGTATGGTTACTAAAGTAATTGCATTGTAAGGTTATTCAACTGAAAATCCTCAGCTACTTCTGTGGTAAAGATTAAATGATTTAAGTGACTAAAAGTTCATTGCAGTTAAAACAAAGTAACATTAAATGCTAGAATAAGTCACGCACTTTGTATTCCCATCCAGCAGTCTGATCTCCACTCACCAACTTTTTTGCAGTGTTAATAAGGACATAAGGACGTCACGTACCTGAGTGTGCAGCCCCCGCCATGAGATCTATTCTTTTTTCAAGAATCCCTGAAGAGTTTAGAGAGCAGAGCTCGCTGATGGGATGATGCTTTCATACACATGCAATAAGCATTGTTCCTGCCTCCACCCCCAGTTCACTTGAACTTGAAGCAGATTGCTGTCCATATTTATGTTAAAATTTACAACAGTCAAACATATATTTTAGGGACCCTGAGGGGTTGCAGAGCTAATTTCATGCCTCAATAGCAGCAACATGAGCCTGTCTGGGATGCACTGTGGTACATAAGAGCAGAGAGGTGTTGGAGTCGCTGATGGAGACCCTGGGAGGTGACTGGGGAACAATAACACCGTAAAAACAAAAGTGGGTAGGACAAGAACAAGGGGGGGCTGGATAAATAGTAGGACTGGGAGAAGGATGGACGACTGTTTAGACACTATTCAATGAAAGAAACTTTACTGCAGGAACTAGAGTGCAAACAGCACTTTGTCTTTACTCCACTCATTGTGCCTGATGTTTCAACTGGATTAATTTAGACACATTGTTGAGATGGTGCCCTTACATCATATATTATTTTGACCAGACAGCCATCTGACAGTCTAAATTCTTAAAATTGCAATGAGATAGCACGAAGAGAAAAATAAAAAGAAGGTGGAGACATTTTTCCTTGAAAAATGACTTAAATGGTTGTCAAAAGAATCAACAGACCAATGATGGAAAGAGATGTGTTGAAAGTATTTATTATTTATTATCCTACTCAGTAATAACAGCAGAAATAAAAAAAACAAAAAAAAAAAAAACAAGGAATGGCTTAGTGCCATTAAAATTTTCTCACCTTTGACTGTTGGACACTTAATGTGAGACCTAATGCAGCCCTAGAAAATTACTCTTCACTTTCCTCAAATGTCACCTTGGTTGGAGCTATAGGTCAATGCTCATTTATTGACCCTCATTTTACATTTGGCTCCACTTATTTTGAAAAGGTTTGGCAAAGCCAATGTAGTGTAGAAATTTGCTTACATATTGAGCTTTTCATTGAGATGTCATTAAGATGCCAGCTCAGGTTATCTGTGGGTTCAGTCTCTCAGCTTCAGTCTGGGTTTTACTAAGCACTCACTTGAGGAGATGAGCACAAACTACTGTCACTCAAATGCTGCAAAATGTCAGCTATAATTGTTTATATATTTCCTCTGCAGAAGGTGGATTGTGAAAGCTTGTCCGTCCTTTACTGACTCCTACGTGCTGTCTTTAGTGGTGACAATGTGGAAATGCAATCAGAGAAAGTTATATGTGCATTTATCTAGTTGCAAAGGGCCTGTAATGGTACATTTGGAGCATTTGGAGATGAGGAGATACTTCAGGGGATGAATAGCAAGCTTGAGACATATGTAGATTCACAAAGGACAGCAGAAAAGGGTGGGTGAGTGGCTGATGATTACAATGAGGAGGATGATGAAGGTGAAGAAAGCAGCAGGCGGAAGGACACCTTTGTGGCTGCAGAAGGGAGACGATGCTGTACACAAACAGGGATAAAAAAGGAGCAGATGGCTGATGGGTGCTCTCTCACACATTTAGAAGCTTTACAGCCATTAAAAGCTGACTGGGGGCCCCATTATCTCACCTGTGGAAGACACACACCCACACACAGGGGAGTATAGGGTATGCACCCTGTTGTATGTGTGTAGAAAGTGTGATGATCTTTAATTTCCACCGCATAGATCCCACTTCATTCCCCTTGAGATTGTGGTTTTTTGTTCTTTAATTTGAATGTATGTGTGTGTGCAATAGCACACTTACTATGTGTTGTGTTTGACAGTGAGGCTGATTAGCTCTCAGCCTGTGAATTATACATGAACAATAATAATCTGCTCATCAGACTATGATGCCATCTCCGTACACAATTCTGCTGTCTGAGAGCCGTCACTGTACAGCTCCATGTTGGCTCTTGGTCTGTTTGTGTGTGTGTGAGAGCAGCAGCCGGAGGTTGAATCGGGCTGGAGGGCACCAGAACTCAGCTCTACAGTACCTCCTCAGGTCCAAAACACACGTTACACCCTGTCTCCTTCACTACAACATAATCATATACCGCTATTATTATTTTCCCTCTCCTGATAAACGCAATGGCAATATGAGACTGTGAATGATTTGCAAGACCACAAAGAGATGAATTATACACCTGATGGAATTATCAGAAGTTGTAATGCATAAACCCTATGCAGAGAACAAGGCTGGAGCACTCAATTCTGCCATATGTTTTAATCATACTATCCTTAAAGTCTTTACAAAATGCTGTTTTGAATGTTAATTTAATTCCATAAAATGATGTTGTGACATTACAATTGGAGATGTATGGACAGAGCCAATGCCGTCCTGATCCTCAGCTCCAAATGACGTCATCACCACAATATGGCAGGGCCCATTCTGGGGCTTTTTATAAACTGGGAAAAATCAGAAACATGTCTTCCATGTTTATAGTATGTGGTTTATAATCTGGTTTATTGCTGATAATGGCACAAATCAAAAAGATTCATCATCTGTGTTTTCCCCACCACCAGTGATAATCGCTAGAATGTCAAGATATGAATTATGTCTTGGAAAACCATTCAATAGCTGCTACTTTATTTCAGTCTATTTTGCGGTTGGAAAAATGTCTAGACATTTATAAGCTGTATCTATCACAAAGCAATCTCTCTCCAGACGTGACTCTACTATTTGAAAGGGATTTCTGTGAAAAAGAGGCTCAATTTGAACCTGAACTCCTTGTTGCACATGAAATGTAATATTATAGCAGTTTATACGTGAGCTGCATTTACTGCGACTGGACACCGTCGCAGCATCGCAGCATATAGAAAATATCACACAAATACTTCTAAAGCAGAAGTAGCTGGATCACTATATTTGTTTTTGGTGCAGTAGTGGCCGTTGATGCCATATCACTATGATGTTTATGATTATTTTCAGCGAATGAAACTCCCTGGATAATTATTAATCTGCTCAGCGTCAGCCCTTCTGTGGCTTCGCTGCTGGTCCCTCAGTGTGGAGCAGATAAAGTCAGGCGGCTGAAGGCAGTGGTTCCCCCACAGCCAAATCGATAAAGGCATTTAAATTTTTTAAAAGGACAGAGTGCTTTTGACTTTAATGGCTTCACACTTTGCTACGTGAAATGGCCACACTGTCTGATGTGTACACATTTGGGATTCGGCTGCAGCAGCAAAACCCAGAGAATCATCAGTCAGCAGCTTTATCAAATCTGTTCACTTTTAAGTTCGGCTGCTTTTTGTAGAAGAGTACATTTTTGTTACATTATTTCATAATGTCACATCTCTCATGTATATATGATTAATTAAATCAAAGGCGTTATAGTCAATCTTGAACAGGTCGAAAGTATCAGACTTATATGAGCTAAAATTTCCTTTCATTGGCGAGTTAAATTAATACAATCAAGCTGGTCTCTGGAATTAGACGAGACAAAGGGCAATGATTCATGATGCAGAGAATTTTATGCTATGTGGATGATAGATGAAGTGGACTGAATTCATTCATTGGTTTTCCCTCTCAGGACTGGCAGTTCTAACTACATTACAGGTGTAAGGTGTTAAACTGTGTACGTGAGCAGCACACACAATCTTAGTGTTACCTCTCGGCTTAGAGTCAGTGTAGAGATTTAAAAACCTGGAAAAGTCATTTGGGAAGCTTCTCATGTTTCATCTTCAAACGAAGAAAAAAGGCTGTTTGTGCTAAACATGACTGGAGAGACTAAATCTGTCTTTTGATAGTGCAGTGAGATGATCACAGCTTGAGGCCAAATATTCTTCAAAGACTCAAATATCCAGCAACAGAGTTCAGACTGTGGTTGATTATGTTTTATTTACTGGAAAATTAAACAATAATGACAGTCTGTGATGGTGAAATCTGAAACAGGGGGAACTAATCAGCCTGTCTCTTATAGCTTTTAAAACATTGCCGATCTATTTCAACAACATTTTTCTGTACTGTTGTAATCAGGCAAATTAACTATATTGAGAAAAGTCTCATCTCCAATAATGTTGGATGAGATTCAAATTATTCGCTGTTTATATTCAGTTGCACACAAGCTGAGAAGTCCAGTTAATATTGTGTTGATGAAGACTACTGATACTTGATAGCTTAAAAGAAACAAATAGATGCAGAGTGGGGCGAATCGTTGTGACAGAAGATGATCTATAATGGATTTTCAAAGCATTTACAAATATGAATAATTGTGAGTTCCAAAGATAAATTATTAACCAGCAGCTATAAATACATCTGTAATAAGCTAATGTGGGCTAATATCTGCTGAGTTTAACACGGTGACTGTTTGAAGATTGTGAGATAGGTTGTGCCTTCGGTTCAGTGGTCATCACAGGAGAACTAGACAAATTCTAGCTGGAAAAAACGATGCGTTTTATAGCTCTGGTTGTCAGTTCCCCCATGAGCCGAGTGGACGGACCCAGACAGCGGACGATTGTTAACCTGCTAACAGTGGATGATGGATGTGGAGGTTTGCTGCTGATGGATGATGATGGTGAGCTCTGCGCCGTATCGACGCCGCTCTGCAGTCAGAGCACTTGACTGCAAGAAACCACAGCAGAGAGATTAACATGGGCTGTGGCAACAATCATTTATTAAACACTCATGTCGGAACCAAGTGTAAGTGTGTGTGAGCTCCTGCTTTCCTTTAAATGCCTCTCACTTCCCTCTCTTTTTCCTCACCCGTCGTGCTGTCCTCCCCCTTTCTGTCCGCTGCTCCTCCTGCCTCCACCTCTCCGGTCGCCCTCGCCCAGCATCCAGGGTGAGGCTGCGTGACATCATCACCGCGCTGCCGGCTCTTGTTGTGATGTGGAAGTGGAGACGTGGAAAATGAGTAGTTGGCACCTCCTGCTGATGCTAGTCTGGCTGTGCCGTGGTTTCTATGGTTACATTACCGGTGTCATGGGTGTTGCCATGGTTACGCTGCTCATGTGATGTCCCGCAGCAGCTGTAAGCCTGGTGGAGAAAGAGAGCGACTTAATGTAGAAATGCAGCTATTTTCCCCAGATGTTTATTTTCTCATGTACAAAATGAGTTAATTAGACTAAATAAGTTACAAAGATACACAACTTTAGTGTTGTGACTTGGCTTTTAAGTAGTGCGCCCGCAAGCAAGCTTACACATTTTTGCAGGTGTTTGTCTGTTCATTTTTGAATTTGTGATTATTGAGGTTTCCTCACTGGCTTCTTCTGGAGCCTTTCATCGCATTTTCTTATGAATTCCTCGTACTACACAGCCAGAGGCTCGATATTTTACCACAGTCTCTCATAGCTGCTATTCATTGCCGAAATATTTGACAGTAATGAAACTTTTAAATAGTTTTTAATCCAATATCCTGTTTATCATGCTACATTACCAGTTAAATGATGAGAGCTGTGTAGGCCACTAATGAATGGTACCAGAGTATTGTTATTACCTAATGGTTTTCTTCCTTCACGGTTCCCCAGCTATGACCTGCAAAGGAAACTCTTGAGCTGGTGCCTCGGGCCTGTTGAGTTACACGATGATGGTCTCCTAACATGCCCGTTCATAGTATTTCATTGTGGCAGTGTCATAGTTATAAGGGGGTGTTACGTAATTCACAGGCCCATGCATTCATGGTGCCGGGCTCATTAGGACGGATCAGCACTCTGTTGTGTTTTGACAGGAGGTTTGGTATGTCCTTCCACTCTGTCTCTCCTCTTTCTCTCTTTCACTCCCCGTTCATCTCTTCTTTTCACTCCTTTTTGCCACATCTCCTTCTTTTACCATCCTTATCTCATTCCTTCGCTGGAATATATTTACATTCCCTCAGCACCGTTGAGTTTTTCCTCTTAAGTCTAGTTTCAGTTAAAAGTCACTAAATGTTTCTTCTTTTTTAAATTATATGGATTGAGAGGCACTCTCATGCTTGCTTCAAAACTTTCACAGACTGAAGCAGGAAAGGAGCTTCCACTTTAGCCCAAATGGAGACATTTCACATCATTCACACATCAGTTAGTGGCACAGTCACTTGAAGCAGCAACGTCTTAGAAATGTGTGTTTGGAAATACTAACCTTGACTTGATTACACACACTGCCCCACCCATAAAGCCATAACCAGTGTAGGGAAGTCTAGTTCACCTCAAAAACTGATTTAAAAAAAAAAAAAAAGAAATCTGGACTTAATGATTGGGTGTCAAGCTCATGAGCACAGTCTTCACATCAACTGAGTGAGAACAGCCCCTACAAACAGTGCGTGCCTGTTTTTATACATATAAGTGGGATGGACAGACAGGGACAAACGAGCATGATCTCTGTGCCCTCCCTCTCTCTCTGACCACTTGGATGGCCAGGTTATGTAAAAGAAGCTGAGCGGCAGTGGCAGGAGGAAGCGGTGACATCCGCTTGGATGCAAACATTTTTGTCAGCGTACAAGGAGAGACATTCCAAAATATTTGTCAGGTTTGGTTTGAGAGATGAGTTCAAGTCTGGTTCTGTTTGTGTGTGTGTGTGTGTGTGTGTGTGCAGGAAGCCACCTTCTCAGGACCTTCTCAAACTCTAATTCAGTGAAAAGATCTCCTTCACCAAGTAAAACTTCTTCTTAGGGTTCAGATGATAAACTATGATCTCATAATCTGTGTAATTTCTCAAAACTGAACCTCCTTTGAGAAAGAAAAATAGAGGGATCAAAGCTTCATACATGCACTTACTGCCTAATAAATGGGACACATAAAGTTTTAATGCCTAAACAAAAGTGTATATGACAATATAGTCTGTTGAGCGTGTTATGATAGTAGGGCCTTAGTAGACCTCAACACTGTCATACATGGCATTTTTAACCTGTGAGATCTTTTTTGACGTAAATCAACTGTTCATGCTACTACAATGCTCTGACCTTATCATATAGCTCTACCTTTGTTCAAAGGTGGACGGAGATCCATTTTCATGACAACGGGGCTCGCACCACCGTAGAGGGTCATGTGATATGGTTGAAATGTCTGGAAGAGGCCATTACATTGACCTTGAGTCAGGCTGGAGACATATAACCTTTGAGCCTGTATTACTTTCTGCCAGTAGCTAATATCTGTGGTTCGATATATCAGACAACTGGATTGTCATTGTTTTATTCTTCCTTTTTGTTAATATTCAAGACATCAGAAGACAAGCGTTGCGCCCTAGCTCTGTGGTGTTGCTGTCAGAGGTTGTGATAACTGACTTGTGGCACGGCAGTTAGTCTTATCCTGTCTCAGACTCCCTGGCTGGGTAATGCAGCTGTGGGTATCTGGAGCTTGACTGGGTGTGGAAGAGAAGCTCTAATGTAATCACATACTGACCGACTGGCTGGAAGAGATAAAGAAAAGATGGATTATTAACTGATGGCCCTAGTGGTGGTGCTAGTGATGGTCGAGGGACTGATTGTGTCTTCAAAGGTCCTTGTGTTAACAACTGTGGAGGGGAGAGGAGGAAAAGAGCAAGAGGTCAAAAGACAGGAGGAGGAAAGGACCAAAGAAATGACAGATTTTTGTCTGACCTGACCCGGCAGACTGAGCAGGGGGGGACCAAACGTGATGCCAAGGGATGTCCTTTTAGTGTATTTTACTGTACAAGAACATTTTGGGAGACAGAGTCATCATCTCTTCGGTTTGTGTCGATGAAGCTACCAGCATGTGTGGTTACAGCTCACTCTATCAGAATGCTTCACACAGGGTCGGCTTTTTATTTGTCTTCATTGAAATATCATACTTACACATCTGCCATCAATATATGATGCACCAGCAAATTGAAAAAAAATAAAGAGAAGAAATCGGCGTGAGGCGTGAGCTTTTTCCACATGAAAGCAGGAAGCTGGAGTGGTTAGTAAATGTCAGTCCAAAGATGTGTTACAGAGGTGTCTTTTCAGTGCATTAAATCTAAGGTCAGAATGTAACAGCTGTTGAAAATTGTACCTGAAACCGTTGAAATATAACCACATTAACATTACTGTCATAAAACAGCACTGCAATGTATTTTAATTTTCATAGGTGATTTGAAAGGACAGAAGATGTATTGTACGACAGAACTAAAATAAAATCTCGGAACCGCTAATAGAAAACCAAGAAAAAAACATCTAAAACCTCAACACTGGAAACTTGCTGTATTGTGTCACCACAGTTTAAAAAAGTAGTTACAGCAATGATTCTTAAAGCAAGATTACAATCTTTCATTAATTTCTATAATGTTGAATCAGTTGTTAATGCTGCCACAGTATTGATTCCTTTCCTCCTGTGTCAATATTTTACACCTTAGTACAAATGTAGCAAAGGACAATGATGATGTAGCGAGAAAATAAAACGAGACAGTCGAAGGGCGAAATTCACGTTGATAGAGTGAGCATGAAAAGCATTGGTACAGAGAGAGAGAGAGGGGTGAGATGAAGGTTGAGTTGATGTATAAAGACAAACAGACGGAGAGAGTCGGAGAGTGGAGAAGAAATTGAAATGCAGGAATATGGTGATGAAATATTAGAAAGACGAAAGAGGTGTGTGAGCTCTGTGGGTTGGACTCCTTACAGTAAGAGTCAATTATCTCTGTCCTTTTGCATGATGGCAGCGTGCATCGTCGGACCATTACAGAAGCTGCAACTTCATCAGCAGACCATGGCCACACTGTGGGTGGTAGCTGAAGGAAGAGTCTGTGATGTTTTATTTTTCAGCGACTTAACAGCTCTCATTCAGAGCAATGAGCAACCTGAAGGACAAAGCAGAATGCACATTTTGCTTTTGTTAAATTAAAATAGGTGATGAATTCTGTCAACAGTTTTAAATGGATTCACCACATTACTTGTTCAAGAGGCACGGCTCCAAATGCAAACAATGCAGTTCTTGTTGTGGCCAGAGTATTTCCTTAAAAGGCAAAGTGTCCCGTCAGCGTCTCCTGTCTGAGAGACACTAAGCTCCTACTTAACCACAATAAGCACTGCACGATGTTGTGTTGTAAAAAAAAAACAAAACAAAACAGGGGACAAACAGCAACAAAGTACTGAAGCTATAAAAGGACACTGGAATGTATCATTGTTCTTTGTAGTAAGAGAAGGAGCTGACTGTATCAAAGGGCAGGGACTGGTTTATAAAGTGTCCTCATCTCTGTCCCATTACTATGATAATAACAATATGAATTCAGTCTTCAAATCTGCAATGTGATTTCATTCACTGTA
The DNA here is from genome assembly GCF_900963305.1 of Echeneis naucrates. Lineage (NCBI taxonomy): Eukaryota > Metazoa > Chordata > Actinopteri > Carangiformes > Echeneidae > Echeneis > Echeneis naucrates. Next base: position 7,807,274 of record NC_042517.1, on the reverse strand, counting down.
TGTAAATGAACTATAGCCACTCGGCCTCTCAAATGGTGCAATAGAGAAACCTGGACCATTTTTTATACCATCAGCCTGCTTCTTTAAAGTAGAGAATAAAATGAGCTCAGCTTGGCAAACAAGATATCACTGGATGTACTTTACTGACATCTTCTCACAAGATTTGTGGCCTGGACTTCAAAAACATTTCAACTACCCCCCCTCCCCCATAAATTGGCCTTCAGCAGCTTTGAAAGTAAAAAGAGCTATTTTTAAATTGTCCTGTCATCAAAGTAAGTTCACTCATGGTTTGTCCTTTCAACCCCCCTTTGTTGATATCTGAATTCAGCTGCAAAGTGAAATGTTCTGTACTATCAGTGCAATGTCACAGCGGCGAGCTGGTAGGACAGATACAGTAATGGAGGGAGTTATATCAGCGCTGCAGTGCACAAGGCCGGAGCATTGCTGGTTAAATGGTCAATATCCACTGTGTTACAGATCATTAACCTGCACATGTTCTGAGGCGGCTGCACAGAAGCTTTTTCACTGTTATTGTATGAGGGCACCAGGAGGCAGCTGAGTGTGCATGCTGCTAATAACATGTTTCTATAAAACAGACTAAGACCTGTTGGAAAACTGATGAGTCTCCTACCTATTAATTATCTCTAATGGTCTGGGGCTCCTAAAGCAGGCTCTGTATATTCCTTTTGGTAGGCTTCCTCGTAATTATCCCCAACATTGCCCACGGCGTCAACACAAGCTTGGACATAAAACATATGTGATTATAATCAGAAATAATTCTTGACTATTAAATCCACACTGTTGTAACTACTGTTTGTGTGAAGACTATCAGCTAGTTAACACAGCAGCAAGAAATGTGTGTTTTTAACGACGCTTTTGGAAATTGAAAACTAAAGAAGAAATGGAATTTGTGAGCTCAACATTGGAAGCATGCATGCATACATATATGCACATGCTGGTTAGGGTGAGGTCCTGAGATCAGATGGATAGGCAACCGCAAGCTAGCAGGTAGAGGTTGTCATGCAGGCAATGCAAAGGTGTGATGACAACAAAAGGAAAAGAAGAGGCTGTTACTCACAAGTATTATTGTGAATTGATTGCGGAAACTTCAATATGAATACGGAAATGTTATATTAGCTTACTAACCAGCGGAAATGAACTTCTGTTAATTCCGGCATTTCAGAAAACATCTGCAAAGGCATTTCAGACAATTCAGTCCAGCGTTAACACCATGTCGCCGGACTTCTGTGAACATTGTAAAACTTTTAAGCTCGTGACGACCGAGCTAATGGCCCACTGAAGTTTGAATGTTTCCCGCTGCTGCAGCTTTTCACTTGCAAACCACAAGTTGGTTTATATTATGAAGTAGCTGTTCACAGACTCAAGCTGTTAGTCATCAAAGAATCGTGTATTGGTTGACGTCAATATAAAAAAAGTTTTTTTTTGTTGCTCCCATTCAGCAACTGATAGTATTTACCTGAATTCAGTTACCACCAGTACCACCAGTGCAGGCGCCACCCTTTAAACCAGGACTGAAATCTCTGAGGCTGCCACTGAAAGTATCATTAGAGCAGTGAAGAAAGTGGCGATGACAGTTTGTGTTAAATCCCAATATTCACCATTCACACTTAAATAAACCATTAGAAGTATAGTGAACCGAGCACTTATAAGAATAACAGTTGGCTGCCTGTTAAATTGACTGTAAAGTGCCGACATGCCAGCTGGAATCTGGATTTACAAGCTTTTTATGTTAATTTCTTCTTCCTGTGTTATCTCTGTGTACCAGGTGCACCCTGGTGATTCCCTCTCCAGTTCTCAGAGGGTTTGGTAAAGCAACTTTGTGTTACTCTGTCAAACTGAGGTCAAAAAAATAATGACTACCCTCTAGTCGGTTCCAGCAGTGATTTGATCAGGGCAGTGGAGCAGAACGAAGTGGTCTGGTGCGTGCGTGCCTGCGTGCGTGCCTGCGTGTGTGTGTGTGTTTGAGTGTGTTTTCCTTTCCAGGGTCTAAATCTCTGCCAGAGGCTTCACCAGAATAAATTATTGCAACACAGACAGACACAGACACACATCCTTTAAATAGAAGTGATTGGAAAGTTTTGGTTTTATCACCGGTTAGTTTGGTTAATTTAAAGGAAGGAAAGACATTATAGATTTCTTTCTCACCATTTTGTGAACTTTTTGATGCCCCTCATATGACCCAATGTTAATACCATACTGGTTTTGTCATCTAACAAGAATTGATCATCTACAGAAGCGCACATTAATCACAGGATAATTTAAAAATCGAAATGTGATGACCAAAGTCTGATTGTCAATTCTGTTCTTGTTCTTGTTGGTGGTGGTGTTGGTGTTTTTTGGAGTTTTTATTCTGTCCTGAATCATTAAGGTGTGAGTTTAAATTGGTCTGTCTGTCTGTTTAAATGATAACCATGACGGCAATGTACGTCTTCTCCTGTAGAGACACTGTGAGGAAAAACTCCTGTGGGTGACATGTTGTGGAAGAAGACCACTTGTTGCTTGTTCTGCTGTAATAAATTGATGTTTTCTCCCTCTCCCGATGTTTCTCTCCCTTTCCTTTCATGCCTGTTCTCTCCTCTTCCTGTTTTTATTTCTCAAGCTCTAAACATTACTGTCCCATGGGGAACATCAGTAACTGCCTCACCATAAAACACAACAGCACCACATGACAGTCTTCCCGTTCATTAGGGTTGTTTATCTGTGATTAGGGATATTGTCTGTTCTCAGCGTCTCCCGCTGCCATGTAATAATTTCATCCAGGCAGCAGGTCAATAAACTGGCCTGATAAAAGCACATTAGGCTCATCCCTTAACACGCAGCTAATATAGGAACACATGGCTGTTCGGCACATGCAACAGCCACACACTAATGAATCGCTGCATTCATTAGTGTGTGGTTGTGTGTCTGTAGTAGGATCTGTTTGAGTCCCCCTAACTCACAATAATCAGGAAGCAGCAGCCTGCAACAGGGTCGAATCAGGTCATTATGTGCAGAACATTTGTTCTTCTCAATCTCCACTTCTGTGTGTGTGTGTGTGTGTGTGTGTGTGTGTGTGTGTGTGTTTGTGTGCGCGGATGGACAGCATATGTTGACAGGGGAAAGAAAAAAAGTGTTGTTCATTGTTTGAAAATTCTAATTTTTCAGCAACCAATCAGAGAGTGGGGGATCTGGTGGGAGGAGGAGGGAAATTTAAAAGAAAGAAAAAAAAGAAAAAAACATGAGGGAAAGATTCAAATTCAAAAGAGAAGAAAGACTGAACAGAACAAGACAAAAAGAAAATGATAAAAGTCAGACAAATATGAAAACAGCGTGTAATCATTTATTAAATTAAAAAAAGTGTAAATCGACATCAATGTGTAACCAATATGTAATGAGGCAACAACACAACTCTTCTAAATTATGACTATGACCAAAGCAAAGGAAGAGGAGACATAATTGGTTTCAAAATGAATCCAGTTAGTGCAAACTCGATGTGTTGAACATATAAGAACAGTTTTCCCCAAAGTTGTTATTATGGAGGACAAGCCAAGGTCAAAGCAGCTTTTTCTCCCCTGAGAGAGGTTAAGGCTCCAATCAGCGTGTCATATCCGGTTTGATTTCCTCTCAGAGAGCCTGATGGGGGCAGGATTACAGGGCCCTGACAGACAGAGGGAATGGAACAAGGATGGAGTCTGAGAGATGAGCGCTGTGTTTAATGTCTGATGACAAACATGGGAAATCTATGCGACTTTTAGAAATCTGTGTGTCAGCTGGTATTAAGTACAGTAACTGGGCAGATTCACTGTGCTTGTCACTGAATGGACCCACAGCTGCCAAGTTTATTATTGCAGCCATGACAACAAAGGTCTTCTAACCTTAAGGAAATATTTCTTTTAACCCAAACCACAGTATTTTTCTGAATGTTACCAAGTAACTGTTTGAACATGAAGCTTTTAATCATCGCTTAAATCCATTCATGTTTATTCTTGTTACCACGACAGCAGATGCATCAGGTATGTCTGTGGTTGTATAATTACAACTCAGGTTATATGTCAGCTCTACAAGAGAAATATGACTCTGAACAGACAGTGATATGAGGTGGAGGTAAACTGGCAATGCAGAAAAACTTGACAATTTTTATTTTATGAAAGAATTCACCACTTCTACCTTAACGTCACACTCACTTATAATGAAGCCCAGCAGCGATCATTCTTATATTTGAAGAGAAACAAATGGCATTTTCAGTAATAAAATTATAATATTAATTAATTAATGTGAAGTGCACTCTACTCTCTTGCCAGGATTTAGGCAGGGCCTCCTGCAGTGTCCCTGAAGATGGAATAGTTTAATAGTGAGCTACATGTTGGATAGAGCCAGGCAAGCTGTTTTCTCCTGGTACGAGACTTAATACTTATTTATTTGTGTTTTTTTATGTCATTTATGTATCTTGTGATTTATATTTTGTTCTTGTGTCACGTATTTTTAACCAGCTGCTGTGGCATTTCAATTTTCCGTTCAAGGATTAATTAAGTTATCTATCCAGCTATCTAATCCAAAGATACCGTACCCTAACTGGTTGTGCTAGTAATCCTCTCATCCAACTCAACAAAAACGCAAGCATACATTTGTCTTACAGCTTTTTATTTCATTAAAATTTTTTTCTATCACACTGATGTCTCCCAAAGACTTAATTTAAGCAGTTACACGTTTATGTGCGTGTGTGGTGCCTACTTTTGATGTGTCAGACACACTCAAAGGTCACCAGAGCCCTTACATGTCCACCAGAGCCGGGCTTTGTTCTGCTGTCAGTGAGATCAAACAGGCTGTTATTATTCAAGGCACAAAGGCCTTAATGTCACTTAGTCTGCCTCTAAAGTGGAACGTGGGCCTTTATGTGGTACTGCAATAATATACAATGGAGCCACTGTTACCTAAGCCCTAACTGAATCATTATTATTTTCATATTTTTGAAATGCTTTCTGTGAACCCTGTGCGGCCTCGCAATTACGGTCGACAGTAACCATTTCAATTATCACTCAACGATAACAACAATAATTAGAGGTCTTATTTTAGCGTCAAACACACACAATCGCCTTAACGTGAGGGATGCAGTTCAGATTGACGATTGCTGGACAAACCAGCCAACTTGTCTCACACACTCGGCTTCACACTCTTTCATTTACACACACGCATATAAAAACATCCAGAGTAACACTATAATCCTGCATTTTTGCAGTAGCCTTCACTGCTCACCTCTGTGTGTCTCTGAGAGGTGAAACCACACACGACAAGATATCCAAACTAATTAGAGATGGGAAGCTTGTTCATGAAGAAGCCACTAGCCATATGGAGGTCAAATGTGTGTGTGTGTGTGTCTGAAGTGGACATGCATGTGAGTTTCTGAGCAGAGTGGTCAGCTAATTTTGCATGAATAATGAATGCCCGACATAAAACGGCTCTACTGCACTCATAAAATATAACATGCTAATGTCAAGCACACGGAACACAGTAGATCTGTTAAAAGGGACAAAAACTGTATTGAACTATGAATTACTGTTTCTCTACTCTTGATCTTTAGCAAAACTCCTCAAGCAAAGCCTACTTCATCATATAATAACCTTTCTGTGCTTGATTTTTACGTCCTCCTTTGTCTCCTGTGCTCTGACTTGCCTGCGGTCGGCTGCAGGAAAGGTAGGAGGTGTTGCTGTTGCTCTCTATTTATAAGCTACAAACAGGGTGGGTGCTGTGTTGTGGTTTACTGGGACACCGTCTGCCACACACACACCAGATGGAGACTATCTAGTGTTGACAGAGAAGCTTGCATTTGAGTGTGTGTGCCTCCGCGTGTGTTCATTCGCATATGGTTTCTCTCTGTGCTGAACAGTTGCTGGCAGCTCAGGTGCCTGAAAGTGAGAAAGGAGGGAAATTTAACCAAATTCAACATGACAAATGATGGCAGCTCAAAGCAGCTGATCACTACAGTTAGTGCCATTCTACACGTATTGTTGCACAGCCTTACAGCTTCGAAGAAACATATCAGGGTTGTTGTGATGAGCTGATATTTAAAATGAAAATTTTGACAGTGTGCCATTAAAACACATGATGATGGCAGATGGATCTTTTTGTTCATGCATCAGTACAGACCCCTTCTCCACCTCCCCATCATCTTATCTTCGTCCAAGTTCTGTCAAATAAGAGACATAGCTCCAGTCTTCAATGTTCAAATGTTTGGGATTTATTCACGTCATCAGTGTAACTTGCGGCATAGTTCTCTCTATTGGTTCAGCCAGTTCGCGTTCAAAGGACATGATTTGTCCTCATCCATCTGCCCAGTCAAACAGAGCAGCATCTTTGGAAAGTCTTAAAAGAATCGCAGCAAAACAAAGAGGGAGGAAGCACACTGTTTTTATTTCATTAGTTAAATGTCTGTTTTCACTGAAATCGTTTGTGACATTTTGAAGGCGATTAGTCATAATATGCAGAATCAATGTTTAAAACTACTTACTGTTCTTTTACCGCTTACTAAAACACGGAAGAGGGAATTTACTGGCAGAAACTGGACTCACAGCTAACTCCACCAAGGTGTAGCTTTTGATGTCTTATGAGCTGGCAACAGGGAAGAGATTAGGGCTGCTTGGAGCCAGCAGGGTCGACCGTATCATCAGCAATTTGTTGGAATCGATAGCGAGGGTAGAAATCGCTGGATGTGATGTTGGGGCAGGGTTATTGAAACTTGATGAGAATCCAGTTTGTTGGCGGGCTGAGGAGGGTGAGGAGTGAGAGAGATTCTGGGAAAGCAGCCTGAAGGTGTTATAACTGTATTTAATCAAATTGTGGCTCACAGTGCAGACCCAAAACATAATTTCCATCTTCTACTTTTTAAATCCTAACACACAGTGAGACTCATGGAGCCACAAATCAACTTGTCCCACATCCAAACAACAGTTAGTTTCTGTAGAGACCAGAGATTCACAAACACACGAAGAATCTCCGCAGTGCTTTATTCCCACACATATCTACACAAATAATGAGATGAAGTGCCCAAGCAGAGAAGAGCCCCTTCCCTATTTGTTTAACATTCAGATATGAAGTAATACATCATGTTTATGAGAATTTCACATTGTTTTGCATTACAGTTTGCATGTTATTATTTCTAAACATGCAATGTTATGCTGAGACAAATGAGTAACAGAGCTGAAGAAAATCTTATACAGATTATACATCATCATTTTTTGTTGTTTCCCCTTTGCCATTATTGTTGGTACAGAGTAATATTTTCTCAAGAAATGTCCAGGATAATTATATCATTTTATGTTTGTAAGCCCATCATTTCTTTTCAGAGGATTCAGAGAAGTACGTCATAGAAACAATGCCATAATTTTGACTCAGGCTGTACTTATTGCCAGCCGTGATCCGCAAATACATGTTGTTGAGGTTTCTCAACAACAACAAGAGGACGCCATGATTTGTGTTTCATTTTGAAGAGGTGGGGCCGGCAGCTTTTTAAAGCTCTGCGCTTCCTGAACTTTCTTTGTTTTTGATTTGTCTCCTACTCCGGTCCAGCCACCTTCCTTCCTCCCTCTTCCTCCTCCTCCTCCTCCCATCTCCCATCTTGTCTCTCTCCACCTCTCACCCTCTTATCATTCAACTACCCTTCCGTCCACCCCGCTCTCCCCACATTTGTCTCCGCTCCCATCCTTCCTCCTCTTCCTCTTGCTGTCATTTCATTAATGTGTTGCCAATGTGGTGCCTTGGCGACAGGCTGCAGAAGCCGTCGCCTTGGCAACGCATTGTGGTCTGTGGTTGTTGAGGCGTTTTGTTGGGAGGCTGGGTGGGGGGTGGAAATGGCTACTGCATCATTTTTGCCCGCCGGAGCTGCTTCTCAACAGCGCAGGTCAGACTATCAAATATTAAAGACTTTAGATGTTGTTGAGCTCCTCTTTTGTCTGCGCTTTTATCAAACCTCACCTCATCTTTATACACTTTCATTTTTAACTTGTGTCATTGATGTAGCTGTCTGTACCACAGTACTCTGCACAACTCATTTGAAATGGATAATGCTGTTAAATAATAATTATAAGAAGAAGAAGAATGATAATCTCACCAACGCAGAAACTTTGAATGTGCGGGTAGACATAGCAGAAGAAAATCATCTGACACAGTCCAGTTTACAAACTGTGGGTCTGGTGGTTGACATTAATCTTACATTACTGCACTGAGCAGAAACTCTCATGTGTCCTCTTCAACAACACCCCAAAATGTCCCAGTATTTAAAGGGATATTGCAAAAAATTTGACAGAACGAGCTCCAGCAGTAATTTATAATACACCAAACATTTGTAGGGTCCATCCTCTCCAGTTAAAACTCACACTGACGCACTCTATCCCTCTGTTTTGTAGCTGTAGCTCAGATACGACAAGCAATTCAAAGACAATTTTGTGAGCCCTGTGGCTATCTGTGAGTAAACAGTCATTGAGACCAAACAAATAACTGCTACATTACTTGGCAATGAAAATAATCATTAGTTGTGACTGTGCCCTACAGAAACCTGTAAAAGTCAAGGAGATATTTCCAGGTTTGTGGATGAAATTAGACTGTTAGCCCTTTAATAAACGTTAGGGGGATGATGGGAGTCTGGGGAGAGATGGAGTGGGGGGAGGAGGCATTTGGCTCTTGGGGTTGACATGTGATACACAAAACACACACATGCACACAGTCATCCTCCTCCCAATCTGTTCTTGGAGACATTGATTCCAACCACCACAACAAACACACATATAAGACACAAAGATTGTGCCATACACATACACATAATTTGTGCACATGCCCATTTCTTGTTGCACAAACAAAGAGCACGCAGACCAACACACATATGAACACATTAACTATACACACCATACGCACATGAATAATTCAGTCAATACAAAGTATTGAGGTTGCACTGGAAGGGCTGTTCATTTACGCAAGGTCACCTACTAACACACTGCCTTAATAAGCACAGTGTCTGGAGACACACGCACACACACATTGGCAGACACACACATAAGCTTTACTCCAATGGAAGTGGCTGGAAATGAACAGTGTTTCTGGTAACAAAGAACTACAAATCCTCTCCTCTCCTCTCCTCCTCACCTCTTGGTTCATGATGCTTTGTTTGCTTATTTCAGTGTGTACTTGTGTGTGATGAGCCAAAGTAAACAGAAGAGGACGAGACAGCTTTTGTCTTTTCTTTTGAATGTAGCCTGTTTACTTATTGAAGAGAGATAGAGAGAGAGAGAGAGATAATAGAAAAGGGAGATAGAGAGTGCAAGGTGTGAAAGTGTCGCTTCGTTTCGTTTGTGTAGTATCCTATTATATCCATCCTTTATTGGTCTGGTCGTGCTTTTTTGCTGTGCTAAAGCTATGCCAATGGGATGATACTTGACCAGCCGGTTGGCTCCAGCTACACCGATACATGTGAACAGATGTGAGCTTCATCACGGTTAAATTTCACCATGTTTATGTTCATTTGTACAATTGAATATGGTACAGCATAAAGACGCCAATGAGCCTAAAAACGACTGAATAAGGAATCAGAGATGAGCCGGACAGTGAAAGCACAGGAGTGTAATTTGTTGGAGCACATCAGGTTAGCTTCAGGTGATTTGGCAGGAAACAGGAGCTCAATCACAGGAGGCTGCGGGATCATTTGTACGCTGTGGCGTAGAATTTTCATTAAGCCTGTGGCAGATCGAGTAACGCCAATTTTTCGTCTGGAACATTGATCTCAGGGAGAGCTGGGTGTGTGCATTCATTTGTGGTAAAGCAGCTGCACCAGAAGAAGAGCTGATGGTGGTATTTATATTCAGTGTCTGTCTTCCCGAGCAGAACGCTCGAGGCCAATAATTACAAATTGCGTGTACATGTACAGTACGAATGTTTTAGGTAGAATCTCTAACCACAACTGAAAGCAATAATCACACTGATGCAAAGTATAGGAGGCTGGAAAATAGAGCGCTATATATAGTCACACTCAGAAAACAACACTTTGGGCACAGGATATATCAGCTTGATCTGAATTTGATCAATACAGACAAGATTGCTTCACCTCCTGATTCACTCCTGAACTGTTCTTCGGCTTGACTGTCTCTGACTGTCGGGGTCATGACCTTATCTCCCATGTGCACATGACGTTGTTTCTCCGTGTGTCCATTATTATTCATCAGCTCAAACTACATTTGAAGGGCTGTTTTGATGTAAACATGTTTTGTTTTCCTGTTTTAATCTGTCAGGTAAATTCTCTTGTGCTACGTTGAACCGAATCTCCCCCGTCCTCTATGAAACACTATCTGACAGTTTTTTCCTTTTGCAAACTTCTCAGTAATGTGAACACAGTGTCACCTTACACCAAGAAGGTTCTGGGTTCGAACCTGAAGCCTGCAGCCTTCCTGAGGGGAGTTTGAATGTTCCTTCCTATTTCTGTGTGGGGTCCCTTCAGCTTCCTCCCACAGTCCAAAGATATGCATGATAGGTCAGTTGTGACTGTGAATAGTGTTTTGTTAGTGTTACACTGATACACTGTCATAAGTAGCCTTACTGTTCCAGAAAATGTCGGGTCTATGCTGACAGATTATCAAATTATTCATCTGAGATAAATGGAAACTAGAAGATGGTTCCACGTGTCTACAGCAGAGCTGCTCTGTTTTCAGGATGGTTGGGAATGTGAAGTATGTTTAATTTTTGTAAAATCTCTTCTCTCTTCAGCAGCAATGGATTTATCTCATTTAAGGTCCTAGATCCTGGTTAATCAACAGCATCAAAGCAGACAAAGTGGCTTCATGGTTGAAGCGTTGAACGATTACAACCTAAATCAGCACTTGTGGGGTGTCATGTTTTCACAAAATGCGTTTGTGTTAGAGTGTGAAACACTGCCGAGTGTGAGTACGTCGTAATGAGCTGAGTAGAGAGGGGATCTGGGAAAACGCTGGTGTTGCTTTCTCCTTATCTGCTCTGCACCACTGTGCTCTGAGCTGCTTTCCCCCGCCTGCAGACAAGTGGAAAGAACTGCTTAATGCTGCATTTGCATCCTAGGAACTCAGTAAAAGCTATTATCAAGTGTGACAAAACATAAATATGCTGTTAGCCTCGGCTCACAATATTACAAGCATCAATTTGTATTTTTGCAGCAACATTATTGGACTTATTTTTTTTTTTTTTCAAACTAAATAGGATTTCAGCTGAAAAATGTCTACTTTAATCATTTTGCGTATGTACACTATGAGGCAATTAAATAAATAATAATAATAATAAAAAAAACAGGAAGACAAATAACAAGATTCATTGATTTCCTGTCCTCATCAGTGAGTTGAATTAAAGATTTGCTTAAGCTACCTGGCTCTGAGTCCCACCACTCTGATTTGTTGTGTTTTTTGAGCAGGAGGTGTGCAGTGCTGTTTAATTATCTCCTTCAGACCCCCGTGTCAGTCTTCTCTTTCTCTCTTGTTCCATCTATCCTTATCTGACACACACACACGCGCACACAAACACACACCCTTGTTATGCAACCCACTGTGCACTGTTTTGTATCGACTCTTTGCTACAGTGTGTGTCACGGTGTTGATGAAATCTGAGCGTCGTGCTCTTTCAGGCTGAAACTGGTCCCTCGCCTGCAAGAGTGTGTGTGAGCATGTATGCGTATGTTTGTGTGTCTCTTGCGTTGTAACTGCACGCACTTCACATAAATCAATTTTCTTTCCAGAAACTGGCTTTCGCTTTCTGTGCACACACACACAAACACATTTTATCTTGGTATTCAAGCAATCTGATCTAATTTCTGCCCTCTGAGGAAAAAGTGATGTAGATATTCAGTGACTGAAAGATTCTTTCTGGGCTCCACCATTAAAAGACAAAGGAAACTTTTTGGGCCTTTGCCAAAACTTTTGGCATAGTTTTGGCAAATAAATATGTTATCTCAGCATGTGTCCAACACTTGTCTTGTTACAACACAAAATAACATTGTGTCAGATTAGCCTTACAAATATCTGTTTAGAAATAAAAAATTATTCACTTTTCCTCTGAGAATTAAAAGTGCTTGATTGATTATATAATTTATCATATATATATATATATAATTGATTGATTATAATAAAACAATCAGGATATGATGTGTTCATTGTTGTGGGAAAAGTCATGGAAAGTCAAACTGCTCTAACAGCCATTGGTGACCAAGAAGTGTGAATTTTTGGACCCTGGGTCACAGATTTTATCCCCATAGCAGCACCAGTTTTTGTGACCAGAGTGGTTATTACTTTAAATCATGATTAAATCATGAATCAAAAAAGGAGATACAGTGGAAGACTTTTCAGTTGAAAGTGTGTGAAGGTATTTCACAAAACAATAAAGACAGAAATTGAGTCTAATAAATAGCACTCTAAAAAAAGAAATGTAATGTTCGAATCAGTGGGAAATATACCGTCATAATCCATTTCAGCAAAGAGGGCCTCCCCTCTCTCAGGATTTAATGCCAGGTTGGTTAAGGTGAGTCCGGACAGGGAGATCAAATCTCACCTCTGTGCTGCCTTCTCCCTCCCTCTGTCCATTCAGCAACCTCATTTTTTATTCCTTGATGTCTTTTTTTTTTTTTTTCTGGCCGTTTGAATTAACTGCGTCTGAAGAATATTTCACACTGTGCTGCCTTTATTCAAAGTTTCAACACTATTTTAATGTCTTTAGCCTGTCATTAGGTCTGTTTGCAGTTTCACAACCATGCAGAGGTCGTATAATCACATCCAGAGTTTCAACACAGTTAGTTAGTTCAGTTTCATCATGTCCCTTAAACTTTACTGTCCGTCTCCATATCCTGCCATCCTCCAGACTTTCTCAACATTCCTCGTGGTGTTTCATCTGTCCCCGTGTTGTATTTAATCCCGCCCTGCTCTGTAGCCTGATTGACACGCCCGGACGAGCCGCAGATCCGATCAGAGAGGAAGGAGGGAGAGCCCACACTGCTGTGCTTCCTCATCCATGTCGGAGGAATGACAACATCACTCTCTCGCTCCCCGTTTTCTCATTCTGCCTTTATTGTTATCTCTTTCTTTTTCACACAGTGAAGGACCATCTCTCCTTCTTTTCCTCCCTGTTCTGATCATGTCCTTCTATCCACTCGTTCAGCCTGGCAAAGAAGGGTTTTCCAGTCATTGCAGTCCATCTGTCTCTCTCTCTTTTATACTAATACTTCAATAGTGTCGTTATTAGACCCATCCATTTCCCCTTTCACATTGGCATTTTCAACAGAGTAACCGATAGGGTTATTGTAAAATATGTTGAAATGTTCCCCGACCAAAGCTTGGCTGCTGAAAAGGCAGAGAACAGCCAGAAGCTGGTATTATGTTATCAGATGACATGATAGTCAATGTGCTATCTTACCTGCTGTGTAAATGTAAACCTGAGGGCCCAGAAACATGAGAAGCAGGCACCAGCCACAGTGTTTGTGTGTTTCTGTGGTTTTTCATCATAAATAATGAAGATTTCCAAGCATAGTTTTGCAAAAGTGATGATGTGATCAGGAATCCAGATCATTCCTGTGACAGAAAAATAATGTAGCTTCCTCATGTTGGACGGACTCACAGGAGGAGGACAAGGTTAAGTGGATGTCTTTTTCAGCGGCTTGTTGATGTTCTTGTAAAGCTTAGTGGGAGCTGCTGTTAGAACATGGTAGAAACAACATGACGACGCAATGCTCGGAAGATTTCTTCAGAAATGGAGAGTGTTCACCTATTTTCTGCTTGGGGCTATGTTTTCCCAGTTTCCTGTTAAACTGACAGTTCAGGCAGCTCCCGTCAGCTGAGTCAGCGTTTTGTGGTCCAGACTGGTATCTAGTTATAGGTTGGTGCTTCATATTTTACATGATGATCTGCAGGCAACCTCCTGGCAGCTCAGGGACGTATAGGCAGCTAAAAATAAAACGGGATTTTGTCGCACTCATTGTATCAGGACGAGCAGAGACAGTGGTTGCATCAAGACTCTGTTCTGTTCAGCTTTCCCAGTAACAATCAGCTAAATTCATAAGAAAAACGTGTTTAGCGCTTAGCAATTAGCAATGCAGGTCATTTTCTCAGGAGCTGGTTGAGACCAAGCCAGATGCTGAAAGGACAGTGGGCAGCTCTCTGGTTTGTGGTTGGGCGAAAAGCAGCTGTTTTTTAACATGCATCCACATAACAAGCTGAGAGTTGTGATACTGTGCAGGCAGAACTAACAATCAAACTAAAACATTGTTAGTATTATCAATACTTTTCAACTTTAAATCGATTTAAAAGCGATTTCAGTGTGTAGACAACACAGTTAAACGGGGGAAACACTGGAAACACTGGGAAACACTTTGTAGCTGTGAAAACACAGGCCCATCCCTGTTAGTACCTCCAAAGAGGTGTCCATTCGACCTCCAGCCACAGTCATTGTTTCAATGATCAGGCAGGCAAATTGACTGGTGAGCTTAGAGCCATTAACAGACTGGGTTAATGATCTCACATTGGGTTAGGCCACTAAGAGAAGGGGGAACGATTTTAGGGAGGGAAAGAGGAGAGAAGTGACAGACAGGAGGGAGGGAACGACAGCGGGAGGTCAAAGAATGAAAAGGTCTGGAAAACAGCCCAACTTATGATGGGGGGATGACAGCGAGGAGGTGAGGGACAGGGTGACAGAAAAGAGTGATGGAGACAGAGGGAAGAACAAGCACAAAAAAGGAAAACGCCTTTCATGCTGATGTTGCACTGCAACTCCCCCTGGACATGAGAGGCATTATTGAGAAACGTCCTCAGAGCCTGAAGCTCTGCGGTTTAACAGTTCACCTCAAACACACGCCGTTTTGGACTATGATTTCTTTATATTTTTTGGCCTTTGTCACCTTTTTCATCTGTCTATCCCTTCATTTCTTTCTTCTGTTGCTAGTGGCACGTTGCAGATGGACTAGCTTGTTTCCATGGAAACGGACTGAGCCAGATGAGCTGAGTTACTTGCGCTGCAGTGTCCTAACTCTGTTCGTTTGTGTGTGTGTGTGTGTTTGTGCTTGTGTTTGAATGGCTTTAGCTCAAAAGAGGAGGCAGGGTGATGATTTATGGGAGTGTTATGCACGGGGCAGACACTTGGGTGATCAGAGGCTCTTGTGTGAATTTGTGCTTGTGGACATTGTTAGTGATGTCAGTGATTTGCTCATGTCGGTGGCTGTCGTAGCCTTGCTTTGGTTTTCTGTTTTTGGCCCTACCTTGCCTTCTTTGCGTATTCTCCTTTGAATGTCTCCCTCTGGCCACCCATTTATAACTCTGACACACAGATTTACTACGGCCCTCTTATCAGTGTTACCGTGGTAATTAAAATCACCATGGGAATGATACACATCACCATAGCAATAACATCTGGGTCTCAGTAGGAGAGAGAGAGAGAGGAAGCAACAGTACCATACAATGATGTCAATGATTTTAGCATTTACTGGAAATGTTGATGTGTTTAGTGATAATTATGAGCACAGGACTGACTAGAGTCACATTTTGCACAGCTAGGTGAAAAGGTCAACGGACATAAGATGCGCTCATGCTTTTGCCAAGAGACAATTATTATAACTAAAGTTTCCAGTAGTGTCGCACAAACTGAGGGTGATGACAAAAGTGCCCCCCTCCAACGGCCTACCAACAAAACCTCAGCTTTTCACGTTATCTGGTGTAGTGTTACCTTCAATATCCTGTAAAAATTCACATTTAGAAAAGGTTTTTTACACCTTAAAAACTTTTTCAGAATTTTTCAGGATATTGAAAGTAAGAAAAGGTTTTTAAAATGAAAACTGGTCTTGAATGCCGCCTTGGTCATTTAAAATACAACAACTTAATCTGTGTTATTTTTAGTATTTAAAGGACAAGACATGTAGAAATGTCTCAACAGGTAGACAGTTACTGATGTGGAAACTCATTTTTTATAGCAAAGATATGCTGCATACTAGCAGCATAGAACCCCCCACAAAAAAAACATTTTGCTTTTGACTGAATTCATTCATCGCTTTGAAACACACTGTCAATGTGGTTTCATGTCTCGGTAATGAGACTGTGTGTGTTTTTTTTTTTGCAGAACTCCCAGAAGAAAAGAGGAGCACGACCTAATAATAAACCTGACAAGAAGCTCGTCCCACAGGTAACACACCCCAATAGACACACACACACACAGTGATACAAAGCGATTTTTCTGCAACCACACCTTGGAGACCTAAACACGGACACACACAGGAAAATAGAGGACTACATTTAAATATTCAGAATAATAACTAGCTGAGTGTATTGAGTTGAAATGCCTGCAGGACAAGATGGAGGACAACAGAGGAGGAGAGACACACAATAGAGATGAACAGTCTGAAAAGTCTAGAGAGAGAGTGAGCACGGTGGCAGAGAGAGACAGAGAAAGAAAATGATTCCTGTCGATGTTACATTCAATACCGCGCTTTCTCTGTGACATTGATTGTTTTTTTGTTTTTTTTTTTTCCAGTCTATAAGATTCAAACACAGGAAGTGAGTTTTTCCTCTTTTGTTATCCCCACTGGCTGAAGGTTATTTACAGTTATTGGCTCTGTTCAGCTGTATACCAGCTCCTAGTCGTACCCACAAGTACAGTCAATGTCACATTTTCAGCTGTAGCTTTTCATGGCATTGCATGATGCAGCTGATATGCACCTGAATGTGCTGTCTGAACTTTTCCTACCGCCCCTCCATATTTCACCATGAGAAAGTCTTCTTAACACAGTAAAGCATTTCCTCCAGTTTGGTATAATAGTTAGGCATTATTGTTATCCCCACAATTACCCACAGCATTAAGACATTCAGCTCAGTTAGAAAAATAGTTTTGAGCTCATTTGTTTATGGCGAGATACAGATATTTTTCAGCCAAAAGTTTTCTTTTCAGTAACTGTTATGACGGCCAACATCTTCTGAAAGTACAGAAAGCTTTTTGTTTGTGTCGACAGGAGCAGAACTCGCGATTTGATCTGACCTGGAATCAGTAGCAGGGTCGAATCCGATAGAATATGAATGATGAAAGAATGATAGAAAATTTAATTAATTTCATTGTGGGATTAAAAAAAACTGAAACTGAAAGCATTATTGATAGAACTGCTGCCTCGGTGGTGAAAACTCTCCAATTAAAGTAGATAATGAATTATCGAAAGATTATCTGTAGATCCCTAAGGTTTTTGTCTCAGAATAGACATTAAGGTTGCGTTGAGCCACCATAAAGTCAGAAATCTTGCATGTTGGATCAGTGGAGTGTGTTTCTGCCTCACAGCTCATGACTGTGCTCTCTTTTCTCTCTGGCTGTTTGTTGTCTGTGACCTATTTCCTCTGGGGATCACACACTATCTGTCCAAACAAGCCGTGTGTAGTTTGGAGCAGATAGCTCAGCAGTTCCTGTATTGCCTCTCATCTTCACTTCCCTCCCTGTTTTCTGGCCTCCGTTTTGTCCCGTGGGTGTTTGTTCTTTGTGTAGCTTTGGAGTTTTTGTTACTTTCATCGGGCCTCACACACACACTTGATATCTCTAACTTTTTTTTTTTTTCCTCCAAAGTTTTACCTCCACTTTATCTTTCTCACCTCTTCCTCCCTTCTTTATTTTTCCAAGCCACAAAAAAAGGTAGTCTCCTACAAAGGGAACAATGAACCCACATAGAGATTAGTGTTATAAACCTACAGGACCAGCAGCTCGATTGAAGCTGTCTGCAATGAAGGCAACTCTCGCAGCACCATCTCTCTCCGGCTGCTAACCCCGGCCTCGTCTTCCTCTCCAAGCCACATACCATAAATGGCTGTAAATTTTTTGGCACAGGTCGAGGATAATGTGGTTGGAAATGCTCCACAGGCTGTAAAACAAATGGAGTTGCTTCTGAGGAATGGGTGCCCTGGGTCACCTCAGGTCAGCAGTGGTTGCAGCCGAAGTCTCTGTGTGTTTTACACGGAGAATATACAAATATAATATCATTTCATCTTTTTAGTGACTACTTATTTTTTCTTCTATAAAAGTGCATCTGCTAAGTTGTAGCTACTTGGGGGGCTTCAGCCCACTCAGTGCGTCAGCATTTTAGGTCTGACTTAGTCTCCACCATGTCCTGAGGAAATATTTGGTTACTTAGCCACAGGCAGTTTGGTGGAAATGAAGTTGATGAGACTGCTGAGACTGGGCCATATAGTAAACGCATTTAGGGATGACGACTATATTTCTGCAAAAAGCAGCCTCTGATTGAGAGTTTAAAGCTTTACTTACATAAACCTTCACAACAAACTGTCACCTTTGAGGTTGAAAGGACAAACTTCTTATCAACATTCTTCAACAAACTTCAGCACTATTCATCAGGAGAGATATTGCTGATCAAATGACAAATTCAGGTCAAACATGCATACATTTATTTTGAGAAAACTATTTCTATTCTGTTAACAAGCTATATAACTGGCTGCTGCTGCTGCTGCAAAAAAAAAAAAAAAAAGAGTTTTGGTTTGGTTAGAGCCTCAGAGTTAGTAATACTTTGTGATTCTAGCATCATTAGACCCAGGCATTCAACTGGGGCCTTTCTTTAAATGAGAGCAAGAAACATTTGAAGGTTAATTTGGATGTTAAAACACTTCCATTCGCTCAGTGGAGTACACAGGTCTGTTCACTTTATCTCGCATGGCCTTCAGCGTGTGGGTGTCTGTATGACTAAGATTACTCAACTCACCAACTGATTGATTTTTTTTTTATTTTTTTTTTTTTTTAGCTTGTGCTACCGTTCAACACTGGTATCTGCTAACTGTTACTTGTGGCTGTAAATGCAATAGTACAAATATTGATTATTGCAGGTTTAAAGTACTTCAACGCCTGCAGTCTGGGATTGCATCAACTGCACTGCTGTTATGTTTTTAATAGTCACTTGTAAACTACCATTAGTCTTCCAGTTCTGAATTGTCTATCCCAGTTAGGTAGTAAATAATCATTTCCCAGTCTTGATGACATCTCAGGCTAAACCACAAATGAGGTGTTTTTTTTTTGTTTTTTTTTTTTTGGTAAAAGAAACCTTAAAGAATAAGAAGCAAACACAAGATGACTCTGACTTCAGTATTTGGTTAGTCAAATAGCTCTTTGTAATTATTTTTAAGTTCAACGCAATTTGAAATAAAATGAAAAGCCAATTCATCCCAGTTGAGTTATGGCACCGTAACGGACTGGGGCTCACGTTTATTGCACTGGAAGCAGATGCTTCATTGCATTTTGTAATTCCCAGGGATGATGTCAAAAGATGCCTGTGGTTTGAACACTTTAACTAACACCTCCAGACATTTTCGCGAGCGAATTATCACATGCTTCATGTTTGGCCTCTGGCGTTGTCCAGTCATCAGTCTGAATACATTTAAGTTTACAGATTGCAAGTTGAGCAGCGCATGAACTCATATTACTGGTCAGCTGGTTGTGTGTGTGTGTGTGTGTGTGTGTGTGTGTGTGTGTTTGTACTGTCCCCCTCCAAATTTCTATTTGTCTGCAGCTTTTATGTCCTGCCCAGATTCCTGTCCTTGTCAGGTCCTTTCTTCATCTTTACCCTTTTTCTCACCATAGGCTGAATTTGCCTTCCTGATTGTGTCTTTTGTTTCAATCATTTAAGCGAGTTCACTTCATGACACAACCAAATGGATTTAGTTTTGTTAAAGTTTGAATGTTACTCTGAATTTAATATTCATATGTAGCTGCAGGCTTTTGCGATCCAATGTTCTGTGATACAGCTGTGTTTTGTGTCAGTGTCACCTCACTGCTCTGCTCCCGTCTCTGCAGGAGGACAGTTCAGACCTGAAGTGTCAGCTTCACTTTGCCAAAGAGGAATCAGCCCTGATGTGCAAGAAACTGACCAAGCTGGTGAAGGACAGCGAGGCCATGAAGGAGGAGCTGGCCAAGTACAGGTCCCTGTACGGGGACGTTGACGCGTCGCTCACCGTGGAAGAGGTGAGGGGAGGCTGGAAGGACTGAGCAAATTAGCATATTCAAGCAAGCATGTAAGGAACCAAGACACATACAGCTCACTGTGCGGAGAACACCAAACCCCCCACCATGTGGACGTGGGAGAAGGACGGAGAAATTCATTTCACATAATTTAGGTTTGCTTGAGAGCACAAAGCAGATGGAGTTTGTAAAGTGTAACCATCTTGAACCAGTTTAAAACACTCTTACAAACTTTTCCAAATTCTGAGTACTGTTTTAGGAACAGCCAAAAAGCATAGATCCCATTTGAGCCACCGTAATGCTGGAAACCAATGATCAATGATCCAACATTTTAACAAGGTCAATGCTTGTTGAAATATAGATTTTCCCATCACTTTCGTTAGCCATTGGAATTTAAATACTCAGCGCTGGTGATGTTCAAAGTCCTGTTAATACTTTTGACAAAGTAATTACTATGACAGTTTGGCCTGTAAACTGTGTTG
Source organism: Echeneis naucrates (assembly GCF_900963305.1). Classification (NCBI taxonomy): domain Eukaryota; kingdom Metazoa; phylum Chordata; class Actinopteri; order Carangiformes; family Echeneidae; genus Echeneis; species Echeneis naucrates. The sequence continues at coordinate 7,786,824 of NC_042517.1, read as the reverse complement.
GCAGGTGATAGAAGTCTTTGGAAACGCTGAAATGATTCATGCTGAAAAGTGTGTGAGTGAGCAGGTGGGAAAACAGAAGTGACCCTGACTCCACCCTCAGGTTGCAGATTCCCCACACACTCGGGAAGCCGAGGTCCGAGTTCACCTGAAGCTGGTGGAGGAGGAGGCCAACCTGCTGAGCCGACGCATCGTGGAGCTGGAGGTGGAGAACAGGGGACTCCGAGCCGAGATGGACGACATGAAGGGACCACAAGGTAGTTTTTTAACTCGTTGCATTTGAAAGAATTTATAAGTGATGCATGTAAACTGTGTTGGGATATTAATATTTTGAATTTGCATCAGTTATTTAACTCTTTTTTTTTTTTTTGCCATTCATACTGTCTACTCGGCTGTATGGTAATATTTAGCTTTAGACACGAGGGCTCAGTTTAGGTCAGCTGTATTATACTGACAAACAAATGAACACTATAATGTTTATGAAGAAGGATATATTTACTCTAACTGAGTCTATATATATATATATATATATATATATATATATATATACCATATTAATTTCAAGGTGTACCTAATAATTTAGTTAGAGTATCATTATCATTTCATGGCCTGTGATAATTTCTTATTCTTTTTTATCTCCCAATGGTTTTTTCTCTAGATGGACCTCAAGATCTCAGTGGTGTTGGTGGTGGTCTGGGGGTGGGTCTTGGTCTCACAGGAGGAGCCATGGTTCTTGGAGGAGGGGCTTCATCTGAAAACGTCATGGAGCTCCAGAGACACCTTCAGTTTGTGGAGGAGGAGGCGGAACTGCTGAGGAGGTCTCTGATCGAGATGGAGGAGCAGAACAAACTCCTGATGAACGAGATCAACCGCTATAAGTCCGAGCTGCCGCCGCTGACCTCCACCCTCTCGTCCAACTCACTGACGTCGCTGACAGACGGATTGCTCAACGACAGCCCAGTGCACTCGATACAGGAAGGGGCGGTGCTTATCAGCACGGACACCCCGGCCCAGGAGGAGGAGCTCCGACTGGCAAGGCTTCAGATCGGAGAACTGAGTGGCAAAGTGAAGAAGCTGCAGTATGAGAACCGTGTGCTTCTGTCCAACCTGCAGCGCTGTGACCTGGCCTCCTACCACGCCCCCTCCTCTTCCTCATCCTCCTCACTACGCCTGGCTCTGGAAACTGATGAAGAGGCTGGAGACTCCGCCGAGTGCCTCCCCACCAGGTATTTTCCTGTTTCCAGTTTCACATTTATGAGTGAAACTGCTCATTCAACATTTTTGTGGCAGCTTTGTTCTGCTTAGTGAATACATATAAAACATGATGACACATCTGATCACATGCAGTCAAGACAAAGTTGTGTATTTGTAATTTGATGGAAGTCTTACTCTAACATGAATCACGTCTTTCCCTTCTGTTTAATTTATACAATATGTGCATTGGATCACGCTTTCATTTGCCGTTTCTCTTCCCGATCTGTGAGACAATGGAACAAGTCTGAAATAGTGAGCGAACTTGAGCCATTAAGAATACAGGTTAGCAAAGTAATGAGCCATTTCCAAGCTGCTGTTCTGATTTCACAACGATGAGATCATCCTACCAAACCACCAAAGTTAAACGCAACAGCTGGGCCATGATTTTATATAAAATGATCACATGGAGAGAAAGCTATAATAAAGACAATAAACAGAATAGAGAAGTAAAAGAAGTGTGGCTGCAGGCCACAGACCAGCCGGGCCCTCGTTTTCTTTATTACAATAGTGACTCTCTTCTACAGAAAATAAGATTTGTCCAAGAAGACAAGACCTTTTTTGAAGGAGAATGAAAAAGGTCCCTTATGTAGGTAACTCAACCTAAAAGGTTTTCTACACTGCGTGTTTGATTCACCATCTAACCGACAAGTGGTGTAACTTGATCACTCTGCCTGCGCCATCCTTGTCTAGACGGTTAATCCCACTGTTGTCAGAAAACATAAATATCAGCGTCACAGTGCAACTACAGAAGTGTGTGTCCCTGTGGCCGTAGGATGGGGCATTTTTTTTCCACAACAGTTGTAGTCAGAGTAGCAGAACCCGTGCTTATATCGGATCACAGTGTTTTAACTGCATTAAATAAACCTTGTTGTTATGTTATTAGGATTAGTTTTAAACAGTGCAGACTTGACAGACAACCCCTGCTATTATTACTCATCTGCACTGGAACACTGAGATTTAAAGTTAGTATTTGATGAAATTGATTTCCACACCCCAAGAAGAGGGAGTTTTCCCTGTATCTTTCTGTCATTTCTAAAAAAGTCAAAACTGAACTTTTAATGTCAGTTTTTGTGCTCTGTGCGTTTTCCCATCAGCCCACCCCACCGCAAAGAGCCAGTAGGTGGTGAGAACGACGACCTGGACATCAAAGAACGCAAAAAGAAGATTGAGGACAACACAGACACAACAACTTCATTTCCTGGGTGCCTGGGGCAGAAGGACCATGATGCCTTGCTGGCCATGAGGGACCAGGCTCGCTTGGTTTCCACGGCGATACAGCTTCTGACCTCCCCTGAGTCTAACTGCCTTTCCTCCTCCCCATCCATCTACCACAAGGTCTGCAGCAACGAAGCAGCTGAGCCGTGTGACCCGGAGAAACCTCAACCTCACAGCCAGGTTCATGTCCTGTTTGTTGTGCAGTCCCTCCCAAATTCTATTCACTGAAATCTGAAAATTTATCATGTCCACTTGTGCGACCTCACTGACAATGAGGAATGTGAGAGTTACGTGATGTAGACTTTTGTATTAATGAAACAGCTTTGCTCCTCTTATTTTTATCTGTCCTTCATTAACATCAGATCAAGTCAAGTTCAGAAAAGTCGAATGCAGTCTAGTGGTGCTTGACTTGCTGCACCAGAATAAACTGTTTGGATTTTCTGATGATGTAGAAAAACAGGTCATTAAAACTGTCCCAGACCCATCTCCTGTTTATAAATCTAAATTATTCTTATTAAGATGTATACCATAAACAATGCAAAACTAAAAGGCAATTGTAACATTTTAAAATGTTTCAAAGAACCATTTTTTCAATTTCAATTTCAATTTTAGTTCTTTTAAATTACTTCCTTTTGCTAAAAGCAGTTAAGCTATAGCCAGCAATGATATCTGAGGCGCTTCCACTGTTCACTCGTGCAGCTGGTCAACTATAGATCCAAACCGTTCCTGATGAGTCACTGACTAATCTAAACCAGACTAACACTTGTCTCTCTGGTCTGCAGATTTCAGAACTGTCTGACCTGGCCGATCGGCCTCTGGTCGGTGCTCTGACCAGCAGGCTTCAGGCCCTGCACACCCAGCTGCAGGCCTTTGTGGAGCGTGTGGACAGTCTGGGCAAACCCCCAGCGGGTGGGAGGGACCCTCAAGTGGATGGCGCATCTCCCCTGGCCTCGCCCTGTGCCCCAATCATCTGCTCTGCAGACGACCAGAACATTCTCAACACTGCAGAGGAGAAGGTACAAGACAAGAAAGCACACTCCTCTTCACTCCTTGTCATACTTTCTCTTTCATTTCCCATCAGTCTTTTTTTTTTTTTTTTTTTTTTAAAGCCTTTTATTTTGATGGACTTTATTTTCAGTTTTTTCTTGTTTCTTTTCTATTATATAAATTTGTATTTGCCTACACATTAATTTGGCTAACACTCCTGATTCCATTTAAACATGCTGCCTTAGTTTCTCCTCTCAGTGAACCACGCGTTTACATGGCACGCTCAAATCTGATGGATCACCCAAATAAATGCAAAAAATTTGATAAAAAATCGTCATTCTAGCTTAGCTGTGTCAATTGTCAAGTTATGAGAAAAAAAAAGCTTTTCATCATTGATGTGAGCAGGAATCCTTCCTCTGCTTTACGGATGTTTCAGATTAAGTCAGATATGAGCTGCCAGTGTAAGCTTCTTCTCACAGTCCCATCCATGTCCTTTGCATGCTGATTGGTTGCCTCCTAACCTGGTATTTAGATGCTGCTTTAGGCCTCAAATGGAGCCTGTTTGTTGCATGGACTTAGTGAGGTTTGGGTTTAGCAATATTGTTCTCAACTATTTTCATGGAAAACTAAATTTATTTGTATTTTGTGATGTTGCCTACAAATAATTAAAATGTCCATAGTTTGTTTGATATCTTTATTTAAAACTTGAAATAAACTGGTATCTATTAGCATGTCTGGCAGATGATAGATGAATACAGTACAGGGAAGCCACTGGTTCTGTCTCCGGTATTTAGCGTAGTATAATATTAGCAATAAACACAAGCATACAAAACCAATTCAAAATTGGCCCAAAAACACTAAATCAGCGGTCTGGAAGTAGATCATTTTCAGGCCAAAAAGCTTGGAAATGTAACCCGGTCATGTTAGGAGTTGACCACACAAGCATCTGAAAGCAGCACGAGTAGATCTCCATTCTTCATGAATTATAGTCTCTTCAAAATGCTCCACTGGGAAGTTCTTTGGTTGTAGCAGATTGCCAGAGACTTATGACTGTCTGTCTGTTGTTTTTTTAAATAATGGTAAGATTCAGCATGAGACCCAAAGTCATAAAAGCACAATGGATTCCACAGAGAGTGTAGCCTGGGCATTTGACTTCAACGGTCAGGACAATGTTGTCTTTATGAGAACACACAAAGAAAAGGATTTCAGGACTAAATAGACCAAATAAATTTTTCAAAATGGGGATTTTTGAAATTTGAATTTTATTGGAGGAAAAAGTTGTTGGGTTTTGTTTTTTTTTTTAAAGATCTGTGTTTTCCATTCTGATCTCATCTGATTTGCCTGGTTGGAGGAAGCTGTGATGATAGTTTTGAGTGAGTAAACGTCAGTGTTTAGACTCCATTAGAGGCCAATTCTGAGTCCCAACACCCCTCCAATCTCTCCTCCCCTTTCCTTCCTCTCTCTTCGTCCCTTCCCTCTGCATGGGCACCATGACCGTCGCTTTCTGCACTGCACCTCCATCTTCCCCTTTTCTTCTTTTTAAACTTCCTTTCTCACGCCACCTCTCCCTCCTCATCTCCGTCTTCCTCACTGCTTCCGCACTGATTCCCTTTCCTTCTTCTGTTGCTGTTGTCCTCATTCTCTTTCTTTACTCATCTTACTCGCACTCATTTCCTCCTGGGCTCCTTGTTACCTCCTTGCCCTCCCTTCACTCTGGCATTTCATCCTAACCACCTTGCTCCTTCTCTTGCCTTCCCCTCCGTCTTATCTCTCCTGTCCCTCCTTCCCACTGCTGTTTTCCTCTTCTCTCCATCTTTGTTCTTTTCTTCCCATCAGCCCTTCATTCTACGCTCCATCCTCCTCTTCTTTCTTTTCTCCACTCTCTCCTTTTCATCTCTGACCAAGCTCTTCTTCCTCTACATCCTTTTCTTTGTCTTGTGAGATCATCATTCTTCTTTTGTTTTTATTTTTTTAATGTTGTCTCATGGATGGACACCATCACGGTTGTATTGTTTTTTCTTATTGTTGTGTTTGTTTGTCTTGTTTTCTATCATTTCCTCCTTTTTGTTTTTCTTCCACAACTTCTCCTACTCCCCTGTCTCTCCCTCCCTCCTCTTTTTTTGTTTGTTTGTTTGTTTGATTTCTTTTTTTTTTCCTTCATTAACTTGCCCATGCATGCATGCAGCAGCCTGACTATAGGGACCAATCAGAGCCAGAAGTGAAAGGTCATACTGAAGAGAACAGCCAATCAGACAGAAATGAAGTGCAGAAGCAGGAAACCAACCAGCTGGAACAGGAGGGGAGAGAGACAGACAATTCACCGGTAAGTCAATCCACTTCAAGACGTACAGAGACAAACACGCTGGAGGAGTTTCTCCCTCGTGTGTTTTAGGGTTGACAGCGAACAACAGTTTCCTGCCAGAACCTGACGTGAGCATGAAGGTCCTGGCGTTAATGCCAGATTTCTCTGTCTTGTACACTACAAGTTTGGCTGGTCATAGTCTGAAATTGACTTCACGTAAACAAACAAAAGGTCCAGTCTGCTCCTTCTACAGCCACTTGAGGGCCATAAAGTAATTAAAGAGGAAAATAACAAATTTAGGGTAAATAAGGTGTCTAACTGATTTTAACTGAACCACCTCAAAAAATATCAACCTTTTACTAACTTATCTCACTGTACATTTTGTCTAGTGAGCCAACTTGAATGTAAACTGGCTGAGATTGTGTTTCAGTTTATTGTTTGGGTTCCTTAGCCTTCAACCTTTGTCGTGCTTGATCACTGGTCTCATCAGAGTTGTGTTTGGCTACGGACAGCAGATATTTTCTCTGAAAAGGCTCCCAGAAGACAGGGGAGCATCTCTTTAAAAGGTACTTACATGTTAGTTTTATGGCTAATGTTTATTCCCATCATGGCCAAAACATCCATCACTGCAGGCAGTAAACAACTGCTACGTCAGTGAATCAGAGAGAGCAGAGAGCGGTTCAAAACACATCTGTCATTAAATAAATACCTCAATAAGAGCTCTAAATCAACTTGGGTGTATAAAATACTGTCTCACTGTTCCTATACCATCACTGCAACTTTAATGCAAGTTTAGTTTCAATGTTGTGAATAGAACTAGTACATTTGAAGAAATATTCTAATCTAATAACTCAAAGTCCTCTCAGTAGCTCTTTCCAAAGTTTCCAGCAGTATGTCAGTCTATTTTAGAGGCAGGAGTTTTCTCATTTCTCATCATGTGTCTTGGGTACAAGAACTTTTTTTTAAATGGCAACCAAGCCATCCTCATGACACGTGAGTAATGTTAATATTTCTGTCTTCATCAGCTGGGCCTCTCAAGTGCATACTCACATCACGTCTTCCTGAGCAAACACACATTGATGGGCAGACTTTAAAATTTGAATTAAAGACTCATTTATCTGACCATTGGTGCACACGCATAAAGACGAGCACTGTTGCTTCAACATACTGATGCAGTTCAGTTGTGGCGAACTCATGCTGAGCAACAGTGGTGTAAACAAACATAAACAGTGACTTCACCGTCAGCTGTAGGACTGACAGGAAGAAGAGGCTTTTGTCTGGCTGACCTTTCGCCGGCGTGTCTCCATGGTAACCAGGGCTGTGTGTGTGTGTCTGCATCTTTATCCAAAACTGGGAGGGTGAATGGGGGAGGGAGACTGATTTAGAATGAAGGAGAAAGATTAAAAGTGGTATTGTAGACACAGGCAACCATGTTTGTAGCAGTGATGAATAGACTTTGACAGCAACACATAGGCCTAGTGTTTGTGTTGTAGCTCAACTGGTAATCTATGTGAACAAACAACAGCATATCCAGCCGCCTACCAAACCTCATAACTTCAATATGATGTTATGGTTCAACCACTGGCAGCATACAGCTCTTTTTATGGATACTTACTTCATATAAATCACTACACAGACTTTTTTCCATATGTATTTGTGTACAAAATAGATCATATATATATATTTTTTCAGATTTTTTACTTTAAAGATGGAAGTTATTCTTGTTTTTATTGATATTGTGTTTTTGTTTTGCTTTGTTTTAAAGGCCATTCTGCAGATTCTGTGGCTGCTGTGTTTCCAAAAGCAGGTGTTATTTTTTCACAGTCACTTTGGAACAGAGCTCAGTATTTTATCTGACTGACAGTGGAGGCTGAAGTGAGGGGCTGGGGTGGAGGGTGATGGAGGGCAGAGTACGGGCCCAGTGGAGGGTGAAAGAGGACATTAATGGTACAGCAGTGGGTCGATGGATCGCACTCACTCAGCTGTCCAATGAAGCATTGGAAAGAGTGCACGAGATGAGGTTTTTGTGCGTGTTCTCATATTTAGTTGTTTAGATTTTTTTTCATGCGAACTCCCTGTTTGCTTGTTTTTTTCTTTCCTGTCGTTGCTTTCATTCTTTTTTTATTTGTCTCTCGGCCCTTCCTACCTTCCCATGTTTCCCTGTTCATTGCTCTCTTATTTCTCTCTGCCCTTATCCCTCCCAACACACCTACACCACTTTAAACATTTCCTCATCACCCTTGTTTTCTCCTGCAGCCCTCCCAGTGCAGTGACCTCGAGGCCCAGCTGTCCGAAGCAGAGGAGCCTCCTGAGGGCACTCAGGAGGAGCTGGAGAAAGAAAAATCAACTGAGAAAGAAACCACCTTCAAAATCACACAGGTCAGCTTGTGGCATTTCTGTTTGTCAGTCTGTCATTCAGTGTTTTTTGGATTTTGGAAAAAAAAAATTAAATTTCTTCAAGAGGGTGCTTCAGCCTGAAGGCTTCTCTGACCTCTAACCCCCCCCCGACCTGCTTTCAGCTCCAGGATGAGCACCAGAAGGCTCTGCTTCGTCGGGACTTCCAGCTGCAGAGTTTGGGCCTACAGGCGCGGCTGCAGCGGAAGTTATGGAGCCAGGAGAGGAATTTGCTGGTCCAGGAGTCTCAGCACCTCAAACAGGCCTTGTTACTGCTCAGCCTCAAACTGCGCTGCTTCCTCAAACAGTGGAGGCTGGGCTGCAAGAAGGACACAGAATGGAAGGACGTCTTGGAGGTACGAGGGGATGGAAAGGACAATGGCTCACCACCCGGCTTATCTTAATTATAAATAAACCTTATGTTTCCACTTTCATGCCTCAAATAATGGATTTGACTTAAAAAATAAAATAATGAATAAACCGGTCTCATACAGGCTGAAAGAAGCCTGTATGAGAAAATCATTGGAGACATAACCATCTTTAATAAAAGCGGAACATGATTTAATTCAATACTAAATGCTTTTAGTTGAGTTTCTACTCTTTGAATGGCTCTTTAGATGAACAGTCTGAAGGATCTCTACCTGCTGTTGGAAGAGGACACCTTGACAAGTCCCGCCCACCAGACTGACAAGATGTCTGCTGCAGATGAACAGCCACTCAGCCCAACCATCAAGGTAGGAAGAATGACACACAAACGCATACAAATGCATAAAAAGACACACACTTTTACACGCATTTCCTATTTCCTGTTCCCTAGTCGAGTGCAGTGAGCAGCACTTTGGCTGACCTGAGGGTGGCTCTGCAGGACCTGAGTGCTGAGCTGCGACAGGAGAGACAGGGCTCACAGGAACTCACCCAGCAGTTCGCAAAGGCCAAGGCATCATGGGAAGTGGAACGGACCGAACTACAGAGCCTCATCACGCAGGTAGGAAGGAGCTGCTACTGAAAAAATAATGGTGATCCAGTTTTATTAGTAGAATGAAATGGAGGAACTGATTCAATAACATGTTACACATACAGTCCAACTTTGATTTTAAATTCTGCTACTGTTCTGCTGCCCATTATCGGAGTAATGACATGCGTTTTACTTTATACTGAGGCAGCTAACGTTAACATTCAACAGCCAGCAGAAATCAGCCAAGCAGAACAAACCATATTCAGGTCAAGAACAAAAGTGAATCTGATGTTTGTAATTCAGTACACCACCACATCATCCACGTATGGCTTTAAAGTTACAGCAAGCTAAAAGGAAGGAATCCTTGGGACGTTTACTTGCTTGTAGCATTTATACACCTGGTGGACAGAAGACAAAAAAAGAACGAAGCTGCTCCAAAGTGCCCAATGTTCATTTTGACAAGTTGTTTTTTAAAAATGATGTCCTCTGGGGCCAATTTCTACATTTTAGTCTTTCGAGGTGTTTATTTGTGCATCAGAGCCTTTAATTTTCTGTCTGTCTGTCTTCAGTACAGACAGTGAGTAATGGCTTTACTGTTTCCTCCTGCTCTCCTCTCCTCATCGTCTGTCTGTCTTTCTCATATCAGCGGAGACGATGATAATGCTAATTAACAGCCTCTGAGATAGAGCTCAGCCCACATGTTACCGTCTGGTAATTGAGATGGAGAGAGAGAAGAGAAGGAGAGAGATAAAAGAAAGGCCTGGTAAAAATTGAGGCATTAAAAAAGCCTTTTCAGATATTCTCACCTCACGTACCAGTTTGTATAGCTAATCTGTTGCTATATATCAGATCTTGGGCTCACTATTATTCCCCAGCAAAGTCTAACTGATTGTTTTACATTTCCTCTGCAATTTTTATTGTGTGGATTTATCTATAAACTGTGTGTAACTTTAATAAGTTAAACCAAATCCATATTTAAACCAGTTCACCCATGATTATAACCATAAGGCCACTTATAGGAATGTAACTAACACTGGAAGAATAATTCACCTCTTAAGATCAAAAAGAAAGAATTGTTTTACAAATACTAAATGAATCAGGATGCAATGCAGCTTAAAAACCTTTTTCTTGATGTCCTTTTATTTTGCTGTATTCTGGACTTTTTCTGTTTGTTGAAAGTGCTGCCTGGAAAGACTGAAGTAGGAATAGGGAGAAGGATAGTACATGGCGTCACTTCATCATAGATAGATAAAATAACCTTGTACCTGTATGGTCAGTGTGCCCAAGGATTTGGAAGAAATGGCTTCCTGCAGACTTTGAGGACAGAATTTACCACAAGAGCAACTTCAGGTCAGGCAAAGACGATACAGGAATGTCTGGGATGACAAGACAAGTCAAATTACAGAGGAAGACCATTCATCACATTTGGTCAGGGTAGATAATGTATTCATAACCTGAAATAAGGAAAAGAAAGGGGAATGAAAAACATGAAGTAACAAAAAACACAATTAACCAAAAAATAAAACATCCTAAAGACACACACTTGTTAATGAATCCATTACTCGTGGTAATTACAGAGGGTCTACTTTCAAGTTGTGGTGTGATATTGTTAATCTTTGGACTGTTTCAGCAGCCAAACCAGCAGCAACACTCTCCTTTTCCTGACTGCCTGCTGTGTTTTATGAAATTAAATTCACAAATGAAACTTGTGTGGATTAATCAAAGATCAAATCACCTGGCTGATTCACTTTGGCAGGAATCCATTCATCGTGTGGCATTCTGGGAGTAGACTGCGAGTCTAGGCACACATAAATAATTTCTATTTGACTTTGACAATTTTGTCAAAAGTAAAACACAAACTCACAATTGTGCAACGTTTAAATGCAGGTATACTCTTTTCTGCACCATAATTTTCCCAAACAAAGTGTGTTTCTGTGTGTGCTGTGCTGGCCCAGATGCCACAGCTGGAACCGATCTCTCCTCTGCCACCCTAAACGCACTCTAAAAAGTATGCAATCAGTTGGCTTTAGTGAAGTGTGTGTGTGTGTGTGTACACGTAGACATCCAGCCAACCACATCAGTGCTAAAGCATCCTGGAAGTGCTTAGCAATGCTTCCAGCTGTTGCTTTGTTAAACAAGTCAGTGAAATTTGAAACACACTTCTACCTGCCAAACAGCTTGACAAGAAATTATCTTCACTGTTCACCTCCATAAACAAATACCATCAGTAAAGAAGAAATAATTTCCTGGGTCTTGAAAGCTTGCAGTCTTGCTTTCTTTTCCCTTTTTTTTTTTTTTTTTTTTTTTGATCAGTCATCCTCTCTGACTGTGGGAACACCTGCTATCTCTGTGATGACACCAAGAGGACAGCTGGAAGCTCTGATGGCTCATTCATCACATCTCACTCATTTTATGAAGGGAGGCTGGAGCTGAGGGGGCCAGGAAGATGAAAAGCCATTATTTATTTTAGACAGATGAAACTCAATATGCAATAAAAGCTTCTTCCAGAGTTTCCAAGTTACCTGTTCAAAAAGCGTTTTTCTGATCTTGCATTGCTGTGGTTAAGATCTGGTGAATAAGTTAACATTTCTAGGTCAAGAAGTTGTTGTATTTAATCACTTTCTTGCCAAAGAGTTATCTGAGAGGAGTATCTTAAAAACAACAGAACATGGTGCAGTCAATCTTTGTCTGTCCGTTTACACGTTCTCCCCGTGACTCCGTGGGTTTCCTCCCACCGTCCAAAGTCATCATGTTAACTGGTGACTCTAAATTCTCTGAGTGTGAGTGTGAGTGGTTGTTGGTCTCTGTCTGTCTCTGTGTGTTGGCCCTGTGATGGACTGCTGGCCTGTCCAGGGTGACCCCGCCCTCACCCAATGTGAGCTGGGATTGGCTCCAGCACCCTCTGTGACCTGGAAACCTGGATAAGCAGTAGATGAATGAATGAACTTTACACTCTTAATATAGAAACAAAGTATATAGCCACTGGCATATGGTTGAAATCTTACTTAAGAAATTGAGTGTCATGAAAATTAAATTATGTAAATATGTTGTAAGTATGAATTGAACATCACTATATTGCATCAGTATCCTCAGTAAGTATTACATAATTTCTAGGTTATGTTTTTATTTATAAATCTGCAACACGTCTTATCTCTCGGGAGTGTTTGACCTAAATTAACAGCTGCTGGCTGGTGTGGGCTACAGATAGCTAACAGAACATCAACTGGGTTGTCTGTGACGCGGAAGATCTGCTGCAGGCAACTAGCGTGCTGCCCCAGATGGCACATAATACACTGGTGTACACATTGGCGTTAACATTAACCACTATGTTTTTCTCCCTACAATTTTATGTCAAAATTTTACCAAAAACACGAGGATAGGACGACCAAAATAATTATACCTCTAAGAATTGGTGTCTATAAATATGCTTTACAGTTGTTTTATATTTATTATTCATGTCAGCAAATCTTCTGCAGGATTGTGATTTGTTTACTTTTTTAATGAGTCTAATAATTATAACAGCGGCTCTAATGATAGTGAAGTTAATGTCTTCCTCTTAAACTCTTCCCATTCACTATTCAACAAGCCCTGTGGGTGTAATTGCTGTTTGTCGTCAGTATCTCTCAGTTCAGCTTCTATACAGATACAAAGCCTGATTTATTTATTTATTTTTATTTTATTTTTTTTCATAAAAACATCCTTAATTTTTTTTATCCATTAAAACAAAAGGGGTAAATGTGACTTTTAAATTTCGAGTTTTTGCAGCATAAATCACAGTAATTGAACCTGCCTAATGGTGAGCAGTGAGACATGAAGTAGGCGTCTCTCGTCCACCAATAAACGCCAATCATCCAGTAAAACCCCACCCCCTTAACGGCTCAGCAGTAAACCTTGTGAGGATGTGGGGCTCATTAGGCTGCGTGCATCATTAACAGAAAACTCTCTGTTGCCATGGGAGACGCAAGCTGGGCTGTAGTGTGCGATTGTTGTGCTGTGATTGGCAGTTCGTTTGTTCCATTAGCCCCTGATACAGACTCCAGTGCAACAGAACCAGACTGAGGGAGGCACACAGAGGATTGATAGGTCTGGGGCTGGATGTGTATGTGTGTGTGTGTGTGCGTGTGCGTGTGCGTGCCTGTTTGTGAAATTGGGTTGGGTGGCTCGGGTAGTGTCGGTGGTGTGAACTATGAGGCTTAGACAGAGGAAAAGGGGAAAGCAGAGCTGCTTATAAAAATCTAAATAGATCCCACCTACAGGTTTAGTGAGAAGGGCCCAGATTTATGGAGAGTGAAAATAAAGGTGTGAGAGAGCTGGAAATAAGGGTTGAGACAGCTGTAGAGAGTGGGTGACAAAGGGTGGGATGGCTGTCGAGAGTGTGAGAAGGGTTTAGAAGTCCAAAGAGATAGAGGAGGAATCACCAGGGAAAGCGGAGAAGGATAAGGAAAAAGAAAGATTAAAAAGTGATATGTTCATATTATTCCAATGCAAAGAGAAAGGAAACTGACAAATGAGAAGATGAGAAAAGAAGAACATTAAACCAGGGGGTAGAAAAAGTAAAAAAAAAAAAAAAAAAAAAGAGAGAGCTGTGAACGTACCACAGTAAGCCATCACAGTGACCTCATCTGCCTTTTACTTTTAGTCTTTATTTATATGACTGTCTCTGTGCAAAGGAATCAAAGCAGGAAGCTGTCCGCCTCAGCTGAAACCTCATCTTATGCTTAAAATCCTCCAGTACATGAGATCATTCACAAGCCTCCTCCCCCCTGTGAGGGTGAACTGTGCAGACATGCGTGGTTTAATGAGACATGGTTGATTTCATTAAAGCTTGGAATTATTTGTATGTACTTATGTTTCTGTATGTGTGAAGTACATTTCAACTAAGTATTATTTTCATTTATAATACCATTTATATGTTTGTTCTTCCCCAGGATGGGGAACTGTTCACAGCTTTGCCGTCTAGTTTTAGTTGTCTACGTATTCCCTGCCCCAGCAGCCCATACAGAAGCCTATAGTGCCACCAGAACAGTGTAAATGGATTTGGGATATAGAGGCAAGTAATACTGATATTTACCGTCTGGTGTTTCCCTTTCCAGCTTGAGACCAAAACAGGTAAAGCAGCAGCAGCCCTGTCGTCCACGGATGCTCTGGATCCCCCAGACCTGAAGGTGGCACTGAAGAGGGAGCGTGAAGAACACCAGCACCTCCTGGCCGAGTCCTATGCAGCTGTGATGGACCTGACTAAACAGGTAAATGCTGTTGAGATGTAGCTGGAAGACAAGTTACCAAGAGTCGAAGTTTTCTCTTTATCTATCTTTTACCCTCCTCTTCTGGTGTTTGCCCCCCGTAACCAATCAGCTTCAGATTGGAGAGAGGAACTGGGGCAGAGAGAGGCTGGAGCTGCTGGAGAGGTTCACCCAGGAGAGAGCTCAGTGGGAGCAGAGACTGAGAGAGGCCACTGCACAGCAGGGGAAGGTAGGATGTGCATCAAGTCAAGTCAAGCACATCAATACACATCATGACAAACATATATATGCCAGGGCAACATCCCAATCAGCTCTGCTGCTTCCAAGGAGCAAACACAAAAATTGGATCTGAACAAATACAGACAGACAAACATTATTTTTCCTCCGATATTTCTCCTCAATGGCATTGTTTGTTTTGAAGTGATAACTGTCAACTGGAAATGCATGTTTGGGCCTCCTCGCAGTACAACGTCAATTTCTGTAACAATTACACAAATGAGCAGCTACAGTCAGTTTACTTTCCTCATCTTCACTTTATACTCCTTTATGCTCTGTCTGCTATGCCATTATCATCATGCAGTGTGTTGAGTGCAGCACAGACCTCCTGTTCCTCTTCTACTTCGACACCTTAAACTGTAACCCTAACCCTAAACTGTACTATTCATGCAGCTTCAGCTTCTGAAATAAACCAATTGGTACATTACAGTCATTGGGATATCAGATAAAATCATTTAGAAAGTTTTAAAAATCCCATCTTATAATGTTCCTACATTTTCACTGCTATTTTAATACTGCTGTAAATAGTAGATTGAAGCCAGACTGTCATTGTGATCCAATAAGCAGGGACAGTGAAGTATCTTTTTCATGAACGTATGACATAAGCAGAGCGTCCTGGATCTTCTTCCCAGTGCCTGTAGTAACACACCAACACAGCCACGTATGACTTCTCAGTGCAGTGCTGTTTTCAGTCCGAGTGCAGCCGGACAGCAGCTGGAAATAGTAACTTTCTTCCAACTGAGAAAAAAAATGTGAAATAAACTTGCAGATTGTTAGGTATGGTTTCACTGTTTGATTCTGAGGGAGTGAAACAGCAAGTTTTGGATCCCTTCAAATTTCTGTTTTTAGAACGGACCCAACAATCAATGTTTCTTGGTGCTTTACTTTAAGGCGGTGTTTTCAACTGTCTTTTGTTGGATCTGGGTCAGAGTAACCACGCCACTGCTCAGGCCTCAATGTGAGCAAGGTGCTGCTGTTTTCTGTGCTGGAGCTCTTTAATGTTACGCTGAGCTCACCAAGAAAACATGGTCGGTCAGATGTGCTGATTATACACCAGCACAGACGCTGCCAAGCTACTGCAACATGTCAGGCAGGGATGTGGAGCGACTGCAGTCAGTGTTGTTTCCACAAGCACACTAAAAAATGTGTAGACCCAGACACACATCTGGTCACTGCTGCTCCTTCATCTCCCCTCTGACCTCTGTACCTGCTTCCTTTTGAGGTTTCCAGTCTTTGGGCGCCTGTCATCCCATTCTTGCCCACTTTCCTCTTCCATCATTCCTTTCTTTCCACTACTCATCCATCACCCTCCCCTTCCTCCCCCCGTTTGTTGAGTCTGAACCAACCTCACTTCTTCCGTTAAGTGGCTGCCTCCTGCATTGGGAACTGGGCAGGAGGCTGATGTGTGTGATAGTTCAATTCATTCAGTCTGTCTGGGCGTGTCGTTCATGCTCTGTCACGCACAAATCTTGTCATCCTTCAACTCTGCTTATTCTGCTGGGCCTCGAATATGTCCTGTGACATTTGATTAGAGTGCCCTCATCAGGTTGGACGGTTTAAAGTAATAGCGCAGAGGTTTTTTTTTTTTTTTTTTTGACATGGGGTTATGTGAGGTAGGATGACAGTTATCTGTGGGTTACCTGCAGGAGATTCATATCAGCGTGTTTCCAGTTAGGAGAAGCAGCAGGACAGAAGCTGAGTGACATGCTGATGTGCAGAAAATCCCCTTTCAGCCACAGGAAAAACTAATATTGGCCTTTGTGCATGCTATGAATAGTTTGAATTACTTTCAAAATACTTCTAGTTCCAAAGTAAGTGAGTTTATGAATAACTGAAATTATGAGTCAACTGTTGCATTTGCATCTTTTACAATCTCCAGAATTTTTTTCAGTAGTTCTAAGAAAGGACAAATTTTTAGCCTAAAATAAAGAAGATACACTGAAAGAGGGCTATATTTTAGAAACTAGATTAAGCTAGCTGTCAGTAAACACATCCAGGCTGCTCTTCTGTAGTTCAGTGAGTCGGAGATCAAAGTAGAAGTTCTCCAGTCTATCAGCACAACTAAACACGTCCTTTTCCCTCCTTCACCCTCTGTGGGGAAATGGCTTCAGAGCGTGACATCATCTCTCAAGTGTGAAACACACTGACTCAGCATCACCATCTGTGTGTGTGTGTTTGACACAGATAAATTATGCCAAATTCTTCACTTCCTCTTGTCAAGAAAGCTTCAAAGAAAATGACTTAACTACAGTAAATGTCTCCGAGGGCCTGAGATCAGAAATGAAAAAGGCTATAGGAGCTATTGTTCAGCTGCTTCAGATCGTCCCATTATCTGCACCACTTATGTGTCTGTAAATAAAAATATATATGCTAAAAAGTGTATTTCCTTCTCACTTACATTGGGTCTTCTTTGTCCTCACAGTCTAAGTCTTCAGGCGATGAGTCCACGGACACGGCTATAATGGCTAATGGAGCAGGATCTCCACGGTAAGAATTAAAAACATTATCTCACTCCTGCAGTTTCAAATGAATCTTAAACATGCAGAAATAAGAACATTTCCTGGAATTAACTAATGAGTTTTCATCACTTTTATTCATTTGATAAATGTTCAGAATGTCTTTATAAGAATGTTTTTCTGTTTTTATGAAAAGGACCAAGTCCACACCAACGCTGGATGGCCCAGAGGTCAATGGAGCAGCCAATCAGGAGGAGAAAATCCTATTTGCACTCCCCTCTCATTTGATTCGTCCAGGGCTGGGTGATCTCACCAGGAAAAATTGGACCTACCTGACCAATGAGGTTTGTTTTTCTGTACATTTACTGGTTTAAAATGGTTAGGGCTGAAAATGTGCAGTAAAATCACAGTACATGCAGTTCAAATTATTATTGCATTATGGTATATTACTGGTATTTCATCTGGACTTCTTGTTGGGTTTATGTCTGTATAATGTAAAAGAAGTACTAAAAAACATCAATAATTTTCTGCTCTTTTCCCACATCCCAGACTCCAGAAGTTGGGGAAACCTGTAAAACTTGGGACGGTCCCAGTGGCTCGTGCAGCAGCCTCTTGAGATCAGAGCTGGATCTGGAGTCTGTCCAGAGGAGCTACACCGCTCCAGACCGCACCGGCATCCGGATCTACTACAGCCCTCCTGCTGTGCGACGCATAGAGCACCAGAGGCGGAACAGGGACACCACCGAGCCACAGCATGCGCAGAACGGGAACTCCTCCCTGGGACTGAGTGCGTGGGACACGGGCGTAGCTGCAATGGAAGCCATTGAGGTCCAGCAACAGAGACAACCCTCATCCTCCACCTTTTCATCCTCATACGAGCAGTGGCTGAGCTCACTGTCCAAGCAGCACAGGGAGCTGCTGGAGAGCAGAGGTTCGATCCCAAGTGTCGTCAACAGCAGCATCGGAGGCTCAGCTAACAGCGTGGTTGACGGGATGACATCCTCTTCAGCTTTCCATGGCCTAGAGATTGGGGAGATTTCTGCCAATTTAAGTGATGACATGAAGGAGATGACCAACTGTGTCCGGCAGGCCATTCGCTCCTCATCTCTGGAGAGGAAATCCAGCAAAGAATCTGCAAGTCAGGTGCGATTTTGGAGCCCTCAACTTTGCATCTTTGATTAAATTTCAAGAACACAAGAGGGCAAAAGCATGCCTTAGAGGACTAATAACTGTAGTGTGTAATTTCTGTTTAAATGCATCTCTCCATGTAGGCGGTTGGCATGTCCACCAGGTCCACACAGACAGCTGCCCAGTGCGTGAGCATCGGGCTTCAAACTGACAACCTTCCCAGCACCAGGGGCACAGGGTTGCACTCCAAAGCCTGGTCTCCTCGTCCATCATCAACAACCACCTCCTCGTTGGTGGCAGCCCGCACTCGGCAGATATCAACATCACTGGATAAAGTCCACAGCCGCATCGAGAGACCATGCTGTTCGCCCAAGTACGGCTCGCCAAAACTACAACGCAGAGTGTCCTCTGGTAACCTTTTTTATTTGCATTTTGTTTGAACCCAACATATCCCATTATGACAAATCTCCTTCATGGATTTTATATCTAAACAATCTTTTTTTTTTTTAAAGAATCATATCCAATTGTTCTGTTTTAGGCTCCACATCAAGACTGGATGGGTCCTCATCCTCCAGGGACCGCAGTCTGTGGAGCCTCCATCAGAGGCCCATGAGTGCAGGCGGAGGCTCAGCCTGGGCTCGCTCCACCACCACCAGGGACAGCCCTGTCCTCAGCGGCCTCACTGACGGCCTCTCCAGCCTTTTCAGCGTTGTGGAACATGCTGGAAGCACTGAGTCCCTCTGGAAGGCTGATGGAGGTAAGATATTGGTCAGACAATCAGTCTTTTTTTTTCCCACAGTCGATGGATGGCTTTGGTCCTGGTGCTGTCTACACTGCTTTACTTTCACACTGTCATCAGTAATTCCTTAGGTTGCTGTGATGCTCAAAGCCTCTGTCTCTGTTTATTGAATTATATTTCTGTCAACCATATAGCACTGAAATTATTCTGTCTCTTTAATCCTTTTTTACCATTGGCAGCGAGCCAGGGTGCCAGTCCAGCACGGCAGCCGCCTGCTGCTGGAAAACCCTCTGGGGCAGCAGCCTGTGGATCTGACCCCAGCTCCCAGCGGTATGGAGGACTGGTCCAGGAGTTCTTCAGGAATGTGTGCAGCAGCCGCGCCCAGGGAGGAGTCCCTCTGCCTGGGGAGAGAGCACAGAAAGACTCCCTGGGCAGCCTAAGTGTGTTAGGGGGGTTCAACAATATGGATGAACCCAAGCCAGAGTGCATGACTGCTGGGATTGGAGCGCTGGCTGGGTTGGGTGGAAGCAACGACAGTGTGACCAGGATCGTTAATAAGAGGTTCATGAGACAGACAGCCGGGGAAGAGATGGTCAGTATCATGGGAGGAGGGAAAGAAACAATGAACAGCGTTGGCACTGGAGGATCTGGGATGGAGGTGAGATATTCTCAATTTATTTATTTATTTATTTTTGTTCATTTTATTTTTTTTCTAACTTTTAAAAAGATTGTAACAACAACAACAACAACTTATTGGACCTTAAAGCAAAAACATTTTTCTATATTATCATTATTCAGACATAATAGGAAGAAGCATTCACACCTGCTTTTTAGATGACGAGGGTAGCCTTCTTAACATCAGCCTGTCTTTCCCAGGATGCACCATGTGACTGTGCTACCCATCCCCGTTCATCAAGGGCAGCAGCTCGCCATTCACTTGGGCATTGCAAGCACCGCCCACAAGAGTCTCCAGCAGCAACAGAAGAGAAGAGGGATGCCAGCATTGAGTGACAACTCCTCTACTGCCACATGCAAAGATACACAACATGCAGGAAGACACATAAACACACAGAGCAGTGCTGATTCTTTGCAAACACTGAATACCACTGCCATGGAAACTCTCCTCTCATCACCAAATGTACAGACACGCCCACTACCTGCCACACAGGCGTACTGCCAAACAGGAAACACACTGCTAGCACACTGCACAGACTGTCCCACAAACCTACTGCCACGCATAGGCACTAATACACACACATACACAGATCCCAGGCAATATAATCTCATTCTTGGACTGTACCAATCTGATGCCAAGGACTCAAGCAAATTCCAACCCAGCGACAGAGCCAAGCCAACCATCACAAAACTACCAGCAGGACAGATAAAATACACACACACTTACACAGTTTATTAAACAAAATAAACTCTGTTAACTGAAGCGAATCTAACAAGTGAAACCATGATGTCAGGACTGGACCTACTAAACCCTCCCCGCCTCCCCCAATACACAGAATAACAGGTACTAAATATGGTCTGCCTTGGACAGGACTGCTACCAGGCTGTTGGACCAGCAGCCATGTTGGAACCTCAGAAAGAAGCAGCCCCAATGTAAAGATGCATTAAAGGTGCATGTGTTACTTCGAGAGCTATAAAAGCCACAGAGGAGACATCTGTCACAGCTGGAGAGATCTTTTATGTCTTGTTAGTGACTCTGAAACCATCAGTGCGTCTCTGGGACATAGTGGTGTGGAACATATGATTCCTCTCTAAACCTTGTCATATATAAACACCTGCTGTGCTGGCAAGTGTACCCCTTGGATTGATTAGCACAATAAAATCACAGAGAATGTCTCCAACATGGCTCTGAAAACAACACATCTCAATTAAATACCTGATTCAGATGAGGACTAGCTTTAAACCTCTCATCAACTCACAAAAGAAGGAAATCAAGGACTGTTGGTCTGCCAGTATGACCACATTAGGTGTCCATTGGTGGATGCCTGGACTCAGCTCAGTAAATGAGACCATAAAGAATGGACCTCCATTGTTGTCTGGGATCAAACGTCAACAACAGAAGTCTCTCCAGGCTTGTTTAGATGTAAATGTCCACTGTGTTCCACAGATACAGGGACACTTTTCGGCATTGTAGCCACGTTTTAAACCTTGTAAATGTTAAGAAAACCTAATTAAAACCCTCTTCCAGTAAAACTGGAAAATTGTTGTTTTGGTTAAAACCTGTCACAGCAGGCAGAAAGTGCCTGTCTGTTTTAGATATTTCTTAACTGATGTCAAGGTTCATCTACATACCATGCTGATGATCTGATGAAGACATGTGTTGTACATTCCTACAGCCCACTGTCCTGAAACATTTCACACTGATCGGGGACCATTTCTGAATTACTGCAAAGTTAACCCAAAAGCCCATCTGCCTATTCCTCTTGACATTTGATAAAGATCCAGTTTTGTGTTTGGCGTTGCGCTACAGAAGCCCACAGCAACATGTGAAATGTATTCCATGAGATAATGATAGTGACCTAATACCCATAATCTGTCTCGGTGCGTCCTGCCCTCTAGGCCTCACAGGATTAGATATGAAGAGCAGGAAAGAAACACTCATCCACACTGTCTCTAAATTCATATACCAGAAAATCACTAACTTAAAATTTTGTCAATGCATTCCTTTCATTAGAGAAGACATCGGGACTTTAGTCCCAGGTTCTGTATGTTTGTTCGTGGTTCGTGTGCGCTTACTTGATCAATTCTCAGCTTTCTGGTGTACCACTACATCATCATTCCTCTGTCTAGCAAATCCTCAGCTGTTTCTTCCTCCTCTTCTTTCTCATGAGAAACTGGCCTCGCTTTTAGCACTACATCCATGAAGTAGCTACAGTATGAGTTCTATTTCACAAATGTAGCGTCAGAACTGAATCTTGGAAAACGAGCAGCTAAGATCTGTGGCTAAAGGCTGTCCAACTACAGAGTATTTAAAGCACTGAAAGTTTTGACTTTGTAAAAAATGTAATTACATGACATTTTCAAAGTGTAGTCAGACACACTTGCTTTACTGAATTAAAGATCTGGAGATCTTTTTTGTTTTTTTTTTTATCTAACCAACTGGGACAGTAGCAAGACTAAAAACACAATTAAATCACATGATTACAAAGTTGAAAAAAACAAACAAAAAACATAAGTAAATATTTAAAAAAAAATACATTGTTCTTTCGCCTGTCCATTTGTTTGCCATGTCATTCTCTTTCTAATCAAATCAACCAATATTCAAAGTGCCTGTCAGATTGCCTATTAGCTCACACCAAAACTGGACTCCATATGAACATCACATGAACAAACCCAGTAGGCCTTTTTTTTTTTTTTTTTTTTTTTTTTTTTCAAATGGGTAGGATTGTTTTTATGCACAGAATTGCAATCAGGCTGTACTAAAGCAAAAATTATGTACTGTACCACAGTGTAGAGAGGGCAAAATGGTTTACAGGTATAGTAGGATATATTACCTTTTTTATACCAAGGGTTATTGTATTTCTGGAAAGTAAATTATTTTTGTTCAGTTATATTTATGGATTTTTTTCTCCTGTTTTTTTATTTAGTTATCATGGTGCTATTTAGTGGAAAGTCTGCTGTGGGCTTGCTGCCTCTAACTACTTATCTACCCATCTAGCTCTTCATCTATTTAAATATGTCTCTTTCACAGTAGGTGTATGAGCAGCAGTCCAGTGTTGTTCTGTCTCTGCAGAAAATGTAATGACTCAGCAGTTTAAAATAGGGTATTACAGTAACAGTGCTTATATTCAAATAACACGCTGAGGAAAACCCACAGTCTAAATGTTGCTGACTGTCTCCAATCCGGCCCTCACTGCTGGTGCAAAACCAACAGCATCAAGGCAGTCGCTGCTTCAAAAGCCACTGTTCTGATTGCCACAGGAATAGGTTGTCTGATTTTTGACCATAGTTCTACAACATGGGGTTTTAGTTATAGATAGGGTTAAGACCACAAAAATAAAGGTGTTTCCAAGTCCTCGAAAAAGCATGGCTAATAAAGTTGAATACACAGCCATCCATTTCCACATTCCTTATTTGAATCTTCTAAAGCTTTGTGGTTGTGGCACACAAATCTAAAACCACTTCTGTTGTTGTCGCTGAAAAAAGTGAACTTGATTCAAATACATATCTCCTTAACATCAGCAATAGAATAGGTGGAAAAAACTGATTATTCTGGTGACTCAGAAAAGGAACACTCAATTCCACTTAGTCACACTAAGTTATGTTACTACTTTCTACATTTGAACTACGCTTTTAAAGGAGTATTGCAGAGTATCCCATCTAGATGCTATAGCTCTGGAAAAACCATCTGAAAAACATCTTTATATGTTAAATGAGAATCTTCTATGACCACTCCAGGAGCATACCCCTCCTGTATGTTTCTGTTATCTATTTGCAACCAGAAGTGGCTAAATATCCTGCCTCTATTTGACACTGTTCAGAGTAGCAGGCATCAGTGGAGTATTCCTTAAAGCTTGAAGTCAGGAGGTCTGGCTCATTTTATTAAACCTTACTTCAGCTAAACATTAAACCACAGCAGCAGCAGACAACATCCAGTATAAGAGAGGCGCTTTTCCCATTTTTCACAAATCCTGGCCACTAATGCTAGCCTCTTATGTTAGTGCACAAATTACAGTACACACATGTTAACAAAACAGCGGTTGCTCACAAGCCAGCCAACATGTTATTATCTTCACCCAAAATAGTTCTGACGCATCAGTAGAGAGAAATGGAAAAACTACTACATTCATTTTTCTGTTTACTGTGGTGTATTAGCCGGGGGGCTCCATTACAGCTGCAGACATCTTTGCCCAAATATCTGAATGCTGTAAGAAGACCCTGAGACATTAATACACAACACAGACCTAACCCCAGGCTGGCTGAAATCCCGTCAGCACTGACCACAGCCTAGTAATGACTCTGTACCCCTACAGTCTCTGCTGCCACAGACTGAATAGTTTGAAACCAGAAGGGGAAGCTGTATCAGACGCTAATATTAGCTTTAGCATCACATCTGCAAAACTACTGAATCTTTTGTTTCCTCAAATCTCTCCATCTGATTTGATAGACGTGAGCGTGAAACCAGGTAAAGCGACAACAGATACCAATAACAAGCCAGAATTAAAATTTTCTTTTAAAACTGGACAAAATGCAAGCTGTAAGAAATGTTTTTTTTACACAACATTATTGATATATAAATATATAAAATGTGAAATATCTCAAAAGTTCCCAATTTCCCCAAAATGATTTAGATTCTGTTCTACCTCATACACTTAACACAGTGTGAGATGCGTCATTAAATAACATGGTATTTATGATCAAGTTTCTGAACCTCTTTAAAGGTTGTATAGCAGGGCATTAGTCCTAAAGTCATTCTGTCCCTGTCAAAAAGAAGGTCACTTTAGTGCCTTTTTTCTACATGCTCTCTGACGTGGACCTCCCGATTAATTACCTGTGGAATCAAGATTAATTGTCTTAAAATGTTGTCTTGCAGTAGGTGTAGACTGATCAGTTTTTAGTTTACTTAGTTGTCAGTGGTTGCTCTACTACGCACACTGTGATGGACAAAACCTTTTACTAGAAAATATGTGTCCAGGTGTTAAGAGTTCAGCCTGTCTTAGTTAAATTAGTTTTGCTTCGCTTTTGTGTGACCACACCTCCAAACGGGTGAAAATTCAGACCAGTGTTCTGATTGAATTTTTTCTATTTCTGAGTCAGGAATCAGCATTTATTTATTAGATGATATGAAGATATTATATGAGAGACAATAACATGATTCAGGTACAGGTCCAAGTTGTGGATAAAACTGCCACTGTTGTTCAATTGAAGGCACAAAAAAAAAAAAAACAAGGCTTCATGCTTTTAATAGATTTCAACATACAAAAGTAATTGGCGGGTTTCCATTTTAAATAGTGACACCTTTTTTTCTAAACTTTGTCATTATGTTTGAATTTTTTAGTGGGTATACCTCAGATTTCCTGGTATTTACAGCAACCTGGCCAAATTTTCTATGAAAAAAAAATAAAAAATAATAATAATAATCAAATGGCGCTGTCAAATCTCTTTCCAACTCTGATGTCATTGGTCAGTCTCGTCTCTCTGCCTCGCCAGCCTTTCCACCTGCCTGTCAGGTGTCTCATTTGCTCCTCCACCTCAGGTTATACATACCAGTCATTGCAACTAATGACTGAACAGTTTTACAGGTCACTCAGCATCACTAGCCAATGACAGATGAGTTCTTTTAGGGTGCATGGCACAAACCACGAGTCTCATTGTTCCGTGTTTGTTTATAATTCTGTTAGAAACTCTTTCCAGCCTTTTTAATGTGTTTCCATACCATTCATACAGTTATTACATCCTGGCAATATGTATAAAAATTCTTAGCTATTCATAATGTTAGCCAAACTATTACCTAGAGACAGCCTGTATATTCGCTTTATTAAAAAAACCCTTGTCTTTTTTAAATAATGCTTGGTTCTTGAATAAAAGGAGAATGCAATGAAAGCTAAATAAAATGAGTACGCAGTGAGGAAATTTGTCCCCTTGTTTTACAAATTGAAAAGAAAGGAAAAGCTTGTACTCTGTCCTTTTGTTTCTTTGAGAAAAGCTGAATGTCAGCAGCTGATCTGAAACCGGGTCGCTGTGGAAGTATGTAGCTTTCACCCTTTACAGACCACACTTGAGCATTTCCTCTGTACATAGGTGCACTTTGAAGCTGATGAAAAATGAGAAACAGCAGCAAACTTTAAAGAAGTTCAATTAGAAAATTTGATCCCAGTGGATTTTTAAAGGGGTTGGGGATCTTTCTTTCTGCGACCAATGTAGCTTGCAATATGAGATATAACTGCCTCCTGTTTGTCATAGAATTCACAAATAAATGTTTGTTGGAATTTAGCGTGGTTTGTCTTCCTATCATTTTTATGTATTTTACTTGGGTTGAAAACCAACCAACTGTCCTCTTCCTTGACATTTGTCAGCACAGATTAGCTGTTAGCAATCAAGCACTGTGTCTTTTTCTTCAAAACACTGATCATGGCTTTTTGAAAGAAGACAGAAATAATACAAGTCTGATTATATGGAGAAAAAGAACAGTTTAAAGAAAGTAAAGCCCTCATACCAAAATGACAAGTTCTGCAAATGAAACTCCTGAGGTTAAAGGAAAGGTTTCCGTTCATAGTTCAAAGAAACCAACCTGGTCAGGGATACACAGTAAACTGCAGCCTCTGGTTTTAAACACTCGGCACACCCAATCATCCACACTGATCGTTTCTGTTCCACACTGTGATTTCAGATTGTCCCAGTATAAAGCTGACCATCAAGACAAAAAAACGGATCTTTTCAATGTGCTCAGTACCTTCATTTATTTTATCTACATCAAACATCAAAGGTGTAATTATAAAACCACATTTAAACATCTGATGCATGCACGTGAACTATGCATGAACTATGCATGCACGTAATCATGAGAAAAAAAAAATTATAGTTAAAAAAAAAAATCCTCCTTGGGTATTTTTATTTCAAATTCTAGCACATAAAGACCACTATTAATTGACATGTCCAAACTATTCTGCATCTGTTTTAACTGTCCTGGGAGTTGAAAGAGAAATGCTAATGGGGACATACATGTGGTCCTATGGATGAAAATTCAACATGTTATAAACATATAGCATGTGAAAGTGTTTATTATCTCTGGAAATACAACAGTTTTAGAGGCTGGGTTAGGTGAAGTGAACAGATGGTGTTTCTTGAAATTCAGCAAAAAAAAAAAAAAAAAAAAAAAAAAAAACCTAACAAAACAAATGAAAGATAAATTAGGTAGTGGTTAACAGCTGATATGAGAGTAGGAAAAAAAAAAAAAGAAAAAGTATCTAAACAAAACGTGGTTGAGAGTGAAACTGGAGAAGCATGGACAGACAGGAAGTGATCTTACCAAGGCAACATTTGAAAAAAAAAAAAAAAAAAAAGGAACCCCTTCCTGTTTTGACAGAGCTAACTCAGGAGTAATGGTCATGGCGGATAGGTTTCGGTGACTAATAGATAATTTAGACATTTTTGACATACATGCATAAAAATGTATTATTTTGTTGAAGGGATCTTAAAAACCGTATTTTGTTTAATTTGTTGTTTGTTTGATTAAATACTGTGTGTGTGTCGCATTATTTACGTAAACATTGCACGGTTAATGAAACCGTCCTTAAACAATCAATTTCTAATTCTAAACCACAGTGTTTACTAATCAAACTGAGGAAGCAACTCGATCAGACTATATTAATGTTTCAATAAGTATGGATTTACGTGTTCCTCAACTGTTTTGGTTAATTCAATGGATTTTCTTCAGTATGCAATTGAACTGAATTCAGTTCCCTCTGCAGGAGCTCTAATCAGCCAACTCTGGATGTGGAATTACAGGAAGTATCAATACTAAACAGCATCGTGCAAACAGAACTCTGACTTTGTCTTAACGTTTACTTGTTTTTATCTTTTGTCTTACAACCTGACTCTGCATGAAGATATAAGTTTTTTCTCAATAGACATAGGGATTATTTCACTTGGGGGAATTAATGGATTTAAATCCCCCAGTGAAGTTTCAGCCAAACTAATGAATGGATTTAAATGAAGTCTGGGAGCTCAGGACATCCTTCCAACTGCAGATACAAGAGGTACTGAGGTTGAAGATACAGATCTGTGTGTGCATGTGTAGTCTGAACCTAGTTAAAATAGGTCAGTATTAGAGGAAGCTTGAGGCAGTCTTATCTCAAAGCAGCCATTAAAGACTCTGCAGTATTCTTCTTTATCTGTCCAGCAATCTCTGGAAATGGACTGGGGGGGTACAGGATGAAAAGAACAAGACTACAAGTCATCAGTATCCACCATAAGCATGAGGACAGATCTTTTTTCTCTGCTTTTTGAAAGGTTTGAGTCCTTTTCATAAAACAAATGCCAATAGATTTTCTGTCAGATATATTTGATCCACTAAATATTTCCATCACACCTCCATTTCATTTCAGTGTCGTCATCCATCGATTCTGTAGCTACACTGCTTCTCCGTGCAGGGTCACTGAGGCCAATGCCAGCTGACACTGTGCGAGGGTCAATCACAGGGCCCGCATAGAAACACTGAGGATGCATCTTATTCTCTATGCCATCAACCCTCACTGTTGACCGAAAACCATTAAAATATATTATTATATTAATATATTAAACACCAAAACATATATTATAAACATATATTAATATATTAAACATCACATTCCTTGGGTCATGGGTTCATCTGCTTAAGCACTGTTTTTGTTTGTTCTCCCTGCCATTGCATCACTAATTCTCTTGTAACCCCAGATCCTCCCACCACCTGCCCTGCAATCACCTCACTCGAGTTTCCCAGTCTCCCATCAGTCTCCCCTTTATATACAGCCCTGTTCATTTCCTCCCTGTCAGCTTGTCAGGTCAATGCTCTGCTCTGCACCTGCCAGTTTAATCTCTCTGAAGTTTAGTTATCTTTTTAATTTGAAGCCTAGTTCATTTGTGACTTGAGTAAAAATTTGTCTTGACAGTCAAGATTTGCATTTGAATTTGTGCTTTTGGGTCTTGCTCCTTTCTGAGTTGTTACAAACTCATTTCATTGCATTTGCTTTGAGTATTTAAAAGCACAGGTACCTCAACCTTATCCTTTAAACAAGATCTTGTAATAAACAGCACATTTCACTAAGTACCACGTTTATTTCATTCAGAAAAACTGCAATGGGAGGTGCATTGCAGTCAATCAATGGAGAAAAATGTAAGACACCATCTGAATACATCCATTACAGTACGTGACAGAGTAGACTTTAAACTCTGATGAGTTTTCCGAACTAGAAAAAAAATGTAATAATAAAAAACTATCAAAACACCTTATATAAAACAACTTATATTTTGCTTATGAGACGACTTTTGGCATCTTGGCATTTGGAGATTAAACTAGTACATACGTTTCTCTATTGTGTTTTCCACCTTACATCACTCACACTTTCATGATTTTGCCAAACACCCAACTGACTTTATTATTTGATGACAACACACCATGCTGTAAATAATTTGGAACTTATTGTCTGAGGTGTCTCGTCTCTCTTATTGTGGCCACCTGATCCAGATTACACTTAGAAAAACATCTGCATAAGATGGCTACATGTATTAAAATAATTAAACATAAAAATTAATAAATTAGCTGAGTGTTTTCGTGCTGCTGTTTGGCTACATTTTTGGCAGTTATATTTTTTTACTTTAAAATCTGACTGCAAACTCTGTCTGAAATAACAGCAATAAAGCAAATCAAATGTGTGAGTGAGTTCTGGCTTAAAGATGAATTCTCACTTCCTGATCTCATATCAAGCAGCCAAACACACACACGCACACACACACATACAGGAACACAGGTACAAACACAGGATACAGTCAATGAGTCTCCAGTAGTTAAGACTAAATGCAAAGAGAGGAACTTAAGCCCTCTACTTTAAACTAAAAGCAACACGCACACACACAACCACACACGCGCACAAATATCTGCCAAGAACCTTGAGTGCCAAATCTACTCCAAGGAAGGGAGGGACTTTCCTTCCACAAAGGACTAACTAAATATTTTCGAGTCAACAATACATTAGCTAAAAACAAACACAGGCAGCTAAAATAACTGGATTTCTGCAACGAAATTGCCACCATCAGCCCCACGGCAGCGACTTTTTTCTCCTCCAAATACAGCAAGCTATCAATTCAGAAAAAAAATTCATCAATGTGGAAATAATTTGGAAATAAAAATGTGACAAATTGACACTGAAATACACATGATGAATATACTTTTAAACTTATTCTGATTGTCATGCATGCTTAAAAGTTAAATAAAATTAATGCGATATAAAAACAGGCACATAAAATAAACCAGAAAACACTACAAGTCACGACATGCAAATACAAAGTACACAAATGAAAAGACAAATACGTGATGCGCATGATGAAATTGTTCTGTATTACTGTTTAATAATGGAACTCAGTATTAACCCAGTTCTTTTCACTGTACAGCATGAAACAGTGAGAACTAACCTGACGATCAGACAGCAAATGTTCACGGGAAATGTCAAATTCATGTCAAGATCAAAATGAACTTGATCTTTGATGCTGAAGCAGAGTTAAGTACCAAGCCCGCTCATGGTGTCAAATACATGGTGAACACCACCATCATGTGGCCGTTTTGTGTTACAGTAAGTCTTTCCACAATGTTAGGCCCAGTCTAGGGGACCCGGGACCCCACGCGAAGGCACCATTTTCCCCAAGTTCCAAGCAGCCATAGATACAACAATGAGCTCATATTTTGGATGGTTTTTAAAATATTTGGAACTAGTCCAAATAATTACTTCAGGTTGGACCAAGGCTACAACAATAAACAAACTTCAACCTAGTTCCACTTACCTGACAAAATGAAACATCCCAAAAGATACACAACCTACTTACCTAACTAACATAAGCAGTAGAAAACATAATTAACAGAAATGTTGCCATCTTTACCTCTTTCATTGTGGTCACTCAATGCTGTAGTCAATCCCAGGTCTGAGCTGGAGAGCAATCCCCCAATCCTGAATCGGTTGCAGTACACACCTGTTTGCATAGTAAAGCAAGATGAACAGCAAGTTATACCAACATCTTTAAATAATATAATATATCAAGCATCAGCCATTACATTTTCTGTACCTTTCTTGTAAAAAAAAAACAAAAAAAAACTGCAAAACAAGGGACCAACATTTAAGACTTTGATTTGCGTTTGAATTTTGGCAAGAGACACAAGAGGATCATGGTCAGTGAAGACCTGTATGAGGTGGGAACCACATCTTACATACCCTTCAAATTGTTTTAAGGCAAGTAGCAGGGCAAGAACTTCCTTTTCTATGGTACTATAGTTAAGCTGATGGTGATTTACCTTTTTACAATGGCAGATGGGGTGGTCAGTTCCCTGTGCATGTTCGTGTGGGAGAGCTGCACCTGGGCCACACGCACTGGCATCCACCTCCAAAAAACAGCCATGTGAAGTTTGGCACAGAAGCGCTTTGGTTGATTGGAAAGCAGACTGACAACTGGGGTACCAAGAGAAACCTTTTGAAGGACTAACTAAACCTGTCACATCTGAAAAAATTTCTACAAAAAAAAAAAAAAACACCTTAAAAATAATCACACATCCCAAGAAAATGGCGTCATGATTTTTTGGCTGTGGGGCACGGAAATAAAGGATTGCCACTTGTGTGACCGGACGCTCCTGCCCCATGTGGGTTCACCACAGCCTTGATGAATTCAGACTTCGGGTAATGGGTGTTTAGATGGTTGGACCAAGGGAAAGAACAGGCAACAACAACATACCACATTCTTTTCAACTCCTGATAACACTTGAAGCATAAGAGATTGGAAGGTGGCGACTACTACCTCCTCATGCTACTAGAGTCTGAACTATCTTCTCTCCAAGTTCTCCACAAAATACAGAATACCACAAACCATGTAACTGGCTGTGCGGAAATGATACCCCTTTACCACAGCCTAAAAAACTGGGAACAAGATGTTTGCTGGACTATAAATCTACAAGTGGAAGTCCTTCGTGGAGCAGAGAGGAAACCATTTCCCTCTGAAAAGGGAGGTGGAGTACCTGACAGATGTCAGCGCCCGTTTATGATGCAGCCATGGATAGTTACCAAAAGGACAACTAGAAACAAACCTCCTAAACTATTAAGTGTATAATTAAAGGTATGAAATGTAATTTTGAGATACTAACAGCATGTCTGGGTTTCTCTGTCTGCCTCTCTTCCGACACAGCTCTCCGTGGAAGGAAGCATCGTCGCCATCTTGGCCATGTCCGCCATCTTGGCCCTGGCTTCGAGGAGGCATATCTCTGAGGGGTTCAGCTCATCTCCAGCTGCTTGTCCCGGAGCCTGTGCGCCTGTATTTTTGGCTCCGTGAAGTTAATGTGACGTTAATGTGACCGGTCCGTGACTTTGATGTGATCGGTCATCACACCGTTTGTAGCGTCTCCCCGGGAAGCTCATTTCTGGGCGGGGCTGCGCGCACCTGGACGTCCAGCTGCGTTACGTCCCCGCTCCCGGTCTTCTCCACAGTCTCCATAACGGGATCCATGATGATATCCGTAGAGCGTGGCTGGTTTTTTTGTTTTTTTTTTTTTTTTTTTTTTAAGATTGTTTGTTTTCTGCATTTTATTTTTCACGGAAGCACGGAGGCAAAACAGAACGCAGCCAGCTTCCGGTTCTTTTGTGCGACACTTCCGGTCCTGCACTCTTCACCACTGTGTAGCTATTAGCTAACTTGTGTCTACCGCAGGTACAGAGAGATATTTGTGTTGTTGCTGTTGTTGTTGTTTTGTTAAGTAATGGCTTGAAGGAAGACCGGGATCTCTTGTGCGGTTAGGGGCTTTAATAATAACTGGTATAAACACAATGTTTACCTAGAGGGGGAGAGTTTTGAATGTTTTAGCTGAACTGAATGTGGAAGGAAGGCGCCATATGATCTGCACCCTCCGCCCAAAGACGATAAATCCCTTTGCCTGAGCTTCACCCATGAGGATGCTGAGTAAAAATGGCAATCTACATTTAAGCAAAACGGCCATGTCCACTTGTTGTTATTGTTTTTTTTTTATTTAGTTACAGACCATTGTGCCTTGATTGTGCTATTATTTGTACATATGATATACATACATATATAATGTGTATGTTTACATTAACTGAACAATTACAATTTATGATAAAGAGGGTGTTTCTTGAATGAGCTTGCTTTATTCTGAACAGTTCATGTTTGTCACCTCTATTTTTCATTAATTCTTCTATTTTTGTGATTATATTTCAAGAATTGAATGGTACCAAAAGACTTTCAGACTATATAATTACACATACAACTTGATGTTAAATAAAATGTCTTCTCATTTTCAAATGTTATTTCATGTGTGACTGCAGGAACGACTGGCCGATGGATTAAGGACCCCGGCAGAGTGGAGGTCAGCTTTGTACTGGAGCTGGTACAGTCAGTCGGTAAGCATCTGAGCATGTGGTACCAGCCATCTTGGTTTTTTTTTAGGGTTTCTTTATAGTGTACCCACTGTTGATCAACATTAGCTTGCACCGTTAGCTCCAGTAAGGGAAAGCGGCTGACCAGAAGTGTACATGCCCACTTTCAACAATAAATGGTCAATGCAAAGCACCTCATCAATATTAATGCATATAAATTTGCCTTACTGATCAATATTTTGCTCTGGTTTAGCCTGGAGAGAAAGTGTCAGGGATTGAGTTTTCAGTTTGTGTTCACGTCCTGTTTTATTGTGTTTCCCTCCTGTTGATTGCCTTTCCTGCCCTCATGTGGTTCACCTGTCTTGTCTAGTCACTGTGTATTTAAGTCTTGTTCGTATTCTTGTTGTTCTGTTGATGTTGACGTTGTCGTCTATGCCTTGTTCCATGTCCACAGCCTCACAGCCAGTTTTCAGCTTCTGTTTTTTGTTTTTTTTAATTATTAAAATTATTACTTTTTCTCACCTCAACCTGGTACTCCAGCTGGGGCAGCTGAGTTTGAGGCGCTCCCCTCCGCCGCCATCCAAACCAGGGTCTGTGTCCACCTCGCTTTTACTGCTGCAGTTGTTTCGAGGTCAGAGTTGACGGTATGCTGTTTGAGATTGTTGTCTTGATGTGAGTGGTGATGGCCGGCATTAGGGGGGTGACTAGGGGTGTCATGGGACCAACTAGACGAAACGCTGGTGAAAGGAGGTTCCCACCTGATGACCCCAAAGACGTTAGTTGTCACTGCTCACTGGGCTAGTTAGATATATTATCTTTGGAACATGTAGGGCAGGTCGCAAGGTTGTTTCTTGTTTACTCTGAATATATTCTGTTTCTTGTTTTGTTTTTTTTTTTAACTCCATTCAAGCACTGTTTTGTTGTGGTGTTCTAAAAATAAGCAACATCATCTTTATATAAAGAAAGAGTAGGGTGATAGTGACACTCTGATTTTTACATACTAATCGTCATGTTTCTAAATTATCATTGCGATGTTCGTAGTGGAACTTGTATTGTTCTTCCTTCATGTATTACTCTTCTTAACCAAAAAAAAAAAAGAACGTGCTGACCTCCGACATCACCATCCTCTCGCGTCCTTGACAAATCTGGATGTTAAATTGTGGTTGAGCAGCCAATCAGGGTCCGAGACACCAGTAGGTCCCAGTGGATTGGTATTTGGTCCCACAGAGTCTTAAGATCAGCTGCAGGTGAAGCTCTTCATGCATTCTGTATTCCCTACTTGTGTAATTGTAACAAATCTACATAGGTAAAATGCATTCTGCTAAAATCCAAAGTTTATGAATTCACGTAAAGATCACAAGTTCCTGACTTGAAGAGTTTGTCATTGTTGCTGGCCTTGAAACTTTTCATCAATGACAATTATTTGTACCTTGACCGGAGTCCAGACTGTTTTATTTACAGAAGCCTAACATTCCCACCATGGGTGAGGAGTAGGGTGCTGGGTTGACAGTTTTAAGGATGGTGGTAGATGGTCAAATCTTCAGCTGAACTTGGAGGCAACTGAAGACACACTGAAAGTGGGGGAGCGGGGTGGAGCTTCAGATGAAGAAGAAGAGGGCTGCTGTCTGGACTGGGCTGACAGGGAGCTCAGTCCGGAGCTGATGCTTCAGATGGCTGCCAAACAAACAAGCAAACACACACTGATCAGTCAACACTTTAATTTCTACCGCCATAGTCAAAAAAAAAAAAAAAGTCACTATTCTTAGTAGTTTCTTATTCAGTTTACAGCAGAAAATAAAGGTTGGCATTCATCACGGTTGTCATCACTTAAGTAGAAATACTATTGTACCTTCAGCTGTAGTTGTGGCCTTTCTCCTCACTTGCTTTCTTTTTTTGCCCTACGAAATCACCAACCCATTAGACTTTCTGCGTGACATCACCTTTGTGCAGTGACTGTGTAGCATTATCTAATATAATGATATAAACACGTTTGCATCATGTACATACATAATTGTCACTGCAGGACCAGTTTGGAAACATCTGGGCATGAAGCTGCCGCTCCCTCGCTGCCTGCTCATAATATTTGGCCTGCTCCTCCTTTGGAAGGGATTTCCACTGCAGACAAACAACAGCACATTTTCAAAGCACACTGCAATGCATACCGTTGGAAACATTAACAGTTGCGCACCCCACAGTCCTAAAACACTGGAAATCCTGGTTCAGGAAATGAGCAATCAATCAATATCTCTATCAACATACCTTCTGTCCAAGCAGAGTGTTTATTACTGCACTGTTGTTGGTGTTCAGTTCTGCAGCAGCGATGTTCCTTTGCTCCTTCTTAAAGAGCATGAAGGCATTGAGTGGCTTCTTCACATATTCCCGGACATCGTCCTGTTGTTGCTCACGTTTTCTCTTACTGTGGTAAAACAGATTATCACCAATGAGCCAAACTGGAATGAAATACCTAGTCGATGTGACATGCTCCTGTGAACCAGTCAGGATGACTTACTGTGATGTGTTGGAACCAGAAGGAACAGAGGAGACGACTGGTTGGACAGCTGTAAATGTGTACACCACCTCACCATTCCTGCATGAAGAACGTCAGACAGATAAATTAGATGACAGAAAAAAAGTAATTGAAAATACAGACTGAGGCTTCCAGGTGTGTGTGCGTGTTACTTACAATACACCGACAGGAACCAGGTTTTCCTGCATGCCGTTTGGAGGGCTTAAAACAGGCACGTTGTAATACTGGAGACACAAAACACAAATAACACACATAAGTGATTAGACAAGCTGCTCCATCTTCGTCGTTTGTGTCACCTGGCAAACAATCACAGTAAATCACCATAATACCACAGAAGTGGATCTTCCTGAAGAGGGTTGCAGGAGTCAGGAGTACAAACCTGTAATGTGTGCATCACATAGGTTGATGCACACATCACAGATCGGAAAATGCTTTCATTCTTTCATGAAACCCATGTTTTGAAACTTTATTTGTACATATAGAAAAATTTCCTTCAAGAACATTTAGACTCAACAGCCATCATTAATGTCACACAAATAAACACAACCACAAGACAAGCATGACTGTGATTAAAAGTGTCCACCAGCAAGGGAAGTTGTGTTTTATCAAGTGTTTTATCCAAATGTCCAAATGCCATGTCTTCTCACCTCTCCTCACTCCATGCAGAAGTCAGTTCTTTATTGAATGGTGAATGTGTGGGAGGAGGAGGGGAGGGGCTGGGCATCTTGTAATACCGCCTTTAATGACTCCAATATGATTTAAATGTGTACCTTGAACAGACTTAGGTTTAAAAAAATATATATGTCTTTATTCATGTCACTAAACCTGGTTTCTGATCACTTTTTAGTGGAGTGTCAGCATCACAGTGTGAGACCTGTTTCAATTCTAGTCTTATGACTAAAAGAAGATTCGTTGGTATCAGAGTTTTGAAGTCCATCACTGATACCAAGTTGATGCTCCTGAAGCTGCTGTCCACCAGGTCAGTGAGGTTTCTTCAGAGTGTGATAAACCTGGGCCTTACCTGTGGAGGAGGAGCGAGGGCATCTACTGTTCCCAGGATCTGGGCTCCAGGCCACTGGCAGGGCAGGTACTGTGAAGAGGGGAGCAGAGGTTAATTATCTATAGACGTAATATATTACATATCATAAATCTACACCAACACAATACAGCAGTGGATGTATGAGTCAGTCTAATAAAGACTGAAGTTTGTGTAGTGATTCTTATATTACCTTTTCCCTGATTTACATTCAAAAAATCTGATTTCCTGTGTTAAAACTAAAAATCTGTTTTGACTCAGAGGTTGATCAAATTCTCACGACTCTACTGATCTGCTATGTTTAGTGTCTTACCTGTGCCTCATCATAGAATACAGGAGCAGATACTGATGGCTGCTCAAAGCTTTGTGGAGCTGGTTCTGTGGTAATGTCTCCACTGCCGGTGTCACCCAAGAGGTCACTGATGAAGTCCTCAAGGTCAGGGGGAAGAGGAGCAAAGATGGGAGAAGGAGGAGAGAGAGCAGGGGGAGGGGAGGGAGGAGGAGTCGGGGTGGAAGTAGGAATAGGAGGGGAGGGAGGAGGAGATGGAGGCAGAAGTGGAGAGATGAGTTCATCTACCATGTCTGGTAAAGTTTGAAAGATCTCACTCCATTTTATTCCTCTGCTGGGATGATCCAGATGTTCTCTGACGTCCATCTTTGCTGAGCTTTGGACACAAAGAGAAAGCTGTTACTACAGCTACATGTTTCTTTGCTACATTCACCTAACAGCTCAACTTTGTATTTACTTTTCAAAATAAGTTTGTATGTAGCTCATTTAGAAAAGACAAAACTATTCAATGATATGTAATTATTCTTTTCACCTCAGCAAACATGTTGATAAATATTAATGTAATCATGTCATCAGCCAATAAAACAATAAACTGAGTTTCCTCACTTAGTTAACAACATCGCTGGTGAAGTTAAAAACTACAAATATCTCACAGAAGAGTTTTGAGTTGATCAAAGTTATGATTTTGAAAAACACAAAGAACAAACATTTTTAATAATAAATATTTTTTAAAGCTCGGCTTTTAAAAAAAATCTTTTCCAGTTCATACTTATTGCGTTCACTGATGCTTTGGT
This sequence comes from Echeneis naucrates, assembly GCF_900963305.1. NCBI lineage: Eukaryota > Metazoa > Chordata > Actinopteri > Carangiformes > Echeneidae > Echeneis > Echeneis naucrates. The sequence goes on along the minus strand of NC_042517.1, from coordinate 7,749,157 downwards.
CAGTTCACCGTTTCCTGGCCTTGTTGACGTTCCCAGTTGAGGTCTGTGAGGATATTTGTGTCGCTCTCTGTGATGGCTGCAGGTGAACTGAGCTGAAACTTGGATCTCTCATTGTGTGAAACATTCTGTAGAACTGTGATGCAACAAAGCTCATTTAAGTTTTCTCTGACATGTTCGGAATCACACAGAATCATGATTAGCATGACGACTGCTGCCAGTCCCAGTCTCCTCACTGCTCACTCACCTACCCCTGATTTCAATGTACCCCACATACCACTAAGGTCATTTACTCAGTTTTAAACTACTTGTATTCACGGGTCAAAGAATCAGTCAAAGTTTGCTTCTTTTTTTTTTACTGAAGTTAATTAATACAACAATGTAAAGCCATCTTACCAATACTTCCCAACGACACTTGTGGTTTGAAGTTTAAATAGCTGAAGTGTTTATACGACTTGTAATTTCTTTCTTTCAGCAGAGTGGAGGTCAGCTTTGTACTGGAACTGGTACAGTCAGTCGGTAAGCGTCTGAGCATGTGGTGCTGCACAAAAACACAGAAGTTTGTCACGATTTACTTCCGTGTTTGAAAATAAGGTGGATAGTTTCCCTGTTTTTCTTTAAGTGTAGAATTGCATTGTTATTAGTAATTTGTTTGTAGGGATTGTTTCCTTTTAGATAAAATGACCTCTTTAATCACTCAGCATCAGGAAAGAAGCTGCCTTGGGCTTGAGGGAGGGTGCGGGTTCATTCTCTGGCCTGAGTGTACATTTTTACTATGTAGCTCTGTTACTGTTGTAAAACTGTGCTTCGTAAACTTTTTACCACTATGTTAAACTGACTCTTACCCATGAAGAACCTTTGGGGTCCTTTAAAAATTCTAAATTGATTGAAATAATTTTCTGGAGGTGAAATTCCCCTGGGTGGCATTACTCCCTATGTTACCTTACCACCAGTAACACTGACAATTACTGAATCAAGCATAGCCAATAGTCTCAGATGTTGTTTGACACAATAAAATATCACCCTGGCAGAATCATCACGTACTTGTTCACGGACGTCCAGGTATAGGTGAAGCTGCAGTTCAGCTGCGTAGTTATCTCAGTTCAGTGTTCACTCCCTTCTTTCTGTCCTTCCTTGAATTTTTAGCCAACGAAGGAAATGATCTTTTTACAGAGTTAAATCAACTTCAAAACATTAAGAGCTGACAGTGCAATAATTTGTCCGATAATAGTGCTGTAAAGCAGGACGTTTGACAATGATGTTAATAAGACAGTGATGAATTAGTGATGATTTTAATGATTGCTTTCAATTCAACAAGAAAACACACCTTTTTGTAATGATAATCTCCCAAGATCTATATTATCACTCTACTAATCATTGAGCTTGTTGAATCTTTCAGCACTTTTTCATTACAGCGTGGACAGGTCACCGGTCCATCACAGGGCCAACACACAGAGACAGACAGAGACCAACAACCACTCGCACTCAGACCTACGGACAGTTTAGAGTCACCAGTAAACCCAAACATGATGTGTTTGGACGGTGGGAGGAAACCCATGCAGGCACGGGGAGAACATGCAAAGCATAGCTAACCATTATGCCACCTGTCTACATTACAGGAATCAAATATAGAAAATACTGTGATACAAAAAAACCGATGTCTAGTTGTAGTTCTCAAAACCAAAAACACACACACACACACGACAGGGACCCTGTTTTCCTCTCTCCTCCATCTGCTGGCCTCAGCAGCAGTTGTAATCACGTGTTAAGGTTGACTTTTTCTGGTCTTTTTGTTTTTCGTGATGGCTCCTGCTGTCCTGTTTTCACAGCTGTAGGTTTTGTTGGTGTTGGGTTTAGATTACAGGAAATAAACCACATCTTATTATCCTTTGGAGGTTGGTCTTAGGGGCTTCATTCTTTTTGTTAATTTTAGAAGACCCATCAAACTTTCTATTTCTTCATAACAATTTTTCTCTCTTTCTTCTATATTCTTTGTCTTTTAATAGACACTCTTGTTTTGGCTGTGGTGTCAGCACTGGATTGGTGTTGACACCACAGCTACTTGAAACAAGTTAGTTCTCAGTAAATGCTGGATGTCAAGGTGGTCCTGCTGACTGAGCTGCTACAGAGGATAAATTCTACAACAATTAATTTTATATTGTTTTCATTAATAAACATAAAACATTTTATTACAACTAACAAGAGGATAAACACACAAATGAAGAGTGAAACATGTCAGTCTTTTTTTTTTTTTTTTTAAACACAAGTTGTAAGAGAAAATCCTTATTAAAACAAAAACGAACAAAAAAAACCCAGAACACGTTGGCAGCATTTTGATAAGTCCATGTAAAATATACAATTTATCTTTCAAGTTACATACTCACTTAAAATACAGATCCTAAAGATAACATAATTATCTGTAATATTTACAGTACCAATCAAATTATATCATTGAAATTCATCCACTTAATGTGGACAGGCCAAATTAGCAAATTCAGCAAGTTCAAAGTTTGACCTTTCATGTGTTTGTCATAACTGAATGACACAATGATAACGTATGAGTCAATCATGCCCATTTATAAAACATTCAGAACATGAAATCCACAGCATTTGTAGGGATGCTACATAAAGCTACTAGCTAACTGAGATTGTTCAACAAGTTCTATGTAACAAAACAAGTCCCGTCTTCTCATCATATGATCAGGAAGAACATGGAGAAACCTTTGATGCTCAGGGAAAAGGCAATGTCTTTACAGCAGTTTATTATATTGCACAAGCAAGTTGGCATTCAGGAGAAAAACAAAACAAATCAAAAAACTGGGTAGAGATGCACAAAAAGCCAAAGATGTTTAGTGTTAGAGACATGCATCTCGTTTCACAGTTTTTATGATTGAAGACTCCAGTAGTTGTCCCACCTCTGTCAGTGTAGTAAATATGACTGATGGTAATAAAGGCAGAAGAGTTCATGTGGCCACAGTGATTTTGTTTTTCTATTTACAAGGCTGTAGCAGCAGTGTTCAGCTAAATAACATGAGATAACCAACAGTTGAAACATCATGCAATGATTGTAGGAGGGGTGCACTAAAGGACCTGTCCCACAGTAGTTAGACTAAAGCCAAGTTTGACCTAACTTTATACCTTCAACTATAAATATCTCAAGTGCAAAAAAGGCAGGCCTAGCCTAACTTCAGCAGTAAATCAGGGAAACCATTTCTGTGACAGTAGATAAAGTCCAAGTCCTTACAAACTCACCTTAATCTATTTACACGGAGTGATCTTGTCTAGTCCTGGCCAAGCTGGGATGTAGTAGCGAGGCAATGTGCCTTCCATGAGCCTTTCCATCCACAAGCCCAGACGATCCAGTTTGTGGTGGATCTGCAGAGTGGATATGCTGCGGGATCGGTTGGATTTGCGTGGCGGATGGTCGTCACGGGAACTGGACCTCAGTCTTCCTGTAGCGCCTCCTTCATCCTCAGATGACTTACCTTCATGGTCTTCTCCAGTATAGACAGGCTTAAACAGACAAAGGTATTTTTTGTGGCCATTAAGTGCAAGCACATAGCCAGTGTAGTCTATCTTGTGGTTTCCACCATCATCTTCATCTGCATCGATCTGCATGGCATCCTGGGCATATTCCAGCATTGTGTTCATCCACTCACTGTGCTTGTCAATATTCAGGAAGGAAAAATGCAATGTCAGGCTCCTAGGAGAGAGTTGAAAGAGTCAATATCACAAAGAACCTAGTTTAATCCACACATACAAATAAATAAATAATGGACTTAATTTGCTCCATGTGTGAGTAATTAGCTCACCCTGTGAAGGAGTACACCTCTTTGGCAAATTTACTAAGGAGGATGTTCTTGGAAGCGTCAGTGAGCACCAGAACTATGTTCATGTGTCCTGGCCTTAACTTCACCAGGTTGCTCATATAAGTGATATCTGTCAGCTCCGTCACCTCCACAAAATTCTTCTTGGGAAGCCTAAAATTAACAGTAGAAACAAACAGCTTTATCAAAATGTAAGTATATTCATCATTTAATATCTTGAACTTATCGGGAGATATCCCATTAGTTTTTTTTTTTTGTGTCACGACCATTAAGTTCCACTTCAAAGTTTTAATTGTCAAATATGACGGTTCAATACACAGTAAGCAAAGCAGTGAAATGAATGCATTTGGCAGAACCTCACAATGTGAACATGGATATCATCTTTAAATTGGATATAAGAGCGTATGGGCCCAAGCAAAGCATAAAACAGAGTGACAAATCCTGCACCCAAAGAAATGTCAAATATATTCTCACCTGGAAGCACCAGCCCCTGGTGAACCATTTTCTGCTTTTGTTCCATCTCTTGTCTTCGGTTTGGTCTGCTTATCTTCACTTGAGTCACTGAAAACACACAGATGGAATGCAAGTTTCTTTTGGGTTATCATCAGCTTTCTTTATGTGGTGTCTGACATCCGTACTGGTGCTAATTCTTAAAGTTGTGATGGTATAGTGAAATATGTGTCGTGAACAAACCAACCAACCTGAAGGCTTGGATGACCACAGTTCCAAACAGGATGAACAAAGCAGAAAAGATGAGGGACAGAAGAGGCATCATCTCACGCCTGCAAGTGGTCACAGAAGCCTTAATGCAATGACACATATTGTATATACATCCCAAGAGTGTGTTTTTCTATTACAGGTAGAGGAAAGTTAAGTATTACTGTGGTGCAATAATCGATAATCTTTTTAATCTCATTAAAATCTTTTGTATACACGCTGCTGCTGCGGCAAATTAAATTTCAGTTAGAAAATTATAAGAGTTCTACCTACCAGTTGTTATGCAGAATATCATCAATTACTTCAGAGAGGTAATCGTAAGATGCATAGATCCATCGGATTACAAACATCTATGGAGGGGGAGAGAGTATTACATCTGTTGCTAGACTACTGGGCTGTAAAATTTGTGTTTACAAAACCTGTGGTACAACTAGGGTGACCAGGCATCCTGAAATTAAAGCAGTTGTCCCAAAAATCACACTAGAGTAGAGCCTGAAGTAACCGATGATGAAGGGAGAGGGAAGGGACAGCACAGGCAGCCATGAGAAGCAGTGATGGGACATTGCAGTGCAGTCAGCCAGTGTTGGAAAAGTTCACTTTCTACAGCTAATAGTTCCGTTTACAAATTTTAAAATCAACTAGTTCAGATCATAGTTAATAATTCAACATTCCATGTTCAAGTTCAATACGTTCAGTTGCTGCAAGCTATTGTGTGAAATGTGCGACAACAGCCCTCAAAATACACTCTTTTTTTTTTTTTTTGAGTAGTTAGCCTAGTTGGTAGTGCGGCAGGTATGAATTTCCAGATTGAGTGGTTTTTCCTCTACATATTAAGGCCTGTTTACATTGTATTGTTGTATGCCTGAAGAATGTGCAATGGCAGAAAGTTTGCATTTTGTTCAGTTTGTTCAGACCCTGTATCTCAAGTCAAAGAGAACTTACCGAGGCAAACTCGTTGTTGAGCTCAGGCAACATGGCGTCGTGGATGAGAATAGACGGGTCCTTATGTAATCGCTCCAACTCGTCCAGAAGACATTGTTTGTCTTCCTCACTGCCATTCCAGGCAGTCACTGGCTTAAACAAGACCTTCCCTGCAGCATTACGCCTCTCCAGGATCACCACCTTGATGCAAACGTATACAAATGAGACAGGTTTTTTTTTTTAAGCCTTCTTAGTTATTTGCTTGGCAATGCAAATTTATCAAATCTTACTCTAATACATTATTATGCTTCATTCATCCATTCATTCATTCATTCATTCATTCATTCATCTTCAACTGCTCATCCGTTTCTGGGTCACGGGGGCACTGGAGCCAATCCTAGCTCGCACTGGGTGAGGGCGGGGTCACCAGTCCATCGCAGGGCCAACACACAGAGACTAACAACCATGCACACTCACACGGACAAGATACAGTTAACAGTTAATCCAAACGTGCATGTCTTTGGATGGTGTTTGGAAAGAACATGTAAACTCTGCACAGAAAGGCCCCAGGCCAGGAACCGAACCCGCAACCCTTCTTATTGTTGGGCAACAGCCGCCGTATTCTACTTCATATTAAAATAAATTAATTTCATAGTCTTTGTAGATTTATGTGGAACTGGCATTTGTTGTGGTGGATATATGGGTGTGTACCTGGGGTGGTGACTGTCCACTGTCCTTGTTTTGTGTGAGGATGTCACAAAGTGGCTGCTGTAGCCGTTGATACACATAGGCAAATCTTACAACCTCCTTGGTATTGGTTGAGGCAAATGAAAGAAACTCCTGGTTTCCAAAAGAAAAGGTCTCTTCGTCACGTGTGATCAGCAGGACACAGTATCTGGTGGGTGGACATTAGGGTAGTAAACGGGTATAATCAAGTTCCATAACATAAACTAAAATGAAATGTGGTGTGAACAGATTTTAAAGAGAAATATTACTCTTACTTCCTGCGTCTGTGAAATTGTTTGACAGGACAGAGCTCATCAAACAGCTTCTGATTCACAAGCCTTGGCGCAAGGAGAAATTTATTGTTTGCCATGAACTCATCGATAATTTGCTTCTTCATTCCTTTAGCCTAAAGAGAAAGAACATAAACGCACACAACAAGAGTGAGGTGATCTTTTGATGAATACATCAAAATAATTCATTGTAAAAATATCAGTCAACAGAACTAATTTATTATTGTACCTGTATAATGTCGGCAGGCTTGTCAATATTTTCTTTGAAGACCAGCATGGTTGGGGCGTAAGTGTTAATATTGAACTGTTTCTGCAGATTGGCTGTCTCGGAAAGGCCCTGGTCCACATAGCCAAACTGCATGTAGTCCTTATAAGCAAAAGCTGTCAGCTATGAAGACGCAGAGTTAAAATATTTGTTTTAGTTATGCAGTTACTAAACCAGCTGCACCTGAGCTTATTACACATAGAAAACTCCAATAAAAGAACCTACTTTGTATAAAAGAGGAACTACAGGTACTTGGTCAAACAAAAGCACATGTGGCTTGTTGATCTCATGCCAGCTGTTCAAGAACTGCAGGTCATTCTTGTCAGTGACCTGAAATGTTGAAAAAAAAAAAAAAAAGTTTTATTCATTTTGACATAGCAAGGCCATGTCCTCCATCTTGTAACATGCAATACAATAGCAGATATTTACCCTCTCCACAAGTCTCTGAGGAAGAAGGTCCTCTACAAACTGCCTAAGATGCTCCTTTGCAACAGCGTAATGGAAAAATGTTACTTTGCCATTGATGACTCCGAGTATTGATGGGGTGCGATGAGCACCAAGGTGATTGGCTAACCGTCTCTCATAGCCAACATCCACCACGCCTATCCCAACACCTGCAAAGACAGGCCATCCACAAATATTTGCACATTGTCCTTTTTGAACTTACCATGTGAAATGTAATAACAGAAAAGGCAGATGCATCATTTTAGAACACAAGACAAACCTAGAGTCTCCATCTCCTGCACCACCTCTTTCCAGACGGGCTCAATGTGGATGCAGCTGAAGCACCAGTCAGAGGTAATCTTTATCAGGTATGGTCTCTTGTAGCTGTCAGGCACCACGTCGTTGATGTACTGGTTAAAGTGCAACGTGAACTTGCTGTCAGCAAAGTCTCTGTGGGTTTTGCTGTTGAACGGAAAGTTGAAGAAAGACTCGTCGAAGTAAAAACTGTCATGGCGATGTCCGTAGCGACCGCTGCCATATGCCTGGGTGTCATCAGTCTGTCCATAACGGTCGTAATTGGCACGTTTGTCTTCATTGGATAGGATCTAAATTTTGGATACAATGATACATGATGTACATTACTTTCACCATACGGACAGGTGGCACAACAGCAAAAGTTATCAATCTGTTGGTTGAGGAATGTCACTGACCTCATAAGATTTGGTAATCTTGATGAACATGTCCTCAGCTCCAGGATTTCTGTTTTTGTCAGGATGCCTTAATAAGGAGGTGCCAGTTAGTTAAGAAGTGGATGGGCTACATGAACAGGTCTGAGTCTGGTGAAAATAGTTACCATTCTTTTGCAAGCCGCTTGTAGACCTTCTTGATCTCAGCCTGGCTTGCACTCCTGGTCACTCCTAAAACTTTGTAGGGGTCCATTTCAAGCCCAGCTTGAGATGCTCCTGTCAGCATCTCTGAGAGGACCAACACTACAGCCAGCAGCAAAGACATCTTCGACCCTGCCATCACAGTACCTTTAAACACAACCCCCCCCCCAAAAAAAAACATTGGGTTAGGGTTAGGGTTAAAATGGACCATTGGGTTAAAATGGACTAAATCTGAGGATAACCAGAGCTGAAATAAAAGCAGAGCCCTTAATTTCTTTCATAATCCAGTTTCATCCCTACTGACGTGAGTCCTGTCGTGATGCAAAGTGACGAAGACAACCGGGCAGCTAAAGATGGGAAATTACGTTATAGCATGCTAGTTAGCTAAAGAGGCTAGGTGATGTCTGTCAGCTAACTAAGGCAGCAACAGCCGCCAGCAACACCACCAACCTGCTGACGTTACCGGGCTGGGACATCAGCGTTAGTCCTCACGGATTAAAACCGTTAATGCAGTTTTGTTTTTTGTTTTTTTGTTTTTTCATTAGTGGTGGTGCGCTCCTGCAGCTGTTAGCTGCCTCGGCGGAACAGCTCTACAGTCAGTCACCTCAAACGGAAGCCACATTTTGGGGAAAGCTGTCGAGGCTCCTCCGTTAACGCTGACTGGGAAAGGGCGAGGAAACACGGAGGGTGGGCTCGGCAGCATCCCACCGTTCCTCCGGGGCGAGCTGTCAACCTGCCGCCGCTGGGAGGGAGAGGCGGAGGCGGAGGCGGGGAGGCGCTCAGCGTCGGAAGTAATTTTGGGACAGCGAGTATTTCGTGACACCTTTCGCTTCGTTTGCGTTCTCCGCCGCGCCGCGTTTTATGTACGGTGCCGTGCTGTGATACGGCAGCCGCCAGTCAGTGATGCGCAGTAGATTAAATCAAACGTACCCTTCCCCCCCCAGCTGTACTCCCTAAACGGACCAATCACAGTCTGCGATGATGGAAACAAGGAAGTCGGCGGAGTCAAATCAGACTGACTACATTTCTACACAAACAAGGTAATGTTTCACTTTTACAAATAACCTTTTTTATGTCGTCAGGAGATCGACTGTTATAAATCTGTTTTTTAATTTTAAAAAAATGTGTGCAGCTTGTTAAGACAGCCCCTCTGTCTTCCCCTCTCAGCTGCTTACTGTCGGATGGAGAATGGAGGAAAGACACAGGGAGATACTTCAACGCAACAGGACCAGTGTGGTGAAGGACCTGGACCCATCAAACATCTACGACCACCTTCTTGAAAAAGGAGTTTTCACCCAAGACATGATCGATGAGATAAAGGTTGGTCTGTTGTGCAGGCCGCAGCAGGTTCAGGTTCAGGCTGTGGTGTGTTTATGTACAATCCCAAGTACACTTTTATCAGTTGAGTTTGTCATTTCAGAGCTCGGGGACCAGACGGGACCAGGCTAGACAGTTACTCCGGGATCTAGAGACCCGTGGGAGTCGAGCATTTCCATTATTCCTGCTGTGCCTTGAGGAGACAGGTCATCACAGCCTGGTAGAGCTGCTGCAGGCTGGAGCTCCTCCTGTTCATCTGCAGCCTGTAAAACCCAACCAGGCCATCCACCCTGTTCTCCAGCCTCTCCCAGTCTGTAAGTGTGTGACACTATGGTCGGCCTCAGGACTGTTACCACCATAACTGGCTGCGAAGAGTGTCTTTAATCCTTGTCTCTTTAATAGTATCTCCGATGGATGTCGTTAAGCAAAAAAAAGATAACACCCCTGTCTATCCAATACAGAGACCCAGTACTGCTCCGAGTCCATGTAAGATGCAAAGTTAAGTTACATATGTGTAACATCATAAACATCATACATATTCCTTGATGTATAACAGATGTTGATGTTTATGTCACAGCACCTGAAAGGGAGCCCATAATGCCAAGGCCTCCAGCTAGAACACGACGGGATAGTATTCAGGCAAGCACTGTTTCTTTATGATGCACTTGGCAGCAAAAACACAAAGACCGCTGTGCTCAGTTTAATATGAGATAACATAGTTCCAGCTCACCTATCTTTGCTTCCTTTTCTGTGGATGGTCACCTCAGAGCTATAAGATGGACGCCGCCCCATGTGGACACTGTCTCATCATAAACAATGTGGAATTTGAACCTCAGAGCAATCTGAGTAATCGCAAAGGCTCCAACATAGACTGTGAAAAGCTGGAGAGAAGATTTAAGGCACTCAACTTTATTGTGGAAGTCAAGACAAACCAAAAACATAGCGTGAGAATCATTTATTCTGCCTTTGTATCTGAAGACTTATGCAAAGTGTTGAGTTTGAATGTGTGTGAAGCTAACAGCTCTTTTCACATTTCAGCAAATCAAGCGTGAACTGTCGGCTTTGTCTAAGAAGGACCACTCGCAATATGACTGCTGTGTGGTCATTATACTGTCACATGGGACCGACGTAAGAACTGCCATGAATTTTTTTTTCTTCATCTGAGCAATTCACATACAGATTGTAATAAAAGAAGCTATCAGCCTCAGATTAATAGTCAGTCTTGGTAATTAAACATTTTAAAATACTAAAATAACTGTTGAAATTATAGTATATCCATCATATTTATGCTTTTAGGTGAGTCACAACCGCTTCCCTGGCGCTGTGTATGGTGTGGATGGACACTATGTCGCAGTTCAGAATATCACAAACTACCTGAATGGCCAGCATTGCCCCTCTTTACAGGGCAAACCCAAACTTTTCTTCATCCAGGCATGTGGAGGAGGTAGCTAATGGCAAACATACCGTACAATAAGTAAAACATAATTTGTAAAATTCTTAATTACGACATTTAAAGGTTACATACGTGGCCTCACTGGGGAAATGCTTTTGTCTTTTAGATGAAAAAGACACTGGCTTTGAAGTGTCACCCGATGAGGTTAAACCATCATTCGGCGAAAAAGATGATCAGACAGACGCCATTCCTATGTCATCCAGCAGTGACTCTCTGAGCATGTCTGATGAACCGGACGCCAGAGCCACTCTGCCCACTCCAAGTGACATTTTAGTGTCCTACTCAACATTTCCTGGTGTGTGTCTGGATGTGTGTGTGTTACATTCATGTCTCTGTGTTTATTCATTCTTAAAGGCATAGCTATATATAAATGTCACTTGCTATGTAGGTAAATGTAATGTCATTTTAAATATGTGACCCATACAGGTTATGTTTCTTGGAGAGACGCTCAGGCGGGAACCTGGTACGTGGAGACATTGGACCGTATTCTGGAGGAAAATGTTGCCACTGTTGACTTGGTTACAATGTTGATGATGGTGAGGTTCTTTTATACCTACAGAATTAACTGGGGCTCCATTTTAACCCCCTGATGATTTAAGGTAATAAATAAAGCACATCACACACAAACACATCTGATCATTGACTGTGCCTGTTTCAGGTTAACAATGAAGTCTCCCAGAACTCTGCAAAAGGCCTCTACAAGCAAATGCCTGGTTCTTTTAACTTTCTCCGCAAACGTCTGTACTTTCAAAACCAGGCATAGCACAAGTAAGCAGCTTCCCAGTCAGTATGACAATAATTTCTGAGGTTGGGGTCTCAAAAAAGATGTAAGATGCATGAATTTGCTAAATTGTAATTATTGAATGGTAATGCCTTAGTGTACTTTTTATATGGATTATACTGACTTTCTCAACTTTTACTCATCAACAACTTTTCTAAATGAACTTTTGCAACACCCTGGAGAAAAAATATGTACTGTGAAAATGTGGCTCAGGTTACTAATTTTTTTTAATGATGTCTTACTGTGTCAAAGCAGCTTTCAAGAGAAGACAATCAACATCATGTTTCTGCTCTGCACGTTGGTTTTGCTGAATCTTATGTCCAGTCTCTTTTATAGACTTTTTAACAAAATGGGATTTTGTTTGATAATACTGGGAACATCATAGACAATGGGATAAACTCCTAAAGTGTCGACCCTCACTAATCTCTGATCCTAATTTTTGCACCAGTTCTGTGCAGCTGCAAAGTCGGTAAACACAGTGTGCCAAACTACTGTTAGTGAACCAGTGACAGAGTTATCTGACATTTTTACTCCATGCAATAAAAAACTGCTAAAAGCTGAGTTTGTGCTTCCACATGGCTCCAAAGCATATTGCTCAGGGTGTCACAATTATGACATCTGAACTTGTGAACTTGCATGTTCTCCCCGTGCCTGTGTGGGTTTCTTCTGGGTACTCCAGGTTCCTCCCACCGTCCAAAGACATGCAATTTCCAGTTTAACTGGTAACTCTAAATTGACCGTTGGTGTGAATGTGGACATGAGTAGTTGTTCGTCTCTGACTTTGTGTGTTGGCCCTGTGATTGACTGATGACCTGTTCAGGGTGTGCCCCGCCCCTCGCCCGATGTGAGCTGGGATTGGCTCTAGCAGCCCCGTGACCTGGAAACGGAAAAAGCGGTAGAAGATGGATAGATGGATGGAATTGACTCAACAGTGACAAACACCAGCAGGGGTTTTTACGAAAGGAACTTATAATGACTGAATTAAATGTGTTCTTACTGTTACTGTAGATTCACTGTCAGCAGATGGTAATTCAAATCAAACTTTATTTGTATAGCACTTTTCATACACGCTTAACAGGTAAAAAAAAAAAAAGTATGACAGGGCCCTGAGGAACCAGGTGAAGAAATGCTATCTAAGGGAGCCATCCACACCGAGTGGCCTAACATCCCACAACCACAGACGGTGCCGCTACCCCCAACCAGAACAGCAGATAGTCCACACCACAGCTTTGGGACAATTAAAAAGCCCGTAATGAGGACCTCACAGTCCGCGAGGGCTCATAATGTAAGGACACATTACATGATACTCAGCCTTACTTATCGTGATGTTTGTGAACAACAGATCCTGCAGCCTGTGACCGCCTGCCCACTGTTGTTTCACAGCACCAGACATAACACCCCTAGGTCCTGCTACAGATCTCTGGTGATTTCAGCCATGCTTCCCCGTCCGCCACTCTCCATACATTCACCCAGTATGTACATTACATCACCAGAGACAATAAGACTGGATTTACTGCATGCAAACATCAAGGATGCATACACCTCTCCACCCCTCCCCCTGTTGGACCGCTCTGACCACCTGGTGTAGCTGCTCCCCACCTACATACCTCTGCTGAAGAAACAAGCCCTTCCCTAAAGGAATGTGAGGAGGCCAGTATGGCCTCGAGGGGCCATTTTGACACCACAGACAGGGTAGTGCTCTGTGGCCCACACAAGGAGGACACTGATAGTCTGACTACCTGCATTATGGACTACATAAACTTCTGCATGGAAAACACTTTGCCTACCCAGAGTGTGCAGTGTTTTCCCAAAAACAAACCCCGTGTGACCCCTGAATTAAAAACCCTTCTGAATGAGAGGAATTAAGACTGGGGACAAGGAGGAAATGAAGAGGGGACAGAAGGAGCTGAGGAGAGAAAAAAGGAGGGGCAAAGACAACTACAGGAGGAAGCTAGAGAAACGCCTTCAGGGAAATAATACCAGGGATGTCTGGAGAGGCCTGAAAAGCATCTCTGGCCACTGCAAGGACAGTGGAAGGGGACCAGGAGCGGACAAGCCAGCTGAACCTGTTCTTCAGCAGGTTTGACTGTGCCCCTCCCCCATACTGCAGCCCCCAGACCGGACTGCACCTCCACAGAACCCTCCCACCCCCCTAACCCAAACCAAACCAAATATAGACAAAAAAATGTAATAAAATAATTATAATGTAGCAGTGGTAGAGATAAGGTGGCAGGTGGGAAAAACTGTGTCTGCATTTAAGTTAATGGTCATGTTGTCCAAAGATTTGATTATGTAATACTTTATTGATCCCGATTGAGGAAAATCTCAAATCAAGTTACAGTTCACATTTACTGGGGAAGCTGCACTGAGATTTGGTAAATGTTTGATTATAAGGACCAATTCTACTGGTACGTACACACACATACACACACACATACATACATATATATATATATATATGTATATACATACACACATACACACACACACACACACACACAATCACACACACACACTCAACCCTTGTGAGCCCTGTCACATAAAGGGCTGTCAGTATGTACTATAAAAAGATCTTCCAGGATGTTCAGTGACAAAAAAGTACCACAGTTTATTGGATTCCCAGAACTACTTAACATTGTTTTCCGGTATGGCATAGTTGTCAAAAAGGAGAAGAACAGGATGTATTAGTATAAGATAAAAGCTATTTCATCATTTCCTCTGAAGAATTAACCACTTATTAATTCCAAACACTTTTTTTTTATTGCAAACTGAGCCAGACCTACAGTATGGTCACAAAAGTGCATGAATTAAAAACACTGAAACTGTCTCCTCTGGACAAAACGCTGCATTATATAGACAATTCAATAATGAAGGAATATGCCACAGTGGAGACGATGTCAGAAATGTGGCTAGTGGTTTGGGAACTTGTTGGGCATGAAGAGCTTGTTTGGTTGCAGAACTAGAAAAAAAGAAACAAACATTTTTTAACACATAGCTGACTGGTGCATCATCATGCACGGAGCCAACAATGCTTTTCTTTGTCCACGTAAAGCAAAGCTATTTCCTTAAATGGCAGAATAAATACAGGTGATCCCGGACCCATTTACCTACTGCTCACCTGAGGCAGGATCATCTAAGACCATGCTGCATTTCAGCCCCGGCACTGCGCTATGTGAGTACACAACTGAGTGATGATGAGAACAATAATATCTTCCTGTTCTAGCTTTTATCAGAATAACTAACTTGATTCTGGCACATTGAGTTGATCAATGCAAGGCTTCAGCTTGGACATTGTTAAAGTCGTGCAAAGAGCAAATTTATTAGGATTTTCTCATTGGACCTAGCATGCTCCAGTTATAGCTAAAAGTTTATTTAGAGTAAATCATCAAGTTTGTTTAAAGAAGGGGCTCAGTGACCTCCTTCTGCCACTGTTTGGTGGAGAGTTGTTATTCTGACTCATCTAGTAAACTTGTTTAATCAGCAATTTGTAAAATGAGTAGGCTACATATCCACAAATATCCACTAAGCAAGTTATTTTAAGTGCTGTGTGAACAATTCAGCAAAGATTATTCCGATAGCATTTACATTTTGATATATATTTCCACCTTTTCTACATAGTTTTAATGAAAACATTCATCATGCCCCTCTAATTAATTTACCTGTAAATGAACAAAGGAAGTTGACACTTGAATTCAAGTCATTATTCATGTTAATAAATAATGTGCTGTGAAAGAGTTAAAGCATCCGTGGAATCATTTAAGTAAAAGTTTTTTTGTTTTGCTGTAGAGCAGAATACAAGACTGTTGTGAAATGTTGTGTTTGGCTGAAAAAATCTAACTGTGATGGGTCTTTTCTATAGTGCTGGCGACAACATGTTTGCTTGCCACAGAAGGTAAAAACCTGTTTCATCATTATGTGTTTTCTTCGTGCAGCATATGCCTTGGATACACTATAAATTTGTTTATTTCATCTGTTCTTTGGTAGTTTCCACTGAAAGGGTGGTCACATGTGATGACCGCGGCAATGTCCAACTCCTGAGATGTGGTAAGACTTATCTTCGTAAATTTGTGTCATTCATCAGCCCCTCCTGTGACGGGTGTGAGTTTAGACCCAAGAACAGCACAAATCCAGACCAGAACAGTTCACAACTTTATTAGCAATGTCCAACAGTCCAGACAGACAACAATCAGGGTGTCTAAATCGGTCCAGTCCCTGTGCTGAACTTGCCAGGACCCTCCGGAAAGGTAAAGCCCAGGCAGGCAGGCAGACAGGCGGAAGGCAGGTAGGGCTACCGGGGCAGAGACGAGGAGATGAGGTGTATATATTATATATTATTATTATATATATATTATATATGGTGTACAGGGTGAATGAGCTTGAATGACATTTCTCTAACTTTACTAACCAAAAGGATTTTTTGTGGTAGCGTCCAACCCTTTTTCCGCCCTAAGTTTTTGTAACGTCTCTTCTTAAAGTGGCGGATATTAAGGTGTGCATTAGGATGAAAAGAGGAAGGTGACGAAAGATAGCCGCTAAAGGAAATCCAATCCAGTTTCTTGAGCTCTTACACATGATGGCAAAATTAAGACATTTTCAGAGCCAAAATATTTCTTCTAAGTTTTGTTTTTGTTGAATGAATTTTAAAAGAAGATGGAGATGTAATTCATGTGCTATTCTAGTTTGAGTTTGAGACAGCATCTCTGATTTGTGCATTTTAGGTTCCAGGAAGGGGATGACTTTTCAAGGAGCTATTAATCAAAACCAAGAAAGTACTTTAGATTACAACTAAGTCTGCAGAAAAAACCTTTAGAAGAACACTGCTCTCTTGTGTGAAATAGATATAGGAGTGGTCCGTGTGCAGTCAGCATTGTATGGACGTACAGATGGTGAGACCTGCAGGGAAGGCAGACCTCGGAAACAACTTCGAAACACAGAGTGCTCTCAAAACAATACTGTGGACATCATCAAGAGAAGGTACGTACTGCACTCACAATGGCAGCATAAAAACAGCAGTTTATTTTATATATACATATATATGGCAGACATTGTTTAGACACAGGAAAATGTGACCCCAACTACCACAATAAGGGGGCCCTTTGAATGACAAGCAGTCAAACAGCGCCCATGTTTTTGTTTTGACTTACACCTTCCATGTTATTGACTTCACTCAGCCTCTGCAGATCCAGCTGAGAAATTCAAATTAATTTAGATTTAATTTAGAAAAACTAATGAATCACTTTATCAGCCTGCAGGAAAACACCAGTCTACTCTTTTTTTTTATTACTGCTTCTTATTTGAACATTATAAGTGTGCCATTCAAAAGTGTGTTTGCATATTGAAAGCATCGCTGAGATATGCTGAGATTGTATTTTAGGGGTTAAAATATCATGTCATCCTCCTTGACTGTTTAGTAAACCCATTGATAACTTATGGGGACTATTTTGATGTGTTTAGTAAATAAGATGTTGCTGGAACTTTACATAAGAGGAGAAATAATGTCAGATAATCATAGCAATAACAATGATATTCCTACTCCCAGTGTCAAAAAGGCTCCTGGCAAAAAGCCCTTTCAAGCTTGGAGCTAACATTAATGAAGCAAGCAAATAAAACACTCACAGGTAACCTTTAGCAGACAGGTTTTGGGGATGCCCAGGATGTAGAGTGGTACTTCAGCTGTTTTTTTGTGTGTGTGTGTGTGTGTGTGTGTGTGTGTGTTTGTGTATTCCTTGGTCTGAATTATTATTATTGTTGTTGTTATTTACGTACCATATTTTCATTTATTATTATTCTTTTTTATTTTTTTGAGAAACACTGATCTTGTCCATGCTGGTCAGGCTGTTGTTGTAGCAGCATGCTATGCTAGCATCATGATCATAACAAGCTTCAAGTTTGACCAACAGGAATTCATTTGTGTACTGTAAAGGCCAAAACTTGACTTTTTGTTTGTACATAGGGTACAAACAAATAGGGACGATAGATTTTATTTATTCATTATTCAGAAATGTCAGGTTTCACCCTGTAGAGCAAATAAAAGTGTTTTTCTCATGTCATGGCAAAATATCCAGTACTTTAAAAGGTGAAAACCCCAAAAATCATTGGGCCCAGAGGTCGGAAAGGAGCAGTGACATCTCAGTCTTTGTTCTAAACAGTGTTTAGAACATATGTATGTCTGATATAACTTTGTGTTTAATATGATAGCTTTGGTCTAATACATATTTTCTTTCTGTCAATCTTAAAGGTGTGATGGCAAGAAGATGTGTGAGATAAACACAGATGTTGTTCGTATCTCTGATCCTTGTGTTGGCACCTACAAATATCTGGAGACCTACTATACCTGCTTCCCAGCAAGTCAGTGACTCATCAGCTTAACAGCTAAAGTGACAAGGCCAAAAATAGTATTGGTAGTCTAATGTGGTTCATGTTCCTTTTACAGTTCGTGTCATTGCTTGTGAGAATTCTGTGGCGGATCTCTTCTGTGGTAAGGTTGAATGTTTTCACATTTCCTTTTAAAGTAGATTAATGTGGTAGATAAACAAACAAACCATATGCTGTTTTTTTACATTTATAGCTATACAAGCTATACGGGTTTTACTACATTTCTTTATTTTTTGCTCTGCTGTTGTCTTTCTTTAGCTGAAGGGCAGGTGATATATGTTTACGGGGCAGAATATGGGCGTCGTGATCAGACTACCTGCATCTACCAGCAGCCTTCAAGACAGATTGAAGATGTCGAGTGCTTGAACCCCACTGACAAAGTTGCGGAAAGGTACAGTTGTTCTGTAACTTGTGGATAAAAATACATGTATGCATGAAGAATATGTGGCCAGTGCATTTATCAAATGTTAGTAGTGAAATTTCAAAGTGTGCATTTCATGAGTCATAGACCATTTTCCCTGGAAATCACTTAATTACCTTCTACTTTGCATCTACAGTTGTAATGGGAAGAATAGGTGTACTATCTCAGCACGCAACTCAGTGTTTGGAGACCCCTGCGTTGGAACTTACAAGTACCTGGACATTTCTTATGTGTGTGAATGTAAGTATGTTTGAGGCGTGTTTTGTTTCTGATCCTTCTATGAGTTGTTTAAGTGTTTAAAAAAAAAGATTTGTCTGAATTGAATTTTGGTACTCTTTCAGATCCTGTGGTCTAGCTGGTTTTGTAAGCCTGGACAGTGGAACCAGTAGGGCACAGACCCTACCTACCTTTGATCCTCAAGACAAAAAAAAAAAAAAAAAAACTCAAAAAAACATTGTCTATATTGTCTGTGCTGCCATACTATATCACTATATCCTCATACATCCCTCTTTCCATGTGTGTAAGAATGGTGACACTAATCATATCATACTCGTAATAAACACACTGCTCGAAATAAATGTGTCAAGTTTGTATTTTTTCCAATGGCCAGAGAAATGCAAAAGTAACTAAAAAGGTTACCTTTGTAAATAGTAATATTTTCATCCCCTCTGTAGGCTTTCCTGTGACTTGCATGATTGATTTGCCCAGTTTTTACATTTACCCATTTACAGATACCCATTTCTGGGCTTGGGATTGGCCAAAGTCTATTACTGGTTTGCCTCTGCATGCAAAGCATGCGCTCTACCACTGAGGTACGTCCCTGGGCAATAATAGTAATATTATTAATTTGATATAATTCATCACCAGGGCATGATTATGGTTATGTTATCCAAATCTTCCTTTTAGTGGGATGCAAAACATCACAAAAATTAAAGTTATGTTATGGCTTTTAGGTTCAGCCATTCCTAGTTTAGACTGATGTCCCCTTCATACACATTAAAATAAAGGCACTGAATGACACATTTACACAAGTTAAAGGCTTAAATCTCCTGCTAAAAACTAATTCCACTGAAGTGATATAGATCATTTTCACACACTATTTGAAGGGAGTTTATAGTCAGAATGACCCGGTGCCCAATGTTTGGAAGAAAAAAAAAAGCACAAACTTACAAAAACAGCAGACACTGTGTGTGGTATATGAAAGATAACGAGTGAAATAGGAATCAAGTTTATTAAGTCTCATCTGGACATTATTTGCTGCTGTTTAAAGGGAAAATGCCATTGTTTTAACTTGACAAGTAAACATTGTAATCGCTCATTACTCAGTACATACTCCACTATATAGTTTACCATTTTGTAGTACTAATTGAATGTATAGTCAGATTTATAAATAATAAGATGGACTCATAGTATCCCAAAATGCATGGTGACAAGTAGCATACAGGCCAATGATAATTAACCAGTAATGTATACAATCATGAATTGTGATGTAAAGAAAATCACCAGAGTAGAATCTGAAAGGATTTTCCATTTTAGGGGTAAACCCACAGTGCAGTCCTCTACAAAAGACTCTCTGGATAGAGGGTAAGCACGAGTGAATGAGTGATTTCAGACACTAGTATAGAAATATAAATTTCCTCGTTATACAGATAAGTGACTAATCTATGTTAAAGTCAATGTCAGTTGAACAAAATTAATCAAAAGACAAATTTCCTTCAGTTTGTAAATTATACAAAATATAGTTATTTTGGAAAAAAAGTATGTCATGGCTTGTCAAAGGAATTATTTAATATTATGGCATGTGGTTAAAAAAAAGCTGTAATCAGAGAGGTTGAAACTGTTCGACACTTGTCTCGTGTTTTCTGTGATCCAGGAAATACAAGGTGGAACATTCTTTTATCACATTCTTGAAACATTGCTTCATGTAGGATTTGAATGAGTGAAAAATTTGCATGTTGTCCACGGCATGACTACCAAATGATGGTTAAGTTGCTGGTGTCTTTGGCAAGGTCGGTCTTTGACGGGTAGACGACCTTCAGGTTCCCGTCTTGGTCGACGGTTCGAACCTGCTGTACAACCAGTTCACTGGAGCCGTTACCGCTGGTTGCTGGCTCTGGAGGACCATCCCTTTCCCCATCTGACCCCACTTCCTCGCGATGCTCTGCTGTAAACTTGTTCAACTCTGCCATTTTCTGTGAGTTGGAAGGAAACAGGAAACAGTCTAATAAAAACCTGTGAGTTATATCACTGAGATGGACAGCGATAAATTTTTCTCGTGGACGTTTCAAGAATCTCTTCCTGAAGTTTTTGCAGTTTGAACTCTGAGTTTCAACACAACATTCTCAAAGATTCTCTTGAATATACAGAATACAGAAAAACACTGACACTGATCAACCTGACAATCTGAACCAAGAATGTTGTCATGTACATGGCATACAAAGTACAGAAAGTGAGCTCAGTGTCACATTAATATGGAAAAGCCTTGAAACAACAATTACAAGGATGAGAACAGCATAGCCCCCACACTACATGGAATGTATAATATAGCCACACAATTAATTAAGCTACTTAGTTTCCCTGGTTTAATTTCAGGAGTAAGTGGCAATGAATATGTCATTAGTGAAACTGTTCTATTTGGATGTTTAGGCCTTTTTCTATGAGCAGCAGGGCATAAACACTGATATCAGTCCATCTGTTCACAACCTGGAAACCTACTGGACTAACGAGTTTTCCACTTAAACCAAAATTTCCTCTTGGCACAAATACTCCTGTTAAATTTACAGAAATTCTTTCTTCTAATGTCACCATCTGATTAAAATGTCAACTCTTGTCACATAGATTCTGATAAGCTAAAGACCACTTTTGAAAGCAACGAAGTGACTGTGACCTCTCTTGGTTAACATTGGAATAAACATTTGTTTTCTGTTTTCTGTTGAAAGACTTTTTTCTTTGTTGGCAGATGAAGGGGAAAGAGAAGCTTACTACAATCAGAGCGTCCATCACGTCTTTACAGGTTTGTAGGCTGGTTGAACTCGTCACCTCCAAGAACAACTCCTTGGTGGTCTTCCTGATCTGAGAAATACAATTAACGGATTGTGTTATCATCTTGATTTTAGACAATTTGTTATGATAACATATGCCTCTGTGCGATTGGGTAACTTGTTTTCAATGTTGGCATACATTTCTCAACATGACCGCCTTAAGTATAAAATCGCTCTTAGTCTAAAGACATAATGATATGAACCAGGAAGAAAAAAATTAATAAATGAGAATTTCTCAAATTTGGGATTAATGAAGTAACTCAATCAATCAATCAATCAATCAATCAATAACTTGACACACACATACACACACCTTGGTTTTCTCACTGTTGGTAATTGGTGGGAATGAGATCACGTGGCCCTCTGCATCCACAAGGCAGGGATAGACGGATGCTCCTCGCAAAAGCTCTAGGTATCTGTTAAAAATGTTTAAATTGAGAGAGTAGCTGATAGAGACAACACTGCAGAAAGGTCCCAGGCAAATAGCATGTGAAATTCTTTAGAAGATTAACTGGAAAAATGTAGATTCAGGGTGTAGATTTAGGTATGTAACACTGAACATGAACAGTTGTTTTGACTTTTTTTTTTAATTCCCTAATTTCATCTACTAGGTGCTGGAGAGACCACCAGGAAATAGGGAAAGAAGAGGGGAATGACTTTGCAGCATAACTCCTGGGCTGGAATCGAACCCGAGACACTGCAATAATGTCCCCATGTGCTTTTGAAAGACACTGTGATGGATTCAGGGCAGATTAAAAATGTGAAAAATAGTAGTGGTAAAGACCGACTTTACAAGCGAGTCATGAATTATGATCAACTATTTAAGTAAAACTGCATAGATCAATTATATTTTTAAAGCATTGTCTTGCCATTGAACACCAACTACAGTCATCTGCAGGAAAATTGTGGCAGTAATAAGATTGTGACCTGTAACTGACCTGTGGAGGCCAGTTACGTTCTGTCTCTTCTTCTGCTTCCGCAGTTCTTCAGCCTCGAGATGAAGGTGTCTTATCAGCTCCACTGCCGTCATTTCCTTCCGACCCAGCGGTGTGATCTAACAGACATAATACTGTTCAGTGACAAAACAAACCAAGACACTAGAGGACTATTCTGACTCTCAATAAAACTGTGATCACTTCTGCGTCTGCATACCTTTAGCTGGGTAGGTGGTTTGACGTCATACACCAGGGGGCCCTTAAGAAGCTGCACATCATGTGTTGCAATGGTCGCTGTGGTCCTTTTATCACACAACTCATCATGAAGCTTTGTCTAAAAAAGAACAGCAAAGTCTTTTTGGTGGCACATGGTTAAGTTAATATTGAGAGGATCTGATGTATGAAGCCTTGTGAAGATTTTGACTTTACCTGAGCCACGAGGAACCGTTTGAGAGCATTCCCAGACTTTAGGTTCATCCCTCTAACAACGCAGCACACCAAGTATGGACGAACATCTTTGACCTCTGCAGTAACTTTGACTGTGAGCGCTGTGGGGGTGTCAGAAACGTGGAGAACCTTCACCACCATTTTGTTCAGTTCATCCACCTCATCCTGTTCTTCTGTGACCTTCCCTTTCTTCTTCCTCTGCTGCTTTTTCCTCTTGTCTGCATTGCGTCCAACGTCTGCATCACCTCCATCCTCTCCCTGTCTTCCTTTTCCTCTGAGGTACTCAAGGATGGACTTGGTCTGACAACCGTTGACCATCTTCTCCAGACGCTTGTCATTCAGCTTGTTGCCTTTGAAGTTAATCTCCTTTAGCTTGGGGCACTCACTCAGATCAGAAGGGATATCGCTCAGCTTGTTGCAAGAGAGATCCAGAACCTGGAAGGATCGGCACAGAGAAGACAACAACAACAAAACCACATAAACATCGTTTCGAACTTATATAGTTATATAGCATACTTATATACTTATACAGTATAAGCCCAGATACAGCTTTGATTCAAAGGAGCATTTTCCACAGTCCCCTTCAGTGGCCAGTTCAGTGGACATTTTTTCCTTGTTTCATTTGACATACAACTCTTGATTGTGTATGTTTTAATTAATTTATTAATTTTTTATTTTATTTTTAGTTTATTTTAATTGTAATTTTTATTTTAATTTATTTTATGGTTATAATCAGCTCTCTACTCATTTTTACTGGCATTGTTTCAATATGCTTCTATCCTCATATTCTACTTGCTGTACAGCGCTTTATAAATAAATGTATTATTATTATTAATATTATTTGCCAGCTTAGTTTCACTGTGGGGGATGGGGTACCAAATTAAAATGACACTACATATTAAGATGAACTTCTTGTTCTACAGTGTGTGGGATATTATTGTTTATCAGGGTCTCATGATGATAGACACAAATAAACACAAGAAGACCTGTGTGTGTTACACCATGAGTCAGAAAGTACAGTAAAATAAAACTGAAGTTGTCCTCAGGAAGTAAACAGATCAAGCTGAATTGTCTCAATCATACACTCATCACTGTGTCCTCCTGTGGGCCTAACCGAGAGCTAAGCTCGGGCAGTAAAACACCACCAGGCTGGGGGTGATGCCCGGCCCACCTTCAGAGCAGATAGCTTAGAAACGTCTCCACTCAGCTGCTGGATGGAGTTGTCCGAGGCCACCAGGCTGCTGAGGAGATCCAGCCGCTCCGAGTAGAAATCAGCAGGTAAGGCGGTGATGTGGTTCTTGGAGATGTTGATGGTGGAGAGCTTGGTGCACCGACTCAGCCCCTCGGGCAGGACCTCCAGCCCGTTACAGCTCACGTTCAGCGTGTTCAGCTCCTTCAGCTGGCCGATGCCCTCCGGTAAGACCGTCAGGTTGTTGACGGACAGATCCAGGACCTTCAGGGACTTGAGGTTGCCGATGACATCGGGGATGGAGGCCAGTTTGTTCCGGCAAAGGATCAGGCTCTGGAGGCTGGTCAGGCGCTGGATGTCCTCGTGGATCTCTGTCAAACTCGGACACTGGCTGACTTCCAGATAATTCAACAGTGTGAGGGAATAGACGGACGCCGTGAGCCCCCCATGAGAGGAAATCCTGCTGTCGACAGCAGGACCCTGTAAGACCAGCTCACGCCTCTTCTCTGCGGCAGCTTTCTCTATTTCTGGCCATTTCTCCGTGTCGCCCATACTGCCTGCTCCCTGCCGGGGTGAGGTTAGTACACAGCACGAAACGACTTCCGCTTCCTTTTTTCTAAATAAATTATTATGATAACGGTGCATATCTGTCACCGCGTGCAGAAAAAATTTCAAAACATAAAATAAGAATTGAGTAATGACAGCCATACAGAAGAAATAAAAACTAATTTTAATGCAACGTGTAACTGCAGTTTTAGCCCGTTATCATGTACTGGTGTAAAACTTTAGATTTTGTGTCGAAAGTACTTTATATAAATAGTTGAACAGGAATTAGTTAATTTAAAGGTATTTAGTAGGAGCATCTCTTGTGGCTTTATTTTGTAGAGCTGTTTTACTTCCCGATGCATTATCGCTTCTTTCATTGGCCGCTTGCTGCAGATCTCCGTGCACCAGGAAGAAGTTGTGGAAAGCATTTTTAAACAACACACATTTTTTAATATTTACGAATATAACCATCGTCCTTGTGTGTACTTAAAAAAACAAACAAACAAACAAAAAAAAAAAAAACAACAGCACGTATGCAACCAGGCGTGTGTACGTATCCCGGCACGACCGGGCTTAAAACAGCCGTTGCGCTAACGACACTGTAAAAACTAAATCAACCACAATCCATTGCGACTGACGTAATACTACCACTGCGCATGACCGCGTTGGTTGTTGTCAACGGTGGTTATGGTGATGGAACAGGAGTACGGTCTGTCAACGTTACGGTGATGTTTGTGGTAAGATATCTCTGCTACAGGAGGAAAGAAACATTTTCTTACTCCAAGTATTACTCAAATAAAGGTCAGGAACCAGCGAATGACAGCTGTCAGGGCATTTATTGGATTTTAGCATGTGAAAATACTTAGCTACTGTTAGGCTAGCTGTGTTGGGGGGGTTGAGGTCTTAACTGTTAGCTAAGCCCACCGCCCAACATGCTGAAGTGGCGAAAAGGACGCCTCTGTTTTGTGGGGGTGGGGGTGGGGGTTAATATTTTCTGCCTTTGCCTTTAACCTACAGCCATTTTGTACACTTAGTTATTTGCATGCATTATTTGCTACCAAACTAAACCGTATTTTATAATCCTAATGCTATTTTATTCATAGAATGAAATAACCTTTTTGTATTGTAATTACTTTTAAACTATAAATCACTGTTAAGTTTCTGAGCACCAAATTTGTGTTGCATAAATATTCAATATATTTCGTCTTGCTGTAATTAGTGTAAATGCGTCAGAAATGTGGTTGGCTAAATAGTCGGATAAGGGTGACTTCCTTTTTTTGTTACTAAAATTATAGTTTTTATCATTGCTTTAAGAGACCTATGTATTTCTCCAGTGTTTTAATTCAGAGTAATAAAGCCCATACAGTGGCAAGAAAGAGTATGTGAACCCGTTGGAATATCTACTATCTGCATTAATTGGTCATAAAATGTGATCCAAAGTACATCTAAGTCCCAAGAACAGACAAACACAATCTGCTTTAACATATATTAAACATTAGCAGTGCTATTGGAAAAAAGTAAGTGAACCCTTGTATTTGGAGCCACCCTGACATTATCCTGTAGGATATCTTGGCAAGCTTAGGAATTCATTTTCCCCTTGATAATGGCAAACTGTCCAGGCCTAGAGGTGGGAAAGCCGCCCCAAATCATGATGCTCCCTCCACTATACTTCACTGTTGGGATGAAGGCGTCACGCAGGTATGCAGTGCTGTCTTTATGGCTTACATAGCACTTCTTCCCAAAAAATTCAACCTTTATTTTATTAGTCCACAAAAATTTCCCTGTAACATTGTGAAATTTAAAGATGGTCTTTGGCAAGTTTCGGGTGTGCAACACCGTGTGACGCCATGGACACCACACATGTTCAGTGTTTCGCATGTGGTAGACTCGTGAACAGAGATCTAAACCAGTTCCAGTGATTTTTCTTCAAGTCTTCAGCTGTTAGACCAGGGTTCTGTTTTACCTCACTGAGCATTTTGTGCTGTTTTTGGTGTCAACTTGAGTGGGTCTCCACCTTTAGGGAGAGTACCTAAAATATTACATAGTCTCCGTTTGCAGACAATTTGTCTAACTGTAGATTGGTGAATACCTAAAGTCTGTGAGATGACTTGTAACCCGTTCCAGTCAGTCCAGGCATGATTCACAGCAGCAGGTGCTTCTTGTGAATAGAAAACACAAAAGGTTTGAGTATTTTTTATAGGTCAAAGTAGCTCTACACCTTGCCCCAATCTTGTTTCATTGTCTGAAATGAAGGTTTGCTAACTCTTGACTCTTTTTTGGGAGTCATTAATATAAGGGTTTACTTACTTTGTCCACCAGCAGTGTGAATCTTTGATGGATGTATTCATTAAACACATGAAATTTTAATGTCATGTTAGTAAAACATGACGATCCGGAAACGGATAAGCGGTTGAAGATGAATGAATGAATGAATGTACATTGAATCACATTTTATTATTACAGTTAATGCAGAAAACTGGATAATTCCAAAGGGTTCACATACTTTTTCATACCACTGTATGTTAGGTGTCGAACAAACGTTCACAGTCTAACTTACAGGTGTTCATTAAAAACATGGATTGTCCTGGCATATTTAAAAGAAGCAGAATTGCATTTGCATTAGATTAGATTAATATATTAATTATATTATATTTGCGTTCTCTCAGTGTCCATCAGAGGCATGCCCAGGAAGATAGGATTCATCGTGGTCAACTCTTCAAGTCATGAGGACAACTTCACTGCCAAGGAACTCATGGTCCATGCACCCACAGTCAATGGCTGGAGATCCAACAGGTACATAAACAAAGCACTTTGGCAACAAGAAAAAGTAATACAGACATTTATTTTAAACAGCTTTTTTTTTTTTCTAAGATTTCTAGTCAAAAATAAATGCATAGATAAAAACAAAGTCTTTTCCTCTTTAAAAAAAACCTCAATATTATGTGAATCATATATTCTGCAGGCTGTGCTCTTACCCTCAACACATCACCCTCCAGCTGGTGGAGAGAAGTAGGGTGAGGAAGCTTCAACTGCTGGCCCACCAGTTCCTAATCCCAGCTAAGGTCGAGTTCCACATTGGAGACACGCTCCCTGAAACCAGTGGCACAGGGTTCCCAGGGCAACTTCGGAGACTCGGGTGTGACTGCAAACCAGGCCAGACTCAGTTTTGGCCCTGATGTGTATTTTAACTAAAACATATGGGTTAATGCTAGATGGTGTGGGAGAGTGGGATGTTATAGCGTACACAAAAATAAACAAAGATCATAGTTAAGAAGTGATCAAATGACCATTATCCTCTTCTGTCTTTTTCTGGTGAGCATTCAATATGTATTAAAATAAAACAGTGCATTTTAATGTGTTAAACTGTATGACCGCAGAGAAATTAGACAAGTAACACTGTGCTCTCGCCACAGGTATGTGTCTTTGTCAGACAATGAAAAGACAGGTTTCAAAGCTCGGGAGCTGAAGTCAGTCCATGTTGATGCTATTGGAACATACCTGAGAATGACCTTCCATAAGAATCATGTCAACATTTACAATCACTACAATCAGGTACTGTATCAAATGGTTGCAATTTAATTTTGATTGTCTGGTCTGTTACAGAAAATTGATCCAGACTGTGAACAGTATATATTAACGACTGTCCTATTCTAATTGTGTGTGTTTGTGTGTTGAAAAAAAAAACAACCTTAATAGGCTTTATATATGTCTATAAAAGTTTTTTTTTCCAAGAAATAAAAAAGAAATTCTAATTCTTTTAAGCAATAGGGGTTCAGATCATAATAGGTATTCATTATTTTGACTTGATTTCTGTTGCATGATGCTCACAGTGGCAGCACTTCAACAGCTGTCAGCCTGGTATCCAATAGCAACATTGATGGGAGCACCTCACTCACATAATATTTGATAGTCTCATGATCATGAGCTATAGTAGTGATGTGAGACAGTTCTAACGAGCACTCCAACTGAGGCAGATTTTTGAGCATTACAGTATTTGTTCAGTTGGTAGTTAAATATTATCTGTGTGGCATTCTTTGTATTTAGCAATTCCTTTTTGATTTAATTCATAATGAATTTTCTGATGTCACCTTATGGCTTACAACCCTAATTACACATTATTTAGCATTTTCAATGAAAGACTAAAACCAACACAATCCATCCTGCATCTCTGATAGTCATTTCCATTTATCAAATCAAATCAAATCAAATCAGATTTATTTGTATAGCGCCAAATCATAACAAAGTTACATCAAGGCACTTTACATATAGCAGGTCTCGACCAAACTCTTTATAAATTTATATAATCTATATAAATTTATGCATGCTAAAGAATTGAATATCAATATCAGTAATTTCATGGGACAGGTATGTTCTGTTTGCTGTGGTTTTTAACAGCCATCAAATAAATGAATAGGCCCTTTTATAGGAAACTATTTTCAACAAGAAAGTCATTCCACCATTATCTGCTCAGTGCTCATCCATCATGTATTGACATATACATATATGTCAATACATGTATGTATGTATGTATGTATATATATATATATATATTTGTTTGTTTTTTTTTCTCCCAGTCTTGCTTGTTCAGATCACTCACCAGCATCTGTTGTGATTTCAGGTGTCTTTGGTGGCCATTAATGTTCTTGGAGAGTCCCTGGATGGCAATGCCTTCAACACAATAGTGGGTAGCCACTCTCCACATCATCTACACATCACTAAATGCACCTCTGCATAGCAGCAGGTGGTGCTGTTGCATTGTGATTTTGTGAAATACTGCTCTGTCATCACAGTCACTCAGAAAGGCATTGACTGATGAGTTATCATTGCTGACAGTTATAGATGTTCGCATGTTCAAATGGGAATCAGTTAAAGAAAACATTGAAACAAACAAAAAAAAAACTCACAGGTTATTCTGCTCTTTTCTTAGAATACAGAGTAAAAGAAGGGCTGGGGATTGACAGAATAGTATGAATACCTACAGAACCTAATGCTAGTCTATTACAAATGCCCTAAATAAAGTTAAACTTTTTGGGAATATGTTATTGACTTTTGATTCAGCATATCTCCAAATAGTTACTTAGAGAGGCACACTGGATAATGTCATATTCTATGGGGGTTTTATGTTGTGTTTATTTATCTTCACTGCTCCACAGACATCATATATTATATATATGCACATGTTTACCTGAATGGTGTTTGTGTGAGTAGACTTGGGGATATGTGTCAGGAATGTAGTAATGAGACACAAAGGGAGGGCAGTATGTAATCACACAGGAGGCCTTTAGTCAGCCAGTGTAATCAGATAGTCCTGCAGACGGACAGCTCCTGGAGGATAGTGAGCACCTTAAAACACGTACACATTCAGAAACAGAGACACAGAAAGACAAGGACACACACTTGAGCAGATTCCAGTGAACAAGCTGTGCATTGTTTCTCCATTAATCCAACTCTGAGCACCTCCACCAAAGCAGAGATCTTGCCTGGAGGGGCAACTAGATCTTGTTCTCTTATATCTGCTTTATAGATGGAAGTTGGTTTAGTCTTGTGGAGGGATACCGTTGTGTATGTGCAGAGTGAAAACATGGTCAATGGCTCAGATTTCCCAAATAGAGAGAAAAAAGCATCTATCTGGACATAAAGATTTCTTTGGTCTTACTTGTCTCTTTGAATTGAAATTTCTTTTGAACCTTTAAGAAGAATTTTGAATTCTGTAATGGCCAAGAGTAGGAGGTGTTGTTCATTAACAACTGGTTTCGTGCTCATGAAGTGCTGCAAGCTAACAGTAAATAAATAGAGTACAAATAATTGGCTACTTGACATTTTGGCTTGTAACAGTGCTATGTAAACACTTGCCTTACAGCTTTTTTGATGTCCAAGTAGTTTTTGGTGAAGGCATTCTGGTGGATTGTCACTTACCAAAAGTGTTTTCGTTAATTTTAATTTCAGAAAAGGGGTGAAATGAAAGGTTGCCTCGAAGGTATTACAATTAGGCAACAATGTGCAGATCTTCCTATGAACAGAAATACAAGAGCACATATGCATGTGTGTGTAATTTGTCCATCTGTTTACCCCCAGCCAAGCAGAGAGCAGCTGATTGAACACTACCTCAATAGTAGTCAGCTGGAAGCCGCCTTGGACACGACCTTCATGGGGTGAGGCTAGGCCATTGAACCCTGGTGTCTTTGTCTTGTGACCATAACATTGTTCAACTAAGTCATTTATTCTCAAAGCCAACCAAAGCATTCATGGTCACTTGCATTTGAAGGAAATGCAGGTGGCAGCCTGTGGAAAGAGGAAAACACATTTCGAAAGATTTTTCTTTTTTTTTCCCATTAATACATCAACCCCCAAGGGACATTTCACCTCAGGGTCTCTGCCCTGGAGGGGGGAGGGGGGGGGGGGTCAGTCAGTGTTTTTTCGCTTTGATCAGGAAATTGCACAATGCTAGCACATTGAATTGATGATGATACATTTATTTGACATTTTCTTCCTATATTCACACATGACACACTCTAACAGAACTTTGTGATTATCTAGAGTTTTATTGTTTCAGTTATTTAATCCATCAAATATCGGTTGTGTTTGTGTCCTGTGTCTGCCCAGCAAATGTGAGTCTTTTTCCCCCTTGGATGACTTGGCTTTTGACATGTACCAGGACCCTGAAGTTGCTCACATCATCCGTCACCTGGACCAGAAGAAGCAGGAAATGGTCCAGCAGGAGAAATACGAACAGGCCAAGAATCTGAAGCAGGCCATTGCTGACCTGCAAAAGGTACTATAGCCTTTGAGACGCTGACCAGGGTGACACTGACTCCAAATATTTGCTCACATGGTTGAGCAAAATACCCCATAAGTACAAGGATGCGTTCTTACTGAACTGAGAGTATTTTACTGTCTTTGTGTCTTACTGACTGTTTAAGAAGGTCTTTAAGTCGTTTTTGGAATGAATGTTTAAAACCTTGCAAAGACTGAACAAATGAAATGAAATGAAATGTAATGTGTTGATTAGAGATTTCCAGTAGTTTATGCAAGTGGATCTGTGATCATTGTCAGAGCTACATTGCCTGGTGCCTGTGTTTCAAGTCAGTACTTGTCTGTATTTATTGATAAGATAAGCTAAAGCTTATCTCCTCCTACCCCGAGCCTCATATTGATCATGCAGGAATGAAAATTGTATCGATTTTATCACTCAGCAGTTTTTACCGATTTTATTCATTTCACTTCATTCACACAAAGAATATATTCCCTCGCAGCAGAAGTGTAAACTAATAAAACAGACGTCTGTGGCTGAAAAACTGATGAAGTCATGTTTCCAAGCTGCGTTTGAAGGCTGGGCTCAAGTATTTAGGTATGGCATTTGCATTGTTGTGTTAATGAGGTTTAGAGAATGTGACTTTGTTTTACTACAAACAAGTGATATGTGATCACACAGACACACAGACTCACATGCCTTTTACTTAATTCCAGACTATGTGCTTTACTTTGAACACAGGTTGTCTGTCAGTGGCTACTACTGACATGGCTATAATAAATAATAAAAGTTTTTTTATTATAATATACAAGTGATCTAAATAAGTAGTGCCAACAAATCTCATTTTTTAATAGTGTAATAGGAAGGAGTTTACTTCCAGACCATGTGCACTAAGCTCTGGAGACAAGATATATTTTACTGATTTACAGGATAATTGGTATTGTATTTTTCTTTTCCTTAAATGTCCATTGTATTTTCACTGCTGTTTGTAACAGTAGTTGTTAAACATTGTTCAGATTCCTGTCACTGGCCTTCTTTGTATGCAGTGTTACCATGCTGACCATGAATTCTTAATAAGCTCGACAGCTGATGGTCCTTTGGTAGCGTGTCTCCCACACCCAACCATGGGCCATCCTGTAACCAGATAGCACACACACTAGCACCTTGTTAGTATGGCATATTAGTATGGTGCACAAAGCAGTTGCCAAGGTATTCATGCTGAAAATCCCTTGTCATCGCACCCACAGGATGTCAGGGGAGGCTTTGTGGTGTTACATGATATCTATTAACTCATGACAGAGAGAAGACAGGACAAAAGAATGGCTACCTGCCTACTAAATTTTATTTTACACAGGTTTTATGAGCTTCATTGAAGCTACATGTTTGAAATATTTGATATGTCTGAGACATTTGTATCAGTTTTCTAAAGAATCACAAAGCATTTAACCTAAGACTGTGTTGCTTGGCGCCTGGTTAGCAACTAAATTCACTTTAATGGAATTTCCTTCCAAAGAGGTTACAAGCCTGACTTTCTGGAAGGTGTTGTCAAATTTCCATTCTGTAAATCTCAGTGATTCAGCATGTGGCACACTCCATGTTATTACTGACTATGTCATTGTGTGGGGCAGAAATGCTAGTGTAAAGTCAGAGTTCATGCCCAAATCCAACTATGGCATGATATCAGGGTTAAATAATTTGTATGTAAATGTTCTTCTAAGTTTACAATAATGGTCATCGTTTTGGCCAGTAACATTGCACTCTCCAAATACTCATGTGGACACATGAGCCATAGTTTGAATCCCAGCTGGTGTCAACATACATGTCATACATTGTAGGCTCAATGCATCACGGTCATTGTCTCTTCAGGTGGGGGAGCGTTTGGCTCGATATGATGTGGAGAAGCGATGTGCAATAGAAAAGGAGGACTATGACCTGGCTAAGAAGAAGAAGGAACTGATGGAGGAGTACAGGAGGAGTGTTTACCAGCAGCTGGAAGTCCACAACCTGTTGGACATGACAATGGTCAGTCACCAACCACTGATGGCTCCTCTGGAAAAGATTATATGGTGATGTGCATAAACTGGGTTGGATTTGATTATGTAAACTTTTCATTCAAGTGCAGTTTTAAATAATGACCTGATCTGCCTAAATCTCCCTCTGTTCTTTCTTTGTACTGTGTACCAGATTGCAAGGGCAGTAGATACATTGCCACTCCAGTGTCATCCCTCCCTTCTACCTTCACCAAGTCACTGTTCACTCCCTGCCAAGTCCCTCATGTCCACAGACATAATTAGGAAGGCGAAAAAAATTAGCACTCCTCACAGTCAACTGATGGTCGCAGAAACTGTTGTGGACAAACAGAGCAGCCGACCTGAAACAATTTGCACACCTGCTGCTCACCCCAAGATAGATGTAAGTGCAAAAATATCCATTGTGCTGATGAACACCAGGAGACACTTAAAGCCGTAACAACTTGTCCAGTGATCCAGTTGCTTATAGTTATACCTGTATTTTTTGTCTTTGCATGGAATCGCATATAATTGAGGAGATGTTTTAACCCAATTTAGCACTTAGGAGCATCCTCTCTTAAGCCCCTGTAGTGTTGAAACACAGAGTGCACAGGGAGATGATGAGTAGCAGGAGTTTTTATTCCCTGTTCACTGAGACAGGCCCCTGGTCCAACTGCAGGTTTAGGTTACACTATTTAATTAAAAGTGTACAACAGTTGGATGACTCCAGCGGCTGCTAACCTGGCTTCCAGGCATGGCTTTGAACATCATGTGAGGCTGCAGAGTGCCAATTGGTCTCGCAGCACAGGAGATAGTTTGGACTGGATGGAGCATGGGTTTGGCACCCATTGTCCTCATGATGTTTCACGATCTCCCTATTCAGTGAGCACATGCTAGTGAGAGTTAGTGAAAAGAACAAGGAGAGAGGTGATGAATATTTCAGAAGGATTAACATCCTTCTCTTAGAAATTCAACTGAGGGGTCTGTAGAAAATATATTTTGGTGTTTACTTTTGCAGTACCTGTAAATTAAAACAATATGATATGGAAGTTGAATAAGATTATTTATGTAAATGTGTTATCCCAAATTACAAATACATATGCTTTGGTCTTGTTTAATAGCTCAACAGTGTTCCTTATGATGAGAGGCCACTGCCAGCCCTTTCCCATAGGAAAGACTGTCCAGTTGAGGCCACACAGAGCCCATCTGTGCAGTACTCCCCCCGACCTGAGGCTCACAGAAGTCCAACCAGCCCTGAGATGGGTAGAGAGCCAGAACCTCTGACAGAGAAAGCCCAGAGAGAGGCTGGACTTCCAATAGAGGTTTATGGAGAAAGCCTGGTAAGAAAAAAAGAGAGATGATAAAATAAAACATGATTAGCTAAGCCAAGTAATTTTTTTGGACTTCCTTTAAGATAGTCAGTAGAATGCAGTATGTTTATATACTCCCACAATAAACTCATTCACACCCAAATTCAAATTGGTTACAAATGACATGCGATATTAAAATATAATGAAACTGACTAATATGTTTTTATAGATCTATAATCTATGTATATTACAGGAGATGTGAATAGAGATCTGTGACAAAACCTTGGCCACTCATTGTCCTTTTTTACTAGGTGGCTTGTGCATATTCTAAAACCTGGTCAAACAGAGAAGATGCTTTGCTGGCTGTGCACAAGAGGCTTTTGGAGATATCACCCACCACGCCCAAGGAGGAGCTGAGAAACATGATAAGAGGTGCAGTCTTCTTGGTCAAGAAGGCTCTTCTGGATAAAGTATCATCGGTGAGCCATTCTCTCTAAACCAAGCTGTCTCAGGGAGAATGCTGTGAATGCTAAAGCTAATCTAAACAAAAAAGCAGCACTATTAAGGAGTATGGAATATTTTGATGAATATGAATTTGTTACCGTTAAAGTATTTTAGCTTGTCTTCTCTAGATTCCTCTTACAAATAGAATTAACAGTCATCTTGTTAAAGCATAAGCACACAATTACACATACAAACATTTAACAATGTTGCCGCTGTGCCATATGCGACCCCAGTTCCTGCTCCCAGAGCTGGCTTCCTTGGACAAACAATTTTGACAAGGATGGCCTTGTAACCTCTGTGGAGGCCGTCCACAGCTTGTATGTTTAAAGAAAAGAGTATTAATAGTATTAATATAATTCTGGCAATTGATTTTCCTCTCTGCTTTGATATACAGAATAATCCTTTAAAATGTTAGTTGGTTAGTTTGCTGCTCAATGAAAGTTTGAGTTTAGCTTATATTAAATGTACTTTTCTCTGGCAACTCAGTGGTCTATTTCATACAACTATATTCTGTGTTTGTAGTAGCCCAGTGTGTTTGTTGAAGGTCTTTGTAGTCTGTTTTTAACCCCAACACTTACAAAATGATAAAATGTTTATGATGGATGCTGCAAATTGATAATGCTTTGATGACCCAAATTTGCAGTAAGAAACAGGCTAGTTTTCATCCCTACTTTCAACTGTAGTTTGTTTGTTAGTGGGTAAAAAAGAGTGTACCTCACAACTTCTTCTCACACCTCTCCTTCTATACATTATAACTAAACATTACCATCATCTGCAAGATGACATCACCCTGGTACCCTGGTTTTCTGAGGAAGTCTCTCTCTCCTCAGGTTTTCCAGGCCTCCTTGAAGCTGCTGCAGCTAATGCTGAGCCAGCTGATCCTAGGTCTGGGGTTGGGCCGGACTGAGATGACCTACTGCTTGGAGCAGACCTGGCCCAACCTGCAGGCCAGGACTGGAGACTCAGCCAGCCGCCTCCGACGCACTGCTACTGCCTTCATACAGGTACTGGAGCGCAACTGAATGTTTAATACTTGTTTCCATACACCTGCACTTCTTGTCAGCCTGTCCTCTGCCTCCTTAGCAGGCTAGCTGAGAAAAAAAGCAAAGAGTCAGCTCCTTCTTTCTTTTTCTTTTTTTACTATAAAACAACAAAACCTTGTTCTATAAAGAAAACCAGTAGATTTAGGCCCCTAAAGAACTCGTACGTATTCTAATTTCTTTATGGTTATATGTTTCACATTTGAAGTAGCAGTGATTCCTCCACATACCAGGGTTGAACTCTCGCCTGTCATCTTTTCACAAACACAGATGACTTTTGTAGCCCTTCCTTTCCCATGAGATGGGCCATACATGGGTGGAGCTGTTACCAAGACAGCATGAGAGCAAAGACAAACACATTAAAATTAAATGTATACAGCAATGTACCAATAAATCAACAGTGTGCGTGCCAAAACACACAAATAAATAAAATAAAGCATGTACAGTACTAAAGGTCTTAATTCATGCTGCAGATGAGGGTGGATCTGTTGCGGTCTAAAAAAGCAATTAGATCACAGCTGAATTGTGCAATAATGAATGAATGCCACATCTTTCATAATACTAATTTAATACTAAGCTTTAACAGGCCCACCTGTTAATTATTAAACTTTCAACTGGCTGGATTTCTGAAAAAATGTCTTGCCTTCAGTTCAGAGTAGAAAATATCTTCACTTCATACCATTACTACCCATATGATATGTCACAGAAGCATCGTGTGAATTTATTGATTTATATCAGTCCATGTCTTACGGTTTATGCAATTGTGACTGGTTTTTATTTGTGTTGTGTTATGTTTTGTGACGCACTTTGTAAACTGCTGTTTTTTACTTTTTCAAATAAAGTTATTGTTGTAATTAATCTTATTATATATAAAACATGGGCAGCACGGCGACATAGTGGCCTTCTGTGTAGAGTTTGCATGTTCTCCCCATGCTTGTGTGGGGTTCCTCCGGTTACTCCAGTTTCCTCCCACTGTCCAAAGACAGGTATGTTTAGGTTGATTGGTCTGAGCATGAGTGCGAGTGGTTGTTGGTCTCTGTCTGTCTCTGTGTGTTGGCCCTGTGATGGACTAGTGGCCTGTCCAGAGTGTAACCCGCCCTCGCCCAGTGTGGGCTGGGATTGGCTCCAGCACCCACCCCGAATTGGAAACAGAGAAGTGGTAGAAGATGAAAGAATGAATGATGTATAAAATGCATTTTTGACAAACAGCCCTCTCACTAAAGTGAATTGTTGCCGGTCTTCTGTGGGTCTGAAAGAGTTTCCTTGTTGTTTTATAAGGTTTATCATCCGGAATTAAATGGACAACTCTGCAGCTTAGTGTTTCATAAACAGCGAGGGCTACAGATGTATACTTACTGTGATGCAGAAGTGCTTTTCAAACTAATAGCTATAAACACTCTGTAATAACTAATGACCATATCACAGTTTAATGAATCAGTTCCTCTGGTCTACATTTAGCACTGAGTGAGGTGCCTTGTTTAAAAGCTCCCCTGTAAGCAACCAAAGGGAATTGCTGCAACACATAAAATCCTAATTTACACCAAAGACAACTGTCACCTGTGTGTACTTGAAAGTTTTATTGGTTTATCTCAGAATTCCTGAATTCAGGTAAATGTTTTATTTCCTTGAGAGAGTGAAAAATACGCACTTAGAATGAAACCAATATTATTAATCAGGATTAAATTTTTTATTCAATGAATTATTCACAATAATAAAAGAATTACCATGTTCATGTGTGAAAGCTATTGTGCATATTTAAAAATGCAATTTGATGTGTCTTAAGATGGTTTTCTAACATTAGATTGATTACAAGGGACTCATTGTCTACATGCTTCATTATGCACTACTGTAGTTAGGAGGAACCAAGTTGCAAACTTGTGTCAAAACTGTGTGGGCTGTTACTAACAGTCTCAGCTCTCTGAAATCATCACCAAGCCCTTCTGGATTTGCTTAGGCGTTGATTAGAGCAATGACTGAATGCTTCTTTGTATTTTGAGGACAAATTCCATGTGTACGTGTGTGTGTATGTGTGTGTATGTGTCCCATGTTTCCAACATGCATTCCACTCACCTGATGCTGCTGAAATGGCATATAACTAGGAGAAGTTTCCTCAAGGGCTTTTTTCCATCACATATGTGTACTTTCTGTTATGACTTGTCTCCAGGTAGTTGTGTTGAGTGACAAATGATGAATGTGTTGAGCACTGCACAGATTTTTACTGTTAGTGCCCTTTAGCACATGCATTCTTTAATCTAAAGGTGTAAGTCTGTAAAGGTACTTCAAGATTTTAACGCTGTATATTTTATAATCAGAGCCTTTCTTATGTGCCCCTTTTTAGGAAATTGCTCTTTTGAAGGATGTACGGGCCCTGCATGTAATCCCTGTTGAGTTGGTGAAGCCTTTCAAATCCAACTTCCCCTCTCGTCTGGCTCAGAGTCGAGCTGAACTTGTTGAGAAGCTCCTGGCTGAACTGGGCACAGAGAACTCTGGCTTCACCCTGGACAATGTCATGATGGTAAAAAAAAAAACCAAAAACAAACCTGTTATCTCAAATCTGTGAGTTAATTATCAGTTTTTTTCTCTCAGAAATTAATATTTGACGGTCTTAACAGAGGCAACTTTGGTCAATGCAATTTTTTTCCATGAGATAATCATTATGCCATCTAAAAGAAGTCTCATTCTATGAGACTATACTATACTATATGTTGAACATTTTGGCCACTTTTAAATGTGAAATCTCAAAAATGAAGTGAAATGTAATATTATAAAAAATGTTAGCAGAACAAAATATAACCGTATGACTGCCAAATTTGATTTCAATGATTTCTTAACTAAATCTGTTAACAGCTTCTGTTGTCAAACTTCCTGTTATACTTTCCAGCCTAGAAATAGCAAGAACTAATGTACCTTTGACAACATGATAGCACATATACTGCTTGTGATATGCATGCACACTGTAATATTTGTGTTATTCCAGTTAATTGTATTGATTGTTGAGTGGATTTTTCCATTCCCTTTGGCTTAGTAATTGCTGTGTGACTAATGGATAGGAGAGCAGTCACACCCTTTATTACTGTGACCATTCAGTTCACCCAGACAGGCTGTCAGACCGCTCAAGTCAGCTGAGTCAATGTTGTCACCATTGGCAGCCACATTATATCTCTTTTCTCCTGCCTTTCCCAGCAGCGATCTAATATTTACATGCAAACTCTACAACTGTTGACCATGCTGAGCAGGGCCACCAATGTTCCTGCTCTTCACTCTCTAGTTTACGATGTTTCCTTGGCCCATCCCCATCCACTCAACCCTTCTCTTGGCTCTGTGTGGCTTTTATCAGTGAGAACAAATTGTTAGGTTTGTGCTGGAGTTTTCTATGCCTTTAGAAGCCAAAGCCACAGTGGTGGTGCTGGGTGGCCTGTATTTGCATGTTTGAACATGCTTGCTCAGCACCTGTCTCCTTTTATGTGTTTTGACCCCCGTGTTTGCTTGGGAAACATAGATTAGAGTCTAGATTGAGATACAACATGACAGCTGCAATGTGCCCCAGGCCATAGCTTCTCTTCATTCATACACTCAATACTTTGGTTTCATTTGAAGATTTTATTTCAATTGGAATAGGTTGTTAAATATAATGAACACTACATTAGGAACATCTATATACCTTCTGTCATTCATCTAATCAGCCAATCACTATGTAGCAGCGCTACAAACACAAATGCGAGTCTGGCGCTTCAGTTGTGTCCACATCTAATATCAGAATGAAGAACCAGATGGACTCCTTTTTCACACACAGCAGTCTCTAGATGGTAGAGTGCTATTAAAAGACATAAAAGATAGTGAGCAACAATAATAGCTTATTGATGACAAGGTCAGAGTAGAGTGGTGAAACTATAAAGCTGTACTTGGCAAGTCAGCTGATATTATATAATTCTGTCATGTCCATTGATGACAATCTCAAAAGGGGTTTCCAAAGTGCCACGAATGATAAAGGTTATTTTGTAAACAAACTGAAGTTCTATTCATTAGTAGTATGTTTTTCCTGATTGAGTGCTCTATGAAGGTAATTCCTTTATTTATAATGTATTATGATAAGCCACTATGCTAATCAGGTTTGATCTACCACACAGGGGCAGATAAACTAGATATTCAAGTATGTACAAGAGAAAGAGAAAGTTGGGGAGTTCACAAATCAATTTGGATTTCCAGCTTCCTGTTTCAAATCAAATCAAAACTACCCTCCAAAATAAGAATAAGTTAGGATTTAACTGCCAAATATACATGGAAGCCTGCATAGATCAAATACTATGCTTTTAATCTGTTCTCAAACACAAAGAAGTTACACACAGGCAGTTTTTTAACGAATTGAATAAACTCAAAGAACTTGGCAAATAAAATCTGTATCTGTTTTCATCAACTCTTTTTAGCTCATCAGACAAGTCCTTTTACAGTCCTGCAGTGATAGCCTAGCTATAGTTTGAACATTTTTCCTTTTTCCTCCACTGTAACCAGGGAGCCCTGGTCTGAAGCAGGAGCCAGAGAGAAAAAAGGGGGTGATTGAATTTCCTGTAATTAAAATGAGATGTGCTCGACAAAGACAACAGGGAATAATAGAAAGCTGCCCCTGAGACTACTGAGTGAGGGATGAGAGACCTTTGTACACAGTTTACCTTTGGATCTTAATGCCCTGCACTGCGGAATAGCTATTGTGCTTGTAGAGATTATGCTGGGTAATGGGCTCTTTTTACGTCATGATTATCACTTTCCTGTAGAATGTCGCTGTTTAATTTAACCAATTTTTATGTCTGTTATAGTCATACTTTAACAAATTCACGTGGCCTGCTTGTTGTCCCAGCATATTTTTGTTAAGAAAAGGCAAGTTTGATGTTATGTTGTTATGTTATTTCTAAAAGATTTAGAACACTGAATTTGCAAAATTGCTCGAACACCAGTCTTGATAAAGTCTTTTCTCCTGTTACTGTAGTTCTGTACAGCAGCGTTCGGGCACAGTGCAAAAGCAGTTCGAGAGTTGGCAGTGCGCATCATCCTATTCATGTACCAGCAGCACAGAGGTGCTGTTCTCAGCTACCTTCCACCCAACGATTCTGCTGCACGAAAGAACTTCCTCTACAAAACCCTCTTTGATGGTTTTGCCAAGATTGACGGAAAGCTGGTAGAGACTCAGGCAAGAAGTGTTTTTTTCCTCTATGAATTTTTCATTGATAGTGGGCACCTTCTTCACGTCCAGAAATGTATATTTGCTCCTCTATTCCCTGTGGGGTTTTTTATTATTATTATTTAGATTAAATTATCAGGCTTAGGGTGATTGCATTTAGAGAGAGCAGCTGGTATGTTGACAGAGAAACCACTCGACATGGCAGATGGAAGGATTCTCTTGCTGAAAAGTGTTCAGCTTTGAAGAAGAGTGCACATGATGTCATGTCTGTTAACGTTTTTGTAACTGACAAAGAAGAGGAGGCTTCATATTCCACAAATGACAAAGTGTGTCCTTTGCTAAAGCCAGCATGGGCAGTCTTTTCTTCTGCTTCTTCTGGGGTGAAACAAATGAGCCAGGCCAGATGCAGTATGTATTAAAGTGCAATTCTTTTAACACCAACATGCGATCACCAACTGTACTCTTGTGTTTCTCATCAACACAAAATGAGCTGCCTTTTTTAATTTTATGTATTTTCATCAAAAAGCTGGTGTGGTGTTCATTTGTTTTACCGTGAAGTTCTTGACTCTTTCAGTGGCTGAGTTTAGGTTCTTATTTGCTCCATTAGAGACCTAGACGTTACATACTGGCCAGGCTGCTGAGTAGCATTCATTTGTGTAAGCTGTTGCCAGCTCATCGACATCCCATTAATTTGAATCTAAGAGCGACTTCTACTGACGGTTAAAAAATAAACAAGCTGGCATGGTGAGATGATTTTACCTGTGATAATTAGAGTACAGCTTGTCAGTGAAAAAGTATATGATACAAAGAAGTTTTTGTAGTTTGATGACCGATGACATGGCACTTTTCATGCAGACATCTAAGAAGGGAGGTGGGCAGCAGGAGGGGCAGCAGGAGGGGCAGAAAGAGAAGGAAGAGATCCACTTCCTTCAGGAGCAGCTGGCTGCCTTGAAAGAGATCACAGTAGGTGGAGCTGTCGTCGGACTGTAATTACATCATTTCTTTTAATGGCCACTTATTTTTATGTACGACTCAACACAGACTTGCAATAATTTTTACTTACTTGGAAATTAGGTGGTCAGAGATCCTGTTATTTATTTGAAAAGATAACAACACAGGTACATTATATTATTGTCAGAGTCTTGGGAGTTCTACTCTTGAATAAAAAACATGTCTGTGAAGTTTGTCCCTTTTTTTTTTTTCCAGCTTTTTTTTTTTTTTTTATAGATCTCTCCTAATGTGATAACATTTCTTTTTGGAAGTTTATTTTCATACATCTCCTTATGCTTGTGTAGGAAAAAGGGAGTGAGAACACCAAAGGACAAATGACCAAGAAGGAAGCTCCTAAAGTTGAGAAAGAGACCCAAAGAGCTGGCAAAGCATGTAGGTACACATTTAAAAAGAAGCAAGTGGACACAAGAGCAATATTCTTGATTTCCTTTTATACTGCACAACACTGGGCATGTAGTCTGATTTGGGTTGGGTTCAAACATAACGGGATATCACTGTGGTACAAAACACTATGTCACTGTATTTGATCACGCTATCACTGAAGACTTCTTATAAAGAACCTTCACTTTCAAATTAAACATTTTGAGCTAATCAGTGTGAACAATTGTGGTAGAAAACCCCTTTTCTCCCTATTTCTTTCTCATAAAGCATTGAAATACTATTTAGCATTTCCAAAACGGATTAAAGACATTTTACTGCATTTGCTTTAGTTGGTTCATTGGTTCATTCATTCATCTTCTACTGCTTATCTGTTTCGGGGTCGTGAGGGGGTGTTGGCCCCATTCCCAGCTCACACTGTGTGAGGCCGGAGTCACCCT
Source organism: Echeneis naucrates (assembly GCF_900963305.1). NCBI lineage: Eukaryota > Metazoa > Chordata > Actinopteri > Carangiformes > Echeneidae > Echeneis > Echeneis naucrates. Next base: position 7,705,962 of record NC_042517.1, on the reverse strand, counting down.
GGACAGGTCACCAGTCCATCACAGGGCCAACACACAGAGACCAACAAATACTCACACTCATGCTCACACCTACAGGCAATTTAGAGTCACCAGTTAACCCAAACATGATGTCTTTGGATGGTGGGAGGAAACCCACACAAGAGAACATGCAAACACAAAAAGGCCCCAGGCCCAGAAGCCTAGCCCGCAACCTTCTTGTTTTGGGGCAACAGCGCTAACCACTATGCCGCTGTGCTGCCCTCGCTTTAGTCAGCTACTCAGCCTTAATTATTGTTTGACCACTTGAACTCTAGATACGGTATTTGTGGTATAGATAGACAGATGCTTTATTACTCCTGAAGGAAATTCAAGATTTACTTATTGTCTGTGTTGCATTACAGTAAACTAGTTTACAGTTCTTTAAAGTCTTTATAATTTCTTTTCATTCAATGATTTCATTTGATTTGTACTAAAAATGGTGGTCAACAATTTTGTATTCATAGTGAAGTGAAAGATGCTGTCTTTTTCATTTTGCAGCTGTGACGAGAGTAACCCAGAACAAGATAACAGACAAAGCAGATGTCCCACAATCGATTGACTATCTGGATAAGTAAGTAACTCTTTACCCAGGGGAGGCTTTCACTGGGAATAGATGGAGATGCAAAAATTATGTTTTTTTTATGGTTTAGCATGTCAAGAATGTCCCAGTTGCCTCTGTAATTTTCACTGTTGTGTCTTTTTACGGCTGAGATGTTGAGTTAAATATCATTTAGTGCATTACTTATTTTATTTATGTCATTGTTATTCCATAACTAAGGCCAATTCTACCCTGCGTTTCAGCTTGTGTATATTCTGTGGTAAAAAGGATGAGTCATTCACAGAAGATGGATTGGATCTTCACTACTGGAAACAGTGTCCAATGCTGCGACGTTGTGACGAGTGTAGACAGGTAGCTTGTCACATTTCCAGAAGGGTTGCCACTTTTTCTTCTTTGATAGTAAGGACACTCTGATGTCTGTGTCACAACCACATCAGTGTTACAGCCTGAGGCCTTCTTGTACGGTTCCAAACTGTGTTCACAGGTAGTTGAGATAGCCAGCCTCACAGAGCACTTGCTGGGTGAATGTGAAAGCCGGTTTAAGTTCAGCCAATGCCCACGCTGCTCAGAGGCCGTGGCTGCTGAAGACCTGAATCATCATTTCCAGGGTCCTGCCTGCAACCGTGAGTTCTGTCCTAGTCCTTCATGCTACTTTTCCAGCAGTTGGGGTTGGCTGCCCTCTCTGAGCCAGGTTCTGTCCGAGGTTTCTGCCTCTTAAAAGAAGTGTTTTTCTTTGCCACTTTCACCAAGTGCTTGCTTGTAGAGTGTTTTTTCTTTAACAACTCCAAAAAGAGTTAGGTCTAGAGCTGCTCTATTTGCAAAGTGCCTTGATGTAACTTTATGATTTGGCACTATATAAATAAATTTGATTTGATTTGGTTTGCAATAAGTTTAAATTGGTTAGAGAGATATTGACTTACTGACTGCCAGCCGAGCCTCTCATGTTAAGCAGCTTGAATGCAGAGCACAGTGGTATTACTGCTGTGGCCCAATTCATATATTAGAAAAGCTTTTTGCATTTCTGACCCAGTGGCTCTGTGATCTCTTTGAAAACTGTGTAAAATTCATCTTGGGACTGATTTTGTTTAACTCACAGCTGGAAAGCCCTTGTTTTCTCCCTCAATTTCTCTGTGCACCCACATTTACCGCCTGGAACTCTGCTACTGCGGTCAAATGTCAAACCAAGCCGATGTGACAGGATTCTTCCTCTGTGAAGCCTGAGTACTCCCAGGCCCAAAAACCATCACTCTTGTCAGCACAAACCCAGCAATATCTCAGTCTTGGTTTGAGCCTTGTACTGTATGTACTGTTTATTATCTATTTATGAGAAATTCATATCTCCAGTTGACAAGTTTGTTGAGGTTTTCTTCTTTTCTCCTCCTACTAAAATCCTCTCCTTCCCTCTATCATGTAGCCTGGCAAGAAGATACATGAACCCTTTGAAATTATTTTGTTTTCTGCATTAATTGGTCATAAAATATGATCTGATCTACATGTGAAGAACAAGTATAAACAAACACAATGTGCTTTACCTAATACTAAATAAACAATAATAATATTTCATGTCTTTATTGAAGACATCCATTAAACATTCACAGTGCTGCAGGAAAAGGTAAGTGAACCTTTAGGCCAGTGACTCATTAGCTAATTGGAGTCAGGAGTTAGCTAACTGGAGTTCAGTCTATGAAATGGGATTGGGGCAAGGTGTAGAGCTACTTTACCTACTTACCTATACACTCAGCCTTTTGAGTTTGCTATTCACAAGAAGCGTCTGCTGATATGAACCATGCCTCGCAGAAAAGAGATTTCTGATGAACTATGGTCCGGGATTGTTGAGCTGCCTAAGACTTCAGATATTCACCAACATCCAGTTAGACAAATTGTCTAAAATGGTGACTATTTCGTACTCCTCTCCCTAGAAGTGTAGACCCAGTCAAGTTGACACAAAAATACAGCACAGAATGATCAGTGGCTAAGGACCTGAAGAAATCACTGGAACTGGTTTAGATCTCTGTTCATGATATCACCCTGTGAGCGCTGTGCAGGTCTGATGAAGAGCTACTGTAAGCACTTCACTCCGGGTATTGCTACCAAAGGAGGTTCAACCAGTTATTCAATCCAACAGTTCACTTACTCTTTCTGTGGAAGTTTAATGGATATGTTCAATAAAGACGTGAAATATTATAATTGCTTGTTTAGTATTAGGTAAAGCAGATTGTGTTTGTCTTTGTGTTCTTGTGACTGACATGAAGATCGGATCATATTTTACAACCAAACAATGCAGAAAACTAGATAATTCCAAAGGGCTCGTATACTCTTTCTTCTTTCTTTTCTCATATGTTTCCTGTCTGCCTTTTACATTACTGTGGTTAGCAGTGAGGAAGCAGAAATTTAAATTGTGATTTCGGTCAGATTGTTTACCACTGTTGTTTAAAGTGCTTCAGTTCTTCAGCTGTGCATCATTTTCTCAGGAGTATTAAGGGGAAATTTTCTGTAATTGTAAAACAAGCAGCTTAAGGGTGTCCTGTTTCTGTTTCAGCCCCCATCTCCGGTAAAGGCTCCAACCACTGCCCTTTGTGTCACAACAACTTCATACCTGGAGAGCAGGTGAGATTCTGTACATGCAGGAAATCCAACTCTATCAGCTCCTATCCATCTCACTGTGTGAAACAAAGGCTGGATTTAGGAAATGTACAAATTGATACATGATGCTGTTTTTGGTATTTTGTATCATGTATAAAGCTACTTCATAGATAATAGGGAAAAAGTGGTCAATCAGGGTTGTGTGGTTTCCTATTTCTCCTCTTTTATATCAAAACAGAAACTGGAGGAATCTTAACAAGAGGGTTGAGGAGCAAACAGGTGTTGAGGTCAAACAGCACCATTGTTGGTCTCCAGAGGCTTCAAAGGAGGAGAAGCCTTTGTTCCTAATGGGCTTCTTCATTCGTCTCAAGATGAAGCAAATGCCATCACATTCTCCACATTCCTCTTAGTTTAAGAAAAAGACTTAAAGATAAAACTGAGCCCCACTCCACAGATCCTTTTTGTGGTGATTCAATTCTAATTGTATTTATTTCATTAATTAAGTTTTTACATAATTATATATCAAACAGTTCAGGATTCCTGCACTGTTAGAGGTTCTCTCCCAGCAGGAGCCAGTTTTCTTCAGCCCTGTAATGGAAAAAGGCTGCAGTGGAAATCAAAATAGGTATCTACAAAACCTGAATATGTTCAGACAAACCTCCATCAATGTTCTGTATTGCATAATGTGGCGACAGGAAGAATTGCATGTTCCTTTGGTGCTGATGTAAACAGTGCTCATATTTTGGTGCCCTTGAGGACGCTCACCCATCACTAATCTTTAGCGTCCATTCACCTTTTGTGTGATAAAGAAGTTTGAAATGAAATGGGAGTGGAGTTTACAAGATTCTCTCCCCCTTGAAAAGATCTCGCAACAGTGTTCCCTTTCATTCGTCTCCTCTTCTGTCTCGGTTGCTGTGGAGTCTAATGAATCACTCAACTCATCTTTCAGACTGGAGTCAGTCTGACCAGCACCTGTCCTGCTTCTGTCTGTCCCAGTTTGCAGCAGCAAAGGAAATGAAATGAGTGTGCCCATTTGTGCACCGCCTCAGTACAGGGCTGCAGCTGACAGGCTGACAGCGACATGTAGCTGGCATTGGATGAGGCCAGGTTACAACTTGGACAGGTTGTCAGTACCATACCTTTACTTTTGTACCTAAGTTCAATTAGATTTACCAATTAACCTAATGTTTATGTCTCTGGACTGTGGGAGGAAGACGGAACCCACACACGCTCAGGGAGGCCATGCAAATTCCATCCAGAAAGGCTCCTTGACTGGTGTTCAAACCCTGAACTTTCTCAATCGGGTGACAGTTCTAACCACTCCACGACCAAGGAGCCAAGAAGTAGTGTATTTAGTGTTTATTACTGATTACGATGTGATCAGATGGATGTCGTGTGAAAAAGCAGCAACATCTTCCCTCATAATTGGATTGAAGGTAAAATGTGCCTCTTTTCCAGCAGACATGCTGGCTAAAAGCACGGGGGAACAGCCATTCAATACTCTGGACCTGGTACATCTAACAGGAATCCAGCCTACATCAATGATGCGAGCTGTGCTGATATGATACAGCGTTGGGGGTTATTTATAAAACTTGACATTAGTTTCCAGGTTCCAGTGCTTTGCCTGTTAGCCATTTTCAATCCTTGCAGACTGCCACCAGAATCTGATTCGAAACATGCAGTCTGTCACCTCACACACCCTTACAATTTAGTGAAGAAGAAATTCACAGAAAGTCACACTTCTGCTGCCAGGGCTCAGGGCGTAGACTCAATGAAAGACTGCAGTGTTAGTGGGAGGGATGGCGGCCGTTCATGCCTTGACTGGGCCTTCAGTCACCCGTGGTTGTCCCAGCCGGGCAGGTACCAGGGAGGGCAATGGACTCACTGAGCTACTTTGTCCCCGTTCCAGGCCTGGAAGGCTCACCTCATGAGCAGGGAGGGCTGTAAACAAAACGCACGCAGGACTGTGGTGTCCCAGAGAACCCAACCAGTACAAGGTAAAGCATTCATACAGCCTCTGCTTACACCCACCTCCCCAGCACTTGGTGTGAGAGTTACAGAAAGTAGCCACGCTTGTTGGTGATATTTTATATCACAGCTTTCCCCCTATGGTTTCCTGCCTCCGAGCGCAGATCGTGGAATAATAGTGCCAGATTTAATTTGGAGGCTAATGTAGCAGGCGTTTGTGTATCCATTTTTAGAGATATTTCCCAACTATGTTAAGGTTGTAAGTTGTTAGTAATAACCGGGTCATGCTGCACTAAGGCCATATCACAAGAATCCTACTTGTGCTAAGCAGTGTTGATTTTTTTTTTATTTATTTATTTTGTTTAAGGATATCTGTGTCTGGTAAAACTGATAACTGCGTCGATACCAAAGTTACATTTGGTCCTTTTCAACATAATCGCACTAGAAAATTATTGCTGAAGATTTTTCAGTCACAATATTTAGGGTTTCTTAGTTGTTTCTGAATGTAGAAGTTTTATTATCACCAGCCGTTAAAATATCACCTTCGCTCTCAAGATCGTCACAAAAACAATGCATGCCCATATTGATAAACACTGTTGCTTGTGCAGAAGAAAGCATTCAGTGACGACATCAGTACTTCTGACAGATGATACCGTTGATGTTTTCATCAAACAAATGGATTAAATGGATTTTTTTTCAGTGAATCTCCCACCACAGTTCCTTCCTCTGACAACAAACGTGAGAAATGTGGCAGCTGATCTGAGCCTTAACAAGTGAGGTGACTTGATATCGATTCGCCACTCTCAAACAGTGCAGCAGTTCACAGAAGATTATTTCTGTGAAAATGTGAAAATGTCTGAGGTAAATGAGAGTGGCCTTCATTGGAAGGGTTAGCGTTAGCAAAGTGATTACAGCAGCACCTGTCAATGATGGGACAATGATTATTTGATTCTGTCAAGGTCTTTTTGGAGGTGACTGCTTTACATTCTGTGTTTCCAACACGTTTCTTTTTTTCTGAAACCTCCCTGTTTATACTCAAATCACAGGCGATGCAGGCTTCTTTGTTTAGTGGAAAACAACATGTGATAAGTTAAAGGCTAAAGTGCGAAGTGGAGTGATGCCATGTGGGTGTGTGTCTGTGTGCAGGCATGGCTGCTGCTGGAGCTAAGCTGAAGCAGGCCTGGTCAGTTGGAGCTAGAAGCAGGCCTCCAGGAAGAGGCAGCCGTATCCCGGCTCTGGCATCTGTGGCCAGAGGACACACACCAGGGAAGCGCTGAAGGCGTTTCAAAGCATCCCAACATCCCAACATCCCACAGTAATTCCACACTTCCTGGTCCCACACTCTTGCAGGTCTGCACTTTAAGATAAGACACTATAGATTTAAAATGTGTTCACTGACATATGGAAGAGGATTTTAAAAGCCAGCACCAGGACCAGAGCAGGACTGCACGTGTCTTAGCAGCTTGTGTACAAGGTTGCATTACAACATGGTATTATACTCACTTAATTAGACACTACATTTCCAGTGTGAACTGTTATAAGACTCTAGTTCTGCTTTGGCCAATCACAGAAAATCTGCACACACAAGAAACAGCTCAACTGCCCCTAACAGATCTCTGACACAAGCAGCTTCAGACACACATCTGCAGGGCTGGTAAATGTGATCAGGATGCTGTTGAATGTATCACTTAATGCTGTACAGATCAAAGCAGAACTCAACTGATTTAGTGTACTGTGACTCACGGCTAACAAGATTTAAAAAAAAAAAAAAAAAAAAAAATCATAGCTCCAAAAGACTCTCTGTTGTAGAGGTGTTTTGTTTATAAAGATGAGATAACATGGTGACATCATCATGACATCATCTGGTCATCACCAGGGTCATTTTCTTAGACTTGACAAAACTCCTCTACAGCCATTTGACATGATTAAACTATTTTCATATTGGTAAAGTAACATTTTGAGTAAAATGTGTTACCTATTTACAAGCTGTTAAATGCTGCTTCAGACATGAGGATTTTATGGCAAAGATGTAAATTACAGGTGCTTCTAAAAGAAGTAGTAAGAACGAGACGGAGACCGCAAATCATCCAGGATGTAGGTAAAACTAAAATATAGTCAGGATCAGCTTCCCAGAAACAAACACTATAGTAACAATAAATAATCCTTCAATAAATCAGAATCTTATGAGAAGACTGGTTAATACCACTTCCCTCATTGTAGAAGCCATAACAAATAGGATATAGACACGTTCCTCTTACAGGCTGTTGGCAGCTTTTATATGATGAACTGGTCTCATGAGGCTGCCAGCCTAAATATTTTAAATGAACAGAATGAATCATGAAAGCGGAAGCAGGTGAATGTACTTTATATGACAGATTTTGCGTAGCACCTGTATGTGCTCATATTTATATTCCTTCTGGATTTGATGGAAGATGACTCCAACAAGCTTTAGTGTGAGAGGAGGCTAACTGAGAGCGATCCCCAGTCCATCAGCTGGCTTTACTATGCTTCTGTCTATTGCAACAGTGAATATTTCATTGGTTTTTATGTGCGCATCATTCTGTATTTTGGCATTAAATGGCTATTTTTTCAGGAAATTTGTCTGTATTTAATAAATAAAGCCTTGTTAATCTGAGGACTGTCCATGTTGTTTCTGATTCCAGCCTTCTATTCAGGAAATAACAGAGGTGATCTGTTGAAGTCACAGACTTGTATACTTGTTTGCAGCTTTTCTTCAGTAATCACACCAGTTTGAATCGCATGCTTCAACATTAATTGTGTATTTAAAACTTACAAAGAGATCTGGTTTTATTTACACTATCATACATAAATCTACAGTTTTACAGCCCTTTAGTCTCTTTGGTGTTTGGTCTGAAAATCATACACAAGTTAATTAACACTTAACAAATATATTAACAAATCCATATCATTATATTTGTGCACTTTCAATTTCCTACAAAGTAACTAAAGAAGAAATCTGTGCTGAGTCCATATAGTTCACTTTGAAATCCTGAAGTAGTGATGGCACCAAGAACCTGAAGCCCAGAGACCTTCCTTTGGAGCTGCAGCTGTGTGGTAGTGGTTTCACAAAATGGACAGAGTAGGAAGACATGCAGCAGTGGGGAGGAAATTCAAACCTGCTTGTACTTTGCATTTGAATCTAACATACAGAAAATGGTATTATAAAGTTGATTTTTTTTTTATATATGTATATTTATGTACGTATATTTAATTGTTTGCCTGGTGGAAAACAAGCAAACAAACCGGTAAACAGAAACAGACGACTGCAGACTGAAAACAGGGTCCAACTCTGGTCTTCCTCGGTCCCGGTCCCGGTCCCGGTCCCGGTCCTGGCGGTCACATGGAGGTCCTCTGCGCGCAGACCAGGTCCTCGTTGTGCACCACGCTCCACATCCGGAGCAGCTCCTGCGCGCTCAGCTTGTGCACCACGATGAGGTGTTTGTAAAAGCAGGGCTCGCTGTTCATGGGGCTCACCCTGCGCCGGGTGATGCCGAAGGTCCTGAAGCCCGGGTGCATCTCCGGGACCAGGTGAAGCTTCTGCAGGCACATTCCCAAAAACACGTCGTCGATGGGGTACAGCTCCAGGTCCTCCGAGACCACGAAGAGCCTCCTGGCCAGCTGGGAGGACATGAGGAAGCCCCCGCCGCCGACGTACGGCGGGTAGGGCTTGTCGTACAGCTCTTTGGGGATGTAGTATTTGCTCTGCCGGTTCCGGATCGGGATGGCCTTGGAGATGGTGTCCCCCACAAAGAGTTGCGGCTCTTTGCGCTCCTCCAGCTTGAAGCCGATCAGCTCCAGCAGGTTGTGCGTGTTCACGAACACATCATCGTCTCCCTTGAAGATGAAGCGGACTCCGGAGCAGTAGATGTCGAACCACTTGAGGAAGTTCACTTCTTTGAGGGTCAGGTTGAAGAAGGTGTCCATGAAGTCCCACTGCAGGATGTCCCCGTAGAGCCGGTCCTCGTACTCGATCAGTTTCTGGAGGTTCTTGGTGTCTTTGCCGGTCGTCGGGCTCCCCAGCAGGAACAGGGTTTTGATTTTCCTCCCGTCCACCGTGTGCTCCCTGCCCCAGGTGCTGCGCACCGCCTCCCGCCGGTCGTGCTGCTCGATAACGGACTTGACCACCATGAGCAGGTGGACCTCCCCGTCCGCGCATTTCTCCGGGTGGTTGATGAGCATGGGGAAGTACCTGCAGTGTCTGTGCAGCACGAACTGGTGAAACCTCTGGTCCAGGCGCCGGAACCAGTCCTGGGTCCTCACGGATGCGTCCTCGCTGCAGTTGAGGACCTGCGGATCCCAGGAGGCCGGAGTCCCGTTAGAAACCCGCTGCGCGTCCGGCGCGTTGCCGAGCGCCGAAGAGTCGGAGTTCCCCGGTCCGGTTTTCAGCTCTCCTTTCTTCAACGGGAAACAGTCCGAGCCGCACCAGCCGGCGTCCCTCGTGTGCTTCACCCCCACCCCGTCCTTCTCCGCCAGCTTCAGCTTGTGGATCATCAGAAAAGACGCAAAGACCAGAGACAGGCTCAGCAGGGGCTTCAGCAGACCCAGACGCTTTCTCCGAAAAAAGTGATCCATGGCTGTCAGCGCGGCGCCCGCAGACCTTCAGATGCTGCACCTTCCGCCTTCATACTGTTTGCCAACCGTGCGCCTTTGGAGAGTCCACCGCCGCTGCGCCTCCTGGTTTGGACAGAGGCCGTGTCCTCGGCTGAGAGAGAGCGCTGGTGGTGAGGTGGCCCCGGGCCCCCCTTCGCCCATGGCGGCTCCCAGAAAGTCACACACGGCCTCCCGGTGCCGGAAGATCCGGGACAGGAAGCATGTCCCCGAGCTGTGTCCGTACAGACTGACTGGAGGTCTGCTGTAGCCCAGGAGAGTCTTTCTCAGGCAGAGGGCCCCCTCCCTCCCTTTTACCCCCTCCCCGTAAACACCAGGCTGATCTGCAGGTCCCAGATCAGTGTGGTGTGCGCCACAAGTCAATAAAGCCAAGCATCAAACTGCAGTTTCTGCTGCTTTTAAAAACCGCCTTCATTGAGATTCAGATGATCAGAAGTGAAAAACTTCAACTAACATCAGAAAAAGACCAAATGCTTCTGAAGCATGCCTTCAATAAGTACTACTGATAACATTAAAAACTGAATATGACTGAAAACAACTTACAAACAAAAGTAACCCTGCTGGAAAAGCGCCAAATGAACGAAAATATAGAATACAGGCCAACGTGAAAAAGTGACGAGCACAGTCCTGAGATTTTAGACATTTCTTTTTAGATGTGAAAAAGAGAGGAGGCATCAAGATTTGCTGACACTTTGTGCCATATAATCAAAGATACCACCAAAAACACATTTTAAGAGAATAAATCATGTGAAAGACAAAAAAATAAAACGACATACTAATATTGAATATGTAGAGTACCATCCATCTATCTAACGTTAGTATTGTGATATCAGTACAGTGAGGTGTCTTGTTGAACATATGATGATTTGTATTGATGGCGGGTCACCAATTTCTAAAAATCAAAAGGCATGAAAAACAAAGATTTCACCGTTATTGTGAGAATAAACAGAGTTACAGTTCTGAAGTAAAGTAATGTTTATTTAAAATAAATGAATAATATAAAAAACCACCTTGTTTCAGACAGTAACTCGTAACTCCTCGTCCAGGCTTGGTTCTGTGTCTGCCGCCATCTTGTGGACAGTTATGGACATGACACATACCTGTCCACAACTTCAGCAAACACACATTTACGCTCACAAACTCACACTCACCAACAAATCCTGTTCATTTCAAATCAAACTATTTAAATGTAATATATATTAAAACCCAACCTGAACAGGAACGCCCACCTGCTGAGCTGGCAGCTCTGAGCGGAAGTTGGCCTTCAAAATAAATTAATGTCAACTTGGATGAGGCCGAACACTGAAGTGAATAAAGTTTAATGTCGTGGCACGGGACAGTGAAAAACTTCAGTCAAAACGACCAGTGAAACCCAAAGGCAGACATTTAGGCAGACATTTGGTGTTCCTGACGGCGAGGGTGGATCATTTTGTCAAAATGTCCAAGATGAGTCTTATAAAAGGGAGAGACGGACGTTTCCCCCTAAAAGCTGCATGTGAACACAGGTGACCCCGTCAGAGTCTCAGGTGGAGCGGGGGCCGGGGCGGGGGCCGGAGCGGGGGCCGGACCGGGGGCCGGACCGGGGAACACTCTGACCCAGCAGTGAACCTCGGCGGCAGGAAGTACCCGCAGACTGCTCCGGGCTGTCCGATCACGCCCCGCGTCGGCTGCACACGTCGTAAAATGATCGCCTCTGTCTGCAGCCAGCTGTGTTTGTAGGACACCAGGCGACGGAGCGCACTCTTTCACACCCGACCCGCCGAGAAACGGACGCGTTTTGGCCGCCACACGATGCGCGAGGTGAGTGTTGGACCGACCTGCTAACCGCATTAGCTTCCTTAGCTTGTAGACGGAGCTAATGCGGGACAGCGGAGGCTCCGGGAATCAAACACCGGACCCCTGGGGTTAGAGTTGAGTGTGTCACGGATCGTGAGCCGACACTGCTTCTGATCTGTGTTTGTCCGAAGCTCGGTTTTGTCTAAACGCTTCAGATGTGGTGGGTCTTTCATAGACTTTATTTCGGCCCGCACTGGTCTCGATGTGAATGTTTACAGCAACGTTAAGGTCCGGTAGGTCAGGTCCGGTAGGTCAGGTCCGGTAGGTCAGGTCCTGCTGGGTCAGGTCCGGTAGGTCAGGTCCTGGTAGGTCAGGTCCTGCTGGGTCAGGTCCCGGTAGATCAGGTCCCGGTGGGTCAGGTCCCGGTAGGTCAGGTCCGGTAGGTCAGGTCCCGGTAGGTCAGGTCCCGGTAGGTCAGGTCCTGCTGGGTCAGGTCCGGTGGGTCAGGTCCCGGTAGGTCAGGTCCTGCTGGGTCAGGCCCGGTAGGTCAGGTCCGGTAGGTCAGGTCCCGGTAGGTCAGGTCCTGCTGGGTCAGGTCCGGTAGATCAGGTCCGGTAGATCAGGGCCGGTAGGTCAGGTCCGGTAGATCAGGTCCCGGTAGATCAGGTCCTGCTGGGTCAGGTCCCGGTAGGTCAGGTCCCGGTGGGTCAGGTCTTGCTGGGTCAGGTCCCGGTAGGTCAGGTCCGGTAGGTCAGGTCCGGTAGGTCAGGTCCCGGTGGGTCAGGTCTTGCTGGGTCAGGTCCCGGTAGGTCAGGTCCCGGTAGGTCAGGTCCGGTAGGTCAGGTCCGGTAGGTCAGGTCCCGGTAGGTCAGGTCCCGGTGGGTCAGGTCCTGCTGGGTCAGGCCCGGTAGGTCAGGTCCGGTAGGTCAGGTCCCGGTAGATCAGGTTCTGCTGGGTCAGGTCCGGTAGATCAGGTCCCGGTAGGTCAGGTCCCGGTGGGTCAGGTCCCGGTAGGTCAGGTCCCGCTGGGTCAGGTCCCAGTGGGTCAGGTCTTGCTGGGTCAGGTCCCGCTGGGTCAGGTCCCGCTGGGTCAGGTCCGGTGGGTCAGGTCCAGTAGGTCAGGTCCCGCTGGGTCAGGTCCAGTAGGTCAGGTCCCGCTGGGTCAGGTCCCGGTGGGTCAGGTCCCGGTGGGTCAGGTCCCGGTGGGTCAGGTCCCGGTGGGTCAGGTCCAGTAGGTCAGGTCCCGCTGGGTCAGGTCCAGTAGGTCAGGTCCCGGTGGGTCAGGTCCCGGTGGGTCAGGTCCCGGTCGGTCAGGTCCGGTGGGGTCATGGCTGAGGAGAAAGGTGTAAAATAACATAATTGGAACAGAAGAGATATGAACACACTGAGACACAAATCCACAGTACAAGACGTACATGCAGTCTGTCAGCCTCACAACACACAGTCCAGTCGGTGCTTTTGGTTGACCCCCCCCTCATGTCAGTCAGACCCCACAGGGGGACAACACACAGTCCAGTCGGTGCTTTTGGTTGACCCCCCCTCATGTCAGTCAGACCCCACAGGGGGACAACACACAGTCCAGTCGGTGCTTTTGGTTGACCCCCCCTCATGTCAGTCAGACCCCACAGGGGGACAACACACAGTCCAGTCGGTGCTTTCGGCTGACCCCCCCTCATGTCAGTCAGACCCCACAGTACCTGCTCATTATCCAGTTGCACTTTAAAATGTACTGAACTACAATCCAGTGGAAAGAAACTACACAACCCACTAGCAGTGTTCACTAGCAGTGTATGCAAGAGTTAGCTTATTATACAGCCACTTGTGAAATCTTACGTCAGAATAAGGAATATTAAATATTACCAAAATTAATCCACTCACGCTATCAATGATCCCTCAAAGTTTGTTGTTTGGTGAAAGGTGTAAAGAGCGGCGGCCATGGCGGAATCCATTACTGAGTATTTTCATATTATCAGTGTTGGACTGAATGACATCAGCATTCATCAGTATTTTTACTAAGCTGTACATTTTTGTTATATAACGAATAGCATCTTAGGATACACCCCCCCCCCCCCCCAAAAAAAAAAAAAAAAAGCAACAAAGATTTTCTGAAAAACATAAAGTAGGCTTGCAAGCTGATTGGCTAGCCACATCAGTCAGGAACCGTCACTTTGTTCAGACATGCCATGCTGCATGTCTCTCGTCACCGATTCAACTCAATCTAGCACATATATCCTGCTGTTTTAGCAAAACAAATGAGATTTGTTTGCCTTGTTGTCTCATCTGACTTGACTTTTCCTTACGACACAGATTTCACTTAAACCACGCACATCCCTGATATGAGTGTGTGTATGCTTGCTGATATGTCATCGTGTGCTGTTCACTGCTGCAGATACACAGCAATAAAATAACAAAATGATCATGCTCCTAAAACTGGGTCACAGTTCCTTTACAGGGGTGTGTTATGGAAAAAATTACTGGGCGTGATGTTACTTAGATTGGTTAAAAACATTAAGTAGTTGCTCAGCAGGATCTTCAGAGCAGCTGGTGTTATCACAGCTGCCTGCGCTGCTTCAAAGTGTCGTCTCCATAAACCAGAGCTATAATTCAGCACTGTCACAGCCACCAAATAAAGTGCATTATGTTGCCTTGCAGATGCCTGGTCAGTTTGACAACTTGAAGCCCAGAAAGAGGAAGCACACCTCTGAGGTCAAAAGCTCCAGAAAGGTTTGTGACACCTTGGTTCCAACATTGATAACCAAATTTTACCATTTGTGATAAATAAATGTACATATATAGAATAAAAGGATAGTGATGTTGATCATTGGTAAATATAGCATAATCGTCCTAACCCTGGTCTTTAACTTGTGTCTCAGGCATCCACTACCAAGAAGAGAAATATGAAAAGCTCGAAGAACCACTCGGCAGCAGAGAGTAGTTCAGTAATCAGCGGTTCCAGCAAAGCAGCCGACCCTCTGGAGAGACAGTCCCACATCAGCTGTGAGTGCCACAGGTCTGCAGAAAGGAGGAGGTGCTCAGCATCACCAGACCTGGACGGGCAGGAGGGCAAAGAGAACGAGCTGAGGATGGGGCTGGATTTGGACAGCTGCAGACTGAATGGCATCCAGGGCAAACAGGAGCGTGAGGAGATGGATTATGATGACACGAGCAAAAATATCTTCCCCGATGATGACAGCAACCAGATTCTTCCTGTGGAGCAGTTCTTTGGAAACCTGGATGCTGTACAGGTGATGTATTTTAGTTTAGCCCACTAATTTGGGCAACCTGTGTTGCTGTGTTCCCAGCGGAAGTCTAGTGTAGATGTGGCATCAATGATACGTGGAAGCAGCACTCGCTCATTTGTAGTGAAGTGAATAATCGAGAGTTTTCCCTTGCATACTTCATAAAATCTTACAGTTTAACACTTTGGTTTGTGATGGAAATGATGACGTTCTAAATTAACTTCGGAATTGACTTTTTATGCTGCAGGACTTTCCCCAAAGAGTGGCAGGGGCTTCTGCTCATGTCCACAGGGAGAACAGAAGACGACATTATTATGCACGAGAAGACAGCGATGAAGAGGAAGTGGACTTCAGCAGTATGCAGCAGGAAAACAGAGAAGACACTCAGTGAGGGGTAACTGCCCTGATAAGGTGGTGGACTTGCAGAGATATCTGCGACGAGACCAAAAAACTTTCAGCAGCACTTATGAAAAACCAGCCAAATGAAACTATTCAAAGCTGTCAGTGAGTCGTCTTCATGTAGTCTGGCTGTCTGTACTCTAAATCTGCCTCCAGCACCTCAACACATGCTCAACATGTTCAACGCTGGTGATTCTAACTGAAAATTTTTGACTGTAAGATTGTTTCAAAATTTTCTTGATAAGAAGTGTCCATCTGCACATAAATGCCAAATTGTTTTCCAAATTTGGGCTAATGCCTAAATATATTATTGTATTTGATCGTTTTTAACATTGCTGCAGTATTGAGATTAATATAGGCACTTATGAGGAGCAAATGTAGTGATGGCTTAATTATTTATTGTTAAATTTATGCTCACACTAGCTCTGGTTCAGTTGTAACAGGACTTATAGGTGATGTGTTGACAGCACTTTATATTGACCAATTAGTATATTGAGTGTAACCTAAAAAAAAAAACAAAAAAAGAAACTCCAAACACACTAAATCGACAAACTTGTTTTTCCAAATGAAAAGACAACAAAACAATTAAAATGAAAAGATATAAAACACAAAAATCCCATGTCGCTAAAAGCAGCCACAGAAAAGATTTTATGTTCAGATTTCAGACTACGTGACAAGTGTGATGAAGAGGGAGGGACCGAACATCAAACAGCAGAATCCTGAGGTCATCTAATATCACACAGTGATGTCTTCAAATGAATGTTGCCAGTAGATTTCTGCATAAGAATCATTTTTCATTGAGTGTCTAATGTTCCTGTTCAGTGCGTCTTTGTGTGCTCAGCTGTATGGCAGCTTCTAATACAGCGCTCTGTAAATGTACATATCAGTGCAGCTAATCATTCTCCCTGATGCAGCTCGTTTCGGCTTCATATTGGCACAAAATCACAAATGACATGTTCATAATTAAAACTGACAAACGAAAACTCGAGGTATGTAAAGTGAGAATAACTTTAACCTCACCTTGTAAATGTAATAGAGCTATCTAAATAAGATGGTATCCAGTTTGTTCTGGCCGTCCAAGCAAATGTTTTATATATTTTTACTGCCTTATTTATGCAAAATGCTTTTCATGGTATTCTATGCAATTTGCTACCTTACGAATGCCTTGTACATTCATTGTTATCCATTCATGCATTTTACATAAACGTGCCATTGCAAAATAACAAATAAATGTTTTTAATTATATCAAGTCAGTGTAATTTTTGAAGTAAAAAAAAAAAGGTCAACATGTTGCTACAATGGATATATACTGAAATAATTATCACAGTAAAAAATTCACTTCAAGCTCCTCTTCCTCTTTTCAGCTTTCCGGCTTCCCTTGTTTTGGTTGCTGGCTTGTCCAAATATCATCTTGGCGTCGCATAACAGGTTGTGTGCTCCTTTTTTGTGACACACGATGTGAACCAGCTTGAGATTCTCTCTGGTAAACAGCTGACAGTAGAAATAGTTCAGGTTTATATCGGTGGCCTTGTGATTTTCAAGCGCTTCGAGCAGAGCAGGAATAATGGTCCTCTTCTTCTCTATCCTGGATTCAAAATTAAGAAATGTTCATAAACCACCTGTAATGTTAAGGGTCAGAGAAGCTGTGCCTGTGAAATGAATCATCAGGGCTGGCTGGTTTCACTGTCATTAGGATAGTGATCAGTTTAAACATGAAGTCCTCAAGCAGACTTGAGCAGTTCACATTAAATACTTGGGATGGTGAAATGATGAGTATGGAAGTAAGGTTTGCAAAAATGACACAAAAAACGGAGGTAAAGCATGTATGCATTATCTAAAATACACACAGTGGACAGTATCAAATTGAACGTGAAATTTCAGTTTTGAGCAGAATTGACACTTTGGAACTAGGCATTAAATTTCACACGTGCAGAAAATGGGTAATATGTGAGTAATTTCGATTCTCCAGTATTTTAGGTTTGCCCTTTGTGATAGTAGAATCCGACCTGTGGTCCAGATTCCACGTGCTGAAGACGATCCTGCTCTCCCGACTGCCGTACGGGTTGATGGAGTGGAGGGACTTGCACATATCCTGGTCAAAAGATCCCTGAGGAGGTAACACACAGGAAGGGGAAGGTGTAAATAAATCACGTCACTTGTTTAGGTCTGGCAGTCAACAAGTTATGCATTCAAATGAACACGTCGGTACCTGGCAGGTGAACCACCCTTCCTGAGTGCACAGGCGATCCGGCTTCTTTTCAGTCCTGTCAAAGTAACAGCCATTGTACCTGGCTGTTTTCAGCATTTCTGCCAGCCTTTTGGATGCTTTCAGGAAGTTTGCCCTGACTCTAGGTTTCTGAATGGTTTTGGTGGTATTTTCTACCTGAGACCAGACAAAAAAAGATATCAGATAATTCACCAGACTGAGGATGATTCATGAGACACCCAAAGGAGCTCAGCATCAGTTGACTTACGTCCTTCATGTAACCTCGTATCCTGCTCTCACAGTTGAACTTCATGTAGGCAGACTTTGTCTTGAATCGGGCATCCACACCTGAAATGAAACGGCGGATGTATTTTCAGAGAAACATTTGTCAGAGACAGTTCTCATGTCATATTTCCATTATTAATGACTTCACAAACAAAATAGGAGGATGATTACAGCTTCTGTACCAAACATCTCAGGAGCTAAACCCTAAAGGCTGTAATCAAAAGA
Source organism: Echeneis naucrates (assembly GCF_900963305.1). NCBI lineage: Eukaryota > Metazoa > Chordata > Actinopteri > Carangiformes > Echeneidae > Echeneis > Echeneis naucrates. The sequence goes on along the minus strand of NC_042517.1, from coordinate 7,688,075 downwards.
CTGAGATTTTTTTCTATCCTAAAGCCTTTCTGCAAAATGACCAAAGATGACAAGTTGGTCCTTAGTGCCGTGAAGCCACACCTGTCAGAGGCAAAAAGGTTAGTTTTCATTATCCTTTTCTTATCAAATGATGGGGTACAGTTTCCTCTCTGCATTTAGAAGTTCACCTTTAAGCTGAGACATAACAGCTCCGGGAGGTTGCTGTTTTAGTAAACAACTGGTAGGGACCATAATGTTGTTTCCAAACCTGCCGTCTCCATTAACACTAATAACAACACTTATAGTTTGGAAAGCAAAGGTTTCACGTTGTAATAATAATTAAGTAATTTTGTCATGATGGCAGCGACATGTTGCCGTACTGCCACATCATCTGAGGAGTTGCACCTTTGAACCAGTTTTCATCCTCTTCTCTGCTCTCCAGCTCAGATCTGTCCTCCATGTTCAGCAGCAGGTCAGTAAGGATTTTACGCCTCTTTGGGGACTGCTCATCAGACAGGAGCCCCTTTGCTGCTTCAATGAGGTCATTGGCGTGCCGGTCTGTGTTCAGTAACTGACTGATGTCAAAAACAACTGGAATTAGAAGCACAGGGCTCATAAATTTCTGGCAGCAACACTCTCATCTAGATTCAAGAGTGAGGTTGGAGTGTTTTTTCACCTACCCCCACTCCATGTCTGGTCTCTGCAGAGCAGAACAAGTTCAGTGTGGTCGGGCAGAGTCTGGAAGAACTCCTCTGTCACCTCTGTCCCATCAGAATAGAGACAAACGTGTGCACCAGAAAATGACAACTGGAAACATGGATGACATAATATTTTAACAATAATAAAAGATGCCATTTTATTGAAAGGTCTATAGAAATGATGGGATTTCTTTTATCTTCAGCATGTCTGCCAAGTGGACTGAATCCTGTCCTTATTTTGTAAAATATATTCATTTATTGTTGCGATACAGTAAATACTGTGATGCATGTCTATGGACCGAAAGGTGGAAAAGCAGTTAAAAGTGCTAGCTTTATTCCTATGAAAGATTTTTACAGAATGTCATGGATGTGAATGACAGAATACAGTGTTGATCTGCTTATTGTATGATTTCTTTTTTCTTTGTTACATGCTGACTGAGAGGTGGTTTGTTCTGAGTCAGCTGATTATTTCTTATGTTGACTCACACAGGAGTGGACAGTGTCTGACCTCCAGCATGTGCTGAGCAAACTCACTCTAACTCAGTTAAATTCAGAGAATAATCCTTACTCCGCTCCATGTTTCTGCCCCAGTTCATTCGGTGTGCCCTGGGGGACGAGCCCTGTCTTTTCTTGTCAGGCCTCCATTGAATGAAGATGAACTCTTCTTTTTTTAAGTTACAAGATCTTTGACTTTACTGTAAATGTTGTGTATTGTTTGTTGTGTCCACCTATAGGAGGCCACAGGCCCTTCTATCTTCATATGATGGTTACTGTGTTGTAGTGCTTCACTTCCGCCTTATGTGTACAGAGATCATGAGTTGTTGGTCTTGCCCAGAGTGAGCCTGGTGACCCCGGTGACCCTGATGTGAACGCAAACAGCGGCCATCACATCGGTGATGCATTCAGGGCAGCTGCGGTGAGTCACCTTTGTGGCAGCTGCGTGTCTCTTTTGTTTGCTGAGCGGACGCAGCAGAAACGGGCGGTGCACTTCTTCAAAACAAACCACACGACAAAACGCGGCCTCACCTTTAACGTACTGCAGCCTTTTTTAAGCAACTCCTTCAGATCTTTGGCTGCTACTCCGTACTTTGTGCTTTCATGGTAACTCCTAATTTTGACCGGCTTGCTTTTCTTGAAGAGCCTGAACATCGCAGCGGCTCGGCTGTGTTTGTACCTGGCGCTTCCTCTTCCTCTCCCGGCCGACTGCGGCTGCCCTCTGCTGGATCCTCTCCCTCGGTCTGTCAGGGCTTCCTTCACTGGCTTTCAATGTACTTATTATTTTACTTTATTTGATAAAAGCAGCCATATCATGCTGGTGATGTTCCTCCTGCAGAGAGGCCCTGGCCTGGAGTTTATGGAGTTGCTGAACTTTATTTTTATTATTTTATCCACCCTATTTAAATTAATGAGGGCACACAGCCCAACACATGTAGTCAAAGTTGTGAAACGTTAATTATTTCACAGTATCTATAGCTGTTACATAGCTGGAATGGGGATAGTGTAATTGTGGCTATGAAGTGTTTTTAAATTCAAACACTTCGGCCTCCGGAGGTCTAGTTGTTGGGTCTCTTGTTTTAATAGTATTCTTACTCATACTACTGCCTCCATTGCTGTTTAGGGAAAAAAAGTCCTGATGGTAAATATCAGCTCTTTAAAATTATTATCAAGTAAAATTAGCACTTACTTCAATGAAAGTATTGCATTGAATTGACTGCAGACTATGAGAGTTTTGTACATATAGTTTCGACCTGATTAAGAGGGAAATTAAACTAAAATAAATGCCGTTTATTTCCTAATCAGGGTGGGAGAAGGGTCGCCCCTTCCCTGCCTCTGATTGGCTCCATGTTGTGTTGTTGCTCCAACTCTAGCCAATAATATCTCTTCATACTGAGACGCAAATAAGTACTAGCCAATCAAAGTTACGGGATGGGCGGGGCTTCGTCCGCCCAAGAGCGGCTGAAAAACGTGAAGATTACCATAGTAACTGATGCACCACTCATGGCCTATACCAAGTTAAAAGGGATTGAAAATTTACTATGCTTATGTAAAATTCAGAATATGAGCAGTTTCCAGATAAAATGAGTACTAAAACACTTATTTACATTTACTGCTAAAAAGTTACCATCTGCATGATCTGCGTTGTTAGAGAATACGCCTGAAGAAACCATTGGTTTTCATTTGGTTTTCTGAACTAACCCCTTTACACCGAATGGTAAAGTCTGATCTCAATATGGCGGCCACAGGTTTGAAAATCTGAACGGGCGGACAAGAAAACATCCAGGGTGCTGTCGGCCGCACGCTCCAGTTTTGACGCTGCTGTTCTGCCATGTCGCGTTAATTTTTCTGTTAAGTGGAGGATATGGCGAAGACGACGGACACGTCCAACATGGCGGGCGGCTGGAGAGAAGTATTTGACAGGAGCCGGTTGCTTCCCCCTCCTAGCCAAACGGTGCGCCTGGCAGCGGACAGCCACCTCAGCCAGTCCCACGGCTTCCAGCTCAGCCTCAGCCGGGTCACTGCAGCTCCCCCTCCGCAGGTGACAGCCTGGCTGCCAGCTTTTCATATGTTAAAAAGCGTCCTTTAGGGAAGTATACATACAGGGAAACATGTATGTAAGCAGTGCTTACTATTGACCAAACTTACGATGAAGTTGACCTGTAACAAGATAAATGTTCAGTGTTCGATTCCTTTATTGTCATTCCAAGACAAGCAAACAATGTAACTGCACTGGCGTCTCCATAAAATCTGACCAAAAAAAAAAAAAAAGACCTAAACCCCCCCCCAAAAAACAAACGAGAAGGACAATAGCATACACACATGGAGTTGTACCATGGATCGTCTTTTAATTGTGGTATAGTCTGGGGTATATTTAGGTTTTTTTCCGATCCTGTATAAAAAGGTAGACTCATCAGTTTGTTCGTTAGCAGGATGTCGCCAGTAAATTGGGAGATTGTAAGCTTTTACTGTGTCATACGATCAAATCATTTAGATCCGGGGCTGAGTTGTGATTGCTCTTCTTCCACCTTCAGTCACAGGAAATCTCAGGAATGGATCAAAACTTGACCTACCACCTGCAGGGGACCCTATTTGATAGAAATCACCAGCACTTCTTTGGGAAAACATGGAAGAGCTCGCCCCAGAGGATGAAAAACAACAAGATATCATTCAGTGAGGTAACTACATTAGAACAGACCTTCCATTGAAATGAGAGTACCACAGATAATGCAAAGTTGTAATTTATTTCGTGTGATAATTATTTTCCAAACAGTGGGTTTACAATCACACGATAAAATTAGTGGCCATTCAAGCATGAATTAGATTAATTTAGCATATTTCATTAAAACCAACTCAAGACAACCACCATTTCTCAGGTAAATTAGCAGTGATAGTTGGAATGAGCTCAGCCTGAACAATGCTGCCAGCCTAAATGGCAAGTTACAAACTGCTCTGATTTCCAATAAGTGATTCCCATTGCCATTGTTCCAGTCCATTTTGTCACACTGCAAGTTGAATAACAGCATTAAGTAAAACAGTAATTAATAATAGTATTAAGTTGTTTCTTCAGCAGAAAAACATTAAAGTTACAGTATAAATTGGCGGCAATCACTGACACAGTCAATTACAGAGAAAAAGACTGTAAGTGTCTGCTTTACATGGTTATGAGGTTAATTTAATCAAATAATTCTGCATCATACTCTGAATGAGGAAATACAAAATAAAAGCGCATGAATATGACAGATGTTATTTATTTCAATTCTAACACACATAAACTTCTCTCATTGCTTTCATTGGGACTCTGTTATACTTTGATCAGATTTAGATAAGGATGCTTGTCAACATCAGACAGCAGCCCTACTAGGAATTGGTATTCTCATACTGTTTTACTTTATACTACACGTAATACACTACATTTTCTCTTGATAAGTAACATAACCAGACAGTGAATCAAAGTTGCAGTTTTAATGTTTGTTTCTGCCCCTAAACCATCATGAATCCCCAAAACTATGTCTAGTTAGACCTGATTGCTCATAGTTAGAAACTAATAGTAAAAAACATATTTGCTGAAGGCTATGTGTGACCACACTTTGGCTAATTAGACCTCTGCTCATGTTCAAGCTGGTGCAATATATAAGAAAAACACAAGTTCAGCAACTGTAATAAGCTAATTAGGAGCAACGTTCATGAATTTTCATCCCCTTCAGCCTGTTTATAAAAATCTTTAGCTGTCTCACTTGGGTTTGCATTTCAGTCATTTGGGACTAGGTTGTTGCATCATGCTGGCAGTCTCTCTTTCTGGAGTATTTTTTTTTTTTAATTAATTCGGTCTCAAGCTTGCTAATTTTTGTACCCCCTCTTAGCTGAAGAGCACGTCATTCATTTTCATGCATGTTTTCTATGTACTGCATACTAGAATTTTACAACTGATGGGGATAGGGTTAACCCTAACCCTAACCCATAATTATATTTCAGCCTCCTTTAGAAGTGGTACATGTGAGTTTTTGCTATAATTACAAAGCCCACTGTAGCATTAGAAACTTTTTACAGTACCAGCATAAACAATAAAAACCCCAGTAAATTTGACTATTGACTGGGCCTCAATTGTCAAATTGATCAAATTAGTTTACAGTCCAGTTTAAAAACACAGTTTAGCTTAAGTATGTATCAAACAACTATGAAAGGGTGGACAGTAACAAAGTAAATTGACCAGCACGGTGGCATAGTGGTTAGCCCTGCAATAAGAAGGTTGCGGGTTCAGTTCCCAGCCCGAACATGTCATAGGTTAATTGGTTAATTGGTGATGGACTGGGTTGAGACTAGACCAGACGTCCCCGACCCCACCACAGACTAGAGACTAGACTGGAACCCACCAGAGAGTAGATCGGACCCTTCCAGAGACGAGACCGGACCCCCCGATTAGACTAGAGGCTAGACTGGACTCTTCCAAAGCCTAGAGACTGGCCCTCCCCCTGGGCAGCCTAGTTGGTTAATTGGTGACTCTAAATTGTCCGTAGTGTGATGGACTGGGCTACAGCATGGAGAAGAGGTAAATGGATGGATTATTTGATAACGAGTGGACTGTCTTGGTCTGGGTCCACAGGGACTAGAGACTAGACCAGATATTTTTGAGCTTTAAACATGTCTGTAGCAGAATCACATCAGTGTATTGTATAATGACAATAAAGCTACTTTCCTTTCCTGTATTTCCTGAGGTATTTTTATACTTTATACTTTTGCACTTTTACTTAAGTAATATTTTGACAAAGCTACTTTTACTTGTATTGTATTTACTTGTGTTGGAGTAATATTTGACAAGGAGTATCTGTACTTTTACTCACGTAAAAGTACTCTGTATTCTGTCCACCTCTGCAGCTATGTCGTGTGGAGTCTTTGCCTACAGCTGCAGTATGCTTCAAATTAAGTTACACTGGAGCTCACTGAGGCAGGCAGCCAGGCATCCCAAACAAAATGTGTTATCATTCGTTCAACACTGAGTTTTCACTATCAAACTCTTTCAGTCTTCTTCTTTCATGTACCGTCCTTGGTAGAAATCCCTACCTTCCCTGCTGTGCTAATGATTTTAGAGAGATATTTGTGTTCAATTTTTACATTTTTATTTCACTATCAGTTTGTTTGTTTCAATAGGAAAACAAAATATAATCTGCTCACTTTCTTTGACATAGAAGTTGCTTTCAGTACCTTTACCAGCTTTTTACTGTAGCATCTTTTTATGATATTTCTGAACATATTTAATTATTTCAACAGGGTACACTTTTCTCTAGAAACTATAGCATAGTAATTTTTGATACTTATTATAGTAAGGAAAAATTCATTTACTAATTGAACAGTTCAGAGCTTTGTGTAGTAAATTATACACTTGGTCCTTGATCAGTCAGTGGGTTACAACAATATTTCAATTTAAAGAAAAGCTATTTGTTCAAACTTTTGCTGCATCAAGCATGAAATACTTCAACATTTTACAGCCTAGAAAGTGAAACGAATCGAAAAGTCACTGATAGGTTGGTAAATAAATGTTAGTTTCAGCTTCACTCTGAAGTCAACTGTTTGTTTTTAGCCTGAAGCACAGCGCCTCCTGTGACATTGCGATAATTTTAGTTTTGTTTCCTCACCTTGCCCCTTTCAGCTCCAGGTTATTGTCTTTATTAGACCTCTGCATGTATATTGTACTGCTGAAATTGTTTTTCATTGTATTGCAATTGTTATGTACTGTACTTAAATATATGAGACATTGCAGATGAAGCTGGGTTGGAGTTGAGTGAAATGTCAAATGTCCAGTTTCACTTTGCTGTAGTTTTTACATTTGTTTCCCAACCATTGTTCTGTGAGTCTTTTCTCCCCTGCAATCATCATTAGACAAAGGGAACAAAGAATTTTTTTTTTATGTCAACCTACTTCATGTACTTTTTGAAAGATGAGTTTTGATGATGAAATTTCCTATTACTTTTGGGAAATCTAAAAAGAATGTTGCAGCAATGAAGGACCTGTAATACAAAGGACACAAAATGAAACCTGATATTGAAATATGCCACAAGTAAGATTTTCTTCTTGGTATTCATTCAACTTAAAAGGCTTTCTCTTGATTAGTAAGGCACCCTCTGGTATTGAATGTTAGTCCTGCTCTGGCTGCTGTACATTCAGTGAAGGTGAAGTTGATGGCATTAAACAGGCAGTGGTTAGCGCTGTTGCCCCACAACAATAAAGCCATGGGTTTGGTTCCCGGCCTGGGGCCTTTCTGTGCAGACTTTTCATGTTCTCCTCGTGCCTGTGTGGGTTTCCTCCCACTGTCCAAAGACATGCATGTTTAGGTTGATTGTGTCTGAGTGTGACCTGTCCAGGGGGACCTCACCCTCGCAAAATGTGAGCTGGGATTGGCTCCAGCATGAATGATTGTCCAGTCTGGGAACACCTATGGCACCTCACTGATATTTTGAAAATGTATTGTCTTAGCTATGATTCAAGTATAAGCCAAAAAGGGCCACGCTGCCAGTTAGGGATACCAAAGATATTTAAAACACGAATGCATCATATATGTTGTCTAAACCCTGTTGTAGCTCTTGAACTCTTGATTTATTCAGTTGTTTTTCATCCCTTCAGATTAGCCTATGGAATCAGAAATGTTGAAAAACTTTAATCATTGTGAAGAGTGTTTTATTTATTTATTTATTTATTTTTATGAATTTATTCTATTTAGCTTCCACACTCCCTTGGCCCTCTGATGGGCCACTGATTAAATGTCAGAGTTTTCATAATAACAGGATTGCAGTGGGCACATTTCACTAAGGATCAGTCCTATAACAGCCTCTCGGTGTTGAATGACGTGTATAAAACACCCGGTGAGCCTTTTTGATACTCAAAAAACACAAGCAAGGGCAAAAACTCAACTGAGGTTGCAATCAAACAGTTCCCACAACCAGTAAATGAATATCTTTACCAATTTTGATTTTCCAGAAAGGAGGAAAAACTGGGGAACGAGCAAAGGCTGTTACTGCTCTTTGTTCATAGGCATCAACTCACTTCATTAGGCAACCTTCTATGCTAATAAAAAACAAGAGGTCAGTATCAAATGGAAGCAAACAGAGACTTTGGCATCAGCCCTTCAGGAGGCTGTCTTGCTATTGTGTTGCTTTAACATAGATTGTCCAGCTGACAGTGCAGTCTCAGTGTGGTGCCTGCCAGAGGAGTTCCTGGAGAATTGGTCAGCACCTGCAAACTATACAGTGTACCCCACAGAAATCTTATCGCTTTAAAATTTGTCACCCAGCAACATGTTTTGCATTCCATCCAAGTCATTCTACTAACAGATATCTGGGGAGCAGCTGGATGTCTATGTTCTCTCTAAATCAAACATCTGAAGGTCTCTGTACATTGTGGCTGGAGGCCAGTCACCCGCTGTTTTATGATAGCATCGGAGCACTGCTAAACTCCTCTGCTGCTTCCACTGTCGAAGATGGCTGATCTGCTTACAGGGTGAGCTGTTGTACAAGATGTTTTGAGAAACTCTTTTTAATGGAAAGAATACCTTGAACTGTAGCTGGCTGCTAAACGCAGAGTGTTGCATAAGTCTTTTTACAGCGACACCAATGAGTCACAGCTACGGCACATTTTCATTTCCAGTTCTGCCACCATCTGTTTTCTCCCCTTTCCTCTGCCTGATGCTCTTTTGATCGAACAATCTCTCACAGTGTATGCCCTCACTTTGATCCACCGTTATAGTCATAGCCTGTATTCAAACCCACTTTGTATCCCAATAAGCATCCAAATCTCATTATGCATCCAGGGTTATTATATAAACCACATCATGTCCTATCAGGATGATAAAGTGGGCCTGGCCTTCTCTTTGTCGTGCTGCAAGAGCTACACCAGCTTTTTTATTGGATTTGGCCAGATGCACTCACATTTATGCTGGTGTTTATGAGTGGCAAATTGCTGTTTGATATCCAAATAATTTCACAGGGGGTATCCTCTCCTGAGTTACAGGAGTGCAGTGAAAATTGCAGGGCCCCCAGTTCTCTCCACATTCAGCCATGATGGATCGGTTTTAATATCTGGTGAAAAGCAAAGATGAGCAGTGATTAAAGGGAGAAGAAGAACGCTCTTACTAAATCTGTTTTTGTGTTTTGTCTCAGCATTTCATTCCTCCCTGACAGAAGCGCGATGTCTTGACAATGGTGATGTCTGTTGTTTTTTTGTCTGAGTTGTTTATGAGTTGTCAGGTCTGAGTTTCTCAGCTGTTTATTTTGCACACTTTTGAAGAAAGTTTGATGTGTTCGTCAAATGCTCCATTGGTTTTTTTTTTTTTGGAAGCTGCTTTTATGTATGCAATGCAGGAAGGTTGACAAATTCACAGTGAAAATTTGGTCCGTAAGCTTGGGTGTACAAAAGGAAATTTTGGGTATTGAACATTCTCTTTGATTGGTTTCTGATATGGTGGTAAAACAAGGTTTTTTGTGCCATGGGCTTTTGTGCATACGTCTGTAAAACAAAGTAAATTCACAGCATGTTGACTAACGTAATTCTTTTCTATTTTTTTCTTTCCTGATTCAAATCCTTTATCTCTTAAATCACCCAGACAACAGACTACATGTCTCACCAGTTGCTGGTTCTCTCCCATCATGACTCAGATTGTTTGACAGTTGGTAAGATATTTCCTGCAGGGTAACCCATCCTTGCAACGTTCATGCTTGTGTAGCCAAAGCTATGGACAGTAGAGGGCAATGTTGTGCCACTGATTGCGTAGTTGAGAGACTGGAGGAAGCAGAGGGAAATGTGCATCTTTCCACATTGTCTCTCACTATGATCACTCCATTTGAACTCACTGCCTTTACAGGGAGCCAGTGGTTTTGTCTCAAATGTGCAACATTATTGGGCCGACAGCTGGGCTTTGGAGAAAAGGCCAAATTTTTCTTCCTGTCCATGCAACCTCTGTTTTTCTAGGTTTCTAAATGCTGAAAGAGATGGCATAGGTAGCACTGCAAGTAAATTGCATGTTCCAAATGCAGCTGAATGGGGCAGTACGACGGCATAGTGGTTAGTGCTATTGTCCTATGTTGGCCCTGTGATGGACTGGTGACCTGTACAGGGTGTACCCCGCCCTTGCCCAGTGTGAGCTGGGATTGGCTCCACCACCCCCCATGACCTGGAAACAGATAATAGGTAGAATATGAATGAATGAATGAATGAAACACAGCTGAGGGCACAAACAAAGACTTCTTTGACCTTTCTCCTAAACCTAACAACATGTGTAAACCTAACCTTTATGCTCACCTTTAAGCCTAACCCAAAACTGCAGTGTGTAAGATTTCCACAATGAATTAAAAAACAATTCCGCTCACCTCAACTATCACACACAACCTCATTACATGACTTCAAACCAGTGAAAAACAGAAGACAGTGTTTCACTGGCAGGAAAACCTTTGAGCTTCAGTCATGTGGTTCTTCTGCTTTTGTTTTTTGACTAGTTGTTCTCTAAAGAAACACTAATTTCAAAGTAAGGAATCACACATGGCTCAAACTTTGGCTCTGAATAAAGAGTCGCAGGAGTTCTGTAAAGTATAATATTTTCCTTTAAGTGCAGAATACATTGCCAAATTTAAGCTGTCAATGCTGTAAAGAAGCTACTGTTAAAAACCCCACCCCTTTATTCTTGCCTTTCTCTCTAAAGGAGAGACATAACGCTCGAAAGGCTGGCTCAGCTGAAGAAAAACTTCTCTTTCAAGTCCGGTATATTTGTTGTTTTGTGTTGCTGTGTGCCATACACAGCGTTTTGCAGTCTACCACGTATGATTGCACACGATTCACATCCTTTCAAGCGTGTCCATTCAGCTGTCACATAGGAGGAAGTGCTGCCCTTTTCTCTAGTGTTTAGGGAAAAGGTGAAATTACCTATCTCTCATGTCAAGTCTTCATTTCATGCCATAATAATAATAAAAAAAAAAAATACAAAAAAGTAGAGAGCACATAATTTTTTCTTTCTGGTTGGGAGTTGCATAGCTGTCTTGGGCTTAATATACGCAAATGGAACCAGCTCACTGATTCAACCTGTAACCTTTAGGAAAGCTGTTTTGTGAATACTGATACTAATTGGCCTGTAACAGCAGGGATTGATTTTAATCATGTTTTGTAACCATGTCAGCGTTGCTGTCTTGCCAGTGGTAAAGTGGTTAAATGTTATTTTTTTCTATAGCTCTTTGAAATTGAGTAATGAATTTCTAAACATGAATCTTAATTTTTTAAAAATCTGTTGACATGGAAATAAAAAAAAAAAAAACTCCCACAAAATTCAGAAACCAAGACAAACATTTGTGATTATTTGTAAATTATAATAAAAAGAGAATACATAAACATAAAGCACATTTAACACAAAATAAAAAGTTATGCCTTGAGGCTACATATCGATAATGACATGCTGGAATCTCTGACTATTCTAACCATGAAAATTACAATATAACATTACCAATAAACATTTTATGACATGACATATGCCTGTAATGAAAGGGAATGAAAAACAAGAAAAAAACACACAAGGATTGAGGGGGAATTTAATACACTGCCATAATAAGCTGAAAGATATTACAAACAAACAATTCCACACCTAGAGGCTGGCAGCTCGGCCTCCTCATTGTGAATACGAATTGTTGGGCTTTTCTAGTATCTTTACTATCACTTGTCATATTTGAATGACCTCAGTCCATCCCTGTCCATAATTCTGTAAATCACTGGGGCATTTTGTGAAAGCAGTCCTCTTTGTCTCACAATTATTAAACTTGCTTAGTTTATTACTAGATTCTTTATTTATTCTTTTTAGCCCACATGGTTGAACTCATTCTCCGTGGCTACAGTTCACAGAAGGCATATCACAGTATAGTGAACAATGTATCATTAGCAGATGACTAAATGGAGGAAATGGCTTTAATTAACTGTTCAACAATGGGGAAAGGGACAGCATTCTCATGACTGGAATCACAAAAGTTGAGAAAATGTGCAGTATTGATATGTATTCCCCCCTGATCTACTCAGACAGGTGTTTTCACTTTGTCAGATCAGACCAGTGCACAATGTATGGTGTGTTTGCATATCAAAGAACAAGACTGAGGGTCCTGGCAGCGTGGTGCAGGGCACAGTCAAATGTTCCCAGCCCATTGTGCATGGGCTGTGCCAAGCAATTTTGTGTGTGTGTGTTGTTGTTTTTTTTGTTTTATTTTGTGGCCAGAAAGAATACATTATCACAGATTACATGTGGGCGTGGCGGAGGTTCTTCAACCATTCACATTCACTGCAGACCACACAGAGATTGTAATGCGCAGCAGCATTAGTGTTGTCAAACCTCATCTGTGTTGCTCCTCCTACTGGGACGTGCAATAAGTAACCAAGATACTAGACTGGCAAAGTCAGGAGATAACGTCAGAACACGGCGGGATGAATGTTTAGAGTGGAAAGTCATGGTGGTGGCAATTTCAGGTAGCTTTAGATCTTACCATCATTAAGATTACATGCTCAAAATGACAGTGATGTTTATTGTGTTGGCATGCTGAGGACTAAACTTCAACTACAGCTAATGAGAATGCCACTACCTTTAAAAGAATAAAACAACAAATCATCACACTGAATAAACTAAGGCGATCACATGAAAATGTTGGTAGATGATAAATCACCAAAGTAATGACAATTCATCTTTTGGTCTTGGTCTCTAGTAGTTGTAAAGATATTTCACTTAGAACTGTATATGTGAACTGCATTGTTGCACTGTGGAAAAACTGAGAGGATCACAAAACTTGAAAGGAGTCATCCTTTGTAAAGTTGAAAAGGTCTAGTATGTCTCAGACTGCAGAAAAAGTGATGAGCAGACCAATTGTCATATTAGCACATTAGCCATCCCTAAAGTGACGTTGCTAGCACAGCTAACAATGTACTCATGGCCATCATCAAAATTATGTAGAAAACAATGTGACACATTACTTGTTTTTTTTTTTTTTGTAATCCTGGTTATTTGAACTGATTAGCCAGAACAATATTAATTAATGAAATGAACCTTTTAATAGGACAACTAAATGAATGTGTAAGTGTAACTGTGTGGGTGTTGTTTGCTCTAATGGTGCAATTATCACCTTTTTCTCTTTTTTTTTCATATGTGTGACTTACACTTTGTTGCCCATGGGCTCTTTAGCCTGTTGCTGTTGATTTGTACAACAGCTTAAACTGGGAAGATTTGATAAAACAATGGATTTGACCAGTTCCTTACATGTGGACAAAAGAGAGTGTTGTATTTCTTTCACAAGACTTAATTCTTGCTTCCATTTGTCTGAAAAGTAGGTATGATGTATTGTGAAGTCAGTGGCAGAGATCACTGAAAGCAGTCTGCATTGCCTTACTGTATATGGGTTCATTTAATTTTACTTTCATACCTGCTTTGGAAATGTTTGCAGCAAGACTCTGATTATTTCTGTGTGTCAACTATTAAAATTAGAGAAATCTTTCAATAGCTGTGTGTGAGACAGCAGGTGACGTTAACATGAATCAGAAGCCGGATGTTTGCTATGTCACTGTCAGGTTCCAACAGCTCTATATAGTGTGGTATACAAATGGCTTTGTAGATAGGATAGTCAGTGTTTGGAAGCCTCCCCTCAATTCAGCCGTCAGCTTCTTTCAAGGTTTCTTGAGGGGATATATTTGTGGCTTGTTGTGAAGCTATTTCACATTAATTTCTTATTTTCAGGGCGTGCTTACAGGAAATTGTAAACATTACCATCACTGTGGAAAAAAGTAAATAGAGAAACTAGATTTGTTATCAGTGGTATGTCAGTGGATATGCTGTATTTTAATCCCAGCAAATATCCATCAGTCTATGTCATACTTCTGTTTGACTAATATACGATAACAGCGGTTTTTGGACCTGAACTTGTATCCCAGTGCCAAAGACAGCATAGGGAAGCATTCACAAACGGTCAAATGAGAGTTTTTGGAAGGAAGAAAAATGCAGAGAAACTCCAGCCTGTTCTTTAAGTGATTAAACTGTGCTGTGCATTGATACTGACAGGCCCAAAACGGTCCAAAGGAGTCTTTCCTTCCCTGCTGGGAGCTGCTAAGTCCTCAGATAAATGGCCAGCAGTAAAACGTGGCCTTATATTGAGTCCCGTTATATTCTGTCTTACATTCTCTATTTTCATTTTACAAGGCATGGCACTTCTTACAGTAACTGTAGCAAGCCCGTGAAACCTGCCTGTGTGAAAAGCCACAAGATTGATGGACAAAGGAGCGGCTATGGCAGCATAGGCAGGCCTTCAGTGTACCTCAGTGCTTAATGCCTTCTCCCAGCTGGCATGCCACACTAAGAGATATACTTCAATTATACATGGGAAGGGTGGGGGCGCAGACCGTGCTGCCTTGCCCGAGAACTGATCAATATTTTATCTCCAAGGGGACTAAACATCTAGTGGAGCAGCTGCTGCTTAACAGCTTTACACACTGGAGTGGTACGCCTCGTAATACACAGCTATATTCTCCGGATGTGTGAAAGTTTGAGGGAATTTGAGGGCCACAAGAGCTACTGCCGAGGTGCCTTGAGGAGGTTTTAGATGGGTATGTGACTTATTTCTGGTTTGTATTGACTCAGTTTTTACTTGACTTTTGTTCCTCCATCCCTCCATATCTTGTTGCTTTTTTTTCATCACACCTTTTACGTACCTTTTTACGTACCCCCCACCACCAACACGCACACACATGTACAAACCTACACACATATGCAGCGAGACCGTCCTTGTAAATCTACTATCGGCTCTCCCTGGGGTCGGCATTGCCTGTGTGTGAGGTAGGCAGACACTGAGACAGGGAGAGGAAAGATATTCTTTCTTTTTTGTACTTTGTTGTCCTAGGCTTTGACGTGTCAATTCCAACTTTGAGTCTTTGAAACTGAAGCCTGGCAGTGTTCCACCAGTTATTTCATCCTATATTTCCTGCATCCCTCCCATACTGTGATGCATTTTGTGCATCCACAGTCTATGCCTGAGGTTTGTCTGTGAGGCATTTCAGACGGGATTTACAAAATGTCAAAAATGCCAGAACCTCAGTGACAAACTAAGACTTTCCCCAGTGAGCGCTGAGATCTGTCGATGACAAAGCTGGGGATGTGGTAGAATACAGAATTTTTGGTGTTTGTTGTTAGAGTCAGGGAGAAGGTGAAATAAATACCAGAGGCACTCAAGTTAAAAACATGGGATGAAGACTTTGGGTGAGATAAGGTTACGGGAATCATGCAGACCAGGACATTGTCTTTGCGTGTAGACATCTGATATGAAAAGTGGAGTCAGTGGTCATGCTGACCCTAAAGTTGAACTGTCACTTAACCAAGTTTGCTTTAAGGAAAATGACAGCGTTACTCAATCATTGTTTTATCTTGCTAGTTTTTCATCTGTCTCAAACAAGCCTTGGCTGTGATCAAGAGCGCATGACCAGACAGGACACATGAAACTTTGTGTCATCATTCGCACTGCTTTCTCTACAGTTGTCTCATTTCAACTTTGGCTGTTAACCACAAATCAGTTTGTGGCCACTATCCATCTATGCCGCTGTGTTAACCTGCTGCTGAGATAAAGTGTTTGTTTCGTTCAAGTGATAACAGTGTAATCTCAAAAAAGTTGTATTTGGATTCACATAGCCCTTTGGAAAGTTTTTGTCTTCCTCCACAAAATAAGCTTTCCGCTGATCAATAAATTAACACTGCTTTACTGTTAACCTTGATTTATTTTTAATGCTGCTTGGCCAGGATACAGATCATGCCAAGGACTGGGGCATAAAGAGGCTTCTTATTTGAAGCGAATTTTGAGAGAGCAAATAACTTGAAAGGTAGATGATATGCATGGTAACATGTTGTCATCTAAAAACCAAAAATGTTGTTGATGAACCATACAACCTCAATGGTCTGGATGTGGTTTAGATACTTAAAACGTGACAAGGACCAGATTAAACCAGTCTGCAAAATATATCAGCAGTCAGTGGAAACAAAGACAAGAAACACAATAAATCTTTTCCATCACTTTAAAAAGGAACTCCCACTGACTACACCTTTGCCTTTTCATGCTCCTTTGGATGCGTCGTGTGGCCAGCACCTTCCCCCCTTCTCCGTCTCCCCCAGGTCCAAAGCACTACTGCACTTAAACAGAGCAGGTTATTATAACTGCCCCACATCGTGGCAATAAGCTCACCTGCTGCTGCTCTCCTGGTCAGTCTCCAAACTCTCTTCTGCTAGTACGCACCAACGTCACCTACTTCCACACTGCTTTTTACACAATTTCCACTTTTTGCATTCGACCTCTAAAATATTTTAGTGATACAAAACTAGGGCATTTTCTCTGTTGTATCTTACAGGCAGCAGTTGGTCCAGAGCCATCGTGATGAACTTGTTTACTTTTTTTTTTTCTTCTTCTTTTTTGTATTGGCCATTGAGATTTTTGCTATCCTGCCAAATGAATTTGATGTGATAGTCTTCAAAACAGTTAGTTTATTTATAATATTTCAATAAGGTAAAGGTCAAGCTGGCTAATTATATGGATCATAATAACTGGTTTACAGTGTTTACATTTATAATTCTACCTTTAATAATATTGTGGGATGTAAAACTGTACATTTGCTTTTTAGTATTTACATTAATTATTTGTTTGACAGTTGCGTACTTGAATGTACCTCTTTTTTATTTACGTTATTATTTAAGAAACTGTTTTATTGTTGTTTTAATAAGACATTTACAAAATCAAAAAATGTGGCCAAAACTAATTATTCAGTCAGTTTTGTATGAAGGAAAGAGTACTGCTCTTAATTTTCTCTTGCCAGCAGTGGGCCTGCTTCTCTCTTGACCAGTGGAAGGTTTTTCATTCAGTGTGATTTTGTAATGTGAATCCTTCGTTTGCATGAAAACTTTAAGGGAAGTATTTTCTGCTCAATATTTGAAAAGCATGTCACTCTTTTTTTTGGCTAATAAATTCCGAATAATACATTAAAATTTAAGTAAATATTCTTAGTTTAACTAAATAAACCTTTAGTTTCTTCAGGCTACAGCTCTTTGAACCAACACCATCAAAAAGAAATCCATATTGTGGTAAATATTGTTATTGATCATTCATTAATTCATTCATCTTTTACCGCTTATCTGTTTGTGGGTTGTGCTGGAGCCAATCCCAGCTCACATTGGGAGAGGTCAGGTACACGCTGGGTACATCACAGGGACAACACACAAAGACAGAGACCAACAACCACTCACACTCAGACCTACGGACAATTTTAAGTCACCAGTTAACCCAAACATGATGTCTTTGGATGGTGGGAGGAAACCAGAGTACCCGCACAGAAAGCCCCCAGGCCGGGAACCGAACTTGTGACCACCTTGTTGTGAGGAAACTGCGCTAACCACTATGCTGTTGTGTTGCCCTGACATTGATCAAAATGGAAAAATATATCGTAATTACATTTTTGGCCAGCTGTAGAAGGTAATTTCTAAATGGCTTGACTCAAGCTGTCTTTTGTCTAAAATGGCTTCAGATGGAGGTATTTTGTAAAATGACAATTACTGCTGTGTGAAAGTCCTTGCCGAGTAGAAATCGCATCACTGTCGCTCTCATTCCTTGGAGGGATTCCACATAATTGGGCTGTTTCT
This sequence comes from Echeneis naucrates, assembly GCF_900963305.1. Taxonomy (NCBI): domain Eukaryota; kingdom Metazoa; phylum Chordata; class Actinopteri; order Carangiformes; family Echeneidae; genus Echeneis; species Echeneis naucrates. The sequence continues at coordinate 7,670,237 of NC_042517.1, read as the reverse complement.
TCAGTAATGGCTGCAGTCTTCTCATCTTTGGCTGATAGATCAGCCTTTCCCTGTCCTCCACCTGTTCTTTCTCTCCTTTTTCTCTATGTTTGGTTGTCATGACAAAAAGTTTGATATTAAACCGCTTTTCTTTTCTTTTAATATTAGCCACATTGCTTGCCTCTGGGAGCACAGAATGCACTGCCTCTTTTAATTCTGTCCAGGCCTCATTCTTTAATCGGTCACACAGGTAGTGGGAATGAAAAGCTTTTATTGCTTTCACCTTCTCTATCAGCTGCATTACGTTGCCTCCTCTTTCTTGCACTGCTAGATTTTCAGTGGCTGTCTCCTCCACTGCTACATCTTTGGGCCCACAGAAAGGACTTCCTTGTGCAATATTGAGAGGTGCAGGTGTGTGTTGATAATGTTAAGATTTTTGCAAGTTGATGGCATGTCCCAGTCATTATCTAGAAGGATCCACATTTCTAGTTGTTCATTCAAAATGTTTTCTAGTTCTGTAGAAATTTTTGCAGACATAGTATTGAATGAGAGAAATTGTGCTTTAGATACAAAAAAATGAAATGAATAATCAGTAAGAACTTTGAGTATATACTGTAGGTATATTGAATAAAACTAAAAGAATCCAAATTCTTCACATTTTCACAGTTGTTAGTAACGAAGGCTTAGCTAGGCACCAGGGTAGCTAATCATTCAATAAGCAATTGCTGTTATATTGTCTTTAGGTTGTGTTATTATTTTGCTCTAATCAATCATGTGATATACAAACCACCATAAATATACCGATGTATGCCAATGCTGAAATACATTTCTATCTAATAACCATCATGGGTAACTCCCCTGGCATTTGGAAGTTAGATTTTAAAGACATCAATGGGAAAACGACCCAACTTCCACACAAGTTTATGGTCTCAGTCTTATTCCAATGTGATTCAAATTTTTTAAATGCTGGTTGCATTGAGAGGAAAATAGACCATAAAGCCGGATAAGCATTTGGGCCTTGCTTAGTGGGTGATTGGGAGACTGCACTTGAAATGCTAACTAGTTTGAGAATGACGAGTGCCAAGCAGGTCAAATTACGAAAGCCAGACTTCAAAACAGCAGGTCAAAAATCAATAGGTGACGGTGTGGTGGTTTGCACCTCGGGTGAAACAGAAGCAGATTGTGGTTCCATAGAGCAGTTTATTTTAACATTCCTTCATGCCAGTCAAAGAAATCTATAATTGAAATGTTGTTACTTTTAAACTAGGACTGAAGTTGGGTTTGCTTGGTAAGGTCCATATTATATTTAGGCTAACTAGGAATAATTTTTGGCATGTGTCCTCCGGTCTCACTCAGACTGCTTCTAACTGTCCTGTGGTCTTTTTTTAGATCCACACTCTTTTGGGTACATTAGTTGCACTTTGCATCCAAACCTGTGATTATCTCGTGTCAAAAGTCTCTTTGATTCAACTGTCACACACATGCATACTGTTATTTTCTGTGCTTCTATCATCCAAGTGGCCATTGCTCATCTCTCCTATGCTAGTGTCAGTCATAGAATTTCACAGAGAGAAGATCTGTGATGCTGATACCCCCTGGCTCTGTGCCTGTCAAATGACTCACTGTATCTCTCTCTTTCTGTCTTTCTCTTGCTCTCTGTCTCCCCCCCCCCCCCTCTCTCTCGCTCTCTCTCTCTCTCTCTCTCTCTTCAACACTCTCCCTTCTACCTCAAGGCGTTGGCTGTACTGCCAAACCAGTATCAAAGCATTACAGCTAAGAATCTTCCTGAGTGCATGTGCCTGCCTTGGTGACTTCTTCAACTCATGTACATTACATGCAACAAACTGTATTTATATAGAAGTTAAGTTTAACAATGCATAGAAACTTACGTAATATATTAAACGATGACTCTATGTTCTTGAGCCTTTTCCTTATGTTGGCAGCCTTGATTCATCTTATGTACATACAGGTTAATGTACTGTTACGTGAATACCTAAGACAAGCATGTAGCTGTACAGCAGGTCCATTATCTAAGTCCCAGGTAGCAGACAGTTGTGCTTCCAGCCTTCCAGCTAGTGCATTGGCTAAATGGAAATGCCCTGTTTTCTTTGCTGCTGGGAAGTTTCCAGGGCTCGAACAACAGGGCCTGTCAATTACACTCCTGGTGCTCTGGACCTCTCTATGCAAAACCAATGCTCATTTACAGCGTCTTTGTTTTGTGCAGTGCAATGCTTGCTCACTTGCCTGCAAGTTGAGCATTTGAATGACCACCTCGAGGGGCAGGAATTATTAGCTTCAGCTTTTAGAATGATAGCACTATGAGAGTGTAATTGCATTGTTTAGCACCATACACTATTAGTATGACTTAATAGATTCAATGCATATCTTTTGTTGATATAATTATTACAGATTAAAGTTCTTCCTACTACCTTTGAAATAATCATCTTGTCACAAAATTTGGCAAAGTTTAGAAATGCAACACAGAAACAAATTGATATTCGTGATTGTAGTTCCAGGCAACTATGATCGCGAGTAGGCTGAATGATTTATTTGCGTACCGGCAACCATGAGTTGTTTTCTGATTAATCTGTATCAGTGTTTATAATGGCAGATGAAATGACAATTAAGAAGGGTGTTTCAACAATGTAGATCATTTGTGTTCATGATAAGTTGCTTCTTTTAACCCGAGGAAGAAATGAGGTTATGGGACTTGAAATATCTTTATGATGTTAATTTGTCCAGGCATACTGTAGGGACAAACAGCTGTCACAGAGCAGCTGGGAGGACACTGGACTGAATTAAATGTGAGTTGGACAGCCGTAAAAGAGCTGCTGTCTAGCAGATGTATTGCTTTAATATTCATACACACATAAAGGATGCATGTAAGTATGTTGCAGTGATGGAATTAACAGTGAACTAATCACTATGTTGAATCTGTATTGCTCTTCTGGTCTCTTTTCTGCCATAGTCATACCTCTTTCCTGTCATTAAGCTCCTTGTTACCTACAAAGGGCACTAAGTATAATCCCCAGAAGCTGCAGAGTGTTTTCTTGTTGATTGTGGCAGTGACTTCAAGCTATCTGCCTCAGTGCTGATGATGTTTTAATGTCACCCCATCACTGTTTGCCCCTCTTTACTCAAATTACGGAGAAGAGAATCAACTACTGCTTTTTTGACAGTCGCTGTGGAGAGTAACCTCTCATTAGGTCCAACATATGCCGCGCCTGGCGTTGCCTCCAACAAAGCTGTTTTCTCAATGATGTCTCCCACTGCTCCAATGACGTTAGAAAGGAACGAGAACTTATTTGAGAAATTATATAAAAAAAAAATAAAAATAAAAAATTAAGCCTTTGCCCAGGCAAATGTGAGAGCTAAAAATTTGAATCTGAGAACAATTTAATTTCCATATAATGAAGGATATAAAGCATTGGAAATGGTATTCAGTATATTCAGGATAATGTACACATGACTCCATCCACATTTCTTCCTTTAACAAATGAGTCACAGATTTTTGTCAGCCTAGAATCCATCAAGTATTTGCTTCATTTTTTTCTGTAAAAGGGCAAAGCATGTGTGTTGAAATTATAGCGAAATATTTGATATTTCCTTCTCTTTTTGGACAATTTGTCCTCGATAGTACAACACCATTATTCAGAGACAATTTTAATCCTAAATTAGCTTGCCTGTCTTGGAATATTCCTAACCAGTTGTCGCTGTTTTCTTGAGTATTGCCTTGGTAAATCTGTCCTTGGTAAATCTGAATTATTGCATATTTGCTCCATGGAGATGGTGTTATTTTTTACCGGAGATTGGACCAGAATCAATTTGGAGGTGTATCAAAGCAGTGAGGCAGATGAAAAAGGAATTCTACCTTTGAATTGGAAATCTATCACGGACAACGTCCATGTTTTGATTGCTCCGAGACTAGGGACTATGTCTTTGACCACAATGCAAATTCTGCATCATTACAGGGGGCGTGATTTGGGTGAACATGACAGAAAATATGGACCTCCTCCCAAACAGGTTTATACAGCTTGGGATAGGTTCAAGAAAAGTTCATTCAAAAATGAGGCTTTGATTAGGAAGCTTTCGCTGGAGGGAAATATATATATATATATATATATATATATATATATATATATATATAATGTATAAACTTTGTGAAAGGAAAGTTTTGAGTCTATGAATACTAAATGACATGCAATATGGGATCTTGGATATTTTTACTTTATCAGCTCAGTCACTGTTTGAGGCTGCTATACTAGCTGTCTGAATTCCTGCCCAGCAAATAGAGTAAATGCTCAGTAGCTGGAAAACTGTGCATTACTTTTATTAAGAAATAATCCATGTGTCAGGTTAGGGCAGATGAATTCAATCAAGTTTTTCTGAACTCAAGGTTTCAGGTCCCAGACATTGTACATGGCTGTTTCAACAAATACCAATGATTGAGTAACAAAGATGTGTTAATGCTGAATCACTTCACATCAGTTTTTTCCAGAATGTTTTCTGAATCACAACATCCCTCTCAACAAGCAAAGCCCAATTGACATATGAAAACAAGTGAGCGGACAAATAGCTAAATCAAGCCATGGCTCGACAACTATCTTCGCCTCGCAGGTTTTCCATCTGTACTTGGAAGTGTTTGTTTTTGGAAAAGTAGTAATTTTAACATTACTATGCCCAGAGGTAAAAGACTGATGTTGCTGAAATGAAAATGGGTTTTGAATTGCAATATATGGCTCTGATGTGAATGATAGCTGGGTCTAAAGATGAACAGGCTATGGCACAGTGGACCAGGAGAAATTGCCTCTGTATTTCAAGGTAGCTTGTGTCTCCTTAAGCTATTTTTTCTGTTGACGCTGTCATGTAGTTCTTTATTGTTTTGAAAAATAACAGGCTTTATTGTGCTTGGGAGCCAATGTATCACAGAGTCCCTTTTAACATATTCAGGCCTTTGTGCATGCAAATAAGCGGTTCTGCCGTAGGTAGGCTATTATTTCCAATTTGAATGGCAGTTTGGTGTCTGTAGACAATAGCACCTACCTGGCACAGATTAAAACAGGCTCCCGTAAGGCTTGATGGTTTTCCTCTGAACTTTAGTAACACTCATGGCCTTCTACATGATCCTGAAGAGTCTCCTCAACATACCTGAATTTCCTCATAAATCAGGTCTTGCTGTGAACTCTGGATATTCAGAGACTTACGACATGGACACTGACAAATTGCCACGGGATGACCAAAGAGAATCGACAGTATAGTTAAAAATGAAAAGATGAAACCAACAAGGTTAGTGTGTCCTGATTGTACAGGAGGCAAATGATATTGAATTAAATTTCCTTTTCATTTGACTTAAGTCATTGAGCCTGATATCATGGTGGTATTTGTCGAGAAGGATGTTTGGTTTTGCTCTAACCATACAGTTATGTGTTATTTATGCATACGACTGTTGCGTCAGTTTAATTTTTCTCTTGCTAAGATAATTGCGGCAAGGCATGATTGACCTCTTGAAAAATGCAATTTAATAATGATTAAAACAAAATTATTATTTGAGAGCTGTTGTTGATGCAAATAGACCTAGAACAACCTGTACAGCTATAGTCACCTCATTGCTTCTCTATCTAAAACACAAGGTTAAACACTGAAGTATTTACTTTTAATTTTTACATGGAGTGACCATCATTAGCAAAACCTATATTAGGCTTGTAGGTAAACATTGAAACGTATGGTCTGTATAAGCCAATTTTCAACATCATATGTCTTGTCCATAGTGCTGCATGTTTATGTTATTCTTTATTCTTTTGACTGCAGTTACTCACATGATGGCAACAGTTGAGGCTACAAGTAAGGCCGGGAACCATGGGACTGTGCACCATCTGTAATGGTTATTATGTAATTTCCCCAGACACCTTCAACATGCGATTTATGTAAAATGTCCTACAACTCTTGATCTTGATCTTAGGTCTTTCTGTAATATGTTGTAACAAAAGAGCACCTAACAACCTTGGTGAACCTCGTGAACCTTGTTTTCTGCTGGTCATGAAGTGAGATTTAATCTTCATCTAGACAAACACAGTATCCTCTTTATTTTGAACCCATCCTTTAGACATTCATAGTACTGGTGGAAAAGATAAGTGAACCCTTGGATTTAATTTCTGATTGAACTTTTTACAATGTTAACATCCAGCATGTTCTACCAGTGGCTCCTGATCAGACCTGTACAATGTTCACAAGAAACTGGACCATGCTTCCTACAGAGCAGCTTCAGCACAGACGTATTCTCCAACTGATGGAGCTTCTTAGTTTTAAGTCATTCTCTCAGTAAGTTGATTTACTGTAACGTTTCAGGTCCCCCTTTTTTTTTTTTACATGACCCAGTTTGTACTGAGTAGTACCCCTGACGTTATCCTGCCAAAGACTCAGACAAACCTGGGTATTCGTTGTCACTCAATGATGTATATCTGTCTAGCCCAAGGCAGCAAAACCCCCAAACGTCATTGTTCAGAAGATAATTTAATGATCTGTCTTTTGCAGAGCAGCACTTTCATCTGTGTTCTCCATGGAAAGCATGCTCCACCTAACTACCCTCCAAGATTTACATTTGGGGCACCCATAAACAAAGTTGCATACCAGCTCCAATCTTCCTTCAAGTGTAGTTTTCAGTCCGAGGCTCCACGTTATTCTTCTGATTGGTTAATCTTGCCTTGGTTTAAGAGTTGTGATAACTAGGTGTCCAGTGTCCACTCGTTGAGAGATTAGCCAAAGAACTAAATTGTCTCCATGTACAGATACTGCTTTTAATGGACGGAGATCTGTTAACCTTTTAGGTTTATGCAAATCAACTATTCTTGATCATCATTCCTCTGAGATCAAATTTTTCTGAAGGATTTTTTCACATCAGCAGATTTCATTTTGCACCTATCAAACTTAAAAGGTACAAGTGAGTCAATGTAATTTTAACCCATGCCTCAAATCTTTCATTTCATTTGCCTTGAGCTTTGATAACTCCTGACTCCAGTTAGCTTTTGTTAATCCTGTTAGCTGAGAGGTTCACACAGTTTTTCCTACCTACATTGTGATTGTCGGACTGATTTTCTGTTTTTATTATGAACAAGAACAATGACTGGTGTGCTATTAGAAGTGCTTATCTGCAAACTGATTTAAAATGGTTTACTTATCAGGCCACCGTGGGTTTGCAAGTGTGGTGAATGTCTTTATATTGGGTAATTCCTTCAGTGCTACGCTGTGATGTATCTGGATCCCTGATGTCAATCATTAGCATAAATGGCTTTTTGACTTATAGCTTATGTCCACTATAGTTGGGTTCAGCTAGCGGTGTGCATAAGACTGACTTTTCAGTATGATGTCTTGTGTGCCCATTTCAAATTTGTGTATGTATGTTGTACCAGACATACTCACGCTTCATCTAGAGTTGATGAAAAGCCTGTTCACCGGTGCATTGGTATTGTAACTGGTCATTACTATGGCTTGGGCAGGCGTTTAGGGGAATCACAACATTTTTTGATTCCATCACTCATTTTGCTTCAGCTAAATATAAAACAGTGAATCACCAAATCAAAGCTGCACTCTCAACAAATTTTAATTGATTGTCTTCTGTCACACAATGTTTTTGTTTTCTTAGGTCCTGTACTTCCATACGTCTCTGCGCTTACCCAGCACGGTGGTGGTTGTGGAGCTAGTGTCTTTGTCACCAAAGCCAGACGGTTCCCAGCAGGCTTTGGGTCGAGGCTTTGCAGTCCTGGAGCTTTTCATCAACAGCCCAGATGCTCAGGCAGCTGATGGGGACAGAAGGTGATTAGTCCGTTCCTAGTTACATCAGTCAGGGATTAATGATGCTTCCCCTGAGAAGATGGTTGAAGGACAGGTGTAGTTGTAGTGTAAGGATTGCTCCTTCATCTAGGGAACAACATCTAGGGAATGTCATTTTCTTTAAGCTTTCATAAAGCTTACACATGTTGATTTTTTTTTTTTTTTAATTGTCATTCAGAACTGTTTTTTATGTGTTGCTTTTGGGATAGCTTCTTTCAGAGATACACATTTTAGACACATGAATGAAACATAGCAGAATGTTTTTGTTCCATTCAGTCATTTAGTTTCATTTAAATTTCCCAGACTGAGCCTACACCATGGATCACCAAGAAGCCTTCTTCATCCCCTGCTAAAAGACACAATTGACTGTAAGAACGCCTTTCTTTATCTTTACATACAATATTTTCAAGTATTCACTGGTTCTTGTTGCATTAAATGTTGCTGAAATATAGAAAAAGATACGAGGACTGCAGTGTTTGTTTGGATTAGAAACATTCATCTTCAGGCAACTCAGGCTATGTTCTCTAAAGACCACACCTATACACATCCTTTAGCTTGACATAGCACTATGAAAGAACAGCACTGCAGTTATGTTCTTCAACAGTTCCTAGCAGGTTGAGCTGCTAAAATGTAGTGTCACACCAGGGGTGATGTCATCAGGTCTGAACTTTGGAGATGGTCAAAAAAATATGCAATCAAAAATCAAAGTTCGGGTCAGAAAGACTCAAAGCTGATATAGTAGTGAAGAGAACTTGCATTTGAAGCACAGATGACCTTTCCCTTCACTCCTGGCCTTGGATACAAATATTCCCACTTATTTTAAAGCTTGTTGCTCTCTTTTTTTTCTTGTTCTCCCTCTTGTTCATATATACAGAAAGTAACAAAATTGGAGTTCTAACTGCAATTAAACAGTTATTGACTCCATCAATATAAAATTAGATTTTGAAGCTAAAGGTAGACATTGCTGCCTTTGTTGTTTATAGGATATTCACAACTGGATGATCTCTGAGTATTTGACTAACATCATTTTTGACTTGAAGAACAAATCTTGAATTATTGAATTTGCTGCTGAAGCTGTGGGTTGCTCTCGATATGTCCTCACTTGGTCTAAAACCAAGACTATGAATTACAAAATACTTTAGTGCCTCACAGTATGAATAACACCATGCCCAGTGAGAGCAAGAGTTCTTGTCTTGGCTATCATGTCACATGAATATTAGAAAACCTTCTCTCAAACGGACTCTTATGCTTGCTGAATTATTAACTACTTGCTGGTTGTTTAGCAGAACATTGCTTTGCTGTTTGAAGAGACCATACTGCTGCCGCTCTTGCTGTTCTCTTTTATGGGCAGAGCACCCTTTCATTTCTTCATATCACTTTTATTCTCATTCACTGTGACAGGGACATTCTGTCTCTGTATCTACTTTTTGATGTCAGACATTTCTGCAGTGAAACAAGTATCTCAAACTGTTTTGTGCTACAGTGAAATAAGTACATTTCCTTATAGTGGTCATTCACGTCTGATTGTGTGAAGGAATTATAATGAGAAAACTTGCCCCCAAGGCTAGCATCTTAGAAATTCTTTATTCATAACAAATTCCACATTATTCAGTTTCACCGACTTTGTTTTTGAAAATACTGTGGCTCCAGAAAAGAATTATATTTTCATTACTTCTTGATGCAAATGAAGTTTGGGTCAAAAGTTGAATTGAATAAGGGTGAGCAAATTTTGTCTCTAAATTGCTGTATTTCAAAATGCCTTCCACATTAAAGTGATGGTGAGCATCACACACCATCATCATTATATTACAGTGTGCTTCATCAGATCACTGAAGACACAGATTCAGAGTCCCCCCCCCCCCCCCAAAAAAAAAACAAACAAAAAAAAAAAAAAAACAACCAACCAAACAAACAAAAAAAAAATCCATCACAGACAAAATGCACATGCTGTTCTGTTTATATTGCCTGCACACATGAGTGGGTTGTGGTCTGTGCAGCTCACCATGAACATTAGCTGTAGAGAAATTGTACATCACATGGACCTTTGTGGCCACATTGACCCTTATGCAAACTATAAATGACCCTTTTGGTGGTGCTCAACTAACACATTTGCCAACAACAGTAAAATTAAACTGTTTCCACTGATAACATTTCTCTTTGGTGACCTGCCTCGCAAAAACATCTGCTGCCAAGCCCCCCCACACACACAAATAAAAATAAAAAAATCAATCCAACCAATCATTTGACTAATGCAATGCCATGCTGACTCAATGAAAAATCCAAAAATCCAATATAATTTAGCCCGCGGGGGGTGGGGGGGCAGAGGAGTGAGTGATGAGCAGTTGGACCGTGTTGTAAGTGATGTCCAAAGAAGACATCTAAACACTGCCTTCCAAACTAATGCATGTTCCAGGTAATAATCATATAATACAGCCCTGCTGTATCATGTAGAATGAGCCCATCGTTATGGAGAAATAATCCAGGTAGGATGAGGATTATACATTGTGGCCATATTCTTACCTGGAAAACGCACAGAGGTGTGCATGACACAAATACAATTACAATTAAAAGCAATGACTGAGTAATGTTAGACAGGCACAAAAGTAGCAATTATGAGAGCATCAATAGAAATGTAGTGGAGTAAAAAGTAAAATATTTGTCCTTAAAATGTAGTGAAGTGAAAGTAAAAGTATCCCCCTAAAATAATACTCAAGTAAAGTACAGATACTCAAAAACTGTACTTAAGTACAGTACTCAAGTAAATTTACTTTGTTACTGTTCCCCCCTGATAGCCACCTATCCAACAAGATTAATAAAAAAGGGTTTTTACTTGCCAAAGAGCCTTTTGGCTATACTAGCTCCTAACATCATCTATGTGATCACCTGGTAGAAAAGGAAGCTGGTCTTAATTTAACCCCAATGAATGGAGCTCTGCTTAGGAAGAGGACACTGGTCCTCCTCTTCAGTCAACAGTCATGGACTGAGCACAGGTTGATATCATTTAGCTTCACAAGCAGACACAGACACAAGCCTTCACCTGCAGTACACAACTCTTACGCATCCATATTTCTACAGCCCTAGAGTTGGCTCATATTATTGCTTTTCAGTTATAGCAGGATTTTTTTTAGGTATTGATTTCCAAGAAAGGACCATTTAAATCAGCAGTCCCCAACCAATGGGCGGTGGTACTGGCCCGTGGGTTACTTGGTACCGGGCCGCACAGAAAGAATAAATAACTTCTGCACTTTATATTTTTTTTGTGGTGTATCTTATTTTGAAGGCATGTTCAAACGTAACCAGACCAACAAGTGTTCTTACTCTTACTTATGTACGTATTATTACTTTTCTGTTATGTTGCGATGGTGCGATGTTACGAGGACGCTGCTACTAAAGTTGCATGTGAGTGAAGTGAATTCACGTAAATTTTTATGTTTAGAAAATTGTTGTATTTGTATTTGTAAATTGTTATTGTGTTGTATTTGTCCACCACTCCTTAAAGGCCAGTCCGTAAAAATATTGTCTGACATTAAACCGGTCCTTGGTGCAAAAAAGGTTGGGGGCCGCTGATTTAAATAATACATCCCACCTTAGATGCCAAAACACTGCATGGTAGTTAAACTGCTCTGGGGCAGACTTTAAAACTCTGGAAAGTTATCACGGCAGCAGACATTAATCTTAATAGTCCCTGGGTATGTAATTGAAACTGCTCATTCACAAAATAACGTTTCACTAATCTAGTGTAACATGACTGTAAATGTTCCACAGTTTGAGGCAGCTTCATTGAGACTAGATAAAACTTTGAGAGTCTCTTTTGATGTGGTGACTTGAAGAACTTCGAAACATTTTGTTGAATTTTCATCTTGTTGATTTACACAGCGAAGCTTATTATCTGTTCTAAGGCTAACAAATGTACTCTCTCCCCAGGAGTAACAGGTAGTCATTCTCCCTGCTGTTGGCAGAGCAGAATGGGGTCTTTGTCTTTAAACTCCACTGAGAATTGTTTGCTGCGTCACAACAATCAGCAACAGTTGAATAAAAACAGTGAGAACTCATGCTTTGCCACCATGTGTAATGTAGTTTTATGTACATTATGTCTGGAGGATTTTTCAGTGGATTCCTCTGACAGTAATATGAAAACAAACAGAAAGACATAGTGAAGAGTGTAGTTCATGAACTCTTCACTCACATCTCTCACTTTTGTTTGTAGGAACCAGTGCTCAACTGTTAGTGAATTCAAGTTGGCAGTGTGGTCACATTATACACCTCAAAGTGCTGTTAATGGATTTGTTTGTCACAACATTTCTATGGTTTGCTGGACAAAGATAAGCCTACGACTAAGTTTTGTTTTTTTTCTCTGGAGATCATGACGTGTTCTGATTCTTGCAATGTTGTCGTGTTTTGGAAGAGCCAATTGCATGCGTATTCTGCATCAACATCACTGTTGATTTTTGTTATAAAATATGCTTTTTCTTTTGTGGTTCTAACTGATTTTTGAGAGTCACATGACAGTGCAACCAGGACATCTTCTTGTGCTTCTCAGGCCTGATTTGGTTAAGGACATACTGCCTGTGCCACTCTTACTAAATGATGATCTCAAATCAAATGGTGAAGGATATCATTGGTTATGGCTTATTTTTATTTTTCTTGTTGTCCAAAAATTGCTCCTCTGAATATAACTTCTTCCATGAATGCTTAACAGGAGGTCCTTGTAAGTTTTGCTAATACCACACAGCCATGTTATCATTAATAGCTGTTAATATACACGACCAGAATAAACATTATGAGTTCAGCATCAAACTTCTTTCCTTTGCTCACAAAGAGCTGTCTCCAGCACTGGAAACTAAACCAATCTTACTTCTTCTTTCTATTTAGCATGTTAATCACTTAGCTAGCCCTGTCTAGTAACTGTTGGGAGTCTTCTGTATTGTATTCTGCAAATACACTGTCTCACATTCATAATCAGAAACATTGGATAAATTAACATAATAACTAGCTTTGCAAGATGAAAGAAATGTATTTTATGAACTGTTTATATACCATCTTCCAGAAACTAATGAGATAATTTAGCCTACCAAGGCACTGCACTACTTTACAAAACTGCAGCTAACTCTGATCAGACAAGGAAATAATTTGGCTCATAGTCCTTTTTAATTCAAAATATCACTGCCAGTACAGCACTGCTGTTAGTGACACTACTAACAGTGCAGCAGAAATTTTACATTTTTTTCTTTTACATCAGGATGTACAGACCAACTGTAGTTTCTATGGAAAAAAATAAATTTAGACAGTCATCACTAAGTTTCTCTCTTTTATTTTGTTTTTCGTGCCTCTCTTTAAAATAAAACAAACAAACCCTTAAACCCCTTTCTCTGTTTCTCTGCTTCTTCTGAAGTTTCAGACAAACTGTTGCTGAGATCTTAGATGTCAGTTGTCAGATGTCATGAACATGGTTTGTCACACAATGCACTGGAAAAAGAGTAAGAAAATAATACCTAACTTTTCTGCGTTGAGAATTGCATTAAAAATAAATTCATAACTAAGTGGTCAGACCAAGAACTTTAATCCAATCATGAGATCACAAAGACATTAAAAGATTATTCCCCAGAAAACCTCTGTTAAGAATAGACAATTTAAAGCATTGACCTGTAAGTGTTGGAGAGGCTGAGAATAAATTTTTTAATATAATTCTACAGGATGTTTGTTGAGAAAGAACATTTTGATGGATGGATTTATTGATTTTTCTACAAATCTGTCTTAACAGACTTTCAATGACTGTTCTGAATTTGACAAAAGGCTTTTTGGTTGTAGGTTATTGCTAAGAAGTGCTACTGCCAGTGCTGCATGCATGTTTTTTGTTGTGTTGTCGTGTGTCTATATCATATCAAACCAGATTCATTTATATAGTTCTGTAAAAGATACTGTATGAAGTTCATAGAAATATGGGAGCAGCAGGCGTTGCAGGAACATGGGGTAGCGATGGTTCACCTGCAGGATGAGGACAGGAAGACAGAGGAGAGTAACTGGGAGAGAGAGAGACTTCGGGAAACATGGTTAGTACATAGTCACACATGGTTAGAACTGGGAGAAACAGGGACTTCGGAGAAATATAGTTAGTGGTATGTTGGCACATGCAAGAGGTAGACAGAGGGGGAGAGAGAAAGAGTAAATGAGAGAGAGAGGGAGGTGCTCAGTGCTTCCCCCAGCAGTCACCAGCTAAGCCTATGGGAGTAAGGACTAAGTGAGCTTTGACCTTTTAACTATAAGCTCTGTCATATAGAAAATTTTAAGCCTAGTCTTGAAAATTGCTAAAGAGTCCGTCCCCTGGACTGATACTAAAAGTTGGTTTCATAGAAGAGGAGCCTGATAACTGAATCATCTGCCTTTACTACTTCTTCTCTATTTACTTCTGGAGACTCTTGGAACCACAAGTAAACCTCCATCTACAGAGTGGAGTGGCCTACTAGGACAGTAAGGAAATATGAGCTCTCTCAGACATGATGGCACTTGGCCATTAAGAGCTTTATATGTTAGCAGAAGGATTTTAAATTCTATTCTGAATTTTACTGGCAGCCAATGAAGAGCAGCTAACACAGGAGAGAGGTGATCCCTTTTTCTAGTTCCCGTCAATATTCTTGCATCGGCATCTGAATCTGAGTCATCTGAAGGCCTTTCAGGGATTCGTTTGGACATCAACACGGTAATGAGTTACAGTAGTCCAGTCTTGAAGTAACAAATGCATGGACTAGTTTTTCTGCATCAGGATGAAAGCTGTCCTACAGACTTGTTTTATGTGAGGGACATCAAATACGCTTCGTCTGAGGTGCTTAGAGCCAAGTACAATCACTTCAGTTTTGTAGTTTAGAAGTAAAATGTTACAAGCCATCCAGACGTTTATGTCTTCAAGACATGTCTGCAGTCTAACTATCTGAGCAACTTCATTTGGCTTCATTGATAAATACAGCGAAGTATCATCTGCATAACATTAAAAATTTATGCTGTGTTTCCTGATAATGTTGCCTAAAGGGAGCAGATATAGGGTGAAGAGGACTGGTCCAAGCACTAAGCCCTGTGGAACTCCATGGTTGGCTATATGGATTCATGTGGTTGATAAAGCAGGAGTGGGGGCAGACAGGGTATATGTGTGTATTGGTAACTGCCAACAATATTTACTCTACTGCCTAGACATGCTGTCCTTCACTGACACACACACACACACACACACACACAAACACACATATATATATATCGCCACACGTCTGTCCTTGTTAGGTTGGTACATTGACAGTTGAACATGAAAACATAAAGTGTAGTAAAAAACTGACTGCATGCAAAAAAAAAGGGTTTCTAAAAAGGTTTGCATAAACAGACTCTTCAACGCCATTGTAACCCATAGATATAAGTTGGACTAAAAGGTTACATCATCAGTGGAGAAAACCCTGAAGGAAGAAAGACGATTTGGAGTTGGTCTGAATTAGAACAACAAACAAAAAACAAAAAAATGAGCAGTGGATGGCGGTGGCAGAGAAGTAAAGACTTTATTTTCCATTGCTGGAGTTAGGGTCAAGAGAGAGGAAATGGGAAAAGGAGGGAAGACAGATGAGTTGGAGCTGCCTTGGGGCCTTTTAAAGTCTTAAAGGATGGGAGGGAAAAAATAAGAAGCGGAAACAAGCATGAAGGGAAGCAGTAAGCTCATTGGCTTGATCTAAGCCTCCCTTGTCAACGAACTGAGAGGAAGAGGCAAGAAGAAGAGAGAATAAATGAGGGAGTAAAAGTTGGAGAGCTTTTTAGTGTGATGGGGGCACAAACAGATGGCTTATTGTGGGCAAATTAACATATCTTGATTTGACCCAGCACTACAATGCATTCATTTCTTCCTAATGTCATTGTGTGGGGGACAGAAAGGTAGTTCCATAACTAGTTTTGAAGCCGTTAGACCAACAAGCCTCTCTTTTGCGAGGATAAAGATGTTTGCCAATGTCTTCCTTGTACATCTGTCTCTAGGGCATCCCACGCAAGTGTTTGTTTTCACCACCTACGCCGAGCTTTATTGCTGCTTGGGTGAATTTCAAATTTCCGACAAACGTAATCAAATTCAACGCTTTTCCCCTGTTGTGACTTCCTCACCTGTACTTCTGCCTTTGTTTTATGACTGCCTCAACAATTAGTTGTAAAAAAAAAACACAAACAAAAAACCCCCAACTAATTTCTTAAGTCTTAGTTTTTCTATCACTAACTGATGTAGGTAGGTCAATATTGATTATAACCATCCAATTTTTTTTTTTCTTAAAAACTGATTCTCCAATGAATCGTCAACCACCAGCAATAGAAGTTGAATTTAAATACGACCTATGAAATTGTGTGTTGATATCAACTGCTGAGAATGTACATGCAGTACCAATGTAGGCATTGATTAGTACTAAACATAGAAACAAACAAATCTTGACAGTCACCACTTCAAATCTCTCACTCTTACCAAGTTGCCAGGAAAACAATTTCTCAAAAATCCCCCAAGTCACCTTTAATTTTTTCTTCTCTCCAACACATCCATCTCCCAGAATCGTTGCCTCTGTTTGTTTGATGCTGAGCCATTTTTTTCTCTTTCTGGAACCCCCCCCCGACTTCCTTAGTTTCACATCTCTCGCCAAGCTGCTGCTCCTCAACTGACTCTGGCTTGACGCATAATGAATTACAAGAAATAAATGATGAAAAACTTGCATGTACCTGGAAACCATCTGTGTCAAGAGAGTTCTACGTTTTATTCCTCTCTCTTTTACTCTTCCTTCACATCCATCCTACTTATTCAATGTGTTTAAAAAAAAAAAAAAAAAAAATACCTTCAATGAAAGCTGCTGTCGCTACTGAAAATGTTTGTAGACCAGAGTTGGAACCTCCTCCTGAACCTCAGAGATTTCCCCGAACCACTTTCCTTAAAAAAAAAAAAAAAATGTAGTCAGTTATCAGTGAAGTGAAAAGTTTGGCTGGATTGACTCATTGACAGGGAGAGGAGGACAGCAAAGTGATATACTCCGTCATTGTCTTTACTTCTCTATCCTTTTTATTGACCCCAAAGATAACGGTAGTGGCTCTACCCTGAAAATGGATGAAAGCCGTTTGCAAAAGAAATTCTACCCAACCTTTTAGTGAACACATTATTTGTGTCTAATTTTACAGTTTTAAATGATTAGAAAAGAGCAAACAAATCTCCTAATATATGATAATATATAATCATTTTCTTTTCAGTCCTACTCAGATGGTCATTATGTTGTTCTCTTTGCTATTTTGCTGCTTTTATTTTCTTGGTAAAAAAAATTACCTCTGTAGTTCTTAAGATGACACAATAAATATGGATTTTCTTTTGACATGCACTTTATGTCCTTAACTGAACCCATTGTGAAGTTTCCATTGATGATGTCTGCGTATTTTGGTTTCTTCTTTGGAAAAGCCTGAACTTTAATGTCTCTACCTACCCCATGTATTAGGTCCTCTTTGTTTTGTATGGGAGCCATAACACTGACAAAGGTTTAGCGAAGAGAAAAAAATGTTTGGGCTCAAAGAAAAGGGGGAAGGAAGCAGCAATATATAAAGAGAGATACCAAACAGGAAAAAAAAAGAACCCACAGACTTTGTTTAAAGAAGCCAGTGTTTAGATCAACAATTCAACAAGGATATAACCAAAAAGGACTGGAGACATTTGGCAAAGAGAACAAAATGTGGGAAGATGCTGGGCCAACCTCTTAATGGGCCGTCGCGCCCAGCGTCTCCCTCTAACCTAAAAAAGGGGGCAAAAACCTTAAACAAACAAGAAGACAAAATGTCCGGGCCACCTTGTCTCAAGCCCAAACTAAATAGGCACACAGACCCCCCCCTCCCTCTCTGCCTTTCTTATCCCCTAGCTCCCCTCACTCCAACTGAGTGCTGAATGCAGGCCACTGTAACAGTAAATTAGGCAGAACTAGAAACAAGGCATTGAAGGTGATACACTCAGTTTGCATTACAATCAGTATTGTGATGCTATATCTTCATCTTTTATTGGGTGGTAGAGTCATTTGGTTTTCTGCAGTAGATTAATGGATATACTCCAATGAACATGGTAAAGCACATGCTATGCACATAAATTTTGTGCATCATTCACACATTAACAGATGAACAGATTTCCTCTCGGACACATGTATAATTTGGGCTTCATTAGTTACAAATCTTTAGATAATCGCGTGCATGTCACTTCTGTGTGATTCTTAGATCTTAAGTTTCCCACCATACGAGAGGTAGGCAGAAGGAATGGAAACAGTATTTTATGTTATCTGCAGCCACAAGAAGAACAAGGAGTCTGCAGCAGATGGCCTGGCCTCCACAGAACCCTGGTCCCAACATCATGGAGACAGTCTGGGATCACATAGAGAGGCAGAAGACACCAAAACAGCCAAAATTCACAGATGAACCATGGCAAGATGCTAGGAACAATTTACTTGCCAAGTACCTTGAAAAATTGTGTGCAAAGTTACAGAGACAAGGTGGCAAAGGATAGAAGAAAATAGCCACACTCTTCAATACTGCATGGGCAGCTAATAGCTCTTAAGTATGTATCATCCATCAAAACTGTTATAACTATTGGCTTTTTTCATCCACTTCTGTCACAGTCCTGGTTTAGTTTGGGCAACTTAAACGTTATAGAAAGTTTTTTTTTGAGTGGTATCAAAATAGGATTCTTTGTTACTTACTGCTACTTTCTGACCAGGATACAAATTTCTATGCACTCGTAGGTTTTCCTGCCAAAGCGTTAGTCTCCTCTTGTAAGATATCTAATTGCAAACATGAAGTTATGTTTCCTCTAGTTCCTGATTTTTTTTTTTTTTTTTTTTGTGGTTACCACTGTCACACAATGAAAGCTAAAAAAATTGGACAATATTAAAACATACTACACTTGTTAATGATATTATGGCGGTAGATGAAACTGAATTGGAACTGTAGGTCTAGTTTGTCTAGTGTGTGTGTGTATATGTTTGAGTAGAAAACTGCCATAAGCTGTTATCATCAGACCACTTTTTACTGTGATAATTACAAACCCATCACTCAAATGCACCCAAATTCTCATTAACTATAATGACTCACTTTCAGACTGTCTACTGTGAGCTTGTTGAAACGGAGCTTCCTGTATTGATTGTCGTTGATGCTGCTGAAAGTCCAATCACTAACCCTGTCAGAGTGAAATATGGCGATGCTGCTCAGGCTTGAAGGAATCCAACATACGTAGCACATTAAACACCGCATTCCTCACCTTCCAAATGGTCTGTGTTTTGTGTTGATGGTAGGCTTTGGGTTGTCACTTGTTGGCAGACGACCTGCTTGAAAGATGACACTAGCGAACTCATTGCTCATACACCTTTTGCCTCAGCTGTGCAGCCATGCTCCTTGAATGGTTGTCATTTCAGTTGAGCCCTGTAAACGGATGCTTGCAATGTAATGGAACATTGCACCTTGGTCACCAACAGCCAAATTAAATATTGAAAAATGGAAGTGTTTTTGTGTTGGGTTTCATGTTGTCAAGTGAATGACACTGATGCACCAGGTAGATGGATGACAATTTTGTGTTTGGACAAGGATGGATGTTAAGATGAAATATCATATCCAACCCATTTGTGTATAGAATGGCAGTGGAAATGAAATTAAATATATATTTTACATAAACTGCAAATGTTATCTGCCTCTTTTTGCAGACAGCAGTATCCTCAAAACTATTGATGGTGCACATTTGGACTGTTTGGTAAAAAGACACCCTGCATTGGTTTGCATGATGCACCTCCTTCCTGAGAATGTCATTGTATCTGGAGATGAGAACATCCCTGGGCTCGCAGCCTCTCCAACAGGTGAGTTGGAAAAGTGTCATTCAAACACTTTCGGCAAATAACACAAGAACTTTTTTCAATTTTCAGTTTATTCAGTGGTTTAGAAGGCACATATCTATTTGTGGATGCAAACATGAGGAATTAGTGGTATAAAAAGAGCACAAATGCTCATCTCTTTCTCTACTAATGTAAGACATATTGGATAAGACAAACGTTAAACAACAAGAAAATGTGCTGAAGCTGTGAGTCAGACTTGGCTTTGATAATGTTTATAAATTCAAACTTTCTATGTTGTTCTGAAGACTATTTAAATTTATGGTGTAGTGGGTCAAGCAAGAGCCCCATAAACAGGAGACTACACAAGGTCCTCTTCAGCGACGCTGGTTCAGCTCCAGCCGGAGTCATTTGTCACATGTCATTCCCCACTCTCTCTCCCCCATTTCCCGTCACGTTCCTATTCAAGCTGTCCCATGTAATAAGCCAAAAAGGCCAAAAAAAGACAGCTTATTTTAATTTTATTTTTATGATTGACCACAGAATTCTTGACCTCATTTGATATGTTGTAATACAAAACAGGAGCAAATTTTAAAAGGGTATTGAGCAGTGAGTGAAAATACTTTTATAATGCGCATGAGGAAGATTTTCCACACTTAAAGTTCATCTCTGTTCTGTGAAGATGGCCCCTCAAGCTCTTTTTGTAGACCTAACAGGCCTTATTGTCTATGCATACATTCTCCCTCCATTTCTTTACCTTTTTGGCACAAATTGCAGCATGAATGCACAAAGCACAGCACTTTTCAGCATACTTGACTTCCTTTTTTCAGTACAGTGTGCTGCATATGCTGTTTTCAGACACCACCAAACAATCTCACTGTGTTGGATTTTGACAGCCGTATGTGTGGTGTCTGTTTCCATCCCAAGTCTATGCTTCCTGCACAACAACAATAACAAGTACAACTGACTGACTTGGGGGAAAATGTGGTCTAACACAAACACTGGTAGAGATCACACAATTCATGACAACCTTTAAGTTTTCTATACCTTTGTGTTTGATATTTATAATTACTTTATGTATATTCCTGTTTGTTGTCTAATATATGTTAGTATATTCATACATGTAAACATGAGTGTATTTGTATATGCATATAATTCTATTAATTAACTAATTACCTTGAGAATTGATACCAATCTTTAACAGTAAAGAGTTATATATATTATTGTAGGGTTGCAATTTTCATGTTATACCTTCTTAATGTTCTCCGTCTGTCATAATAACACACCAGACAATCATCACGTCATATTTGATATCAACCTTTATTGGGAACTTTGTTCCATCAGAAGTTGAAAAGTCTGCAGTTCTTAGAAAGTAAGTTTCTAAGGGGAAATGTAATGAAGTCTGACAGTGCAAAGCTATAATCATTGAGTCAGTGGGAGGTATGGTAGCAGGCTAATCCTCTTCATGTTCTGGGGCTGTGAGCAGCGGAGACCTAAGCTGCCTTTTAAGACCACAGCCACCGGCTTGATATTCACGCTGCATTCAGAACAACCCTCATCTGCGCTCCAGAGACAAGGGCTGCAATGAAACGCTTGATGGCTACATTACTCTTGACGAGATTACAATCACACTGGCTGTTTTCTCTTTGCTGTGTCTGAAACGGTTGATTGTGGATTGCACAAAGCTTTCCCACTCCATCCGTTGACTGAGATGCTTTGTTCAATCAATTCTGATTTAATTTAGGCCAAGTATCCAAATGGAAACAGTTTTTGTTGTTTGACACAGACACTGATATCGCTCTGTGGAATGAATATTCCTAGCGATTGTCATTAGGCTGCTTACCACAAGTCAGTGGGGCTGTTGTTTAGATGGAGCTGCTGCCACTTGGAAGTGTTACTGCACTTCATCATCCAGCTGTATAGAAATCTCCACGAAAAGACTATGAAATTTGACAATGAAGGATGTTTGACAGAATACATTTTATGTTAAAAAATTGCATCTCTGGTTTTGGTAAGTAGTATTAGAAGAGTTTCTGTTTCCTTTTACATTCTCTCTGCCATTCATTCCATATTCTTTAATCCTTCACAACCTGAGCTGCATCTGCTGTAGCTTCAAGAAACCTTTTCAAACAAATAGGCCTTTAAATTACCAGCTAACAGATCAACACTGACAGACAGCAAACTACTGGTGTGCCAAAATATACACCACAAAAGGTCAAGGATACAAGACTACAGGTCACAAAAAAACGATGCTCAGGAAAGCTTAGTGTTGTGAGATATCTTGGCATACATGTAAAGTAGAATATCCATTTAGTGATGCAATTAGTAATAAAAGAATTACATGGAAAGTATACAGCTAGTTGCAGGTGTTAGGAAATGAGCTGCTCTTGGAAAAGACAAGTCCTAAAGAGATTCCTAGAGGAAGAGCTCAGTGCATGAATTTCGCCGCAGGATTATGAGAATTGAGCATAATTAATTTGTATCCCGCAATTAAGTATCCGTTAAGTGGGAATTTACTGCAAGCAACTGAAAAAAATCTCAGATCCACACATGAACAGTTATGCCGCCGATAATGCTGTTAAACAAACAGATGAGGACAAAAACTGGCTCACAGGACGTCGGCAATAGTGATGCTGGCAATCCTTAAACAGACTGAATAGTTAATAGTTAATGAGTGGCAAGACTGAACTGGACAGGAGGGGACAGTTGTTTATATATTTGATATACTTTACATCTTATTGAATGGGAGGCAGTAGACAAGACAGGAATGACAGCAGGACTCTTATTCAGCTCAAGGAGATAGCCACAAGGAGAGCTTGTTCCTCGATAAGGGACCCAAAGAGGAGAACAGTCTGTACTGTGATTGCCTTTTGTGCAGAAATGGCAATGCCAAACGACTTTATTTAGAGAAATGTAGTGGCCGAAAAGCAGAATTAGACTGAATGACTGCATTCAAGTAGATGGTTAAAGTGAATCTGAAAGCAAGCATGCGTGGCTTGAATTTGATTTTGACAGCTGTGGGTTGATATAGAGGCAGATGAAAAGCGGAGTGGCAACTGCCCTCTGCAGGGTTTTCACAATGCCCTGAAGATTTCAGAGACCGACAAAGTTTGATATTTTT
Organism: Echeneis naucrates; assembly: GCF_900963305.1. Lineage (NCBI taxonomy): Eukaryota > Metazoa > Chordata > Actinopteri > Carangiformes > Echeneidae > Echeneis > Echeneis naucrates. The sequence goes on along the minus strand of NC_042517.1, from coordinate 7,647,473 downwards.
CATTCTGCACGAAGGGAAGAGGCAAGACTGGAAATGGATGTAATATGGTGTGAAGATAGATAGTTCTCAAGTACGACATCTAGGTTTCCTCCAAACTTAGTTGTTGCAAGGAATTTCAATATCCACACCATGACAAAGGGTTAGGGTTGGAGCAAATAGGACAGGGGGTTTGTGACAAACAGGAGGAGAGTCCTACTATGGATTCAATGGGAAGTCCAGTGGGGCAACCCGGATAAAAGGGCTTGTCCTTGCCATAATACACTAAAGTGCCCAGTGAGATGGGACTCAAATCAAGAGAGAGTTTTTCCCAAAATGCCCATGTTGTGGCATACCAATAGCAGGATGCAGTGGTTCACTATATGAAGGTACACAGGTAGATCTGGTAGTTTTTACCCAAGTATGTTGTTACACAAAAGTGCTGCACATGAGAGCTGACGCCTTTGGTGATGTTTCAGTGACTGTCTGCCACTGAAAGAGCTTAATTGAACATTCTCCTGCTGCCTGAAACTTGGAGTAACCACCTGAAATTTCTATAGATAAATAAATACTTAATGTACTTCCCGAGTTGTAACAAGTAGCAAGTAACTTGTCTAAACTAAAATGGAATGGCAACTACTTGTGGAAGATAACCTATTGTCACTAAAGGGGAGTGTTCGACTCAATTTGTGAAATAAAGTGCACAAATAAGTAGAATTGGCATGGCTATAACACTGTCATTTGTTTTCCAACAACTTTTATTATGCAAATTTTGGGATGCAATTATATGCATTTTGCGATCAGGTTAGGCAATTGGAAAAATTGGTAAACTTTAGGAATAAAGCAGAATTTCTTTACAACTAGTTTCACATATTTATTATACTAGTTTAAGGTTTTCTTTTTCTTTTTTATCCAAAGCTATTCCAACAGAGCAGGCTAAAGCAACAAACCAGAGGAAGAGGACCTCAATTTGACACACAAGTGCTACAAATATGATATATGCACATAAATCTCACGCCATGCAGACAGTTTAATGCCATGTGTGTGCTGTCACTAGGAGATGCTCTGCTGAGGCCTCAGCTGCTCAAGATGCTGCCCTTCACCCTGAACAGACTGACCATCTCCCTTCAGCCGTCCCTAGAGAAGTTTGAAAGTCAACTGCTGCAGCTGATAACTGCTGACTGCCACAACACAGTAAGAACAGACCATTTCATATATTCACACACACACACACACACACAACCACACACACACACACACACACACAACCACACACACACACACACACACACACACACACACACACACACACACATCCCTTTCCAATATATGATGTGTTTTGGTGTTTAACACAGGCAAAACAAATGACCTTATAGCTTTCTGATTTAAAGGAGTCTGATGTATCCCTCTGAGGTAACAGGTCACTACGCTCCTTAAATTAAAGATGGCTGTGATGGCCTTGACACACTTCTGCTGAGATTATTTTCTCCAGCCTGATGCTTTCCTTTATCTTCTTTTGGTTTCTTTCATTTGCAAGCACAAGCCCATTTACAGCTGCCAATGCAATTTAAAGCTCAACACCTCCCAAACTAAATGTTGCTTATCTGTCCTCTTTCCTTTTTCCTGTCTACGGAAACCTGGATGGTTAACTGTATTTGACAGGTGCAGCTCTGGACTAGCAATTATTTGTACAGTGTCTTTGCCCAGGCCCTATCTGTTCACTTCAGCCTCAGTGAGATATGTCTTTAGTAGGGATGATAATTGATATGACAATGCTGTCACCCTGTATCTCTCTCCCACTGTGCTTTCATTCCACTGGGCTGGATCCTCAAACTCAAACACAGGGGACTATGGGAGTATTTAAAGCTTAAGTGGTTGTCATGAGTAGGGATGGCACTATTAGCTGGTTTTACTATTATCCGTGATTTGAAAGATCACAATTATTCAACTGTAGAGGCTGATTAATACAGAGTTGATATAAAAAAAGGTAAGTTATGTTAAAAAAAATAGAGAGAGGGGCATAAATAGTAAATTACTGTTGAGCAACCTGCATTGCAGCTGGAACAAAAGGCTGTCAGAAAAACTCAACAGAATACACAAGCAGTTTCCTTTTTTTTTTTGTATTTTTAAAGGGCTGGAACAGAAAAAATGGCCCACATGCTGTCTACATGGCCAATGAAGCTAATGCTTTCAGGAAAAATGGCATAAGGAGCTTTATCCGTCCAAAAAACAGGTGAAGTCATTAGTGTGGCAGTTTTTCGGTTATAAAAGGGATGAGCAGGAGGTTTTTCAGGATGATGGCCAACCAATCTGCAAATACTTTAGAAAGAAATTCGCAGCCAAAGACTTTAACACATCATCAACATCTTCAGCGCAGCCAATTACTGGATGTACAACATCTATGTGATCACCACCCAGAGATACTTTGGGTACACAACAGTTTAACCACCTTGTCAACTGATAAGAGTTGGTAAGTGCACTTACTGACAAACATTTGTCTTTTGGAATACCTTTTTGTAGTATTTTTTTGGTCATTTTAGAATGATGTGGACTGTGAAGCTGTAGCTGTGGGTTAATCATGATTAATCACCATTGCAAAATATGATAAAAGAAATGTTGCTGTATACTGTTGGACTGTTGAAGTTGGACTGGTGACCTGACCAAGCCCAATGTGAGCCCATGGAACCTGGAAACAGATAAGTGGTAGAAGATGGATGAATGAATGAATGAACAAATTAATATTGTAGGAACAGAAAGATAAATGAGCGGAGGCACTTATATATGTTTAACATTGTTTTGTATTAATGGCCAATCCAAATGAAGAGTCACTGCTCTTCTTTTTGTTAGTGTGTATATATATAATACAGATGGATGGATCCTATACTTAGTAGTGGGCCGTATTAACAATGTAAGGCAGTTCTCATCAATGTATTTTGATTGGGGTCAAAGAAAATTACTTAATGAACTTGCCTTTTAGATTTATTTCAAATCAACTGTAATACACGTGAAGGAATATAAAGGCTACTTCAGAAAGGGAGCTTGCCTTAAATATGAAATATAAAATATTTTAGTTCTGCTTTACACGAGCTGCCAGTTACCTTTGACTTGTCTAAAAAGGCATTCATTATTTTCTTTTTTTTTCCTCTCTCTCTCCCAGTAAAACCATCAGAAGCTAATTGTCGTTCTTCACCTCCATGACAAATGTAGCATCAGGAAGCAGAAAACTGCTGACAGCAAGACAGCAAATGAGGCTGTGGTGAAGGCACACAAAAGCAGAACACGATAATGTGATTAATAATAAAAATATAAAAATGTGGCTTTTTAATTGGTCGCAATTAACACATTTTGTTTGGCGGTGTGGCTGACAGCCCAACAATTAAAATAAAATGTGTTCTATAGAAAAACTGAAGAATTTCATTATTCTGAAAGATTTTTTGTCCTGCTTCTTTGAATGCATAGCACCTTAAGAAATGGATATGACAGAAGTTATCATCTGTCAAATGTGAAAGTAGGTCACGCTTTCATTGCAGTGTATTTTTAAAATATTAAAATAATAGAATTAGACAGAAAGTATCATCAAATGACCTGTGATGAGTTAAAGAAATCTCAGTTTAAAGGCTCTCATATATATTGTTTATGCCACTCTTTGTTCTCATGCACACAGCCATATATATCTGTTAATACAACACAAATACACAAATCTGTTAATAATATTTCTGGTTAAGAATTCTAATCAGGCTTTAAGCTGCATATGTATGCATTAATTTAAAATAAAATTAATAAAATAGAATTTGAACAATTAAAATTAATTCCTGCAGAACTACAGAAAATAAAAGAAGAGAATAAAAAAAAAAGGACAAGGTAAAGGTGAAGGTTTCTTCCTCTTTCATGGGTTTGGCTGTTCTTCTTTTTCAGAACCGGTCCCAGACCCAGAGGAAGGAGCTAGTTCTTAAGGGACCTTAAAGCCTATTTAAGATATTATATTTAAAGAGAGGCTGTATAGAGAATCAGTCCCCCCTGAATTTTCACGCTGATGCTAGCAGCAATAGAGCAGTGTCTGGAAGCCTCCAGTGCAGATTAGGGGCCCAGAAAAAGGGGGGAAGGGAGGTGAATAGATTTATTAATTAATGAATCGACACACAAGAAAAATCTGTTATTCCCATCCTCAAGAAAATGACCATTAAAGCTCCGAGCATCTGCCACTGGGGGTAAAAGATTAGGCAATTTTATTGATCATTCGTTTTATCAATTGATCAATAACAAATAGTTAAATACTGTGATAGTGAATAGAAATTGTTTTGTTTGTTGTGTAAAGCAAGTATTATAAATGGTTTCACACCAATGGGCAATTTAGAGTAGACATCAGAATCAGAATCACTTTGTTCACACATACAAGGAATCTGGCTCCACTTTCAAATTGTCTAGGAATGGAAGGAAGGAAGATGGTAATAATCAAAAGGTTTAAGGTTGATTTATTGGCATTTGCATGTTTGTACATGAACAGAAATTTTATTTAGAAAGCATATAAATCAAAAAATTCATCAATCTTCAACTGTTTATCTGTTTCTGGGTCAGGGGGGTCCTGGAGCTGATCCCAGCTCATATTGGGAGAGATCAGGGTTCACCCTGGACCGGTCACCACTCCATCACAGGGCCAACACACAGAGACAGACAGTGACCCAAACGTGATGTCTTTGGATGGTGGGAGGAAACCCAAACAGACACTGGCAGAACAAAACAAACCCCCAGACCGGGAACCAAACCCACAACCCTCTTATTGTGGGGCCAGATCGCTAATCATTATGCCGCTGCACTGCCCATAAAGCACCATGCCAACCCAACCCGTCGAGGAAGATGGCCTGAACCTAGTTCTATCTGAGGTTTCTCCTCCTAAAATCCATGACCAGCTCCTTCATCTTCCCCACACTGATGCAAAGGATATTCTCCTCACACCAGTTCACCAGATCCTTTATTTATAAATATTCACCAGTGGGATATTAGTCCCACTGCTGCTTAGTCATCTGCATATTTCAAAATATGGCTGCCTGAGTGTTTGGCTGAGCAGTCGTATAAGAATAACATGTGCAGCATGGGACTCTGAAAAACATTCTTCGGGGGAGCCAGGTGTTAACCCGATCGGCAGTATTTTATTGAGTCTGCGGGATGATCATATTAAATACAGAACTAAAGTCTAGAAATAGTGGCCTGAAATAAGACTCCTTACTATTCAGGTAGCTGAGAGCAGTGTGGATAACGGACGACAGTGTGTCCGATGTAGAGTGGTTCTTCCTGTAGGCGTACTGGTGTGGATCTATATTCCTGTCACTGTGGTTCCTCATGTGGACCATGACTAACTGCTCCAAGCATTTCATTAGTATCAGGGTTAGAGCCACAGGACGATAGTCATTCAGGCTTTTTGCAACTGTGCTTTTGGGCCCTGGGATGACGGTGGAAGTCTTAGAGCACACCGGCTCCACAGCCTTAGAGAGTGAGATGATAAAAACTGGGCATACTTCTGTGAGTTCATTAGCATAGTCTCGCAACACCCTTCCCAGGATATCGTCTGGGCCTGCTGCTTTGGAGGGGTTGACACTCTCCTCTTTTAGCCTACGGTGTCCTGTAATGCTGTGCAGAGAGGAGAAGTTGCAACAGGTTGTGAAACGGGTGTGATGGATCAGCGGTAATGCTTTCTGCCTGTTTTATCAGTCTGGCAGACTACAGGTTAGAAGCAGCAATAAGTTGTATATGGATATTAGCAATATATCTCCCACCACATATCCACACAGATGCATGTCCAGTAGACTAAGTAGTTACAGTGTATTTTACTAACACTTGTGCTGAAGTACATAATATATGTCCCTTTATCTAATTGAGTACGTATTTTAGAGTAAACTGCAACCTTGTCTTCCCTCTCCACTGTGAAGTAAGTGGCAGATCACCATAAATAATTTTCTCATTGCTGTGTTCACAGTTTTCACCTCTCATCTGCGAAGTTTTGAAGATTAGTTAAATATTCCAGACTTTTATAACTTCAGTGGAATGACGCCATCAACACATCTGTGAGATGTGTTAATATACGCGGAAGTCAGCTTGATTGCAGGTTTTAATTAAAGTGTGTGTGTGTGTGTGTGTGTGGGTGCGGGTGCGGGTGCGTGCGGGTGTGAGTGGGAGTGAGACAGACAGAAAGAAAAAAGAGTGTATGTGACCTTTAAATGTGTGACTCCAGCTGAATTATCATCAACCTGTCTCTGAAGTGATGCTGACACCTCATTCGCCAACTCAGTTTGGCTGTTGTGTGAATGAATGCGGGTGTGCGTGTGTATGTGTGTCTATGTGTATATGTGTTTATGACTCCATACCAGTGTGTGTGTGCTCAAATTGGTATTAAAGCAGAAATAGAGTGACAGAAATGAGGAGGAATGGGACGGCGGATGAATGTACAGTGCAGCGTGAGACAAATCTTTTTCACTGGCTGCTACTCTGACATACAGTCTTCACATAATCTCCCCTTAAGTATTTCTATTTTTAGTTCAACAAACTATCACAGAAGGTAGCTTCTCTCTACAGTCCACTCTCTCATGTATTACACAGGCAATGCCCTAGTTGATGGGCTTTTCATGTGAACTGCTGTAGGAGTTATGGAGAGCTACCTTTCATAGCCTCATATTGTACCCTAATGAGCACTAGGCTGATTTCAACTATGGGCTTTAGACCCTTCAGACTGACCGACAGTGTAAACACTATTCATCTTTGGTTTGTTTGAATTGGTCTGCCTCCTTTGGAGTGAATCTGGAGCTCACTTCACCTTAAATGACCCCACAACAGCCGTTCACCTACATCTTCAATAAAATCTGTTCGTCTTGATGAAAGTGCTGAGCTCTTGTCAGAAACTATGTAACATACTGGTTTGTGATCAAAAGACTGAGGAGAGTATAAGATGATGAAGAGATGTAAAGGAGCAGGCAAGGACCAATGCCACGCCGCAGGCAGAACAAAATGCCTTAGGCTGATTTAATGAATGGAGAAAGACTGTGGCAACAAAGCTCCAGGAAGTTTTCATTTGCACTAAAAGATGAAAACTGGTACTGCCCCTGTGGATGTGATAAAATAAAAAGAAAAGACAAAGGAGGTTGAACATTTCCGAAATAGGAGACGTCTTGCACGTCATTCTCTAAGGACACTGAGCTTGGCTGCAACTTCAAATGTGCCAGCCGAGTTTCCTCTCCTTAACATAATTAGGCCTGTAACTGCTCTAACTGCTGCAGTGTAAAGGAATGAGTTTAATGCACTTGGCTGCCATCAAACATTCATGGAATGCAGGTCTTCGTAAGGACTAGTAATCCAGTGGTTAGATGAAATAGACTGCGACTGGCTCCAGACCCTTTCAGACAAGACAAAAGGCACAGTAGTTGAAGGAGGAGAGCTAGATTCATGAAACTGACAGACTTGTAGGGTTGTTTTTTTCTGCCGGAGTGAGATATGAGGAAAGTCTGACCAAACTGAACAAAAAGGCCTCCAGGAGACAGTAATGAGCACTGTCGCATTTCCAGACATTACACTGCACTAATAGGATTTTTCAGTCAATAGTATGAGTCAGTCTTTTGTGCAATTAAAGGTTTCTGAAAGGATTTTACTCAAATGATTATGTGAGGAGGGTCTCAAAGTGTCAGGCAAGGGCAAAAAACACATTCTGGTGACTCAGCATTGTCTGACAAAACCGTCACCATCGTCATCATCATCATCATCTGTCTCATTTTGAGTGGGAATTCAACTTGTCCAGATGCCATGGTGAGAAAAGTTTTATTGATTCCGCTCAGAGAAATTGAGGTGTCTGATCTAAACATCATTAATTCATTGAAAGTCATCAGGCCAGCCTCATGGTCTGTCAGTGCAGGTGCTGTGGTTCCGGGAACAGCTGATGATGATCAGCAGCAATTATTCAACATCTAAAAGTGATCATTCGCTCATCGTTATTCCTAAAGTAACACTGAACAAAAGCCATTCATTTTCAGCATTGTGCGTTGCATGTGTGGGACTAATATTATCAGGGGACCCATTATTTTCACACACAGTGGTCTGGAACTATATCAATTTGAAATTTAGCTTTTTCTCTTATTGTCCACAAATCCTATAAAAAAGAGCAAAACTGACATTGTGTTGATGCTAAAACACACCCTCTCTGTATCAAGCTCTTTGTATCTGATCTAAGTGTTTTCTCTGTGGCACACAATTCCTGGTTGACTAGCCCTTTCTGCAGTCCTCACAGCTATTTAAGCACATTTTAATATCCTAATTCTCCTGGGTTATAGAGAATGAGCACCATATGAAAGTGGCATGATATAGACAGTATGTTTGGCTTACAGGGATAAGTGATGGGAAATAACAAGGGAAGTAGGAAGACAGCAATATGAGTGTGTGTTTGAGTGAATATTTTTGGTGGTGAATTACGGGAGTGTTTCAGCAGTAGGGCGCCAGTGATTTATTGGTGGCAGCACTGTGCCAGTTAAAATCTGTTACGGAGTAGGGGAGTGGGAGGATGAGAATGGCATGCTAATGATGCTGCCACTGTTTCTTTCCGTGGATGACTCACCTCAATATGGGGGTGCTAACATCCACTGTGTGGGTAGCCACACGCACAGACATGCACATGCATATCATGACATATACGCAAATGAAAAAAAAAAAAAAAAAAAAAAAAAAGTCTATGACAGAGGATTAAGCCAGAACTATATACCCCAATATGATTACAGCAAACAAGTAAAACATACCAGCCTAACGTAGGTTTGTAGGTTGGTCAGTGCGCTGGCTATAGTGTAATAGTGAAAACAAAGAAAATGACAAAATTACTGTCTTTCCCCTGAATATCTCAGAGTATGTCAGACATCAAAACTCTGAATTGCAATTTTCCTTTGCTTTCTGGTTTCAAACGTAAGATAAACATGTCACAGTTGTGTAACTCACTTGGTAATTGGCTTATACAAAACTCATGTGGGACACAATTTCACCTGCTTTTTCTTGCTCACACTCAAGCTCATTCCCTCTCACACACCCCGTGAGATGACAGTCTCCATCTGTGCAGTTATTATTACCTCATACAGCCTACACACTGATTTCACAAAAGCACTGTCATTAAAGCATACTAACGGAGTAGCTACCTTTTAAAGGTACCAGACAGAAAGCACTAAACATAGGTGTTTTTATTTATCTTTTGCAATGGAAAATGCAAATAAATTTGACCAGAAATGCAGTTTTCCCTATGTTGTTAGGTTTATTTATGTTAAAATTATTAAAATGCATTTATCATCATCGATCGAAGGCACCATCGAAGGTACTTCCTGCAAAGGTCAGACCCAGAGCTATGTCAAGGCAGGTGAAGCTGGGATAAAAAAAAAAAAAAAAAAACTGCAAGGAAGATAGAGATGGGACAATAATGGATTTTGACTGCAACGTTCTGTTATCCTGAAAAACCTCCTGGTCATCCATTTTATAGCCAAAATAATCCCACACTAATGATTTCACCTGTCTTTTGGGTGGATGAAGATCACTTGTTCCTTCTGCCATTACTTCCCGTAGTTTACGTTGCTGACTTAGCTTCATTGGCAATTAAGCTGCCGTTTTATTCCGTTGCGCTCCCTTAAAAAAAAATAAACAAACAAAATAAAAACTTCTGTATTCTGGAGAGTTGCTGAGAGCCTTTTGTTCCAGGTTGAGGCTTTTCCAGGTCTCTGCAGTGCAGGTTGCTATACAGTCATTTACCATTATTGACCTTTTTCTGTGAACATAATAACTTAGCTTGTTGAATAATTGTGAAGTTTTTAAATGGCAGTTTATAGTAAAACCAGTTAATTGAAGATTCCCAGGAGAACTCAAACCTTAACTATTAAATGAAAAAAGTTTGGGACAACTCAATAACTCTTTAGAGCTGATTGCCGCCTCGAGAAAAGGTCCTATGTAAGTGCAAAAACCTAGCAGTCTCTCTGGCTGAGCTCCAGAGATCTTTAGTGGAGATGAGAGAGACCTCCTGAAAGACAGCCTACACTGCAGCTTTCCATTGATCGGGGCTTCATGGCAGAGTGACTAGATGGAAGTTTCTCCTCACTGACAGACACATGACAGCTGTTTGGAACTGAAAAAAGCATCTAAAGGACTCCCAGGCTGTGACCAACAGTATTCTCTGCTCTGAATAACCAAAAATGAATTGTGTCATGTCTGGAGCTAAGAACTGCTCATCAAGGAAAGATGAATGGACTAAAGTACTGATCCTAAAAAATTTAATCTGGCCCAGCACTCAGCGCCGTAGACGAGGCCAAAGGCTGTCCTTCAGATGAAACCTGAAACATTCAACCAAGACAAGTCTGAATACCCAGCCGGTTGCAGGCTGGCACCTATTCAAACATTTCTGAAGAGGCCTGATAATGGCTCCCTGTTAACAGCCCCTATTCAACCTGACAGAACCCGAGAGCCTCAGCAGGAAAGGACAGAATATCCCCAAAACCAAGTGCAAAGCTGCTTCTTTCATAGCCACAAAACTTATATTGTAATCAGGGCCAAAGGTCGCTCGACATGGACCTGGGTTCAGCGCCTGGCTATGTGTGCCACTGCACAGTTTTTTCCTTTTTCATATTTGCTAAAAACGTTGTTTTTGCATTAACTTTGGTTTTGCAATAACTTCAGAAATTATTATGGTTGTTATAAACCTCTGTTTCCCGCATGCATGCAAAAGACAAGGGTGTGCACACACACTTGTGCTTTTGTACACATTTGACCTCAAATACAACTCGGAGTGGTGCTACATGCAAAAGTTCTCGGACAACACTGCGATTATGAGGTGTATTATGAGGAGGAGGAGTACATGAACCTCATCCAGGACTTTGTTAGGTCCAACCACCTGCACATTGACACCTCCAAGACCAAAGAGATGGTGGTGGACTTCAGTAGGCCAAAGCCCCTCCTCCAGCCGGTGACTATCGATGGTGTCTTTGTGGAATTTACTAGGACCTACAAATACAGTACCTGGGCCTGCATCTGGATGAGAGGCTGAACTGGTCAGTGAACACGGACTTTCTGTACAGGAAGGGGCAAGCCTGATTGTACCTCTTGAGGAGGCTCTGTTCTTTCAACATCTGTAACAAACTACTGCAGATGTTCTACCAGACAGTTGTAGCCAGTGTCCTGCTGGGGAGGCAGCATAAAGAAGAGGGATTCCTCAGGGCTGGTACAGAACTGACATCACTGACATCTTTTGTAGAGTGGAGAACACCTTCCCCGGGCTGAGGAGCCCCTCAGTGACAGGCTGTTGTCACTGTTGTCCTCGGACACACTGAGGAAGTTGTTCGTCTGCCGGCCATTCGAGCATCTTCAACTGCTCCCAGTGATAACCTGGACTGAACTGTGCCTCTGTTGTCCCATCATTACAATCTATTTACTAATACAGCATCAACCATGGCTGTACCTGCACTGTTGCTTCCACTTACACTACTGCTCCATTTGCACTGTTTTATTTTGCTCTCTTTCATTTGCACTGCATTTTTCGGATTCAGACTATTTGTTGCATGTTGCTTTGTGCTACTATTGGAATTTGACTTTGCCTCTGGGATCAATAAAGTAACTATCTTTAACTATCCATCTCCTACATAAATAAGCAGGCAGATAAAACTGGGCAAACATATAATCAAATATAATATGAGATAATATAGATAATCAGAACTGAGAGGGAACATTTAATTATACTGTCAAGACAAGAAAGAAAAGATGTAATTAGCCTATGAGTCATAGAAGCGTTAAATTATTTTGCTGATACTATATTTCAGCTGAACTCTGCTTTGGCAGCTGGGTTAGCACTACTCCTCTGCTTCACATCATGAACATCGTGTCTTTTTCCTCACAGCATGATTGTAATGGCACATAAGAAGTGTGTTATTTAGGTTCCACTCATACATATGCAATTGAATTTTCTAATGGTCCTTTGAGCTGACTGTCCTTTCAAGAACTGGTAAAACATCTGTTCGAATGAGTGTCAAGAGGAAGCCTTATGTTGTCTGAAATCACCCCCTTTACTCATGTTTACTTCAGTCACTAGTACTCATAAGTAGAATGTTATTTAGTGGGAGGTGTGTGTGTGTGTGTGTGTGTGTGTGTGTGTGTGTGTGTGTGAGTGAGTGAGACTGTTGTTGTAAAATTGTGTACAAAGACTATGAATGTCTTCCAGGAGAGCCTGTTTGAGAACATGTGCTGTTATCACTATATTTACACCATTGTTGCATCCTCCATTTCTAATAGTGGCAGGTTTTACACCCCATATTTAAATGGCGCTGACCAGTTCCTTTATACCAATATGTCTTTCCATGTGGTACACTGATTCATAATACAAATTTATTCTTTGTGAGCGTACCTGTTACTTCAGAGCTCTCTGGCAGTGAGGTCTCTCCTACTCAAAAGTCAATTCTGGAAAAAAACTGTTTTGTTGGGGGCACGGCCTGATATTTGTGTTGTTGTTTAGTTCCCATGTTGTAAAAAAGTGAGATTCTACATATTTTAAAAGTATGACAGGAACTCATTCAGAAACCGTGCCTTAAAACCAGTTCTCAGACATCCAGACGTTTTTAAAATGGATGAAATAGAGCAGTACGGATTAACAGTGTCCTCGTAGAGGGAAAAACTAGTTGGACTATGGTACTTTGAAAGTAGTCATTGCGACAGTTAAAGTGTACTACTATATATATAAAAAAAAAAAACATTATTGTAATGAATCATCCTGGTTAAAGGAGATATTTTTGTCTTTCTGTTTAATTTTGTACTCACTCTCTCGTGCCAATTGAGATGTGATTCCTGAGATTGAGATTCCCGCCCTCGTGTTCTCCTCCATGCTGATTTCGGCAGCCCTCTCCTGATTGTTTGCAGCTGTGTCTTACTGGCGTCCTTTCCCTGGGGTATATAGTCTTTACATGTATCTTCGACACTTTGTCTTGCTCGTCTTGTCAAACGTTCCAGCCTTCCTCAGGTGTATCTCTTGTCAGGGTTTTGTGGGTTTGATCTTGACTGTTTCGGGACCATCCTTCTACCTAGCTCTTTTGATACCTCTGCCTGTTTACTCGTGTTTGACCCTGACCTCCCTCAACACGAGGGAACGCATCTCTGTGTTGGGTTGTCCCTTATTTGTGTCACTTATGTTTCTTTGTAAGTGTAGTCACAAGAGTACTGATAAATGGTATATCATTATAGTTATTATTATTATTATTATTATTATTAGAAGTAGTAGTAGTAGTCGTAATAAAGTCCCTAATGGTGTTTATGTGTCACAACCTTTGTGATCCAGAGATCTGGCACTAGGTGTACCTTTGTTCAAAGACTATTTATGGTAATAAAACAAATTTAAACTGCATTATGCCTTAGGACTCTCAAATAACTACACGTAACAAATCTCTTTGTTCATGTTATGGGTGTCTAGGAAAAAAAAAAATCTAAATCCGTGTCAGTCTTGTACTGTATCCTAAAAGCTTCTCTGTAGTAAACTACTCCTTTTTTTTTTTTTTTTTTTTTTTTTTTTACCCCCGGGGAAAATAAAACAGGCGGTGCCACTATCTGGCTGTCACTACCTTTCCTATGATACCTGATACCACACATGAACGTTTCCATAACGCAAACAGTGTACAGACATGGCACCCATCAGAAGGCAGGTAAGTAATGCTTGAGGCAGCGGAGAGACACCAGAACGGTTATATATACATACATGTAGGTGTTGGCTTTTCACGACCGACAGTCCAAAACCTGCATTATGTCTTTGACTCTGGTGTTGGATGTGAATGCCATCCAATTTAATAGTATTAGTTGTAGCAGACAGGTTTCAGAAGACCATATTGAGACTTCTGACCCTATTATTGATCACCGCCACTAAGCCTTGTCATTATGAAGTCTCTACCCGGTGATTAGGGTCAAAACCCACTGGCCGTCTTGAGCTTCATAATTCCCAGTTGGAGCCATTAAAGAGAGCTTGCTCTCTTCCTTCATCTCCTGCCCTTTGAGCACAAAGAAATAACCTTGAAAAACTCATTTGTCCTCCTCTGAAAATCTACACTAATTTCCCTCAAACTGGCACAATGAGGCAGAAGCCCTCTGCTTTCCATCTCACTCCCAACTGCTATTTTTTCTAAATTTACGCTAAATTACTTTTTCTTTTTAGCTGTTCCATTTTATTTGAACTACAGCGTCCCCAAATAAATCTGTCTGCTTACTGATATTTCATCTTCCCCACTACATCTGCCCTTGCCTCCCCCAGCAGTTTAACCGATAAATTGAATCTTTGTTTTTAATATTTGACAATGATAATTCCATTTTCAGGTCAGAATGCTCAAATGAAGAATTAATCTTACACCTTTGTATTTCATTATTTTATTTTGGATTGAAATTCAAATGAGGGAAAGGAAGAAAAAAAAAACACCCTCAAAAATAAAAATGACATAAATATAGCTGAGTTAATACAACTCACATTCAACGAAACAAAATACAAACCACTTCAACAAATGTAATTCTTCTTATTCTTATTCTTACCACAAATGTTTATTTCCCATATTTTCTGCCCTCCCCCAAGATACAATATTTTTTCTTTTCCTAGAGATTTCCTAGAGAGCCCAGACACAAAAAATGTTGGTTTTGCAATTGAGGAACCATTTCTGTTGAGCCCTCTAGCGCGTGTTGGTGTAAAGTCAGCTCTGGCTTGCTCTTGATGCACTGCAGAGTAACAGCCATGGGAGTAACCATCACAGATAATAGTGATACACTGGCTTTAGTGCATTTTTCCTCCTTTTTTTTTAATAGTTTTCTTTTTTTCCAATAGAAAACGGATGGTTAAGCAAAATGTTTTGTTTCCCTTTTACAACGCCCACACTAGGGTGACTCGTCTAATTGGGAGACAAAAAACCTACCACCAACTCTTCTCTTACAATGCACTGCTTTTGTTTACTCTGTTAACAAAGCTCTAAAACAAACTGCCTTCAAAAACATGCAAATTAGTTTCATTCTGCTTCCCCCTTCCCTTTCCTTTAATGATATAAACAAAATTTCGGCAAGTTAGTTTGGGAAGGATTTTTTTTCTTTTTTTAACCTAAGTGTGCAGTGTGATTCCTGAGGGGGGCGTGCTGTGGGGCCACTGTGCTGCTGCCTGGTTTCGAGATTCTAGAGGCAACATCTGGGGAAATATCACAAATACGACATAAAAGCAGCAGAAAGCAAGATTATGTGTGTGTGAAAAAGAGAAAGACACACCCTCATGGCACCAGTGTGCTCATCACTCAGAAAAGTCTCTCTTCTGTGACTCTGGAAATGGAGTATAATTTAACTTGGGGGCCATTTCATTGTTCCCTTTAAGCTTCTTAGCTCTAAAATATTCATATTTCAGGCAATGGAGGAAGAAATCTGTGACGGCAGCAGACAGAGGCAAGAGGGAGAAGAAAGAGGATAGTGAGCAGGAGAGGTGGAGAGAAAGAGAAACTGACAGAGTGAGAAAAAAGAGCAATGAAATAAATGAAAGAGAAACTCTGAGGAGGGGAGTGAGGAGAGAGATGCAGAGAACAGAAGGCAACACTTTAACTGATGTTCTCCTATAAACAACTTTCTCCCTGTCTTTCTTTTATTCACTTCATGGCAGACCTGCCCAACAAAAGACAAAGCCTTTTCCCTGTCATCCACCCAGCACTGGAAAGCAGAGGATAAAAGAGAGCAGACAGACTGTGTAGGAAAAGACACATTTGTAATTACCATGTGGATGTCAATGAAAGCAGTTATTTACAGATATCCTGTCACATTTATGCTGCACGGTGCTGAACGGAAAGGTTCTTTTTTTTTTTTTGGATGGGTCAATATATTTATAAGAAAACCAAATAGCTAACGTTACATCCCAGCTCATAAAAAGGGGAAAAGGGAAGAAACCGGGGGCAGCTCCACAAGTTTTCTGCTGCACGTGCTATTGGGATGCTCAACACTCAAATGAAGATGCTTTGAATTTTGGGGTATTTAATTATAATAATTTAATTATGCAACTATAAGAATATATATATATATATATATATATATATATATATATATATATATATATATATATATAGACACGGACATTTCTTTGGGGTGCTTGGCGGGTGCTATGGCTATTATAGGGGGAGCTACAGCCCCACCTAAGTTATTTATTTACAAGATGTAAGTGAGACCATACAATGTTCATGTCTCAATGATTAATAAAACAAATCAAGGACGACTCATAGAAGGGCGAAAAACGCTGTAAATAACTAACAAATAGTGTAGCTCACAAAATTGGACTAGTGACAACCCAAAAGGGGGAAAAAAAAATAAAACCCTACACAGTTCAAAAGAACAAAAAACCAACAGGTCCCAGACCAAGAAAACTCAAAACCTCCACTCTATCCACAAAACACTCAGCCCCTGGCCACAAAGACGCACAATCAAAGCCCCCTAGACTTCACAAAAACCCTAGATTGCAGTCGCATCATACAGAGCTGCACAGGCACACACAGAGTCAGCCTCCTCAGGAGTGGAGGTCTCCGGATTTAATGGGGGTTGGTCCAATTGGTCCATTGGGACCCAACAATGATGAACAGGGCTGGGAGAGGCACACCAACGGGAAGATGAAGACAAAGGCATAGTTTAGGTGTAGATTGGGCGAGCGAGAGAGAGGGAATGAGAGAGACCACAAAGCAGAAGGGCTGGACCTGTAAATTCAGAAAGCCCAAAAATATCTAAACGCAAGATCAAGAGTTCATGAAACAGGCAGACAGAGCTTGATTCATCCCAGTGTCCAGGATGTGCTTGATACGGAGTAAAAAAAAATGTGAGGACAGAAAAATACATTTTGTAACACAGAAGGAAAAAATTATGGCAAAATAAAAAAAGAAAGAAAAAAATTGAAAAATACAGTATCACACCCAAAAGATTCACAGAAGATGCAATTGAATTTCAAAAGATAGAGAACAGAAATGTGTAGCATGAATGAAAAAGGAAAAATTTAAAAATTGTGTATAACAGGTACATTATACTGCAAGTAGAAAATGATGCCAGCAGTAGAGTACATTTCAAACAAACAGCAAGAATGAGACAGGACGGCTGTAGGAAGTTTTGGCAGGAATTGAGATTTATGTCATAAGGGCAACTTGACACTATGTTACATATATACAGAAAATCCTAACGAGCGGCTTCAGCCACACAAAGCAGTGTGTTCATCTAAATATGGAAATAAGTTGATGTGCCCTGATAATTTAATGGTAATTAGTAATTATGCCACTTGCCACAGTGCATGCACTGTGCATGTGGCTGAGCCCTGCGCTGAAACGTGTGATGTGCGATCCTCGGCAAGGGTACATCTTAGTCCTGGCACTCACACTACAAACGTTAATTGAATGGAGCCTCAGCCTATGTGATCCAGCTGGAAGACGGTTATGTAACATTCCCAAAGCCAAATGAGAGCTGACACGATTCAAAACAAGCTATACATAGAGCAATGCTTTTGTGAGTCACCATGTCCTATTATAGGTAAATATAAAGTAAACTTAAAAAAAAAAATAAAATAAATTGACTCAATGGACAAAGCCTGTGGATCTTTATCATGAAAACTTTGCATATCAACTCTGTCTGATATCCCTAAGTGAATTGTCTGTATTGTAAAGCTGCGCATCCAACGTGAATTTTTTTTTCTTGCCACAAAATATAGCTCAAGGCGACGGCAGTTTTACTGAAGGGACTCTAAGGGGGAACAAGTGGAGGGAAGAAATCACTTGAGGTTTTGACAAGAACCCTAATCTTCCATCCGCATCGCTAAAGATAAATATGATACACTGCTGAGAACATACTGGTCTTTGCTTGTGAGTTAGAGGATGAGCGATGATAACAAGAGGAGGTTAAACCAGGAGAGAGGAAAGCTTGTGCAGAGATGTAATATGAGTAGAGCAGGCTGTACAGTTACCAGGCAGACTTGGCTGCTGCTTCTGCTCCTGCTGTTATAAAGGAGAGAAAAAAAAAAAAAAAACCCAAAGCTGAATTGATATGCTAATTTGATTGAGAAGGTCTGTGGGTGGATATGGAGAAGGTTTTAAGCAGTAAGAGGGACGGAAACAGAGAATGACTAAGAAAGAGAAGGGGAAATAAAGGAGCAGTGGGAGTGAGAGATGTGACAAAGACGAAAGGAAAAGAGTGAAATGAAACAAATGGGAAGGAGTGGGACGAGAAGCGAGCTCAGCATGGCTCTGCACTTTGGGGGTAAGAGACTGTACAGTCAATCACCGAACAGTTGTCAGCTTGCTGTGGATTAGCGGCATCAGCTCACGAGGTGTCTGCATAGCCTTTACTGGATTTTTGGAGCATTTGTGAATCAGCTCATACAGTTTATTTTGAAATGGGAAATAATCACATCCATGAATTATTCATATGTTATGTTTTAAGTATAATTCCATCTCATTCCAACTTGTTTTTTATGTATATAGGTTTACATTAGTTAATGCAAGACTGTGGACATGATATGACGGGAAAAATTGAAGCTTTAAACCTGCAGTCTCTCTTTTGACCACCAGGGGACAACTCCATGTTTTTCAAAAAGAAGTCAGATAATATTGACGTCAAGGAGACAATGGCCCAACTTCTCATTTGATTTATTACTTCAATAAACACTTTCCCAATGGGTTTCTGGTATAAATCTTGAGTGTCAAGTCTTATTCAATACAACTTGATCCTCATTTTTTATATGTTGTTTCCATTTAGAGGAAAATAGCCCATAAAGCAATGATGTGATTTACAGGTTGTGCCACACGCAGTGACCTGCCTGATAATCAGGATGTAGTACACCGCAGGTCAGACCCGGGGCTCACTCCTCCTCAGCCCCACCTTATTCTCCAATTTTTTTTTTTCATGTTTAAAAAAATCAAGGTGCTGATGACCAAATTACAAACTCAAGGCTTCCAAACAGTTAGTTAAGTAAATGTTCTACATTCGCCCACAGTGGGGATATAAGTCTTTCTATGGGGAAGTTATTGGCGAATAAAACTGTTTTGCATTCCATTCATGCATACCTAATTAACATAATTGTGATGGCAAACACAGTAAGGTCACAAGTAAACAGTGAAGGTGTTTGAACTTGTGGTCTGGACAAGCTTTTTGTATTGTCAGGAGCACTGCATGAACAGCTGCATAATAGTTTTTATTGGTTTGACTAATAAAGCTGAGATGTTTCCTGAGACTTCTCTCAGCTGACCATATTCAATTTAGTAAAATTAAGTATTAATCAAACAAAATATCTACATTTCCCGAGCCGTTTTATAATTAAAAAAACTGTCTACAATGAACATGACACCTCACATCTCTTTGAAAAGTCTCACGATACTGTAGAAAGAAGTGTGAGGAGTGAAAGTGACTGTGAAACTCAGACCATCCCATCAGGGTGCAGGTTGACCTGCGGTTAGTGTGAGGAGATAATTGGGACAAGCTGTCACTGAGTCTTCGTAATTTAAGGAGTTCCATTGAGTTCATTATTACTTTATTGGTATAATAATTGCTTGGAGCATTTGATAGACATTTTTATACATTAAATTGTGTTTTTGGACAAACTAATAAAGCAATCACTTTGTTTTCATTGATTACAATAGAGTTGTTTTCATTTGGTCTTCAGCATGTAAAACCAAATCAAAAACCCATTCTCAGCCATTTTA
The DNA here is from genome assembly GCF_900963305.1 of Echeneis naucrates. Taxonomy (NCBI): domain Eukaryota; kingdom Metazoa; phylum Chordata; class Actinopteri; order Carangiformes; family Echeneidae; genus Echeneis; species Echeneis naucrates. Next base: position 7,627,797 of record NC_042517.1, on the reverse strand, counting down.
ACCATAACATATGATTCTCAAGACATACTCGACAATTTTCAGATAGCTGCCCACCCCAAATGTTTTGGATGCGGATGAAGTAGTGAACTGATTGTATTTCACTGTGATTGTCAGAAACAGCCTGGACCAGAAGTTACACTGAGGACAGTTGTCATCCTGGAAAGGCGGCTCCATGTCGGTGTCCACAATGGCTGGTGTTTCCTCGACAAGCCTCAAGTGGTGGTGGTGGAGCCTCTCGCCTCAGGGGCCAGAGGGCGGGTAGACAGCACCTCCAGACAGAGCACCCTGGTCAAGGACAGGTGAGCAGAGGAAACACATGTATATGTCAGCAGTGAAGCTGTAGCTGTAGGCTGCAGGAGATTCTGTTGATGGGACTAAATCCATAGATCTGCGAAAATCTTTGTACATTTTTGAGAGTGCTTATTTTGACAGAATTTCATCAGCCTCTCTGGCACACGCTCTTCTGCTGAGAGACAAGTGACTGAAAGTTTATCTAGTGAAGTCAGCACAAACTGCAAACTCTTTGAAAGAGTCAGGTTACTCTGAATTTCATTTTTATGAAATACGAACAATTGTATGTCCATGATACTGCCATGATGGTTGTTTGATTTTTTTGGACAGACTAAAATACGTCACTTAAAAATATCTCTCAATCCTTCAACATATCGACTCTTGTCTCTCTTGCTGCTTCAGCTATGACACATACAGGTATTCTTAACTACACATGCAAACCTTCAGGTAGGTGACAACTTCAAGGAAAAACCTGAGGAAAGAAGTGAAATGCGTAAAGACACCAGCTGCTTCCATACAGCACACTTTGATGAATATGTAAAAGACATCAGTCATGTGATATGGCCTTCACAATAAACTTCAATCCAAATTATATACAATGGGAACTTTTGATGCAGTATGTTTTAGATGTTGGACCCCATCAAGTCCAAAAAGCCACACGTGTTTTATCACAGCTACTTGTGTAATGCATTCATCAAAAGTTATGTTTTCCATCAAATTCCTCTGAGTGTAACTGAAGTTTGGAAAGTAACATATACATATGGTGTGACAAAATGTTTCATTTTACTTTGGAGGATGAAATGCAGGGCAGCATGGCAGCGTAGTGGTTAGAGCTGTTGCCCCGGGCCTTCCTCTGTGGAGTTTGCATGTTGTCCCTGTGTGTGTGTGTAGGTTTCCTCCCACTATTGGCTCTAAATTGTCTGTAGGTGTGAGTGTGAGCGGTTGTTGGTGTCTGTCTGTCCCTGTGACGGACTGGAGACCTGTCCAGGGTGTACTCCTCCCCCACCTTCGGCCACGACAGTGGCTCCAGCACCTGCCACGACAGATAAGCGATAGAAGATGAGTGCGTGAGAATGAAATGCATTATGTTTATATTTAGTTTTTGGCATTGCAGAGCAAAATGTTTTTTGTCTGATAAGGAAATTACGTCCCACCCCGACCTAAGCCTCATAGTGGACAAACAGTCTCAGCATATACGCTTACACCCTCATAAAACAGCCTTGTGTAACAGTCCAGTGCATGGAAGCATTTCAAAACCAATCAAGGGTTTATGACTCCAACACACACCAAGACGCCAACCTTGTAAGGTCATCAGCATCTGTCTCAAATCGGCAGTGAAACACATTGGTTGGATGTTTTACAATGTTAGTTGAAAACAAAGCTGCACTAGGTGCCATTATCTCAAACTGATCTCCAGGTGATGTTCGGTGAGAGTTTCCCGAGAATATTCAAGAATTTGTCTTTGTCCCCACAATTATGTTTATTTATATTGTGGCAATATGTACGCATCACATAGAGCACATTTTTTTTAAGAGAGGTATTCCCAAATTCAGTTTAGACTGTGGCAGGTCATTGGACCATGGTAATGGATTGATGCTGGCTGTAAAGAAAAGAGAGGGAAAAAAATAGACTGATCCAAATGTTTTGTTTTCTTTGTGTTTTTCTGGTTTGCTCTGAGTACAACAGCTGCCACAAATGCCCTATCGCACCCCATCAAATCACAGAAAGTATTTCTTATCATTAATGTTGTGACTGACCATGTTGTGAGGAGCATAGGTAAACAACAGCCAGCAATTTCAATTAATGAGTTGTCAGGGTGCATCAGGGAGCCATTGAGCAGAACTGCTTTGGGTTAAAAAATCTTTTGTGTCTGTTTCAGTGACATTCTGCAGGTCTATCATGTCTCTGACTTGGGCTCCTTTTCCTGTGGGTGATGAGGAAAAGCTGTGCAAATATATCACAAAGGCCATTCAACCATTGCAGAGATACAGAATATAGTTTCTCATTCAGTAGTTTTAGAATGATACAGTGCATCTGGAAAGTATTCACAGCGCTTCACTTCTTCCACATTTTGTTGTTGTTACAGCCTTAATCCAAAATGGATTCAACTGATTATTTTCCTTAAAATTCTACACACAACACCCTATAATGACATCATGAAAAGTTTGAGATTTTTGAAAACTAATTAGAAAAAAGAGAGAGAGAAATATTAAATATTTATAGCCTTTGCTCAATACTTTTTTGATGCACCTTTGGCAGCAATTCCAGCCTTAAGTCTTTTTGAATATGATGCCACAAGCTTAGCACACCTATCATTGGGCAGTTTCTCCCATTCCTCTTTACAGCACCTTTCAAGCGCCATCAGGCTGGATGGGAAGTGTTGGTGATTCAGATTCAGATTCAGAGTTTTATTGTCCCACGAGGGGAAATTCAGCTCGCAGTAGAGGACACATATACAACACAACATATGAAAGGACAGTCACAATAATAAAACAGTAAAAACAACCATAAATAAGAATTCAGTGAATTAATGAATAAAATGCATCTGTTTGTCATCGGGGGATCTGTTGGGTCTCTTTAAATAAATTTATAAAGAGTTTGGTCTAGACCTGCTCTATATGTAAAGTGCCTTGATGTAACTTTGTTATGATTTGGCGCTATACAAATAAATCTGATTTGATTTGATTTGAAGTAAAATGAAATATTCCAGCTTAACAAAAAAGTGCAAGCCCTAAAAGTATTCAGTCTGTGTAGAAAGTAAAGTCTCTGCAGATCCGTTTTGCAGATTGCAGATGTGTTAAAATCATGGTTCAAGTTCTTATCGATCACTGTTCCCACGTATTTGTAGCTCTCCACATCCTCAACAAGTGTGCCCTTAATGACAGCTGGAGAGGAGAAGTGGGAGGCTTTTCTGAAGTCAATAGCCATTTCTTTAGTTTTGTGGACATTTAACAGAAAGTGGTTGTCGCACCACACTATAAAATCATTCAAGGCTGGCCCATGATCGACTTCTCTGATTAAAACTGTATCATCTGCAAACTTCAAATGATGCCTGTCCTTATAACTGCTCCTACAGCCATTTGTATGCACATATTCATATCTCTCCAGAGACGTTCAATCAGATTCAAGTCTTGGTCACTCAAGGACCTTCACAGAATTGTGCTGAAGCCACTCCTTTGATATCTTGGCTGTGTGCTGGGGGTCCAGCTGAAAGATGAACCATCACCCCAGGCTGAGGTCAAGAGCGCTCCCGAGCAGGTTTTCATCCAGGATGTCTCTGTACATTGCTGCATTCATCTTTCCCTCTATCCTGACTAGTCTTCCAGTTCCTGCTGCTGAAAAACATCCATGATGCTGCCACCACCATGCTTCACTGTAGGGAATGGTATTGGCCTGGTGATGAGCCAAATGTTATGCCTGGCATTCACACCATTTCATTAGACCTGACCTGGTCTGAGAGTCCTTCAGGTGCTTTTTGGCAAACTCCAGGCCGGCTGCCATGTGCCTTTTACTAAGGAGTAGCTTCCGTCTGGCCACTTTACCATACAGGCCTGATTGCTGCAGAGATGGTTGTCCTTCTGGAAGGTTCTCCTCTCTCCACAGAGGAATTCTGGAGCGCTGACAGAGTGATCATTAGGTTCTTGGTCACCTCCCCGACTAAGGCCCTTCTGCAGGAAGAGTCCTGGCGGGAATGATCCTCTTCCACTTTCGGATGATGGAGATCACTGTGCACATTGGGACTTTCAAAGCAGCAGAAATTTTCCCATAACCTTCCCCAGATTTGTGATTCGAGACAATCCTTTCTTGTCGGTCTGCAGACAACTCCTTTGACTTCATGCTTGGTTGGTGCTCTGACATGCGCTGTCAACTGTGGGGCCTTATATAGACAGGTGTGTGCCTTTCCAAATCATGTCCAGTTGAATTTACCACAGGTGGACTCCAATTAAGCTGCAGAGACATCTCAAGGATGATCAGTGGAAACATGATGTGCCTCAGCTCAATTTTGAGCTTCATGGTAATATTCCTCCACACCTTCCTCTCAGGATATTTGTTTTAATGTGATGTCGATGAATCGAAAACCTCTCAGTTCAGGCGGGGTTGAGTTGTAAAACTGAACAGTTGACACATAGATGGCCAAAGATGATCCGTTTTTCAGCGTGCGTTAGAATTAGAATGTATTGCGTTTGCTTCTTGAAATGAGACACTGGCTGATGTGGTGATAATGTGCATGATTGCATTGCTGTCTTCTTATAAGACAGTGCACAAACATCCAAATACATAATCAACACAATCATATGGTAACCAACAATTTGTGCTCAATTACTCTATTATAAGAATCACCATAATCATTATGATGGTCCAAATAATGCCTTGCAATATATTGCATATTCTGCATGTTTCTGTTTTGATGCTCGAAGAAAGTGCTATAAAAATGGCTTAGAATGATAACAGCAGTGTAGGCAATAATTCTGATGTTTTCCTTTTTTTTCCCCCCGGCGCTGCCAGTGAAAGCTGACAGTCTGTCTTGCTTGTGTTATGCCTGGTGCTTCCAACAGCAGGGAAAGAGAGAAGATTAAAAAAAAAAAAAGAAAGAAAGAAATAAACCGAAGTGCTTGCCTGTTTCCATTCTCCAGAGAGTCCACGAAGTGAAAAAAAAAAAAAAAGCTCTCGGCCCCACCTCATGACACGCTAGCGCTCCTCAGTATGCTCCTGCCCATGGTGTATGCAAACTGTGAATGACGAATACCAAGAGTACTGTTCCACTGCTCACACAGGAGGCCAGTGTTTGCCAGGGAACATTTACCAAGCGATCCAACACATTGATTTGTTTTTCTTCTAATGAAAAATGAGGCTATAAAAACACATGAGGGGAATCTGAACTTTTTTCTGGTGCCATTTTTTTTTTTTTTTTTTTTAGTCATGCCTTTCAAGCACACAAATAATCTTTGTTTCCCCTTTTCTGTCTGCTTGTCTGTCTCTTTCTAAAGCTGATAGGCCTTTGGTATATAATCTGTGTGTCTCTTTGCTCTCTTCTCAGCTCCGCAGCTGAGGAGAGAGCTCAGGTGCTGGGCCTTCGCAGCAGCCTGGAGCTCAAGATGACCAATCATCAGGCTTTGGCAGTTGTCTTCCAGCTGGAGTATGTGTTTGCTGTACCGGCTGGGCGAGAGACTATGGTAAGAGGGCTGCACAAGAATACACATTGCATCACCCCAAACCTCACCTAATCACACACTGCAGTCCTCTCTTCATCCTGCCATTGCTCCTTCTTGTCCTTCGAATAAGGTGAGACTGAAATTAAAATCCAGAGGAGAGCAGCTGTTATCATGATGATTTTAACGTGCTTCTTATCTTCCCTGTTTATCATCACCTTTTGCCATATGATTTTTTTATTAGCTGTATATGTTCCTTCATTTTATATGGAGTCTTTCACTGAGACCATCTCTCATCTCACTCATGAGATTTCATAACAGAGGTGTTTGTCTTAGAGCTTTTCTTCTTAAGTGACAGGAATAGCAGCCCACTGCTGTTTTTACTTCTCTAACCTCTCCTTTAGATTCTGGCTTCTATGAGTAAGGAAGTGGCAGTGGCCATTACGCTTCAGTTTTAGGTTCCAAAGATTAAGGGAGGGAAATTCGTGATTATGGGCCATATAAACAACTTGATCTAATTCGATGCCAGGCTTCAAATGTTGCCATGCTGATGATGGATGATACCTGATACCATTGACTCCAGACTCACTGCTGACATGCAGCTTCCCCACATTTGTTGAAAGGCTTTCTGGGAAATGTGGGACTTTAAATATGTGGTCTGTGGTTGTTGGAGTTATGCTTTTTGTTGTTTTCACCTCACAACGTCATGTAATTATTTGTTTTACTCCACTTGTTGGAGTCAGTCATGCAGGATTTTCATTAGTAACTAAAGCATACTCCATGTCCATTCGAGGCTGGCTGAAGACAAATGTCTGACATTATCTATGATACATTGTAATATGAAAATATCAAAAATCTCTTATCTTACTCAAAAAGCCATTAATATCCAGTCAGAGTTTGGGTTCTGTTAGGAGCTGCACAAGAGCAGAGTTTCTTTCTGAAAAAATGTTTTCCATATCTGATTTTGATGAACATAATCAATTTTCTATTCCTTTATACAGAATACAGAATCTTACCCAAATAAATAATAATAATAATAAATAAAAAAAACTACTAAAGCTGGGATTTAAAGAGGATATATGTATGAAAAGAACACGTAAGCAAGAAGCTTGACGGGCTTTCCAAAACATGTCTCAGATATTGACACTACTCGGTCAGTACTCAAGCACCACTGAGGTTAAATATTCGCAGTCAGAAGGTTTCTGTTGGCCTCTTCCTATACATGTCAACGTTCAGTTAAAGCCCATGTAATCTCTTCTCACTGTGCAACTGACTGTAAGAGGTGATGGTGACCAATGTGTAATCAGTGTTTTGGGCAGTCCACCCACCCATTAGGCTGATCTGTCGATGCAATAGATAGATACGAGCCTGTCATTGTTGTTCAGTGCTAATTTTTAAAATGAAGCTTGAATATAAGTTACATAGTCTATTATAGATTATATCAATATTACTATTTCTCTGAAGCTCATAAACCTAAATTTGTCTCACACTGTCTGACATTTTCAAATATTCCGAATTTTTTGTGATGGCGTAAATGTTTTTTCCAAGGCAGCGTCAGAAGCATTTGCAACTGTGGGGAAACTTCAAATTTCCATTAACTATTGTCTTCCAGTTGCAAGCGCTGTTGTCTAGCACAGCAGCATAGTAGTTAGCGTTGTTGCTAAGGTTATGGGTTCGTTTCCTGGCCTGTGTGGAGTTTACATGTTCTCCCTGTGCCTGTGTGGGTTTCCTCCCACCGCCCAAAGACAACATGTTTGGGGTTAACTGGTGACTCTAAATTGTCCTGGCGACCTGCCCATGGTGACCCGACCCTCGCCCGGTGTGAGCTGGGATTGGCTCCAGCACCCCCCGCGACCCAGAAATTGATAAGCGGTTGAAGATGAATGAATGAATGAATGAATTGTCTTCTAGTTTCCAGTTCAGAGTCCCATCATGTTTTACCCCTGTCCATAGAAATTACATAGACTAGCAGCTGGCACCTGTTGTAGGGCGTCGCAGTCCACACATCCCCGGGGAAGTAATTTCCAAATCAAGCCGTGCCACTTAACAACTGCTCATGGCATGGAATACCACAGAAAGACTGGGTAATTATGTGTGTGGGTGAGCCTTCAACACTTAATGCATGCCGAGGCTCGGCTCTCGATGTGTTACTGCGTGTCCTTTATACAAGCTGGGGTCATGAGTTCACCAATTAAAAGCAGCAGAAAAACAACCAGGCACTCGGTTGATGGAACACCACGGTGCATTTTGCATTTACATGTTGATATGCCAATTCTTTCTTCTGCAGCCATATGACATACACTCTCCTGTAAATGGAACATCTCTATTTTTAGTGAATTTTTTTGTGTGGATGAGAGGATACACAATGTTTACATTGTGTAAAAGAGCTCAGAACATATCATAGATCAAGTGACAAATATATTGCATTGCTGTCATTGTTGAATCTTTTATGACCAAAAAGAAAAAAAAGCATCTCTACTTTACCACCAGAAGCGCTTTCCTGCGATGGTTTGATCTGAATAATCAACAAAAGCTATCATTATCACCAATGAAGGCCCGTGCTTTGTTTTGTCTCCATGCTTTAATTATGATTTAAGGGTTTTTGACTCTCACAATAGAAACAGAGATTCACAACAAAACAAGACTGATATTTGTCAAGGTCAGAGTGACACTAATGACTGTATGACCAGCAGGGGTTGATAGGCCAATTATTTCACTAATTTAAATTTTGACCTACCTCTGACATTAGATTCAAACTCTGTGAACCACCTAAGTGATTCCAATTGAATGCAAGGGGGGCATTATGGCAAATATCTGGCAGCAGTTATTAGGACATTTTGCTCAAAATCATGTCGACCTCCTGACCAAAAACAAATGGACTTTTACTATCCACAGTCATATCAATAATGTGGCAAAAAAAATGTATGAGATATTGAAAAGTTAATTTCAGTTGCTTTTTGGATGAGAATTATGCGAACATAGAGTGCGCTCTACATATTTTAATACTCTTACATATTGTATACTCAAAATAAACTACGTTGAGCAACACTGAAAGTCTGGTTTCAGTGTTTTTCCTGCCACTCTTTCTAAGTTGTCGGTCATGGTGGGAATGTGGTAGGAAGTTATAAAGCTGAAGTAGTAGCTGGCAGAAGACATTAATAAGCAGGGCACAGATAATAAAACATTGCATTTACAGACAGCACACCGGTCCAGTTTATGGTGTGCGTTATTACCCTGTCCATCAGTGCAATGAAACTGAGAAAACGTGTCACGGCCATTGTTCAGGACTGGTTGAAGGCATTAGTTGCAGTTGGCGAGTCTCTTCCGTGGAAGCAAACTTGTTACCCTGTTGCTGCCAAGGAGGAAGGAGGCATACAAGGAATGTGAATCAAATATTCAGCACAGAGCTCTGCCCTTTATCACATCTATGCCCCACAAAGGCCACCATATTTTCAAGTAGAAAACAGATGAATTCACCAATTTCAAACCAAACTATAGTCTAACAATGGCTTTTATTGGCAGCTGGTTTTGTTTGCCACTCCTTCCTTCATGTTGTATCTCAGTTTATGCCTTGATCTGTCCCCTTGCCACCGCTGGAACACAGTGTCCACTGATACACAGAAAATGTGAATATCTAGTTGACAGCTTGGCATCAGGTTTGGTGTGCATTTACTCTCCATGGAGGATGATTATTTTCCATTTGGCATACTTTGCTATTATCATTACCAGCCCTTGCCTAAACACAAGCTACTTGGTGGGCGTGATTGGAAAAAAAAGTTAATCTGTTTTGAGAACGTCTGATAATCCTGATGGAACCATCAAACCGATGCCTGTCATCTTCCCAGAACAGGAAGGCAAGACCAGTTGTTTTGGTGACAGAAAAAAATTCCCCTACCACACTATACTTCACCACCTTCGCTTTCTCAGGTGTGACTGTATGATGAGGTGAGAAATATTTAGCAGGTGTAGGGAGTAATTTCTGTCTGTGTGTAGGAGTAGAGTGTGTGTGTTTGTATTGACGTGTGCATATGTTGTTTGTGTTAATCCAGAGCCTGATCTGTCTTGGGTGTTGACTGATAAGGGTTTTGATACGAGCCGCCTCCTGAAAATGGCGGCAGCCGTGACGCCGTAAATCTCACCCAGCCACCCACTGCATCCGGTGAAAGACTCGTGGATTATCAGCTTTTTACTAAAACTTCAGCCTGTGCATCATTGACTGTGGAGAAGCGCATGATGGGAGTGTGTGCAGTACATGTCTCTGCACTGTCACAGCTGGCAGAGATGTGATGCTTTCAGGTGTTTCAGCTGGGTTGAGCTAAGGTGTGCCTTCAGGGCAGGCAGCTGTACACTGTCAACAGCACTTCACACCACTTGACATCACTTGTGCACCATAAATGTGAAAAGGTTCATTTCTAATTTCTGCCATAACCTCTATGACATTTCAGGCACTCAGGATATCTGCTATTACTTAAACCTGCGACAAAAATCAATGAAGTTGCTTTATATTGAATTTTTACCACCTCTAACTCAAAATACATTATATTATTGCCAAAATACACCTGAGAGTTTGGCCTTTGACTTTGGGGTATCTTATGATGCCATTTTGGAAAAAACAAAACATGTCAGTACTTTGCTAACAGCATTGTCTGCATACTCTGTTACAATTATGGAATTTAAGATAACATTTACTGAAATTTGTTCCAGTAACAGATGAAATAGACTAAATAACAGTTCCAAAGATGCCACAGCAGAGCAAAAGGAAAAATAAATAGAACTACTCCATAAATTTAAATGACCAAGTTATTAAGATATAAGAACAATAGTAAACAAGACATTAAAAAGAATACAACAATGCAATAATATAATAAATTCAAGTTACAGAGCTGTGTACAGTCTATCTAATCCTGCACCAGTGTACATAAATGTGGATTAATGCAGTGTGTTCACTGGTTTAGGAGGACTCCGTAGCATGACTCAGAGGCAATGGCAAAAGTTCAAAGCAGTTCACCTTTATTCAGGCTCAGCAAGCAGAAGCAGGCGAGGGCAAACAGTAGGCGAAGTCAGGGCTCAGGCAGTGGTCGGCGATGGGCATGCAGATAACGCTGTCAAACAGCAAAAGGAGCAGGCAAAAGGCAAAAGCTAAAATATGTGGAGGAGGTGGAAATCACAATAGATGACCTGACAGGGAAGGCGTATAAATAAAAAGGAGTTGGTAGATGGGAAGCGTCAAGTGGCTGAAACGTGGGAAGGCTGCGCAAGAGGGTGTGATAGGAGCTGACATTGCAGGAGAGTTGGTAAAAGGACAGGCAAAGAGAACGAATGAATGAATTAATACATGAATCAACTGTGACAGCAGTCAGATTGAAATGTCACCCAACGATGACATTTTTTCAGTATACATACAGTGGGCAACACATTGAAATAGGCCATATTTCAATTTATTTAGAAAACGTGTTTAAAAAGTAAATTGTAGGTTTACAAAGAACAGACACACATTTAAAATCATTTCACTGTCTCAGCTCTTGGAGGGTTTTAAGTTGACAAATGATTTAAAAGCAGAGGCTGACGAGACTTAAGTGTTGGTTGAAATAGGAAGTTTTGAAGAGGGCTGGGGTTTCCATTGAAAGTGAAGTTGAACCATGGGGAAGTATTGCAATACATATAGTGTAGACATGGACATTATAAATACAATGCATGTGAAAAAGATGAAATAAATTGAAGTATATTATATAGCTTAGACCTCTTGGGTAATAGAGCCGTATAAATCAATGGCAGAGGCATTAAAATTACATAACTATATTGTGCTAAAATGGAACACACTGTATTCTCCTGACTAACCTGGTAATCAGTAATAATGATAATGATAAGCCTGGTTCAGTCTGGTAGTTCTGCGCACAAACAAACGCCTGTCTTGTGTTTAACCATAAGAGCCCACGATGTTGGACTACTGAACCTTCTCGCTGTCATGGTTGTATCATCTCCCATTTTGCTCTGCCTCTGACTGTAAATGTTGCTGTATATGCCACTAGATGGTGCTGTGTAGTGCAACTTGAGGGAGCATCCTCTCAATATCCCCGTGTTTGGAGCGGCATAGTGTGCTTTACTGTTGTGTTTTCCTCTGATTAAATAGAATTATGTCTTTTGATGTATTCTGAGGGGGCTAAGGTGGGTGAAAAGAGTAAAACAATTTTGAAATCCCTCCTCTCTCAAAATATTACCACTGCAATACAGAGGCAATCACTCGGTGCTATGAGACTTCCTGTGTCTCATCTTTGCTGTGTTGAGATCCCAGTCTGCTCCTCATTGGAAGACAAAGACAGAGGATGGCCTCCTTTTTTACAAAATTGCATTGCCCTCATTGCCTTTGGTTATGTGGAGAGAAATTCACGCAATGTCGTCATTTGTCCTCTTTGGTATTTTTGATTTTAGTTATGATTGGGGTGCTCTCTCTGTGCTGCACACTGTCTCTCTCTGAGCCTTTGAGCGGACTTCTTTCATGCTCCTTAGCAGCAGTCAGAGGGACGGAGATAACAATTTAAATGAAGGAGGCTGGGGGAAGGAGAGAAACTGGGAATATGTCTGATGTCTGATAGGCTGATCTCAGAGAGGGTTTGGGCTTGACGAACATCAAATAATCAAGTTCTCTCGTGGCCAAATATGCCATGTCCACATCCTGTCTTTTGCCTCTCTTCTTCTTTCCTTATTTTGCTGTTATATTGTTTCATTCTCTTTGATTCTTTCATTCTCTTTCCTTCTCCTTATCAAGGGCTCCATTGTATTACCCAGCATCCCTCTCAGTTGTTATCCCTTGATGGGCTGCACACTGGGGTAACTCTATCCTACTGTGTCCAATTCAGCCACATTTCCACATCACTCTGCTGCCTGTTGAAGAAGAAACTTGAAGAGGCTGTGGAGGAAAAAGAAAGGCAGAGTGAGAGTATCTTCCAGACTTGAAATTCAATGCTCCACTCTCACTGCTGTACTTGGTAATTGAAACTCCCCAAAATATTAAGATGGTGGTAACTTTAATTCCCCGTGTAACTGCTCGTTTATGTACTTTATTGATTTGTGGTACAAAACGTGATATTAATTAGATATGAGCATATTAAATTACAGTGTAGTTTATGAGGTAAGTGAGGTGATTTTCCTCTGCAGAGTGAGAGAGAACGTTTACATTTAGTAGCCATGAAAATTGTGTAGAAATATCAAAATGGAAGCAAATAAAATCCCATTTTTGTTGGCCACAGCACGGACTTTCACCAGCTCAGTAACAAAGTGTCCTTATATGATCAAAATCTGCATTTTTCTGGAAACTTATCAGAACAGATAGTAGGTTTCCTACAGAACATTTCTTGTGTAGGAAGCAGTTTTGCTCATCTCTTTGCACTTTTTGCAAAAGTGCTCTAAACCAAACTTATTACATTACTGATGTTCAATGATCGTTTATATGGGCCCGTTCATTGATCATATAAATGCTGCAGTTGTATGCACCACTCATAATAGTGGCTACTGAGGCATTGTTGGAGAACCAAAGTAACACAATGTGAAATTCCACCACTCTATCAGCCGTTGTTCCCATTGAAAGAAATTGGAGATGTCAGTGATATTGAGGGATCTCATTCGGTATATGTCCACAGGCGTTCAAGGATAACTATTGAAGTGGCAAACAAGATTGTTTATGTTTGTGGAATTCACAATAACACAGATATATAAAACAGATTTGGTAAGTATGTCTTGATACAGCTCACAAAACAATTCAAATGCATATTTCAGTCCCTGTGTTGTCATGTTAATGTGAACATGGTTAGATGCCATGGAAGATAACTGAGAAAAGATGCTTTTTGTTCTGTCTTTTGTGTCTTTTGTAAATTCACGGCATTGGAATATTTTCTTTTCCTATCACCAACAGTGTCTGCAGGCCTCTCATAGAAGGTTCACGTAAATACAAATATAAATATACTGTTACTGTGACTATACCTTTCTCAGCTCTTTAACATACGCATTGATTTGACAAATGAAATAAGTGGCATACATAATGGAACATCATGCAGCCATTTATCCACTGACACCTTCAACAGTACATGATTTATTCACTTGAGGAACCACAGGTCAATGACCACTGACTTGAAGTGACAACAGAGCCACTAATTGTGATCTGTCAGCAGCAATTTAGTCCAGCTGTAACTTCATCTGAGACATCTCTGCCCCAGTCGTGCCTCACGAACCCTACCTCTCCTCAAGCACTGTTTGCTTGGCAGCGCTCATCAATTGAGCCACATAATACAGTTGCATGCAGCTTAATGCAAGATAATGGGGCTTATTGTTATCTACCGTCTTCTGCTGACAAGCACTAACTCTTTGCTAATGGAGGAGGCTGGTCCGGTGGAAATCGGCGCAGAAGGCAGTGCTGGCCCATGTGACGTTGTCCTTTTGCCAGGAAACAATTTGTTGGGAGGCGTGCCAGCTGCAGTCATCCAAATCACTGACACGGATGAGTGACTTCCTGTATGTTCCAGCCTCAGAAAAATACAAGCAAAGCAGATAGATGGATAGATGGAAGAGAAGAGAGAGGCATGTAGGGAGGAGATACTTGGTTGCATCCTGTTACTAACCACTGTTATGCTTCTGAAAGACTGTCAGATTCAAATCATGTCCTTGGAACAGTAATTGGCGAGTTCTCCTGGGCTGTTACAAGACAGCAAACTTGTGTTGCTGAAAAAGGATGTTGATAGTTTTGATGTGTGTCATGTACTGAAATGGGTTCTCTGTTTGAGTAAGTGGGCCAGAACACAAGTAATGAATGTGTCACCCACATCCTATTTTCATGTTGTGTTACCTTTGACCCTGACGGGGCTCGGTGAGTGGCACAGTCGATTACTGAGCGTCTGAGGAAGTGTTACCATTAATGTGTGACCTTTAAGTGTATTTACTGTTTTTGCCCTTTACTAAACTTTTGTCTCGACATATGCACACAGAAGAACAAATTTGGCAGCAAGTCCATTTTCCAAATACTGTATAAAGCAACGCTCCTGCATCTCAGAGAAAATGTGATGTGATGTGATTCATGAACATCACATCAGATGGTGGTAGGGGTGTGCGATATGATATCCCAATGACTTTTTGTGGATATCCTCATGACGACAATTAGATGATGTGTTGCCTCACTCAAAAAGTGTTAAGTCTTATATTGTACCTGCTTCCTCTGGTTAGTAGGATATTTATGGTGTTTACCAATGGCTTTAATAGAAACAACATACTAAGAAAACGGGTGTAATTTATTTAATTTAGGATTTAATTATTCAAGTGAAAATAACGATGCAAATAGGTTTCTAATTCGACAGCTCAAGTGAGTAAACCATTTCAAAGTGGCTGATATACTTTAAGAGCTACAAAAATGTTATCACATTTTAAGAAGACATGTCCCCTTAATGTAAACATTAAGCCTAGGGAGATAAAATACTCAACATAAATTAATTTGGATAAACATTCAACAGCTGTGAGGTGAATTGTTGATCCTCTGGAAGTGTAGATGCAGATGGCAAAAAGTTACCATGTTCCATGGGTTGCGAATCCACCAGGGGAAGCGAAAGTGTGGTCAGAAGGGCCAGCAGCAACCTGTGACTGCTGCAGCAGGCGAGACAAGAGGGGCTGAAGGCACAGCAAGGAGCGTCCCATTAGGACCACCAGCGTACATGCCTAAGCCTGCACCACCGACTGCTGTGTTCAACCTCATGCGCCTCAAGCTCAGTGAAGTCGTGGAGAGGGCGAGGTCTTCTTCAGCACCAGGCCCCAATGGAATCCCCTGCAAGCTCGATAAGAATTACTCCAAGGCATCTAGCTGAGGTGCTAGAGGGGTGTGGACAGGGCTGCAAAGGTTTACCATCAGCAGAGAACCACAACCACATCAGCTTTGTCGCTGAAGGTGGGGGGAGAAGAAACACCTGGGCCGTTCTCCCCCGACCAGGAGTGGGACATGAGAATTGGCTTTGACAGGCAGCGCCGATTCCCAGTCGAGATCACTGCTGCATTTCTCCGCCCTGAGATAGCAGTGTGGTCCATCAACGCAAAATCAATACTCGCAGAGGAGGGGATTGTGGCCACCTACTAACACAAGAAGGCCAAATCTGGCTGCTGAGTGCCAGGAAGACGGCTGGAAGACCACCATCTATCCAGTGAAGGTTGGATGCCGAGGCTACGTGGCTGGGGAAAGAACAACTAGCCCTGACAACTGCCACAGACGGCAACACCTATCAGCGGCAGGGGTGACAGGGAGACATTCCAGGATTAAAGGGGCCAATCTTCCTGTACATTAACTAACAGTGTACAAATACCAACCAAACAAAAGTGTGCCATCTGAAAGAACAACAATCAGTAACTTCAAATTCTGCCAAGTACTTAGAGAGAAAAAAAGCAAACACTCAAACAAAAAAAAACTATTTGTAAATGAATAACTCCCTTCAATTTCAGTCTACAAAAAAAAAAAGATAATATATATATATATATATATATATATCTTAGTGACAAACATAATGCATAAAACAAACATAATGCATAAACAAACAAGAAACTTAACATTCTGTTCAATGTGCCACTTAAATAGTTGAAAAAATAAAATTGAGAAATTTGCTTAAAACAAACAAACAATAAAGAATGCACTTGGATTTAACTTCAGATTCTGTTACCAAGAAACAAAGAAAGAAAGGGAAGACATTTGTAAAACTAATAATACCTAATATGAAGTCACTTGGATGGACAGAGTTATTTGCCATGGACTGGATTTACTGTTTACTTTTGGCTGCACCCCCAAAACTAAAAATAAAATCCAGTCTTAGTTATGTCTTTCTGTTTGTTGCTTTTCTTTTCATAAGACACTTTTCTGAATAATGACTACATTATTATTTTACACTACATTGCCGCTAAGGTAGGCTTGTTGTGGAGAGCTGACTCCTGAAGCTGAACCACTCTGGTATTTTGCTCACAGATGGTGGAATAGGTTTTGTCTTTAACTAAGGCCACCAACACCTTAGTGAAGATGATCCACGGTTGACTGTTAGCTCTCCCGGCATTGAGTGCAGAAATGAGGGTGTCTGTAATTGGTCTGCATGCATTGCTTCTTTGTTCATTTATTAGTCATGCATCAATCTACTGAACATATCTTTTGTTGCTGCAAGCGGCATGATCTCTGGAGCCTGAAATTCTACATCCCACCTGAGCACAGCATGACACAGTGATTATGTAGCTTTCTAAGGCCCTTTTTGATTGGATTTTGCAAAGTGAGTGAAGTACTCAATAATGCTTGCACATTGTTAAAACACCAATTACCATATTATCGTAAACAATATACATCAGTTGTATTCATGAATGCTGCTTTAGTTCCTCCCTGAGGTTTGATATCCAACCAGAGAGACAACAAGAGAGATAGAGAGGATTGTTTCCTTATCCTGCAATTGATCATTCCAGTGCTCCAGATTGTTTCCCGAAATGAAAACTAACCAGATGACTGACTAACCTCTGGTCATCAATAGCTAGTAATCTATTGTTAGTCACTTCATTTTTTTATGTTTCAAGCTGATTTGTTTTGAAATGCCAACACTATAAATGGACAACATGCACTCGATGCACATACATAATACTGTTCTGACACTCAGGCATGTAGACAGCATCCTCATGGGCATATAATTCACATTGAAGACCTGGGAAGACCTGATCGCATACACTACTTTAAATCTAAGGACTTTGTTTGGCGGCGCAGTTTACATTGTTACACAAGCAAGTCATAGTAGGTTTGAGCCGTTGTCTTTTGTTTGTATTTTCAAACAGTATGAATATAACGAGATTAAAAGTCTTTCAGATTAATAATAACCAAACTTTCACACCGATATGTGTTGTGTTTGGTGTGAGACAAGTTTCCAATTCATTGACATGGATAGTAAACATTGCCCTTTAAATTAAGCGTTCATTATTTGCTCTGTCTCAGATGTTGCTGCTGTGGGCTGGAAGATAAACAGTACGTGACAAAGAAAGCAGTGACATGGCTAACGGCTGGGTTTATCAAAGGTGTGGCTGTGAAGCTCCTCGTCTGTGCCACAGAGATTCTTGTTTCGATTTTAATTGGCTCACCAACAGGTACATGGTGGTATAGATTGCTGTGTGTTTTTCCTCTGACTTCCCTCAAGTGGCTTGCTCCATGTGTTCTGTGTGTGTGTGTGTGTGTGTTTGTGCATATGCATGGTTGTTCCCTGGCTCCCTGCAGGCTTTAATGATGTTTGCAGAATGAAACGCATCCTGTAAATATAGTCCCAATCAGATGCTCATTAAAATGTCATCTTTACAATTTTTATACCATACCCCAAACATGTGATCCCCTCGCTTTGTTTCCCTGACAACTCACATTACATGATGTGAGTCCTCCCACTGGTGTGGGAGAAACCACTTAGAAATTCTTTTTTATTTATTTATTTCTTTTTTTTTTTGGTTCTGATCTGAAATGTCATACAAATGTTAATTAAATGTTAATCAAACATCTTAAGCACAGTAATGTCATCAGGATGTCGCAGTGATATATTTAGCGCATTTGCAGCCTATTGTGACGGTCAGTCCTCCCTGGAGGCCCCCATTTCCTTCCTCACCAGAAGAGGAGAAGTTGAGCATAAGGAAGGGAGGCTACATGCCGCAGAGACAATATTTTTCCCGCCTAATTATAATGAATGCCAGCGCTCCCCTCTCTGAGATGTGCATCAATCTCCCCCTTCGATAGACCCACAGTGAGTTTTACCCTGTCAGCGCCTGCCAGCAGTGCCATCTTTCTCCAGATGAATGCATTGGCCCGGCAGCAAAGGAGACAGTGGTGATATCTGCCCGATCTAACGGTTGCCATGTGGATGGCCACCTTAGACTGAGGCCCCGCTTCACTGTAGAGGATCTTTGGCCCCAGACTTGAATGAGTTTCATGTAGAGTCATTTGAGACCCAAGCAACTCTAGGACATTCAGTTTTGCAGACACTGCAGGTACTGCAGACACACAAAACCATTTTTATTATTTTTGTGATGAATGCAAGACTTCATTTGTGATTCAGATGCTAGCAGTGAATGTAGTTATGAAAATGCTGCGTTTCAGTCAGTACCTCGCAGGCATGGTGATGATGCTTTCTTCTTGTTTTACTTTTAGGGAGTAAACAAACGCCTTTGACATAAACATATGTGTATTTGTTCTCCTGCCTTTGCTGACAGTCATTAGAGTTTGCCTGTTGCTAACACAGCAGTGCTTCCTGCCCTCTAGTACTCACTTCATTTTGCTGTGTAAAATATTGCGTAATTCAGCAGGCTTAATTTAAAATCAGAGAACAATCTACAATGAACACTTGGGTCCCATTATATATTACTTTACAGTTATTCATGTATGTGTGTTGCTATGACATGCTGCTGTCTAAAATCGGGGTTTGCACGTGCACTCCACCTTTGACAGCTTGAGCTTTGAAGTTTTCTAAAATGTCCTCATCCACTGCAGATGAACGCACCATCACAAGATTAAATTCAGAACTTACAGATATTATGTTGACAGAGGAAAAGTTGGCGCTGAAAAGTCCCAATGTGCTGCTAATGTCATTTACTTTCTCAAGTGATTCGGCAGGAGGTTTTTCATCTTTCATATCATCATTATCTTCATCTTCAGGTAATTTTACATTTTCCTCTGAGAGGATGTGTGTTATCTGTTGCTCTGAAAAGGGATTGATATTCATCCCAGGTACTTTATTTCACTGTTCCCAGCGAATTATTATAAATGAAAAAAATTCTGATGCTTTTTCTCGTACCACAATTTAATAAGTCATATTTCTAAAGGTGACTGTGTCTTATACAAGACTAAAACAATCTGCCATGATGATGGCTCTTTAAATGTTAATATCACAAACTGTATTTTGATCACTTGTTATGAAGTAAATTTAACTTTGGTAAGTACTTGTCATGTGACCATATGTAAGTGGTTAACATATTCAGGATCTGAAGGTGGTACTGCATTTTGCCACATTAATACTTTACATTATTCTGCTAATCAGCTTTAAATACAAAGTGCAGCTTGGGCTCATGGGATTTATTTTTGCGGGTATTTGGTAATGACCAAAAACGCTGGGCTGAATGACATTTTGACCTGGTAATGGCTCTAGAGGAAATGTTAAGAGGTCCCCAAAGTTATTGCAATTCATCCAGGGTGGCACAGATGTCTCTATGAAATTTCATGGCATTTTAGGCTACTGTGTACCTCAAATGTCAACCTGCTGATGGCACAAGAGGAAAAGTCACAAGGGCACCAAAGAAATTAGGAGCATTTGGGGTCAGTCAGTGTCTGTGAGAAAATGATAATCCATCCCATGTTTGTTGAGCTTGTATCTGGACTAAAGTAGCAGACAAAACTCAAGACACTGACATCTGCTAAAGCACAACTGTTGAAAACCTTATTTGATCCTGCTATAAAAACATTTCTTAAAAGCAAATTGCAAATTTTAAAATCTTCACTATATTCTAGTTAAATCTGAGGTAGATTCTTGAAGTAAATAAAGAAAATAAGTCTTGAGTCTTAAATCCTGAGTTAGAGGCTATGTGGCTGTTAATTACATAAGAAGTTCACCCACCAGATTTGTATTTAATGATCAGTCTTTTAGAATATGAGCAACAAGTCCTGATTAAAAAAAGGTGTACATTTGCAGTAAAGTGACTGTGAAGGAGACTTAATGTTTCCCTGACATTAAAAGCTATATATCTGAGAGTCTTCTCTTCTCAGATTCCTTCTTCTATTGGGCTTGATGAGCTGGGTGAAGCGAAGTAGCCGGCACAGTAGTTACATGTGCAGATGGATGAAAATGTGAGTGGTTTACCGCTCTTAGGTTAATGATCTCTGTGCATGTTCCCACACTGCCTCCAGGGCTTCTCATTGTGGAGAATAAGTAGCAGGAGCTGTGGGCCGGTGCCTGTCACAGGGTCTTGGCTGAAATGATGACATGAACAGCCCAACAGGCTGCAGTAATAGTAATAACTGTCAAACTCTGTCTCCCATCAATGCTCAAACCCCCCTAATTTAGGATTAATTCCTGCTGTACTCTAAAAAGCCCTGAGTTGCTGAATGTCTTGCTATTTTCTTTCAGCCCACTCCGTTTTTCACAAACTTGCCTTTTAAACAGGCATGGCAATAGTAGTTGTTTCCAAAATTAATGATGTTTTTACATCTCTATATAAATAAAAAGAAGCTTTTCATGTCTCTTTCTGTTTTGGTTTCGCGAGTGATGGTGAATTGGACTGGTTGCATCTCTGCAGTTTCCAGATCTTCTCATCTGTTGGAAAATGCAGTTTCAGCTCTCTTTGATGTGCAAAACTCACCGTCTGTTACCTTTCGATAACCCCCCCACCTCCATTTTTCCCTCCTCTCCTCAGTGTCCCCTAAAAGTTGAATGATTACTTTTCTTGCTCCGGGTTACAGACAAAAGATCTGTTTCCATGCTGTACTGTGTTTGAAAAAGACAAATTTTTTTATTTGTCTGAAAATGCTGCAGTGTTATATTTTACACCCCTAAACACAGTTGATGGATTCTTCCCTTAGAAAATGCTTTGCCAGTTGGAGCAATTATCTGTGCAGTGACATTGCCTGTTATTGTTTCCAGTACAACTTTATGAAAAAGTTTGTTTCTTCCTTGTTTTTGCCTTAGGCTACTGTTTCGATTTTTTTGCACTATTGAAACAAGTTCTTGGCTTGTCTCTGAGTTTAAGTTAATGGCTCCTATTTCATATACAGCCTGTAACAGTCAAATCACCATTTTAATTAAACTTTGGGGAAAGTGAAGGTGGGTCATTCTGATTGTTCTGCCATAACAGCTAGCACCAAACCCAACAGCTCTTTAAAAAAAAAAAAAGTTTGAATTCAAATGGCATATATCCTAATTAACAAAAAACAACGAAAGTGTAGTAAGTCTTACTTTTTCCTCAGCGATGATGTAATTGATTTGATGTCTTCTAGCTGTCACCAACAGGCTTTAAAATTGATTAAGGCTCACCATGCTGCTGTGGTTCTAAGAATAAGTCAATGTGCCTGACCCTCTCGGCAGCTTTCATCTCACTGGAGGCCTTTAACACATGTGCACTACCTCCTGCAGCGCTCTGTCCTCAGCAAGATACCGTTAAACTACTGACGTCCTCATCTTGAGGTAACACTGATCTCTGTTGTCATATAATCAAGGAGCTGCATGTGATAGTGCTTAAGCTTATGTGCTGCTCCAAACGTTGTGGACTGTTTATGTACACGGATTACATACATAATGTGAATATTCAGCCTGGCTTTGAATGAAATTATTATCCATGTTTGTTTACTCAAACCCCAACTAAAGAGCCTCTTTGAGAACCCCTCCTATCATTCCAATCCTATTGTTTGCCAGCCCAAGCTGTCGGCTCTTCTTGCAGTTCATATGTAGATCACACCGTTTTAATGTACATTAAAACCACTGCGCTGAAATTGATAGGGATTCATGTCCATAGCAGCTTTGCTTATCAGAGACTTCTTTGGCTCTGTTGTTTCAGTTTTCTCCTCATAACACAACTCCAGGTTTAGCAAAAATATCCTCCGAAGAGCCTCCATTTTTTACTTTTTATTTTTTTTTTACATTATGAAGTAATTGCACGTGTGTTCAACTCTGGTGCTTCTTAGAATGTGTAGCCATGGTGAAAGACGTCAAGTCTTGATGGGAGTTTGCCTCACTGCTTTTTCCTTTCCTCTTTTATCCTCGCTTGCAGCCATTCAGTGTCATTTTGAACATACAGTCATTCTCGTTTTCCAATGACTAGAGGACTGAGAATGTCTGATAAGCTTTGTGTGTTGGATAGACAAAAGCTTTTTCAAAGCCTGTTTACGTCCCTGTTGAGAAGATCCCTGATTGTTCCCATGTCTCTTCTGCTTCCTCACAGCTCAGCCTGCTGTTCTGCTCCTGAACAGGTCCCGCAACTGAATATATTCTTTTAATAATACAAGAAGTGAGTGTTGGGTCATGTGCTACGCAGTCATTTTGCTCTTTCCCTCATGTTCTGTGGGAGCGCAGACATGTTGGAGACAAAGTGGTTGAAAAAAAAAAAAGAAAGAAAGAAAGAAAAAGACACATTAGATAAATTGCCTCACATTTTTTTACTGGCTAGTTCCCATGCCATAAAATAATTTTTCTTTAGTTTGATCATTTTTCTACAATCATCACATTGAAAAGAAACTTGTTTGATTGAATGTTTCATATAAAACATCTTATTAATTCAGCCCCATCAGATGGAAAAAGAGGCAATGCCTCTAGGGAGAATACACTGCCGTCTGTTTTATGGCCCCCATATATTCCTGGAGATACAGTTCAAAGAAATAGCTGTTAATGTCTGTGCTACTTGGAGTAAAATTATAGTCTGAGACAAACTCCCTTTTGAGAGGAATTGAGTATCGATCTGCCATAGGGCCACTTGAAATATGTGAATCTTTTTAGAAGTCTTGTTAGACGTACAGCACATAAGAGATAGTTAATGATACACACGATTAGGTACTCAGCTGTTTGGTTCCCTCTGCCTACATGTCAGTCACCGGTAACAGCAGGAGTTGGTAAGTTAAGACTGACATTGTTCTGTAGACTGAGGACATTGGCTGAGGAAAGGGGAACCAGGCATGTTTAACATACTTTTGTGTTCATATCTATTTGGTATAAAAATCACGTCCTTAACCTTTCCACCTTTAGTACTCTCCAGTTTCTGCTGTAGTGTGCTATTAGTTGCGGTGCTTAGCATGTATGCTCCATTAACCTATCCGAACACTTGACTTTGTTTGCAAGGTAACTGGATGGCCAAGTTATTTTGCATAATGCATAATAATTTGACATTTTGAAACTGCCCTCAGCAGAAAAACAAAGACAGCATTGATTGTTCGTTCAAAAGCTTAGAATGGTCTGCGATTTTTGTTTTGGGGTTTTTTTTTTTTTTTTTTGTTCACTTGACAAGGACGTCTTGTTGCTGTGTGGATAATAGCTGTTGTCTGACAGGAGCAGACGTGAAAGTGGCTCTGTGTTACGATCCTACAGATGGATGTATCAACAAAGGATGGGACTTGAATATTGCAGGCTGCTCTGTGTTGCATGTTTCATTGTTTCTTTTAACCACAGCCTATCTGTCTTTCCCTAACTTTAATCAAGGACATAAAATCTTAAAAATCTAAACCATGATTGTTCCCTAACTTCAAGCAAATGTGTTTGATTTGAGTGACAGTTTGTGACAGGTTTTTGTTGTTGTTGTTGTTGTTGAATTTGCAGAAATGTTTAAACTTTTTCATCGAAACCTCCGAGATCTTTGTAGCCACCCATTGTCATCTCCCAGAACCAATACACTTTATTTTCTCCAAATATATTAATCCACAAACGTTTAGAAACAAGTATAATCTATAAAAATTCTACAATCCTATTTTTGTCTCTTTGTTTCCTTTGTGCGACGAGTGAAATGCTGCTGAAAAGACACAAATCTGCTATTTTTGTATACAGTGAACAAACATTTCTCTAAATTTGTCTAATCCTTCCTCCAAGGATGGAGTTTGCTCACTTGTCACAGAGATGCCTCAGCTGTCCGTGCATGACCGAACTGTTGACTGAACAAATGCCTGGTCGTTGGTTGTCAATGTCCCCCATGATCTTTCTCCGACTGTCCGCTGAATCCTGGAAGACCTGGTTTCCCTCAGGTGCTCGCAGACACCTGATGCCGTTGCCGGTATGCCAGTTGTCTTGTTAAATGTAATCTTATATACCATGGCAGTTTCTGCTCCTTTGGGGAACTACTATTGCAATACTGCCAGTGTACGACAGTACATCAATAAGCTCTCCATCTGCAGGCCCATAGGGCTCTGGTGCCCAAGGTAACAATTGTAAATGAATCAATAAAGAAAAGTAATATAATTTTCATCTGGTGGAGCTTACTTGAATTCTGTTTATGTTCATTACTTTGTTTGGCGAAGACTTTTCCTGGCCTCTGTCCTTTCTACTTCTGGAACAACCACCAGTTCTGTGGACAGTGAAAGCCTTTCAACTCTGTTGTGAATACGAGGGAAACGGGCTCAGCTCTGCTTGGATGACAGTGTTGCTGCTGCTGCCTCGTGAGCAGACAGACCAGAAAGTAGAGTACTGCATCTCAAGACTGTATCCAAACACTGAACTACACTATCTTGTCTTGAGAAATCCAATTTGATAAACAATGAATTTTGGTCAGAAATTCAAATTATCTTAACATCAAAATCCAGCCTTGGAATGAAGTTGTGATGGTTTTTTTGACCGTTGAAATTGAAGTATTTTACATCTCAAGATGAGATTTTACTGAACACAACTTAAACCAAGCAACATATCTATGTCAGCTGTTGTCAGTATTCACAGTGTAAGAGTGATGTTGGTGTTACACATCGACAACCTGTGTTCAACCAAATGCCAAAATCCATGCTGATCTAGGAATACTACATATTATTACTACTTCACAGTTGTAACAATCCCCTTTAGGAATGGTTTCAAGTGTTTTGATGATCGAATGCGAAAGTTGAGCCTGTGCTTCAACAGCTCTTAAAGTGCATCTCTGCTGGCACAGTTCACTCCGAAACTGCTGCAGACGCGTCCCTGTTTCCATAATGCCACCCAATGGACAACCCGTATATGAATGATGACCTACAGTATTGGACAAGCTATTACATGTATGTAGTATACTGAGAGAAATTGTAAGCACAGAGTGAAACATTTTCTGCTCCGCTTTGTCTTGAAGTGATGCTAGCAGGCTCCATGTGCATTGTCTACTGCTCTGCCTATGATGGATTACTATCATCGGAGGCGCTCCAGCTTATTAATCGATTCAGCAAAACCTGTGCGTCCACTGTGGGTGATTTAACGGAGAAGGCATTTTAATAGTTATGGCTGAAGTAGAGAGAGACGCAACGAGCATGACTGTAAATCGTGCGCAAATGTAACGATGTTCCTCCTAAACTAAATCATTGGCTAAGTATTTAGGCCCCTAGTTTATTGTCTAGTTGTAGTGAAACGCAGTCACACTATCGTGCAGTTTCAAGAGCTTTGTGGTAAATGTGACTTATTTTTCTTACTGCTTTTAAAAATATTTCAATGATTTTTTGAGTTTGAGTAATTCTCCAGCAGATTTAGGTTTGCACAGTGGTAATATTTCATTTCTTTCCACTTAAACCTTACTGGCGCAATATCTGAGTAACTCCTGATCTGATATACAATAGTAGTTTTTCCTTCGGCTGCACACTGTTGCTGTGTCATGCTGTGAGCAGCTGCCATCAGGATTCCTGTTGCTGCATGCCTCCAGCTGTGTTTCCATATGAAGGGAATGGTATGGAAAAAACAGCTTAAAGGAAAAGCCTACCTGCTAAATCTTTCATGAAAAGAAAATGCTCACTCTATGAAACTATGAGAGAACTTTTTATTTTTGCTCCTTTTTGGAAGTCGACAACAGCTCCAGTAAGCTCCAGAATCTGCAAACATTCATAGACATTTCACAAGCCCTCACTGCAACATGATTCACTTGTGATCCATATTTTCATTTCAACAAGAAGGGCAAAACAGCATTTGAGGGTTTTGGGTTTAAAATCTGGAGTGTGCCACTGACCCCACATTTGACCAAGAAACAGAACTCCGTCTGCTGTCCTGCCTGTCACAACAGGATGGACAAAAAAGTCAAAGTGCCAGAATGAATACAGGATGTGCATTAAACAGTCCATGGCTTGAGAAAAACTAAATGCAAAGAATTAAATCTTTCTACAATTAATTTTGTGAACTGAAAATAATAATAATAATTAAAAAAAAAAATCTAACCAGCCATATTAAATAAATCAGTTATCAAATGTTTGTAATTACATTTTGTAAAGGTCTGTAATTATTCTAGTGACACAGCCATTTCTTTGTTTTTATTTTTGTTCTCTTATTTTCTTTGCATACACAATTTTTTGCCTTATTATTTAGTTTTTATCTTATTAATGGATGTGAATTTGCTGGTGAAACTCATTAAAGGAAGCATGTTTCAGTCTATATGTGCTCATAGAAAGGAAACGTCACTTGCTTAGGTTAAAATCTTTGCTTAGGATCATTGTGATATTAGAATAGCAAATCAGAATCTGAAAGCAGAAAATCTGACTACTAAGTTGCCTCAAGGAAGATTATTATCAATGGAATTTAAAGTCATGGATCATCAATCATGGTTGTTTCTGAGTATCCACATCATTTCCTGTCGTCTTTCCTTCTGTAGCTGTCTGTCACCACGTCATCGCGTGCAGCCTTTTTGCAGTGCCTTCGTTGGGGGATTTGGTGCCCCTTCCAGGAACCGGCTGACTGGAAAGGGGAAGAAATACAGCTTGTTTTGCAAGGAGGTGCAAAGCCAAACCCTCATGGAGTCATGGTCTACAGCACAGAGATGTCTGCCAAGACTCAGAGCCTGGCTCCGCTCTCAGCTGCAGTGGCAGCTCAGGTAACACAATGGCACAGAAAAGCAGAATGTAAAGTGTACATGGAGCGGTTGTTAAGACAAGATGCTTTTTTGAGACACTTTTCAGCGCTGACATCACGATTCCACGAAGACAAAAATCTTTCACATTACTTAAAAGGTTTTATTTTATTTATTTATTTATTTATTTATTTTTTGCTGCCTGAAGATGTATAATATGTTCTCCCTCATACAGTACAAGGACAGATTTCTGAATTTTCACTGCAGTTCACATCAGATAAATAACTGTCTCTACTTCACTCCAATTTACTGACTACCAAAAGATTTAAAGGTTTCAGAATTTGTCATCTTGTGATGACTTAACTTTTTGCACTTCAGTTGTAGTTTTGTCACACAGTTCAGACTGATGAAAATCATCACACCCAACTCCACATCGCCTTGTGTCGTCTATCCAGTTCATTCCCACTGTGTACTTCTGTCCAGAAACTTAACCTTTCATTCTCTCACTCTGTGTTTGTTTGAAACCTGTCTTGAAGGTGAATGATTTGATAACTTTCCGGCTGTCATCCAATCTGGAAAGGAAGGCATCAAGCCCAAAGGCATCTCTGAGGACAAAGCAGGAAAACGTGTCACGTCAGAGAAGATCACCGTCATCGCCCTCGCAGAGTAAATAGTAATTTCCATTCAGTTTAATTCAGTATCTTCATCCGTCCACAGTAAAAGTACAGTGTACATTTAATGCAATGAAATGCATTTTCCCATACACCTCCTCAACCCTTATGTTAAAAAGGAAATTAAATATAGTAATAAACGTTTAAAAAAGTAAAAATCCCAAATTAAAACATTTGAACATGAATAAATAAATACTCTTGATGAAAGGCTTCTTACTACTCCGCACTTTTAAAGGTACCCAGACTTAGTTTGGTTTGATTCTTTGGGCCAGAAACTGTGTGGTCTTTTTCTGATAATTGTTTTTCAGATGTATCTCAAGTGTGTGGTTACACTCAGGTGTAATCAGCCAGAGTTCGAAGCAACAAGCATCAAATTAGTCTGTCCTCTGCATATCATGCAGTCTCCACCATTGCATTGTTATCTCAGTAGAACCACCTGCTCTCTGCATGATTAGCACACTCCGTGATGGGTCGGAGGGGAATAAAGGGATCAACTCAAAGCGCTAGGAAAAGAATTTGGCTGTCCATCAGGCCCAAAGCACTTACTTTGCAGCCTTGTGTCTCCTCTAAAAGAGGAACTTTGTCCTGAAACTAATACACATCTGTTATATCTGTTTTGGTGACTTACTAAAATACTATTCACTGTTTATTTTTAGTCTTTGTCCCAGATAGCATTCAGCAACTCTATCAAAATGAAGTCAGACTGTAAACTGTCGGCTCAGTTTTCTCTTTCAGATAAGTTAGAATAACCTGGTTTTACAATCTTTGTGTTCATCTCACTAGATGTTTGGATTTTTTTTTTTTTTTTTTTTAATCCTTCCAGATCTGGCCAATTACTTCGCCAAACACAATGTTATTAATAACAACTGAAATAAAGGCCAAATCTAATGAGAGCCCAGTTTTAATAAACCAAATTTAGCCTTTCAGTTGGGGATCAACAACTATTTCTTTTTTCTTTTTCTTTATTGCTTGTTCTTTTTCAGCCTCTTGTGTTTAGCTGTGTAATAGCAGTTGTAGAAGTTACAGTACTTTTCACATTTTGGAAACATACAAACACTTTGAATTCTCGACAAAGGCTTTGTAATCCACCGTGGATGGCAGTGGGAATCTGGTCCCATCAAACAGTATGGCTATGCAACTTTTTTTTTTTTTTTTTTTTTTTTTTTCCTTTTTTTTTTTTTAGAAAATAGGAATACATTGACAATGTGTAATCGTCATACACTTGTAGAAATGTCGACAAAATTTGAGGCTGAAACCTCGTTTTGTTGCCTCTGCACTGGCAACAGACATGGTTGCAGACAGATATTCAGTTCAAGCTTTTTGCTTCTCTGTTTCGTAACTTTTAGTGCCGTTGCAGCACAATCTGTATTTAAACTGAAACTTATAGTTGATTGGTTCATAGAATGACACAACCACTTTGTCTTGCAGATTTTGTGGTTATCAGTGAATGACTTTGAACGTCTTTGGATGCAGTTTTTCTTTAGCTTTGTTCCCAATTAAGAAAAATATTAACTTCCATCCTAAATCCTAAACTTTAAAGAGGCCTCCCATTGAAACACAGTTCTTATTAGATATTCCCCATCCTGCACACAGCCAAAGATAAATGATGTACCTCTATCTCTTATTGAAACCCACACTGCTGATTTTCCCTGTGTCTTTGAGTGAAATGATTAAAAGTGTGGTAAACACTGCACACAGCCACTCAATCCCTGTGACAGCAGAAAGAACTTGAGCAGACCCTGGATGTATACTTGGTGATTTTTCTCCTAATGATGCTGTTAGCTTATCTTGGGAGAAAAGAATAGTGTTGATCAGGGCCCACTTCACGGTTGTGTGAGAGAAGTCTTTTGGCAAAGTCTATTAATGGCATTTTAATCAGTACTCAAGTGTCCTCAGAGGTTCGCCCAAGAAGCCTGAATGATTTGAGCTAGTGTTCAGAGGAGAACAATATCATGACACTCTGTCATTCTTTGATTTCGGCATCATAATCACCCTTGACTTTGTGTTTCCAAGATTGTGTGTGTTTTTATATGTGCTTGTGAATGTGGGTGCATAGACGTGCGTTAGTGAGATATTTTCCATTGCAGATAGCTCATTTAGACATATATGAAATTCATGGCTAGTTTATTATTTATTTAGTACAAGAAGAACTTGCTGCTTTTCTCAACCTTAAAATCGTTCATTTGTTAGAAAGGAAGCTAAAACTTTGCCAATCTTGCATTTTCAGAATGAAACTCTAAGTTATTCATGATGAGACAACCTTCAGTTTACTGAGTGGAAATCCCAGATGTGAAATGATAT
The DNA here is from genome assembly GCF_900963305.1 of Echeneis naucrates. Taxonomy (NCBI): domain Eukaryota; kingdom Metazoa; phylum Chordata; class Actinopteri; order Carangiformes; family Echeneidae; genus Echeneis; species Echeneis naucrates. Next base: position 7,597,904 of record NC_042517.1, on the reverse strand, counting down.
GTATTTTCATTAATCTATAATTTAGCTACAGAATCCTTTGGTTTTTACGTGACCATCTCAGATCTGACTGTGTTTCTACTAATAAGCTGACAGGAGGAAAACAGGGACACAGTCTTGCCGTTTTGACGCATTTGCTTATAAATTAATTTTGATGATGCATCATCTTTGTATATAGAATGTATTTGTCCTCAATCCCAAGCGTCTGGTGCACATATAGGTACTTCTATCCACCTCTTGTACATCTGCACATTTGTGTAGCTGTCAAGAATTGCCCTCATTGATCATGAATAAATGACCAGTTGCATCTCAGACCAGCTAATGAGGTGAAACACATTTTCCTGTCGGCCCAAGACATAAAACAGTGAGAAAACAGAAAGCCCTAAAACCAAAATGGCTGTTGGCGGGGAAGATGCCAAAGCACATTTGTGACACAGACAGCCAGTCCCTCGCCTTGTCCACTCTGTGTGCATGGAGTCTGAACAGATGGCAGCTACAGTAAGACACCCCAGGCTACTGAAGCAATTTCCAAAAGGCCAGTCAAGCCCAGCACAGAGAGTGAGAAAGAGTGGGAGAGGAGGACAAAGCGATACTGGAAAGCCTTTCATTTCAGCATTACCATGGCTACAAACCAAAAAGTCAGGCAGCATTGTTAGGTTTAAAACTCAGTGTGACATCTAAATCCAATGCTGCATCCTGATCCCTGTGAAATTGGATAGATTTTTTTCTGATTCTAAATAGTTTTGGTATTTCAGCGTTGAGTTATTTGTCACACATAGTAACAATAAGTTCTTTATACCTCAGTGTGCCACAGGAAGGCAATAAAAAACTAATGTGAAATAATAATAAGGGAAAAATAATGATAAAAGATGGCATTATTAGCAGCTACCTTCCCCCTTTACAAACTAATATTCCACCAAATGGCACAATAAAATGAACCATGCTGGTTGGTTTGCAGTTGTTACTCGTGCTTGTTAAAATTAAAATTTCGAATTTGAGCATGCATCGGTGAGAGAGATGAAGGCCTCAACAAGAAAATACATACAAAAATAGACTTTACATGTCTTTACTTATCCTAAGGAGGGAACACTGTTTTTTTTCTTTTGTTTTCTTTTTTGCCTTAACCTTCTCATATCTAATTTGTGTTTTTCAGGTCAGAGACACATTCCACCAGCTTCTCCTCCAGATTCTCCTCAAGGCCCTGGGGTAAGACATCTTGTCACCTACACAGCTGCACAGTTCCCTGTGTAGCTGTGTAGGTGACATTAACAGAGTGCCCTAACAGAGACTATTCGTGCACTTTGATAAAGAATCTGCACAGGCGTTTCAGCCTTTTGTACACATGGTTCTCTGAAAAGAAATTTAAGCCTGCTCTAGGTCAGTTCACCCGGGCTCAGCTCCGTCTTGTGCTGAAACAATTCAGAGTTAGTAAATCACTTATTCCAGTCATCTGTCATTCAAACATGCAGTAATGCTTTTTGTTTTGTTTTTTTTTTACTGTTGTAACTGAGGAGTAGCAGAACTAACAGAAAATATGACATCTGACACATTATCATCCTAGAAAGTCAGTATGCCTGACAAATAGTTGTCTGTTTACACATCTTGTGATTCTGTCAACTTGACAAATCCGGTATTCACTCTCATTTGCTCTGGCACCACAATTTCCTTAGAAAAATATTTATTTGCAAACTGTTTGACATTCTTCTTCAGCTGCCAGTTTTAAGCAGGAGATGTTAGCATACAGTGAGCTTATCAACAAAGCTGCTAGCTAGATCTAGGAACCAGTGTCAACAAATATCTTCCCTCTTGGTTAGGTGTGAATGTTAGAAAAAGAAAAAGAAAGAAAAAAACTTTGGGGGTGCCACAGTAAACAGATCAGTAAATGGAAAAAAAAAAAAAAAAACTTGCTGCGTAGTGTTTTGTTCCTGACTCTTACCCTGAGTGGGAAACATTTTTCCTTCCTCTTAGTCTTAGAAAGCTCTAAGCAAATATTTATCCACCTCACGCCTTAAAAAGGTTTGAATGGATTCCAGCTGATCTGGACTGATTCATGGCTGAATGACAGGATCAGAAAGCCTCTCTAGCAGATCCCTGTACACGAAGACAGCTCCCGTCCTCTGCTAATTATACACAAATCATACATGCTGTCTCTGGTTTGTCAACAAATATTGCAACCCAGCCCATAACGTATTTTTCTGATGTCCGGAAAAATATATCTCTCAATAACAATACAAGTAGGAGGTATCAGTGTACAGAGGCACATTTAAATATAGCTACAGCTTCTCTTTTTTTTTTTTTTTTCCTCTTTTAATCCTTGAACCTTTATGAGATTTCAAAGTTTGGTTCCATGAAAATATGCTGCAGCCACAGCTTTAGTGAATGTGTATGCAGCTGGGTTGGCAAGGGGAGAATGGGAAGTGTGTGGGTGTGTGTCTGTTGAAAGTCATATTCTTATTGAAAAACAACAAAATGCCAGCGTGAGAATCATTAAAACATGTAAATCACCTCAGAACCCTGAGCAATAGAAAAAGTACTGATGATTATCATTCCTATCTGCATAAAATCAGATTAAATGTCACATTAGCATCATTAGCATGTCAGAGTCTTCCCACAAGCAACTGATACAGTCCTGATCAATCCTGCAATTTAGTTGCCCCATAATCATCCCCCATCATATCTGAGATGGACAAGGATGACTAACTTAGATCCCATTCATAGTACGATAGGAGCAGTGTGTGTGTGCGTGCACACATGCTTAGCTGCTCTGTATATCTGTTTGTCCAGGCTGAGCTAAACTATTGGGCGTTACCATCATCGCTCAGCTTGAGTGGAAGTGCCAGTGGGGACTGGGAGTTGTGATAGATGTTGCTCTTGCTTAGGATGAGGCGAGGGACACACACACAAACACACATGGACTAGCATAGAGTCACAGAGCGGAGGAGGAGATAGATCAGCTCTGTTTCAGTGTGAGCTCTCTGGGGAAAAATGAGCCACAGTCTGTATTGTCGAATCATTTTAAATTGAACTAACAGGGGCAGGGAGTTGTGGGAGCGCTGCACCCATGAACTCTACAAATCAACCCTCATTTTGATTAAGCAGTGAGGGCGGTAGAAGTGTGCGAGTGGGCAGCTCCCAGTAGCTAACAAGAGACTGTGGTCATACTGGACAGCTCTTAAGGGATAACATCAGAAGACATTGGTTCTTAACTGGACATGCCTGCATGCCACATACTTATCAAATTGTAACTATCAAAACAACGCTCTACCAAACAGGCTACTTGGATACAAAAATCCTGATTTCCTTTGTGTCTTTGTTTGCATTTCCATGACATTCATACTTTAAATTAGTAGTTGTTTATGTAATATTTTATAAGTTCAAGTCCAACAGGTTATAGTGCAGCTGAGTTTTCCCAAAAGGAGCAATTAACACAAAATACAAGACAGAAAAATACAGCCAATTTATTATAGCTGTTACTTCAAGCAGGTCTGTACTTTTCAAAAGCAATAATCACTGTGGCCAAATGTGGCATTTACAGAATAGAAGGCTTGGCTCAACTTTAGGAGATGTGATTTGGATCAAGCGATTAGAAATGACATGACTCAGAAATGGGCTTTTTAGCCTCTGTTAGCTTAGTTTTTTGTTTTTTTTTAGCCAAAAAATCCTTCTCAATCATCTGCTACAGCAGGCAGATGTTTGTAAAGAAGGAAAAATGAGCTATACAATTCTAAAAGAGAGAGTATTAGACTCACATTCATTAGGTATCAAGGACGTTGTTTGGTGTCTTCTGTAAACAATGATTTGTCAGTGCCTTCCCTTGTTCTTAGCTTGTGCCTTAGCTTGTTCTACTGCTCCACAGTGCAGAAAAAAAACAACAAAACAATGCAGCTTTTGCCATAAATGTCACATACACACGTGTACACGCAGTCACGGACCATAAATGAGGCCGTAAAGCAGTAATCATTAGTGCCTTGGCTGTTGGTGTGCACTACACATATACGCATATCTGTCTGATGGCAATCCGAGATTGTGCATGAAGAAATGAAACACAAAATGGCTTGTGAAGCAATGCCGTTGCTGTTGTGAAAAGTTCACAAATATAGTAAATATAGTGTCGGTCTTATCCCACCATGTCTCTGTCTCCTAGCCTTTCAAAGATATCGTTATAAAAACACACTTGTTTCAGTCTTAAAGTGATTTTCCTTGTTCGACTTTTTTTTTTTTTTTTCCCTCCACCACAAATGCTGAGTAATCAATAACAACCTTCTCTGAAATGGCTCTGTAAACACGCCATGTGCTCTGGCTCTGTACGTTGGCATTGTTGGATCTGACAACTTTCTCTTGCTTGCATAAATTATTGATTTCTGACACTCGCTTCGCTGTGGTTCAGAATGTGAAGGATCTTGTGGTATTTATATCCAACATTTGGGAGAACAGCTGAATTTGTTCACCCATGTTGATGATGATTTCTTGCATGAGGCTGTGCTTGTGTTTCAGGGTCATGCTTGTGGTCTGTTGACCCAGGTGGTCTTGTAGTCTGTGGACCGGAGGTGAGGCCATGTTTCATTTTGTTGCTGGCAGTGGTCTGCTTGGCAGCTGGTACTGGCTCAGTCAGAACTAATTTTTGCACCCTTCCTTCACACGGAATAGTTAGTACCTCGCATCAAATGTCTCTTTAAAACAATCTGATTCAGGGTTTCTGAGCTATGGGTATTATATGATTCCATTTTGGCAGTTAAGTGTTGTGTCTGAATCGCTACAGTCGAATCGTACAGTGCAGGGCTGGACAGTAACGAAGTAAATTTTCTTGAGTACTGTACTTAACCCTTTATTTTCTTATTCTCTTTCCTTTTCCTTTCTGATCACCGGACTGATGCTGACTGGACATTTTCCTACTGAACTTCCGACAACAGAAAACAGCCTGGCATGGCAACAGTAACCAAGGGGTGGGGCTTCTGTGGCCAAACCATTTGTTCGGGTAGGGGACACAATTAGGAAGAAAACAAATACGAATCTTATGTAACTCAAATATTACATAATCTTTTCCACAAATAGGCTTATTTTGAGAAATTTTGAAAAAATATTCCATAATTTAATGAGGGCCCAGTTCTCGGTCCCCCTCTGCCCTGGGCCCGGGACAGCAGACCTGTTTGTCCCCCCTATCGGCAGGCCTGGCCCCACCCACTGACTTTGATGGGTGAGTTTGACAGATAAAATAATTTCATGAAGCACTGCAACAGGACCTTGATATCATTAATAAAATAGTGAAATAATTATATATATATTTAATGAACTGGTATATTAAATTCTGTCCCTGGGAAACAGAAATATTACATATTTTTAAATGTATTTTTTATTATAAATATGATTGATATCTACTTTATTTATCCTGAGGGAAATTCACTTACACATCATTCACACAACAGACAAACAATAAGACATACAGAGACATGCTGCCTCACCTTTACACTGAGTGCAGAGCCGCGACTCTAACTCACTTATCCTCGCCTCCATTTTTTTGCCGTCATCCTGAATCTATGACAAGAAGTGCTATCATAAAAGGAAGCAGAGGAGGAACTGGACATGGAGCACACAGGACAGTCTATTAATCAGCTGGACACCTCTGGACTGGACCAAACCCCTCCAGAGACTAGAGACTGGACCGGATCCCTCCAGAGACCAGTTCTTTAGGGCCTCTTTAACTGAAGGTATTTTTGTGCTATAAATGTGTCTGTAGCAGAATCACATCAGTGTAATTTATAATGACAATAAAGCTACTTTCCTTTCCTGTATTTCCTGAGGTATTTTTATACTTTATACTTTTACTTCAGTAATTTTTTGACAAAGCTACTTTTACTTGTATTGGAGTAAGTAGTTGCACCGACTCTTGTGTGAAACGAAAGAGCTCATTGTACAATTTTTATTTTGATAACCAGTCTCTTCAATCCAAAAAATGTCCAGCACTTGCTTAGAAATCAAGTGGGGTCACATAAGTACTGTACTTGTTAACAGTTATACATCCTGCCCTTGTGAAGGCTCTAATTTTCACTCTAAGTACGTAAAGGATCATTTTCAGGGCAACTAATGTTGAAACCAGTATGTGTAGGATTTAAAAAATATCTTGCTTTGCCAGATTTAAGTGGTGGTTTGACAAAAAATATGAGGAAATTATTATAATCACTTCAAATAGCTGATTGCCTTCACAGACAAGATAATTAATCTGTAGAAAATTGATTCATAGGCTTTGAAAACGTAGTACAATAGAAACTACTAGAAGGCTAAACAAAAAGTCATCCATCAGTCTCACGAGCTTTGATTTTGATCACCATTCACATCATTAGCAGTATAATACCAGTGACAGGTGATTTCATTGGCTATAGTGACGCATTTAGCCTGCAAATGTCCTTTCTAAGCTGAATGAGCCTAACTCTATGAGCTGGCCATACTCACAACTCTGGTTTTACCTCTTTATAAACTCTTTGAATTTGTGAATCTATTTAAAATACAAGGAGGGCTGTGCCTTTCTGCTGCTCACAGAGGGCTGAGAGTATCACGAATATAGATCATTTCCTCAAATAAAATATGTTTTCTTTAAATCATCAGGCTATTATTAAGCTTAATTGATAGTAGTAACATATTCTCAAATGAATTTTTTTGTCTGTCTAGTGGATTGTCATGATTTGTTCATTAGCTCTAGTTTGAGTTTTTTAAAACCTGCAGATGCCTTGTAACTTCAAAATTCCCAGTCGTCATGTTGCCTTCATTTTCTGTTTTCAATTCTCTTTGCTACTTCTTGTAATTCTTATTCAGCTCACGGCCTGTGTTTTCTTTTGGCATTTCAATGTACCCTGCACAATTTCAGTTTTCATTTTCTTATTATTACACTTAGCCACAGTTATCAATTACTCTTACTTTCATTTAACTGCTATTGTTCTCATTTTGACTTGGCACTGCCCCTCCTTTCTCCTGCATCTCTAATAACGTCCTCTTTTGTGTGCTGCACTGCTCCACCCTTTATTCTCTAGATTTAATTCCAGTAATCTCTCCCTCTGAACCCTCCCCAGTTTAATCCTCACCTATCTTCCACTTTCTGTGGAACACACACACACACCCACCCTCATGAAGGCCCTCTGAAACCAGAATGTGAACAGATGATCTGCTTGGCTGTCAGGGCAAACAGGCTGAGTTCAGAACATTGGCAGCCACAGTGATGCTACTACTAATTGCTTCACTCTGCGTATTCTCTCAGCGTGTGTGAGATCCTCACATGCAGAGAGAGTCTGGTGTCTTTAACACCCTCTGGGTGCAGGACACGGTGACTCAACGTGAGATCACATACATGTATGTGGCTGTGTGTCTGTGTGAATGCATGTGTGTTTAAAAGGTGGCATAGCTTCACAATGTCTCTGAGGACTGAGTTGTGACAGCCCCCCGGTTGTGATTTTTTTTTTTTTTTTTTTTTGGGGGCACGGTGATGAAATCAGCCAAAACAGCTCCTTTCTGCATTACTGCTGTTCCACAGTGTTTTGGAGTTGCCAGTAATTGCAAATGAAAACTGTAATGTGTGTTAGGGAACCAAACCACTTTGCTTTAAAATCTTTTACCTGGCGGCCATTTCAGTTGCTGACAGTTGGAGTATAGGCAGAAATAAGAACCTGCCACCATCTTTGAGAAGGATCCCTTAAAGCAGTTACTTTGAGTAAAATACAACAGAAGAGATGCTGGTGTGTCTGTGTGCAGTGTTTCCAAACAAACTGTTGTAGTTTTAATTAAGGAGTCAGTAAATAATTAAGCATTTTCCATTACATGCCTTCAGATAGTAAAGGTTGTTGACTCAGTAGGACACCCAGCTTTGGGTGCAGGCTATGTTATCGCTTGCCAAAGCTACTGCAATGCCCTTGTAGCAGACTTTTCTTCATGCACAGCGAAATCTTGCAGATGGTCCAGAATGTGGCAGCCCGTCTGGTCTTCAATCAGCTCAAAAGAGCACATGTCACTCCGCTTCTTATCGGCCTACACTGGCTACAGTACTCATGGCCGCCTGAATCAAATTCAAATCACTTATGCTGGCCATCAGACTAACTTCCTCTTCTTTTGAATCATACAGGCTTATTTGCTTCTGTTGCTGCATTCCTCTGAGGAATGTCATCTGGCATTGCCGCACACTGTACACAACGCCATCACAATCCAGACTGTGCTGCTGGTGGAGCTTGCTGTCCCGCCAAAAATCTCTTGAAGGCTTATGTTTCTGACTGAGAGCGCTTCACCTATACCCACTTACCTAACTAGCAGTTCCTACTGTACACCCTTTCATTCCCCAATACATGAAGTACAGAGAACTTAAACCAAGGTCAAGGTTTGTCAGTCTTAAAGATCTTTTGGAGAAAAGAATCTGCCACATGTAAATGTCGATGTATGTCTTGTTTTGTGTAAATGTATTTTTGTTGGGAATAGTGATGATTTGCGGTTCTCACCATGCTATTTCAAGAGCTGAAATTGATTTCATGAAAATATTGAGGAGTAACACTGCTTAAGAAATCATTGTGCCCAATAGTAGTGACCTTGTGAATACTGCAACTGTGGCATCCTGAGTAGGTCTCTGTGTAGGTCTGAAGGTCTGAAGATAGGACCTTCATCCTGTGAGACTGCCGTGTCTAATGTAAGCTTTAAGAGGACCACATGCACATTTTCAGTGTCTGGAAAGGTTCAGATATTGAATATGATAGTGAATGATAGTGAATTTTCTTCATGTATATGAATTAATTTACACAGCATCTATAATTTCTCATTTCATTAAACAATGCTTCAATAATGTGGACTTTTCTCTTTGAATATTCAGAATAGTTTAAACATAATATATCTTCAAGGTTCAGAACAAACCAATACAGAATAAATGTGATGCTAGACAGCAGAGAAAAAAAATGGATTTTCCAACCTTAAAGCAGCTTAAGAATAAATTGGAGGGGAAAATGGGCTCAAAGCTGTCAAATCTATAATTTGTTATGACTAGGGTTTAGGCAAGCATGCAGGAAGATATTAAGATTTGTTTTATATGGAACTAGAAGTTTTGGTTAAACTTGGATGTCTGTTTGATGATCTATTTTAAGATACCTTTGGATTAATATAAATCTGTGTAATGTCTTCACAGACGTAGCAGATTCACTGAGTGTATGCGTGTCCAACCCATCAATGGCTGAGTGAACAGCTCCTCTTTTATTGCTCAGTATTGATCAATGCACTATATTTATTGTTCAGCTATTTGTTTTGACCGCAGCAGACTCAATAACAGTCAAACACAGACCTTTACAGCAGATGAGGGCAGCTGGAAGACACATTCAGATCACCGAGGAGTACTGACCACAAGTAGCACAATAATATTGTCTTTTTTTCTCTTTGACTTTATTTTTCAGCTATGTAACAAGATACACTTTGCTCAACCTGAATTCAGCATAATCAAACAAAGGCTCTGTGGCAGATATAAAATCTCTCACGGTACTGATCCTGCCAGGCTTTCTTGGTAAAAAGATCAAGAGTCTTGTATTTAGCATTGGCTCAGTTATCACCCTGAATTGTAAATTGAACTGAATCAGACAATATCACCTTAATAAATTTCTAGCTTTAGCGGTAGAACTTTTCCCAACAGTGCTTACTCAAATATTATTTTTACTCAGTTATTCAAATTATTACCTCTCACTCCCCTCTGATGTAAAACTGTGAGGCTTTGTATAAGGAAGAAAGTGGAGGAAACATTTACATTGTCTTCCCTCAGATAAGGAAATTTGCCCATGATTAGATCCTTCTTGAGCTCAATTTTAGGGATGAAGTGTGGGGCTCCAACATCCCGAAGGATCTCAGTGGTGGTGTGTAGAGAGCCAGTCTTTTCAATGGATGCATCCTTGTGGGTATTTGTATGGGTTAAACCTTGCAGGTTTGATCTATCTTGACGAGGCCTGCTTTACCTTGAGATTACCCAGCAAGCGCCCATGTACTCAAGATCTATGCTCCTCCACTTACTTTACTGCCTCTGTTAGTTGAAATTAGATACAAAGCAGAAAACGATGGAATTTATGCAAATTTTTGTGAAACTCGACTTTTGAAATTTCACTCATCATCGAGACAACCAGTCTAGCCAGAAACATGTATTAAACTTTCTGAAGCTATAAACGGACACAAAGAGCTGTGTCCCTACTTGAAAATCTGTAACTTTCTACGTAAGACTCACTTGGGAAGATAACTACTTGGTTTGTCAAACTCAGACTGCTGAATCCACATTAATATTATTTTAGTATATAATTCTTTCATAACTCTCCCGGTGTCGTGTTAGGCGAGTTTTCTGTTCAGTACAATCAGTGCCTTTGGTGTCGCACTGATTTGAGCATACCTTTCTCTTATTTTCTATAGTGTTCATATGGACGAGTCACGCTGCCCATAATTCACTATTGATAATAATTCTCTATTGTTACAGATTGCTATACATGTTTTCCACTCTTGAATAACTCAAACAACCTTAAGAGCAACTGCAGCTCACAAAACCATAGCAACATTTTCTTTTGTTTCCAGTCAAGTGTCTTGGGGGTCTCGGAGGGTGACAGCATTCAAAAATTGTGGGCGGAGAAGTGGGTGTAGTAAAAAGAGCTCATGAGTGCCTCAGCAGTGTGATTCTCTGCTGCTGTCGTCTGAGACAGCACATGTGTCTCTCTGGTCTAACGTATATTCCTAAGCCGTGTTGTTTATAATCATCATAATACCGGCAAATCATTTGCATTGTTTCTCTGCAGCTCTCACTGTCTCAGCTGGCAGCTACTTCACGCTACCCAACCATCAGCCACTCCAGCTCAGCGTTGCCGTGGCAACAGTCGTTTCCTTCTCTGCGCCAACCTTCCCCATTGGCATCGGCCCACCAGCTGTCACATGTTGTAAGATTTCCACCCACACACACACACTCACACACATAGAAAAAAAAAGTAACACATGTATTTCCTTGTACACACACACACATGTGGAGGAAAATACACAAACATTAAGCAAAAGGGGTTTGCAGGTGCATTTACACACAACATGCTCATTCAAAGACAGAGATACAAAAACATGCTACACGTAGCTTTGAACATCCCCAAGTCTATGCAGTCACTCACTCACTAAAGTTCAAAGACACACACCTTCACAGTACTCTGCTCTTAGCCTAATACCTATGGAGACACACACACAGTCCTCAAAACTGAGCTCCAGCCTGGGACACGTTTTGTCTTTGGAGCTGCTGGAGGAACTGGAGTTGCTCCTTTTCATCTTCATAATCAAAAGAAATATTCTGTGACTCAACTTTTAAAATCTTGCTTCAAAATTTTAAGGGTACCCAGTATTCTGCATAACATTCTGCTGTGCATTCTGGGAAAAGGTGTTTGCTCTTCGTTGTCCATGACTACTTTAATTATAACTATAATTAAAGTGGTCTATTATCAGTATAGAATGTACCTGTTGGCCTTTCAGGGTGTCAGAGCAGGTTTTTGTTTTTTTTTTTTTAGACTTAAGTGAAATTGTTTTAAAAATAAATTAAAATGTAGTACCTATGCTGGTTTTACCTAAAAATCCCAATGAGCTATCATATGGACAGGAAAAATACTTGTCCATCACTACCTGCTGACAAGCTTTGTTCACCTGAACAAAGTTTTCTTGGTGTAGCCAAGGGATTGCAGAATTGAGAACGTCGGCTATATTGTGCTGACTTTAATAATGCTTCTGAATAATTTCCTGCAATGGTGTAAGGGTAACCTGTTTAGTCTCAGTTGTAGCTGTTTGCTGCTGGGAATCACCAAACAGTCTTTTTGCCTTTAAAAGAAGGTTTGCCTTCACTAATTTACACCATGTTCACCCACAAAGATGCATATTTTGGTGAAGCAGCACACAGCACAGTTTAAAGAGTGGTAAAATGAAGAACTCATAATGGTGTAATCCTGGGATTAACCCTGATTTTTTTTTTTCTTCTGCTCTTCAAAGTCAGTTCCCACCTTCTTAGATGATATTCGCTATGCCTCTGTCATGCGGAAGAAGCATAATCAGAACAACATATTGCTGGTGTTTGAGCAGTATGTGAATTCTGTCACACTGTCACATTCCACAAGGTCTCCGATTTATTTTTTCATGCAAAGTAGGTTTGCTGGAATTAATGTTAACAAAAGTCAAAATATGTCATTTGCTTATTTGGCTAGATCTAAAAGTCCACCCTTGGGGATTTAGAGTGGAATCTTTTCAGTCGTACCTGCTGTGAGGGTGACACAGTGCTCGCTCGTCAAATCTAGTCTGCGTGGCCTCTGGGCTGTGTGGGAAGAAAATGCAGAAATAAATGGGTCTTCAAACATTAATCGTTGCCATGGCTATAGCTAATTTTATGCTTTTGAAAGTAATTCACATTGGCAGTTGTTGTGCAACAGTAAACCACATTTAATATATAATCGCTATATTTGCAATGTCACATAGAAATAGATGTAACACATTGCCACACAATGGGTGTTTGGTGAGTTTGGTGAATGATACGTGAGATATGTTATTTCCCTTCATATTTGACATCTTGAGGTGGTCACAGGCAAGATGATACAATGAAGTCTAATATGCTTTTATTCTCATCTCCTCCTTTATTGTCACTATACAAGTACAATTAAACACAATTAGACAGGCATTTCTCTAAAAATGATAAAATATCTCTAAAACACACAATAAATTAAAATTTAAACATTAACTTAAAACTTAAAACTGTATTATCTACAGAGCCGAAGAATAGCCACTTAGAAGTAAAGTAGAAGAGAACAGAGCAGAATTGCAGCGGAGTTTCATGTCCAAAGCAACTCAGCTGTCACCTTTTAATTGCAGACTAGCAGTAGTTCCTTCCAGATGTCTTCCTGTGGCTGTAAGGGTGAACACAGACACCCTACAGTGAACACTTACTTTCAGTTGCTCAGATCACCACCTCACTTTTTTGGTGCTTACCAAAAGCTTTTCACCATGTGAATCAAAGAGTAAGGTGAGAGGTTCACCTCCATTCTTACCTCCTTACCCCTTAACTCAATAATGTGATCTGCGCACACTGTGGATTTGGATGGACTATTTGAAGCTTCATGACTAATTGGGCATTTGGGGCAATCTAATTCAGCCCCAATAGTTTGTCCAGTTAATCATAAGAGACAGATGGAGCATACATCTTTTCTGACTCCAAGCTATTGGCTTGTGACTGAACCACAGGAGTTCAGACCAATCAGCGTCCTTTGAGGGAGGAACTATGGGCAGCAACAGATGTTTTTTTTTTTTTTTTTTTTAGCAACAATGATAATGAGTCCTAAAGAGGTTAGCATAGACGCAGTCACATCATCAGTTAGATTAGTGCCAGAGGGTATTTTTTCATTGAAAGGAGAGCAGAATGGCAACGGTCATTTATCCATGGAGCAGTTTTGCCCTTCTCCAACTAGACTTTACCAACTGGTTCTGCTTGCTGCAAAAAAAAAAAAAAAAAGGGGGAGACTGATGATGAATCCAGTTGTTTGACTTTAGCCTGTGATGGACAGATAGTCCTTCAGTCACCTGCCAAGTATCTTGTTTTATGTGCCTAGACTTTCCCAAACAGTTTCCAACTATGCCTCCACAGATGGTTCTGTTCAGCAAACCATCTGGTGTGTCAGGTTAGTATTCAGTACGTAAACAGATAATGTGGAAAACTCTGTTCGTGAAGACACTAAGTCATTGTCTCATTTCTTCAAACTGTCATGGGCTTTTAAAGTAGATATGTTTGGTCTTGCTGCTTCTCTACTCTCTAATTTGATTTATTAATTTCCATTTGTTATCACAGGGGCGTGTAGGTGCTGTTTCAGAGCTGTCCATGTCAGTCCACCTGCTTTTACGCCTCAGCACAGCTAAGAATGACTTTCCTCATATACTAACTAGACAGCAGTGGCTTTAATGGGTTTCTTCCATAATCCAAATAGCTTAAGCTGTGAATCATATTGCTGGAATAATCCAGGAAGTGTGGATCAGGCTTACTGGAGATAACAATAGTCAGAAGCACATGGCTCAAAAAGGCACAATTCAATTTGGTTTTGAAAGACTGACGAGTTCAAACTGTGAAAAAAAGGTCTGTTTTTCAAGATATCTATAACTGCAGTAGCAGTCTAAGGTATCAGACAATATGCTTTCAGTACATGGAAACCAGCAGGTGTTCCGCCGACCAGAAGTTTGGTGTATCGATTTCAGGCTCAGCAGACTGAATCTGAAATTACCCTTGATGTCTCGATTGTGTTATAAAAGTGCTGTATGAATGTGTGAGCGAATGTTGTTTGTAGTGTAAAGTGGTTTGAGTGATCGACCATGCTACAGAGGAGCTAGAATTTATTTAACTTGAAATATGAGAGAGTTATACCTTAATCAGCCTTAGCTACATGTTTATATATATATCGATATATATACTTTATATATACACTAACTTGCCATAACATAGTTTTGTAATCTCTTTGTTTCTTTCCGGCAGAACAAAAATAATATCCCAGCGTTAGATTTTTCACTTGTCACAATCTTCCCTGGATGAATTGGTATAGCTACAGTATGCTTTTTCACAAGGGAGGAGAAAAAAAACCAAACAAACAATGTTTGTTTTTGTTTTTTTTTTTAGACAGTCAGGTGTCACTTCATTTAATCTTTTTAAAGTGCTTCTGGGAAAGGGTGCGTTTTATTGGTTATAAATTCAACCTTTTGCTGCTTAACACATTGGCGCGGTGTGTCTTCACTGAGATATTTTTAAAGTCCCTTTAAAGGCCACATCCTGTGACACTGTTTTATACGTTCCCTTTAAAGCTCAGGCAACTGTTTCTTTGATGCAGCTACATTTCCCTGAGCCTGCAGCCAATTCTGTAGACTGCCTTCCCTTCTTACATAGTTGTATCAGAAAAGGCCAACATTAAAGTCATGAACAAATAAGATACATTATATCATAAAGTCAACAGGCTGCCATAAGTTTTCACTTATGGCTCTGCTAATTAATATTTGTCCAGTTTTCTTTGCATATATTGACTCATTGAATCAGGCTATGAAATTTATTGTTAAAACCTTCATTTCTCCTTGTCCACAACCCAAACAAACCTGCCTATAAAAAGAAATTATTTGTATGTCACGTGACCATGTGGCCTTGATGCCACCAGGTTCAGATACAGTGTGAAGCCATTGCATTTAGCCTTTTAAACCTGTGAATGCTTCTACACCATGCATCGGCATTGTCTTCAGTTATTCTAACGCAGGCCGTTTGAACAGAAGAGGAACATGGATATGCATGTCGATTTCATATCGCACCTTGCCTGTGATTGAGGTCATTTGCAGCATGTTTAATAGAAAAGCCCAATAATGTACGGCCATGCATGTCCTCTGATAGGCCAGCTGAAGTGGCGGTAGGAATTAAACATTAGAAAAATAATGCTTGACTGGAAATTGACACCATTAGCAGTCCTTCGCTAATTCCCTGTGCTTACAGCCCCCCTGCTACAGCATGTATATCAGTGGCCATGAAGAAGGCGTTTACATAAAAAAATAAATACATTGTAGGACTCATTACTTGATCCACAACATTAACTCTTCTGTGAAAATTTAATATCATGGCGTTACAACTGCATACTGTATGGGTAACATAGATACTTGGAATGTAAATGTAAAATACCTGGTCATGCCGTAGTATATGTTGAGCTGTACATGCTGAACATGATATAATAAAACATTATAATATACATGATAAAATACAATATTCTCCAGGTTACATTGTCTGTTTATCGTAATTGATCACAGCATGAAATGTCACAATATTAATTCCATAGATCTTTATTGGGAACTTCATGAACATTATTTATTTATGCTTCTGATAAAGAAATTCTTACGATGTAAGCCATTCGTGTATATTTGAAAAATTTGGATATACGTTATTGTCAACAAATTACATGAAAGGATGAAAACAGAGAATTCCTGAATTCTATTGTATTAGTGTATCCGAAGCCTGTTATAGTTTATTCCTCTGTGCCATAGAGCTAGATGGTTGTCCAAATCCACGTAAAACACATTAGTGATCCCCACTACACTGAAATGGGTCAATACCAAATGCTATCCTGATAATTACCAGGTCAATATATGTCTATTAATTTTAGGCTGACAATTGCAGCAAGCAAATACACAATTTGCACCCATTCAAGCATTTACAGTACAAAAAACTAAAGTGCCTAGTACTTTATGGAAACCGCTTTTTCAAAGGGAAGTTGTTCTGAGAGAAGAACATATGCATTGTTGGGTTTAGTATTTTGTGGGAATTGTAAACAAGTGTTACAGAATGAAATCATATTTACAGTGTTCTTTGTTCTTGATTTTGTTGTGTTTGTGTATACAGTAATGCGTGATGAGAGATTGAGGAAGAACAGCACACTGGAGTTTTGAACATTGTGCACTTGCAGTAAATACTGTTGGACAGATATCCAAGATATTCTGCTCATTGATACCTTGAGAAATTGCCTTGGCACCCCTTACCACTTCCTCTTGCTGATTTACTATGTCTATGTCAGGTTTATTTACAGTAGTGGCCAGAGCACAGGATGCTCAAAAGCAGCTGCAAGCCAATTTAGTAGAGCACTTCACAACACAAAAGAAACATGCAGAAAGTTAATTTTAGGTCCTGTTTAACAGATTTAAATTCTGTAAAATTCAAACTAACACACTGAAACTGATGAACTGTAATTTAAAGTAAAGCACAATTCCTGAGAGTCACACATGATCCAATTTATTTCTTGTTTTCAGCTAATGTAGCCAACTAAAAATGTTTTTCTACACTGGTTATTGTCCAAAAAATAAAATAAAATAAAAAATTTAAATCCAGGGAAGTTCCTGTGGCTTTAAACATTTGCTCATATCTTGAAAAATGCTAAGCTAAAGTCTCAGTCCTGAGAGAGCAGGAGGTTTAACAGGCTATGTAATGCAGTGTTACTGACAGATGAGCCTCCAGGAGCACTAAAGACGTTAACACACAAGGCCGAGGTAAACCTGAAAGAGGGTAAGCACTTTATGTGCTCTGTGACATATGGCTACTGTGGATCGAAGACGATTATTTTTTACAATAACTATAGTGTTGGAACATCGACAGCATTGAGGTTTATCCAGAATCACCTCTGTCACATCCACTACCAGCTCTCCGTTTTACCACCACATTGCTTTGGCCCAAGCCTCCACAAAATAGTTTTACTTTCCATGCAATTTCCATGCATCCAGCTGCCAATTATTTTTAATAAAGTCCTTATTTGGATTCCTGTCTGGCAATAACTTGACTGAAGTGGTCATTTTTTAGTTTTTGCCCTTGCCTTTGACTACATTTTTGAGCAATCAACTCCTAACTTGCACTACTTTACTTGTTGTACAGAGATATATTGGCGGTGTGATCCTGTATGATAGTTATGAATATGAACTCACATTGGCAGTCCTCCAAGTGACCTCTGGCATTGAAAAGGATTGCAGGTTAGAAGTAACAAAAGTCATCATGGACTTGTGCCTTGCAGCAATACTACTGATTCAAAACAGCCTCCCATCCACCCGTTAGCTACAATGCTTATCCTTATAAGGTCACAGGTCAGCGCTACGGATAGTTCCAGCTGAGCTGCACATGATTTTACTTTTAAATGGTGTGTACTAACTATTATGGGAGCGATGACTCGGTGGTTGTGAATCTTCTCGTAACATTTTAGCCACTGGCTGAAAGTACTTTCACTATCAGCTGAAACGTGAGCCAGCACAGCAGAAAACTTCACTTACTGTACCTGGCCTCTTTACACATATTCACTAAAAACTCCATCTGGTTCTGTTCATCTGATTTAGTTGTTTTCAAGGTCTGACTCTTCATTTCCTGCATCTGCATCATTCCATTGCGGTTTAGGCCTGCTCAGCTGTCAGCAACATTGCCCACCTGGAGATGGACCTTCAGCAGGAAGGGGATGTGTCGCTCTCAGCTCAGAATGAAGGAGACCATCTCCAGGAGCTGCCCTTCACGCCTGTCCATGCTCCCGTCATCACTCTGGGCCTGAATGTGCCGAGGTGACCCCTGTTTCTCTTGGTTTCAGATACATCCAGTGATCCATGCTAAAAATGTAAGAGGTGTTAACGTTGAACAACGCTTCTATGATGGTGTCTGTTGTTGAGGCAAATAATAAATGAATACACACACACAAAAAAAATTGAGTAACATCTGGAAGTGTCTAAGACAAAACACACACACAAAGTACCATGCAGTGACAGTTTTCAATCAGTCTTTAATCTTCAACCAGTTGCCAGTCTATTGCAGGGCCCACATATGGAGACTTACAGACCAAACCTAAAGGTTCATATCTTCAGGGAGGAAGCCTGAGTACTTGGAGGAAACCCACACAGGCACAGGGAGAAGATTCATTTATTTTAAGATTGA
Source organism: Echeneis naucrates (assembly GCF_900963305.1). Lineage (NCBI taxonomy): Eukaryota > Metazoa > Chordata > Actinopteri > Carangiformes > Echeneidae > Echeneis > Echeneis naucrates. The sequence continues at coordinate 7,579,456 of NC_042517.1, read as the reverse complement.
TTTCATAAAGTCAAGATTAAAATAATTTAATAGTTTTGCATCGTTTTTGTGCTGCTCTCTTTGACTCGAAATAATCATTATGCATTTCAGGTAAATTGTTTGAATATATGAAACAAATTCCAGTATTTGGGACCATTCTCCAGTTAGCTAGTGCAAGCTAGTCCTGGCCCCATATGAGGAGAAATGAATATACCTCAGAATGCATGTGAGGGTTGGCATCAGCTGTGTAATATGAATTGCAATAAAGAGGCCAGCTGTTGTAAAGCCTTAAGCACTGGCCAATATAATGATAGATGCTTGTGATGGTTAACCTTGAAAATCCATTAGCTGAGTACGGACTTGTCTGGGATTGAATTGTTGGTCAGCAGCTATATGTAAAAAGGATAGCCTGGTGTATTTCAGACATATGAAACTATTATAATTTGGCCACCTGGCTGCTCTTAGATTGATACATATGGAGTTTAAATATCATCCATCCATCCATCTTCTACTGCTTTTCCATTTCCGGGTTGCGGGGGGTGCTGGAGCCAATCCCAGCCAACGTTCCAGGCGAGGGCGGGTTCACCCTGAACAGGTCGCCAGTCCATCACAGGGCCTTTAAATATCCCCCTTTCTTTTTTTTCCCCATTACTAATAACACCCACTTTGACTAATTTCTCTGTCACTGTGTTCTCTGGCGGAGAGATTATTGGATGAAGTCACTTTAAGCATTCTTTTAACTTTTTGCAGTTTTATCTGGCCCAGTATCTCAGTTGCAACACGAGTACTGTCCTTCATTACCACAATAGTTCACTGTCTTGGTATCTACAGAGGGATATTGATCAACTCACTAATTGGCAGCACGTCTGCCCTGGGCAGTGCGGCAGTGTTGTCAGTAAGCAGGAGAATTCAGCTAAGAGCCAATTTAAAGAAATCGTTTTGTTGGCCCTTACTTCCCACTTTCCGTAATGATGTCAGCATTGTTTTTCAATGTAGAAAGAACGGAGAAAAAAAATGAAACATGATTAAGTTCAGCCGTAAATGAGATGTTTAGGGTGTGATTGAGTGGACTGGAATGCAATTAAATGGGCTCATGCGATTGGAGAGGATTGTATGATGGCAGCATGGTCTGTTCAGGTGTAACACCAATTGGGAATCTACACCAAGCAAGTAATGGGCATGGTAACTCTGAAACTAGGCATTGCATTAACATGGAGTCTGTAAATAAGCAGCTGGCATCTACACAGTTTCCCATTCCCAGAGTTTGGATCCAGACACAATACCATTCAGTTCAGTGGGCTGAAACATCTCCGTCTCACTCTGAGCCAGAACATCTTTTTGACTGTCTTTGGTGTGGAATGACCCACTTCTTTGAGAAGAACAATGTTCTTCTAAAGAAGAAGTCTAAAGAAGTTTAATTGAAGTTGCTGTGCATATCTGATTAAGCCCCTTTTGAAATAAAAATTATTGCTTGAATATTAATCTACTGAGGCTAAATGAAGCTATAACTGTGAGAGAAGGAAAGCATGAAATTGATACAGCTACAGAAGAAAACCCAAACCAATGTCTTCTTTACTGCTATTGCATCAATTAGTTTGATTAAAGCTTCATTCTCTCACAAATTTTCCACCATCGCCTGACTGTTTACCAACTGGACACAGGAATCATCACTGTTGTGATAAGCACAAGTGCCATTTTACCGTGCATCCACTGTAGCCAGCCATCTGTGCGCTGTGTTTATTATACTCACACTGTCTGATGACAGCGTCGACAGTATAAGTTATGAATGTTACCGTAGTTGCAGACAAACAGGTGGCCACTATGATTAGAGGTAAATGCCAATTATACTAGAAAATCCAGAGGGAGCACTTTGGCACCCATTCTCTCTCAGCTGTTTATGTGGTGCTATTGCGTAACAGACATGGCTGACATGGTCATGCTGTCTAATCATTGTCTCTGGGCATCTTTTTGTGGAGCCCTGTTGGACATTGAAATTCAGTTTCAGCGCAAGAGGATAAAGTGAGTAAAGTTAAGTTATCTCCCAAAGGGTAAACATCTTTAGTCAGAATGATACTGATCCAAGATGAACAGCTCTGGGTCCAAAAGGAAGGTATTCTTCTTAGAGCCAAACGTTTGTTCTGCTTAATTTACAAGCACAAAACCACCAGAGGGAGGCCAGTGCAGTAGGAAATAAAATCATTACATCCTGCTGCCTGTAAACCATCAAGACCAGTGTTCACTGAAATCTTTTCAGTGTGGTGAATGATCTGTATGCGTCCCTGGTTCGGGAGCATTTCTTTAATTTTACCTTTTCTCTGTAGTTCCTCCTCAGTCAGCTCCAGGAGTTCGCTCGCCCACCTCTATTCTGCTGGCTTCCCTGAGATTTTGGACTGTAGCAGGCAGGTGGCGGAAGTCCTGGATCCCACAGAGCCAGTGCCCTTTGACCCCCAGCGTGAAGAGACAGACCTCCTACAGGGAAACTTGCTGGTGTTCCAGTTTCTGGCATTTACCAGGTGAGGCTTACAGTGCTGGGTCACGCAAGGCTGCAGTGGAGCTATTGACTGATAGCAGCAGCTCATGTTGTGCAGCTGCGTTCAGTGTGCTTGCTGATGTCATAGTGATCGTTATAATTTGCACTGTATGACATATTACATCTGATTATTATTGCATTGCAGTCATTGCTTGTTTCTGTAAATATAATTATTCCTGTTTCCAAAAGTATCACATTTTTAAATTGTAAGTGAAAGAGAAGTTGTTGATTTGCCAGCTGTGGAGTCACTTTCCATGCTGATACAGAGGAAAAAACACATCTTTGATTGTTCCAATGACTACACCTATGTAGCCTACTGTGACATTTTCTCATTAATTCTCATTATGTAGGTGCACGTAAACCAGATATAAAGCCTTGCACTCATCCTATATTCTCCAGTCCATACCCATACATACCACACTTAAGTATAAACTCACAATTTCAGCATAACAGCAGCCCATCACAAAAACCCTGGAGCCAGCAGCCCTCTGTCAGCGGCTGACAGAGGAGGAGAGGGCCTCCTGATGGATTGGCACAAAATACACAACTCTGTGTCACTCCATCTTGACAACTGCTCTCTCTCTTTGACTTACCCAGCTCACGTATGCATTGTTTGTCATAGCCTCACCAGCCACTCTTTATGCATTTACTGTTAGGGGTGTGACGCATAAGACGTCTCTCAAGGCTGAGTACCAATGAACCTATCTGCTTTCATATATGTAGGTCAACTTGTTACTGCTCTTGCTCTTTTTTGGGAGAGTAGATGCCATGAACCCTGAAACATAATTTTATTTACACAGGATTTAACAGGTTCAGTCCAGTTCAATCTCATTTTGGTGGCAGTTCAGGCTCCAGACGTAACACTCATGTCTATAATGTATGTTTTTACAGGCAGCACCACAAAACACAGCAAATGAAAGAAAAGCATCCAACATGTTGGCAACACACAGACACTTTAGAGTCACCATTAACCCAAACATGATGTCTTTGGAGAGGTGGGAGTAAACCCACAAGGAGAATGGCCCCAGGCCGGGAACCGAACCCACGACCTTCTTATTGTGGTGCAACAGCACTAACCACTGTTCCACCATGCTGCCCGCTTTTTGAGAGAATAGCTATGAAGATGAGGCAGACAAAACCTTCGGCAAGCCAAAAACATTCCCCAAACTTTTTAACTAGCCATATTGCTCAAGCAGCATTCAAGCCCCCAACCGAGACCTCCAGGTTTCCACAGCATAGGATGACTATCCTGTTTACTCCCAACAGGCTGGCAATTAAATCACTTCCCTTCTGCAGGCGAGTTAGAAGGAGATTTGGTTGTAAAAACATATTGTATTGTCAAATTACAACAGCAAATATTTAAAACCTCAGGGAAAGTACTGACACTGCGGTCTTATAATTTGGAGACAATAAAACAAAACAGATATTTTAATATCAGAAAGTATGGATTTTTACCTCAATTACCTCAGGTTCTTTTTAATGGCCGCCATGAGCGCAGTCTGCAGTGGAACCAGAAACTAAGCATTTAGAAAAAACTGTGTGTGTGTTTCAGCTGGGGCTCTTAATTATGACAAACAGGTATGACAGGCAGGAGTTTAGGCAGCAGTAGCAGTAGTACTTAGGCAGGCGTGGAGCCTGTGGATAGGCAGTATAATTTCTAACTCTCACCCGGGTGCCATAATTATCAATCTTGTCTGTTTACAGAATGAATATTAATGCCGGCAACTCTGTGAAGATCGAGCACGGCTGTATTCTCTAACAGTCAAATATCAGAGAGTTTGATTGACTGGGAGGTCACACTCCTATTAATTCTCCAGCTCTGACACTTTGTCCTTGGCTGTGGAGAGCTTTCAGCAATCTCTACTTTCAAATGCCTTTTCTTTTTCTTTTCCTTGATTATTGAAAACCAGATGACTGATTGCTTATCTGGTTATCAGACAGAAGCTGAAACTCGCTCTCAATTTAATGTGTGTGAAATGACACTCAGAATGAGCTGATTGTGTTAAAAGCAACAGACAACACCAGCAGGTTCTCATAGTTAGAGACTTTTTACTTTGTGTTAGTAATTAATAGTTAAACCACCACATTTTAAAAAATGTAAACAGAAAAGGTTTGGTCATGGTGGCTTTGGTTTTGAAGAGGCCACTCATTACGTACAAAGGTGAGATGGGCACTTCATATTTTCTCAGCGAGTTATTCAAATTTCTGCCACTTTTAACGTTAGTCCTTTCATTTCTAATTCATATTTTGATGATAGGGTTTATATATTTTAAGCAGATGTAAGGCTGAATGCTCTGGCTGTTCATGCCTGCTAGAGCATAACCAAAATTCACCAGAGATTCACAAAGATTCATTTTCATATATGCACACATTTTTAGTTCTGTACAGATTTTGTTATAAAAAAAACACAGTTATCATTTAATTAATAATATTCTTGATCGTAAATAATTCACTTCTGCATTTGTGTACCTTCGTTCTAATTTTTATTTTGCACCGAGCGATGACTATTTTCTGCTTAAACCATGCCTTTTGACAGGGTACCAACATTAGGCGTGGGTCCTGACTGGCCTGACAACATCTACTTCACCTTCCAGTTTTATCGCTTCCCACTGGTCACATCGCAGCAGCTCAAACTACTGACCGCTGACAAGGTTCAACACAAAACTAACAATCCACTTCCATGTGTCCTGGCCTCCGTCAGCAAAGATGGTACTGTCAATTCAGGTAAGCATTCACAACTTGGGGAAAAAAATTACCAACCCAACAATAATGTCCACTTCCACACTAAAGTAGCATCGAGGTCTTCATCCCTTTGGTAAATATTTGTGGTGAATGACATTTTCCTTTTATGGAAGCTTTTTTGGTTCTCTGGTTTTCTGTGTGTTTTAAAGATTAGTGCAAATAACATTTTGGGGATGAATAATCTTCCCTTTATTCTTCCCGCAGTTATATGATCATGATAGGAAACTGCAGCGACATCAACCCAGCTAATCTGTTGTAGTGAACACGTCGAGCTATGTTATCGATGCATGCTTACACAGTCGAGATCACGAACTGACAAATACAGGCTGTTTGGTGCATTCAAGTCCAAGTGAGAAGGTGGGAAAAGGTGTTGTGTACTTTGATAAATACCCACACTCTCTGACAGACTGTGAATAAAGTCAGGCTGTGAGTTGTATTACTGCTCTCCAGGTTAGCATTGTACATTCGGTGCCTACAAATGCTGAACTCCTGCCATGATGTTCTCTGATGCTGAGGCACTTGTCTTTCAATCAGCCAAGCAGGCGCTGATTGATGTCAAGTCTATTCATGTAGCAACTAATGAAATGGAAGAGATATTACAGCTTCTGACAGAGTGTGATATTGAGCACACAAACAACCCCCCCCACCCCCCCACTGATTCCTACACCTACCCATACTCTCTATTCCCCAGACACACACTCCAGTCTAACTCCATCAATATTACTGTGCACTTCCACAAGGCCCTCCTACATTCAGACAGATGCCTCTATAAATTGTAAGGCTGACACCCTTTCCACTTTCCTCCTGACAACTGCTGAACTTCTTATTTGAAGGATTAAAGGCTAATTTAGTTCATTATCTGCTTCTCTTCAAGGGAGTTGTTTTCTCGGATTTCAATACCCTGACTCATCTGTCTTTGGCTAGTTTACATGATTACCCAGAAAAAATTATAATTAAAAAATATCTTTTCACTGAGTATGTACCATGGGTTGTCATGAAATTGCTGCTTAAAAAAAAGATGGCTTAACTGAATGATTTGGTTTTAGTTGCAATTCTGTTTTAAAAAAGCTAAATTTTGAAGTAATCTGAATCTTGGTTGTAAATGCTCCATAGATAGCGAACGTCATCAGTTAAATATATCAAATTGCTGTAGAGAGTGATGAATTTGGTTTAATGTTGGTGATGTTTACACAACAGTAATATAATCAGAGTAATGTGAGCTAAAAGGAAAGCAAAAGAGAGAAAATTTGTGAAAACCAAAATTAAACTGTATTTTTTTTCCTATCTCTGTGCAGTTACTTAAAATGGAAACGACAACAGACAGCTGTGTTTCAGCAAAAAGTCAGATTTTTAAAATATCCAACAGCTGGTATTAAAAACATTATGGTGAAACTTTTGACATAATTCAAAGTGAGACTTTGTCAGCTTTGGGAGAAAAGAGAATTGTCTTCCTCATAAAAATAACATTTTAAATTCTTAAACAATAAAGCATATTGAATCTGGTCAATTAAGTACACTCAGAGGTTTGCCACAGCAGCCTCACAGTCTGGCATGAGCACTTACTTGTGTTATTGCTTATGGTGTAAACTAATGCTGGCAATTTCTGTCTATGGGGTGTGTAATAGAAATCTGTCAGACACATGCGTGGTGGCTGTCTAACTTATTGCGGTACATTTCGGCGCCCACGTTAACGGGTTAGGCATGCTGCATGCCACACTGTGGCCTAGCACAAAACTGACATGTTCCACTGTGTGTTGGCTGAATCTGGCAGACATGAAAAAACATCATCTAAATGGTTAAAAAATATCTTTTTACTTTTTAGTAGCTGCATGTGAAAGTGCCATTTTACACATTGTCTGTCAATGTCAATGTAAATTAACAAATAATATATCAAGGACAGGATAAACATTGAAGTACAACTGATCAGAAGCAGCAGCTGCAAGATGCCGTGCCGAGCACCCAGTGTGTTTCTGGCATTACTCTTATTTTGCCGACTTTAAGATTCTTCTTGTTCTGCTGTCACCATTCGAATGTCGCAGAAAATGTTTTAATGGTTTTATCGTAAAAATGAAAAAAGAGAAATAAACACAGCATGAATGGACGGGTTTTTTATAGCATCATTCTGCTCATGTCAGCTCACTGTCAAGCTCACTTCTTTCTCATTACAAATTCTCATTAAATAAAAAAAATATATTGTCACCTTCCCAGTTTTTGCATCCAACTTATGCTGACTCAAGTGACATCACCTAAGGATATTTATCCTTCAAGCTGCCCCCTGTGGAGCCACAACAGCAAAGTCCTCCATCTTTTCTTCACAGACGTAGCAGTTCTTCTAAAACCTATAAACAAATGTGACATAGTGGAGATCCTTTTGCATTGCAATAATCAATAATTGCAGATACAATCAAGACGCTCTCAAAAGTAAATTTATGTCCTATTACTTATTGTGTTGTTTTACACATTATGTATGGCTCCAGTCAGGTTACTCTGTTTCAGCAGGTCAAAGGTCATGTTATTGATTTGTTATTAAGCTAAAATTGTCAATACTTTGGACTTTCTTGTTCCACCTTAAGGCACAGCTCTACACACAAACGATGGCTTGTAGAAAGTTTTGAACAGCATTCGTTGTGGCCAGAGGATTAATCCTATGACTTTTCTACTAACACCACCAATAATTAGCATTTGGTGTTTGTACTGAGATATCTCAATAACAATGAAACCACCATGTTGTTTTATTACCAAATAGCCTGGAACCAATGACATTCCCATCAGCCTCGGCTGTACTTCGTGTGCAGTGCTACTTGAGATACCAAGTTAAGATGCTAAACCAGGATGGTAAACATACTTGATATGCTGATACTGTGGCTCCCTTCTCTAATTTTAATGCAGCATCCACCTGTGATGTACAGGCTCTGATTCAAATTAAAGTAATTACATCCAGTTAGCATCTTAAATCAGTCAACGGCTACGGTGACATGACATGACGTGATCTACATGTCCATTATATACATATATATAATAACAAGTACCAAATAATAACCATATATTAAATGAAAATGACGAAAATAAAAAGGGTATCCTCAAAGCCCAATTATACTAAAATAGAGGCTTCTCTATAAATATTAACAATATAAATCACCACTTGCTAATTAACACAGGCATATCTAAGCACACAGGAGTATTAAGATGCATGAAGGAACAGGGCAGACGGAAACCAGGAATATAAAGATATCTGGCAACTCTGACAGTCACAGGAAATATCTTGCTGAATGTGTTTCCTCAACTATGTAAAAAGAAGGAACATAGTGTGGAGCAGTCTAAGGAGCTGAAGGCTATTACTGAAAGTGGAATCTGCATCATGTCCTTTTTCTTCAGAGTCTTTAAAACCCAATGTTTTTACTGTAAATGTACAGTCACCACAATGCAACTGCTAAACATCCCCATCTGGATAAGACACGTGGATCAGAGGAGATGTAGCTGGGATCGGGACTTTGCAGATGAATCGGCTATACTTAAGAATCCTCTCAGAGAAAGGACTTGTGATCAGGGATGATCACAGAGGCATTCAGGCAGTTTGATGAACTCTCACAAACTGAATATGTTAGCAGAGACTGATCAAAAGAAGCTGTGTCCACGGTCACCTGTTGTGTTATGTACTCACCTTTTGGAAGACACACTGAGGAGTTTCAAGAGATTACTGAAAAGATGTTTTGGCAAATCTCCTCGTCTTGTTTAGGACCACCAAATCTTCATACTCACAAATTCTCAGTCATGTTATTCCTGACAGTTGCAAAAGTGGCCACTTTTTAGCAGTGTGATTTAATGCACAGTAGTTGTACTTACAATCTTCTCCCCTCTTTTCAAGCATCCTAAAAAATGCCCTTGTTGGAGTTCCTTTAATTGAACCTCTTAAAATGAATGCAGCTGAGCTGTTGGTAACTAAGATGTAACAAGCCCAGCTGGGATCCATTTGAAAAGGGCCCAGCATGGTATATCCATTCACAAATACACTGACCTGTAAACTATAAAAATCATTTCCACCCTCTACCCCAGACGGAGAGAACTGTGTTGATATACACGAATATATACAACGACCACACTCACAGCTGGGAGTCAGAATGAGGACTTTCACATCAGACTCCTACTGTTTCCTATATGACAATGTAGACTGTGGTATATGTTTGTTTTTTTACTGAGTGATATCTTTTTATAGGGCAGCACAGCGACATAGTGGTTAGCACTGTTGACCCACAATAAGAGGGTTGTGGGTTTGGTTCCCGGCTTGGGGCCTTTCTGTGTGGAATTCACACATTCTCCCCGTGCCTGTGTGGGTTTCGTCCCACCGTCCAAAGACATCATGTTTGGGTTAACTGGTAACTCTAAATTGTCTGAATGCGGTCGTTTCTGTCGGAGACATCTCTGATGGACTGGCAGCCTGTGCAGGGTGTACCCCGCCACACCCCTGTTGCAACAGTTCAATATAATCGTCTTTCATTTGCCCCACAACATTTTTGATATTTGAAATCTCCCAGTTCAACAGTCATCTTGTGTTTATAATTGAATCTCATAATTTACAGAATTCCCCGTGCTGGAACTAAAAATCATCCAAAAATCAATCTGTCTTCAAATTAAGTTTTTAGTTTTTATCATCAACCATTTTGAATCCAGCTCATTAATATTTTCACTCATTTATGTCACTAGGAAAGAAAATACCATTGTAACTATAACTGTATTTTACAGACAGTGACAAAGGCAATTAATCTAATCACACTCTTAAGGTTAAACCTTCACTATTAATTTAACAAATTATGTTAATGTCAAACATTGAATACTGCCTATGCTGCAAGTTGCACTAGCTGATCTATGAAGATACGAACAATACAGGATCAGTGATCCGCTGACTGCTCTCTCGTCATTCAGCAAACGGGTGTACAGTATGCGTATGTGAGAGCAAAAGACACAGAAGGAGGTTGAGAGAGAATACATAATATGGTTTGAGCTTCAAAGCTGCTGCAGTTATTCTTCGTTCTGAGTCTATGTCCTGCTGGGTGCAAGTTCCCCAGAAGCCCATTGAATTCCTAAACCTGTTTTAGTCCGTGGGTGGACAACCCTTTCATGTTTCTTCATGCACTCATTAGGAAGCAGAAAACCTGATTTGGTTGAGTTATCAAGTAACTTTTACAACTAAACTTGATCCAATTTTATGCCAAATACCATATGTTGGTGCAAATGAGCAACACCCCATATCTGATAAATTTCTGCTGCTGTCCTTGACTGTTTGTTTTTTAATTTAAACCTTTATTTTATGAGGAAATCCCCTGAGATAAGATTTAAGAGATAATATTTTTGAGAAGACCTGGCCAAGAGGCTACAATCGACAAGAGTCGGATAGTAGACAAATGAATAACTTACACACAATTAAGAACTCACAGACTCATTTAACTTCAGTTCATGAACGGCAGTTACACTCTTCCATTAAAAAGTTTGTCAAAAGAATTTTAAATTAATCCAGGGGAAGGAAATGCTGAAGCTGTAATGAGTTTTGCCGGTTGTTCTATGATGAAGGTGCAGGTGATGTATGAATATTCAGAGCAAAATCTAAAACTCCATTCACTGACCTGTTCGAGGTGAATTAAGCTGTAAATGAGATTTTTTATTTTTTTTTTCCCTCAGGCAAAGACATCAGTCTGTCAACCTGTTTTCAACATCGAGGCACTGAATGCTCAGCTTGGTATTCTGCTGTTTACATGCATTCATTCATTCATTCATCTTCTACCGAGTATCTATTTCCAGTTCAGGGTGAGTGCTGGAGCCAATCCCAGCTCACATTGGGTGAGGGCGGGGTCACCCTGGACAGGTCACATCACAGGGCCAACACACACAGACAGACAGAGACCAACAACCACAGACACTCACACTCAGACGTACACACAATTTAGAGTCACCGGTCAACCCGAACACCCCAAACACCTTCTACTGTATGCCGTCGTGTAGTTTATCTCAAAGATGGCTTTGGCTCTGGCAGCTGGCGTATTGTTTTACAGTTACATACAAGCAATTGAAATATTTGTACTGCAGGCAATAGCATTAACAAGGACTCACCCGTAAGTTGCGATTTTCTTTCCTTGTAAAATGTTTTTTGAGGCAATTACAGGACAGAAATTCATTTCAGAAACAGAAGTGGGACAAACTGGAAGTTCTGCGCAGCTAATGGTATCAACAGATCGATAACTGAACTGAGTTATTGTTGGAAATAATTTGCCAGCTATAAGAATAATCCAGTATACAGTCAGAGTCCACCCACACGGCTGTTTACATTCACATCCTGATTAAAAGAAGATTCTCTCGGCCGTGTTGGCGTGTACAGACTGTGCTTGATTGACATGTCTGTGGCAAATGTTTGAATCTTGAAGGTGAATTCACCTACATTGCTTGTTTATGTATCTGTGTTTATGTAACAGCGCAGCCTCAAAAATTTACCATGAACTCCACTTTGCTGTGTAATTTTCCTGCGTGCTCTCAGCTCTGCACATTTCAAAATTGGTGTCAGAAAGCCTCTCACATTAAAGCAACCAAAATTATTTAACCAGTAAGAGGGAGCTTTTTAAATAACCTGTTAACCCCCAGCTATTTTGTCAATCTGGAACTGGATCAATGGTGAACATGTATGTCCAATAATTAAAAGATAATCTAACACATATAAAACATAAACCATATGTCTACAGCTGTCAAGAAGAATCATATAACTGTGTGTTACTATTCAGTTCCAAAAGCAAAAATAGAAATTGTTGCTTTCAAAATATACACACATACATATTAGGGTTGTCAGTGTTAGAGCGGTGAGTGTAGCGATCAGTAAAAAAGTTATGATTCTTCTTCTTTTTTTTTTTTAAGATAATGCTTTTTTTAATGCTTATTAAAACACACAGATACAAAAAAACTGGCTTTAACAGCAATATATAATCACAGTTAGCATGAAACAAGAGTAGAATATCATAGTAAAAGTATTCATCCCCCCATTATTTACAAACAGAGAGAAATGGCCCTTTATTTGAATTTGTCATAAATAAAAAGCAAATGGTAAACATATGCATCCACCTCCTGTCATTTATTTTTATGTTCCAACAATATACAGTGAAAATGTAAACTGTCACTTTTATTCATATTAAAGAAGGGTGATTAATCACGAATCATCCACAGCTACACTGTGGTTACTCAGATTAAGGATTTTCAGCCCTAATATACATTTATACACTCACACACACACGTTGTTTTTTCTCCTTACTCTTATCTCACTTCAGTAATATTGTGTGCCACTTCAAATCAATGTAGATGTCTATGTAAAATAATCTGAGGATTATTCACTTAAGATGTTGCTTCAGAAAGTAATAAGAATGTTATATGGAATCAAAAAAACATCATAATGCTGACGTTGCACCCAGAAAACCTCAGTCGCCGAACGAAAAGGCCATTTTGCCTCCATCTACTGTGTCGCTCGAGTTTGCATCAGTCACTACATCTGTCTCAGCCCTCAGTGCATCCTCATTGTTTCCCTTGCCTGAAGGTTGTGCGGTGTGGCATCAACAGTATGCGTGCACACACACACACAGACAGCACCCTGTACAACCCTTGGGTCTTATCTGTCAGCTCGTCCCCACTTGTGCACAAAAACTCTCTCACACACACACACACACCACAATCTCGTTCCCTCCTGCCCTCCTTCTGTGCTCTCCTTGCCACCCGTCCACTGCGCACAAGCCCAGAGCATGCTGGGAGAATTAATGGTCCAAGTGGAAAGAGTTGGCGGGTGGTTGGGGAAAGGGGAGGTGAAGGAGTTTATGTTGAAGAAAAAGGAGTCATGAGGCAGAGCAGTAATATCAGCCTTGGTCTTTGTCTCCCTCTCTGCGTCTATTGATCTTTCTCTTGAAAGCTGTTAAAAAGTTTGTTATTGTCTTTCACTGAAGGTCTGTCATCACTATTTACATTATATGAAATGGAGATTTCCCTGCTCTGTGTGCTTTTATTCTTTTTTTATATATTTTTTTTTATTTCATTTCAGATGTCTGATGAGGGAAAAAAAAACCTTCATACTGTGGGTGGATTTTACTCAGGAGTCTGGAACCTTCTCTGTAACCTGCACTTAGGGAGCTGCAGCCCACCTTATCTTTCCTTTCACTGCAGAGTTTTAGTGTCTCCTGGTGGCCTAAACGCTGTTTCAGAGGCTTTTCTACAGTGTTAAAAAGAAAATACAGCATTCGATTTTTTTCTATTGACATTTTTCTCTTAGATTACCATTTATTTTTATTAACGTCGTAATTTTATTCATTTGTTTATTGCCACATAGATGATCATATTGATGAGGTAATCACAATCATAAATCCACGAGACAGGAGTCTCAGAGCTTTCATCTGATTCTCATGTCGACAATATCACCTGTCAGACTAAATTCAATCACAGCATCAACTGGCCAGATTCACTCAGCGGGTGTAGATTGACAAATAGATATTTATTTTTAATTTAATCTGTTAAAGTCGGATAAATGAACTAGACAGAAATAGGTCAGAAAAAAAATTATTGTGAAACCTGACTCATTGAAATAAGACTTAGCTCCAACCCTCCAACTATAAAATGGGCATATGCCATCAAATCTACTTGAATCCTAATAAACACCAACATGTCACAATGGAGACCTCCGAGCAACCTGTCTGTCTGCTGTACATGCACACATCATGGGAACACAGCATGAAAGTATGTATGTGTGTTCGAAAAAGAAAAGAGTTGGGTCCTACTTGGGTCCATATATGTTGCTGGTCTATTTAACACAGCGGGGTTGTCACCTAAGGTCCTCATTACTTCACCCCTGTGCTGCCGACTGCCTCCACGCACGTCTATCTTATGGGAGTAAAGACAGTGTGGGGGCTCAGATGCAGCATTAGCGATGCTGTTGGGGAGGATTTCTGGGATTCTAGTCGGCACACAAACCCACACTCAGACCTTTCATGCGCACACATAGTAGCATTAACACACTGTTGGAGGTTGGGCGTGCCCACTCAACAGCTGAGTTGGATCACTGATGGAGTCGGTTTTATTTGAACTGCTTAAAGATAGAGGATGAGTCAGATTTCAAGTCAGCGCATTTGCAGAGCCGTCATTGAATTAGCGGGCACTTGTTTCACATTCTCAGAATGAATATGAACCTTTACTTTAATCAAAATGAAATTGCTGCTGTGTGTCCCTGCATGTATACTTGTACACAGAAGTCGACAAAATAGCTAACGTGCTAAATGAATAAAAATTGAAGCCATCTGTTGTCCGAAGAAAAACTTCTAGTGTCTATTCGTTTGTAACTGAAAGTGAAACTTCAAACCAAATCAAATCAAATGTATTTGTAGAATGCCAAACCAAGACACTTTACACATAGAGCAGGTTTGGACCAAACGCTTTATGGAGTTCTAAAAGAGAGCCAACACATCCTTCCAAGACCACTTGGCGACAGTGGCAAGGAAAAACTTCCTTTAAGAAACCTGCAGAACCAGCCTCAGAGAGGGCAGCCATCTGCCTTGACTGGTTGGGCTGGATGGTTTTGGGGGGGGGGGGGGGGGGGTGCATGATACCAAAGTATTTCTTCAAGACAGAAGATATATCCTCTTCAGTGCGGCATTGTTACTATTGCAATGATGCCATTTTCAAATATGACAAACCATGGCTAAATAGGTAGATGTTGCATTTTAATAATAAAAAAAAAAAAAAAAAAAGCAGTTAGCAGAGGATGGTTTCGATCCATCGACCTCTGGGTTATGGGCCCAGCACGCTTCCGCTGCGCCACTCTGCTGTAAATCACCCCAGATGGGACTCGAACCCACAATCCCTGGCTTAGGAGGCCAGTGCCTTATCCATTAGGCCACTGGGGCACACAGGGCCTCAGGAAAAAACAGGAACAGGCGATTGAAGCGAAACTGTAGTGGACTCAGTTGTGTCTATCCTCAGCTGGGACTTGAACATAATCTAACCACTGAAGTGAGTTGATTTTGGAAACTCATGAGATGCTCTGGCCAGACTGGAGCTGGCTAACTAGCATGTCAACTTTTCAATGGATCAAAGGAGGCAGACTGGGTACAAGGCACTAAAACAACAGTTGAAATCTGCTTTACTTCCACTGCTAAGGAAAGCTGAGATTCCCTCTTCAGCATGGCATTGTTACTATTGTAATGATGTCATTTTCAAATATGACAAACTTTGGATATCAAACAGCTAGCTGTTGCTAAGAAAAAGCTGCTAGCAGAGGATGGTTTCGATCCATCGACCTCTGGGTTATGGGCCCAGCACGCTTCCGCTGCGCCACTGCTGTAAATCAAATCCACAATCCCTGGCTTAGGAGGCCAGTGCCTTATCCATTAGGCCACTGGGGCATGCAGGGCCCCCAAGAAATGGCAAAAAATGCGATGAAATGAACGGGTGATTGAAGCAAAAATGTAGTGGACTTAGTTGTGTTTGTGCTCAGGTGGGACTTGAACATAATCTTGATGCTCTTCTTATCTCATGAGTTTTGCACTTTCCAAAACTCATGAGATATTTTGGCCAGCGTAGCTTCAATGTGGCTTTGCTAGTATTGTAATGAAGTCATCTTCAAAGGTGATGAACCATAGATAGTGAACAGCTAGCTGTTGCTAAAAAGCTGTTAGCAGAGGACGGCTGCTCCACGTTTGGCTGAAACCACTGTTTTAATTTTAAACTGGTTATTATTTCAGTCATTGTTTGGTCTGTCAGTAAAAAGTGAAAAATGCTTAATTGAATCTAATGACCATCATGTATTTTTATTTCCTGTTTCTCTGTTGGCCAGGATGATAGGGGATATGATTAGGTCGCCAGTTATGCAGGCATCTGAAGAAAGGCTTTTTTTTTTGTTATTCCATAACCAACTGGACATTTGGTCAGTGATTCAGGATTCTTAGATGAGGTTAAATCACTAATGAACAAGCTTGAGGGAGTACACCACCATCCGTGTCTGCTCACTCATCTACATTATCTGTATCCTTGTTCGTACTCATAAGGGGTGGGGCTTAAACCGGAAGCGGATGTGGTCTATATGGAAGTTGTATTTCTAAGGCTGAATTTGATATGGGTTGGTCAGAAGTTGCTATATTTATTGTAAGCCTCAATATATTTTTATTTACAGTTTAATTTGTAGTACACCAAAGTAAGAAGAGAATGAGCGATGCTGGCTGGCTTCAATCAGGAGGGGCAGATTTGAAATGTTTGGGTTATAAAAAGCTGTTTTAAAGTGATGAACCATAGTAGTGTGACTGTAGCCCAACTTTTTATCTCTATCAGGGAAAATGATGATCTTACCGGGGGGCTCCAGCAGGTAGTTGTAAATATCGATGTATGTCACCTCCGGCCTTTCAGTAGGATCATTTCTCCATAAAAATGAAGGCAAACAGAAGGGACAATGGGAAAGACCCACTTATGTGAGTTTTTCATTGTACAGCTAGCATGTTAAAATAATCATCTGACATGTTGAAATAATGTTAAATAGTTCCCCTCCCGTGGGCGTGGCCTCCTGGGTATGACACATTGCTTCCCGGCCTATCACAGGACGTCCTGAGGAGGATTTTTCTTCAGCCCAGCAGGATATTCTCTTGATACTCGTAGTACTTAAGCTTTTCACTTGTAATTAGTCTAAAGTTTCTTCTTCCATTTGCAGACTCGCCAGGTCTGCAGGTGCAGTTCAGAGTGGATGAGGTTTTCCTGAAGCCGGGAGAAAAACGCTGGTTCCTTCGCTACCTGGCGCTTCACACCATGCACATCGACGTCTGGGACAGCAACTCGTTGCTCCTCATAGGTTCTACTGCCATCGAGCTCAAGGTAAAGAGCCGAGTGTTTGTGACCATAGCTGTAAGCTGTAGAGATTCCGTTTACACAGCCACCTCACATCTCCAACATGCTGCACCTGTTGTACCTGTGGTGGATTCATGCAGCAGTTGCAAATTACTTAAACACAGCTTGGTGCTGCAGAGATGAGTGCTGTTGATAAAAGGATGTCACATACAAACTCTTTATAGAAAGCAGGCATAGTCTAAAATATTGTTAAATTATGTCCACCTACTAGGAGCAGAATTTCTTATTTTTAGATATACAGACATTCTTGCTGATGGGGAAAAAAGAAAAAAAAAACTTTCAATTTCAAATCTTTGCAACAAAGCACTGTCTCTTGAACAGCTCTAGTTCTATTTAATGCTTCTCCCACAGATTTGACTGGAGGACTCACCAACTTTACTGCCATTTCAACCTCCAAATTAAAACAAACCACAGATTAAAGACCTCTAAATTTCGGGCTTCTCATCTGGGTTCTTTATTAATTATTCACGGAGACTCTCTCAGACCAACCTTGATGTGGAATTGATTTGTTTCACAACTCTGTGATAACACTAACACATGAAATGAGAAAGAATCAAGGCAGTAATCTACAAGCGGGCAGAGCTATTTTGAACCGGACCTCATCCATTTAGCCGCGACACAAACCCAGCATTTATAGAGCCACTGGTTCTGGTCTCTTCTTTTTTTCTTGGCCAGCTTTGTTTACTTATTTCACCTATTGCACTGATAAGTAGATTAAAGTTTGCATACAACCTTGTGAGTAAATACACCTTATGTCCTTCTCCCACACTCTCATGTGCATCCCCAGTACATGCTGCGACAAGGCAAACCAGCAGTCCAGGCTCTTCATGAGGTCGAGGTGTTGACCACCAATTATGTTGGGGAGGAAACCCTGCTGACGAGCGCCGGTCTGGGCCGACACTCAGCCTCTGGTCCCATGACGGTTCACACCATCGTCAAGGGTCGGCTGCATGTACGCACAGGCAACATCGGTAAGTAGGCTACAGCCAAGACTGGCAATGAACAGTCGAAGTACGGACTATCATTTCTGTTAGACACTGTAGTGGAATCAGAAGACAATGCCAAGAGTTATGTTCTTCAAATTAGATTTCCTTTCAGTAATTATAATAACATTTCGAGACAGATAAATCAGCCAAACAGCATCGTTTGGTATACCAAAGAGATGTCCTGCTGCTCTTGAGCGCCTTCACACTATCTTATGGAATACCAGATAATGAAATTTGCTCAGTTGTTGTGATATGCCATCAGTTTATATTTTGTCACACAAACCACTATCTGTCAGACCAAGTAGAAAGTTTTGATATTATTCATGTTAGCACAATGCTAGGCACTGATGAATGAGCATGGGTGCTGTTTAGTATTTGGCCACACATCAGACCTGCCAGATAGTGCCATTGTTGCTTAATAACACCAGGGAGACATGACACCTCGCACTGCCCCCACTGGGCCACAGGAGAGAGTTAATAGTGAACGTGAAAAGTGATGGCTAATGTGAATTTTTGTGTAATTGTGTTCCCAAATACATTTAGGAAAGAATAAGGAAAGCCAGGAAACGAGAATAAAATATTTTTTAAGCTTTCCAAAAGATGATCCAGTTTCAAAATCACTTCTACTGCTGAAATATTTACAAGCGTGTTTTATATTCAGGTCATTTTTCATTTGGGGCCTCAGATTACGAAGTAATGTTGTGTGTTTGCTTTTATTGAAGTGTAGAGTTGGAAAATGATGGTGAATCTCGGGGGCTGCTGCTGCTGCTGTTTAAAGTTCCCATTTTCTGGAGGTGTGCTGGCCTGCAAAGCAAACAGAACCAAGCCAAAATATCTTGATTTGATAGTTCCACTTCGTCTAGCAACTGAGCACCTTTCCTCTTAGCTTCCACTCATCCAATTTGGGTCTGATGTGCCCCTGCGGTGAGATGGAGGCTGATGATATCTTCTTCGCCATTAATCAACTGTTAAAACAATGCTCCCTCTCATAAACAATGCATCATTCTCCGGGTTTCAGAAAGTCTGTGTTGTGCAATTGTTGGGGCTAAACACAGCAGCACATTGTGCTTATCACTCGTAGCAGGTTGAGAGCACAGTGGGTTATTGGGTGTGCTGGGGATGGAAGGAGGAGGGTTTGTGTCTGGAATGTAAATTCCAATCAAGGCTCAGATATCTATCAAGCGGCCTGGCCAACAGTCAGAATCAATTTAGGATGGGAGGACTCACATGCACTATTCTTTGTTTCTCCCTCCATCTGTCACTTCTTTTCTCACTCACACTGCTCTCTTCGCTCTTAATCATTGTCTTCCTGTTTTCTCCATTCCTCCACTTGCTTCTTAGTTGTCTTTCACTTTCTCTGTCTTCCATCCTCTATCTAACTCTTTGTTTCCTGCTCTCATCTGCCCTATATCAACTGCTGCTCACTGTCTGTCATCAAGCTGTGGTGAGTCAGCACTCTCATTTCGCCTGTACATAATGCTCACTGGGGGGGTGGGGTGGGGGCACTGAGATATATACATTAAGCATCTATGGATACCAGATCACTCATACGTGCCAAGAAGGCATGTAATCATGCATGCACACAGGCAGATGAACAGGTAGATGTAGCAGAGGGTTGACAGGACGTGTGATGAGTTGGGATAGCAGGATTGAGAGGCAGACAGGTAGAGTGTATCACCAACGTCAAATGAGAGCCCTTCCACTCCGATTTTTGGGATTTTCAAGCTTTGAATGAGTGCTTCTATTAAGGAGATTCTACTACGACTACTAATGAAAAATGCATGCTGGTCAAACTGAAGGGCAAGTGTGTATTTCAGTGTTGACACAGTGCAGATAGAGTTCCTGGATCACAGCTCGAGAGATGAAGCTACGGTTGGAAATGGTCGATGACACAGAGAGCAATAAAACAAGTCTAGGAGAGCAAGCTAAAATGTTCACTGAGGGAACAGTCTCTTCTCATTCTGAGGATCTGCTTCATCCACATTACTGCGCAGATTTATTAGTAGTTGTCATTGTATGATCATGTTGGCAAGTTTACCAGTGCCACAAATTTTTGAATGGTAGTCTTTAATTAACCAGACATATAGAATAGACAGGCCTTTATTACCACCCGCGACAGCCGGTGGCTGGTATTGTTTACACGTTGTCAGTCTGTGTGAGTGTGTCCCCTTAAGGCAAAATGTGGTCCAGATTTTGGCACAGCGGTGGTGTCACAACTGTGGAGGATCTAGTGACAACACTTCAAGGATGTGTAGCACAGAACTAAATGAAGGCCAGCTTTGAAAATGGGTGTGGTCTGACTCATTAGTACTGAAGTCTCTTATAGTAATTAAGTAATGACTCATGGCATCAGAGCTTCAGGTTTCAGATTGAACCCAAATTGTAATTTTAGCAGATCAACTCATTTCTGACCTGGTCCCATTTATTCTTGGTGGTACTTGCTTTTAATACAACTTCAAAAGAGCAGATGTTCTTGCAGCATGCCGGGTTATTCTTGATGTATCCAGAAACAGCCCTGTTGCTCTTTCCACTCTTTCCCAACTAACACAGCCCTTAGGAGGGAAGGGATTCAGGCAGTCCGAAGCAGGATGGGCTGAATTTCAGCGTCAAGAAAGGTAACACATATATGTGCAGTAGGCATTTCGCACCCGATGATTACACCTCGGGCTGCAGTGTCAGGCAGTGAAAAATGGGCGCTGTTCCCAGCCTATTCCCGTGGAGTACTTTCACTGCTCCACCGAAAAGGGGCTATGGCTATGAGTGGTCAATTAAAAGTCAGTCTGTCCCCTCCTGGGAAGTTCTCATTTACACACAGTCATCACAAATGAACCTATTCTGTTATACCATGCTGCCTCATTCAAAACACACACTAATGCTTCCTATGATCTGTTATATCTCGGCATATTTATGGTTGGAGCATTTTGTAGACACGCCCAATTTGTGACATCACCAGCTAAGCTAACAATTGCATAGCAATCTGCTGGGGTGGAAACTACTTTCCTTTTTTTCCTTTTTTCCACATGGCACATGGCACTTTATATCGTGGCAAATCTGAACAGATTTACATCAAGGCATTTTACATGTGGTGAAGGTTGAAACCAAACTCTTTATAGATTTATTGGAGAAACCCGTCGATTTCTTATCTGGCGATATTCATTGTTGCCCTGGGATCAAATATTATACCAATATCACACACCCTGAATCAGGATGTGGTACGATCACTTATTTTTGCAGCATGAATAATTATCAATACAAAAAATTATCATCATTCAGTTCTTAATTTCTCTTCCCTAACATAAATACTGTTTTCATTCACCAAATATTTACAGTCACTTTGATCTTGCTGTTTTATTTTTTTTACTGCTGTTAAGCTAAAAGCCTCAATGTGACTCACAGGGGCATAATCCCTCTCATTCCTGCTATGCCTTTCATTTGACTTGACTTATGTAGATAATGGTGACTTTCATTGACAGTAACTCAACAGCACTGAGAAAAGCAGCAGAACAGAAGTGATTGAAATAATTTTTCACAGCTGCAGAGTGGTGAGTATGATATGACTGTTTTCGTGCTGGTGGAATTAGTGCTTTGGAAATGCTTAATATTTAGCATTTTCCACGTCAACCCTGGTGTTACGTAGTCGCCCTAAAAAAGACTGTATTAGTTATATAATCATATTAACTAACTACGCCAGAGTAATTGACAAGCAATACAGTGTCGGCTACATATTACTCTCTCTCTTTGTTCATTTTGTGTGTTTCAGTCATGCATGCTATTACTCGTGTCTTTACTTTGCCCAGTTGGGAATTCATCAGAATGAACCTTTATAGGAGAAAGTGAGTGGCAGACTGTCATTTCCAAATGAAAAAGAGTTTAACGTCAAATGATATCCTTTTTAATTATCACAAGGTGGGATTGACAAGTAATTAATTAAATGGTAATGATATACACTGTCAGGCTTATTCAGTCATTCCATAAAGCAGCCTTTATTAACAGCGTCGTAAAGGACAAAAGGAAGTGGCTCAATCAGAACAACAGAGAGTTGGGGGGTTTGGTTTTGCTGCAGCAGGAGGTTTTGAGGAGGTAAAACATCACTCCCACACAGATTTGGAACAGATGAGGAGACTATAAACCATGACGAACGCCTACTTGCTTTATGAATCTGATCGACTGGTGAATCCAGAGGAACAAGCATGATGCTTTATTGATTTCATCTGGTAAATCCACATGATCTCTGGGGTGAAAATGAATTCAGAGGTGGGATGGGAGATACATCAAAGAGAGACGTTTAATGCTCCCCAAATATAGCAAAACGAAAGAATTGGTGTCTGTGGTGTCATTATGATGTAGAGCCCAGAGCTTTTCCAAGGGTCGATAGTGTGGACTGACTGATGCCTTGTTAATGGTGATTAATGTGTATCATCCCTCTAAAAGAATTAGACAAGCAAATAAAACATTGATAGATGACAGATAAACAGAAAGAAAAGCATGAATGAAATGAATAGTAAAGAATGGAAGGAAAGATATAGAGGTAATTAAATGGATCTGATGTGATGAGCCGATGACACAGTGTCTGTACTGAAGTCAGCCTGAACTTTCATACTTGCCCTGATATTTCTGATGTTCTGTATGTGTATTTTTCTATATGTATTTATTTGTGGCTGCATGTCTACATCATTTTCCTGCCAGGCCAGGTCACTTTCTTTATCCAGCTCTTGGCATTTAGCACACAATTTGCCAGAAAATGTGATATATTTATGAATAATTTAGTGAGAATCCTATACTATTAGAATAGCTGGAAACTAAACTAAACAAAAACAAAATATCTCATGTAGTGTCATGTTATTGTCAGTTGGAATATACCTGCGTGCATTATATGCATACATTTAAGAGTGAGAATTCATTTCCAGTTTTGCGCTCCACCAAAGTCAAAGCTACTATGTTCACCACCTAGATAATATTTTTATACGTCTGCGTGCAAACTTGGTGATAATACTGGTTGGTTCATCACCATATTCCGGGAACCTGTTATGCGAAAGAGTTTCTCATTTTTGCTGATGAAAACTTATCAATTCTGCAACTGGGCCCAGATTTGTATCTGAGGATACCACAGTTTATATAATAGCTTTTGAGGTTCCAACTCTATCTTCCACACACATTATTTGAGTTTATAAAGAGGTAATTTTAGCTTTGTTGCCAAAAATAATGACAATGACTGCTTTTAATTGCCAATTTGGAAACAAGATGGTGATATTTGCCAACAGTGAAATGCCCATATGTGACAGAAAGGAAAGCCTCTTGATATGAAATAATTTTTTTCTTTCCAACTCACTTTGTCTTGCTGTCCCTTTCTATCTTTCCACACATGCACACGCACACACACACACACACACACACACACAAACACAAACAAACAGAAAGCATGTATCTGCTTCAGCACTGTAGAGGAGATAGATTGAACCTTCTCCGGACCTCACAATGCTCCTCATCTGCTGCAGCCCGATAAGCCCTGTAGAGACTTGAGTGTTGCAGCAAGCGAGAGTAGAGAGACTCCTGCCCAAAGCTGCCACATGTGGAACAAAATATCAGTGAAATTTACCTTAGAATTAGTTTAGCTAGGTGACTTCCCTCAGGGAGCACATATAGTATGTCTCACTCATTAAATGCTCTTGCCACTGGCACATTGAGGGTCGACTTTATCAACCTTTCTCTTAGCCCTGAGGTGAGAGAGAATCTGCTTATTCTGAAAGGTCAGTGGCCTGGAACGGGGAGGCAGAAGAAATCGAATATTTCAGACTACTTGAAATCCCCTTGGTGCTTGCTCCCATTTGTTCTGAGCACCAGTAAATCAGTGGTTTGTTGTGGATTTAACCTCAAGAACTGCCAGCCGAGCAAAGAGGGCGGACAGGTGGGGTAGCACAGAATAGGGTTATTGTCATGCAACAGCAGGAAATAGTCTATAAATTTGATAGAGTTCAGCCTCTGGCACTTTTTTCACAATTACTCTCCACTGCGCAGACAACGCAGGGAAGCAGACGCTGCACTGGGATATTCTTTGCAATGCAAACCTTGAATATTATTGCCCATTTCGGTGATGGGGATCATCGGTTCTGTTTTAACAATATGCCAGTGTGATTCAGCAGGAAGGACGGATCATGTGACCAGAAACAAGACATCCACATCAACCAGGATTAGTGCTAAAACAGGTATTATCTGATGAGGCTGATGATGGTTCCAGTGATAGGTGATCATTGAAACGATTGAATGATTAAATCAGGGGGTCATAATTGGGTTCACCATCAGTTCAATTGTTTTATTGTGTATACAAAGCATGGAATGTCATCTAACTGCATCCGTGCAGACTTGTTGTGTCGTGAACAAACAGAAGAAAGCAGGTTTGAAGGCCCGTAATGAGGCACCTCAAATGAGACCTCCATGGCTATTTTATTGATTTGAGTGTTTATGCGACAGCAGTAGTAATGTCTTAAGAGTACTATTTGGGAAATATAGCTCAAACAAAAATATTCAGCTGAGTTGTGTGGCCAGGGAAGGGTGATGGATGACAAGGGGAATACTTTGGGACAGCAGACACCTCTCCCATTAATCTGCAGAAGTGCACTGTCTGTGTCTGTTTGCATGGCAACAGCGGCTCCCCATTACTCATTTAGCTGATGCACATTATCAGTTTGTTGATGAAGGCATTTGTCTTGAAAAGATTTGGAGGGTACTTTTGGCTCCCCTTACAAAACTCTTAAAAGCTCACCGAGGTGTCAGTAAAGCTACTTAATTGCTCCACTCGCCATACTTCATGGGGAAACTTCCTGAAAGAGCTATCCCCGGGCCTCTCGGAAAATTTTAAAACTTCCTCCTCTGATTAAGTACCTTGGTTGGGTAGGTTGTGATGTTCTAAAGGTTGGGGAGAGATGGGAGTAATGGGAGTTTTGTGTCAAAGGGCATGATAATTTGGGGAGCAGTAAACTTTTGTTTTAATCGTTTCTTCAGTTACCTGTTCTAAATTGCAGCAGATTTCATGTGTTGCCATGAGTTCACCTGTAAATTGCACCAAACAAGTCGTTTGACCTGTGGTATTTGAAAATGCTCTTGTGAAGACGGCGCATGGCTGCAGGCTGGTGGTGTTGTTGTGACTTTGTCAGCAATTATTTGTCACACTTCCATTAGAAGGCACTTTGTGTGTTAAGCACTGTTCAAAGAAGTAAGCAACCCTACAGCTACTGTAGGGGCTCTATACAGAATGAATTTATGTTAGAGCTAAATCTAATATTGACCTACTGACCGCCATTCACATCCAAGTACAAGTGCACCCTGGAGTGCTTACTTACCTACTTACCTTATGATTTTGGCATTTAGGAAAAAAAAAAAAACGGGGAAATAAATGCGGTTGAGAAGTGAATGCTAGTCTGGTTGTAAAGGAACAGGTTGTGTAGCCCAACCTCTCAACCAACACAAAGTATGTAATGGCTGAACTAAAACTATGGAGGACAATGTAAATTCATTCATTCATCTTCAACTGCTTATCAGTTTCTGGGCCACGGGGGGTTGCAGGAGCCAATCCCAGCTCACACTGGGGTCACAAGTCCATCACAGGGCCAACACACAGAGACAGACAAAGACCAACAACCACTCACACTCACACTTAGACCTACGGACAATTTAGAGTAGCAGTTAACCCAAACCTGATGTCTTTGGACGGAGGGAGGAAACCCACATAGGCACAGTGCGAACATGTACACTCCACACAGAAGGACCCCAGGCCGGGAACCCAACCCATGACCTTCTTGTTGTAGGG
Organism: Echeneis naucrates; assembly: GCF_900963305.1. Classification (NCBI taxonomy): domain Eukaryota; kingdom Metazoa; phylum Chordata; class Actinopteri; order Carangiformes; family Echeneidae; genus Echeneis; species Echeneis naucrates. The sequence goes on along the minus strand of NC_042517.1, from coordinate 7,553,517 downwards.
CAACAGCGCTAACCACTATGCCGCCATGCTGCCCCATCAATTTAAATAATTATTATACATTATTCTGTAAAAATGGGTGTTATAATGATGTATATATCCTCCACCTCCATAAATGAATAAACTACTTTCAGATGATGTTTCACACATTTATGTTGAATTGTGTCACAACATCTCTGACATCCAGCGCTCCGTCAAAACAGCCACCAATAACCATCCATCAGCTTGACACTCAACATGTTGCCAGCTCTCTGTATCCAGTAGCTGGACTGACTGGGCAATTTGGGAAAAATATCTAATTGAGGTTTATTTCCTCTGATTGGTGATGCCAACTTTGCAATTTTGTCGCTAGATTTATTACTAAACATGGTCTGTGGGGCACCAAGATAATATGCCAATATAAAAATTGTAAACAATAAAAATTGTATATTGCAAATACAATATACAATATACATTTATTTTGGTAACGTGTTTTTCTATTATTTGTATTTGCAGTATAACACTTGAACAAAAAAAACCAAATTAAACCACGTTGCAGCAGATATCATTTCTCTTACCTGTCTTGCTTCTTGGGGCAGACTACATCATATCCGTTTACAATTTGCTAATCGCAATGTTGGACATCACAGTCTCGATTAAAATTCTATTAGCCGTTCAGCCCTGGTGCCAGACCTCTTTGACAATTTCAGAACACTAATTTACTGCTGTGGGCTCGTCTCCATATATTGATCCTACTTCAAGTGTTCTTAGCTGGGTTTTAATCAGGACCGTGTTCAATTTGGCACAAAACAAAACTGAAAAGTAATTGTTTCTCAAAACACTTCAAACAGTACTTTGGCCTAAAATGGATTTTGGTTTGTTTTTTGTTTGTTTGTGTCTTTTCTTTGGCTAGATTTGCCTTTTGATGTTGGTCTTGCCTGCTATTTCAGGGGCCAGAACTCAAGTTTCTGGCTACAGCTGGAGTAATGCAGATGAGTTGTTTAAATAGAGGGAATCAAAAAAAAGAGATGATTTGCAGAGATCCTCCTCCTCATAAGCAATCCTTACACATAATGTTTGATTAAAGACCAAGAATGGCCAAGGTTGCTCATCGAAACTGCAGTTGCGGAGCTGCGATACCGGATTAACTTCCGCTCCATTTAGAGGCAATCAAGAGTGAGTTTTATTCAGCCGACATTCTTCATAGAGGTGTCATCACGTGCCTGAAATCACACCTGTAAAATCCAGGTGCAGAGCCTCAGTCTGAACAGTTGTAAAGCTGAAGTCACTAACAGGCCAGTCTGGGACAGCTTCTCTCTCTAAGGAGAAGTAAATAATACGGAATACGTCAGCTAATCTTTTTCTTAACTCAATTTTTTGTTCAAGAAAAATATTAATTTAATTGATTTGGTTCTTGTATATTTATTACAGGAAATACATCTAAAATATTTATAATGTACAGTCAGTATGATAAAAATGATTTTCTACCGTTGCTTGTATTTTGTATTGCATTGATGGCATTAGAGCTGTCGCAGTTATTATTTTCCCAGCTTGAAGGTGACACATATCAGAATGTAAAGAACTGGTCTGCCAATGACAAAAAAGCTCAATGCTGAGGAGAATCCGCAATTTATTAGAAGAAAATGAATGTGTAAGTTCTAGTTTCCTGCACCAGCCAAGGGCTGTCTCCAGTGGAGGAGAGCAGCCTGCTTGTTTTGTTTTTATCTTCCCTGGTTAGCGCACTAACCAGGTTTCCAATGCGGAGTCGCTGTAGCATCCAGACTTCCTTGAAGAAGCATTGCTGCTCAGTGAGCGTATGATAACCTCATGTACTGTAAATGCAACAGTGACTTAACAGTTGTCAATGTTAATGATGGCTGTGTAGCAACAGCGAAAACGTCTTACTTCTTCTTTAACTTATCTCTCTTTTACAGGATGCTCCGTAGGACCTGGCCAGCGGAAGGCAGCAGGCGTGTTGCCGTCTCATTCTCACATCATCACACCACGTGAAGTGACCAGTGGCTTCAGAGGAGGGAGTCTGTCCTCCAGAAACATCGTCCAACTCAACGGCATGTACTTCAACCCTCCGCCCGCTGACTGCTCTTCTCCACTTTGTGTGTTTGTATGTGTGTGTGTGTGTGTGTATTCTACACTTAGGAATTAGCTACCATTTGGGCGGCCACCATGCTCCTTCCTTGATCAGCTAAACCAGATCCCTTTCACATTCTTTCTTTTGGCTCCGCCACTGAACTTCTCAATTTTCAGCCTAATTGAACTTGTAGAAGCATCTCTGGTGGCTCGCCACAGCCCTCTTTGTAGTTTGTGTGTGTGCGTGTGTGCGTGTGTGTGCGCGTGTGCTATCCAAGCAGAGGCACACACATACACTACGGGAAACCAATGTTTTCCTCAATTAGACAAGCTGTCACCAGTCAACTGGTGTGCATTCTTAACTTTGTCCTCGAACATGCAGTAAGACTAAAACACACACTCAGAAAAGGTTTGAAATAAGAAAGGAGAGCTGATGATTATATAAAGTAGCTCTGACAGGCCCATAATTACATTATACTCTGAGGAGAGGGTATAGAAATGGTGTATAATTATATTTCACAAACATTTGTTTCTAGCACACCACATATTAATACACTGGTGAACACCACGTCTCAACATATATATATATGAATTACAGTATACTGTAGATGCACTCAGAATGTATTATCCAAATACTTGCGCTACTCTGCAAACGGTCTGCTTGCTTACCGCCCTGTCCTCCCCAACACCCACCACCAGCACCTCTGCTAATGTATTTCCCTTTTGCAGTGAGCCATTATTCCTCTCCTGTCCACCTCCCAGTGCCACGTATACATACAGCTCTCCTAATTGTTTTCACTGGACTCCAGTCACAAAATCGAACTACCCTGAACAGAGCAGCTAAACTGTGAGTGTGTTTGTCACTGTGTGCATGCAAACATGCACACAGTCATGCTCTGGCCACTCCTTTGTGCCTGTGGCTCTAAAGTAAGCAATGTAGCTGGACACTATCTGGCCTGGGGACTGGCAGTCGGTCCAATGCCTTTCTGATAAGGACACTTGGGAGAAATGTTCAGGGATTAAAAGGAAAGCAGGGACAGAAGTGAACATCCAGTGTGTAAGCACAAAATTCAATTTAGACATCTAGTCCTGCAGGTAGGTCATTACTTCCCTGTTCATCCTAAAATCTATATCAAGATCAATTTTCTCATTTGGAGACGACCCGATAACGTGCGGGTTCTACTGTCGATTGGTAATGCTCTGAGCAGGCAAGATGGCGGTTGGACTCCTGGGCAGCCAACCCCTTTCTTTCTTGTCATTGCATGTGTCAGTTTATCTCGCAGGCAAGAAAGTTTGATTCACTGTAGTCAAGGAAACTCCAGGAAATGAAGTTAAGAGGCATTATGAATACGCTGAGCTCTGTATTTAGTGAAAATGATCATATGAGTATGACTGGATGTTGTTTGGAAGTTTTTATTCCAACAATCATTCATTCATCTTCTACTGCTTATCTGTTTCCGAGTCATGGAGGGCGCTGCAACCAATCCCAGCTCACTCTGGGTGAGGGCGGGGTCACCCTGGACAGGTCAGTCCATCACAGGGCCAACACACAGAGACAGACAGAGACCAACAAACACTCACACTCAGACCTACGGACAGTTTAGAGTCAGCAGTTAACCCAAACAGAAAGTCTTTGGATGGAGGGAGGAAGCCAGAGTACCTGCAGGAAACCCACACAGACACGGGGAGAACATGAAAACTGCACAGGAAGGTCACAGGCCGGGAACCAAGCCGAAGACCGCCCTCTCATATTCAATTCTTTTCTATTTCCTGATGATTTCTGTCACTGACCACTTGCAGCCTGTCTGGGTTGTATTTTTCCACATGCTGTTGTGAATCCTCACAAAAGATGTTTTCAAATATCAGAATTGTGATTTGGGGAGTTCCTAGTTTTAAAGATTGTTGTTCAAAGTGCAGGATTATGCAAAATCTCTTGTCAAAGCTTTCAAAGAACATAAATTTTTCATGATCCACACCGAATGAGGTTGGATTATTTGGTGTCTAGTAGATAAACGGGGTGTTTATTCATTAGATATTTTGGTGCTTGCAGAAGGTAATCATGGAGGTGAAAGATGTATTTTGGAGGGGGGTCAGTCTCTCTGTCGGGCTTTGGCTGTTGTCGTGGTGCCAGTTGTTTGACTGCACTCTTGTCTGTGTACAAGCTGTTGTTTCTTGTGCTCCTACAATACTTTAATCAGTCAGCGTCTCTCTCAAAATGGAAAAGAGATTCAATCCTGCTCTGCTCAGTAAATATATTCATGATTGCGGTCTGTCACTCCTTCACAGCGAGGAACACCGCACAAGCGCGCCGACTGGAGATAGATGAAGATCGTGTGCCATTGTTCAGACACGGAATCAGACCTGAAAACAAGATGCCAGGAGAGCATGGCTTGAACGATCCTGACGGTGACCGCCGCAAGCTGGACTGCATGGCTGCCGTGCATCAGCGGGAGAGCAAGGAAGGTGCTAAAGCAGTTAAGGTTATGGTGAGGTTATTTTTTGCACTCGAGCCTATGGGGAGATAAAAAAAAAAAAAAAACTCAGCGTCTAATGCCGGGCCACAATGACATGTCTGCCTCATTTTAATCTCATACACACAACGGAGGAAGACCGATGCCTTTCACTCGGAGAGGCACGGAGCATCTTGCCGACAGCCTGCCACTGTTACAGTTCACAAGGCCATGTGCCCTTCAACCCTCTGTGTCTCAGTGACTATAGAAGAAGGTGCTAATTGTTTTTTTACCTGAAGGCACATCTTGTACTTTCACCCTTGGAACCACATGCTAAAAATGAATTTGGCTGTGGAACATATTTGTCTAAGACACTTAACACATTACATTTCCTCTGGTAGGACGTGTGCCACACACCCTCTACAGCCAGCAGCCTATTATGTTGAATTTAGCTGCATCTTGCTCACACAGTAAAGAAAAATGTAATAAAAAATAAAGTTTGCTTTGCAATTTGATTTGGTTGTGACTTTCCTGAGCTGATAGTCATGACTTTAGCTGTACCAAGTTTCTCCCCAGCATAATATCAATGTGCCAGACCTGAGAAAAACTTCTTCTTTTTTTTTTTTTTTTTATTTTCTCACTCACATAGCTTTACCACACTGATTTTGAATCTCAGTGTGAGGTGTTTCATTTATTTTTACTTGCCAGAATCCCTGTCATGTCAGTTGCTGTGCTTTTTGATATTAAACAGATGTCCATGAGTCCCAGTTCACATATTCAGATTTAGTAGGATTTTGTCCTTACATCTATAATGGCATGTTTGTCACAGGTTGGATGTCGGTCTTAAAATAAGCTCCTCTTCTATTCAACCATCTGCTTTGGAGCTCAGTTGCACAAAATTAATATAATCTTTTGAGGAAAACCTTATAAATGATGTTGAATCGTTTCCCTGACAGCTCTTCTCATGCATTCCAGGGTTGGTGGAAATGTTCAGGATTCAAAGTGTCTATTTTCATATGTACAGATGCACATTTCGCTTCTGTGTAATTACTGTGTAAGTTCTTTGTGGAAAGGTCAAAATTGAAATAGGAAGTCGCTCCTAACTGATGGATGGACACTTTTACACATTTTACAACATAAAATGATATTGTGTTGCTCTGTGTTGCACTTGAGCACCATTTCATCTGTTCTTCTATGTTAGGATCAGACCAAGAAAGTCCAGCTGGCAAAAGCGCTTCTTCAGATCAAGCCCAGTGAAGAGCGCAGCAAGGCAGAGAGCATTGCCAACATGCTGAGCCAGGCAATTACCACCCAACATCTCCTCTACGCCAGCCTGGGCTCCGCTGAGTACATGGAGTTTGTCCTCAAAAATCCCTTTAACGTTCCTCAGACCGTCACCATCCACAGCGACGACCCTGAGCTCAGGTAAGAGTCTGCAAACAGTGATGGAGCGTCAGGATGGCACCTGACACTTCTGTTTGTTTGGTGTGATTATATTTTCCACTGACAATAAGGAAATCTGAGTAAACTATTATCTGCGAGTCATGTGCTTCATCTTTAGGACTGGGGGTATTTTTTTTACAAGTTTCCAAGTGCGTCCCCAGCATAACACGCCAACTGTGCATGTGTTTCTGCGCTTTGTGTGTTTTCCATTATCAGACCGTAACAAGCCTTGCTCCACAGTGAAAGTGTGTTCACACGTTCTAAATGTGTTTTCAAAGGTGGTGGTGTTGCTCTGCAGATAGCTCTTCGAGCCTGTTTTCATCTTGCTTACTATAATGACGCTACGTCCTCACACTTCACTCCCCCCCACCTATGTCAGATATTTCTGGTCCAGAGCAAAGTTCTGAATTTGGCCCTCTCTCTCTTCCACCACCAGCCGTATTATCGAGGTGGCCGATAGCACCTTATGAGGACAAAATATTTCTCAGAAGAGGGCTGCAAAGAAACTTTGTACAGGATATGGCCTATCACTGGTGGAAGAATAAAAAAGGGGCCTCCCACTGGTTTCTGCTCCGTTGTTGAGTGTAGAGCAGCTCCTGAGTGATGTCTCATTCTGTGCTGAGTTCATTTAGGATTGAATAGCAGGCAGTTCAAAGGTAAACTGGAGTTCCATGAAACATAAAGCTGGTGCTCACAGTGCAGTGGTTCAGCACTGCTTACTCACGATACTGATTTGCTCCCCCACATTATTGGCAGTAGATTAGAGCAGTTGGGCTCAGAGCGACCCCATAGCCAAATGGTTAGTGCACATACCAGCAGGGCATGTAAGCAGGTTGGGTTCCTGGCTGATGCAACCCTTCCCTGCATGTCACTGCATCTCTCACTCCACCCCCCCCCCAACCATTTCTCTCTACTACACAAAAACTGCTCCACTGCCAACTAAACCGGCACAAATTAGATTTTTGATTTTGCTGTTCTGTAAAATGAATTGTTTGAAACCCAAAATGAAGACCAAAATAGTTATGTATTGTCATTATGTTACATACAGCTAGAAGTATAAAGAAAATAATTTGTTCTCCTTGCTGACATTTTCCCTACTTCTACAGTCACTGTTATAACAATTGTTTAGATTTAAAGTAAACCACCACTCTTTTTCATTTTTTATACATGTATTCTTCCTGCAGCAAACATTTTAAAATGTCTCTAAAGACAGAAACATTAAAGGTTGTCAGATTGTGGGCAATTAAATCTATTTGTTATGTTTAGTCGGTGTTGTTCAAGGAGGCCATTTGTTTTCCTCTTTAAATGGCAATTTGTTTAGTTGTATAACAGAAGGCAGCATTTTCTATTCTGATACACTGCCACTATTGGAAAACTCCCTGAATAAACTACACAAAGGAATAATAGCGCAACACTTAGTACACATTTATTGTTTGTTACTAGGTGGCTTAGGTAGAGCCACAGGTTGCACTTGTGATTTTCAAAAGGTCAAGCTGTCGCAGCAGACACTTGCTGTGAGCAGAGCTGCAGCTGCTGTGGCTGTTGTTACTGTCTCGACTGCATCTGCATTCATGGGTGATCATCTATGTGAGTGTGTACAAGGTAGCATGCTGTGTTTACTCAGGATTTGAACACACAGGCACTCATCCAATATTCTCCAAACAATGAACTGGGCATGTACAGTAGAACGTCTGCATACTGTTTATAAACCTGTGACTGTGTCATAACCAGAATCGCAGCCACACCTCTGGACAGAGCACCAGTCTGTGTCATCCAGCGGCAGCAGCTTTATAGAGACATGGCTCCATGAGGGCAACACATTGGTCAAGATGGTTAAACAGTCCTGTAAGGACAAACTGCGATAAAACAACTCACAAATCCACAAAGACTGTGCTTCCTATTAGACACGCCATGGGCCATTTCAAAGTGGTGAGGAGAGCTGTTGTTCGGACAAATTACCCCAATACTTCTTTAATTTAATAATAAGGACTCTGCAGAGGTTATAACTTACAGCTTCGATGCTACACTTTTTTGATCTCCCATTCAATCTGCCTTCATGTTGGGTGACATGAATACATGGGAGCTGTCGTCACCTCCCAGCTGAGTGTATACACAACTTCTGATTGGGGAGAAGGGAGGAGTGCTAATTCCATGGCTTAGTTAGACTGTCTTACAATGGGAGTGCTTTTTCTCCGGGAGTGAGTCGTCATCAAGTATTTTCCTCATCTCAGTCTTTTTGAGTTTGGTAATCGCAACATCTGAAATTGCATTTTTGCTTAAAATTCAATTAATCATTTAGCTCCTGAGGGTGCACCAACTTGTGCTGGGTCACCACAGCTATGGTCTGCTTCAACATAGATCTTACTGTACTATGAAACAGTTCCGCCTTTTTCTATGGGGAATGCTAAAGTTATCATGTGATACCACAAAACCTTTTTATAGGAAATGCAGAAAATTTTCGTCAATAACTTTTCTCTGTGAACTTTCATGAGCTCTATATCGTTGCATTGAAAGATTGATGTTTGTCTTTATTTTATTTAAGATTTGCTTGAAAGAAGTTACCCTGCAGGGAGCAGATCAGCTACACTGTAATATCATCTCACTCACTCACTCATTTATCTTCTACCGGAGCCAATCCCAGCTCACACTGCACTGGGCGAGGGCGGGGTCACCATGGACAGGTGGGCAGTCCATCACAGGGCCAACACACAGAGACACACAGAGACCAACAACCACTCACACTCACAGACAGTTTAGAGTCACCATTAACCCAAACATGATGTCTTTGGACGTTGTGAGGAAACCCTTGCAGGCACGGGGGGGAACATATAAACTCTGCGTAGAAAGGCCCCAGGCTGGGAACTGAACCTGTGACCTTTTGGTTGTGTTAACCACTAAGCTGCCGTGCTGCCCTACACTGTAATATGAAAATTCTAGCCTTGTGAATAAAGACACTATTAGAGTATGAGGACAGATGCAGACAAAGAAAAACTGTGACAGATATCATTACAACCCATCAAAAGGATAATTAAGATGTTTGTGTAGCTATTTTGTTGAGATCTGATTCACAGCTTGCTCACTGTTTTGCCGTGAAGCACACGGGTGTAGGAGTGCACCTTCCTCAGGGTTTGGAACTGGTTTCACCTGCTTCTTGACACATCTGTATATGGTTGGTGCATTGTCATCATCTTTTCCATTATGAAACAGCTCATTTTGTATGTGTACACACTTGTTTTTGTTTTTAATTATGAATGAAACAAAAGCAATTATTTTATGTTTTCCAGCACAAATTGCGGCCACCTTCCCAATACAGTCTGTGTGATTGCATTAATAAATGACATACGATTCTCAATTTTTTAACATTGCTAGCAACTACATGGTGCCATTTCACAACATTTCCCTGAATGTTTTCATATTTATACAGTGCACATACAAAGAGGAGTGTAACTCCTTCTGCCGTAGAAACAGGTGTCCTTGTCAAGGATGCAGACATAATGCTGGTGAGATGCTAAATGTCCCCTTTAATCCACGCAGAGCTGCCATTATGGCTGATGTTTCCTGGATCACCCGTTCTTGCTATCCATGACGTGCTTGTGTTTGTTGTTAATCCCCCCAGCACTAAGTCTTTTGTTATGGATTCTGCTCATGCCTGAGCTTCGGATTAACATATATCACACTGATCAACAAAGGCTGGAGTGTACTGTGGTTGAATCATTATGGCATTAGGCCAGCCACCAGGCCTACCAGGTCTAATTGGGGGTCATCAATCCCTGCATCTGTCCTCTGGCTGACTGAGTGCCCTGTTTGTTTGTTTTATTTATCAGCTGTTGCGAATGACATGAGACCAAACCGTCACCTCTACCGAGAACCAGAAATGTGTAAAATCATGGGGATGCTTCTGCATCTGATGTGTCTCCTCTGCAGTATTTTAAGAATCAAATTCAGGCAACACCGTCAGAATGAGAGAACTTGTTGTTATGCATGTGACTGCAGACTCTGGTAGAGATGAGGAGACATGAAAAAATTATGAACTATATTAATGCAGAAATTTTTTACTATTTTATGATTACTAAATACTTGTTTTTTTTTTCACTTTTCTCCAGATTTCTTATTTCTGTTTTGTAGAATGACCTTCTGTACTTGTTGAATGTTGCTTTTTTCTCTGATTTACTGATGGAAGTGATTGAAGCTTAGTATATCACCTGTTTGAGATTTTTTTTTTTTTTTTTTTTTTTTTTTTTTGCCACCAAGGTGAATTGTTAGTTGCTATTTCAGGATGACAAGTAGTTATTAGGAACAGCGGCAACCTACAGATTGAAACAGTTGTTACTACATTTGGACTAATGTATGTTAAAGTTGGATTTCAATATTTAGCTATGATATGTACGGCAGCGGGCAGCACAGTGGTTTTGCCTGTCCTCCCCGTGCCTACGTGGGTTTCCTCCCACCGTCCAAAGACATCATGGTTGGGTTTACTGCTGACTCTAAACTGTCCGTAGGTCTGAGTGTGAGTGGTTGTTGGTCTCTGTCTGTCTCTGTGTGTTGGCCCTGTGATGGACCAGTGACCCTGTCACTGTGATTGGCTCCCGCTCCCCCAGCAATGCGGTATAAGATGAATGAATGAATAAAGGTATGGCTGTGACACTGAGGTTTCGGGGAGACTTCTTGTTTCAGTAGAAACCAGTCTCCAGTACGCAGACACACAGCGCCACAAAGACACTAAACCACACAGGTTTCCTTGGAAGAGAAAATGGATTTTGGGTCAGAGTTCCTGTGCTTAGGTCTTCACTGCCACACAAATAAAACACTACCCCCTTAACATCTGTCATCCTGGACTAAGTGAGCAGTCTGTGGTCAGCAGACTGAGGTTACTTTGCTCTTTCCTCCTTTGTCAATATTTCAACCAATATTTGACAAGAACATCTGAGATCTTCAGAACATATACAAGGCCTTGGGTTGTGCTTTGTCGTTCAGAAACCAACAAAAACAGAGTCTGACTTGCAACCTGAAATCCAGCATGAGAATTTGAAGGGGAAGTAGTTAGACAGACTTTAGATGAGCTACAGCTGCTTTGATGTCTGTCGTGGGTTAGAGCTCACAGTCTCCTCTTGGTGTGGAGAGCACGTTTGCTACCTGTTGCCACCCATTTTGCATGACTCTTGAACACTTGGATTCTCAGTGCCCAGCGTGAGTGATGACTGCTGACTAGCTGAGAGATAAGAGACTTTACAGCTCCTCTCCTGCCATGTGAGATGCTGCTGTTGTCCCCCTTATCATTTTCCCCTCCCGTTATCTGCCTTCCTCCCTGTGTCTCTGTGCTCTGAATTCACTGACATCTCTCTCTTTATATCCTTTTAATCATTGTCATTTTGTTTTTCATGTTCCATCTTTTTGCTGTTTATCCTTTGAACTTCCTACCTTGCTCTGTTTTCTTTCCATACAGATGAGTGAACCCATGGTTTTTCATGGAGGCTTTGGTAAAATACCCAGAGAGAGGCAGTCTTTGTTGTCACAAAAAGCCACAGGCGAAGTGTTTTATTCCGACTGCACAGGTGGAAATCTCCAAATAAATTTAGTAGAATTGACTGTTGCATCTCGTCCTAATCTTAGTGAGGTGGGGCCCTAGTAAAAAAAAAAATTCCTGCTCCCTTATTGAGAGAAATTCGCCTCTTCATGCCCAAGGGATGGAACCTTTGAAGTTAAAAGTGACACTTGCCTTTATGCATTTGTGCGTGAAATTTTTGCATTCAAAGGAAGCAGAAAGAGTGGAGATGAGATTTTCCACTGTTGGAATGTGTTATCTGTTTCCATTGCATTCTCCCAGGAAATCCATTTGTTGGGGTTTGTACTGGGACTTCCTCAGACATTGATGCTCCTTTATTAATGCTGCCGACGCTAATTAAAGCCAAAGAATAATGTTTTGAATGTTTCCTAACCGACCTTGGAGTTGAGCTCGTTTCTGAAGGTGAACGTCCTGTGAAGCATCTTTCTGTTTGTCTTGCATTGTGTCATTTTAGATATTGTTAGATGCTTTTGAGAGAGTCGATGAATGCATAATATTTACAACAGTTTCCAGAGACTAGACAAAACAGAGGAATATTATTCTGTCTGTCTAATGTGTAATCGCATCACTGCACAGCTCCTCATAATAAAACAGTCAGGCTCTCCAGATGATGAACCATTTCCATTCACAGAGTTTTACAGTACAAATTATTGCTATTATATTGCGGCTTTTACATAATTGACTGTGCAGGTTTCCATTAAATTTAATGAGCAAATTCATGTTGTGAGATGAAACTCATTTGATTTTAACGACTACGTGGCCTATTATGTACCACCAACCTTAAAGCGACATCTGCATTTCCCCGCCAAACTTCTGGAAAGAATAGTAGAAGAACAGTAAAAACATCAGTATGCCGTCCATTCTGTTTTCATCAACACCGTTTCATCAGAGGAGCAGCTCAACAAATGTACTAATGCATCCCACAGCGCAAGTTTAGACCTTTATTCATGATTGTGTAATGAGTCCATGTCTGAACCCGGATGGATCCCTTAAAGATATAAGAGCCCGCTTTCATCTCATCCATGTCTTTAATCTTTCTGTCCAGCGTCATTACCGACACAGACGAGTGGCATTACTTCAAAGCGCTAACCAAAACTCCTACTCCGCTGGAAGAGAACATGTTCCACTTGGAGGAAGGAGGTCCAGGTCCAAAGGTTTACCTACGACCCAAAGAGAGCGTCCATATTCCCCTGAAGTACCAGAGCTTCCTCTGCGACCACACCATGGCCCTTCAGGTACAGTGGACTTTTTTTTCTTCCTTTTTCTGTGAAAGCCACTCCTGCAAAGGTAATTATTACTGAATGCAGTATTCTTGGCAAGCAGGGTGGTTTTTGCAGTCAGAAACAGTCCATCAATTTTTCTTTTGCCACAGACGAAAGATTTACTTTCCTCCTTATCCAATACATCACAGTATTTCGCAAGTCCACTTATTGATACCAGTTCAGAAAAATCTTTAAAACTGATTTGCTCTGAGATCTGAAGGTGTGTTTTGGTGTGCGCACACTGAGGGAATAAGAGGTGAAACAGTTATGAAGTAGAAATTCCACTGATGTAAATGTCACTACACCTCAAGGATTATTCGCCATTGTTGATCCACTGCAAGGCCAACTTATACACATGAAATGGCAACTCAGGCTTCACAGGTAATTTGATGCCAGAAGGACAGTTTGATGTAAATGTCATTTACACAGGCTGTGGCTGCCCGTGATTTTACACCCCTTGGTTCTATTCTGCTTTTTTCGTCGTTAACTGTTTTCTTGCCTGATGTGTTGATGTAATATTGTCTTTGCAGTCATGTGCTGTTTTTTGGTAGATACTCAGTTTTGATAAACACGGTTTCTTATCAAATCCTCACAGGGCCCGAGCTTCTTACCTGCAGGCAAAAGTTCTCAGGTGGCCAAGAAGAATCTGTCCAATGTTGTTTCTGCCAAAACTATCAAGGTACAGAACATGCCACGTGTGCTTTGCACAACACTTTCTGCGTTGGGCCATCCTTATCTCCCTCTATAGTCTCCTGCCTCCTAATCCCTGATTTGTTTGCCTCTAGGTTAGAATTATAGAAAGCCATGAATTTCTCTCAGTGTACAAAATGGAGCTTTTGATTTGGAGTTTACTCAGGTTAACCTTCTGCTCCATCCATAAATCTAACATCATATAAAATATGAGCACACTCCCAGACACTCTCTGTGGAATGGCAGTGAGCCGCCTCCTCCCTCCTCTCCTCTCCCACACAGTCACAGCTCAGACACAAAGAACACTTTGAAGTGTCAACTATTTAAAAAGTTATATTAGCCGGACAAGATTGTCAAGCAAAATTATATGCTGCAAATCACTTTTAACTATGTCCGATTGGAGGACAGCTTGACACGTCTGGTTAATCTGCTTGAAATGAACCATGCATACACCTCATTACTCTGATTTTCCCAATTTGAGCTCGGTCTATTCAACCGTTTGGAACATGTTAGAAGTTTAGAGGAAAGCTTTTTCTGATATGCTGTAGATAAAACTATGAGCTTTATAGCTGCATGCGATGTAATGTACTCTGCAGCCCCTATACGCTACAGCTGCCACCCAAATTAACTTCTGTTCCTCATGAATCTATACAACTTGAAATCTCGGCCCTCTTTCTACAGATGTGAGCTTCAATATCTGCTTGCCTTATTGGCTGTATACTGCTAAAAGCAAGACATCCATCACTCCTCACCAGAACCTCACCATAATCCTGTTGTTTGTGTAGAGTACAGAACCCTAAAGCTCTCTCATTGCACAGGGTGATGAAATATTTGCCAGTCAGGCAACCGCATGTCTCGTGTGTATGTGTGTGTGTGTGTGTGTGTGTGTGTGTGTGTGTGTGCGTGCTAGTGTGTTCGACTGCAATTTTTTGTGTATAAGTGCATCAGTGTCAGCACTGCTGCTGTGAGCAAAAATCCTGTCATAAGGTCAAAGAGGTTAGGTCTGGATCAAATCTGTGTCCCGCTAAAACTGACAAGCCTCAACAGCAGAGCTGTCATGATGCCAGCTTTGGCACCGCTGTCAGTCAGCACACACCACTACAGCCAGATATGGGCCACACCTGCAGGTCAGCATGGGCCCACAAAGCTGACACATCAAGCATTTGGACAGCTTTCAACTTCTGTGAATCGATGACCAAGGTGCACTTCATTTGGATATTTTCCTGTATTTTTGCAGATGGACTTGGAACTGTTGCATTGTAGACTATGAATGAAATGATCATATCAACGTCCGGGGTGGACTCTGTTTCAGCTTTACCATTTTCATTGTTATTTGGAGAGCTGAACATTACAGCCAGATGTGGCATTAATGTGCTACTCTACCAGTCTCCACTCCTCTAGGAGGACTTTCCATAAAATGTAGGTACTCTGACTGCTCCCACTAAGCCACGGCTGCCTTAAAGCGTTTAAAGTCAGCCACTAATGTAGGGAGACGTAAGTCCTGGCTCAAAGTTTGAGTCAGTGTTCACTCCAAAAGGTGTTGGGTTGGGTGAAAGCAATAACCCTGCACATTCGAGTTTTTAACAGCAAACGGCATTTTGGCACATGAACCATAATGTTTACAGAGTACCATTGATATGTTTTTACCATGTTACTGTCCCTTTCTTTAATATTTTTAGCCACAGTAAATAATTGTGAATAGCTTCCCATTAAATCCTGCATGATTGGTGTCCTTGTCTGTCATATGTTTCTGAAATGAAAACCATTTTGTCCTGCGCTTACCACCGATGTGTCATCTAAAGACCAGTGTTTTGGAAAAGAGGATTCTACAGTCTAATGTGGTTGCTTTTACTCACCATCTGATCTCTTTGCCGTGACAACTTGGCATTAAATAAACACGACACACAACATTTAAATCTCACTGAGGCTTCAGTTTTTACTGGGCAGCATGTGCAATAATTCCCTTGGTTCTTTAATTGTTGGAGCATACAGTGACATGTAAGTTGTTAGGCTTGTCTGTAGTGTTTGCATGGAGCCATCCTCGATATGTGCATTTTATGAACTACTTGTTCTGACCGACATACAAGGACAGCATTTGAAATGTCAAAAGTAGAAATGGTTTATTCCCTGGGGCGCATGAAGATGCTCAATAAATTTCACGGTAATCTGCCAAGTGGATGTGGAAATGTTTGTACCATTCACAAAGGGTCTCAACTAAAACATTAGGTCACATTTATTAGGGGCATGAACATTCACAGTAAATTTCATGCGAATCAGTGCATGAAATATCGAGCTAACCTTGACCTGGACTTAAACGTTGGTCAAAGGGAAAGTCGGACCTGACACTGGCTTTTGAGGTGAAGTCAGGTACGCACTAAAACTATCGCTCATTCACCATAAATATCTGTAGCAAACTTCATGACCATATGTTGGAAATTGACCCAAATGAATGACTCAGGCAGGCTTACAGCTCATTTCTTTCATTCATCTCTTTCTCTGGCATGTTAAGCTCTCAATCAGTTGATGAATATTTAATTAGTCCCACAATCAGCTATATGTACTCTACAATTCTCCAACTCAACCTTAGGAATGCACTACATGCCCTGCAAATCAAGCAAGCAAACACCAATTTAATGGTGGAGACTTGTGTGTAGGTATGTGCAATCCCAATATATTTGCATAATTTGGCACATATGTATGTACAAGTTAGCATGTGTAATTAATGCAAATGTCAGAGCATATTTACACAGATCCTGAGGGCTATTTTAAGACAGCCAACTTCAAAGCAGATTCAGCAGGTCTGTGGGGGCAGTTAGATGCAAGCCAGTTTTTATATACTAGTGTACGGCTCCATCATGATCTTGCTCTCCTGTGAATTTTTCAATAAAACTTCCCAAAGTCTTCTTTAAAAAAAAAAAAAAGGCTTTATTTATATGTTATGTAAAGCTGAATTGCCAGAGGAAAAAAAGAACATAATTCCATATGCATTTCACTAAAGGGAGTCAGAATATTGATCAAATCTAAACGTCTAACAGTAGTGGGCCAGTGCTGAAAGCCTCACACAAAAAATACTAAATAAAGTTCAGAGAAGCTAATTTAAGTAGTTGTGCCAGAATGTAACATGACCTGCCTCATGCTGCCTCATGCTGCCATGAAATATTATTACAGCCTTGGTCTTATTTTCATTATAATCATATCTGTAAAAAAATAAATGAAATGTACTCATTGAGTTGACTGTTGAGAACCAGGAGTGTTGCAGCATTATTTATAGACCAATGGTCTCAGCACTCTTGTGGTTTTAAATTCATGTCTATAGCCAAAGGTACAGAGATTTCAAGGTCTCACTTCACCTTCACATCAGTTTTTCCCGCCTGGGGATCTGGATCTGCTCAAGGACGCCCAAAATACAGGGAAATATAAGAAATACATATTTCTGATGGACAGAATTTACTTTCCTGATTTTTTTTTTTTTTTCCTCTATAATTTCCTGAAATACTGGGTCCTTCCTTAAAACTCTGAGTGAGTCTAGTCATAGATATCGTGGACAGTGAGGCCACAACTCTGCTGATTGTTGCAGTAACGTCATCATGTTTCCATCACTTCGTCTCTAGCAGTGTCACAACTCAAACTAACTGATAGAATACCCAAAGATGCGACGCAGTTGTTATTAACAACCTTTGAGTTGTTTGTCACCCAGACATTTGTTTAGTCATTTTGGTTTTCACTGTTAAACTGAGTTTAACTTCATCACGATCTAACATCGAGCAGGAGAGTTGTGCACTGCTGATATTGCCGACTTTCTCTCCACAGGTTACATTCAGAGGTGAAGATGGCAAGCCGATGGCCATCTGCCAAGTGAACGTGGAGCCAACCCCCCACGTTGTTGACCAGACTTTCCGCCTCTACCATCCCGAGCTCACTTTCCTTAAGAAGGCCATCCGCCTGCCACCGTGGCACGACCCGACAGGTAGTGACGGTGACCCCCGTTATCCCCCATCAGCCACTGCTCCCTTTCCTACAGCTTCTCTACATTCTCCCTTGAGAATGTAGGTTCCCTTCTTACTTTGTGCATTCTCCCTAAGAGATTTATTGTATGTTATTATTTTGCAATTTATTGCATTTTTGAAATTGCTTTCATTGACTCACCTGCTCAGCAATAGGAGCATAAAGGTGTGCACAAATGCAATAGCATATTTACACAACATGGGTGGTGGAAGGATATGAATAATGGATTCTACCTTCATTTTATTGTATTTTTACCAAAATATCAGCATAAACTATCTTACAATATTCTACAATTTCAATCACAAAAAGAAGAGTAATAACAACAGAAGCAAAAGGAAACGGAGCAGGAAATGAAAAGTAAGAAAAATGACCTAACATGTACAACACACACACCAGTTTATGTTAACTGTGTACACATATGAAAAATTTCACGAGTTATTAGTTATATTTTTATGACGTCTGATCAGCTATGCATTTAAAATTGTTTCCTTTACGGAAAACCTGTGGCCAGTTGGTGACCCGGATACCAGAGCCTGCATTTCTGTACGCTGCAGTGACCCTAACATCATCTGCCAGACGAGGATGCTGGTGAGTAGTTGAATTGTCTAGTATGTCCACGTAACCCCACGCTAATGTGAGCTGGTGATCAATTGCTGAAAAAGCATCAGCACCATTTCTTGTCCAGAACATAGAGTACTATTCTATAGCTCTCCTCTCATGAGTTGTGAGCTGCTTTGACACACAAAGGACTTGCCCTTACATCATGCCATGCACTTTTAGAGTGCTAATGTGGAGTTTCTTTCATAACTTCTCCTTCCCTTCCATTTTAACATCGTTCTGCCTTTTACTCTGTTTCTGCCAAGGTGCCGGGGGAACCTCAGGATGTCTACTTAAAAGTGCCAGGAAGTCCCAGTCCGCATATAAAAATGTTCTTTGTGATGGTTTTCACGTATGTATTATTTACTGAATAGGGATATTGCTCACAAGTGCCCACACACACACACACACACACACAACTTAGCATAAAGACACGGCCTATTTTGGACTAATTAAATTGTTCACACAGGCTGAATTAATCAACTTATCAGATAATTATAGAGGTTTGGTGGTTTGACTGCCTGCAGTTGTATGAACTTTTGTCTAGTCTTCCAACTTAACTGCTGAGCTGGTCTGCATTAGATTGGCTAGAGTAGGTTGTCTGTTGGACGCACTTCATTCAAAGGCACCGTGTGAGTGAAACACACTCTCTGTATCTTTGAGTTCTGGCTAATGCATCAAATCTGATCTCCGCCTCATAAAATATTTGCCAAGCTGATTTTTGGTTCCATTTTTGTCAGCTAATGGGCAAGAGCGTGAATTCGGACATGCTCGTGTGTAAAAGTAAGGAGAAAACGAAACAGGGACCAGCTCATAAAAGCAACATATATAGTACTACTAGAAGATGGAAGGTTTACCTTTCAGTGACTTCAAATTAGTTCTCTATTGGATTTTGTGAATCTTTGTTTATGGCTAAAATAAAGTGCAGCAGACCGCATCCTTTTTACATGGCTGGACAGTGAGAATGATACGCTGCTGAGTTTTTGTCAATTAGTTTAGCAGAATTTAAGAAAACACGGAAGTCGCTAACAATGTACCATGTGAGTGCAATATAAATAAAAACAAAAGCGGATTAGTTGAAACTAGTTTGAGACATGGCACTTCAACAGGGAGCATTGGCTTATGAGGCGGGACTAATTAATATTTTACATTATTGATGCAAATCCCCAAACATATTAGCAGGGAGCTCAGGGAAATCCCTGTCACCTATGTGATAATGGAACCTTGTTTTAGGAAAACATTGATATAAATTATTAAGACATCACAGGACCTGTTAAATAAGGTATTAAGGGAATACCTGAAGCAATTCAGTTTGTACATTTGTTCCAATATGTAAAAATATTGGAACAAATGAGCTTAAAATATCCTCAACGGCAGCATTGGTCCGACAATAATGATACTGTCTATCCTCAAAAACTCATATCCCATAAAGTCTGGACCAAATATCCCCACATGCTCTTTGAGTGCTGCTGTCACAGAGCCGGACTGAGTCGGTGAGTACATCGCCTCACACATCCAGCTCTCTGAGTCAGGGAGCAGCACTGAGACTGAATTCCCTTCGTCTCAACAGTGAGAAGATGATGATGGTGATGTTGCTGCTTATTAGAAGGCCAGTACTGCCATGAATGGGCCCTCCTCATTAGCTTGATTGTCCCTGATGATGCTTTGCTCTGTAGTGATGAGTGGATGGCAGCGCCCTCCCAGATCTGGCAGATTTACGTGCATTTCCTGGAGCGGGTGGACATCAGCTGTGTGACTGGACAGCGGACATGTCAGTCGCTCGTGCTGAGGGGGAAGCAGGCTGTTCGCAAAGTCAAATGTTTCTCGTCGCACCCCAAAGAGATTGAGGTACACGTCATGCATATGAGGTTACATATGATGTGAATATTCACTTCAACGTTAACTGTTTTAAGCGTCACACTCACTCCAGACTGGGCAAAAGAAAGACGGATGGATCAACTTGGTTTCCTGTAGCTGAGGCGCAGTCTGGCATCCAAATGGTGCCAGGGCCATATTATGCTGCTCTCATCTCTGAGTAAAAATGTGTCTAAAAGTCGAGTGGCTGCAATCAGACCTTCTACCAGTTCTGATCTTGTGTGTGCCGTAACAATTGGAGTAGAAAATTTGTTTTCTGAGACAAATGGAGAGTGTGAACTGTGAAGTGAAGGAAAAATGACATGGATTGCTGCTTTTTTTGGACAGCAGCTGCTCAGTAATTGGCAGAGCATCGTGCTGCTTCCAGCCTCTCTGTGTCTGTGTCTGCTCAGTCTGACTGGATTGTGAAGCAAGTCTCGTTTTTCTTTAATTGAATTGGTCCCCAGGTGCCTTAAGGATTTTTTTTACCGAAAACAAATTTATTCACAGGCAGTTTAGATTGGACTTCAGACCGATTAATAGCTCCAGTATTGATTCTCTGTCTGATTCTTAATGACTGCCAAAATGTTACATCCAGAATTCATAGCTTACATAATGTGTGTTCTGAGATGTGATTTGCAAAAAGCGTCCTCCCTTTTAAATGATTAATATATTTTATGACTAGGAAGTAAACAAATGCAAGACAGCTTCAAGGAAAGGCAGCTCGAATCGCACGTTGATTCCAGCATATCAAATCAGAAGTTAGTGAGCTTTGATCTTGATAAACCTTTTTTAGTATTAGCAATTTTAAAACTGCAAAATGATTTCACATAAACTGTTCTCTTAGCAGCAGGAAACAACAGAGCAGCGGCAGTAGCCTCTTTTGTAATAACTCCAGGTTAAGATTCAAGTCATTATCAAGACTATTCCACTGCAGATTGGCAGCGTAATGTGTCTTTTCATTTGTCAGTTCATTTTCTTTTTCTTTTCTTTTTTTTTATTAGGTTCCCTTCTTACTTTGTGCAATCTTTCCACATCATGTCGGGGCACAATTCGAAACAAGCCGTAAAAATTAGTGATGGCTGTTTGCTCCCTGAACGTTTTAAAATGTGTTCCAGGAGTGATTGGATGATCAAATTGCTCTCCTTTTTTAATAGATGTTTTCTTATTCAGAGAGTTTGACAATGATTCTTTTAGGAGCTGCAGTAAAAGGACAGTGCCAAAGTGTTGGATTGTCAGAGCAATCATGTGCCATACAGTATGACCCAAACATGTCTCCACTGAAGAAACTGCGAACTGACTGAAAAAGTGACAGATGTATTTTTAAAAGACTTTACTGGATGCATCGGCAGCCCCTTTGATCTGACTTTTGGCAGGTTAGCTCACACTGGAATGCATCGGAGTGTCTTATAAAATAGGATAAAGCTCGCCCCCAGAGAATTGCTTTGCTTTCCTCGACAGATTAAAAAGGAGCTGCACAGAAGATCTCATTCTCACGTCCTTCTGTCTCTGTCACTCTTCTGCCTCAATTTGCTCTCATTTCATTGTCTGCCCACCGCTCGGCCTTTTTCATTTGCCCTTTTCTCTCACCCACTGTGATCTATACACCTCCTTTGTTTTCCTCTGACTTTATTACACCTGTTCCCATTAATTCAATTCTTTTATTTAACTTTTCTTACCTTTCCTAATAATACATATCTTTTCTCTTCCCTACTGGTTAGTCTCTTGCTTTCCTTTTATTAATTGTCATTTATTCAATCTCACGGCCAACCCTAACCCTGACCCTGCTGTAAAACCCAGCACCTTACTCCATCTTCTCTGTAGGTGGATCCAGATGGCGTGTTCGTTTTGCCTCCCGCAGCTGTGCAGGAGCTGCAGCTGAAGGTTCAGCCGTGGCAGCCTGGCAGCCGCTTCCTGTATGTGAATGCAGTGGATGTGGAGAACCAGCGGCTGGTCACTGCCTGGCTGCTGTGTCTCAATGTCCACCAGCCTGTCCTGTCTAAGGTAAAAGTCTTTTTATTGGGGTGAAGGGAGCAATACGGTATCTCTGAATGAAGTTTAATCCCCTTTTTTCCACTGCTCACTTCATTTTGAATTCATATCTGTGATAGAGATATAAAGCCAAATCAAGGGAGCATACTTATGAGGTAATCACGAGCATGAGTTGGCATTTAGCACTTCTCAAGAACAGCGATATGATGAACAGTTCCCTCAAATGAGTGTGTGACTCAGTCATTACTGACACATTTGGTTTTCAGGCTCCAAGTCTGCACCTCTGTATCTGCTGCCTGTCCTTCTGATGAACTCTACTGACTGACAAATAAGTGTTTAAGTCATTTGTTCCCATCCTTGCTCATTCTGTGCGTTTGTGTGCGGGTATGTATCTGTGTGCGTGTGTGTTTGCACGCTCAGGCGTTTGAAGTGTGTGTTCCAGTCGGTAGTGGGCGTGGCAGCTCCAGAAAAATCACCTATACGAACCCTTACACCAGCAGCCGCACATTCCTGCTCCGCTCTGACCATCCGGACCTGCTGCAGTTCAAGGAGGATAAATTCCAGGTGAGATAAGAAGCAAGTTGTGCTGTTTTCCTGCCCTCATTTGGAGTAGCAAGCGTTGATTAACAAGAGCTTGTCAACAGGTTTGAATTGGTTCGGTACACGTGTTTTCACAGCAGCTGTGTTGTTACAAGCCTGTAAAATGTTTCACTAACCGTAATGGAAAATGCAGCTGACCGATGGTTTTTATTTTAATGCAGTCAAGGGTAAACTAATGGAAACGGCAGGGAATTCTCCCAGCACTTCAAACTTCAAGATATATGCTGATACCAATTAGACTTCCATTGATTGAACATTCTCTTTTCTTGACTCCATAGTAATTTAAAATTAATACAAAATCAAAAACTGCCTTCAAACAGGTTTTCAAACTGATCTTAAAAAAACAAACCTTTTGCCAATTCACCTTCAAACCTGTGGAAGGCGGAATGTAGCAGGTTGCTCCACACTCCTGTGTAGTGTGGAGAAAGCAACATGTTAGCTGCGCCGTCACTGTTTCATGATGCAGTACTGAGTTTGCTGAACCTGATACATGTAACGTAAAAGAGCTGTGAAATATTCACATTATCACCTGTGACACAGGAGCCATCACCAGGCCTGCGTGGACAACTTCATTGATTTACAATCAAAAGAAATCTGCTCTGGCAAACACATGAGACAGGCAGCTGAAAACAGGCGTTTAGGTCTTGAAACACTTGAGTGGGCATCACTTACTGTTTGGGTGAGCCGTAGTGCAGCTGCAGCACTGCATCCAACGGGCCCGAGGAGCTCGAAATGTTGCTTTAGGATTACTCAACAATGTCATCCACTGACACTTATGCCCTCATGTCAGGTTTGGTTTACTTCCCAGTGAAATCATGTTTTGGCTGTGTTGCAAAATCATTAATTATGCATAATATCCACGTAGCACAAACAGAACTGTCATGCTGCTTGTGGGAAATTTGACAATATGAGAAGAGCAGCCATCTCAGATTTCCCCAGAAAACCTTGAGTATTTGCTGTAAACAGATGTGAGGCAATGCCTTTGACTTTCCTGTCATCCTGACAGGTGAGTAAAATACATAAGTAGGTCTGGCCTGTTTATTCCACAGCTGTGACGAGTGAATGGCTTCCTTGTTTGCATTCAGAACCAAACAGGATGAATAAGTGTAAGTCATTAGTGCTGTTGTTTTATTGTCATGTTGTCAACCTCGCCTTCTGTAATAGCTGATTCCTCCACATACAGACATGAAGCGCTGGAGTCCCTGCCATCATCGCCTTTCAATTGCTGAGGTGTGATGACAAAAACAAATGGGAAACCAGCATTTTAAAATGAACAAATGAGTGAATGAGGTGTAATGGTTATGCATTTCCACATAAACCATCAAAGAGTCTCGCTGCTGCTATCCAGAAGACACTGCATCAATTAGACAGAAGGAGGTGGGCAGAGTGAAAAATAGTCCATTGTTTTTTTTTTTTCCGTCTTGTGAGTGAGGCTCCAGGTGTCTCATAAAGAATTTACTGTGCCCACGGCATTAAGCAAATGTGGAGACACCTTTCTCTTTTTTTAACACAACTATTCCACCATGATAAAACCAGCTGTCAGGACGGAGCATACAGATCGATACTGGCTTTGCTTGTGGGGATGAACACAACATAAACCAAGATGTTGTTGCACTCTTCAATACCTGATGAGGAAAAGATTAAAACATCAAGCATTAATGATGGTATCCTGCTAATGCTACGAGCAGCTGATGTGTTAGCCTGTTTGGAGTTTTGCTGCTGCTGCTCACCAACGGTGGCATTTCAAGACACAGATATGTTGTGGACTTGAAGTGAATGAAACTCACTCAGGCACCCCGAATTGTTTGGACAGGCCTCAGAGTTGCTTTCTTTGTTTGTTGTTTGTTTCCTCTTTTCATGTGAGATACTCTGCAGCTTCATTTGCACACTGGCCTTCAGGCATCTACAAATTGTCCCTTCTGATGTGAATAGAAGGAATAGAAGGAAGCCTGTAGTGTTTTTATTCTGCACCTGTTGGTCCCAGAAGAGTCACATCTCATGTTGTCGACTCTGCAGTGCAGTAGAAAAACAAAAACGTTTATCAAATTTCAGGAACTTGCTGTACATGGACGTGTTCCATCTATTTGTTGTTACTGGCAGAAAATGAAGGAAAATAGTGTTTTATGCTTCATGTGAAGAGTCTTGTCTGTGTTCGCTGTGCTCAGATCAGCGGGAGAGAGAGTTATAGCATCGGACTACGATTTGCTCCCAGCCAGAGTTCCGGCTCAGTGGAGATCCTGGTCTATGTGAACAACCTGGAGGAGAAGACAGAGGAGACGTTCTGTGTGAAAGTCAATTACTCATGACTGAATGGTGGAGACTGTGTACTTCAAGTCCTCCAGTGACCACAATTCAGCTTTATAGTATTTAGCATGTGTGTAATTTTGCATTTTCTAAGATTTAACACTGAAATAAACTCTTTTGTTGTCAAAATGACATGTACAGTTTTCTTTTGAAGTCTTTTTGTCTCAATGAATATAAATTATGTTCTGCTGGCTCCGTGAGCTTCACTGAAATAGGGTCACAAGAATCTAAACGCAAAACAAGCTGGATAAACTGCACTTTCGAAAAAGCTTTGACCACAGCCCTAAACACAATGTTTAGTTGCTAAACAATAACCGAGAAGTACTTTTCAAAATCAAATCAAATCAAATCAAATCAGATTTATTTTTATAGCGCCAAATCATAACAAAGTTACATCAAAGCACTTTACATATAGAGCAGGTCTAGACCAAACTTTATCTTTATAAAATTATTTAAAAAGACCCAACAGATCCCCTGATGAGCAAGCACTTGGCAACAGCGGTAAGGAAAAACTTCCTTTAAGAGGCAGAACCAGGCTCAGGGGGGGCGGCCATCTGCCTCGACCGGTTGGGCTGAGAGTGGGAGAGAGAGAGAGAGAGAGAGAGAAATGCGTGAAGAGAAAGAGAGAGAAAAGTTCACAAAAGTGAGTGAAGAGAAACACGATTTTCTGTCTCTAATTGAAGACACATAAAAGCTGGGATGTTAGTGTTTAGGCTGAATCTCAGCAGCGATCCATCCTCCTCCTGAAAATGTGTGACAAGCATCTGACAGTTTATCCCCACGCTGGTGAAGGTTGGCCAAGGGTGAAAGCAATAACATTTTATCGACTTTAATTACCCACCAAACCCACTTCAATGCCACTTGATGGTTGAATTTTAATCTAAAACAAGCCAGAGGTGCGCTCTTCCCGTCCGCTGACCTCCCAAACAACTAATCCTTGTCTTTGGCGTTATTAGAAACAGTGCCATAATGAGGCATGATTTCAGCGAGACGCTCTTCTCTTCAGATCACCCTCATTAACACCAGCATCCTTTTAAACCCTCCGTCCTCTTCTTCCAGCTCGCTCCGCCGTGTGTCTCGCTATCTGAGCTACAGAGAGAGAGAGAGAGAAGGCCATGCACATTGTGTTATGTAACACAGAGTTACACAATCCCTCCACACCCCACCACCACCATCAGCCCCCACACCCACACTGCCTCCCTCCTTTGCGTTCTCTCTCATTAGAATGCAGTCTGCAAAATAAGCCTCAGCACAGCAGCAAAGGCTGATAAAAAAAGAAGATCGCAGCCAAGCCGGACGCACTTCAACTCTACCTTCTCTTACATCTCGCCTGACGCAGAGGCCTCATTGTCTTCTCTGTTTCATCCTAATGTGATCAAAGTTTACAGAAATACTTATTAAAGCTGTATTCACTAAATAATTAGCTCCATGTAGTCCTTGGCATGCTGGATCTGCTGCTAAGAGATGTGTATGGGCTATTGGGAACATTTGAAAAGCTTTATCGTGCGCAAAGCAGGCTTAAATATTCTAAGACGAAGTAGGCGTCATCCCGAAATAAAGGCTTTTTTTTTTTTTTTTCCTCCGAACAAATATTGCTCCTGTGTTCAAACAGAATAAATTAACGTAACTGGCAGTAAACCCCCTCCACATAAAGGACAGCCACTTGTATTCAGTCCATTCATTTAGCCTGACACAGTCTTTATGTTCACTGACTCCTCCTGTGAATGGAGTTATTTTCTGCTCTTGTGTCCTGAGCCGTCTATGCAAGCAGATGTAGTCATTCTAGCACCGTTAGGTTCATACGTCAAAATGATGTTGCAGCAGTTAATCCCAGTGGTTGCTAGGCGACAATTCATGTAACTTGCAGTATCAATCATCAGATATTTATCATGGGTGTTGTACGACAGATGGAGTTCCCCTTCTTTAGTTTTACCTGTCAAGCGCTCATTTCCCCCGCCAACTGGGAGTAACTGCTTTAATCTGCCGTAATCAGAAAAATTCTTCTGCTTTTTGGTCCTTTTGGTTGACGTGGACAGGAGCAAAGATCACTGGGACAGATAGTTCTTTCAACAGAGCAGACATCAAAAATCTCAACCCATCCTTTGAACTCCAGCACTAAGTGTCTCACAAAGCTGATAAATAAGCTCACCCAGATTCTGTTTGGGTGGAGAACAGCTTCTGTCACTGTCCTTGCCCAAATTTGAGCAAAACTGAAACAAAGCCTGTCTGGAAGGGACGAGCGCTGACGCTTTAGTGCAGGCTGATGAAGCAGGTGTGTGTCAGTTAACGATAAAAAACAAAGAAACAAAGTGCCCGCTGCAGCTCTAATACTTCGATCCCCTTTTGGAGCAGCAGCGCTCAGTGTGAGCTGCATGGTTGTTCTCTCAGTGAGGGGCAGAGCAGCGCTGACACCTTATTAGCGCTGCCAGTCTGGTTGTTGTCGGTTCCTCCTGAAGGAGCAAAGACACCCGCCACAACAGCTCACACTGTCTGCTCACCTTGTTAGTGTAGTTAGGAGGCTCTTGTCTGGCTGCCTAGGAGAGAGCCCGCCTTGATATTTTTGCTGGATGGAAAGGTGATTGTTATTGCCCTAATTCAGAGGAGAGCAGGCCTTACCCACAGGGTGTGTGTCTGTGCACTGGCATGGTCTTGTTGTGTGCATTGCTGCCCGTCTTCAGCCATGTGAGTGGGTGCATGTCTGCGAGTGCACACAGCGATGCAGGTATCAAAGAGCTCTGGAACTGAAGGAATATGCAACCTAGCAACCAGCCCTCCTCCTCATGCACACCGCTGGCCTGGATCCACTCTCGTACGCAGGAGGAGAGAGAGCTCATCTGTGTCATTGCGATCTACTTCAACATGGAGACGGTCAGACTGAGAACAATCACAAAACAACAGAGCACCCGCTTCTTTCTTCTTTTTTAAAAGAGAAATAAAGGAAATTCAACGCCTGCTGCCACACCCCGTCGGTGATGTCGAAGCCAATGTTTTTCAAAGCTGAGGAGGAGGCACCTGCCAAGACCTGTGTGGCTAAAGAGCGACAAACTTGCAGGTTTCAACCCACCACTTTAGTGATGTAGGAATTTACATACAGAGTAGACAGACCGAAACAAGGCCATGATTATTAACAACGAAACAGGAAGATGAAAGTAAGAGAAATGACAGGAGGGGTAACATACAAGCAGCTGTCAGGTTTTATCACGAGCAGGAGAGGACGGGGGGGCTGAATCAGATTAGATGTGAAGTGTGTAAAGGAGCTCTTAAGGAATTGAAATTCAATTACCTTGTTCTGAGCAGTGCCTTCCCTCAGCCACGACAGTTGGGCACAAAGGATGTTTTATGAGGGGTGGGTCGCCTTCCTCTCTCTGCAAACACACATCCATTTTGGAGACAGATCTCAGTAGATGGCAGCCTAACACACACAGCTAACCGTCACTGCTCTTTTCCCTTCTTCCCTCCTCTACTTGTAGAGCGTATTGAGCATTTGTTCCTTCATTTCATCGGTTCCTCTAAGAAACGTCCATCGCTCTCCTTTGTTCTGGATGCACACACAGAGCCTACTTTTGACGCTATTTGAATAAAAAGGTTTAAATTTGTCAAGACATTTGCACTGTAAAGATTTCTCAATACTTTAGATGACAATGCATTTTTCTTTATTACCGTGTTGTCTGTTTGTTTGTTTTTTTTACCTGCATCAGCTGTCTGTTTCACCGGAGCGCTTTTGTTTGCTGAGGAAAGGTCCCAACTGTTGTCGTGGGTTCACAGGTCTCTTGACTGCAGACCGACACCAGAAAAAGGTGGATGCTGCAGGAACTAGACATCATTAAAATCTTGTTAAACATGCACCCAAACACACACATGCGCACACATGCAATGCATGCATTACTATGAATCCTAAATGTACCTCCAGTGTCCTCCATATGTTAGACACTAATGCTCTTTGCTGCTAATCTGTCACATAGATGGGGGTCAGTGCCTAAAATAATGTTATGGCGGACTTCAAAGGACAAATGATCCTGTAAGTGGGTCAGTGGTTCATAATGGTAACAGCTACAAATGACGTCGTCTGTTATGAGTAACCTGTTCTGAGCGTCCTTGAACAATTTGTCAACCAGTCTGGCTGCCTCAGCATTAACTATCCTGAACGAGCGTCAGCTACCTGGAACGGTAAATAAGCTGAAGTAAAAAGAGAAAAGGAAGTTTGTCAGTTTTTCCTCCTAATTTTAGAATTCCACAGAAAATTTACATTTCAAACTGGTGCTTTATATACTAGTTGAGTTCATGTGGGTTTAAGGGATAATAAAGCAAAGATATATTGAAGGCCGGTGCCCTCTTAAAGATTTTATGACTGTAGCAGTTACGCAAAGTGAATGACGATGTGAAATCGAGGGCTGTGTGATTATATTTTCTAGTTTGTATGCGTACCCTGTCTGCAGGGGGTTTAAATACGTATATTTTATGCATCTAGGAATGGGACCTCCACAGTGTGTTTCAGTGAAGTAGCCTGGGCCAATCAGTACATCAGAGGAGGTAGAAAGAGAATTGCAGATTCTGGAGGGAGCCTTTCTGAGATCAGAAATATCACTTTCAGGAGCTGGTTAAAAGGAAAGTCTGCATCTAAAGACATTTTAACTGTTACTTTTTCACTATTGTGCAGTCACCAATGTTAAGTGAGAGGTGATAAGTGGATCGCAAACTGCTTGATACTTGAGGAATGAATATTTCTGTTGACCTCAGATATTTTAATGACACACACAGTTTTATCATATCACACGCTGCTCTGACAAATTCTGGGGCCTGATGAACAGCAGTGAAGGTGTGTGGGTATGTCTGTCTGATCAGAGGCTCAAAATGGGTTTCCTTACTGATGCTGTGTTAGAATATGAGGAAGGAGACTTTTCTGATGAGGGGTCTTAATGGAAATGCTGCAACAGCAGCCAAATCCACTAATGATTGCTACAAATCTACAGTAGTGCTGACGGTAGCGTGAACTTTGTTCTACAAGAGGTTTCACAAACTTCTTGCCCAGTGATGTATATCTGACTAACTAGATAACCACCTAGTCACCCATCCCCTATCCTCCTTCTGCTGTTAGACCTTTGAAATAAAATTTTAGCAATTATCTATGAGACGCATCTTCATTTCTCATGTGCAGCCCATTTTTAATTAGAGTGAATTGGAAAGACTCGCAAATTGGATTACAAGCAGCAGCAGATCGTGTTCGTAGATTCACATCACCAGGACTCTTGCTGCATGCATGCAGGAATAGTGTGGAGTGCAAACCGATGCCAGTCTGTTTCACTGGGGTTATTTTAGCACAGAGCACTGATTATAACTTCCAATGGACACCATGAACACAACATTTGTGTTTCTGGATAACTTATGAAGGAGGCTCTGAGCCTTATGGAGCTCCACCGAGACCAGCTGTCACTTACTGAGCTTTATGGAAATAGTCGTCACAGTCATAGATGTTCACCTCATGAATCACTGGCCAACAACAGCTTCAGTGATCTCATTATCTATAATGCTTATCCATCAGGAACGAGGGTGGGGTGGGGGGTCACCCTGGATGGGCCTGCAGTCCACTAACGGTGCATTAGGGCTGCTTTGGACTGTCATAGGGGACCCACGCAGGCACGGGGAGAACATGCAAGCTCTATGAAAATGTTAAAACCTGCAAATCGAACTCAGAACCTTCATGCTTTGAGGCAGTGGCACTAACCGCCATGCCACCGTGCCGCCTCACTGATAGGAAGAGCAGCATTCAGTTCAATCACCCAGTTTATTTCATATCTTTTCACATTCATTTTGGTGATAATATTGGACAGAACATTATAAACATTTAGGTAACCGCTAAGAACAGAAGTAATATTTATAATTTTCATTTTGGCCTGAGTGAAAAAATTCAGTATTACATATATTTGTTGGAATGTGGGAGACCCAGGTTGAAAGTGAGCCAATTCTGGAAAAAAATGACACGTGGTCACTGTTTTCTGGAGAACACAATTTTTCTACTGCCAAATCTGAGAGGAAGCTGACTCACAAGGGTCCCTTCACTGAGTTTGCTTGCTATCAAATTGAAATAAAAAGGATTGATGCAGAAAGGTGAATTCAATCTGATGCAGATATCGGCTGCTCCGACAGCAGAGGGGATTTAAATTACTTAAGTGTTAGCCCGTTATGAATTTTAAATAGGAAATCATGTCCCATTTCCAAGGTTTAATCAAGTCTCTTTGAAAATCAGTCGCTGGATTTCTGGTTTAATATACCAACAGTTAGAAAGGAGAGAGAGGGGAAATGAAATATGGAGTACTGATTGGGCGTCACAGTGCACTTTCCATCTGTCAGCAGAATGGCTCGGGATAATTAGGAAAAGCAGCACAATGGAAGAAGGGAGCTGTTTCTTCAAAGCCAAAAGCTCTACCCTTGGTTTTTTTTAGTTTTCTTTTGTTTGTTTCTTTTTTTTTTTTTTTTACTTCACACATCTATTGGTGAGCCTGTCTCACTTTTTATCCACCACACATCAAAGTGAGCAGCAATTTAGTGAGATCAGGATTTACAGAAACATCAGTGACACCACACAACTTCCTGCCACCTTTTCCATTTACACATTACAGCTCAAGCCAAAGCAACATGTATCTAACACACACACATTATCTTGGGAGTATCTGCCAGCACACTCCAATTCAGATTCCCTGTGATTGACCATAACCAGAAAATTAATTTTAACCTGATTAGTTTAGGCTGGGGGACAAAAAACTAAATTGCAGTTTTTAACCTATAGCTCCAGCGTTGATTACAAAGTGCACTCCTATTGACCCAAGTGTGCTGCTGAAGAAATATCATGAATATTCATGAGCAAGCAGCAGGTCTGGGAGAGATAAATCAACCTTATCAAGTGAGAGGTCAGAGCTCATGTAATTTCTTGCCGCAGAGTGGAGGCAGTTCAGAACCTTTCCATAAAATCCCAACCGGAATGGAAAGCTCTCGCTGTACATCATTTCTTATTTCCTTCTGTCAGCAAGGACTCATTAAAGTAAAGAACGTAGACCTGCGGTGATCAGTGAGGTGCATGTGTAGTCACCAAAAGGTGCAGCATACCGGAAAGACATCATCAGTTGCCTGAAATATCAGACGAACAGCTTGATTTAAAATGTCCAGGAATCCGACTGGAATCGTAGCACATTTTTCAGCTGCTAATGCCAAACTAGAATCCAAGTGTTGGATCCTGTGTCGGTGTTAAACCTCTGTATGATTTATCAAATCCCCAGTTTTAACTCTTTACCTGTAGCTGCAAAAAAATTTGTTTTGGGTTATCCTGTTCAATGACGCTGCAGTTTGGAAACCACTGGAGGCAGGGAACGTGTGTGCGTGTGTGTGTGTGTGTGTGTGTGTGTGTGTGTGTGTGAGGAGGCTCTGCTGAAAAGAATAGTTCAGAGCAGCTTGTGAAAAAAGAGGAAGAAATGAATATGAACCAGTTCATTTGTTAGAACAGCGAACTTGTGAACTCTGACCATGAACTGGTTCATTTTAATCTTTGGGAGCTGAACTTTGAGCTATCTGGATGTGAGTGGGTGCACATCATGGATGTCAGTAATTCCCTTTAATACTCACCATGCAGTGCATGTGCCTCGCCGGTCAATATGCCTGTTAACTGACCTGCACTGGTATTCCTGCTTTTCACTGACCAAATGGAAGTTTAACCTGATGATAATGATCAAAACACTGGCTTGTTTTGATCATTATCATCACAGAGTTGAAATCGTTGCTGGAGTCAGGATTGTGACATTGGTCTAATTGCAAAGTTAAAGTAAAATGAATAACTTGTATCACAAAAATTTGACTTCCTACTTTGCTGATGTCATAATTAGTACAGCCACCATAGGCCACCCATTAATAAACTCGAAGTAAGGGTCATAATAAACTGCTTGCTAGATGATGTATGGGATGGCTTTGGAGGGGAGGACATTCATAATCATTATCACCGCCTCTGGAGTTTAATGTGTTCCGGCTCAATCTTGTGTTTTTGTGGATCGCAGCGTTACTGTTTTGGTTCTGTCTCAGTGCTTTCATCTTCTGAGTGTCCTGCAGCAGCAGCAGTCAGCAAGAAAAGCCCTCATAAATAGAGTTCATGTTCTCTGCTCAGCACTGAACAGCAGACAGACAAAGTGAACAGCTAACTGGTTAATATCATGAAGCATTGTTCAGCAGCTAAAGAAGGCAGGTTTTAACTGTGGATTTAAAATATGATTCTTGTTCTGGATAGAAAGACATTTTAACTAGGTGAAGAATTTTCACTCTCAAGATTTAAAGACTCAGTTTATAGCGTATGAATGAACAACAAAAGAAGGAAATTGTTCCCACCAAGTGTGAAGGGCAGGTCAGCAAGGACCCCAATGTATCAAATGAGAAGTGAGGCAGAAGTACAATGTCCACAAAACGAGCTCATTAATCCCGGTTAACAAATGGTCATACACAGAAAGGGAGGCAGAATCAGGCAGACAATGAACTGGCATAAACCCAAGGTGAAAAAGGTTCAGAACTGGACCTATGCAGGGGGCGATCAGAAAAATCGTGACAGGGCTCGTACAAAGGAGCAACAAAGACAACCTGGCAAAGACTGGAGCATGAGGCTGGGTAGATCAGGAAACAAGACACACATGAACACATCAGCGGGGAGAGAGCAGTTACGGAGGAGGGAAATGACAGGAAGCAAAATGAACATCACAGGCCACATGATAAAACAGGAAGTACATGTAAAATGAAATACAAATCCTGACACCTAGCCCCTTCTCACTGCAGGAATGGAACAACCCTTAATCAAGGACTTCTATTAACTGAAGCAGTTTTGGGAGAGCAGGAATGATCAATAACAACCAAAAACACTATTATTGATTGTGTATTTGAGGTATATAATGCTTGTGTTTATGTCTTTGGAAAATCATTTTCTATAAGAATTTCTGAATTATTTCGTTCACAACTTTTTTGCCAGTGGCAGAGGGCAAACTTTGCATCCCCAGTTTTAAACCCCAGCCACAGCCAGTGCTGGTCCCAAGCTGGGATAAATGGCAAGGGCATCCGACATGAAAGCTGTAGCCAAATCAAACATGAGAGTCATGGAGCTGACTTGCTGTGGTGACCCCAAACAGGGAAAAGCAAAAAGAGGAAAAAATTTTATTCTTTCCTTCACTTTTTGGATTGTATTTTATCAGATATGGGCAGCACAGCGACATGGTGGTTAGCACTGTTGCCCCACAACATGAAGCTAACCAAGATGGCGCCCACCGTGGCAGACATCTTTGTCTTGGTCTTCCCACGCTATCTTTATTTATTGTTTACTTTTACTTTACTTTTTGTCCTAAATGTACAGTGTACAGTTTAACTATTCAGTACAGCAGAGAAACATTTTTGGACATTGGCAAAGCTCACCACAAACTTAGATTCAGCCTTGCAGACTTCAACTACCTAATCTAACCAAGGTGGAAGGCTATGTTTATCATCGGCTACATGCTAGGCTAAAGGCCAGAGCTACTAGACCACAACAACGCAGCCTGCTGCTAGCAAATGTCCGCTCCCTTGACAACAAGCTGGACGAGCTGAGAACCAGGATCACCACCCAAAGTGAGATTAGGGAATGCTGTGCTCCGTCCAGCTGTAGACGCACTCCATCCACCGTGGAGACTGCACTCAGGCCTCCGGGAAGAACAGAGGTGAACAACAGATGCTCCGACGTGCAGACTGCAGACAAACACTGCTCCTTGGACATAGAGCTGTTGGTGGTGAAGTGCAGACTGTTTTATTTATTGACGGAGTTCAGTGCTGTGTTTGAAGCTGCTGTTTACATTCCTGCACGACGCCATTAACACGTTTGAGACCACACACCTGGATGCTATGTTTGTCGTAGCCAGTGACTTCAACCGCTGCAACCTTTGGACTGTCCTCCGAAGGAACCACCAGCATGACAGGGGAAAACAACATCCTGGACCACATCTACAGTAATGTGAGAAACGCCAGGCGTGCATGTTTAGGTTAATTTGTGACTCTAAATTGTCTGTTTGTCTGGTAGTGTGGTGGTCCTGTGATGGACTGGTGACCTGTCCAGGGTGTACCCCACCCTCACCCAGAGTAAACTGGGATTGGCTCCAGCACCCACCGCGACTGGATAAGCAGTAGAAGATGAATGAATGAATGTATCGGATATATCTGGGACGCCTTTTGCTTATTGAGTCTCTGTCTTATTGTCCCTCTTGGTGGTCTTCTCTCCACATACTGAGGGATAACATCTTTATGTTTCTTATAGGCCCCTTTGCTGTAATGTGACAACACATCTGCTTGACAAATCACTATCAACAGCACCGCAAGCAACCCCTGAACCCCCCATGCAATTAGTCTTATGTGCCAGAAAATTACTGCAATGGCTTCTTGTTTCTTAAGTTCCTGCAGCAGAAACAGGGATAACTGTAATCCAACACAAGAAAATATAAGCAGTACAATCAGTGTTTGTACGGGCAAGCTGTGGTACTGCTGTTGGTTTCCAGTCATAATACAGTCAAATCTGAAAAGCTTTTTCTTTGGTGTGACTTTAATTTCATTTTTGTAGTATTGTGTGGTGGTTTTCAGGATTAGTCTGGACTAGGAGAGTTCATATCATAAAACTGGTGGTGAAATCTGCATGCCATGGGACAAAATAAAGCATGCCTCGTGGATTTTACAGGCAATAGTCTAATGTGAATTACTTTAGCAATGCTGACTGTGCCGTCATAAGCTGTCCTTCTCTTTATGTGTTCAGTTTTTCTTCCTGCCTGTGGATAAGCTGCCATTTCTTCACGCTTTGGACCCCTCTATGACCTCACAGTCTTCTGTATCTCACACTATCCAGCACCTCTTACACTTACAGCTCATTGATCTTGCACTTTGTTACCCCAAATCAAGATCTATGTCTGCGTTTGAACCTTTGGCACCAATAGACTTTGATAGTAGTCCATGTTCCTTGAGGTCAGCGCGGTCCAGCCTCACAGCAGCCCCGTGTCCTGGCTCTGGGCTGATGGCCAGGCATCACCATCCACAGCCCCCCCATCAGCCTCCAGAGTTCAGGGTCATCTGAGGTTCACATACCCCATAGGCAGAAAATGAGCCAATGTGTGTGGACAAGTTTCAGTTCATAAAACAGCCGGCATCCCAGCATTGACAAAGAAGGCTCACTGACTATTAGGACAAACTAATGTAGTTTTACGGGCTAATCTGCTCTTTGCTGCGCCGTGAAATAACATGAAATAAGATCGCATCCAGCCCTGCGGTGGGCTGGTGACCTATCCAGGGTGTACCCCGCCCCCGCCCAGTGTGAGCTGGGATTGCCTCCAGAACCTCGCGCGACCTAGACACGGATAAGCGGTTGAAGATAAACGAATGAATTAAAGCTCGCATTCATCAGTTGTGCTCCAGTGAAATTATATGTTGCACTTTGATTGATGACATGTTTATTATAGCTTGATCTCCTAGCTGAGATGATTAACTGAGAAATTGTGGTCGAATTCTCCACGAATGCATAAACATGCTTGTTATTGGGTTAATGTAATTTAATGGAGACTTTTAATGTTGCATGATGTAGATGCTAATTTTGGGGCTTTTTCAAATTAATTGAAAATCTCAGGGAAGCACATAAAAGCCCAGTGTTAAGTGGGTACCCCAGTGGTTTAATGGTGCATTTCCATAAATTTTGAGGACTCACAAGAGGCACATTAAAACAGGATGGTCACAATCAAAGCAGCAGAGGCTGAGATATGCTGACTTTTAGGCCTGAGAAAGGCTGAATATATCCTCCATATCACCCTAGGCTTTTGGGGTAAACATTACTTGGTTCCATGTTTGGAGCCAACCATGTTTGGAGACAACCCAGCTGTTACCGCTGTCTTCAAAGCCTCAGGCCAATAGCTGCAAATTCCAATTCTTTTAATCAGTGTCATGGTTGTAATTTTGCGAACGATTGTTACATAAAGAGATACTCAAGCTAGTTCTAGCCTACTTCTTCTGTGAAATGAAAGAAAAATTTTTTAAGCTTTTAAACCATTTGTGTTTTGCTGTTCTTCAGTCTCCTCGTTCATGACAAATTGAAAATCTGGCAAGGTTATTAAAAAGCAGCCACAACAGGCCAAGTTTACGTAGTGTAAAGCTAGGCCATTCTTTATCATTGAGGCATGACCCTCATCTTGAATATCCTTGTAGTTTAAAGATCTGCTCACCTAAGCTACAGTGGACTTTTCTTTCTCCAGTAAAATAGGCAGTACATGGAAAACCCAAATTCAAAGCTAAAAGAACATCAATTCATGTCATAAGCAACCATGTGGTTGTGGTGCAAACTTACTGAGGACTTCAGCAGACTCCCTGCCAGTCCCCGGTGGAGGAAATCGTACGGGCTTTTACAATAAGTGAGATATGATTGCTGTTTGGGAGCTGGTGTGCGGCTGTCAGGACTAATGCTGCCTCTGATTCAGCTGACTCCTGCAGCGGTGCTGTCTGTGGCGCTGAAAGACCTCATAACAGACAACAGTGGGACCTCTGTGAATACACAGTATGTTACCACTCTGACATGCAGAGAGCGACAACCTGAAAAACACATCCACTTTAACATGTGTGCCTGAGAAAGCTTTGACAAACAATCGGTCAGTAATCAGACTCCATAATTGTTCTACTGCTGAACTGAGGTCGGCAGTTGGAGTAGTCATGTTCAGACCTCCCTCAACATGAAATTTCACTTCTCTGCTTTGTACCAGGCACTCGTGTGTCTCTCTCAGGCTTTTCTGGCAGTAAGGTGTTCTGTAAATAACACCAGGGCCAAAGTGTAGGGATCGAGGGCATACTGCCTGCCACCCAGCTCAGTAACGAGGTGTGTTCTAAGTCATTAAAGAGTTATATGTAATTAATGCAGCATATGGTAAAACACCTGCTTCAGAGACTTGATGGTGTTACAGGCCTCTTGTATGGGTGTATACAATAACTTTGATTAAGACAAAGGTAAGATCAACCAGCTCGGTGAAGTTCAAGTAAATGAAAATGTCATATCTTACGTTGGCTATAGTACCTGCCGTTTAATGAGCTACATAATTTAGACTTGCCTTCAAAGTTCTCAAAGCTAATGACATTTATTTTTTAAGCATTAACGTGCATGATTGAATTTGCTTTGTTTATCAGCGTGAAATTAATGTTCTATCATTAATGAGTGTAGCCGTGTGTTGACATGTGTGTAATTGCACTAAGGTTTAATTAATGATGGATGCGATGTTCTTGGATGCCGACTGCTTTTCTGAGTAAGACGTATTTTAGCAAAGTGTACAAATATCCGACAGAGCCAAAGCTGTAAATGATGTTGCAGGAGTAGGTCTTTATTGATCAGAAATGTAAAGCAGGTTTACTGGACAATAAAAACAAAGAACCGAATGGGTACTATGCCAGTTTTTATCCTTCCAGTCAGGGCACTCTCATTGTGATAAAGTATGTGGCTCTGATCCCAGAATGTTAAAAGTAGCAATTATAAAGACAACTTGCAGTACATCAGCCTACTTACAAACACAGACTTAATCAACACTAATGTCTAAGCACTGATAAAGGGAGGGTTGGGGGGCTGAATGAGGATTTGCCATCCTGTGGTCATGTGAGCACTGCATGACTAGTATTGGAATATGAATATATATGTACCACACTGTTCTATCTTTACAACAGCAAAAGGAATCAGGGGCCTCATTTATAAAACTGTGGGTAGGATCATTACTAAAAGCGTACGCACGCCCAAAAGCCAGGGGCCAGAGCCATGATGAATTTATGTAGTCATACCGACTTTTCTACCTGTGAAGCTTCTTTGGTTGCTTTGGATTTCTATTTTGGATCATTGCGCACATTCTCCCGTCAACTGTTTTTTATAGATCACCACCTTTGCTTGGAAAGTGATGTACGCAAAATGAGTATTTCCCCTCATATTAACAGATATATTTGGATGCACAGCAGCCAAAACAACACTGTTAACACTGCTTAATTCTGCTATTTTCTTGCATGTTAACATTTTCACTTCAGCAGGATTTTTCTTCAGCAAACCAGGCATTTGCCTCAAGGCCACACACACCCCCAGGGCTCTGGATCCCGCGGTGCACTGTGTACAAAATGATTTTTGGCCATTTGATTAATTACCAATTTCTTAGAGAAACTGCAGTGTTAACATCAACTAAGACACATTTTATATTAAAACCCCTATTTTGCTGTGGGGTTCTGTTGCCCTGAGCTTTATCATTGCATTTACTTATAGAAAAGTTCAGCCAGAGGCAAAGTGCAAACTTTTGTCACAGGCCCGACAAGCTCCAAAGCTTCAGCTGGAAATTGTTGAGAGGTTGGTAAGATATAATAGATGGTGCTATTTCAATCTATCTCTGATGAAACTGAAAAGGAGTTGTGCCGGTTAAAGTTGCTATTATTAGCTTTGATGTAAAACTGATTTAATGTGACAATATTATATGTCACTGTTGTGACAATACAGTAAAAAACAAACAAACTATCCGCAAGTTTGATCTGACAAGTGGTGTTACGTAAATATCTAAAAATCCTTGCCCTCTGTTGACTTCTCACTAAAACCCCTCCCTTTCTGAGCAGTTTGTCGAGCTTCCAAGTACTTCTCGCATTCAGAAATGTGTGATGATAATCTGTGACTGTCAGTCTAACATCACAGCATGACGTGTTACTTTAAAACGTTTGTGGGCAAAATCTAGGACAAACCTACACATTATGCTCAGAAGAACATTTTGGAGAGGTGAAGCCCAAAATAAACAGCCGATATCAATAAAAAGAAGAAGAAGAGGCTTTATTGTCATTGTACTGAGCTAGAACTCAATTTTGTTTGGCAGCAAATCTTAGTAATAGCAGCTATATTGTTGCGTGCAGGGATGATAAATATAAAGATGACAATAAAAATAGTATATGTACAATATGTAGTAGTAGCAGTGCTGGTGAAAATGCCAGGTATGATGAAAATAGGCAAAGGCAAGGCATTTTTTTCCAAAATGAAGTACTGTACAGGATTAGCATCAACTAAAGGTAAAGTTTACAGAAAAGCACATTTATTGTATTAAGTGTATGAATCCAAAGCAATATAATCTCTGATACTTAAAGCGTAGTGTGCACAGAGAAATCAGTCCATTCAATGCTGCGGATCTAACCCAGTTGAGAGAATTGTTCAGTTTCATTGTGTGTTCAGTTACATAGAAAAACCTCCTACAGCATGCTTAAACAATTGTTTAACAACTTTCACAAAATTCAGAAGAAACCTTTTCCAGCTTTTGAAGAACATTTGCTAAAATACAGACATTTTACACTGTCACAAAGTAAACTTTAATTGAAGACATTGCCAAAACTATCTGCCTGTTCAAACACCAGACTTCAGCGCAGGGAACCAGAGAGGTGTATTTTTTTGATTCAGTATTATCACGAGCAGGGGTGGATAGTAACAAAGTAAATTTACTTGAGTACTGTACTTAAGTACAGTTTTTGAGTATCTGTACTTTACTTGAGTATTATTTTAGGGGGATACTTTTACTTTCACTTCACTACATTTTAAGGACATATATTGTACTTTTTACTCCACTTACATTTCTATTGATTTTCGTTACTCACTACTTTTGCGCTAGTCTAACATTACTCGTTTATTGTTTTTAATTGTAATTGTTTTTGTAACACACACACCTCTGTGCATGTTCCAGGGAAGAATATGGCCACAACGTATAATACTCATCCTACCTGGATTATTTCTCCATAACGATCAGCTCATTCTACATGATACATTGTGTGTGTGTGTGTTGTTGTGTCTGAAGCGGTGGAGCACTTCTTCTAAATTTGCAGTCAATATGTTTGTGCATAAATAATGACAACAATTTAAATAAATTCCCGAACCCCGCCCTTCTTATTGCAGGGCGGCAGCGCTGAGAGATATGATATTTTTTTCAATTAAATTTTTGTTATAAATGATATATATGGTAGATATCTACTTTATTTATCCTGAGGGAAATTCACTTCACTCACACAACAGACAGACAATAAGACATGCTGCCTCACCTTTACACTGCAGTGTGCTTTACTTCCCAACATGACAGACACACAGCTCGTTTTTGTTGAGATTAGATGATAAAAGGCTTACAAACACAAAGTAGTAGCCATGTTGTGTTGTGTTTGTCCCTCTCTCCATTGAATGGTGTGAGAAGTAACTCCAGCTGTAGCCGCTGTAAGCTTTATAGTCAGTGTGATGAAACTCCTAAAAGTCCTGTGTTGTGATGTTGAATAAATCCGGTCCATTTGTTCAACTACTCCGCCTCTCCTCTTAGTCCGGACTGCTAGTTACCATGGTTACCAGCGTCAATGAGCCAAGCTAAGGTGAAACAGATTAGCTTTAAAGCTAGCTACGCTAGCATAAGCTGAGCTAGCTAAAGTGCAGAGCCGCTCTCTAACTCACTAATTCTCAACTCCATTTTCCGCCATCATCCTGAATCTTTGACAAGAAGTACGATCGTAAAAGGAGGCAGAGGAGGAACTAGACATGGAGCTACTCTAGGCCAGTCTATTAATCAAGGTGAATAGTAGAGACACAACACCAGGTGACACACAGCAGACCGGAACCCCCACAGACCTCCACAGGCTGGACCCCCAGACCTATATAAAATATGATTTGTACAGACAAGAGACTAGATCAGAACCCCCACGACTCCTGCTCAGAGCTGATCATTTGAATCAGGTGTGTTGGAGCAGGACAGTGGCCCTCCAGGACCGGAGCTGGACACCTCTGGACTGGACCAAACCCCTCCAGAGACCGGTTCTTTAGGGCCTCTTTAACTGAAGGTATTTTTGTGCTATAAACGTGTCTGTAGCAGAATCACATCAGTGTAATTTATAATGACAATAAAGCTACTTTCCTTTCCTGTATTTCCGGAGGTATTTTTTTATTCTTTTACTTCAGTAATTTTTTGACAAAGCTACTTTTACTTGTATTGGAGTAATAACAAGGAGTGTCTGTACTTTTACTCAAGTAGTGAAGTTGTGCACTCTGTCCACCTCTGATCATGAGTACTTCTGCTTTGCACTAGATCAGTGCAAAATTTGATATTCTACTGATTCCAAATAAACTTTGAAAAATAAACACAGCTTTTACACTGCATACACCTATACAGGCAATTAAAAAGGATAAAATAAAATTGTGTATCGATGAACATTCCATGACATAAACAAATGGGTGATGATGCAGGGTAATATTTGCTTTATTTACTTTTTTACTTTTTACTTTTTAATACTTTTGTTTAAATTTTCATATTACAAATGAAACAAAGTGACAAATGAAGTGTAAAGCATAGTGAAGATGGGAACACTGCTTTATATTTAATCATCAGATCATAAATAATTGAATAACATGTTGGGGTACTGTACTGTACTGTAGATGATTTCAAAAGAATCAGAGCAGCAGTGGATTTGAACACAGTATTAAATCCAGGGCAAGAATGAGATACACTGGTGATTCAGATAATTTCTTTCTGATGTGAAACATCAAACATACACAGGGCTTCCTGGAATAATTGGATCAGTTTG
The DNA here is from genome assembly GCF_900963305.1 of Echeneis naucrates. Lineage (NCBI taxonomy): Eukaryota > Metazoa > Chordata > Actinopteri > Carangiformes > Echeneidae > Echeneis > Echeneis naucrates. Next base: position 7,511,086 of record NC_042517.1, on the reverse strand, counting down.
TTTGATTGATAAATAAAAGTACAAACTGTAGGCTAAATAAGACACGTAGTCTAGTCTCTGCTTGAAGTTGCCCCCTTTCCACACATTAACCTAAACATACATGTGTCAGGACTGTGGGCAGGAGCTGCACAGAGAAAAGCTCCAGGCTGTGAGGCCTCAGTATTTGGCCCCTGGAAACTAGTGCCGGTGAAGTCGGTTCATTTTATGGACTCGGGTCACTCACAAAAGTGAGTCAGTGTTGTTGCACCCCCAAACACACACACACAACTCAGTTGTGTACTATAGTCTGTTGTTGTTTTGCTGACAATAAAATATACTGCAATACCACTACCACTGCTAATAATAATTATTATTATCATCATCATTGTAAGGTGCATAAAATATATAAGCCACATAACAAACACCTGTGTGTTTAACCAGTTGGTAATGCAATAATTATTTTAACTTGTTACTTAGACTCACTGACTGAAGTCAGTGAACCGGTTCATGCGAATCGTCTGATTCTGGCCTGTTTCCGTTCATCCCCAGCTGTTTCCAATGTTTCAGAACTGTTTTCGGTGTTTCGGAGCTGTTTCCAATGTTTCAGAACTGTTTTCTGTGTTTCGGAGCTGTTTCCGATGTTTCAGAACTGTTTTCGGTGTGTCTGAGCTGTTTTCAGTGTTTCAGGGCTGTTTCCGGTGTTTCAGGGCTGTTTTCAGTGTTTCTGGGCTGTTTCCGGTCTTCCAGAGCTGTTTCCGGTCTGTCAGAGATGTTTCCGGTGTTTCAGGGCTGTTTCCGATGTTTCAGAACAATTTTCGGTGTTTCGGAGCTGTTTCCGATGTTTCAGAGCTGTTTTCGGTGTTTCGGAGCTGTTTCCGATGTTTCAGAGCTGTTTTCGGTGTGTCGGAGCTGTTTTGGGTGTTTCAGGGCTGTTTCCGGTGTTTCAGGGCTGTTTTCAGTGTTTCAGAGCTGTTTTCGGTGTTTCGGAGCTGTTTCCGATGTTTCAGAGCTGTTTTCGGTGTGTCGGAGCTGTTTTGGGTGTTTCAGGGCTGTTTCCGGTGTTTCAGGGCTGTTTTCAGTGTTTCAGAGCTGTTTTCGGTGTTTCGGAGCTGTTTCCGATGTTTCAGAGCTGTTTTCGGTGTGTCAGAGCTGTTTTGGGTGTTTCAGGGCTGTTTCCGGTCTGTCAGAGCTGTTTCCGGTGTTTCAGGGCTGTTTTCAGTGTTTCAGGGCTGTTTCCGGTCTGTCAGAGCTGTTTCCGGTGTTTCAGGGCTGTTTCCGGTGAGTCCTTCGACCGGCTAGCCAATCAGAGGACTCACAGGATCCGGGTTTATTGGGACTCTAATCATTAATTAGATGATCCAGGAAGCAGCTGTGGTCTGAACATGGAGCCCACCGGGGAGGCAGCAGAGGAGGAGGAAGAACCAGCAGAAGTCCATCAGCTGTGGAAATATTCGAGTCTGTCCTCAAACACAACTGAAGGACGGAACTTAACTTAAGGCCAAACTTAAAAACCTGCTGTCCCCGGACTGCGGCAGGAAGCCGGAGGACCCGGAGGAGGAGGAGGCCCAGGCCGGCGCAGAAAGCATGCAAACTTCACACATGACTCGAACTCAGGATACATCACAAACCACCATCCCACCGTGCCGCTCTTAGGTGACCCGGAGCCTCCGAAAAATATTCGTCGGCCCACGAGAGAAAGCCGGAAGTGACTCCGCCTGTCATGGCCGCCGCATCTGTTTGCGGATCGGTGTTTGGAGGCAGCTTCACAGGAGGACTCGGACAGAGGAAGGTTCGCCCCCCACAGCTCAGGAGATCCGAGTCCGCTCCTTCAGACGGTCTGCATACAGTGAGTACAACCATTAAATCCATCTGGATCCGTTCAGTTCTCTGGTTTGTCTTGTTGTCTGGTCTGAGGTGGATCTATGCCACTGTGTGTTTGTGTGTCTGTGTGTGTGCGCACACCATTTTGGTTTTTAATAGGATTTGGTCGAATTGCTGTGTTTGCTGTGTGAATTTGTTGTTATCTGGAGCATGAGGTTTTGATATTGCTCATATTTTGAGGCATTTGACTTGACTGAGAACTATGACTGTAATACACACTGTTCCAGAGACTCAAATTAAAACACAAATGGCAGGCTGGTTTCTTAAGAGACTAGTTCGCACACAAATCTCAACTAGGACTCATTGCAGAGAATGCACTTCAGGATATTCAATTCAGCAACAAAGGATATAAAAAAACAAGTTTCCCAAGGATCATCATACAGTATCTCCCCAGCCCTGGTCACCAGCACCTCCTTAACCCTCAAGAGGACAAGATGGGGTGAAAGGCAGCACCTCATAGAACGACAAGAGGCTGGTGGAATGCACCTCGCTTAAACACACACACACACCATCTCTGGATATGTTTTGGCTGTGCCCTTCCATCTCAGTTGGAGGTACCAGTAATGCTGGACGTCAGAGGTCAAATACAGTCTCCTGAAGTCAGAGCAACACTTTGTTGAATGGTCAAAATGGACACAGCTTTCCTGTGTCATATTCTTGGGTTTTGTGGCTGTCTCCTTTCTCTCCGACCTCGTCTGTTGCCCCTGATCCTTCATCACTGACTTTCTTTCTTTGCTCCTGATGTAATTACCCTGGCTGCTAGATGCGATGCAGCCAAATGATCAAACTAAATGTAAGCATGTATATTAATAATCTGCTCCACAGAGGGGCTATGGGTAAGTCTCCTTTTTTATTTTTATTTTTATTTTGCAGGACAATCTCAATGGATAATATACTGAAAAGAAGATTCCATTGAACTCTCCAGGTCTGCTTGTTCCTCTCCAGAGCTCATCCTTTCCAGGTAGTTGAATGAGTGTATATAGATTTTGAAAAACAGGGTTTGACAAAACAATCACACACAGTAACAGACCTACATCTCTTTCCCACAGTCCAGGAGATACAATACTGTCTTGGGTGCTGTGGCTTTCTCCTTCCTGGACTTAATCATGGAGTCTTTCTACACTGATGTGCATTGTTGGAGTGCATATTGAGAAAGCACAGTGAACCAATATGGGGACAGACCAAGCTTGCATTTTGTCAGCTCCTGCCTAAATCCAGTGGAACAAAACTAACTCTACATATAGTTGCAATGCTGAGCTGTTATTTGGGACTAGAAGAAATGAAAGGACTTATCTGGAAGGCTCCCTCCATCCCGTGGTGACATAGCATGCTTTTCTTCATTGGGTATTTAAAACTGCTGAGCCCAGTACTCAGCTAATCAGATGGACTCCATTCTGAAGAAATGTCTTTGATTTTTGAATACAGAAAGAGGAAATAAGTGCTTTACACTCTCAAATGCTTCATAAGGACCCAATACCAGTTTGTACTACTCTCATATTTGCCTCCTCAGTGCTATTTAGTTCTTAGCTCCGGAGAGAACAGGACAAAAAATCCGAAATACGCCCCTGTGTCAAAAGATCATGGAAAATGGGCAAGTAAAGATTACTCAAACTTATTAACCATCCCAAATTTACAAACCTGCCAACCTTGAAGCAACTTGATTTCCATTAAACCTCCTGTCATAACATGACTGACTGCCTGACTAATAGACTCATTGCCTCTGGTAAAGACGTTTTGTAAATTCTGAGTTGTTGATGTATGGTGTGAACTTTGACAGATGTCACTTTTATTGCCTGGGTGGGATTCCAGACCTGGGTATAATGTTGTTTGTGCAGAACTGGATTGTACTCAAATTATCAAATGAGCTCAGGAACTGACTGGATTGAACTGCTGGACTGTCAGAAATTTGTGCACGCTTGTGTATTCTGTATTCTTGGCTTTGGTTTTGCGACTTTGCTGTGCTGACTTGTCGCGCTGAAATATTTGTCCTGACACACTCTTGCTTTTTATGACTTTGCTTGTGCCTGAAATTTGAGCTGAACTTTGGGCTGTTTGCTTTCTTTTCCGCAATGCTTTGTTAATGTGTTCCTTTGCTGGGATTTGGCTCGCTGACATTTTTTTCATATCTTATGCTGTTTGACATGGCTTGGAAATTGTCTGACGATGATTTTGTTATACACGATTCTGACTGGCAGCTCTTACCATGTGACCGCCAATACTATGTGTACACTAGCTTGTTGGGATTTACTGCATAAATACTGTTGTCCTATGATCCTGTTCTGATTGCTGAGGTTTAACACTACATTTATACCAAAAGTGGCCAGTTAAAAAACTATATGGAAAGCCTTTGTGTGAATGGTTGGAACAACTTTGTCTTTTTGTATGAAGACTAGCTATCCTGTGAGTTGTAGGAGGATTGTTCAAGAATTTCAATCTATTTTCATTCACTGTCTTGCTGCTGCTTGCTCTTCTATTAATTAATGGAGATCTTCACAATAGTTACTTTCATATTTTATATGATCCAGAACAGTTGGCCTTTCCCTGCTAAGAGGTAATAACCACTTGTCCTTACTGCTTAAAATTTTCATCACATATCTCTCATCCTTTCTTCTATGGCTCATAATGAACTCCTCCTGCAGATCTCTCTGATTCATTTGCTACCGGAACAGATTTAGGAAGTATTTCTTAACTCATATGTTTAGTCTTCCCCCAAACTTCAAATAACCTCCCTTTTAATATAACATTTTTGTGCAATTGTCTCTCCTCCAGCTGGGAATCAGCTTTTCGATAAAATGATCCCACAAAGCCTTTCAAAAAACTTTGAGTCCTCTTTTAGACTTTAGCATCCTTACCATCACTCCTATGACCTAAGGTGTTGGAACGCAACACACCAGTTTGTTCTTTCACTCACTGTTCACCGTGACATTGACTCTTGACTTGGCTGTGAGAAACTTGTCTGTCTCATGAAAACATTGATAAGAAAACTGCCAAACTCACTTTTTTTTTTTTTTTTTTTTGTTCCGTGAATATTTAGACCTGCCAATTAATGGAGCACAATGCCTTTGATAGGACAAACGTCATCACTTATAGTCTATGATCTATGATGTTTCTGTCTTTGCATTTTTAAGGTGGTAGTGAAAGCTGCTGTAAAGCCGAAAGACATCTATGAAAATGTCCATTCACAACTGAGTGAGCTCGTTGTCATTGTTAAAGCCAATGGTTGAGTTCTTGTTCCATGAGGGTCATGTTCCTCCTGACATATTCAGACAGTGTGACAGTCAGTAGATGTGTTCTCATAATACCATCCTTTAACCTAACATTATGTCCTTTTGAAATGCACAGTGGGTTTGCTTTACTATCTAAGCGGGACACACGCTAGATAGAACTTTGGAAAAGAGCTGTCACTTTGACAAGACCCCTATAGTCCAGCCTGTTCTTTGTCGGTTTGTAGATTTTGTAACCATTTTGTGAGAGACAGAAAAAAAAAAAATCTCCAAATTGTTCAATTCATAAGGAGGAAGCACATACCCTTGACAACCAAGGCACCTGATTTATTGATAAATAGTGATGATATAAAGCCACCTAAATATCATTGTATCTGACTTTACTTGCCATGCAGTCAACATTTGACTCTTAATGAATGTCTTGTTCTTGCAGTCAAATGCAGAGAGGAGTTGTATATTTTTACAAACATGCAAGCTCTTAAAGCAGATGTTATTTTGCTGTTTATCACCTTTACTTGCTGCTCTTAAACAGGTGTTGACCATATTTCTCTTAATATGTTGCCGACTGTGGTCTGATATATGCAAAATAAAAATTTAATAATAATGTAGGTGTGAAGTGACTAAAACAAAAAATATATTTCTAGACTTTTTTTGCTTAAACAATGCACTTGAGGACATGTGCAATGACTTAATGGCTGAACAAGTATGGCTTGTTAATAAGTATCTATTAATTATGTGTAAATTTCTCCTGAGCTCTGCTTGAACTGCCTGTCAGGATCACTACATGCTAATATTACAAATCCCAGAATGCTTTGCGTTGACACGTCAGCTGAGACCGCTAAGCTCCCCCTCCTTTTCTGTTCACAATCATTTGCATCCATTCTACCAGGGACCTCAGACACTTATCTCACCTGCCGTGTTGCCTAGTGCACAGTTTGCTGAAAAACTCAGTGTACTCAGCGTTGACTTTACCCGGGCCATTTGCCGACTTTGAAGCCCATAAACGCAGATTTGGGCTGCTCAGTAATCTGTTTGTGGTTGATGTGGAAAGTGCACCAGCCAACCTCCAAATGGAGCTGATTGAACTCCAGTGTAGTGACACGCTCAAGTCAAAGTATGAGTCTTTGGGTGCTGCAGTTTCCATGTTTCCTCCCCGACACACTGCCCCAAATCCGTGCACAAGCTGCTCAAATGTTCTCTGTTTGGCAGCACATGTCAATGTGAGCAACTGTTTCTTTGATGAAGATGGACAAAACATCACTAAGGAGTTGTCCCACTGATGAACATCTTCACCCAGTGCTGAGGATTTCAGGTATCGGGCTCCAACCAATGTGCGTCAGAGTAAATCAGAGCAAACTGAGCTTGAATGAATGTTGTCTTGATGCACTTTTTGTACTCCAAGGCAGGGACTGTTAAAAATTTAAAGATTGCATTTTCATTGAAGGAAATTATTATTTTTGGTTGCTTTGTTGTTGGCCTGTTTTTAAAGAAGATTTACATTAAATATGAACTTGAAAGGCTACAGATGGAGAGAGACATAAGAAATTAATGCGACTGTTTTATTTCAAATAAAATTTTTCATGTGTTAATAACAAGCTTTTGGCTGTTTACAGATTCAATGTTTACGCAAAAATAAAGATGTTTCCATATGAAAAGGTTCAACAGTACATATCTGGAGAGAAGGGAAAAGATGCACAGTTGCAATCAATTTTTGAATAAATATTGAGTTTGGCCTGTGACTTCATCCCAGTTTTTAATTTTGGCCCACTGTGAATTTGAGCTTGATACCCCTGATCTAGACCATTATATCACCCAATTACAGAAATAACAAACTATGTTTTCAAATAGAAAGATCTTTCAATTATTATTATTATTATTTTTTTTTTGTTTAGCAAACTGGCTATTTCCTGTCTGACCTCTCACGTAGATTTCCTTGAGTAGGATGAATGTAAGCTTGTAGTTCCATAGGAGTTGTTTATTCAGCAAATTCAAACAAGAAAACATATTTTGCTCTCTATTACTTCCAGGCATGTGTAACAACCACCAAAACAACTTGACAACAGATCTCATTTATTGGCGCCATATATAATATATAATAATATAATATATAATATGTATGCATTTACAATGACGCTTACTTCACCATCATTTCTAACAGGCGCACTGGGATCTTCAGTCAATTATAGCACTACAATGAGAGTGTTTGTGTGTGGTATAACTGTCTTGTGCTTATCATATCTTTATTAATATAAATGTATTACCGCATTACAAAAGTCAGAGGAAAACTTAATTTATGCATTAATGGAATACCTTGAACTGTAAATTAAATATAGAGGTTATCAGTCTTGGTAATCCATTTCAAATCATCATTACTTTTTAAAAAAAAAATCTTTTTATTATTATTATTATTATTATTATTATTATTATTATTATTATTATTATTATCATCATATTCTAGTGGTGCAAATGAGAGATAAATACAATTTTTCTTGGAATTGCTGTATTTTATGCCGGTAGCATCTCATATCTCAGAGTATATTAAGTTTGATCAAATATCAACGATTTTCACATTCTTGTCACATTCATCTAGACAAGATCTCAAATACTCATGGCAGTTTGAAACAGATGAAACAGACTTTGTAACATTTAATCATTTTGGTAGGATTTTTTTGCGTTTTTATGTTTTTCACTCTGGGTTGAAATAAACACCTGCAGAACAAAGGAGAAACTCTTAGCCTGGAGATTTCTTTAGAAAAAATTGGGAGTCAGGTAGGTTAATCTTTTCCTTGCGTTTCTCAAAAGTCAACAGTGTTATCTTTTATTAAGTCCCCACTCACTGTAATCTCTTTATCAGCCCATAGGGAAATGGATTTAAGTTCAGTGCCATGTGGGAAAAGTCTAATTCAGGGACATATTTAAGAGGCCACGATACAGAAACCTTTGAACTTCTCTGTCAGCCCTCATGCATTTATAGCATGTGGTATCAGAAAAATACTTTACCAAGAGGTTTGACTTCATTTTGAGATATGTAATCAACCTTATTCTAAGAGACAGATATTTTGGAAATCTAAAAATTTGGGTCAAGTAACATGCTGACTTGTATTACATGAACTCATCCATGTAAAGAAAACGAGAATTGTAAACTTTGTGGAATAAACTTCTCCTTTTCTGTAATTTAAATTCCACTTTTCTGTATTGACCAAACACAAAGATTTGATAGGTTCTGACACTGAAAATATTGAAGTCACACACAGCACAGTATCATCTCACAATAACACTGAGGAATGCACAAATCCAAAACTGATATTACTGATATACTGAAACTGCTGAATTGATTTTGGTTACTGGGTTAATGTATTTAACAGATCTATTTGGTCACTTTCTGTTATTCTACATTTCCCTCAGTTGGTCCGTACAGCTACCTGACGAGTGTGTCAGATTAACATGAAGGTGTGCATGGACTAGTTATGAGAAGGCCATTCTAAAATGTGTGCTTATATTTTGCTAAATATTAGGATCTGGGTTTGTGCTGCAGATGTGCAACTAAAGATATCCTGCTTTCAATCTGTAACTCTGCCCCACAAAATGCAAAGGATCACTTCAGGCTACACCATGGATGGATTATTTTGGCAAAGGAGAAGTGCTCATTTATTCATTTGTACTTTGTGTACATAGAAAATGTCACATCTTTTCAGCAATTTTTACTTTTGTTCAGTCTTTTTGTATTTTGTACAGTCTCATTTCCTTCCTTTACTTCCAAACCTCTTACAAAACAGTGAACACTATTCATCTAAAGGTATGAGGACTTGAAGGTGATATAAAGGTTTCCATGTCACATTAAAGCCAGCATCTGATTAACCCGCTAGAGGCTTCATCAGTTAAAAACTGATGTGAGAGAGAGGACGAGCGCAGTGAACATTGTTTTGTTCTTGTAGGTCATTAAGACCCCTTTCTCCCTGGGTTGAGCTAAATGAAATGCCAACATCAGTGCAGGGCTCAGCGCCACTTGAAAGAAAAAAAAATAATCTGTGCTTAAATTATGTTGCCAGTCAATCTCACAAGTAAGTTGAAGTAGCAAGAGGGGCATTATCTGAAAGTGTAGTATTACCTTTTGAAGCAGGAGATTACTTTCTGCAATAATAAAAAAAAAAGTATTGAAACAATAATATCTTCTAAATGAAGTCTAGTGGACTGTTCCTATGAATTCAAATATAAAGATCACTGGCAGGTGTCAATGGGGCCATTGTCATTACGGTAGCTGAACAGTGATTGATGCCTCTTTGGCTTTATGCAAAAATTATAGTCATATTTAACTAGCAGGGGTTGAAATGAGGGTTTGTTTAACAAAGTTTATATTGATAGTGTTTTCCACATAGCTTGAAATATCCCTCTCCTTCTTGTCACAACCCAGCTCAATCTTATTTCACATGACACCCAAGAGTTTCCTGTGCAATGCGAACTGAACCCTCCAATGAATTTGATCTTGTTCAGACTGTGAACAGGGTGAATATCCTGCAAAGTTCTATTTACAATTTATTTGTCATGAAAAATAACAGACAGCATAGCAGAAAGTCGCGATGAGGTCTGTCTCAGAATAACTTCAGGCTGAAAGCTTTTTTTTGGCTAAATATAAGTGAATGATGACAATAATAAAAATATGAAATGGGAAAATATGAGTAAAATTTAGCATTTTTGGGTTTCCAGCAGCAGGAGCAGGGTTGTACTTCACGCTCTGCATGTACGTGTTCAAACAGCCATGAACTCCATTCTGCTGATTCTAATGCTGATGAAAATGAAAATGTTGTTTGCCATAGAAATGTACAGAAATGGTGCCTGCAGTGTGTCTCTGGGTTATATTTAGGAGCTGATGAACTCTGTGGCATCCGTCTTGGTTCTGTAATTGAAACGAGTACACCGAAGCCAGGGGACAGGACCGCTCGCTCATTGTATACGATTTTCAGTGTGATTCTCAATTTTGAATCTTCCTTCTGTAATGTGAGTGAGAGGAGCAGGAAATAGACACCTGCTGTGTGGTGTAGCAGTTTGGAATAATATGACGTCAGGATGTAAAGTAATGAACACCTATCCAGTTTCATGAAGCAATGTCTTTGAGATATGGGAGCAAATGTATGGTTGCTAATGAGCTCCACCTTGTAGCTGAACTGTGCCCACTGAGTAATATGGCAGTGACTCCTCATTGTCTCAAGGCAGGGGGCACAGTTTACCTCCTCTGACTCAGGTGTGACAACTGCTCTGATTCACCATACCCAGGTGTGTTTTTTTTTTTTTTTTTTTTTTGTTCCTGCTGCCCCGCCTGTTATTGAAGCCTCAACCTCTTACCCAGCAGGTGTGTCTGAGTGTTTCACCCACCTATTGGCTTTGGCCCAGGGGCTCAAAACAAAAAAAATAAAATAATAAAATGACTCCCCACGTTAGCATAAATCTGAAGCAGACTATTTCACCCGCATTCACCCCCGAACTTCTGCTGGGAAAGATTAATGCCCTTAATAACAAGCCAGCTCTCTGCACCAACACTGGGTTGGCGTCCCTGCCTGTTTGAACACAGTCCCTCAGCTGCAATTAGGACCCCGTCCAACCTCGTACCAGCAAGTGTGAAGGTTCGGAGAGGCAAGCTGGACACGCAGACTGTACTAACTTCATCATCCCCGTTTGCTTAGGTGCCTGTTTCTCTCACTCACTGGGAGTTGGCTGGCAATGAATGCTTCCTGCACATTCAACATTTTTAATGAATGCTCTTGAAATTTCATTCCATTATTGAGATGGAAAATAAGCATATTGCTGTGATTATAATCAGTGTTGAAGTGGGCTATAGCTGAGTTGTTTCACCACAAAAAAAGCAAAGAACAAAAGCAAAACTATGTAACTTTTGACCAACAGGCTGAATAATGTGCATTTCCATATTATTGTGTTATACATTGTTGTTGCTACTATTCTTTCTTAGAATGTGGTGCTGAATTAAATCACACTCATATCAATAACTTATTTTAGTCATTATATTGATGCTTGGACACAAGTTAAAGTCAGGCCATGGAGAAGCTGACCTTAATGAGCTGCTGAAATACAATTTCCTCTTTTTCTTTTCAAATGAATGCGTCTTTACATACACACACTGCCTATGTATCTAGCTGTGAATGTATAAACATGTGAAAACCTCACATATGGCAGGACTTGAAGTCAGAGAGAAGCCTTGAAGAAAGACCAAACCCTTACTTACCATCAGTAGTTTTACAGCATATCTTCCCATATGATTGTAGAATGACAGAAACTAAATCAAAATCCAAACAAACCCATTGATTTGTTAATGTGATGTCATCCTGCAGTATTTCTCAAGGCTGGTATGTCCAACTCAGCGCATGCACTCAGTCCACCATTGTAGGTATACAGACCAGCTTAGCTGAAACACTGAAACAGACCAACCAGTGTTTTCCCATTGAAGAGATTGACTCCCTGTGGCGCATTACATTCATACTCATACTCGACTCATATTGACAGTAAAGTCGGCTCCTGTTGAGAATAAATAAGCACCGAAAGAAGTTACTGAACATTTTTATGCGCTTCTTCTCTCTCATTTATGAAAGAATATAAAATTTCAAGTGGAACTACCAGTCACTGGCATTGAGCCGTGACAGTGTTTTAATATTCACATATCTTCTTGTAATGAACAAGTCAAGTCAAATGCCAGTGTTTCATAGCGGAGGCACAATCCCACCTGTGACAAGCATCCTAATGGGACAACACAAACAAACATGAAAAGGCATGCTTGCTATGTATGAATTCCAGAAATGGCGCATACGGGCACCCATGGGACAAGCATCTGTGGCTTGAGACACACAATAACCATCAGCAACAGGATATCGAGCGAGACTTCCTACAAAAAAAAAAAAAAAAAAAAAACATTAACACGTTCACTTCCAGATGCTGTGGACATTTTTTTTTTTCCTCCCCTCTTTCCCTTCATCTTCACTCCGCTGGTGGCTTGTAAAACCACAGCAGCCTCCATAATCAACCAATAAACATTCCCATTCCCAGCCTCCCCAAACAATCCTCCTTTATTCTCTCTACCTTTCCATCATGTCACTTATTGAGTTACAGAAACAAATGGGGAGGACTAAAGTTCCTTTCCCTCTCTTTAAGATGGCAGAGTACTAAAAGGGGATTTTGGAGCTGCTCCATCACAGCTGGGAGAGCAGGTGGTTGAAAGGAGCTCAGGGGAAGCTCCAGTGGAGCAGACCTGGCCTGCAGGCAGCCTCAGGTATTGCCTCTGTCTTGCCAAAATGACAAGCACGAAGCAGTTTTACTCTCCCAGATTACTCCTTACACTGATTAGAACAGTTGGGTGATTTTCATTAGTCTTATCTTTCCGTTCTAGAAAAATGTCATATGGTCTAGATGGTGGATGAATATTAATGAAAGTGTTTATGATTGTCTGGCACTACACACAAGACATGACACTTGCAGCGTTGTGGCCTTTTTAAACTTTTTTTTTTTTTTTTTAACCATAGTTTGATTAGTCAACATGCCACTTATTGAACTGAAATGCAATTAAATTTGCTTGCACACACAGGTAATATGGTCCCAACAAAATGGATTATCTTTTAATCTAATCTCATAATTTTTTTTCTTTTTGTAATCCCCATACATTTTCTGAAGTACCTACATGAGGAATCACGTTACCTTCAGCCTCAGCTGTGCTTGTGTCTCATGCTGGTTTGTCAACATGCACTAATCTGATCAACTAAAATGTGAACATACTGGGACACTTTATGGGTTCATCAACTGCATGTTAATATCCTTCCTGTTAGCATAGCAACAGTTGCCTTTCATGCATTTACTTCTGTCCATCTTTGATTTACCAAAATTATTATTATTATTATTATTATTATTATGATATACAAACACACACACACAACTAACATAATTTTGTGCATTTGTTTTACAGTTATATCAGCATTAATCCACGCCACATATAATAAATACCTTAAAAAAAAAAAAACTAATAACTTTTTAAAACGAATATAACTTTTGCTGTAATTTCCATTATATAGTAAAATTACTAAGAAACAAGGTTTCTTGACAGATTTCCTGCCCTATGGTTGCTTGCTGTTGTAAAGATACTGTCTAATAGCACAACATATTTACATCCTCTGACTTAATAACTACATGCATAATACGTTTGCGATGTCATAGCTTGTGTTACACAAGCTGTTATTGGGGTTGTTGGGGAAAACGAGATGTAAACCAGCACTTATCGTTGCTCTGACTGCAGCGCTGACACTAAACTTGTAAAGTCTGTGGTAACAGAGTATGACAGGGCCACCACCTAGAGATGGAAGTAATTTTAAAATCGTTCCTGCAAGGTAGGGCCAGGCCATTTGGGGAAAATATCCAACAGGGATTTTTCTGACAGATATTGCGATTTGATTTGTGATTTTTATTTTGTGGTTTTTCAAGTGCTGAAAATTGTTGTATTTCCTCTGATGTGGTTCCCCAGTTATTACTGTCTAATCTGTCAGATCACTGAGTAATACAGGTGGTGAGATCGCAGCGTGTCTCAGATGTGGAACATTTTCCAAAGACTAACCTGATCTACTTAGATATAGCTCCACGAGGACAGCACGGACATCAGGTTTGATGGCTGCACAGTCATAAGGAAAGGCTGCAATAAAACAAATTGCAAATCCATCGGTGGAAGACTGTTCATTCTGGGAGAGACTACATGGGCCACTCAATTCAAAGTGTCGGAAAATGTGCGCAGAAGAGACTGTTAGCTGGCAACGGTATCTCTGTTTTATCTCCTGCAGGAGTTTGGATCATCATGATACTTGCCTACTTTACAGGATCAGATTTAAGGATACTACAGAGCAGTATGTGTCATGTCACAGTAATGCAGGGATTTGTTTTCTAGTCATGAAATTTGTTAATCTGAACAAGGCTGAGCAACAGAATCTACTGAACCTGCTTGTGTGAGAAAAATTGGGACCAATAAAACAGGCTTTGATGAAGATTAAGACATTCCCACCAGCCTTGCACTTTGTGTCCAGTGCAGAATAAAGATTTTTAGCATACTAACAGCCTGAACTTCAGTTAATGGAACTTGAGGTCAGTGGGTCCAGGCCCACCTGCTATTTTGGTTGATGTTGGCGCAGCAGCTCAAAGGACAAAGGGCTGTCTTGAAGAATAGTGGGTGTGGTGATTAATTAGCATCCTCTCATCCAGCCACACTGAAATAGCTGCACAAAGTACAGTGACTCAACGTCAACTTCTCGACAAGTCAACAGCTGAGAGGCCTTAAGTGTCTGGTTGGTGCAGAGTAGCAACAGACATATTTGGATCTGGATTATTAATTTAGAAACAAATGATTGAAACTATTGGACTACGTCAATCTGGTGCCAATTCTGTGCTTTGCTAACTCAGTCACATTGGAATTGGTCACGATACATATTAGATATATTAAATACATATTAAACCTCTACACTAGGGGTGTCACTCAATCACACAAGGGGCCAAAACTCATAGCACACATTAGGTTGCGGGTCAAACAGGAAAAAAATTTATTGAAGAGACTAAAACTAAACCAGACAGAATACTATATTTTGCCCCCCCCCCCACCCAACAAACCAGACATAAATATTTTGTTCTCCATGAAAATTTCTAGTGAAAACTTGAAAGCATAAATCGAAATTTAAATTTTTAAGTTCTTCAATTTCAGCCACACTAGCTCCACAAACAAGGCATATTTTGTACACAGTTGAAAACATCCACAGATGCCTGATTGGTGTGTCATCAGGGAAGCTGAAATTAGGGTTCTTGCAGGTCGCCTACTGTTTGGCACGGCAGCTGTTGCGCTGCATTATGGGATTGAGTGTTGATTATGAGTGTTACGGGCGCCTCATACAGCCGGGCCATTAAAAATGTAACAGTTGAAACGATCTTGTGGGCTGGATATGATTGTGTCCCGGGCCGCATGTGGCCCGCGGGCCTTGACTAAAGGCAGCAGATTTAGTAGCAGGTATGTCCTGCTGACTTTGGATGGCCACAGGCATTTAAATGAACTGGAAGAGAAGCTTGTTGCAGCTGTGGACAGCAGACACTGCTCATATTCATTTATAAATTAGAGTACACTGCTCTACCAATCATTTCTTCATGCTGATTTTAAAGGTATCACTTTCTGTTGATGGTTCTATTAAGTTTATTTTCTTTTTAGGCTTCAGGGCTTTATTCTAGATGATAAATTCAACACGCTAACAGCAGAAACCAAGGACAAAGACCCATTTTCCACCACTTTCCACCACCGCTTTGTGTTGCCTCATTTGAATGAACCACCCACATGTTTGCTCTTCTTCCACCTGTACACCGTGCACTCAGCACAGTGCATGGAAATGCACCACAGATGGGCAAAAGAATTTCAAGGTCAGAGAAATAACATGTTAGGGGAGCTGCTTGCACTGGTTGCTGAGACTCCATGAAGATGAAGCTGAGTATGAAGATGAGTATAAAGATTTAGTTGGAAAGTGTGCTTCATTCACATTTGAATTTCAAATACTTTTGAATGTGAAGGAAAACAACCAAGAAAGCACATGGGTACAGGTGAGGTACTAAGTAGCTTCACCTATCCTGGACATAAATTCTGTGTCTCAGGATGTAGATCAAGCCATCCACTGATTCAAAGATTGGAGGTTCGATCCCCAGCTCCTTCAGGCTCCATGTTGGTGAGATACTGAATTCAGAAAAGCATCTTTGTGAGTTTGTGTTGTAGAAGCACAATGTGAGTTCCAGTTGTAGATGAGCTATATAACTCCTAAAAGAAATGGAATATGTTTTTTATTATAAAGCATTTTGAGTGGTTAGGATGACTAGAAATACACTTTATAACTGCAGTCCTCTTACCATTTACTGTTCTCTGGAGCTCAATGGGAGGACCAAACACTACTCCTCCAGAGCGCTTGTCCTCATTTCTACAATGATGATGGAGGGCGTAAACCTGCGCAAAAGCACATTAACTGTGAAATGCAATACACAAACGACATCATGCAAAATACAATTTTGGTCCCTATTTATTTGGTTGTTTTCAAATCAGGTTTGTTTGAGTTGAAAGAAAAATTCAGCATCTTTGCAAGCAATTGTGTACTGTCAGACAGTAAAAAATAAATTATGTATTATATAATTAAGTATTATTCAGTCAAACTGAAAAGGAAGACACATATAACTGTGTCCATTTCTTGTGATTTATTTTACTGCATGACTACATGATAACTGGCCTGAGAACTCCTGAAGTTTTTTCCAATTTATTTCATGTCATTTCTGAGGGGATGATTAAAAAAAAAAAAAAAAAAGAAAAATCGAAAGAGCCGAAAGAAATCATATCAAACTGGGATTGAAGTGAAAGTTTGTAATATTTATTCACTGCACAATTTTCTGAGAGTTTCAGAGTTGGTGCAATACTTCAAATATCATTTTCCACCAGAAATACATGGATTACCACTTAACAGAGCATTCAAATAATGTGACAATTTCCTTTAGCGCTTGCTCCTCTCCCAGACCCCATTTAATATCCGTTTTATCTTTTAGTAGAGAAACAAACAAACAAAAAAACAACCCAAACTGGCAGATTATGAGCATGGCTGTATGTGGAGCTGCCTCCCTGGCACAGTGCTTATCATGTCAGCATACGTTTGGCGTGGAAGTCGACCCATCTTCATCAAAGCTGGCCAGATTTAATATCTTCTTGTTAAGCTCTTGTGAATTTTCATCGCCTATGCTCCCATGAAGGCTGTCTGCGTTGTTCTCTCCTTTGTATTGTTTTGTGTTATTTCTTAATGCAATGTGCTCAGCTCCTTGTAGAAAGGCGAACTTCAGAGTAAAATATTCAGCACATTCCTCCCTGCCTGTGTGTTAAGTGTTTTTCCAGCTCAGGGTACATTCTGCGCAAGGAGTGAACCTGGTGAGAGCCATCCTTTGTCAGTGCTGTTCACATTGAAGGCCTCTGTCTCATAATGTTTCTCCCACATTACGAAGTGAATGGATTATCATTGGGCATTACACAAACTACAGCCTTTCCTTGCAGTATAACACGATCCTACTTACGCAACTTGTCATGATCAAACAAACGCCATCAAATTTTGATGTTGGAAGTGATCATAATCATCCATCCTTCTCATCAGGGCTATACAGCGTGTCCTCAACAGTTTGGAGCAGTTTTAATCTGAGGTTGGGGTTAGAAAGTTATTAAGCTTGTCATGCTGCACAGTGAATCTCGTGTATGATGATTTTTGCTTTTGCTGACACTGAAATTCTTCCGTGGCACTGCCATTACTGGCATAATTGTGTCTTCAAACCACCCGGAGATGCACCCTTGTAGCAAAATGCATCAACACGCCACAACACAGGCTGGGGATCAGCAACAAGGTTTCATATCCCTCTGTGAGAGTGAATAAAACATGGACTTGTGCTTGTCTCCACACTGCAAAAGTCATAAGCCCACACTTGGAAACTCATAAGAATGTTTTTGACATCACAGCTGCTACTAGAGTGAGTTCAAGTGAAAACCCACATCCTTCCAACACTGGGCTGCATTCAATAGTAAGATTTTCTTTCTTTACTCCATATTCTGCTTTCAATTATGTGCTATTCAAACATCTTTCCTCAGTGTATTGTGAAGAGCCTTTCTCTGTTTTCTCATGCGGTCTCTGGAGAAAGCCACCGCTTGCTTTATTGTCTCGAGTCTGTTCCCACCCCCTGCCCTAAATTATTTGTTATGTAATGCTCACACACCGTCTGAGGGGAGCAGCTCCTCCAGCGACAGGAGAAAATCTGAACAACCACACTCGTTATTTTTTTGCTTTAAGCTTGATATTCACTTATTTACTCCCAGCCTTAAACTTTAGACACAACAACCAACATTTTATAAGAAGAGAAATGAACTCTGGAATATTAGAAGAGCTTGAGCAATATATGAAACTCCAATAAGACAAAATATAATTCTCTAGGCAAGCTATATGCTGTGTGCAGGAAATTAAAGTGGTCCTTGCTCACAAATAGGACACACTGAGACGCTGAAAGAGTCAAAGTCATCTGCCGGGTCTCAAAATCAAGTTTACGGTGTATCTGACACTTCAAGGTGCAAAACCAATAACCAGCATTAGACTTTGCACAAGCTAGGCCAGAGGCAAAGCCTTTATGAACACTTGGTGAGAGGGACTGAAGAAAGTTTATAGCAGCAACTGAGCTGGCTGTCCACAGATGGCCATACACACATTAAAAAAAACATCATCTTCATTGCATTTGATGGTAAACAGTGAAACTGTAGACTACCTCCGCAGGGTATTTACACCCATGTTGTTATCACAATAACTTTTACATCGTGTTGTTAGTGCAAGTTGCTGGATGGGATTTTAATTAATGAAAGTTTTTTTTTTTAAATTAAAACTTGGTGACTATTATTTGGAGATATTTTAAGCAATCAGTGCATGGGAATATAGAGAACCCTAACCCTTTCCTGCTGATGTGCTCTTGCTGGAGGTCATCACAGAGATGCTGGGAACTTATTAAATATAGACCCCTTGTATACAAACATTCCTAGCATAGCGAGAATGCGCACGCAGCTCGAAGTCAGAAAATGTCAGAACAGAGCATGTAGAGAACATGGATGTTGACGACCAAATTATTTGAAATATGCACTTTTGTTGTCCATTAAGGACCACAAGGAATGCATTAAAAGGAAACGTTTGTTTTTAGTTAGCTAACATGTTTAGCTGTCAACTATAAGCTAGCTACCTACATCCACCACAAAATAACCTGGAAAAACTTAAAACTGCTGCCGGTTCTGTTCTCACAGCCAACTACACTACATCAAGGGAATGCCTCATGATGGACATTAAGAGAAACTTAACAGAATAGCAACCTAAAGAGCATAGATCTTTATTATTTATTGTGTGTTTAGTTAAATTAGACCAATGGAATGACCCTTAGGCTTTCAGCTGTCCTGTTAGCTTTAGCTTACGCAAAGTGACGCGCTCCCATAGACTTTGGGAAAGTTCAGTGGTTTTCTGACACCAAGCTGCGTGCGCATATTTCTGTGACGTTGTCTGTTTTTAATAAATGAATTTTTCAAGTATGCATCAGTATAATAGCATTGTAATGACTGAAAACATGTGGAATGCTAACAACGGTGGGCTGCTGTTCTTCCGTGCCACTAGGGGTCAAATATTAAAAACTTTGTGTACATTTAGGTGTATTAATCTGTGTACACACAGAAAAACAGCAAATGTGCACATAGTCTTTTCATCAGATTTATGAAACACCATGTATGGCTCTTCCCGGGGGCTTTTCCCTCATACATCTCAATCATCCAGAAACTGTACCTGCTCATAGGACTTTGTATATACTACACACGGTGTTAAAGATGTGCACCTGTGCACACATTGTGATCACCTGTGGATTTTTATTCATTCATATGTGGTAGTTGGCGGCAGAATACCAGCACAGAAACTCCACCATCGGTAAATTGTATACATCCAGAAACCTACGTGGTAAATGACGTACGTACACGTTTTGTGTGTAGGCAGGGATCGTACATTTGGCCCCTGGTGTTTACCAGAAAATCCATTTGCATGCAGAAATGTCAAGCAGCAGTGTGGGTCACAGCTGTGTTTACTTCAGACATTTACATGACACTGCAGCAATGTATTCGTCCTGACCACTCTGGGCATCTAGGCCGAAAACTGCCTGGCCTGTGAGCCATGTAAACTACTGCCAAATACTCTGTCAAGTATTATTCATACGGTGTTGGTTGTTTTTTATTTATTTATTTATTTTTCTGAGCTGCAGTTTATGTAACCGCTTCTGTCTGTCAAACACTATATATACTTTACCATCGCATTTTGAAAAGAACAAAGTCGAAGCAGAGCTGTTGTCGTGGAAAGGGAAAACTTCCTGTAAGAGGCAGAAACCTTAGGCGGGGCAGTGTGGGGGTTGAATCCTTGAAATAAACTTAATGACAGGCATTTCAAACTCTCCTGGGGGACATTTCAGGCCTAGTTGGGGACACATGGTGGTGTTAGACACCCCAAGCAGTGCTTTAGTTCGTTTATGCCCCGAGCCAGCTCTGGATGACAGTTAGCCTAAGACTAAACAGTAAACAGAGAGCATTATAAAACGGCACAAGAATGTCCAAGGATTTTATCACGTCACTTTGTGCAATGTGGGTGATAAAACTTCAAAAACAACAACCCTGTTTCAGACAAACTTCTGGATTTGTCCTTGTTTTAAGGGGAAAATGAGGATAAACGATTACGTGAATAAATGTAGACCTTTAACTATGAACATGTAAACTTTTACTGGTCAGTTTGTCGTCCTGAGATTCAGTGGGACATTGTGAATGACTTATGAATTCCAGTCAGTGTTTCGGCCAGTGGTTGCTCTCCAGTCTTTTAATTGACTTCAGCCATAAGTCATGAGCCATCCTCACCACTGGACTGAAGAAATTAGCTGAGCTTCCCTTTGACCACTGACGCTGGCTGCATCAGGGAAGAGTTCCTGCTCCCTGGAATTTTGCTGCAACTACACACACTTTTTTTTTCACATTTTCCAAAGCACACACTTAAGTCAGAAAGTCAAGGAGAGCCCCACATCTATATGCACATTTATAATTCCCTGCTCCCTCTAGCCCATTGCACTCTCCCATCCATACATATTTAGCAAACAACCAGTTTACTCTTGGTGCTGTAATTTCTCTCTGCTGTCATGGGGTTTAGTTGAAAACAAAGTGGTATTGTGAGAACAAGAGCTCAACGGGACAAAGTCTGAAGCTTTCCAGTCATAGGGCAATTTGAGTTCATTCACAGTTTAAACAAACAAAAAGCAGACCACACAGAGAAGAACCCTGATTGTTATGGGAACTGGTTACACTAAAACATCTGATAAGTAATTACAAATCAATATTGAGATGACATAATGACATTAGTGTGGAGAGATGGTGTAGTTATCCGAATTCGCTAATGATAGCAAGAGTCCAAGTATTTTTGAGAAAAATAAATGTAAGAGTCTCCATATGGCCTTTTGGCTGTTAAGCTGCCAAGTAGAGAGACACATACTTTCAAACACACACATACAGTTACATTGTAGCACCGGTAGCTCCTTCTGCCTTGCTGGGAGGACACAGCACTACAGGAACAGCTGTTCTCCGGTGTCCCCCGTGGCCTTCCGCCAAGCAAAATGTGTGTGTCAGCCCACGACCACACAAACCCGACTAGCATGGTAAGCTGCACTCTGCACAATGAATGAATAAATGAAATGAAGAAGTGTATTTAACACTTAATCTAATTCCCAAGAGAATAGCGTCCACCAACTCCTAAAACATTTAAAGGAGTCTTACAAGAGAAATCAAAGGAGTGCTGTTGAAGTGACCTCGTCATGGAAGACAGTGGATCCCGACTGTAAACACGGCTAAAACTCGAAAGATTATGAGGGGAATGAGCTGCTCATATGATAGCATAAATCAGTGGGAAGCATTCTCTTCTAATGGAGAGTTGGAACCCATATTGTGGAGATTATCAATCATAGAGCTAGAGCTGCCACCATCTTGACTGTGCATCAGACAATATCTAGTATGAGGTCTAAGTGCTAATATGAGCCACATTGTAGATCATTCCTCTGCCAACGTCTCTGGGGAGCACAGTGAATTATTGACTATGCATATGTACTGTATGAGTGCAGAGCGTAGCCACTTTAAAGGCATGAGGAGCATTCTTCTGTCGGATTACAGCGGCAAATATCATCGAAGGTCACATTCATGGTAAAATATTAGAGGCTTAAACAATCTTTTAATAGGGGCTAAATTTACAAAGCTATACAAAGTGTGCGGCAGACTACTCTATTTGGAGAGTTATGCAAATCACAATAATTCAGAGGGGTTCCTATTATGGCCACTGGCTCAGGCCCAAACTGCAAAATGTGAGAAAACCAAGTGACTCTGTTATATTTGTGAATCACACTTTATTTATAAGTTGTATATCCCAGTGTCCGCTGACCCAATTTACATAGCCAAATCACAAATCACAATGCTGCTGTATGGAAATGCTGTTTCTTTTTGTATTTGCTGAAAATTGCTCAGCAACATCTCGAGGGGAGTTGGGATAAAAAGGAATAAATCCTTGAATTAAAATGAAATTGACAAAAGAACTATATTAACGTGTGAGAATAGTTTGTTTTATGTTTGTTATGGAATGTCTGATTCTGCTAAATATTCTTGGGTCTGTTTTGTACAACTTTTGTGTTTTGTAGGACTTTTAAGCTCACAAACCCCTATTTTTCAATCCCTGGGAGCCTTTCTACTGGACTGAATCTGGTTCCTTCGGAAATTGGAAACCCTGAAGTTGACTGTATAAAAAAGGGATTTTCCTTGCATGCACGCACACACGCACGCACGCACACACACACACACACACACACACACACACGCGCACTGGGTGCAGTAACTAAACTGTTAGACCTTGGGAAGGCATGATGTTGAGCTCTGTTCTTCTGGTTGACCTGCTTTGTTCGTGAGTCGTGTGCACCAGAAAGCGTGGCATTCACTGCTTAATTAAGCAATCAGAATGCAGTGAAAGACTCTCAGAAGAGTTGTGAACAGACTCTGCCTTGCTTTAAGTTTAGATTGGAGGATAATAATATGCACATGTTTTGGTCTTCCCATTGGGCTGTGTTATTTGAAGCTCTAACAAGGCTGTTGTTACCAAGACGCAGCTCTTCCCCTTCAAATATGCGTGTGGTGACTGGGTACAACATTTCCTACATGATTCAGTAACATCCCCACTGGATTCACTGGCTGTATGGCTTTCTGGAAGGCATCTGACCCTATTGACCCCACCACTATTGTCATCTGTACATTGTGTCGAAACCCTGCTGTACGTGGCAGCCATGTTGTGCTGATGTTGAGTTGTTTAAATTCCCTAACAGATATGCAAATTCACATAACCTGCAGACAAACTGGAATACCTTTGGCCTATGGGCGTCCGGAGCCCTCTACACTTTTGGGATGGTCTTTTCATGATCATGTGGATCTGTACTCAGATGCTCTGACACCGTTTGACAGCATCCAAATCTGATTTCCAACTTGTATTCCAGGAACTGGTGGTGTAATTTACATTTTCCTGTTACCATTTCCTCTCAACTAGCACTGTCACCTTTTGCTGAAGTTATTGAATTCCCGTACGTCCCAGAATGGCTTTTCAACGGCCTCCAACAAAAGGCTTGTGTGTGCTGTAAACACGCAGGTGGAGAGAGTGACAGCAGCAGTGTAGTGTGTCTGAGAAAAGAGAGATGGAGGGAGAGAATAGTAACACAAGCTGTATGACAATTCAACACTGGCACAAAATTGTGTGTGGAAAGAAACCCTGTCCGTTTTATTCTCAAAGCTGACACCAAAATCTCATCAGGTTTTTGTTGTTTGTTTGGCGAAAATATCTCTATCTTAGCTGTCATATCAATGCAGCATACGGCAAAACTATGTGGACACCCAAATGTGAGCGTTGAACTCTTTTCTTAGTGTTCCCTCTTTTGAACAGTTTTTTTTGTACAGTGAGGGAAAGCCAGAGTTGTCAGACCAAGAGAGGGATAGGCAGAACAGTGGACTATAGGTTGTGCTCAAGCTTGGGCCACTGCAGCGAGGACTCAGCTGCAATGATGCAACCGCTGCCAGGAGATCCACCAAGTTCCCCCCTTGATCGTTGAACTCTCCATTTCAAAAGCACGCATACATCACCCTTTGCTCTTCTGGGACCACTCTCCATACAATTATTGTAACCTGGGTGCAGTCATTTGCTCCCATTAAGAAACTAAAACATTAGTGAGGTTTGACACTTATTGGCACAGCCCACAGTTGATACTCCAGGTCTCAGAGCATGTGAAGATACAAGCACCTTGCTTTGCACGTGGTTGCGCTGTCATGCATTTTTTTCAAATTAAAGGGCTCCACCCAAGTTGTCTAAAGCATCATGGTATCCTGCTGCAATAAGATTTTCCTACAGTGTGATTCAAGGGTGTTGTTCAGACTGTGTCAAACACCCCCAGTGATATCCTGACATCACTGCATATTGCCTATTGGCAGATCTACATGATCAAGGACTGTGAAAGCTTTCCTGACGGCCTTTGAAAATGTGAAACATTGCTATGAAACAATAAAACATGAAAATTAAGACTTATTTTTATTTCAAAGATGATGATGACAAGAGCCCTGTCCCCAGCTGCAACCAATCGCTGCATCTCACACACACTGCCGGATGCTGTCATTGGGTCGCGGGGTTAATTGTTTTGTGCTTTGTCAAATCAGATTTATTATCTGAGCATGGATTAATTTGTCGGTATTGTGCGGTCCATTAAGGCACTACCAAGCAAAGCCTTAATTAGAACAATGCTAATTGCAGTGATTACCAGCCTCCTCTTGAGGCGTTGCGAACGGGCGGTGGAGCAGAACTCGCCACCAACTTTTGGGAGTGATGCAAATTAAGAGTGGTGCTTAAAGAAGTGCCACACTGCCAAAGTATGTGGAGCCTCACGCTCATTGTGTGTCTTCCAAAGATGTGATTTTCTTAATCTCTATGGATTGCCTGAACAAAATTACTGAGTGATTTCTCAAGTGTTGTTCATATAGATAATGTTGTGTGTGCAAAATCGCACCAAATGAAATTATTCCCACTGAGGGAGTGTTGTTGTTCCGTAGAGAGTGGGGGGTGGGCTTGAAGCGAGCAACAGCTACAATCTTGTGGTAAATACACAGACACAGCCAGCTCTTTAGGCAGTGCGAGTGTTTGTTTGTTTGTGACATGGATATGCATACGCAGTCAGATAAAAGGCTGGAACACTGCCTTTGGATTTGAGGGCAGAGCTCAGATACAGCAGGCAGAAGCATGTTAGTTTATCTCCGCTCTGCTCTTGTCTTTGTGTGGGCTGTGCAATAATGGAAGTGCATCTCTGCCCCGTCACTCTGCAGGTAAAGCTGAAAACAGCAGCTGTGATGCCGGTATTAACCTGGGCGGTTTTATCAATTTGTAATAAACTGCTTTTAATGCTGATGATGCTCCGATAAAGGGAGAACCAGACTTCTAAATCCAGTGTGGTTTGCCACACAGCGACTGCAGTTGCACTTACAGTCCCTGCTGCTTGAAAAGAAAAACGGTTTGGATTAGAAGAGGAAATTTTGAAGGGCTATGATTAAATCACTGCCTTTTTACTGTATTTAAATAGAATCTGTGTTTTTCGAGTCTACCCTTGTCCAATCTTTAATTCCCATAATTATTATTCCTGGCAGATGAACTTTTGAATGGAGTTTAGAAGGGAAGAAGGACTGGAGTTTACTCGACTCTCCCTTCTTTTCCACAGTGGTTACTCTGGGTTGGCATGGCTTCGTGGCCAGCATGTACTGACAGAATGGATAAAACAATTAGCCTATTACTGGACAAGTAAGCTCTGCTGTTTATTTCTTATTATAATTTTTCATTTTAGGAATTATGGCTGCTGATAGATGAGGGGACAGTACCAGAGGGGAGAGAGGAGTGAATGATGTTAGTTACAAGTGAGGTCAGAGAAACAGACAGGCTTTTACTTGTACAGTTGGGAGAGGGTCAAACTAACAGGTAGATGGTTTGGATGTCAGAATGAGGTCAGAAAATTTTAGTAACAGAGGGAAGTTAGAAAGTTGGGAGTGAACCAACCAAAGGGGCAGATGATGATGATGACAATAATAATAATATTGTCGGTACAAACACATGTAACCTAAAAGTATGAGACAACCTATATGGTAATAAATAATTATTTAACGGTTTCATCAGCCTGACTAGTAGCTTGCCTTTAGTGCGATTCCTAGCTAGTGTGGGATGCACATTGATTCTTGGCCTCATGGAGTCATCCATCTTTCACCGATGCGTTTTGGTTTGCTCATCTCCTGAGCTTGCTGCATGTATTTAGGCGGTTGATAGCTGCTTAAATAGCTGTCACACGAGATATAATTAATCAATTGTAAACACTGTTATGGAATATAATTCCCAGCTTTAAGCAGAGCCAAGGGTTTGCAATGATTAAACAAGCTTATTTGTAGATGGAGTGCCGGTGTGCTGAAGATCCCTTAAGATAAGTGGAGATGGATGTGTGTGGGCGGTGCCGGGGTAGACGGAGCACAGGGAGGTCAGGTTTC
This sequence comes from Echeneis naucrates, assembly GCF_900963305.1. Lineage (NCBI taxonomy): Eukaryota > Metazoa > Chordata > Actinopteri > Carangiformes > Echeneidae > Echeneis > Echeneis naucrates. Next base: position 7,484,794 of record NC_042517.1, on the reverse strand, counting down.
CTCAGTGGAAAACCTGTCACTTATACTTATTGACAGGATGCACGCTTGAGTGCAGATTAATGCTTGCTTTCCCTCCAGATGTGCTGTCCATCCGTATGCATGTGTTTTGCTTTTCCTTGTAAAACTAAATTTAGTTTTTGACATTTAAGACCGATAACATGAAGACACTGAGATTTTCCACATAAAGTGGCTACACATGGCCCAGGCTGTTTGAGAAAGCTGGCATTGTTTTCATAAAAGCTGTAGCCCTCAAATAAGGTAAATTATCCAGGCAATGTGCCTGTTTGTTAGCAAAGGACAAAGGTGAATATTCAAACTGCATAACTGGCTAAAAAATATTTCACGAACCAGCTGCAAAACATCATTATAAATGCAAGTACTGGTGAGCTGTTAAAATACAAGCTAATGGAAGTGGTTTATTTTTATTTTTTATTTTTTTTAATGACAGGCAATATTTTCACACCCAATTTTAAAACGAAACAATGAAAACTGGAAAATTAGCATACTGGTTATTTATTGATAATTACCAAAACCTAATCAAATTTATAATTTATTTTAAAAAAAAAAGTTACATCAAGGCATTTTACATACAGAGCTGGTCTAGACTAGGGATTAAACACTCAAAGAGCCATTCTTTTTCCCACAGAAAAAAGATCACTGGCAACCACAGAACTATTTTGACATCTAAAATTAAGATATCACTGGATATATCTTTTTTTTTTTACCTTTTTATATTTAGTTTTATTGGATTTATGAAATCAAATAAGTGCAATAAAGAAAAACCATGCAAAAAACCATTTTCTTCAAAAAAAAAAAAAAAAAAAAAGGATGCTGGTTGAAGGTTACTTCCAAATAAAATACTCAATGTCTATTTGAGGAGTCCTCATATTTATGAAATAAAAAGCCAAACTTAAATTATCCACCTGCAGCAAACTGAGACTGCCGTCTGCTTCTGTGAGCCTTCATCCTTTTATCGTCATCACGTGTACTGGAGCGAGCAGTCAGCTGTCAACCTGAATAAAAAAAGGACTATTTCACTGAACAATGTAAAATATATATTCTCAAAATAATAGCCAATTAAAATATTTATTTTACTAGGTTAATGTGACTTTTGCTCCTGAACCTCAGCGCACACCATCTGCACATCAGGGCTTTATGACGCCGCCATCATCAGTACATATGACTTTTTGTTGTTTGCCACTTTCTCACCACACATTAAGCATACGACAAAGCGACAGGGAGCTGCAGCAGAGGAATGAAAGAGCCACATGTGGCTCAGGAGCTGCGGGTTGCCGACCCCTGCTCTCGACCAAACTCTTTATGGAATTGTTTGAACATTTGAACATACCCAGTTAAACACACAAAAGCAGACGCCTGGGGTTATTTTACCCTAGGTGTCCATTTTTCAGTCTCTACAGCTTGCTCATTACAGGAAACGCTTGTAAAATGTAATAACGAAATGTGGAAGCCAAACAGGGCTTGAAAAACACTTTGCTAATATTTTCTCATGTCTCATTATTTAACATGATACTATTAAGTTTTTGCAGAATCAAATCTACCAAGAAGTTGATTAATTCGTGATTAATTATACATTACAAGTTCTTCTTTCTCTATGCGCTGGCCCAAAGTCACAATGTCTGACTGACATGTTTGTTTTGGCTTCAGCTGCTCCTTTCCCATTCACTAACATGGAGACATACCCTGATGTGTGTTCTGTTGGCCTGTCTGTTGCTTCCTTTCTGTTCGGTGTTCGCTTAGGAAAGGCCAAACAGTAATCTACAAAAGCACGCTGTGGTGGACTGTCAGGGGTGAAGCCTGTCCTGCTATCCTCCCCACTGTATCACAAAGCTTCACTTCTCTCTTTGATGTGCTGGCACCTCGGTGCTGCTGGGTACGATGCCCCCATCTTTTCTCTGCATTCATCCCCGTCAGTTCAGCTGACATCAGTCAAGAGTCTGCATAAGCGAATGCTCTCCAGTCTGCATGAAATGGTTTTGTCACTCAGAAAATAAGACTCAGTACCCCAAACGGATGACTGCAAAACAGGTCAGGTGTTGATGTGGATGGAGCTGGCTCAAAGTCTAGCTGTTTTGCTTTTTGTTTTTGTTTTTTTTTTGTTTTTTAGTGGCTGCACCTTGCGAAGATCACTGTTTAAAGCTGCGTCAAACTCGCCCTTTTACGTCTGTTAATGCCACTTCTTGTTTTTATTCGTGGAAGATATTAGTTCTTATATAATCACAAAGTATCTGCTTACCTTATTCAAATGTTTATGTTAAAGCCATGCCCATTTTCACTGCCAACATACGGCACTGTCAATTTCTGACCCTTTGGCCTTTGACCAAATAGCAGCCGCTACAATACTACAATATTATATTATGAAATGAAAGGCTTCAACTGAACAGTCACACAATCAGCTATGAAAAATAAATGCAGCTTTAAACTGTACTTGTGTGTCATGATTGTCTGTTTGGATTTCCTTCACAATGAGTCATCTTTTTTGGTGAGTACACATTCGTGTCAGTTTTATTTTTGCCTTTCTGACGTGAATGCATATATTGCATTGCAATACACAATCTAAGGAGGACACTCAAATAAAATGGTGACAGAAGTTAAATACACACATGTACAGGTTACCTAGCAATCTGGTGAAACACTGTCAAGAGTTGCGATGTACTGAAAAGATTAAGGATCCAAATAAAGTGGGGTTTAAAAGTCCTCTGAGGTTTTCCCTTTCTCTTTGCTCCATTTCTTCATTGCTCTGCTTATCTAAATCACAAGTCTATGTACACACGGCTCCAACAGGATGAGAAATAATACAAACACATTCTCACAGCTCATTTTCTTAGTTCAACACAAACCACTTCCAGAGTTAAAACTGGTGCATTCATTTCAATCCTTGTTTTACCAACTAGTTCAACACTTTTCTGTTTTGCCTTAAAATTCAAATGGCTTCTTTTCTTCTTCACAGTGAATAAAAATTCAAGACACCTTCAAATCCCAAAGTTCCACAATATTTACTCATGACAATCACAGATCAAGAAGGTGGCTTGACTGTTTGTCTAAAGCTGCATCACATCCAATCACAGGGTCCCTCTGAACCTGAATTAGCTGTGCCTATTTATCTACCTCACCTTGTGTTATCATCCAGGAAGCTGCCATTTGTCTGATAAGAGAAAAGGATTGTTTCTAGATACGAGTAAATGGCCTTGTCTGTCTTATTTTAAATCCATTGCTTCATTATTGCCATGTGGTCAGGATGGCTTCCTTGCAAAGGTCACCCCAGAAATCAAATGGGGCAATTACAGCGCATCAAGGAGTAAAACCCTTACATTCATTTACAAAAGGATCCAGAGTTTGGAAGCAGAATTAGCAGATTATCTGCATATTAACGGCATTAGGGGAAGTTTTTTTCTCCCCCTGTCAGTAACAGATAAGTGATGCTATGTGGCCTACCAATGGTGAGAAATGTCAATAGTATGTATGTTGACATAGAAGCGGAAGGAAATGGCTCCTATGTATCTACATCAGTTATTAGCCTAGCTGACCACCTAATTAAGCAGTGAGCCCGGCAATCGATCACAGGGCAAATTGCGTTTGGATTGGATTTCTGTGGTCTCAGCAGTGAGCTGCGAATTGTCCAGAGCTGGAGGTTTGACTTTGACTATGACATTCCAAGTCATCTGAGGCAGAAATTAGTCAAACGCTGCATGGAGAAAAATGGTGAGATAAGTAACAATGTAATGACACACGGGGGCAGGGTTTTCAGATGAAGAGTCGTTATAGCTCCTGAAATATCACCAGCAGGGCTGACGGTACGTATTTCTCACAAATATGGATATGCTCACTTTTCTGTATTATCCAGCATGTTGGCAACAAACTGGGAAAAAAAAAGAAAAAACAAGGGATAAATAAGACATCATTACATCTACAAGCTTCAGCACATATGCAGCATAAATAATTTGACTAATTCCTGAATATTGCCAGCTGTATATTGATTTTGGGTCTCTTTCCTAATCAGAGTCTTATGAAACTAGAAACTTAGACTTAAACTTAAACTTAGAAACTTATGAAATAGAATAGGCACACAAATGTGAAGCATATCCAGTGGAGCAGTAAAATAAATCTCCACCTTATGTGAGCTGTGTGAGAAACTGTGTTTCTCTAGCAAACGGAGGCTGCGGCACCACCAGGTTACATCTGGCTCCAACTTCATCCTCTCTGAGTTGCCAAAGTCGGGGACTAACCTGTAAATTGTCCAGACATTAATGCACCCTCATTTGCTTTGGTCTTCTGTCGTCTCAATGAAAATTACACAAATCATTAAACCTCTGAATCACACATATGTTAAATGTGGCGATCGACCCACTGAGTCATCTGACAGAATACAGTCAGCATTGACGTTGGAGAAAATTCTTTCATTTAGCATTATGCTCTTTGATCTGATCTGATACCCCATATCAGCACAATGTCACCTTTACTTTTCCAAGTTAATACATTTCAAAAATCTATTCTGTGTATGTTAAAGCCGCCCACTCCTTGTAGAAATGCTGGCAGTATGTCTGATCTGTAGCTGCTCTGTAGGAAGAATGACCCTAGATTTGTTCTGAACTTTATGCCAGACCTGTTCAATAAAGACTGGAAAGATTATGTCTTGTATGACCTGATGATCTGGCTGAAGGGTATTATGTTTTCTACACTGATTGATGGGATAATTCCGTCACATGTTTGGACTGCAGAAAAGCATCTATTTCACAAAAGGGCTCACCAACATTTTCCTGCTTGATTTCTGACTTGTATATTTACTTCATGATGTAAATTATAACTGGATTTTATGGAAAACCAATCCTGATTGATTTCATTTTAAGGTTTCTGCTCTGCAAAATAGCCCAGATGCTGCAAATATAAAAACAATCCCTGCAATTTGTTTGAGATTGAAATTGAAGTATGGGCGGGTTATTGAAGAAACAATGTGTGATTGAACAAAGCTGAAATTGTTGATGACTTTTTAAATCTACTTGTGTGTCTGCCTGAAATGAAACGGATAAAATCAGATGAACAGGGGTCCAGAACACAAAGGTAAAGTCAACGTGAATATTTTGCGTGTATCCACATATATACAATAATGTACCCCTTCCCACACACACACATTCAGAAACCAATAACTGTCTAGCTGCTGAATACTAAATACACACTGAGAAACACAACTGCTGACTGAATGTAAACTCCCTTTCTGTAGTGTGTCACTCTTTATACAGCTCTTCTTAGTGCTTGGCTTGTGTTCTGTTTCAGATGTCACTCAGTAAAAGTCCCCCTCTTTAGTTTTGATCCTTATCGGTGGCAGGTGTCACTCAACATTCTTTAGCACGCGAGGGCTTCTCTTCCTTTTCCTTTTTTTTTTTTTTTTTTGTATATTAGATTTAGCTTTATTTCTTTTATTTATATTAGACTGTGTTTGAGTGCATATTCACTTTGTTAGATGTTCTTTCCGTGCCATCAGCCGCTGCCTAGTTTATTCACTATGAGAGCCGGTTCCAACTGCAACATAGGTTTCATAAAAGTGAGACTTTTGTTGCGTTATATGTGAAAGGTCAAAAATCAGTTTTGTGAAGGTGGAGCTGAGAAGGAGTGAGGATCTGTCCTATATGAAGGTTGCCATTTGTTAGTCTGTCAATCAATGGGTAGTGACACCCGAATTGATACTCTGCATTATGGATTCCCTAGACTGGGACCAAAATTTTAATTCAAATTAAAGACCATAAACTGATTTGAAAAAATTTACTTCTCAATTAATTCATTATCTCAAAAAAGAATTAAGTGAGAAGCATTTTCACATAGACTCCAATACGATCACTCTTCTTTTTGGTACTAGTGGATTGACCCCCAATGGTCATTAGATAGAATGCAGGTTACAGTCACTTCGCCATTAGTTTCCCTTTCCTGTCTTGAACTTGTCTACTTTTATAAAGTACATTAGACTCTTTGCTGGAGCGCCATGCTTTTACACATGAGAACAGCTGAGTTCATCTGATTCAACTTTTAGAGGAATAACGAGTTTTGCCTAAGACCAATTTAAAATGACTGTTTTTAATGGCAATCACTGCAATAAATAAAAAAATTTTCTTGAAATAACTCTGCAAATCCCTCTGTGACTGCACTGACCTAAACACAATTAAACCACCGCTCAAGGTCCACCATTCAAATCCACTTCTAATATTTGATTGCTTTGATGTATTTGTTTTAATATATTGTTTATTCTACCTTGCATGTTTTCATTGATGTGAATTGATTTATTCTGTATGGATTTATTGTTTTTAATTGACCTTTAATTGTCCTTCCTGTAATGGCCTTTCATCATTGTCTGTAAATAGAATGTAAAATTTAGCATTATTGTTATAACTCATAGAGGAAAATGTAGTTGTGTTGATGCACACATGGAAAGGGAAGTCAGATGTAGGGACATTAAATGTTGTCTGTTTCGAAAAGGCAGTGTAATTCAGTCACATTCAGGGGTAAAAATTTAAATAGATCCGGCAAGCTTGGGCTTAATTTTCCCCTGAATTGATATTTTCACTAGTTGAAATGCTGAAAATGTTCAATTTAAGAACATAATAGCATCAAGGTGAGGCTGTGTGAAAATAAGAGGCCCTCTCTCTGGCAATAACTTTGCAGAGAAAAGGATGAGAACTAATATATCAAATAAACACAGGCTATTTCTGTCCTTCATTTCGTTTAAGAGTTTTTTTTTCCCACTTAAATGGAAAAAAAAAGAGTAACATTCAGAGGGTTTGCGTTTTCAGTCTGTGATTTTCAGCGCTGCAGCTGTTGTGCAGTATGTACACATTTGCAATTCTGAAGCAAGCACAGCCTCCTGCCTCAAGGTTACACTGGCAAGTATGCATACTGGGAAACAACTTTATCTATGCATGCTTTAAAGACACCATGAAAACATCAGACACACATTTCAAGAAGTAGTGCATAAAATGTGTTTTCGGCTGTTGCAATGAACTAAGAGCGCAAGTTTGTCAGCATGAGTTTGTGTCACAACCTAAACATCAAACTATGCCACTGACTTATCCATCTTTACAAATCATCACAAAGAGCACAGACCAAATAGTTCAAATAGAACCATCCCTCCCTGCTTCTCCTTGACACTCTGCTCCGTGTTATTTTGGTTGTTTTGACTGCACATCCTCAGAGCTCCAAGTCCAAAACACGCATTTGCTGAAACGCCTTTGTTGTGTAACTCTGGTTTGGTCTCGACATTAAGCTGATAGTCGACCTTTTTCAGTGAAACACATCCAGCAGCAGATTTTCATGGTGTAGGAAAGAAAACCTGTGTTTGGCCATTCAATTTGATGTTTACATGAAGGCAGCTTTAAGTTTTCCATTTTAGCTGGAAACTTCTGTAATTCAGGAGATAGCATCAATATCTATTTTCAAGTCTTGCTACGTGGAGCCTAAACATGAATGATGGTTCTGCTTAAAGCTCTGAGACGGAGTTGAAGTCTACTCATTCATAATAATTAGACGATTGTCTCTTATAACTTATCTTGGAAATACATTTGGTGCCTAATGTATCACAGCTGATGAATTATAGAAGAGAAAGCAACATCATGCTGTAAAGTTTGTTCTTATAAAGAACTGAAAGTATATATAAAAAAAAATTCTAGCGCTATGAAAACACATGGAGATGAAAAATTTCCTCATTTATTTATATAGTGTTGAAGTTTCTTCAAGGCACTTTCGATATAGAGCAGGTCTAGACCAAACTATTTATTATTTTGAATTATTCAGGGACCACACAAATACCTCCATGAGCAAGCACTTGGTGACAGTGGCAAGGAAAACTTTCCTTTAGGAGGCAGAAACCTCTGGCAGAACCAGGCTCAGGGTGGCCATCTCCCTCGAATGGTTGGGTTGAGATGGGGGGTGGGGTGGGAAAAGGCAACAAAAGGGGGGCGCAGAGATGGAACGAGCAAAGCGTAAGCGTGGAGATGTAAAGATAGATTAATGCCTGCTAGCGCTAAATGGTCGTTAGAAAATTTTAGCACTAAGTAAATATAGCATTAATGAAAACTGATACTAACTGTTGCAGCAGCAGGATCATGGATCATTCCCCAGCAACCTAAGCCAGCTGATACTGGAAGTTGGTTCCACTGAAGAGGAGCCCGATAGCTGAAAGATCTGCCTTTCTATTTACTCATCGAGACTGCAGGAATCACAAGGAAACCTACAATCCTCAGTGACAGACTACCGTTGCTTTTATTTTGAGATTTAATCACACAATCCCATTACATATAATTAGTGATTTCCCAGCACTGCTTAATGCCAGTGAATGTGGTTTAATTAGCTGATTAGAAATTAGAAATGCTCTTTTCGGCTGCAGCAGATTAACACCAAAGACTGAATGTCCCATTTAAACACATTTCAAAATGTTGGCTTCAACATTTTCAAGACAGGTTGAGGTAGTGAGGTATTGAAGACAACAGGCAGTCTGCATCATGCTCCGTGAAAGACAAGATTTATAGAATCTGGCAGGGTGAATAATGTATAACTCCTCTCGCCTGATTCAATTCGTAAGTAGAGATAACAGGATAAAGGATGGCAGTCATCTACAGAAGGTCTTATGGGCTGATGTGGACCTGATGTTTTCCACTTACACGTCATGTATGTGACCAACTTCAGGCCTGTTTACGGTAGCTGAAGAAGAAACTAATTGTTATCAAAGATAACAGAGATCATTCACGGAAATAAAGCTTATTTCATTCTCTTGGCTTTTTTTTTTCTTTCTTTTTTTTTTTTTTTTCTCTGATTGTTTTGACCAACGCAGTAAGCTAATATGAACGTCTGGACGATGCTTATGCATTCGTCACTAAGTGGCGAAATCTTGGTCGTAGGTGATGGAACTAGGTCTTAGTAAAACAGAGAACACTTTGGAGGTTTGTGTTGTTTTAGGCTGCTGCTTGCCTCAATCTGCATAGGCAATGGGGTTAATTAGGAAACCCACTTTATTGATGTGTTTCAAAGGATGAATTTAAAAATTAACTGACAGCCCTTCACGCCAGCAGGAAAGCGTGGTAGATAAACAAGGAGAACACGCCGTCCTGGTTAGAAGCTCTGATGAAGAGTATTCCACTGCTCCCATGACATAACAAGAAACAGAAGTACTACAGCACAGATGTTGTGATCAAAGTGGATTGTGTTGTCCCGCTGATGTACACGCCTTTAAAAACTG